>NC_135482.1:75748942-77027692 GCF_052094955.1 Ictidomys tridecemlineatus | reverse complement strand
AAATTCTGGGGTAGGGTGAAATTGAGTCTCATGGCTCCTACGTAGGCCAAATGAGTTATGGCTACTTTGTTCTTCAGTGAGGAGCCACATTAGCTGGAGTCAAAATTATACTGAATATCAGTGTCTACAACCTGATGAAATAACACTTAACAGGTCATTTAGCATATGTCACAAATGTAATAATTTAAAATTGAAATTTTTATTGTCTCCATCATGTTTAGAATCATGACCACAACCATTGTTGCTGTCATCATCCTTATATAGTTAATGTTTATTGAATACTAACCAAACCATCACTACCACCACCACCATCATTATAATTATGACTAACATTTATTGAGTTCTTTCAATGTGTGAGGTACCACATAAAGAGTTATCAGGTAGAGTCAGGCATGGTGGTCTACACCTGTAATCCCAGCTACTCGGGAAGCTCAGATGGGAGAATTACAAGTTTGAAGCCAGCCTTGGCAACTTGGTGAGATTCTGTCTCAAAATTAAAAAAAAAAAAAAAAAAAAAAAATGAAAGGGACAGGGATGTAGGTCAGTGGTAGAGTGTCCCTGGGCTCAATTCCTAATACTGGGGAAAAAAAAAATTGGTTTTAGGTGATCATCATAAGTAAGCCTATGAAGAAGATACTGTTATTGGCCCATTTAATAGATAAGAAAAGCTGTATTAAGATGAGAAAAACAGATTAAGTAATTTCCTCAATGTCACACAGTTAATAAAAGATAGATCCAGGATTTAAACATAAGCAGTCTATCAGACTAACCTGTTATTAGGGGGCATCCATGGAAAAGTAATATTTGTATCTGAGGACAGTAAGTAAGGACAGCTTTTACAGCCTCATCGGTCAGATTTACACAACCTGCCATATGAATCTCCTATGTAAAAAAAGAAAAGAAAGTCAAAAGAAAAAGTAGATCCATAATACAACACTCACACACACACACACACACACACAAATAACAATATAAGAAAAGTCTGGGAAATACTCTGATGCAAAAAGAAACAAATATCTACTTGAAAAAGAAAACTATATAGAAAGGACCACATAAGTCTTAAATAGTTTGGAAAGTAAAGCAGCATTAAAAGTTAAATGCTCCACCATTTTATAAAGCAATTTGGCAATATCTATTAAAACTGAAGACGTGTATACTCCAGAACACAGCAATTCCAATTATAAATGTCCAATACAGAGAAACTCTTCTACATGTGCACAAGGAAATAATTAAACATGCCCACTACAAAAAAATATTTACAATAGTAAAGAAATGGAGAATTGGTTTAAAATATACTTTATTAATAAAATAGAATAAGATAAAATACTTAAAATTAAGAAGATGCAGTGATGCATAGTTGTAATCACAGCTACTAGGGAGGCTTAGGCAGGAGGATTGTAAGTTTGAGAACATAGTGAGCAACTTAGTGGAACCCTGTCTCAAAAAGGGGATGTGGCTCAGCAATAGAGTGCTTGCCTACGATGCATGAAGCCCTGGGTTCAATCCCCAGCACTGAACAACAAAAAACCAAAAAAGAGTGAAGGAGGGGATGAAAAAAGGTCTATGAAATACCTAAGTAAAAAGGCTTGATCTTCTATTGCTTAGAAAATAATTTCTGAGCAGGGCATGGTAGTAAACACCTGTAATACCAGTGACTTTTGAGGCTGAAATAGGAGGATTCCAAGTTTGAGGCAAGCCTCCACAATTTAGCAAGACCCTATCTCAAGATAAGAAATAAAAGGGGTTGGGGATGTAGCTCAGTGGTAGAGTAACCCTAGGTTCAATCCCTAGTGCTACAAAAAAATAAAAACAAAAATTAATAAAATATGGGGATAATGTAAAATTCAGTTGCCATCATCTCTAGAGATATTTAAAAATTACCTCTAATTTCTTGGCACATAATCCACTCACAAGTGCAACCACACCATTGTCAGATACCTAAGCAAAGGGAAAAAGACACAGCCCATAAATGGAGTGAAGGAAGTAAAATTTTCTAAAATTTATTAATCATTTAGAGTGTTTGTCTTTCATTCAGCAAATGTGTCTTTTACACATACATACCTCTCACCTTTGCATATCTCTCACCTTTGTTGCTTAAAATAATTAAGTATACACCAAATTACAATTCTTTAACCAACAAAAGCATAAAGTGGTCAATAATTTCAATAATAACCAAAAGAATTATGTTCTTCTGATTAGTTATGGAAATACATTGGGCCTAAGTAGCCCTCAAAAAGACCCTTAACATAATCAAACTTCTCCAGCCACCTCCCACCATAATTAAGTTTTTGTCAGCAAGATTTTAGAGTGTCAACAGAATTTCACAGGATTTCTTCAGGAACCTTAATGGGATTTAAAGCTTCCTATTTCTTGTAAATGCTAGATTTGTAGAAAAAAAGGGTGTGATAGACTCTGTCTCAAGAGAGCTCACTGTATAAAAGTTACTATTTCTGTTTTCTGTGGTAAAAACTTGTGAAACTCTGTCTAGCCTAAGAACATGGGACAAACAGTAACTGTTATGTACCTGCCAACTGTCATGTAATCACTCCACTGAGTATAAATCTAAAAGAATTTTCAGACCCAGGGTCCAGAGATTTTTAGGCATTAACCCCTCCAGACCACTGAAGCTTAAATAAACCTGCTTCCTAAAAACTTCTCCGGTGTCTAGCCTCATCTGTCCTACATTAGGCCAACACATAATCTATATGTTTCAAGTCCACATTTCACTTACCTGAGTAGCTGAAAAGTCAATACTCTGCAAAAATGGGCAGTTTTTTCCTAATGCGTGTAAGGACACATCAGTAATACTTAAGCATCCACCTAGATCGATAATCTTGAGCAGGCGGCAATTGAGTGCAAGAGCAAGGACTCCTTCATCAGTGAGATTGCAGCACCTTTTTAAAATAGCTTCATGGAGATATGAACAAGATGAAGCCACAGCTTTTATCCCTGGGGGACAACATAATATCAATGAACCATATATGTGTATATATATTGTGAAATTAAACATTCCCAAAGAAACAACTGTGATAGAATTTCTTCAAGCAAGCAACAGATGGACAAATTCTTCCCACTAGGAGATATCAACACAGGCAGGCTTATGGGCGCCTATAAAGTAAGACACCAAAGGCTTATTTTATAAGGGTTATTTTTGTCCTTTAGAAAGCAAGCCATTACTCCTGACTTTTGCATCTGACTTACCATTCTCATGTTTAGGTATATCTTCCAGAATGTATAGGCTTAACTGACCATCTATAGCTTGACAAAGTAGACTGACCTTGACTTCCTCAATCTCCTAAGATGTAGTAAGACCATCTCATACCAGTGGTCAAAATTTCCCTGCTTTTTACTTCAACATGCCTAAGTAATGTCCCCACCAATGTATTTGCCAAGTGGTGTGATTTACAGTTACCTTTGTTCTCTGTATAAAAGTTGTTATAGCTCCTTTAATTTGGAACACTTTTTCAGGGCAATTTGAATCAGTACTTCTGGCCCAGGTCACTTACATTTGTCTTAGAATAAACAATTTTCTTATTTCCTTCAAAGACGAATCATTATTTTGCATCAATAATATATATGTGCATGTGTATGTGTTATATATGAATGTTTGGTTAAATACTAATTAGTGCCTAGAAAGCCTGCAGTGAGGACTTCAAAAAGATGTGATAATGAAGGAAATGTAGAGAGGAAGCTGGCCACTTCCCTTATCTCCAATCATTAGGTGAGACTCTAAGCAAAGTGACTTTGTTGTAAAGGAAAGGAATGTACTCATAAAACATCTAAGGACTTCACGTGACATGCAACCTAACCTATATATATATTCCCCCTGCTTGTAGGTGTAGGGTGACCCTCATTGTATCTTGGCCTACTGCTGCCTAGGAGTGTGTAATAAAATGTCCAAAATCTTGCTGTTGAGTCCTCCAACTTTTTTTCTTTGGGGACCGTAAACAGTATGCTGGGGCTTCTGTAGTCCTAGAGCTGAACAATGAAAAATGTGACTGATTTTCATTTTAGCCACCACCAATTGTACATTAGCCATTTTCAAAGTGGTTCACCTGTTACTGGATTTAAAAGTGCTGGCTGCCTGTCCTATCGTAGGTCAGTTAAGTTGAGAGACAAGGTGTTAAGGCAAGAGGGTGACTTAATTAAAAAATAGGAAAAGCTGGCTCAAGGAGAAAGGTGACTTGCCACAAACAAAGCCCTTTTTAGGGTGGATGGGAAGGAGACAGGGTGTGCTCAGGGACACAAAGGGCTTTTATAGGGAGGGAGAAGGAGGAGTAAAGTAGGAAGGCTATGAACTGGTGAGGTTTTTGACAACCACAGTGTGTGTCTCCTTTCTTTTCCTGGTCAGAACATCTCACAGGACTTTGACCTCCTATAGTTCCTGTAAATTTTTTTCTTTTCTCTTTCTCTCTCTTTCTTTCTGAGACTTCTGTAAGTTAAACCTCAAAGCTACTTACAGATATAAAAATTAAGGAAGAGCATGGGGCCTTACAATGGGCCATCAGATGTTCTGAGTTTTGTGAATCTAAAGAAAGACTTAAGCCAATGCAGTGGTAGTTTACACCTGTAATCCCAGCTATTTGGGAAGCTAAGGCAGAAGGATGGCAAGTTTGAGGCCAGCCTGGTCAATTTAGTGAGACTCTAATCCCCAGTACCACCAAAATTATGAAAAACTTGAAAAATAAAAACAAACAAAAAACAATGAAACACTTAGCAGCTAAAGATTTTTGTTTTAAGAAAAGGATTATGGAAGGTGGAAGGGCAAAAGAGAGGGGGAACAAAGGACATATTTATTTTTCCAGTGATGTTATCTATCATTATTCAAAGCCCTTTTGAGATGTTTCAGGAATTCTCTAGGCTGTAGTACATTATTCAGAATATATCTGCAATTAATGACAAGGCTTTTTTGTTCAGAAGTAGATTTACTTTTAGGAAGTAGACAATAATCACTCAGAACCAAATTTGATGGTTAAATAGTAAATTATTTCTCTTTTGGTTAAAGCAAAAATTTCAAAATAGTAAAGTTAAATAAAAATTTAAATTTTCCCAAAGTTTTAAGTAATTGTCTTCTTGCTTATCCTTAGGAATCATAGCTATGTTACTGAAGGCAGGGTCCTTGTCCCCAGTGCCAAATCAGTAATGAGGACATGGTTTTGAGAAAAAATAAAGTTTTATTGCTTTGCTAGAAAAGGAGAAATGTTTCTTAAAGCTTGGTCCTTGTCCCTGATGCCAATCCAATAACAAGGACCTGATTTTGAGAAAAAGGAAAAAGAAAGTTTATTGCTTTGCAAGCAAAGGAGAAACAGGGAACTCCTGTCCCAGAGGCAATGATTCTTCCCATCAGCAGGAATAGGGAGCTTTTAAAGAGGTAATTCAAACATTATATTCCATGTGTTATCTGTCTTTTTGGGAGCGGTTATTTCTGAGATCTTCTGATATTGTCCCCAAAGTCTGGATTACTTCATTCCTCAAGGACAGATAAATATGCCTAAAATGGGGAAGAAAGGTAAACCTATTTCCCCTGAAATTAGGGAAGGGGAGAGATTAGAGAGGGACAGGGCGAAAGGAGGAGAAGAAACATGTCCATTTAAAAAATAAGTTGCAGGAGCAGAGCATCAAGCATAAAATAGATCACTGTTACAGCTAGACCTATATATTCTCTCTTGCCTCACCTTAACTTGGATTTCTTTCTTTCTTTCTTTCTTTTTGTAGTACAGGGGAATTGAATCTAGGGGCACTCTACCATTGAGTTACATTTCCAGTTCTTATTTTCTCACAAAGTTGCTGAGTCTGGCCTTTCAACCCTCCTGCCTCAGCCTCCTGAGTTGCTGGGATTACAGGGTGTGTACCACCATGCTTAGCTAAATTTGGATTTCTGTTCTATCACTATGCTTCTTCTTTGTCAGCTGGGACCAATCTTATGTTTCACTGAAGGTCAAAAAAAAAAAAAAGAGAATTCCTTAAATCAAATAGATATAAATGAGTGCTGGATACTCATACATAATGCTATACCACATAAATAAAAGGAATATTCTTCAGATCCTGGGACCTTCAGTCACCACAAACATTGTAGAACTGTGACTAGGTACCTTTATGGGCAACACACACATACACACCCAAAAGGGAGATGGTAAATTCATGAATATGTAATTTTTATTGTTTTCATATTTTTTTTGGTACTGGGGATCTAACCCAGGGGTGCTTTACCACTGAGCTACATCCCCCATTCCTTTTAAATTTTGAGACTGGCTCTCATTAAATTGCTGAGGGTCTTGCTAAATTGTTGAGGCTGGCCTCTAATTTTTAATACTCTTGTCTCGGCCTTTTAAATTGCTGGGATTACAAGCCTGCTACATCACACCAGGCTTGGTTTCCATATCTTAAGAAAGAATGACTATTTATTTATTTATTTATTTATTTTTAAAGAGAGAGTGAGAGAGAGGGGAGCACAGAGAGAGAGAGAGAGAGAATTTTAACATTTATTTATTTTTTCTTAGTTCTCGGCGGACACAACATCTTTGTTGGTATGTGGTGCTGCTGAGGATCGAACCCGGGCCGCACGCATGCTAGGTGAACGCGCTACCGCTTGAGCCACATCCCCAGCCCCAAGAATGACTATTTATTTATCTGCTTCCAGAAGGGAAGTTGTGGTATAAGAAGAAATATAATTGGTCTTTGTCTCTAGTTCCCACACAGAGTCTCTAAAACCCTTGAAATTTCTTGAGTGTCTCTTGTTATTCATAATGAGATATTTTGATTATATTTGGTTTAATGCTAATGTGGTAACAATGTGGGGCCTCTAGATAGTCTCAGGATGGGGACTACCTCCAGAAAGACCAAGTGATTAAAACAAGAGCTTGCCAATCCAACCACTGACCTTTGGGAAAGGGGGAGGGGCAGGTAAACTCTATAACAACTCTTAACCACTTGGGAAGCTGAGACAGGAGGATTTTGAATTCAAGGTCAGGCTCAGAAATTTAGTGAGGCCCTAGGCAACTCAGTGAGACCCTGTCTATAAGTAAAATATAAAAAAGGGCTGGGGAGGTGGCTTGGTGGTTAAGCACCCCTGGGTTCAAACCCTAGTACAAAAAAAAAAAAAAAAGATGCTTAGGGCCTTGCTAAATTGCTGAGGCTGGCCTCCATCACATTAGGCATCACATAAGCTTCATAAAAGATACAGATGAGCACCACATGCAGAGAAGGATAGGGGAAGGGTCATAGTGCTCCCAGCTCTCCCAGGGGTGCCACCCTCCAGGGACTGTTGTAAGTTTGGGTATCCAGAAGTTCCCTGGGTTTAGTCTACCCATTTATTCAGTGATAATAAGCATACCTTCTGATGTTATAGAAACTCTTTCTCCTTCTGAGGAATTTATATTTAATTTTTTCAGTTTTTTGCATTTACACAAGTGTAGGAGAGCAGCATCTGAGATATCACAGCTCCGTAGATCTAGAGCTTGGACATCAGGATGTAAAATCTGCAACAAATACACAATGTTGAGAAATGAACTTTTCTATAAATATAAACATTTATTCCATAGTCAGGGTTTTGATGATCTTAGCAGACAAGTGGTTAATGGAAAATACAGCAAAGAATGCAGAAATATATACATGTGGAGACAGATATGTAAAGCAGGAAAAAAACCAG
Source organism: Ictidomys tridecemlineatus (assembly GCF_052094955.1). Lineage (NCBI taxonomy): Eukaryota > Metazoa > Chordata > Mammalia > Rodentia > Sciuridae > Ictidomys > Ictidomys tridecemlineatus. Next base: position 77,020,044 of record NC_135482.1, on the reverse strand, counting down.
GTCAGCTTCCAGTTAGAGGTACAGACTCAATGCCTCCAAGGTCCTAATCAGGATGCAAGCACTGCTGAGATTGTCACAGGAGAGTGGGAGCTGAAGCTTTAAACATTCGTTCTTTTGTTCTCACAAAAGAAAATCCAAAGACACTGAAAGTCAAGCAAGAGAATTTATTATAAGTGAAAGTAAAGTAGATGAGAAGTGAGAGTAGGGTGAAAATAGAGTAAGGCTCAAGTAGACAGCATGCTCATGGAGAGAGTGGGCTGGCTTTGAGCAAAGGATCACAAAGGAAACAGTGCTGTTTTCAAATTTATTACTGTTAGATGTTTGCTTTGAAAACTGGGGACTACCTTTTGCATTCTTTGCCAGTCAGGTGTTCAAATTTTCCTTCACATCAGGTGGGTGGTGAAGTTTTTGACCCTAGTTGGTCCTCTCCAAAACAGTCAATAATGGCCATCCTACTCAGAGCGGCTTCATCTACAAGCACATCCTATGTTAATGTGGGCATTGAAGTCAATGGTTGGTCAGAATTTGCCTTAGTGCACCTGCACTATTAAAAAAACCTCTCGGGGCTGGGGATGTGGCTCAAGCGGTAGCACGCTCACCTGGCATGCATGTGGCCCAGGTTCGATCCTCAGCACCACATACAAAACAAAGATATTATGTCTGCCAAAAACTAAAAAATAAATATTAAAAAATTCTCTCAAAAAAAGAAAGAAAGAAAGAAAGAAACCTCTCTTCTGAGATATGGTGGTGGAGTTTTTGACCCTAATCGGTCCTCTCTGGAACTATAATGGTGGCCATTCTATTCAGGGGGGCTTCATCTATAATTCAATCCTGTTAATAGGGCCAGTGATGGGGTCAAAGGCTACCTTACTGAGCCTGTACTACTAAAGAAATCTTCCTTACCATACACAGACACCTATAGCCTTAATTCCTGATTTCACACCAACCTCAATGGACCCTGTCAAGAGTCCATTAATCCTTTTCTTTTGATGTATTTCTTCAATTAGCTCCTTTGCTTACATTTATTTTCTACAAATCACCTGACACCATTTGCTTTCTTATTCACTTTGAAAGTAGTTTAAAGACTCTAAAAGTAATATGAAGAAACACTTCTGACCTTGCCATGCATTTCATTGCTCATTACTAGCTACTACCTAACAGAGATGACTGCTACATTGTAAAGACCCTTGGATCTGGAGAGGCAAAACCACTGTTACTGAGTGATTCTTTCTTCTGGAAGCTCCCAACAGTCATTAATAACTCTCCCTATGTGAGTCTTTGCTAGCGTGTATATCTTGAGAGAATAAAAAATGAGTTACTGGACTGGGGATATAGCTCAGTTGGTAGAGTGCTTGCCTTATGCATGGAGGTGGGTGGGACCCATGTCCTTAGTCTTGTACAAGAAGGACTGTCAATGACTTCGAAATTTTACAGAAAGAGGAATGAAGGCAATGGTGGTGGTGATGGTAGTGGTGTTTCCATATAGCTGGAAGACTGGCTATGGTCTATCCACAATTATCTCAGGATTGGTCAGTTGGGAACTTTCCCGTAAGATAGCTGCTACTGCCTGGAGGATAGCTTCCACGCATTACATAATGTTTATCAGATCTGATTTCACATTTGCCCAAAGCCTGTGATCATAAGGAAGTAAACTTTGATGATGGCATTCTACCACACAACTAGTGCTATGACTATATTGTTCCTGGAATTTAAGGTGCCTGAGTGAAAGAGACAGATGAAAAATGGAAGCATGCCTTTAATCTTGCCTTTAGCCACCCATTGGACATTTGCAGGCAAAAATGAAGAGTTTTTAAGTTTTTGTTATAAACAATTACAGAAACATTTAGGAAATATTCCAAAAAGATTAAAACAAAGATGTGTGTAGCTTTGCAACAGATGTCATATCTCACTTTTGGAATAATTCTACAATAGAACACTTGTAAGCATGAGAATTAGAGAAAGAACACCAACAACAATCAATGTTTGCTTTTCTCATTCATCCCCTTTGCTCCTTTATGTTTAGATACATTTAGGTTTAAATAAATGTTAAAGATTCCCATAAAATAAAAATTTATGTCTCTGAAGTGTAATATGAAGAAATAGAAATGAAGATGGTGAAGAAGTGAAGAAAACAATTCATTTTCTATAGTATCATAATAGTCACATGTAACATTTTATCCATCAGCAGAATCATCAACAATAGGAAAGTGGGTATATTATTCTTCCTCCATAGAGCCAACCAGACTGCCACTGTCATGTTCAAATGCAGGCTAATAAAAAGAAAACAAAGGTACCTCAGGTTAATGTAGGAGGAACACTGACACACTGAAGCACAATGACAATATAGTCACAGCACTAGTCCTGTGGTGGAATACCATCATCAAAGTTTACTTCCTTCTGATCACAGGCTTTGGGCAAATGTTAAATCAGAGCAATTAGCAGTTCTCTGTAGACAGTGGTAATGGTGATGGTGATGGTGATGGTGGTGATGGTGATGGTGGTGATGGCTGCAAACCAAATCTTTAAAAGTAAGAAGTACAGAAACTATTAACTAGTATTTTCAATTTTTCAAACACAAAGGACAAAAATGCAAAAGATTACCCAGGAGTAATATCAACGGGAATAATTTACTATGCTAACAAGCTTAAAAAATGAGGTGCTAAAGGTGAAGTCCTAATTTAAGGAGCTATACTGCAGTGTATGGTGCCTGGGGCTCTCTGACTTAGTGCTCATCACTCCAATCCCTCTCCAGGTCTCCTTCATCAGCTCAATAGGGCTGATACAGTCTGAGAGTCCTTTACTCTTGTTACTGTCAGGGGTTAAGTGCTCACAAGTCAAAATAAAACATTTGGAGAACACTATATTTCAAAAGAAAAACCATACCAATTTCTGATTCCTAATTCAGTAACAAAGGAATTAGAGTAGATATTAATACTCATAATAATATTCTAAAAGAAACAAAGGAAAGAATATTGTAAGATAAAACAAGAAATCATAAAATGGTAAACTAAAAATAGTAGGTATGAAAAATAAAATGGTTAGAAAAAAGAACAGCTTAGATGAGATAAACAGACAAGCTGAGGAACAAATCAGCAAGTTAGAAGGAAGTGCAAAGGATGAATAGAAAACATAAAAATTAAAGAGACATGGGAGATTATAGAAATGCTAACATATGGATACTAACAGTCTCAGAAAAGTAAAATTAGAAATGAAGAGGTGAAAACATTTGAAGAAATAATAGAAAAATTCTTGGCATAAAGACAGAAGATATATTGATTTTTCTTTTGGAAAAATACAAATTTTTTTTATTTCTTTTCTTACATGAGGATGTGTTGTGTGTATGTGTGTGCATTTTGCTCTTTTTAGAAGGAAATTTTTATACTTTTACCTTTTGTACACCATTTTTCCTTTAATAGATCTTATTGGCATATCATAATTTTTGAATATCAACGTCATGCCCAGTTTAAAAAAAAAAAAAAAAAAACCTTATTTTTCCTTTTTTCCCCTTTAACGTTCTCATACTGGAGATAGAACCCAAGGCCTTCAACATGCTAGGGAAGCATTCCACCACTGAGCTATATTTCCAGCCCACCCTCATTTTTAAATTTTAAGATAGGTCACTCTCTAAATTGCTGAGCCTGGCCTTGAATTTGTGATTCTCCTACCTCAGCCTCCACAGTAGCTGGGATTATAGGCATGTATCACCAAGGTCAGCCATTATTTTTTTAATATCAAGAAATGTGTTAATTTCCTATGCCATCTATTCCTGTTTTTGCTATTTTTACACATATAAGTTAGCTCATATATTGAAAAGGTGAGTTGGGTCATTTGTGATCAAGTGTTGAAAATACATTCTTTATTCTAAACAGTTGTTAAGAACAATCATAGAGCCAGGGACAGTGTAGTACACCTGTAATCCCAGTTACTCAGGAGGCTAAAGCAGGAGGATCACAAGTTCCAAGCCAGCAACTTAGTGAGGCCCTAAACAACTTAGCAAGAACTTGTCTCAAAATTAAAAAAATAAAAAGAAAAAGAAAGGGTGGGAATGTCACCCTGGGTTCAATCCCTAGTACCAGTAAATAAATAAATAAATAAGAAAAATCACATATAACTTGAAAAAAGTCTTATTTTTTACTTTTATTTATTTATTTATTTATTTTTTTGCAGTTATAGATAGATAGCATGTTTTGTTTTTATTTTTATGTGGTGCTAAGGATCAAACCCAATGTCTCACACGTGCTAGGCAAGTGCTCTGCCACTGAACTACAGCCTCAGACTAAAAGTTTTATTTTATTTATTTATTTAGTACTGGGGATTGAACCTAGAAGTACTTTATTACTGAACTATATTCCTTGTTCTTTTTATTTTTTGAGACAGGTTCTCATTAAATTTCTGAGGGCCTCATTAATTTGGCCTTGAACTTGGAATCCTCCTTGCCTGAGCCTCCCAAGTCACTGGGAATATAGGTGTGCACCACTGCTCCTGGCTTCCACCACCTTTAATAGCACTGTCTGAGAAGCTAACCTAGGTTTATTTGCTAGGGATGTCAAAACAAATTACCACTAAGTGGGTGGCTTAAAACAAAAGAACTTTATTTTCTTGCAGTATGGATGCTAGACATCTGAAAACAAAGTATCAGCAGAGTAGATCTGAGAGCTCTGAGGGAGAGGCTGTTCATGCCTCTCTCATAGCTTCTGGTAAGGCCCAGCAATCCTTGCCACTCTTGACTTCCAGGTGCAACACTCCAATTCTGTCTCTATCTTCTTATGGTGTTCACATAGTGACTGTGGTCATTTTCTTATAAGGATGCTAGTCATATTGGATTTGAGGCCCACTGTACTTCAATATAATCTCATCATAACTAATTACATCTGCAAAGAACCTATTTCAAAATAAGTTCATGTTCTGATGTATTGGATGTTACTTCAACTTTTGTATGTGTGTGTGGGGTGTGTATGTGTGTGTGTGTGTGTGGAGGGGTGCTATTCAACCCATAATACCACCTAATAGTCATCTGAATATCCAGGAAAATGTAATATTATTTCATCTCCTATTTACTATTAATTGAAGCAAAGATTCTAATTATTTTATAAATCTGTAAAGTAAGATGATAACTTTTAGAAAATTTTTTGAGTCTTGTTTATTTATGCATAGAGAAGTGGATATCAGTTTCTTGAATACTCTTGAATTAAGTTTGCATTTCTACTAGTTCTTTTACTAATGAGGTATTTAAAATGTTGTTGGCACATGTTTACTATTTGTGTAACAATCATATTTTTAACTTTTTTTTTTTGGCACCAGAGATTGAACCCAGAGGTGCTTTACCACTGAGCCACATCCCCAGCCCTTTTTAGTTTTTATTTTGAGACAGGGTCTTGATAAATTGCTTAGGGACTTGTTAAATTGCTGAGGCAAGCTTTAAACTTTTGATGCTCCTGCCTCAGCCTCCTGAGCTGCTGGAATTACATACACACCTCACCCAGCTATTTTAAATATTTTTGAATTATATTTTACACATGGAAAAGAACAGAGCAAAAGGATAATTTTATATAATCTTTCAGAAAGTTAATTATTTATTGAATGTAAAAAAGTATGAACCTTCTTTTTCAACAAAAGAAAACAACCAACCTTTACCACTTCTACTGACCTAGTGGTGCTCTCAGTTTTAAGTTTATATGATTCTCCACTCAACACATTTTTCAGCTCTGAAAAGCTGTAATCCTCATAAAACCACAACAAGTGGTTACTTTTACTTTCCATTTTACAGTTCAGAGAACCAAGGGTCCATATAAGAAAAAGTGGCAAAGCCGGAAAATTAATTCAGGTTGGAGGTCCTTGCTATACTCACTTATAAAAGTCAATGAAAAAGGCACATATGTCCAGAAGATAAGCTGGGTTTTAGGGTAAAGGAGTCAATAGAAATTAGCAGGAAAAAGTGAGGTATCCAGAAAAATGGGACTAGTTCAGGAAAGTGATTTTTTTCTTTTTTTGGTGGTACTAGGGATTGAACCCAAAGCTTCGTACATGATAGGTGAGAACACTATCACTGAGCCAAATCCTCAGCCCTAGAAAAGTGATTTTTAATTGCTGATAATTATCTATGAGTAGATTATAAAATCAATTTAGTAGGTTGTGATAAATATTTTTAAAAATAAAACAAGATAAAAATAGAATAAAATAAAATAGAAAATACCAAAGCATACTACTCACCATCTTGTATACATAAGTGTGATTTGTGAACTGGAGTTATGATGAAACATGTATTTCTTATTCCAAGTCTTGATTACAAGTTTTAAACTTTTTAAAATCATAGATATACAGAGTAATAGCACCATGAAGATAAGGGAAGTAACTGAAAGAATAGTGAAGAACATATGGGCATTTTTATTATCTGGAGGGAAAAAAAATCCCAATGCTTTATTATTATTATTCATTTATAGTGGGGATATAAATCTAGGGATGCTTTACCACTGAGCTGAATCCCCAGCCCTTTTTATTTTTTTGGTACTGAGGTTTAAACCTAGAGATGCTTTACTGCTGAGTTAAATCTCTAATCCTTTTTACTTTTTTGAGACAGAGTCCTGCTAAATTGTCCATGCTGGCCTTGAACTTGCAATTCTCCTGCTTTAGCCTCCCAAGTAGCTGGGATTGCAGGTGTGTGTGCCATGTGCCCAGTACTCCCCAATACTGGAAATATTTATTATATTGTAAAATTTTTACTAATCCTACTATATACCATTCTATTCATACTATATATTAATCCTACTATATATCATTGCTCCAAGACTCTAAAACCATATTTTAACAGTAAAATAGAATTGCTTTACAGTTGTGAATACTCTTACCTCACTTATATTTGAATCTGTTATCTGCCCCTGCAAGCTCATTATGTTAATCAGTCTATCTTTTATGCTGGGAGGCAAAGGCTTAAGGTCTGTGATATATCTGGAAATATTCTCGATGAAGCACCAAAGGCATCTGAAATACAAATACAAAATAATAAATTACACTATGCCTGTACTGGTTCCCACATTTGTCAGTATTTCTGTTAGTACTTAGCTCTTTCATAAAACAGTGTATACTTCTGGCAGGGAGGGAAGATATTGGGGATTGAATCCAGGCTCACTTTACCACTGAGCTACACCCCAGTCTTTTTTTTCCCTTTGTTGAGACAGGGTCTTGCTAAATTGCTGAAGCTGGTCTTAAACTTGAGATCCTTCTACCTCAGCCTCCTGAGTAGCTGGATAACAGGCGTGCACTGCCATGCTTGGCTAGTTATTTTCTTCCTAATGAACAATGAACATTACTATTGTTTCTAGGATATGTTTTTTTTTTTTTTAAGAGAGAGAGATAATTTTTTTTTAATATTTTTTAGTTTTTGGCAGACACAACATCTTTGTATGTGGTGCTGAGGATCGAACCCGGGCAGCTCGCATGCCAGGCGAGCGCGCTACAGCTTGAGCCATATCCCCAGTCCTCTAGGATATGTTATCATATATCGTCAGAGTATTTTCCAAAAAGTCTATAAAATTTCTTTTTCTTTTCCCCAGTACTGGGGAGGAACCCAGGGAAAGTGTGCTACCATTGACCACAAGCTACATCTCTAACCTTTTTAGTTTTGAGATAGGGTCTTGCTAAATTGCCCAGGCTTGCCTCTAGCTTGTGATCCTCCTGCCTCAGCCTCTTGAGTAGATGGGATCACAAGCATATGTCACTGTACCAAGCTCTCTAGTTAGTTTTATTTCAGTTATTATACTGTGTGTGTGTGTTGCTGGGGATTGAACCCAGGGCCTTGTGCATGCAAGCCAAGAACTCTACCAATTCAGCTATATACATATATATATATTTATTAATACTGGGGTTTGAACTCAGTGGCACTCAACCACTGAGCCACGTCCCCAGCCCTATTTTGTATTTTTTTTTAGAGATAGAGTCTCACTGAGTTGCTTAGCACCTTGTGGTTGCTGAGGCTGATTTTGAATTCCTGATCCTCCTGTTTCAGCCTTCCTAAGCCACTGGGATTGCAGGCATGCACACTGTGCCCAGCCAGAATGTACAGTTGGTTCTTAAAAAAAATTTATCTTTATTGATTTGATCTATTTGATAAGACTTTGTTATCATACCTTGTTTTGCTTCTTTCTTTTCTTTCTAAAGCCTGAAGTAAAAGTCACATAATACTCAATTATTGTAAACCATAATATTCAGTGGCATTCAGTGGCATCTATTCATTCATAATGTTGTCCAACTACCATCTCTACCTAGTTCCAAAACATTTTTATCATCCTAAAAGAAAACTCTTACCTAGTAAAGAGGCAACCACATTTCTCTGTTTTCCAAGTACCTGACAACCACCTATTTGATTTTTGTCAAAAGCTTCTACTTAGCCTAACAGGGATTTTTTTTTTTTTTTAGTGTAATGTTTTTGAGGTTCATCCATATTATAATCCATATTATATCCATCCATTATATCAATATTCCACTCTTTTCATGACTGAATAATATCCCATTTTATGAATATACCACATATTGTTTATTGATTCATTATTTTCTACCTTTTGGCTATGTGATATGTTATGAATATTCACAAAAAACTATCTGAATACCCAAATTCTGTTGGGAATACCTAAGAGTATAATTGTGGTAATTCTATATTTACCTTTTGGAGACACTACTAAATTGTTTCCCCCTTTACTTCCTTTATCATGATTCTTTTGTTGTTGGGACTGGGGATTAATCTCAGGTGCACTTTACAACTAAGCTATATCCCCAGTCCTTTTCAGGTTTTGAGACAGGGCTTTGCTAAATTGCTAAGGTTCCCACAAAGTTGCTGAGGCTAGTCTTGAACTTGCCATCCTCCTACCTCAGCCTCCTGAGTTGCTGGGATTACAGGCTTGTATCACCATACCCAACTATATATATATATATATATATATATATATATATATATATATATATATATATATATATATATATAAATTTATATATATATAAATTTCCTATGGTACTGAGGGTGGAACTCAGGTGCACTCTAGAGCTATATCACCAATCCTCTTTTTTTTTTTTTTAAAGAGAGAGTGAGAAGGGGGGAGAGAGAGAGAGAGAGAGAGAGAGAGAGAGAGAGAGAGAGAGAGAGAGATAGCTTTAATATTTATTCTTTAATCATCGGCGGACATAACATCTTTGTTTTGTATGTGGTGCTGAGGATCGAACCCAGGCCCACGCATGCCAGGCCAGCGCGCTACCGCTTGAGCCACATGCCCAGCCCTTTCACCAATCCTTTTTACTTTTTGAGTTGGGGTCTTGCTAAGTTGCCCAGGATGGCCTCAAACTTATGCTCCTCCTGCCTCAGCCTCCTGAGTCTCTGGTATAACTGGTATGTGCTACCACATCCAGCTGGATCCTTTTGTTCTTTGAGCATATTTATAAAACCTTCTTTGAAGTAGCAAACAATTCTGAGAAATGAGATATTGTTTCTCCCCAAGAGAAAAGGCAAGTTTACTCACTGCTTGTTATAAAATAGGGTATTCACCAACCAAGGTCAGTTTTTCTCTCCTATAATGCACCACCAACATGTGCAGGCACCCATCTGAGCCCTTGGTGTCATCACTCATGCAAGATTTGATGTAAAAGGATGACTAAAACAAACATACAAATACTCCACTCCTGATGCTTGCTGTTCTGAGTAAAAATTTTTGTTGTCTAACCTAGGAATCTTGTTTCTTCTGCCAGCCTCCACGAAATAAAGTAACACCCTAATCTATTTATTGTATAATATAAAATCAAATCCCAGATCTGATAGTCTGGCAGTGAAAAAATGGATGCTGATAGAAACATGACTTTATTGAAGAGGAAAGTCAAGGATCTTGTGGGACAGCTTGGGTATTTGAGAAAATGCCCTTGATCTGGTGTCAAATGCTGTCACTCAGAGTTAGGTAAAGACAGAAGGAGAAAGGGTACTCTGCTGTTTTACTTGTTAATAAAACAAGCTGCTTTAATGTTGTGTTGGCTATTGTTCACTCTCCTCCATATAGAAGGAAAAAGGGATGCTGTTAGAATTGGGTAGCAAACCATGTGACTCCAGTTTAAAGGTAATATGAGCATGGGTTTTAAAGCAATTAAATTCTAATGCTGAAATAAATGATGTTATAAGTGATGACCTAGTATTTGAACCAAAAACATTAGCAATTCATGTGACTGAATGAATTGAGCCACAGGTGGAAGTGTCTCAAAACAGAAAGTGAAAGCAAAGTTTCACCTAATAGTGCAAAGCCAGCTGCTTAAGTACCTGGTTTTTGCCACAGCTAGATGTGACTGGTGAGGAACGCCAGGATGCTGGGTGTAGGGGTGGTCAAAATTACCAAGATTGTGGAGTAAAATGCAGCAGAGTTTGCTAGGACAGTGAGAAAAGGTCATCTGGGCCCTTATGTTTGCTGATAGGTATTCTGAGGAGGAAGCAATGTCCTTACTTAGGCAACAACCCTGTGGTGGGGTCTAAGGAAAGAAAAGTATCCTTATTACCCTCGCCATCCTCTGCGAGCTAGCCTTTCCCACCACTGCATTTCCCACACTCCCAGTTGGGTAAGGGTAGTCTTCTCTTGGCTGTTGCTTTAATTTATTACTTGTGTACACATTAATCTTCTTGGTTTCGGATCCCTTAGCAGAAAATGGCACCATTCAACTGATGGTGTCTGGGTAATGTTCTCAGTGGGGAAAAGAAGCTAAAGTGGCTTTGTGGGTAGCATTCTTTGGCTCTATCAGTGTATTACCAAAAGCTCATCCTTGTCCTGCATGCCATCCCTGAAGTCTGAATTACATTGTTTTTGTTCCTATGGTGGGTGTGTGCTCAAGGACAGCTACCTCTGCCTAGGATGGGGAAGAAAAGTAGTCTTGTTTTCCCTGAGGTTGGGAGGAGGAGAAAGAAAAGAGAAAAAAAAAAACATGTCCATTCAAATAAGCCTCAGTAGCAGAGCAGCAAGGCCTATATTCAAAGCATGAAGTGGTCCACTGTTACAAATATCCTATTATGGTTTTCACTGATGCCTGTGTAACTGGTGTTCATATGTTTTACTTTCCTGGTCCATGAATGTCAGAGTGGCTTCTCCTGTTCCAGGACTGCCACCTGTAAAGAAGTAATAAGTACCAGATAGTTTACCCTCCAAGTTATCTTCCAGTCTTCTCCAAAGAAATTCAGGAAAAAGGGGAAATCATAGCTTTAACGACTTAAGCAGCAGAAGCATTCAGACAGGCCCTTTTCAAATATAAGATTACTACCTGTACTGGGGATTGAAACCAGGGGCACTCTATCTTTGAGCCACATCCCCAGCCATTTTATATTCCATTTTGAGATAGGGACTCACTCAGCTTCCCAGGTTGGCCTTAAACTTGTGATCCTCCTGCTTCAGCATCCTGAGTCACTGGAATTACAGGTATGTGCCACCATGCTGAGATATACTCTTTACTTATTTTTAAAATCAATATATTTTTAGATGTGGATGGACCTTTATTTTATTCATTTATTTATATGTGGTGCTGAGAATTGAACCCATTGCCTCACACATGGTAGGTGAACGATCTACCACTGAGCTACAACCCCAGCCCCATACTCTTTATTTTTTAAGATGACTATTAATCAGCTTATAAGCTTCTGTTATAATTGAATGCCTGTACATGAAAACTGTGGCTATTTAGTCTGATATCAGTATCTTGGGTAGATCAACTAGGACTCTGCACATAACAAGGGGAAAACCGAACAGGTATTAAATGGCATATTCAAGAAAGCAATTGACCTGACCTTCGTGGAATCCTATTTTAATATAAAACAGTGGCAACTTTGGGGCTGCTCTGATACTCTTATCACCTGAAGCAAAGTTACTAGCTCACTGGGGCTCTTGACTCAAAGAGTTTCCTATGTATGACTGGGCCTAGTTTATTGGTGGTCTGGCTCCATTGAAAGTGGAAGGTATTTACTAGGTATCAATTAGTAGCTGTCCAGCCAGAATGACGGCTTTGGAATAGACTGCAGTATGGGCTAGTTGAGGTATATAGTAAACTGTTACTCTTGTCTTAGATCAGGGTAATGACCTCTAGACCAAATCTGGTCCATTCCCTGCTTTCATAAACAAAGTTTTCTTGGGACACAGTCATGTCCATTCATTTATAGAGTGACTAAAGCTATTTTCACACAATAATGGCAAAGCTGAGTGGCCTCCATAACTGAAAATATTTACTATACTATTTGGGCCTTTACAAACAAAGTTTGCCAATATCTGCCTTTGATAAAGACAATATTCCCAAAGTCAACAGATTATATTTTTTTTCTGATTCTTGAACTGTTGCCAATAATCTAATCACTTTGTTTGTCACTTAGAAGAAGAGACTGTCAGATTAAAGATAACTCTCTTTAGGACTGTGAATTATGGAAACAAATAGCAGCAGACAGATAGGTATACATAATTGATAAATCTTGTCAGCAAGATTTTACAAAAAGTGTCAACAGGATTTCACAGGGTTTCTGCAGAGAGCTCACTGTGGTTTGAAGCCTCCTCTTTATTGTAAAATCAGGTTTCTCTTTTTTGTAAAAACTAATCTACAATCAAGCTTGTTGCTGTGCTAGATGTTGTCTCTGTTTTCTTGGTTAAAAACTTATGAAACCTATGTCTAGTGTAAAATATGGGACAAAGAGTAATAGTTATGTGTCTACCCACTGTCATGTAACCACCCACTGTCATGTAACCATAAATCTGAAAGAATTTCCAGACCCTGGATCTACAGATTTTTAGGCATTAGTCCCTCTGGGCCACTGTAGCTTAAATAAGCCTGCTTCCTGAAAATTCCTTCAGTGTATAGCCTCATCTGTCCTACATCATGATAATAATTCATACTTTAATGGAAGGACTAGAATTGAACTACTAATTAAACATACATCATTTCGACCACTGTTCCAGGATCCATCCTCATACTGAACAAAGCATATATCTACTACCATGGCCTGGGATTACATGTATCTGGTACCAGTGCTACCACTGCATGCCAGTCTTGTGCCTCCCTTCAAAAGTCAGTGTGTTTGTCTCGTAGTGAAACAGGCCAGGTTGCATAAGGTATCAGTCCCTCATGCTCCTGACAATCTAACTATATCAAGCTTTTAATACTCCCTCCATACACTTTGAGGCTATCACTGATGCTTTACTATTGTTGGCATTTTTTCAGGTTATGGCTTCACTGTTCAGTTTTATCAGTCAACTCCATCTACCCTGGCCACAACATAAAATGAATTATGTTTTTGGTTTTCCAGACCACTTGCAGTTTGACAGTGGTATGCCTTTTATTGCAAAGGTCTAATGGACTAATAGTAAAGGTATTCAATGGATATATAACGCTTTTATCATCCCCAAGGTTGCTGGCTCTTACAAGAGGTAAAAGGGACTTTAAAATATATATTTTTTAAAGTTGTAGATGGACACAACACCTTTATTTATTTATCTTTATGTGGTGCTGAGGATTGAACCCATGCTAGGTGAGTACTCTACCACTGAGCCACAACCCTAGTCCCATAAAATGGAATTTAAAGTAATGTTATGGTCTGAGTCTAATCAATATAGATTATAGGTATAAAATATTGATAAATAGAATAAGAACTATAATATGAATAATGTTAAACTGTAAACATAAGTAATAGCAGGATAATCATGTAACTGTAAGACATAGAATTTAAGTTGTTAGAAATAAGAACAGTGGGGGCTGGGGATGTGGCTCAAGCGGTAGCGTGCTCGCCTGGCATGCATGCGGCCCGGGTTCGATCCTCAGCACCACATACCAACAAAGATGTTGTGTCCGCCGAGAACTAAAAAAATAAATATTAAAAATTCTCTCTCTCTCTCTCTCCCTCATCTCTCACTCTCTCTTTAAAAAAAAAAAAAGAAATAAGAACAGTGTAAGGTAAAAAGTATAAGCCTATAAGTTAATATAAGTTACAGATAAGTACAGGTTAATGGAATTATAGTTAAATACAAGGTATAGCTATAGGCAAGCATAAGTAAATATAGCCATAGTGACTCCATTTTTATGACTCCCGTATGAAACTGTCATATAAGTTGTTTTTAAGATGTTTAAAATTGTTTTTCTGTACTTAAACCCAGGATGTGGTTGTCTGTTTCTGTTCTGCTAACTGCTTTCTCAGCCCTTGTATCCTGAATGCTTGCAACTTGCAGATTCCATAGGATGTGGTTTTCTTCCTTAAATACTCTGGCCACAGACAGTTTAGAGCTGTTTCCCCATAGGGTCACTTGGATCAGTCTCTGGCCAGACTCTCAAATTTGCTTTAAATTCAGACTTAGAGTGTTTTCTGAGTGGTCGTCCCATAACAGTAAGCCAGCTAAGCATTCTTCACAGAACTAGCAAAAACAATCCTAAAAATTCATATGGAAGAACAAAATACCCTGAATAGTCAAAGCAATCCTGGGCCAAAAGAGCAATACTGGAGGTATCACAATGCCCAAATTAAAATTATACTACAGAGTCATAGTAACAAAAACAGCATGGTACTGGCATAAAAACAGACCAATGAAACAGAATAAAAGACACAGAGACAAACCCACACAAATACAACCATCTGATTCTTGACAAGACTATCAAAACATACATTGGAGAATGGTGTTGGAGAAAACTTGATATCTGTTGAAGAATGAAACCAGATTCCTAGCTCTCACTCTGTCCAAAAGGCAACTCAAAATAGATCAAAAACCTAGGTATAAGACCAGAAACTCTGCAAATGCTAGAAGAAAATATATCAAAAATCCTCCAACATAGAGATGTTACAAAAATTGTGGCAGTGGAAAGAGATAACCAGTACTGGAGATGTAGAACAGCAAGGTTTATTCAGCACTGTGCTAAGCAGAGTTTTCTCCAAAGGCTGGGCACAGTTCTTCATTCTCAGTATCTTTTATTCAGCACAGACAAGACTTCAGGGTTTTAAGACTTTCCTGTTCAAGCAGCCCAGATTCCTTCTCCCTTTCTCAGGTGACTCAGATTCCTACTACAGCTGCTGACTGTTCCTACTACATCAAGATTACATAAGCAGAAATCAGCAAGCTGCTGCTGTTAACAGAGAAAAAGGAGCCAGGAACAGTGGTGCATGCCTGTAACCCCAGCAGTTCAGGAGGATGAGGCAAGAAGACAATGAGTTCAAAGCCAGCCTCAGCTACTTAGTGAGGTCCTAAACACTCAATGAGACCCTGTGTCTAAATAAACTACAAAAACAGGAGGGGATATGGCTCAGTGGTTAAGTGCCCCCTGAATTCAATCCATAGTACCTTCTGCCCCAATATACAAATAACAATAAATGCTGGTGCAGATGCATGGGGAAAAGGAATCCTTATATATTGTTGGGGAGGATATAAATTAGCACAGCAACTATGGAACTCAGTATGGAGGTTCCTCAAAAAAACTAAGAATTGAACTACCAAATGATTATCTACACCACTCCTTGTTATTTACCCAAAAGAATTAAAGTCAGCATATTACAGTAATAAATGTCTACCCATGTTTATAGCAGCACAATTCACAATAGCTGAACTGTGGGACCAGCCTAGGCATCTGTCAATGAATGGATAAAGAAAATATGATATATATAAGTAATGGAGTTGTATTTAGCCATAAAGAAGAAATGAAATTGTGTCATTTGCAGGAAAATGGATGAAACTTGAGAGCCTATGTTAAACAAAATAAGCCAAACTCAGAAAGAATCATAAGTTTTCTCTCATGTGGAAGCTAGAGAGGAAAAAGGAAAAGAAAGGTAGATGTAGGAGATCTCATGAAAATCAAAGGGAAGCTGGGTGTGGTGGCTCATGCCTGTGATCCCAGTGCCTCTGGAGGCTGAGGCAGGAGGATTGAGACTTCAAAGTCAGCCGCAGCAACTTAATGAGACCCTAAGTAACTTAGTAGGACCATGTCTCTAAATAAAATATAAAAAAGGGCTGGGAGGCATGGCTCAGTGGTTAAGTACTCCAGGGTTCAATCCTTGGTACCTGTCCCCACCCCCCAAAAAAGAGAAAAGAAGTGATATCTAGGGAAGAGAGGAAGGGAGATAAAAGAGAAATGATGAGGAATAATGTTGACTAAATTATGTTGCTATATCATATGCATGTATGAATATGTAATAACAAACCCCACCATTATGTATAAATTATAATACACCAATAAAAATAAACTAAAGGTGTCAAATGCCTGTAATCCCAGTGGCTTGGGAAGATGAAGCAGGAGGATAACAAGTTCAAAGCCAGCCTCAGCAACTCAGTGAGGACCCAAACAATTCAGTGAAACCTTGTTTCTAAATAAAATATAAAAAAGTGCTGGGGATGTAACTTGGTGGTTAAGTGCCCCTGTGTTCAATTCCTGGTACCAAAAACAAAACAATAACAACAATAACAAGAACCCTAAAACCAAAAATCCCAAAGAGTTCTCCAAGGCAGCACTAGTCAAAGTGCTAGTCAACGAGGGCTGGGGATATAGCTCAGTGGTTGAGTTCTTGTCTAGCACGTGTAATGCATGCAGTCCAATCCCCAGTACCCACTCCCCCTGCCCAAAAAAAAAGTGCTAGTTAGTGAGGAGACCAGGAGCATATGCAAAGATATAAACAAAACAAATCAAACATTGTTTTCTTTATGGAGATAGTGCTATCAACTGTACTAAATAATGTGCTTAGTGAGAGAGTTCACCGCTTTGTCAAGATCCTTACTTTGTCACAAACCAGACATAGATTGCAGACCAGGGGCCAGTCTCAGACTATAGTTTGTCTTGAAAAGGTTACAAATTATGGCTCTAGGGGCAAATATGATTCCTTACATGGAGGATAATATCCTAGTATGATAATGAAGGTCATGTGGTGATCTTTCTGATTTACTTCCAAGTTTTTAGATAATTTTTCTTGATTTCTGTAATTGTATTTTCTCTTTTCACTAAGTACTATGCTTTTAAATTCCATCCACATGAATATGTACATCTACTCTACTTTTTTATGGCTGCATAATTCTCCATGGTGCTCTCCTAGTTATAGACATTCCAGCTCTAAACCACCAGAAATAATTATGCAAAGAATTACTTTGTACATTTCCCAAGACTTACACGTTTCCTAAGTGTCTCCATATTCTCAACTCTACCCATTAAATCTCTAAGTGCAGTTCCCAAACCTTTGATAGTCCCCCATAGCTACAGAATTAAATACTCTTATTTCATCCTGGGATTCTACTCCTAATTATCTTGCTTTGTTTCATACTCTGCTATTCATAATCTGTACTCTGGTCAAACTGGAATACCTCTTTCTGGTCTTCTCATATCTGATTATTCCATTCTCCCTTGGATGCATTTCTTTGAATTTGCAACTGTCAGATGCTGCCAATCTTCAAATATAATCCCCTTTATTCAAAGCTTTCTCCAAATCTTATATTTTATTTTCCTGATCAGAAATTTCAAAACATTTTGTTAATCTGTCTTTTTTGGTATTATTCTACCTTTATTATAATTATTTATATGCCTGTGTCAAAATATTAGACCTCCTCTATTTGGGTTATTTTCCACAATCTTCAGCATAGTGCTTCATTTGCCACACATGCCGTTTAAATACACACTTAACTGAATTCTGGGTAACTCCCAAAATTAAGGAATTGTGGATACAAGGAAACAAAAAACAGTGATTGTAGTTGCTGGAGTTCAGAGGCTCATTTGTATAGAACCCTTAGAAATGCATAGGAAATAGGAATTAAGCTGAACTTTAGAAGAAAGGTCAGGATTTAGTAACACATCCCTGGTTACACAGCTTTCTATAGTAGGCAGGAAATAATAACTAACATAAATGAACATTTAACTATGTGCCAAGCACTGTTGTATAGGTTTTACCTATATTGGCTTTTAATCTTCATATCAGTTCAAAAGAATATAATAACAATGAGTGTTATCCATTTACAGATGAGAAAACTGAAATCCAGACAGGTTATATATCATTTGTTCATGATTATAAAACAAGTAAATGTTAGATGTATGAATAAAACTGAGGTAGTCTATCTTCAAAGCTTGTACTTTTTGTTTGTGTGGGGTGGGGTGGGGGACTAAGCCCAGGTGTGCTCTACCACTAAGTTACACCCCTATCCTTTTTAACAATTTTTTTCATGGCTGTCCAGGATGGCCTTGCAGTTGGAATCCTCCTGCCTTTGATTTTAGGAAGTCCCTGGGATTACAGGAAAAGCTTACACTCTTTTCTTTTTTGCACTACTGGAGCTTGAACTCAGGGGCTCTCTGAAACTAAGCTACATACCTAGCCCTTTTTTCTTTATTTTTATTTTGAGATACTGGCTTACTAATTTGCTGAGGCTGGCCTGGAACTTTGGATTCTCCTGCCTCAGCCTCCCAGAGTGCTGGGTTTACAGGCCTGTACTTCCATCCTGGTTCAAAGTTTGTACTCTACATTACCCTAAGCTGACTTTGTTGATGGAAATTAAACCCCAATTTTGTTAGACTCTCTACAGGTGTAAGGCTAGACAAGGGAAAACCATCTAATTTCTCTTTCATGAAAAGTGGCATGATTGAGGGCCAAGAGTTTCTGGAATATAATGTAAAATGTAAAATAGTTTTTACACCACCAGTGAACCGCCACATCATTTACAACTATGTGAATGGGATCCTGCTGGGCATGGGGGCACTCACCTGTAATCCCAACAACTCAGGAGGCAGAGACTGGAGGATCCAAAGTTCCAGGCCAGCCTCAGCAATTTAGCAAGAACCTAAGCAATTTAAGGAGACCCTGTCTCAAAATAAAAACTAAAAAAGGATGGAGATGTGGCTCAATGGTTGAGTGCACCTTGGTTAAGTCTCCAGTACCTCCCCGCAAAAAAATCCTAATTAGAATAATTTATACTCCTTGTGTGTAAAATATCAAAATACACTCTACTGTTATGTATATCTAAAAAGAAGAAAGGAAAAAATACAAAAGAAAAACACCCATTGTTTTAGAAGGCCTTCAGTCCATTAAAGAGATTGTCCGCCTTGGCATTTGGCTAATTTTTACATGGCCATATTAATGGAGTAAAAGCTCATGGAGACACAATTGCCATGGTAACTGCAACTTCCAGCACAATTTCCGGTGTAAAATAATAACAACAATGACTAACAATGGTGTTTACTATTTGCAAGGCATCCTTCCAAAGGCTTTAAAAATACGCTCATTTTATTCCTCAGCAGGACTTCTTGAGGTAGGTACTATTATTAGTACTAATTTTGTACTTTAAGAGCTCAGACACAGGAAAAGGTTCAGAAATGGTCACACGGCAGGTGAGGGGCAGGGCCGGGAGCTGAACCTAGAAATCCCTATCAAGGACCCCTCTTTTAAGTCGCTTTCTACCTACTGCCTGCAGGAGTCAAC
Organism: Ictidomys tridecemlineatus; assembly: GCF_052094955.1. Taxonomy (NCBI): domain Eukaryota; kingdom Metazoa; phylum Chordata; class Mammalia; order Rodentia; family Sciuridae; genus Ictidomys; species Ictidomys tridecemlineatus. The sequence continues at coordinate 77,000,636 of NC_135482.1, read as the reverse complement.
TGCAGTCTGTTCTGGTAACTGGTGGGGCTGTGCAGAGACAGGGCTCGTCAGTGTTTTGTTCTACCGAGGCTTTTGCTCGGGTTGGAGGCCGGCCTCTGCCAGGAACCACCAGGGCGCGGAGCGGTCCCTTCTGGGGGAGCCGGGACCCTCATCTGGGAGCGCCCAGGCAGAGAACCGAATGGCAAGCCCGCCCAGCAGGCCACTCTGCTCAACTGTCCTCAGGACACAAACCAGCCACCCGGGAACAGAAACGAGCGGGGCCTCCTCCGAGGTCGGAATAGGAAAAGGGGCGGGAGGGAGAGGGGCGCAGGGCCCGGCCGGTTGGAGGAGGTGCCCGCGCGGCGCGAAGGGGAGGCGGGACCGGGTGGACTCACAGATCCAGGAGCTGACTGACCGACCCCACGTGAGGCATCGCGGCGGCCCTCAGAAGCCTCTTCCGCTGCCCCAGGACCTCTAGAACCCGGCCGGGGGCGGTCCGACAATCCCCCGCCCCGCAGCGCGTAGGCCCTGGTGACGTCACACGGTCCCGGTGTTCGGGGCGTGGCCACGCCCGGAAATTCGAGGGCAAGAATAGAGCGCGCTCAGAGCCGAGCTCGCGTAGGGGTCGGAGAGCTCGCAGGTGGAGAATCCCTAAGCTTGGAGCACCGCGACGGGAGGCGTAGTTCTTCCACCCGCGGGCGGCGAGGCGGATCGCTCAACCCCGTTCGTCTGGAGGTCCAGACTTACGGCTTCCGGACTTTCACCCTTCTACTCAGCCCAGCCGCGAGGTCGCGAGTCAAGAAGTCTCCCCTGACAAAGCGAGTACTAAAGGATGCTGGGCCAAGCTGTGGTGATCACTGGGGGACATCCCCACTCCCCCACCCTTGGATACTGACTCCACTGCCTTCAAACGGAGCATTTTAAAAGATCCCAGAGTGACATTACTGAGCAAGTCACATGAAACACGTACCGAGCTATGTGCCTTCCGTGCTTTTGTTTCAACAAACCAAACTCATATAATTCCTGGGAGATCCTGGGAGATCGGAATTGTTTAGTTCTATTTTGCAGATGAGGACACGCCATCAACAAACTCAATAAAAATTTCATCACGGAAGAGGACATGACTGCAAATCAGGAATTATTTAAAAAGGCGGAGCATCTTTCTCTAGGTGGAATTCTTTCTGCGTTTCTTTTCTAGAGCACTGTGGAGAGGGGGCAAAATTGCCATGTATGCAGTGGAGGGAGAGAAATAAAGAATGTCCATGCTCTTCTAACCCCTTTTAATGCTTTTTTCACTCAATACAATTTCACTCTATAGGTTCTTAACCAAGAAAAAGATAATCCTTAATGCTAGGCATTGCAATAGACATAATCAATTCACAGCAAACAATTCTAGATTAATTCTAAGCACCGCAAACACACTTAATCCTGACAAACATTCCCTCTGCGAGCTAAATTTAACTGTCAGACCAAAAGTCTCAAGCCTTAGGCTTTACTTCCAGCAGATGCATACCCACTCAGACCAGGGTGATCAGGTCCAGAATCAAAGCAGGTTTCTCCCGGTGTGGAGTGGACGACTGGTCGTAGGGAGAAGTTATAGCTCTCACAAAGGAAGAGGATCAGGAAAACGATGACAAGTGATGCGATGTGAGGTCCTTATCAGGCTCTCCAGCTTGAGTATGTCCCCCAAAAGCTCATTGTGAAACAATGCAAGAAGGTTTGGAGGAGAAATGATTGGGCTAGTCTGAATCTAATCAGTGAATTAATCCCTGATAGGATTAACTCAGTGGTAAATGAAGGCAGGTGGGGTGTGACTGGAGGAAATGATTGGGGGCATATTTGTATCTGGCAAATGAAGACTATCTCTGCCAGACAGAGCTGCTGTCTCAGCTCACCATAAGAGCTGCTTCCCTCTGCCACACTCTTCCTCCATGATGTTCTGTCTCACCTTGAGACCCAAGCTCACATGGAACCTGCTTCTATGAACTAAGACCTCTGAAACTGTGAGCCCTCAAATAAACTTTTCCTCCTGTACAATTGTGCTGGTTGGGTCCTTAAGTCACAGTGGCAAAAAAGCAGACTAAAACAGTTGCTTATATGTCAAACTCCCCTTTGATAGCTCCTTCAATTTTGAGATCTTGACTTTTCAGGATGCTTCTTATTCAGTCAACTTGCATTCATTAAGCCCTGCATGACGGCCAGGAAGTACTCGTGTTCAAGTAACCCTCAGAACAGGGTTGTGTTGGACGCTGAGGATTCATCAGTGCACTCCTGCTCCAGACAAGTAAAAGGACAGTGTAACTCAAGTGCTAGGATAGGGTTAGTTCTGTGGATGAACCAGTGGTGTGTAGTGTATATAGGTATAGGTGGGAGGATGGTCTGTATATGGTTTCGGATGGCTACACTGGACAGTGATAAGAGATGAGTGAAGGATGAGGTTTGTAAAGCTTTTGCTATAAAGGGCCAAATGGTAATATTTTAGGTTTTGTGGGCCCAATGCTTAGTCACCACACCTCAACTTATAACTCAACAGCATCCATAGACAGTCCTAATGGGCAGGTCTGTGTTTCAAAAAACTTTATTACAGACACTGAAATTTGAATTTCACATACAGTAGTGCCCCTTGTCTATGGGGGCTATGTTCCAAGACCTTTATGGGATGTGGATAGTACTAAACCCGATATATACTATTTTTCCCCCTATATATACATACCTATAGCAAAGTTTAATGAAAAATTAGGCACAATAAGAGATTAACAACCAGCTGGCAATGGTGGCCCTCTCCTATAATCTCTGACACAGGAAGCTGAGGCAGAAGTATCACTAATTCAAGACCAGCCTAGACAACTTATTGAGACCCTGTCTCAAAACCTAAAAAATAAAGAAATAAATAACCACAGTAACTAATAAAAAGCTATAACATACTCTAATAAAAGTTACATGAACATGGTCTCTTGTACAAAATATTGTACAGTACTCACCTTTGTGTGTGTGTGTGTGTGTGTGTGTGTGTGTGTGTGTGTGTGTGTGTGAAGATGTGAAGTGATACAGACCTTACATGTTGAGATGAAGTGAGGTGACAGGTGCTGACACAGTGCTGGACCACTGCTGGCCGACCTTTCCCTTGTGTATAGGAAGCCATTCTGAGTAGGAAGATGAAATATTGTACAGTTGCATTTTGTCCTGCCTGGCACAGGAACCATCCCTTCGTCCAACAAACCTGCCTATTATTCGCTTAGTATCTGGTTATCAGACTGGCTGTCACAGTATTGAAGTACTCGTGTTCAAGTAACCCTCAGAACAGTGTACAGTTTGACTTATGAATTGTTTATTTCTGGGATTTCCATCTAATATTTTGGGACCATGGTTGACCATGGATAACTAAATCATGGATTCAAGAATTTGCAGGCTTATACCAACCAACAAATCATGATACTCCTTCAGCCACAAGTATTTGTTCAAAAATTGGCTCATGGGTCTAGGACTCATTTGAAGCCAATACAAAGCAAGAAAAAGTTTGCTGGAGATTTCTGGGAAAGAAACTTCTAAACTTGTGACAATGCTTTGTAAAATAATGCCCTCTTTTCTTAGCCCTGTCGTGTTGAATGAAATTTAAAACACTAGGTGGCAGTAGTGGAAGACCAAGGTAGAGTATGAGAATTACAAAAGAACAGCCAGGATCCTGATTGAACTATGCCCGAATACCGCTCTTTTCTCTCTACTTGTTACACAATTCAGCAAATTCTCTCCGTTGTTGCTAAAATCCATGGACTTGATTTTTCTGTTTCTTGCTGCCCCAAACATTCTATTACAACATTCATACCAGGAGTCATCAGCATATAGGTAAAAACTAAAGGTATGGGAATGGATGAGCTCACTTAACAGATATAAGTGAGAACAACCACAACAAAAAGTCTTTGGAGAGATATGTTGGTGTTGAGAGCCACAGCCAAAGGGGCCCCAGCAAACTTCCAGCTGCCGGCTGATGATCCAGCTGCCAGCAAACTTCCAGTTGCCGGCTGATGATTGGCTCACAGTGGCCCCAGCAACATCTAGCTGATTGGCTCCTCTGCGGTGATGTTCATTGGGCTGTTTCCCTGCCCTTCAGACTGCCAGCTGATGATTGGCTCACAGCGGCCCCAGCAACATCTAGCTGATTGGCTCCTCCACGGAGCTGCTCATTGGGTGACTTCTTTGGCTCTGCCCACGCAACCCAGCCAATCGGCCTCAAGAGCAGGAGGATTGTGGGAGGTGGAGAGGCTGGTGGGGGAGAGAGGCTTGTGGAAGCCGGTGGTGGCAGTTGGGCTCTGAGGGTTTTTCCCTGGAGCTGTTTTGTTTGGCGTTTGTAGTTCTAAAAATAAAGTTAGTTTCTTTTTGACAAGTGGCTCCTGATTTGTGCCAAGCCAGACTTCGACATGTTGGGAACACATTTATTGGCTGGAAATTGACACTAAGGACTAACCCCAAACCAGGAAGTGTGGTGTTATAGAACATAAACAAGTGATCAAAATGGTCACATACAACTGAGAGGTTAAGTGGGGTAAGCCTTGAAAGTGATTTAACAATAGGAAAGATACTGAGGGTTTATAAGGTGGTAGTGGAGGATGCAAACTGATCTTAATGAGAAGAATGAAGGAAAGTGAGGAAGTTAACACAGAAGTAGTCCAGTTCTCACATTAAATACTTACAGGAATGAATTAATACCTCCATTTCGATGCGTACTGAGAAGAAAAATATTGCTTGAGGATGTAACTGTCCTTGAAAGAAGGTAAAATGCAAACATTAAGAACCATTATTTATGGAGCTTCTCAGTGTCAAGCATGGTAAATATTTACATGATCTCATGTAATCATCCAACAGGTCTGAGGTATAGTACTACTTTATAGATGAAGGTCAGAGCTTACACAAAAGGGCCTGTCAGGGTCCCAAGATCATGCTCTTTCTACTCCCTCTGGGTATCCAGAACAAAGGTTTAGGGTATATCTAGGATCAGCAGTATAACTGGGGGAGCCCCTTTTCAGAGATTCATGGTGATAGCAGAGCATTAAACCAAGGGCAAGTAAGGCTCCTGTGGCTGACTGCATGTGTCCCAGTGTTATGGTTTAGATGTGAAGTGTCCCCCAAAAGCTCATGTGTGAGACAATGCAAGAAGGTTTGAAGGAGAAATGATTGGGTTACAAGAGCCTTAACCCAATCAAGTGACTTATCACCTCATAGGGTTAATCAATTAGTAACAAAAGGCAGGTGGGGTGTGGCTGGAGGAGGCAGGGCAGTGGGGTCAGCTTTAGGGTATCTATTTTGTAGATGTTATAGAACATAAACAAGAGTGGAGTCTCTGCTCTTTGACCATCATATGAGCTGCTTCCCTCTGCCACACTCTTCCACTATGTTTTTCTCGTCACCTCAGGCCCCAAGGAATGGAGGCTGCTGTCCATGGACTAAAACCTCTGAAACCATGAGCCTTCAAATAAACTTTTCCTCCTCCTCAATTGTGCTGGTCGAGTCTTTTAGTCACAGCGGCAAAAAGGCTGACTAAAACACCCACTGATAAATCCAGCCTAATTCCCTCTTAAGATCAGGAGCCATCTTGTCATAAGTTATAAAAGATTCATTTCTGTTTTCTGTAAAATATTAAGATTTCTATTTAGCCTGCCCATATTTTGATGTTTCAAACTTACTTGGAATGCCTGCCCGTGCCTTGAACTCACCCATGCCTGGCTTTCCCTGGCCAGATAACAACCCTCTCTGAAACCCTAATGGTGCCTCATAAGTTCTGACGTTGGGATCTAAATGTACTCCCTAAGTGCTGAACCATTTAGACCAATAACCTACTACCTGCCTTTGTGTTATACTTGTCAAAATTCTGTTATCTGTAAGTTCTCAAGACACCCCCACTTTTTGCAACTTTCTGTGCTATAAAGCTGCACTCCTAGAGAGCTGGAGTGCTGTCTTCTATTCCCACAGGTTTTGGGAGAGACAGTCCAGGAATTACAAGCTTGCTTTTATTTGATTTAAATTGGAGTTGGTGGTCAATTCTTTGTGTCGTGGTTTAATACCACCCATGAAAGCAACCATAGTTAGAACTTCTCCAAAAAATCAGTGCCAACCACTGGATTCAGGAACTTTTTTTTTTTTTGGAGTGGGATAAAAAAAAAAAAACTCACCTCAGAGACAAATATGAATACAGGGAAACATTTTTACTAGTAGTTCAAGAAAATCAGACTTATAGTAGTAGTGGCTCATTAAAATGAAATGAGGAATTTATACCTCAGTTATGTCAGTTAACAATGTAAATAGGATAAGAAGGGCACCATGTTCTGACAAAGGGAAAGGAGGAGAAGTGCTTAAAGCAGCGGAGTGCGTTTGGACCCAGCCTCCTCCATCCCTTTGGCCTCAGTGGAGCCTGCCCAGCGGGGCAGTGGGGCTTGGGGTGGGGGGAGTGACTGGACGGTGCCAGAGCAGGAAACTTGCCCTTTCCAGCCACAGAAGCATTGTGACATTACTTCTCCTATCAGCTTAGCAGCCCCCAAGAAGACTGACTACATACTTACACAGAAACTAATTGAGACTCTGAAGCCCTTTTGGGTTTTTGAAAAGGAAGAGGAGCTGCAGCGAGGACTTTAATTTTAGAAAAATTAAATAACTTGGTGAAAAAGTGGATAGGAGAAATCAGTGAAGGCAAGAATCTTCCACAATCTGTAATTGAAAATATTGGAGGAAAATTTTTTGGATTTGAATCTATGTTACAGATTAGGAATACATACAAAAGGTACGGATATTGATGCATTCATTGTGTGTTGCACCAAGACATGTTGATCGCAGTGACTTTTTCATTTTGTTCTATAAATTGAACTTATAAGAAAAAGTTAAAGATTTAAGAGCTGTTGAAGAGGCGTTTGTATTAGTTATCAAACTCTGGGATAGAGATTGATATTTTGTTATTGCAGAAGATTTGGACCTACAAGATGACGATCTGCTTAAAAATTTAGATATACGATGCATAAGAAGTCTTAATGGTTGCACAGTAAGAGATGAAATTTTACACCTAGTACCAAACATTGACAACTTCAGGTTAAATCTGAGAGCTCTGTGGGCCAAATGCCACAACATCTATTCCAATATATTCGGTTTCCTTGGTGGTGGTGTTTCCTGGGCTGTGCTAAGTAGCAAGAACTTGCCAGCTTTATCCAAATGCAATAGCATCAACTCTTGTACTGTCCTGGGAAGACCACTCAGAAAACACACCAAGTCTGAATTTGAAATAATTTGAAGGATTTTTATTTTACCTATTTTGCCAATCATACCTGGTCAGGGGCTGAGTCTAACAGAGTCCAAGTGGCTCTCTGAAAGACTTCACCCTCCTCTGAGGGAAATCTGCTATTTAAGGAGGAAAACCACATCCTGTGAAATGTTTCAGTTAGCAAGCAAGCAAGTTACAGAAGTAAAAAAGCTGTTAGTGGAACAACCTAATGAACTGCATCTTGGGTTCTAGCAGGTGCTAGACAATTGTCCAGCAAGTGGTTGGGGAGGGGGGACTTCAAAGTTATATGGGTTACCAAGACTTCCATATTCTGGGCTGAGTACATTTTGTGGGATACAAAGTACAGAAAACAATTTTTTTTTTTTAATTTAGCAGAAAACAGCTTTCATTTTGTTTTCTCAGAAATGAGTCCTGCAACTGTCTCTTCACAGGAGCAATAACAGAAAAACTAAGGTGGAGTCTATAATAGCTGACACCAGGTCCCTATGGCCTACCTGTTTGCTCGTATAGCCATAGTGACTCCATTCTTGCTGATCAGGTAGTTTTACCATAGCAATTGCTTTATACAACCATTATTAGTAACTTATTGATTATATTGATCAGTTCGCACCACAACGGTACATACATTTTTCTTGGTATTTTCTAAATGGCATGTGTTTAGATTGTTATGGACTGATTTGAAAATTAGCTCAGACTTACCCCATTTTGTTCAGACACCTCACTCACCCTTGGTGAATTTGGCTCCTTTCCACATGAGCCCACTTGCATTGAAGGATAACATCTCCACCCCCACCTACTTGCTTGCACCCTGACCACAATATCCTTGCTCTATGGAACTAATGCAAAATTTTCTCTGAAAATGTAATTTCTGAGAGTATGATTTTTTTTCATAGCCTGGTTCTTTTCCACTTGTATGAAATGTATACTGTAAATATGATTATTTCTCCTGCGTCCCACTTCTTTGTGGTTGTAAGACTTATAAGCTTGAGGGTTGCAGAACTGCTTGGTCTCTGTGTTCTTGACCCTGGCTGGCAATAAAGCCTTTGTCTTCGCTTCAAACAGATCCAGAGTTTTATTTGGGAATTTGAAAATAGTGCCTTAACAAGATTATATTGAAATAAAATTGATTGTAGACACTGGAGTTTAGTCTTTTTTCTATTACAGTTCTACAGCTGGTTTCAGATTCAAATTTTGGCTTGTGAAATAGCCATTTAGGTAGACTCGGAGATCACAATGAATATTATGATAAATTAAACTTCATTTCTTTTCCTAGCTTTACCAGGATAGTCAGATTCTATTTGTATTTAATTTGCATAATCCTACCTTCCAAATAAACTGAATTTGAACTGTAGCTTTTGCTAGAATCCACTTTATTAATAGGTTGACATGTATGTTACTTTTGGATAAAACTTATATACACCACTTCTTTCACTTTTTAAATAGTTTTAAATCCATGTGCCTTTAATTTTTTTTTTGCTTTCAACTGTTCATTTATCTTTAGTAAAATATTAAAGACCTCAATTTTATAAAAAAAACTTTTAAAGAATAATGTTACATATATTGTACAAATTAACATTATATATTAATGAATAAGTGCTTGGAAAAAAGCAATTTCTGGACCCAGTCATTAATAATGGGAGATAATATTTTTTAAGTTTCTCATTTTAAGATGTTCACATTTGTCAACCATGGTTTCATTTAAGAAAAGGAAGTTATTGCCATTTCAGAATAGTTGCTTTGGTCCCAGAGTGAGGGTTGTCAATTTTAATCAGATTTCCTTCAGAGATTTAAATCTTCCCAGTTTCTTCCAACTCATATCCATCCTACATCTCCAAAAGACATTGTTGTTTTATAGTAATTTTATAAAAATCAGAGTTTGAGGAGCCAATTTATAATTTAGAACCATGCCTCACTTTCTAATACACATTCTGCTACATTGGGATTTGATAGCACATTTTAATTACATATAATAAGGTATGATAAGATTAAAGACTGTCAGAATGTCTTTTAAGACTACACATATATAAATGTTTTCAAGAAGCTAACCTTCAATATTAAGGAAGGGTGCAGATGTTTTCCATTTTTAAATATCTTCCATAAGGACTGATGTGCTAATTTTTCTAAATATTGTGTCCGGGAAACACTGTGTTCACATCACAGACTTTTATTGCACTTACTTATGTTACAACTTTTAAATCATGAGATGGAGAAAATTTTTTATAATTATTTTATTTTTATAATTATTCATTGTCTATAATCAGAAGTAACCTTTTTTTTTTTTCCATTTTTCTTTGGATGGAACTAGTATGAAGACAGAATTTTTGTCTTTCAAGAGGGTTTATCCTGTTCGAGGTTTAGATGAAAGCATCAAATATCTTGGTGGTGGTTTTTTATTTACATGGTGCTTTATCTGTTCTTTTTAGAGAGAAACTATATGACTTCAATTTGAAAAAGCTACCAAATGGTTAATTTTATAGTTACAGAATTATTTCAATTAGTCTTACCATAAATAAAAAGAGATGAAATGTTATATATACCAAAATGGATGAAGAAGGATCACATTCACAAATGCTGTATGTTTAATAAAGTACATTTAGATGGTAATATCCAATAGTCTTATCAAGTGCTACAATCTTTTTAAACAGGAAATGGCCAAATCCAGTGCTATTGAGACAACCTGAAGAATACAGTCTTAATTTGTATGTGTGGGACTCAAGGGTTACTGTATTATTTTTTCCTCTATAAGTTCACACTGTACAATTACAATAAAAGTCACCTGCATAACCTTCAGAGAGACTTCCCTGCATTTTATGTATGAATGGTTATGTTCATGTTACACTTTCTTCTAGATAATCTCATCTATAATTGTCGTCTGTTGTGAGAAGCATAATGATGTACCCTGTGAACTACATTTAATTATAAATAGTTTTTAATACAAATTTCACTAACAATTTATTCTATATAGAACTATCTTGTAAGCAAAGTTTTTTGTGTATCGATGCTTAAAAAATAATACAAGGATAATAACAATCCATTTTTAAATTTTATCTAAATATTTAGTTAAAATGAGGTTATTGTAGGAAAGCTATTGCTTAATGTTTACATGTGGTAGAGAACTTCTAAGCATTGTCACTCTAATTATGAAAACGTAATTGTAAAAACTGTTTTAGATATTTCAGATTATAAAAACATGTGTGGGCTGAAGAAAGCTTCCATTTTGTTTGGGAAATTATGACATTATTGCTTACACATTTTGAATGTTGATAACATGAACTTTATAAGAAATTTAGGATGAATACAACTCTAGATTTATGAAATTCTATTTTTCTGAATTAATTTGCTATCTTACTATTATATCAAAAATTTGTTTTTAATAAGTTCTGTTGAATTACATGAAGCTGTATATTTTCAAATTTTCCAAACCTCAAGGAATTTAATTTTGGAGGATGGAAATTTATAGTTTCCTTTGTGGAAATATGCCACTTACCATTATGTAGAATAGCAGTTATTAAATCATTTCAGTATATCTTTTAAAATGATATGAACAAGAACATTGTAGTTTCACTGTGTTAACAAGCCTTAGACTTATAATTTAAGGGTATATTAAAAACTTGTTTCTGGGGCTGGGGTTGTGGCCCAGAGGTAGAGCACTTGCCTAGCATGCGTGAGGCACTGGGTTCGATCCTCAGCACCACATAAAAATAAAATAAAGATATTGTGTCCACCTGTAACTCAAAAATAAATAAAAGAAAAAACTTGTTTCTGTCTTGTTTAAAATTAGTTTTATACAGAACTTAGAGAATGACATTTCATGAAAGTGTAACTGTGTGCATAGCCTCATTTCTGTTGTTGAATAAAGAAAAACTAAGTATAAAATCAACCAATCAATCGGATAAGAACAAGTTGTTGTCGGGCACAGTGGCTCATGCCTGTGATCCTAATGGCTTGGGAGACTGAGGCAGGAGGATCACAAGTTCAAAGCCAGCCTCAGCAAAAGCGAGGTGTTAAGCAACTCAGTGAGACCCTGTCTCTAAATAAAATACAAAATAGGACTGGGGATGTGGCTCAGTGATCTAGTGCCCCTGAGTTCAATCCTTGGTACAAAAAAAAAAATAAAAAATAAAAAATAGAAAAACAACTAAATCTTCCTGTCTTTTGGTAAGTAAGAAAAACAGGATGTTCCTGTTTTCGTGGCTTATCTCTGGAGGCAAAAGTTTTAGGATTTCCTGTTAGTCAAGGCCCTTAGCAGGTTCCTATTATTCATGGTGTATCTTGGAATGCAAGATTATTAGAAATGGAAGTCCTTCCGGGTGTGTGGTAAGTGATTTGTGGCTCCTTTTTGCTTGCTGAGCCTGCTTTACTGTAATTTTCTCTAGCTCAGAACCTCCTCCATTTTTTACTATTCATATCATTAGAGCTTGTTGCTCTAGGTAAGTTATTTAAGAATAATGAGATTATTGGGGCTGGGGATGTGGCTCAAGCGGTAGCGCGCTCACCTGGCATGCGTGCAGCCCGGGTTCGATCCTCAGCACCACATACAAAGATGTTGTCTCCGCGGAGAACTAAAAAATAAATATTAAAAAAATTCTCTCTCTCTCTCTCTCTCTCTCTCTCTCTCCTCTCTCCTCTCTTTAAAAAAAAAAAAGAATAATGAGATTATTTTTGTTACATCATGTTATTAACTCATGGTATAATATATACGAACATGTAAAATAAATAATAAATGCAAACATATAAATGATTAAGTATGTCTCCTATAAATGTACTTGTGCATCCACACAAACAGAATGGAGACAAGCCAGATGAATATCCTAACATGTACAGGCTATTTCCAAATACAAGAATCCTTAACTGATCCCTGTGAGAAAATACACATGCTCTTTTTACTTAGTTTCTTTTAATATTTCATGTGATATCATACTCCAAATTAAAAACAATAGTGGCCATGCTTGTGGATTCTTTTTTTTTGAGGGGGAGCATGTTGGGGCAGGGTACCAGGAATTGAATCACTGAGTCACATCCCCAGTCCTATTTTGTATTTTATTTAGAGACAGGGTCTCACTGAGTTGCTCATTTTCGCTGAGGCTGGCTTTGAACTTGTGATCCTCCTGCCTCAGCTTAACAGTATTAAAATTTTCTATCTGCTTGAAATGCTTGATTAAATTTATTTCTAGGCTATAGACCTGAATCTTACATTTTTAGGAGTTCGAGGCATAAAATGTATGACTTTTACCCTAAGGCTAGCAAGTACAGGAAACTCTTACCTTTCCTAGTTCTGAGAAGGCAAAGAGAGGGAACAGTTACCAAATCTTGAGAGAGCAGCCACAGGTGTAACCACCTAATGGGAGTTGTGGCCTTTGGATTAGTGACGGTACCTACTTAGCCTGTGGCAACTCAACAGAGAATGAGCTGCAAGAATACTCTGACCCCATTCTCTATCTCCCTTTCTATCTCTTGTGGATGCTTTCCACTGCTTCAGCCCCACTAGAAGTTGAGATTGATGGATCCCAGTTTGTTCAGTCTATAAATAAAGATCAGCTTCTCAATGTCCAGAGCAGACTGAAGCCAGGGAATGGAAAATATTCAACTCATAACAGATCTCTGACTTTTATTTTCATTAGTGCTGGGGGTTGAACCCTGGCCCTTGTACATGCTAAGCATGTGCTCTACCACAGAGCTACACCTCCAGCCCCCAGATCACTGATTTTTTAATAGTAATAAAATATCAGAAATATTTTGAAAATCAGAAGGAATGGCTTATTATAAACCAAAATAAAATTATTTTAAATTCTTAGCAGTGGGGCTGGGGATGTGGCTCAAGTGGTATTGTGCTCACCTAGCATGCATGAGGCACTGGGTTCGATTCTCAGCACCACATAAAAACAAAATAAAGATGTTGTTTCCACCTAAAACTAATATATATATATATATATATATATAAAATAAATATAATAAATTCTTAGCAGTGAAATGGTGACAATTTTGGTCTTTCATTAGGATGCTGAGAGCTTAAGTCATCTTTTCTAGTTAGCTTAACTTTTTAGTTCTGTTTTTTAAAAGTTATATAATCTCCATCATAGTTATTGGTAATTTGCAATGGAATCAAATGCCAAATATTTCTATCACATAGTCAGATTCTAAAACCCCATTAATTACATTCATTAAAAAAAAATGAATGTAATTAATGTGCCTACTATGTGCCAGACAGAATCTATGAAGAAACAAATATGTTCTCTAGAAACTTACATTCTAGTGTGTGAGAGAAGCACACAAACCAAATAGTATGTGGACATAGGACTATCACGAATGAAGAGATTGCCAGGTAAAGAGGCACATGCCTGTAATCCCAGTGGCTCAGGAGGCTGAGGCAAGAGTATCAAAGTTCAAAGCCAGCCTCAGCAACTTTGTCAGGCCTTAAGCAATTTAGTGAGATTCTGTCTTGCAATAAAAAATAAAATGGGCTGAAGATGTGGCTCAGTGATTAAACTTCCCTGCTTTAAATCCCTGTACCAAAAAAAAAAAAAAAAAAAAAAAAAAAAAAGAGTAGATTGATACTATTTGGGCTGCAATGTGAAGATGGAGGGGACTGTGGTAGCATCCTCACTAGCAATGCCCCTCTTCAGCCCCTCCTAGACTCTTCTTTCTTTTTTTCTTTTTTTTTGGTACTGGGTATTGAACCCAGAGGTGCTTTACAACTGAATCACATTTCCATCCCTTCTCAATTTTAAATTTTGAAACAGGGTGTTGCCAAGATGCTGAGGCTGGTTTGGAACTTGCAATCCTCCTGCCTCAGCTTCCTGAGTTTCTGGGATCCCTCTGAGAATCTTTATCCTGCTTATGAGGTGAAAGTTTCTTTCCAGGGATAAAGAAGGATGGATGGTAGTGATAAGCAGCAAGACCTTGGTGCCTGGGCTCTGGTGCCTTCAATCCTATATTGCTGTCAAAGCAGTGATAGCACTGGAATGCTGTAATCCTCGCTACTGGAGGATTGCAAACTCAAGCCAGCCTGGATAATTCAGCCACACCTTATCTCAAAATAAACAGGGCTGGAGATGTAGTTCCATGATAGAGCACCCCTGGGTTCAAAGCTCAGTACTAGAGAGGGGGAGAAGTTTCTTCAACATCCTAGTGGGAAAGCCAAAAGACAATTGGGGGCTGAGGATGTAGCTCAGGGGTAGAGTACTTGCCTAGCATGTGTGAGGCTCTGAATTCAATCCCCAGTAACCGGGGGTGGAGGTGGTGATAGGAGGGCAATTGGTATAAGAGTGTAGGCAAAAAGAATCAGAGACCCACCTCTAGAGTCTCTTCAATACTTAGAAGGTCAGAGAAAGAGGTATGTTCTGAAACAGATTCCCTCTGAAATTAAGGACATTTTCTCAATCTGAGAATTAAAACTTGAAACTGTTTTAACTTCTAAATTTTTTCAGGCTGAGAATAGAAGCTACCTTCCCCTCCTTCCCCGCCAGGCTGGGCACAACTGGTATGTTCTCTAATGCTGCCTAGCTAAAGGGACACGTGCATTTCCTGCATTTTGTCCCACTCTGCCCTCTCTTACCAAAGCTTTCCTTACCCCCCTTGAGTTTTCTGAAGATGGTGATTTGAAACAAAAAAGTTTCATCTGAGGCAAGAGTATCAAAGTTCAAAGCCAGCCTCAGCAACTTAGTCAGGCCCTACGCAATTTAGTGAGATTCTGTCTTGCAATAAAAAATAAAATGGGTAATTAGCAAAAAAAAATTTTTTTTCATCTGTTTTTTTTCAAAGCTGACTTTGAATAAAACCTGTATTTCTGAGTATTTGTGGAGCACAAGGAGTGGCAGAGACTAGCCTCCTGCCTTTGTGCATAAGGGTTCTAGCAGGGAGGTTGAGAAGGAGCAGCCAGAGAGAAAGGAGGGAAGTGGAGTGTGGGTTCAGGAAGTTTTATACAAGAAAGTGTTTTTTAAAAAAAGGCTGGTCGAATGTTACTAAGATTAATAGAATTTGGGCAAAGAACTAATCATTAGTAGTAGCAAGATGAAGATGGTTTGCAACTTTGATAGGAGATGATTTGTAAGAGAAGCAGGTGAAAGTCTGAATTAGAAGACCAGAGTCGTCTTCACGTTGTATACGGACTAAGTTGCTAAGTTGAACATGCAGTAGCCACTGTTGACCCCATTCACATTTTTTTCCCCAATTACCTTCAAATAAGAAAGTAAGCATGTTATTGACCACACACTCATCTTTATGAATAGAGGAATGGACATATTGGTGTTAAAACGCACCTTTCATTGTATGTTTAGTTGGTTGGTATACTACCGATATTGAATCCTGCATAGTTCCTCTTTCACAATGAATTCTGTTGATGTTACATAATGCCAAACAAGTCACCTGATAATGTAATTTTACCAGCAGCTTGTTTTGCTTTCTGAACATATTTCTGATAATTTCACCACTATATTCTTTACAAATCTTTTGACAACAGAGAAGAACTACCTGTTTTTATAAATAAGGTATGTGACTCTGGGCCTCTATCTAATATTAATTTTATGCTAGAATGTTTTGTTCTAGTAATTAAAATAATAATCAGTTTACTAGAGATCATAGATTTTTATTAGAAATCAAAATGAAAGAAATCTGGGGTGGGAGGTTGGGGGAGGGTATAATCCCAGTAATTTGGGGAGGCTGAGGCAGGAGGATCCCAGCACAAGACCAGAAGACCAGCCTGGGCAACTTAGTGAGACCCTGTCTAAAAATAAATAAATAAAATGAAAGTCTTACTAACTTTATGCCCAAACTTGACAAGTTTCTTATAAGATAATACAATGTGAAAAAAAAAAATCATGGGCTTGCTAATTTTTATCTATCTACTTTCACACTTTTTATATTATTTTTCTTCTTTACTGGTTTGTACAAAACTATCATTTGCCTATTTACTTATATAAAAACAGAGGTCCCCATATGTGGAGGCTAGAAAGGGGATCTCATGAAATTAGAAAGAAAACTACTAGAATAGAGGAAGGGGATCAGGGAGAGGAAAAGAGGGGAGAGAAAGGGGAAATACGGGTGAATGAAATCAACCAAGTTATATTATATGCATGTATAGATAGGTAACAATGAAGTCTACATTATAATTATGTATAATTATAATGCACCATCATAAAATAAAACTGGAAGTATTGTTCACTTTTTATATTTATGACATTCTGAACCTGAATAATCATATTACTATTTTTATATTTTCAAAAAAAACTTTTTATTTGTATATGGACACAATACCTTTATTTATTTATTTATTTATTTTTATGTGCTGCTAAGGACCAAGCCGAGTGGCTCATACATGCAAGGCAAGCGCTCTATTACTGAGCCACAACCTCAGCCCCACTATTTTCATATTTATGTTTTGCTTTAGTGAAACATTTTTAAAGTCCTTCTTAGCATTTTTTTAAAAACACTGAAGATAGAAAGCTGTACGACGATAACCACATGAAAGCATGAATAGGCATTTCGAATGTAGTTCAAACCAAGATGAGTAGCATCTGGCAACTGAAAGTTAGTGGAGACACATTGCCAAGTACCGTTTTTCTTTTCGTTCTTTCTTTCTCTGCCCCTTTCTCTCTTTCTTTCTTTTTTTGCAGTATGGGGGACTGAAATCAGGGCCTCACAAATGTAGGCAATTGCTCTACCACTGAGTTACATTCCAGGCAGTTTTCTAAGCACATGAGATGTCTTCAAAAATAAGATTTTTCACTAAGAACATAGCAGGATTTAATAGTGGAAAATGGAAACGTAGAGGTATCACTTTTCATTTTTGAGTTGAAATCCCCAAAAGTAACAAGCTAAATGAGAAAAAGAAACTATGGTTCAAATTCCTAAATTAAAGAATAAATGGGGGGTGCTGGGGTTGTGGCTGAGCAGAAGAGTGCTTGCCTAGCACATGTGAGGCCCTGGGTTTGATCCTCAGCACCATATACAAATAAATAAATAAAATAAAGATTAAAAAAAAGAAGAAGAAGAAGAAGAAATGGAAGCTGATGTAGTGGTGCACGCCTGTCATCCCAGAAACTTGGGGGACTAAGGTAGGAGGATGACAGGTTGGAGGCTAGCAATTTAGCAAGACACTGTCTCAACATAAAAAACACAGAGGACTGGCGGCGTAGCTCAGTGGTAAAGTACCCTGGGTTCAAGTCTCAGCACACACACACACACAAAGAATCAAAAAATCAGTGGAAGGATGAAAATGAGGGGATTTTAAATGTGTCAATTTTAGGAAGTGAAATATTAGGATTTGGGGTTGGATTTGGGTCAAGCTTAGTGTTAATGCTGCATTTTTTTTTGTTTTTGTTTTTGTTACTGGGAATTGAAACAAGGGGCATTCTACCACTGAACTACATTCCTAGTCCTTTTTAGTTTTTATTTTGAGACAAGGTCTTGCTAAGTTGCTGAGGCAGGTCTTGCTTGAACTTGTGATCCTCCTGCCTCAGCCTCCCAAGTAGCTGGGATTCCAGGCATGTGCCACTACACCTAGAAAAATATACTTGAAGGTTAAAAACTTAAATTTTAGGGGCTAGGGATGTAGCTCAGTTGGTCAAGTGCTTGCCTTGCATGCATAAGGCCCTGGGTTCAATCCCTAGCACCACAAAACAAACAAACAACAAAAAAAAAAAAATGAAAAAACTTAAATTTTGCCATAGAGCCTAAATCTTTTGTTTTCAGTTTCTAAATTTCAAAGACAAGAATGAGATTCTCAGTCTAGTTTTGGGACTTTCCCTGAACCATATGGTTCTAAGAAGCAAAGAAAGTACAGTAACATATGTTATGGTTCAGACAAGTTGTATCACAGAAGTTTGCATCTGTGGCGGTAGGAAAGAAGAGAGATATCACATTGGGAACATCCCTGTATCAGTCCATCTTCACTAGCTGGGAAAAAGTGAAGTCCAAACAAAGCTCACTCACAAAATGCTGGGTCATAAGAAAAATTCCCACTGGCTTGTAAAGCAGTAGAGAGCCAGCATGGCAAGAAGCTTTCTGGAGCGACAGAAAGCCAGGAAGAGAGTGTTGGCCTGAGGAAATAGTCCTACAGTACAGTACCACAATTGTAGAACCTCAGAGTGGCAAGCACATGGACAAACTGAGCCTAGACTCTCCCAGCCAAAGCTTTATGGAGAGCTGGAATATTCCTGGTAATGACAGGAATCAAAACAAATCTTGTTTGGAGGAGAGCTCTCTAAATTTGGTCCAGAGGATTCCAAAGATTATGATCAAACAACTCACAAACAATATTACCAAACACATAAAAAGGAAATCACCATGGTGAAAGTAAGTAGAACAAGAACAACAGGTTTAGACTCCTCAAAGTTTTCAAATATAGACACACATTGCATAAGGATGTTTTGATCAAGGATGGACCAAATGTAGAATAGCAGTCCCACAATGGAAGTGAAATTTTCTGTTGTACCTAATAATACACATCTCACTATATATTATCTATCATTAAGAAATGCATGCATGTATTGAATTAAAACCATCCACATACCACATAAAGCAGATATTTATGAGGTTTAAAGATATAAAGCATATAATTTTTATTTATTTTATTTTATTTTTGGTACCAGGATTGAACCCAGGGGTCCTTAACTACAGGGCCACATCCCTAGGGTCTTCCTAAGTTGCTTAGGGCCTCCCTGAGTTGCTGAGGATGGCTTTGAATTTATGAACCTTCTGTCTCAGCCTCCTGAGCCAGTGGGATTACAGGCATGAGTCTCTGTGCTCAGCTAAAGAATGCAATTTTAAAAGTGAGCATTCAACTAGAAACACTCAGGTATGAGCAAAAACACTTTGGAAACAATCCAAAAGGAACTAGAAATAAAAATATATAATTGGGGAGTGGGGAAGAACTCAGTAGAAGAATTAACTAGTAAATTAGATAACTCATGTGAGAATTTGTTAACAAGATAGTATAGATGAAGAACAGGTCCAGAATGCAGTGAAGAGAAATGAGGAGATGGAAAGCATGAATTAAAAAATAAGGTTAAATGACATGGAAGAATATAGTGGACTTAAACAACATAACTAATAAGATTGAGTTAACTGATATATGTCAAATTCTGTGATTCTGAAAAAACAATTCAAGAGAGAAAATAGTAAAGGCAATTTTCTCTAATAGCAATGCAAATGTTTTGGATGTGGACAGAAATACGAGACACCAGGGCTATTAGCAGAAAGTAGCATTAGTAGTAGCACTTGCCCAGTGGATTCTTATTGTTGTTGTTGTTTTTAAGAGAGAGAGAATATTTTAATATTTCTTTATTTATTTTAGTTTTCAGCAGACACAACATCTTTGTATGTGGTGCTGAGGATCGAACCCAGTGAGCTACGGCTTGAGCCACATCCGCAGCCCCGCTCAGTGGATTCTTACACAAAGGCTGAGCCTTTAGTGCGGGGAGTTGTAAACATATATACTTTAATAGTTTGCTTTTACATACTAGTTCTTTGTCTTTTATATAAGGTAATACATGTTGCTGGTTGGTCATTCTATTTCTGTATTAGCAACAATGTTACAACTGAGTTGTGGAAGGCCCACTTTGATACTGTGGGCACCATGTTATCTTTTTCTGTGTTCTGAGAAAACCTCTAGCACAATAACAAAACAAAAAAAACAGAAACTACTACCCACTTAGAAATAAAAATAAAATACCTCAGGTTAAATAGATTTTGGGTCTAAAAGAAAAAATCCAATTGGAATTGCAGACTATTGAGAAAATAATGGCAATGAAAGCATTACATACCAGAACCTATGTGATACTGTTAAAGCAGTGTTCAGAGGAATCATTTAAAATACTTTCATTACAAATTCTGAACAATAGAAGGAATTTTCTGAAGTTCCCTTCAACATTTACTTTAAAGAATATTATGTCAAATTACAAATACACAACAACAAAAGTTATGTTAAGAAACAAGGCAAGGGGCTGGGGTTGTGGCTCAGTGGTAGAGCACTCGCCTAGCATGTATGAGGCACTGGGTTTGACCCTCAGCACCACATAAAAATACATAAATAAATAAATAAACAAACAAATAAATCAATAAAATAAAGGTATTGTGTCCAACTACAACTAAAAGAAGAAAGAAAAAAGGCAAAAAAAAAAAAAAACTTTCATAATATGTCACAGTAGCAAGACTGTCACTGGGTTGGATTCAAGAAGGTCCCCAGAAGGGAAAAGGGGACCTCAACTCAACCTCAGCAGGTTCTTGACTTACTCCAGAGAAAGTAATTTCAGGACACGGCAAGAGCACAAGCACAGATTTATGCAGGAAAGCAAACAATAGCACACAGTGCCACTAAAGGGAAAGGGAGTGTGTTCTTCCTGTTGTTGCAATATTTGACACAGTCGGTTAAGTTCAAGACTCTCCTTTGTAATTTTAGTTCAGCTCCTTCCTCTTTCCACAGCCACAGGTTTCAGGCCTCTGTATATAAATGTGTTTGCTTGCCTACCTCTTCCCTTAGATGTTTCTCCCTGAGAGTGAGAGGTGCTTTTGGGGTCTCAGGCTTCTTTATGATGACCATGAGAAGCACACAGGGGCGGCCTCAGCTTAATGAGTGTGATTCTTTTCATCGGGAACACAGAGTGGGTCATGGTGGTCTGCTTCTTCTCATCATCTTTAGGTTGACATTATCTAGTAAAAAGACAGCACTGGGACTGTTCCCACGTCATGGGTTTCTAACAGTCTCTCTCTAGGCTTCTTTTAATTAGTCTAAAAACACATTCTGTAAACTAACAAGGTATATAGGCACTAATTAACTGGAATTACAGTACTTTAAGATTTATTGGATGTGTTAAGAATTTAGCCCTGGAGGAAATCAGGCCTGAGGAGGGAAGTGAGGGAGTTCATGAAGGTTTTAGATTTAAAGCTACAGTTCTTTTCTTTCCTGCTTGTCTCCTTTCCAACTGTCTTTACCTCGTGTTGACCTAGATACATTTAGAGTAGCTAGGGATTGTATTGTACGATTTCAAAAACTACTCTGTGTAAAACATATATACTGCGGGAAGCCATCCAGGAAATACATGAGGATCTTCTCTGACATGCAAGTCAGGCATTGGGGTCTTTCCGTGGCTCTCCCATGGCAATAGATCACCAAATGCACATGACCTTTCCCTCCACTCTCCTAGGAAGGTTCCTCATAGTAGCTCCAGAGATGGGCATAACCTGTTAGGAACTGAACAGCCCACCTTTAACCTATTTTGGAGAAGGCCTTTGATGTTTCCCAATATAAATAAAGCAGGCGCACGCAGGTTCCATTTTGTCAGAAGCTCGATCCTCTGATCAGCTTGCCCATCCTGCTCGCCCCCTGTTGAGAGCCACAGCCAAAGGGGCCCCAGCAAACTTCCAGCTGCCAGCAAACTTCCAGCTGCCGGCTGATAATTAGCTCACAGTGGCCCCAGCAACATCTAGCTGATTGGCTCCTCTGCGCTAATGTTCATTGGGCTGTTTCCCTGCCCTTCAGACTGCCAGCTGATGATTGGCTCACAGCGGCCCCAGCAACACCTAGCTGATTGGCTCCTCCACGGAGCTGCTCATTGGGCTGTTTCCCTGCCCTTTCAGACCACGGAGCTGCTCATTGTGGGACTTCTTTGGCTCCGCCCACGTGACCCAGCCAATCGGCCTCAAGAGCAGGAGGATTGTGGGCGGTGGTGAGGTTTGTGTGGGTGAGAGGCTTGTGGAAGCCGGTGGTGGCAGTTGGGCTCTGAGGGTTTTTTTCCTGAGGAGCTGTTTTGCTTGGCGGTTGTAGTTCTAAAAATAAAGTTAGTTTCTTTTGACAAGTGGCTCCTGAATTGTGCTCAGCCAGACTGTGGCAGCCCCCCTTTGAAACTACTTTCTGTGTTCTGTGTTTTTTTCACTGTTTTATTTCTCTTAGCTTTTATTTCTCAGCCAATCCATTCCATGGCCCTCACAGGACGTGGGCAGGAATATACTATTTAATAAGCAAAAGTCACTAGCCTCAAAACTATAGTCCAATAATTAATGGAGCTCTAGGTATCAAAGTGTCCTTCCAACTCTTCTGATATTGAAGCAAAAGCCTAAGTTTTAACTTTACACAAACAAAACTTACTTAAGGGAGACTATTGCAGTGGGGAGAGACACTAACTTAAGCTAGATACATCTAAGGAAGAGGTAGGCAAGCAAAACATTTATATACAGAGGCCTGAAACCGGTGGCTGTGGAAAGAGGAAGGGGCTGAACTAAAATTACAAAGAAGAGTCTTGAACTTAATCAACTGTGTCAAATATTGCAACAACAGGAAGAACAAGGCAGCTTATTTCAGTTTGTGGTTAGGCATGTGGGGCAGGCACAGTTTGGGTCTGAGATAGAGCAAGCAAAGGCAGAGAGTTTGCTTAATATCAGAGCCTAGCCACCCTTGTTAGAGCAGACTGAAGTTGCACCAAGTTTGACCGCCTCTGTCATTGGCTATCCGTGCCTGCTTAGGTGCTTTTGATTTTTAAGCAGATCTATTTGCATATATTCTAGGATATGTTTGACATAAACAGATCTTAGAATCTGGTGCTATAAATATTCCAAAATAGCTTTTATCCATAGATGGACAAATCATAAAGGAGCTAGAAACTTTTATGATAGCTCATATGAATGAAAACATACAGAATAAGCATCTAAATAATGTTAAAGATCAGAAAAATAAAGCTAAGAAAATAGAGATAGATAGTAAAAAGATAAAAACAGAAATGACATAATTAGAAAACAACAAAATGGTAGCATTGAACAAATAATCTGGTTACATTAAAAAAAAAGATAAACTTTTAACTAAATTAAAGGAGTCTTTTTTGGTGGGTAGATACTGTGTGTGGATCAAGCCCAGGGGCGTTTAAGTACTGAGCCACATCCGCAACTTGTTTCATTTCTTTTTGAGATAAGGTCTTGCGAAATTGTTAGGGCCACACCAAGTTGTTGAAAAAAGTAAAAATATACTTGAAGCAATAATTCAGAAATTCTAATAAATATATTTTGTTTTGTTTTGTTTGTAGTACTGGGGATTGAACACAGGGACTTGCACATGCTTGGCAAACATTCTACCACAGAGCTGTATCTCCAGCCCTTTTTGAAATTACATTTTTTGAGGCAGAGTGTTATGGTTTCGATCTGGAACAACCCCCCAAAACTCATGTGTTAGATGACGCAGCAACGATCAGAGGTGAGATGATATGAGAGCTGTAATCTAATCAGTGGATTAATCCATTTGGTGGACTAATAGTTTGAATGGACTATTGGGTGGTAATTGTAGGCAGGTCGAGTGTGGCTGAAGGAAGTAGCTCACTGGGGGCACAGACTTGGGGAATCTTATCTGTTCCTGGCCCCTTCCTATCTTCCCCTCCCTCTCCTTCTCTTTTTTCCTTCTTCCTTTTCCCCTTCTTTCTTTTCCTCTTTCTCATTCTCCTCCTCTTCTTCTTCCTCTTCCTCTTTCTCCTCTTCCTTCTCTCTTATCTTCCCAGCTGACATGAACATAGTAATTTTCCCACATAATTATACCCCTCCATTATGATGTTATGTCTTGGAGCTGACAGAGAATGAATGGAGTCCTTTGAAACTGTGAGCCCAAGGAAATTTTCTCTTCTAAATTGTTCTTGTTACGTATTTTGGTCATAGTGAGCAAAGTTGAATAATATCCAGGGTCTTGCAAAGTTGGCCAGGCTAGCTTCAAACTTGCCATCCTAATGCCTCAGCCTCCTGAGAAGCTGAGATTATGGATATGTGCTACTGAAAGACCCCAGCCTCAAAGCCTTAAGCTTAATGTTAAAAAAAGAAATATATAACCTTTTGCTCTGCAGTCACAAGATGCTTCCTCCTAACCGCAACCCATGCCCCACACCCCCCCATGTTGTAACCCATACGTTACATAGCCCCTCACGTCTTGCACAAAGCAACCGCAAAATGTCCCAGACAGTTAAGAAACCACGAGACATTCCAGAGGGGCAAACTTAAGCAAAAGAGGACAAAAATAGGAACACATGGGTGGGGTCTCCAAAACCACTCGGCCCCCTGGGACCACTTTTAGGGGAGCTTGAGAGGGGGCCAATGAAATAACTGTTACTGTGCTAAGCTGGAATCTTGTCCCTTGCAACCTATAAAAACCCTGTAACCCCGAGCCCATGCATGCAAGCTGCCTAAGCCACGGCTGAGGTTCTGCTTTGCATCCATAGGCGCCTATGTGAATAAATTCCTCCTGCTGATTGCATCCAGTGACTCGCGTGTTCCATTCTGGGTTGGGGTCTCGGGGGTCTTTCACTACCACACCTGACTAATAGGTTCTTTTTAAAGAAAGTGTAATTTATCTGAACTGCTTTTAAAAGAAATAGAAAATCTAAATCAACCATTTACCATAAAAGAAAGTATGAAGAGCTATTCCACAAAAAAGTTGTTTCACAGGTGTTTATACTGAAACTTTAAGGAACAGATGATTCCAAAGCTATTAAAGCTTTTCTAGCACATAGAGAAAGAAAAACAAATGCCTGTCTAAATTCTTTCTATGAAGAAACCATATATATATATTTTATATATATATATATGTATATATATATAATATATATATATGTATACATGTTGTGTGTGTATATGTGTGTGTGTGTGTGTGTGTGTGTGTGTGTGTGTGTATAATATATCTCCCCCCAGTACTGGGGATTGAGCCCAGGGGTGCTTTACTGTGGAGAGCAAATGAGCCATGGTCATTGGCTGATCCCATGGTATCAACAAAAGTCAAGCCTGGGAACATTCCTTATCGAAAGGAAAGGATGTGTGAACAGTCTTGACACTCAGCTCTAATGCTAACTGTTATCAAATGTTCAAGTACAATGGGTTTTCTGGGTATAGCAGGATGGCCCCAAGATATTCCTTACATTGTAACTTTTTAGTGCACAAACTAGCCTCTTGAGATATCATAGGCCTTGAGAAATTTGCAAAGCTTCTGTAGTTAAACTTCCTGATTATGAGACCCTACACAATAAATACACAGAGCTAGTTCTGGGACCTTGTTCTTCCATCAGAGGACAATGTCCCACCTGGCCCCAGCTTTGCTTAAAAATGACTCTGTATTTTTCTCAAACTTCTACCTCTCCTTGTGATCTTTTGTTGTTGCTCTGCTGGTCACAGCACTACTGAGCTAGCCCTTTTTATTTTGGGACAGGATCTGACTGAGTTGTCCAGGCTAGCCCCAAACTTGTGATCCTCTGGACTTGGCCTCCTGAGAGTTTGGGATTACAGGTGTGCACCATTACTTGCCTAGCTGCACAAGACCCTGTGTTCAATCCCCAGCATCACAAAAATAATTAACTTTGAATCAAAAAATTCCATAAGATAATAAGAATAGAAGAAACTTCCTAAACACAAATATATTTTAACCTGAAGTTTATACACTGTAGGAAAATTTTAGAAATACTTCCATTAACAAAAGTTTTTAAAAATTAATGACTGCTATAATCACTAATTTTTCCTTATCTATTACAATTATTTTTATATTCTGAGAAAAGTTAGAAATTAAAAATTGTTGGAAACAAGCCAAAGATGTCTGCTATTGCAAAAAAATGGGGATGGGGGTTGGGGTTGTGGCTCAGTAGTAGAGTGCTTGACTATGCATGAGGCTCTAGGTTTGATCCTTCAGTACAACATAAATATAAAATAGTGATATTATGTTAACCTAAAACTAAAAAATAAACATTAAAAAAATGGGGACTGGTAATGTAATTCAGTGGAACAGTACTCTGGGCTCAATCCCCACTGCTGCATTAAAATAATAACAATACTTTGGAATATATTAAATAAAAGAAGTGGATGACTCATACTGAAAAAACTCAAATGAAAACAATTTTAAAGAGTACTAATTGAAAAGACATCTATATTCATACATTAGAATATCTAAGATTGTTAAATTTCAATATTTTCCTAATTAATGTACAGAATTAGTATAAGCCCTATCAAAATTCCAGTTGGTCTTCCCCTCCCCCTTTGGCAGAAATGGAAAAACTGATCCTGAAGTGTTAGGGTCTGTAAACAAGTCAAGATGGCGCCTGGCATTTTGCCAGAGGGAGTGGTTTATAAAGTAATGCCAGCGAGCCATTAAGTGTGGAGATTCCTTATTGGTTGACTGCTGAATCTAGTTTAATTAATTACGATAAGCTGTGTGTAATGTATATATACCCCTCTTGTCCTACGATAAAGGGCTCCCACTCCTGCTGTATCAATGTACACAAGTTGTTCATCACCACCCGGTTATTTTGCTGCAGCCGACTGCAGCACTGAAGTTGGTATAGAATTGCAGTTGCCCCTGAATAGCCAAAGGGAACTTGAAAAAAGAAGTTCCAGTTCAAAGGACTCACACTTTCCTGTTTCAAAACTTCCTTTCAGTCTTGTAATCAAGTCTGTAGTAATGGCATGAAAATAGAAATATAGTAGAAGGGAATGAATTGAGAGTCTAGAAATAAAATCATATGGTATGCCAATTGATGGTGTCAAGACAATTCAATCGGGCAAAGAATAATCTTTCAATAAGTGGTTTTGGCCCAACTGGATATCTACATACAAAAGAATGCATTTGGAACCTGAGTACTATCCATATTTTAAAAAAATTAACTCAAAATGGATCAAGACCTAAGCATAAACTAAAATTCTAAAACTTTTATAAGAAAACATAGATGTAAATCTTTGTGATCTTGAATTAGGCAATGGTTTCTTAAATATGGTGAAGCATTAGCAATACAAAATAAATTGAACTTCAAAATTAAAAAACACTTTTGTGCCTCAAAGGACACTATCAGAAAGTACAAAGACAACCTACAGAATGGGATAAGGCATTTAAACTCATATCTGATAAGGACTTTGTATCTAGAATATATAGAGGACTCGTTTAACAACACAGCAATAAAAGAATCCTAATAAAAAATAGACAAAATATTTGAATAGGCATTTATCCAAAGATTATACACAAATGATCAATAAGCATGTGAAAAAGATGCTCAATACCTCTAGTCATTAGGGAAACACAAATCAAAATGAGGTCTGCGTTGTAGTTCAACGGCAGGGTGCTTAGCATGCCCAAGGAGTGTAGTGGCTCCTGCCTATAGTCCCAGCTACTTAGGAGGCTAAAATAGGAGGATTACTTGAGCCCAGGAACTTGATAATGGCCTGGGCAACTTAAAGAGACCTGGTTTCTCTCTCTCTCTGACACACATACACACACACACACACACACACGCACAGTAATAACATGTAGCCAGGTGTGGTGGTGCACATTTGTAATCCCAGCAACTTGGGAGGCTGAGGCA
This sequence comes from Ictidomys tridecemlineatus, assembly GCF_052094955.1. NCBI lineage: Eukaryota > Metazoa > Chordata > Mammalia > Rodentia > Sciuridae > Ictidomys > Ictidomys tridecemlineatus. The sequence goes on along the minus strand of NC_135482.1, from coordinate 76,973,099 downwards.
CTAGGATCAAAAATTCAAGGTCAACTTCAGCAACTTGAGCAAGGCTCTAAGCAAATTAGTGAGACTCTGTCTCAAAGTAAAAACCAAAAAGGGCTGGGTATATGTCTTAGTGGTTAAGTACCCCTGGATTTTATCTCTGGTACACCCTGCCTCCCCGCCATGAAGATAATAACATGTTGAGGCTGTGGAAAAACAGAAGCCTTCATACATTGCTGGTGGGAATACAAAACAGTATACCTGCTGCAGAAAATAAACACAAGAACAGATCTATAGATGTCTCAGACATTAAACCAAGAGTTGCTAGGAACCAGGCACATGGTGCACATGGTAAATCCAGCTACCAGGGAGGCTGAGGCAGGAGGATCTGAAGCTTAAGGCTGGCCTGAGCAATTTATCCAGACCCTGTCTCAAAAAATTTAAAAAGGACTGAGGATGTAGCTCAGTGGTAGAGCACATCTATGTTAAACAATAACAATAGCAGAACTCTAGAGTTGCTATGTGATGGCCAACCTATATTTCCTATAGAACTGAAAACATGATAACATAAACATCTGTACAAAAGTGTTCACAGCAGCATTATTTATGACAATCAAAAAATGGAAATGGGCTGGGGGTGTGGCTCAGTGGTAGAGAACTCGACTAGCATGTGTGGGGCACTGGGTTCAATCCTCGGCACCACATAAAAATAAAATAAAGATATTGTGTCCAACTACCACTAAAAAAATTTACGTATATATAAAAAAAATGGAAACAACCAAACGTCATCAGCTGACAAGTGAGTAAACAAAATGTGGTAGATTCATAACATGGAATATGATTTAATCATAAAAGAGAGTACAATAGAGGGCTTATGGGAAGAGTTTGCTTTAGGAAATATTGTTACTGAAGAAGGAGTATGTGGAAAGGCAATCTTAGAAGCATGGCTTACAGAGGTTCATTTTCTGTTACTGGGATATGTTAACTAAAGCAAGGTGTCACTGAGCTATTAAACCGGGGTAAAGCCAGCATTATTTGCTCCCAGGCAATAAAAATATCAGCCTTTTCCTAGGTTTGTGGGGATTTTTTAAAACTCCATAAAAGAGTTATGACTGCCCCTCCCCCATTTGTGGTGCTAGGACTTGAATATGCTAGGTAAATAAGCTATATCCCCTGCTTGGGATCTTTTTGCTTGGCATCTATTTAAAAACTAGAGGACTGGGGATATAGCTCAGCGGTAGAGTGATTGCCTAGTATGCACAAGGCCCTGGGTTCAATCCCCAGCAACTCTCCCTAACCCCCAACAACAATAAAAAAAAAAAAAAAAGGAAAGAAAGAAATTAAATAAAAAAAAAAAACTAGAGGACTCTTGCACTAAGAAGCAATCTTACATGACCACTCATAATTTTGTTATGCTATATAAAGACTTTACATCGCACTTAATATAATGTATTAGTTTTCTATTGCTGCTATAATAAATATTTATAAATTTAAAACACCACCCATTTATTGTTTTTGGTATTGGGAGACTAGAAGCCTGACACAGTCACTGGGCTAAAGTCAAGGGGTTGGAAGGGTTGCAATCCTTCTAGAGCCTCTAGAGAGGAATATGTGTCCTTTCTTTCTCTTTTTTTTTTTGAATTGAAAATGGGTTTTTTTCTCTTTCTTTTTTTTTTTAAAGAGAGAGAGAGAGAGAGAGAGAGAGAGAGAGAGAGAGAGAGAGAGAGAGAGAGAGAAATTTTTCAGTTCTCAGCGGATACAACATCTTTGTTTGTATGTGGTGCTGAGGATCGAACCCGGGCCACACGCATGCCAGGCGAGTGCGCTACCACTTGAGCCACATCCCCAGCCCCTGAAAATGGGTTTGACTTTAATAATTTACTATTTAATTTTATGGTAAGTCTTTTAATGATGCTTAATGTTCTTTTTCCCCCTTTTTTGTTCATTAGAACTTTATAGTTATATATAGTGGTTGGATTCACGCTAGAAAACCCACACATGCATGAAATTTGATTTCATTTCACGATTCCCCTTTTCCCTCTTGTCCTCCCTCCTGCCCCATTCTCCTTCCTCTACTCTGATAGACTTCCTTTGGCTCATCCATTTATTCGTATTTGATTGGTTCTTTTTACTTCTACATAAAGGTGAAATTCCCCATAGTATATTTATATATGTACGTAATACAATGTTTTAAGAATTCATTCTGCATTGCCTCCCCTTTCCCTCCACTTTGCCTTAAGACTATGGTCAGACCTTAGCAGAGCAGAGGAAGGAGAATGGGGGAGGGGATTGTCCTTCATAAGGTATTCCTTTAGAAGTAACTTCTTTCTTTAAAAGGTCTTCTTTCAAGGGCTCAGCGGTATAGCACTCGCCTAGCATGTGTGAGGCCCTGGGTTCAATCCTCAACACCACATAAAAATAAATAAATAAAATAAAAGTATTCTGTCAAACTACAACTAAAAAATAATTTTAAAAAAATGCCTTCTTTCAAAAAAGCAATACGTGAGGGTGCAAGGCCTTTTGAGCCTGGGTTTGGAGCTTAGATCACATCACTTCCTACACATTATATTGGCAAAACTAGGTCCCAAACTTTAGCTTAGACTCAAGGTTGGTAGAAGGATGCTTCATCTACTGCACCTGGCCTGTAGACCTTGGTCATCTCATTATTTATTTTCTCCCATACTTTCTTTGCTCTTGCTACACAACTTGCCTCTTCCTTGTTCCCTGTGAAAAACAAGTATATTCATTCACCCTAGCCAAAAACAAGGTTCTTCTGTGTGGACCTTTTTTTAATTCCTTTCTTTCCTTTTTTTTTTTGCTGGGGGAGGGGATCAGTTGCTGGAGATTGACCACTGACATTGAGCCACATCCCCAATCCTTTTTTATATTTATGTTTAGTGACAGCATCTTGCTGAGTTGCTTAGGGTCTTGCAAAGTTGCTGAGCCTGGCTTCAAATTCACTATTCCCCTGCCTCAGCCTCTCCAGACGCTGGGATTACAGGCATGTGTCACCATGTCCAGCTCTACTTTGCCTCTTGATATGCTTATTTTACACTACATATCTTCCCTTTATCTTTATAATGTACTATCTGGCCCTCTCCTTTCCTTTATTTTTATCTAGCTTCCACATATAAGTGAAAACATTTGACTTTTGAGTTTCTAAGTTTGGCTTGTTTCACTTAGCATGATTTTCTCCATTTCCATTCATTTACCAGCAAATGCCATAATTTTGTTCTTGCTTATGGCTAAGCAGAACTCCATTGTGTGCATATCCCACAATTTCTTAACCAATTAATCTATTGATGGATATCTGGGTTGATTCTATAATTCAACTATTGTGAATTGTGCTACTATAAATATTGAGGTGGCTGTATTTTCGTTCTCTTGGGAAAATATCCAGGAGTGGGATAGCTAGGTCAATTGGTGGTTGCATCCCTCCTTTTTGGAGGAAACTCCACGATTCTTTCTGCATTCCCACTAGCAATGTACAAGTGTACTTTTGCCCCCACATCCTTGCCAGCATTTATTATTGTTTGTATTCTCCATCATTTCCATTCTGAATGGAGTAAAATAGAAAGCTTGGGGGCTGGAATTGTGGCTCAGTGGTAGAGTGATTGCCTAGCACATGTGAGGCACTGGGTTCAATCTTTAGCACCATATTAAAAAATAATAATAAAGGTAGTGTCCATCTACAACTTAAAAAAATAAAGTAGAAATCTTAGTGTAGTTTTGATTTGTATTTCCCTGACTGCTAGAACTGTTGAACATTTTTTTTCATATATTTGTTGGTCATTTGTATTTCTTCTTTTGAGAAATGTCTGTTTAATTTTTTTTGCCCATTTATTGATTGGGTTATTTGGTGTGTGTGTGTCTTAAGTTTTTTTAGTTCTTTATATATTCTGGATATTAACCCCCTATTGAAGTAGCTGGCAAATATTTTCTCCCATTCTGTAGGCTCTCTCTTCATGTTCTTAACTGTTTCCCTTGCTGTACACAAACTTTTTAGTTTGATGGCATCCCTCTTATTGATTCTTGGTTTTATTTCCGACACTTTACAGGTATTGTTAAGGAAGTCAGTAGCAGCACCATGATGGAGTGTTGACCTTATATTTTCTTCTAGCAGTTGCAATGTTTCTGGTTTAATTCCTAAGTCTTTGATCCATTTTGATTTGAGTTTTGTACAGGGTGAGAGATAAGGATCTAGTTTCCTTTTTCTACATTTAGCTATCCAGTTTTCTCAGTGTCATTTGTTAAAATGGCTTTCTTTTCTCCAAAATATATTTTTGGCACCTTTTTCAAGTATCAGATGGCTGTAAGTATGTGGGTTTGTCTCTCTTTCTTCTATATTGTTCCATGTCTATTTTGATGCTAATGCTGATTTCCTTTGGATGGGTGGGGTACAGGGATTGAACTCAGGGGCATTTAACTACTGAGCCACATACTCAGCCCAATTTTGTATAATTTATTTAGAGACAGGGTCTCACTGAGTTGCTTAGCACCTCACCATTGCTGAGGCTGGCTTTGAACTCATGATCCTCCTGTCTCAGCCTTCAGAGCTGCTGGGATCACAGTTGTGCACCACTGCACCCAGCCCATGCCATTTTTGTTACTACAGTTCTATAGTATACTTTCAGCTCAGGTATTGTGATGTCTTCTGCTTTGTTTTTCTTTCTTAGTATTGCATTGGCTGTTCAGTGTCTCTACTTCCAAATGAATTTAAGAATTGTTTTTTCTAGTTCAGTAAAGAGTATCATTGATATTTTGATGGGGATTGCATTGAATCTGTATATTGCTTTTTGTAGTATGGCCTTTTTGACAATATTAATTCTGCCTATCAAAGAACATGGGATGTCTTTCGATCTCTAAGGTCTTCTTCAATTTTTTCAGTGTTCTATAATTTTTTTATTCTAATTTGTTAGGTATGACAGCAAAATGCATTACAATTCATATTATACATATAGAACACAATTTTTCATATCTCTGATTGTACGCAAAGTATATTCACACCATTCATGTCTTCATACATGTACTTAGGGTAATGATGTCCATCTCATTCCACCATCTTTCCTAGCCCCATGCCCTCTCTCTTCCCCTCCCTCCCTTTCCTCTATCTAGAGTTTGTCTAATTCATCCATGCTCCCTGCAATGTTCTATACTTTTTATTATAGGGCTTCTTGGTTAGATTAATTCCCAACTTTTTCCTTCCTTCCTTCCTTCCTTTCTTTTCTTTTCTTTTCTTTTCTTTCTTTTTTTTTTTTTTTTAGGTTATTGTGATTAGGAGAGTTTTCCTGATTTCTTACTTGGCTGAATCCCTGTTGGAATATAGGAAAGCTATTGATTTATGGGGATTGATTGTATATCCTGCTACTTTGCTAAACTCATTTATAATCTCTAGAGGTCTTGTGGTAGAGATTTTTTGTTTTTTCTACATATAAGATCATGTCATTAGCAAACAGAGATAGCTCCACTTCTTTTCCTATCTGAATCCCTTTGATTTCCTTCTCTTCCCTAATTGTTCTGGCTAATATTTCAAGGACTGTGTTGAATAGGAGTGGTGAGAGTGAATAGTTTTGTTTTGTTCCTGACTTTCATGGAAATTTTTAGTTTTTCTCCATTCAGTGTGATGTTAACTTTGGGTGTGTCATAAATACTCTGTAAATGTCTGTTAGGTCCAGACATAAATAGCTTTTATGATTTTGAGATAAGTTCCTTCTATTCCTAGCTTCTCTACTATTTTCAACAGGAATGGGTGCTGGATTTTATTGAGAGCCTTTTCTGCATCTATTGAGATGATCATGTGATTCTTGTCCTTAATTTTTTAAGTGCTGAATTACATTTATTGATTTGTGTATGCTGAACCAAACTTGTACCCAAGGAATAAAACCCATTTGATTATGGTTTATCATCTTCTTTTTTTTTTTTTTTTTTAAAGAGAGAGGGGAGAGAGAGAGAGAGAGAGAGAGAGAGAGAGAGAGAGAGAGAGAGAGAGAGAGAGAATGAGAATTTTTAATATTTATTTTTTAGTTCTCGGCGGACACAACATCTTTGTTGGTATGTGGTGCTGAGGATCGAACCCGGGTCGCACGCATGCCAGGCGAGCGCGCTACCGCTTGAGCCACATCCCCAGCCCGGTTTATCATCTTCTTGATGTGTTTCTGAATGTAGTTGGCTAATATTTTATTAAGGATTTTTGCAGTTATGTTCATCAGGCATATTGGTCTGCAGTTTTCTTTCCTTGAAACATCTTTGTATGGTTTTGGTATCAGGATTATCCCAGCTTCATATATTTGGGAGTGTTCCCTCTCTTTCAATTTTAAGGAATAATTTGAGAATTTGTTAGTTCTTCTTTAACAGTTTGGTAGAACTCAGATGAGAATCTGTCTGGTCCTGGGTTTTCATTTGTGGAAGGCTTTTAATTCCTGTTTCAGTTTTGTTACTTGATATTAGTCTGTTTAGGTTCTCTATATCTTCCTGGTTCAATTTGGGCAGGTCACATATATCTAGAAATTTGTCAATGTCTTCCAGATTTTTCATTTTTTTGAAGAATCAATTTTCAAAATAGGTTCTGATGATCCTCTGGATTTCAGAATGGTCTATGATGGTCTCTCCTTTTTCATCTCTAATTTTATTGATTTGGGTTCATCTTTCTTTTGGTTAGTTTGGCTAAGGGTTTATCAATCTTATTTATCTTTTTGAAGAACCAACTCTTCATAGCATTGATTCTGAGTATTTTTTTTTATTTTCAATTTTACTAATTTTGGCTCTGTTCTTAATTATTTTCTGTCTTCTACTGATTTTGGAATTATTTTGTTCCTCTTTTTCTAAAGCCTTCAGGTGGAGCATAAACTTATTTATTTGGGATCTTTTTTTATTTATTTAATGTAGGCACTCAATGCTGTAAATCTTCCTCTTAGAACTGTCTTTATAAATTGCCCAGTATTTTATCTATATATCTATATATCTATATATATATCTATATATCTATATAAGTATACATACACACATACACATATATTTTAATGACAAGGTACTTTTAATACTTTGGGTTGTGCCCCACAGAAATAAAAAACACTGGGAAGGGGTAACCTCCTCAACCCCAGGAGTGGCCCAGAGGGAGAAAGTCTACCTGAGGGTAAAGAAGCACAAAAGGGACCCTCTGAAGACTCAGAGCAAAGGAAATGCCATCAGTGCTGGGGTCTGTGAGCACTATAGAAGGAAACGTGCGCATGGTGGGACTGACTCCAGGCACACAAGCAAAGGGAAGAGGGTTGGATACAAAGCCACAGAGCTACTTGGGTTCCTTCTTCTTCTTTGCCTTTTTCTGTTTCTGCTGCATGATCTCCAAGTTCCCCTGCTTGTAGGTGGCAGCCAAAAGCCCGTCATCTTGATCGCTTTCTCTTAACTGAGTCATTCTGCCTTTTCATCTTCTTCTTGCAGGCAAGCTCATGCTGGTTACCACGGGTCATGGCAATGGCAGCGGCTTGGCCTGTCTCTGTTGCATCCCTTCATTCTGTCTGGTGTTCTGTCCCAGAGGTTTTGATATGTTGTATTTCTGTTTTCATTCATTTCTAAAAATTTCTTGATTTCTATTCTTATTTCTTCTTTGATCCAGTCTTCATTTAAGAAAATATTGTTCGACCTTTATATATTTATGTGGGTTCTATTATTTTTCTTGCTGTTGATTTATGGTTTCATTCCATTATGATTGGATAGGATGCATGGAATTATATCAGCTTTTTTATTTGCTAAGATTTACTTTTGACCTAGAATATGGTATATTTTGGAAAAAGTTCCATGAACTCCTGAGGAGAAGGTAAATTCAGATGTTTGACGGGGGGTCAAACACTCAATAGATGTCTGTAAGGTCCATTTGATTTATAGTGTTATTTAGGTTGGAGATATCTTTATTGATTTTATGTTTTGAGGACCTGTCTATTGATGATAAGGTATGTTTACGTTGCCCAGTATTATGTTCCTGGGTCTATCTGGACTTAACATTGTATTTAATACACACACACACACACACACACACACACACACACACACTTGGGTGTGCTAACATTTGGTGCATAAATGTTTACTATTATTATATCTTCTTGTTGGATTGTTCCTTACATCCAGGATATAGTGCCATTCTTTGTCTTTCTTTCTTTCTTTTTCTTTTTTTTTTCTTTCTGAAACTCAGGGGCACTTGACCATCCCCAGCCCCATTTTGTATTTTATTTAGAGACAGGATCTCACTAAGTTGCTTAGTGCCTCACCATTGCTGAGGCTGGCTTTGAACTTGCAATCCTCCTGTCTCAGCTTGAGCCACTGGGGTTACAGGTGTGAGCCACCATGCCCGGCCCCTTCTTTGTCTTTTCTGATTAATTTCCTTTTGGTGGGTACCTGGATTGAACTCAGGGACACTTGACCACTGAAGCAGGCACATCCCAAGCCCTATTTTGTATTATTTTTTTTTTTTTTAGAGACAAGTTCTCACTAAGTTGCTTAGTGCCTCGCTATTGCTGAGGCTGGCTTTCAACTCCCAATCCTCCTGACTCAGTGTCCTGAGTCACTGGAATTACAGACCTGTGCCACTCTGCCCAGCTTTTTCTGATTAAATTTTATTTGAAATCAGCTTTGTCAGATATGAAAATAGCTACTCCTGCTTGTTTTCAGAGTCCATATGCATGGAATTTTTTCCCCTCATCTTTTTACTGTCAGCCCATGGATATCTTTGCTTATGAGGCCTTTGAAAACAGCAAACAGTTGGTTTTGAGTTTTTTTTTTTGATTCATTATGCTAATGTGTGTCTTTTAATTGGGGATTCAAGACCATTAACTTTCAGTGTTACTATGAATATGTATTTGTGGTTTCCTGCAGTTTTGGTTTTTTGCTATATTCAATACTCTCTTGACTTTCATTTAGTGATCTTTCTGTATTTGGGTTCTGGGATTTGTTTTTTAGTTCTTTTGTATGCAGTTTATCTTTGAGTACAGGCATAGTGGTCATGAATTATTTTAGTTTATTCTTATGAAAAGTTTTTATTTCACCCTAGAATTTGAAACTGACCTTCACTAGATATAGTAATCTTGCCTACCAGTGGTTTTGTTTTAGAGATTGAAATATCTCATTACAGGCACTCCATGATTTTAGGATCTGAATTGAGAAATCAGAAGTGAGCCTTGTTGGTTTGCCTCTATATGTGACTTGATGTTTCTCTTTTGCAGCTTTTAGTATTCTTTCCTTATTTTCTATGTTAAGTATTTTGATTATAATGTGTCTTGAAGAGTCCTGTAATAATCCTGTATGTGGATGTCTATCTCATTTCTGATATGGGAAAATTTTCTGTAACTATCTCATTGAAAATATTCTTAATGCCTTAGCTTGTATCTCTATGTTCTCTTCTATCCCAGTGATTGTAGGTTTGATTTTTTGATGTTGTCCCAGTGTTCTTGTATATTCTAATCATGTTCTATAGTTTTTTTCTGTTTATTGAATTCTGTGCGCAAGTTCATATATCCTGTCTTCAATGCCTGTTCTGTCTTTAAGGGCTAAAGTTCTATTTTCTATACAGTTAATCTGTTAGTGATGCTGTCAAGTAAATTTTTAATTTCATTGGTTGTGTTTTCTGTATCTAGGAGTTCTGATTGGCTTATTTTCACTTTTTCTATTTCTTTACTGAGGTGGTCTTTCATCTTCTGAATTTGTTCTCTTAATTCCTTTGATCTTCCTTATGTTCATTGAATATTTTAATAATCAGGTGTTAGATTTTTTTTTTTTTTGTACCAGGGATTGAGCCCAGGAAAGTTTAACCATTGAGCTATATCCTCAGCCATTTTTCATATTTAGAGACAGGTCTTACTGAGTTGCTTAGGGTCTTGCTAAGTTGCTGAATCTGGCTTTGAACTTGTTATCCTCCTGCTTCAGCCTCCTGAGCTTCTGGGGTTACAGGCAGGAGCTACAGTGCCTGGCAATAATCAATTTTTAATAATCTTTCCCTGGGATTTCATCTACATCAATATCAGTAGGGCCCTTTATTGGGGGATTGTGATGGAGGGGATTTATTTGCCTGTTTCTTCATGTTTTCAGAGGTCTTGGACTTGGGCATCAGTTGAAATGGATTCCCATTCCTCCTTAACCCATGTCCTTTTGTGTGCAATTATATTATTTATTCTGGGACTTCTCTGTTTTTGATATGAGTAGATGTCAAGGGGTAGAATCTGAGGCTCCTCTCTGATTGTTCCTGCTTGGATCCTTGTTATTGATTTGGAGCCTTTGTATCCTCACTTCTTTGAGTTAGAGTAAGGTCAGGGCTCATTTGGGATTAGATTTTGTGTGGAGTGAGATTCACTGTTGCTTGGTTGAGATTGAGTGATCTTGAGTGGCCCAATCTCTTTTTAGCCCCTATTAGAGGGAGGGGGGCCAAGTATGGCACTAATATTAGAAACAGATGTACAGCTTTGCTGTGCCCCTCCCCTGACTCAGACAATGGCAACGCCCTACTGAGGTGGATGGTGCAAGGCATCCATCCTCTGGAGGAGCGCAGTTTGTTTCTGGGAATGGGCTGATTTGTTTTTGTATTCCTTTAATAAGTATAGTTGCAATTTCTCATATGACCATTAAGTATGAAAGAAAAATCATGACTTTCTCAATTAATGCAACTACTTCTAAAGCATAGTTCTGTTTGCTCTAAATGCAATGATTCAGCTGTGGAGTGTAAATTGTTAATGTATAATGAAAAACTCCCTGTATTCCTGTCAAGGAAGTTTTTGAGAAATTAAATTAAAATCTAGAGAAGAAAAATTAATGTTAAGAAGACAGATTAGTGCTTAGTACTGGGCAACTTGTTCTTATTCCTGTGCACAATCGTTTGTGCTCTTACTTTTGTTTGATTAAAAGTAATAACAAGTCAACCACTTGCCATAACCATGGCACCGGTTCCAGTCAGTAAGTCAAGAAAGAATAGTCAAGGTATAGGCCAATAGTTTGGGACATTTCTAACTATTATTAAAAGTTAACTAAGCAGAAACAGCTTAAAGAAAAACGCAAACTGAAATTACAAATGCTTGCTTATGCATAAGCCAAGATACATTCTTCTATTCTAATTGTAACTGCGTAATATTTTGTTTCTTTGAATAATGATTCTTGTTTTGTAACCACAAAGTACTGTAAGCCTGCCAAAATGAAAAGTATATATGATCAACTTCACAAGTAAAGATTGGGATCAACACCTTCACTTTGGTGTCTGTGTTGTTTCTCCACCCCCTCTTTCGCTGACTCCTCACCATCCGTTCTTCTCCTGAGACCCCCTGTTGGAGCTGGTCTCCAACACAGCTTTAAGATAAATGTCTGGTATCTACTTTGACATCTATAACACTAATTGCCACCCATATAGGAATGGTGGAGTTAGCATTTAACCATAGTACTAACAATAAAAAACTGTGAACTAGATTAGGCATTCAATAGCAGATGTCTACTATCTTGTCCACTATAGTAATAGTCACAATTTGAATGGGGTAGTAATTATAGAGCCCATATAATTTCTATTATTTAGTGGGAGTACATTTCATAAGTAAGAAAAAGTAAGGTAGGAAAGCAAGAGAAAATTACAAGTGTAATCAGAGGAGACGAAAGAGATAGGGAATAGGAGTCAGCTGCAAAGAAGAGGGACTAATAAGTTAACTGGAAGTAATATAAAAAGAGAGGAACAGGGAATAGGAAATTTTGGCTAATAACTGAGAAAGAGAGTGAAGAGGACAGATAGGAGGGCCTAGGTATAACGAACCAACAAATGTAAGATTGAAACATCTAGAACCCTTGTATAATTGTACCCTCCTAAGTCTAATCTAAGCTAAATAATGAACAAGTACAGGGCATAGTAATTAATGTGTACATTGTAGGAATCTGTGTACATTTAAATCTATCCATGCAGTGAAAGCATACACATCCACACATGCACACTCATATACACACAAAATTATTCATAATGAAAAAAGAAGCAAAGAATAATACAATAAAATGATGTTTAAAAAATGTTAGTTTATTTATTTTATTTTTTTAGTTTTTAGTTTTTTTTTTTTTCAGCGGACACAACATCTTTGTATGTGGTGCTGAGGATCGAACCCAGGCCGCACGCATGCCAGGCGAGCGCGCTACCGCTTGAGCCACATCCCCAACCCTAAAAAAAAATGTTAGTTTAAAAAGTGTAAAAAATAGGCAGATGGAGAAAAAAGAAAAGAGAAAAAGGAAAAAGAAAAAGAATCTTAATGAGAGATAAAGGGTCTGTTTCCACTGTGGTGGTCAAAGCTGCTGGAAGGGACAGATTTTCAGTCTTTATTTTTGACTCTGTATGTTTGGCCACTGTCCTAGTGCTCCTTACCTAGCTGCCAGCTGGGTGTAGCAGCTCTCAGTTTCCAGTCTCCCAATATTGGACAGGATAGAGAGGGGAGTGCTGATGAAATGTGTAATCCAGATATCCACCCTGGAGGGCCATACGCTTGCCTGGCTGCAATGAGCATCTTCACAATAGCTTGCAGCAGGTACTAGCCATTGTGGGACCTTTCTCGATTTGGACCCCCGGGCTGAATCATCCAGGTAAAATGTTCTTTGTGCCTGTTTCCGGCATCCTCTTGGAATATTTTTGTTGTCTGCCAGTAACTTCCTTTATGAGTTCCCAGTTTCCCTTCTCTATTATGTCTGCGAGCTGGGCCAGATGCAGTGCCTGGGAATATTTTCCTCATCTGCTAGAATGCACTGCCTGGTGAGGGGGCTGCACATGGAGGGTTCACTGCCCCTAGAGGGTTTGCTTCTGCCATGGAATCCTTTCACCCCATTGGATTGCTTTGCATTTGTTTTTTCCACCAACTCTGTGTCCATTGGAATCAGCCTTCCTCTGTAAACCACAGGTTTCTCCAGGTCAATTTTTCTTTTTCTTTCTTTTTTTTTGGTACCAGGAATTGAACCCAGGGGCGTGTAACCACTGAGCCACATTCCCAGCCCTTTTTTATATTTGATTTCAAGACAGGGTCTTGCTGAGTTGCTTAGGGCCTCACTAAGTTGCTGAGACTGGTTTTGAACTTGAAATCCTCCTGCCTCAGCCTCCTGAGTTACTGGGATTACAGATGTGCGCCACCACACCTGGCTATGTCAATTTTTCTTTATTTTTTAAATTTTTCAGACTACAGCCACACATCTCTTTTGTCTGCATGTTCTGCTCTGCTCTGCTGGTGGTGGGAGCTGGCACATCTCTACGGTATTATTTCTTATGCTCAATTTACCAACTCTCTGTAGTTCTGTGAATTTTTTAAAAAAATTGTCATTCAATATTATGTTTCAGTGAGGGCCCTTTAACTCACCTTGATGAGGATAATTCTTCCTGTTTATAAGTCTGGTGCTGAGGAACTGCTGGGCTGTGCTTCCTTTCTCGACTCTGCCATACTCCCTCTTGTGCCCTTTCTTTTTCCGGCTTCTAGAATCAGCACTTTCCCAATCCTGCATCTGTTTTCATACCACTTTTTCCGACTCCTTCACTCTTTTCCCATGTTTAACTTATAAGAACCTTTGTGATGACATTGGGCACACGTGGATAAGCCAGGTCACCTTTCTTATCTGGAAGTTCTTAAATTAGTAATACTTGTAAAGTCCCATGTTATGTGTAATGTATTCAGTGGTTCCAGGGATTAGGACATAGATATCTTTAGAGGATCAGTATTCAGTCTATCACAGAACAGGATTTGAATTTATATATGTATTACTGACAAAACAAAAATAAAACCAGTAAGGATTCTCATTGTCTCATGTCCCAGGGGTCAGAATGGCAAATCCTAGGCTGATATGGTACCTCAACAATGCCATCAGGGAAGCAAATTCCTTCTATCTTGCCCTCCACTGTACTCTGAAATGATTGCTGAACCTCAGACATCACACACGTGTTCCAGGCAGGAAGATAGAAATGGAAGAGGCAGTACCAACGAGATTCAGTTTACATAACATTACCCAGAATTGAATCATGAGGACCACCCCTAGCTTTGAGGCAATGTGGGAAGGTAATTTTCTTTAGCTTTTCCTCTTTCTCTAAAAAAAGAATAAGGCACCTGTACTGTGACACACACCTATAATCCCAGCTACTTGAGAGGCTGGGGCAGGAGGATCACAAGGTCCAGTTCAGCCTCAGAGACTTAGCAAGACCCTGTCTCAAAATAAAAAGTATAAATGGCTGGGGATGTAGTTTGGTGGTAAAGTACTCTGGGCCCAATCCTCAGTATGTATGTATAAATAAATTAATTAATACATAGGAAGGTAAATTGAAATAAGATTAGTAATGAGTGATAGCGATGTAGCCCCCAAAGGATCCCTTCTATAATTAAGCTTCTCATCTTGTCATCAAGAGTTTTACAAAGAATGTCAGCAGGATTTTAAAAGTCCCCCCTCCCCGCCCCCGCCTTAGAGAGCTCACTGTGGTTTGAAGTGTACTTTTTTTTGAATGGCATGGTTGCCTGAAAATGGTGTATAATAGACATAGTCTCAAGAAAGCTTGCTTAGTGAGGTCCTTATCAAATTAGTAAGAACTTGTCTCAAAAAAATAAAAAGGGCTGAGAATGTGGCTCTGTGGTTAAACATGCTTGAGTTCAATTCCTGGTGCCACAGTCCGGCTGCAGCAAAATAACCAGGGGGTGACGAGCAACTTGTGTACATTGATACAGCAGGAATGGGAACCATTTATTGTAGGACAGGACATAAACTAGATACAGCAGTCAACCAATAAGGAATCTCCACACTTAATGGCTCGCTGGCATTACTTTACAAACCACTCCCTCTGGCAAAATGCCAGGCGCCATCCTGACTTGTTTACAGACTCTTAACATCCTGGTACCCAGTAAATAAATAAATACATAAAATACAGATACATAGAAAACAATGCACATGACCAAACAGTAGAGGCCTTCTCTCTGGGAGCATATCAGCACTGCTTCTGCTTTCTCAGGGAAGGCTCAGTTGTAAGAGATGTAATTGAACCTGGTACAAAAGTCTTCACAAGAGCCACAGTCAATGCATCTCTCAGTGAAGAAATCTGTAAGACTTTTAAACTCTTCAGCAAAGAGTTGATTATAATAATGTGGAACTCAAGAAAGACAGCTAATTTAAGAATTTATTTTTTTGTAGTCATTAGCATGCAGAAGGTAGGTTAGGCCACTGATATAGAAGTCGTTATAAAGTGAGAACATTAAGAATGAGAAAAAAAGAGGTGAGGATTTAATGGTAGAAAGTACCAATATTTATAGAGATAAAGGAAGAAGATCAGCAGTGAATAAAAGCTAGGGAAGAATGGTGTTGCAGCAGCCAAGAGAAAAGAAAGTCAAGGCCAACAATGTCTGCAGAGATTAAGTAAGGCCTGAAAAATGTACTGGAATCATCAACCAAGAAGATATTGCAATGTCCTTGTGATCTGGGGATCACGTTTTCAATCAAGAAAGAAGACCAAATTGCTGTGGACAAAAGAATAAATAGAAAAAGGGGAAGAGGAGTCATGTGAGGATTTCTATTTTAGGAGACTCTTTCTTGGAGATAGCATGGTCACTAGACAGAACCTGTGGAATAGAAAAGGGGTTGTTTGTTTTCTTTTTCCCCAATTTTGGTATTAAGTGAAGTTTGAAAGTATTGTTTCAGAATATCTAGAACCAAAATGGGGGAAGAGCTCGAATGAAGGAAGTAATCCATTCTTTAAGAGCAAGAGAATAATTGAGGGAGCAAAGTTCCTGAAAAGGTAACGAAGGATCATAAAGGATACAAGTGAATTGTGGTAGCCAGCCTCCAAGATGGCTCCCACTGATTCTTGCTTCTGGTTCCCATTCCTCCATTGTTATAATAGGGATGGTCTGAGTGACTGACTATGGCAGAAGTGATGAAAGATACTGTGGAACTTACCCAACACACTATCATGTATTCTGGGGGAAACCATTGCCATGTCATAACCAGCCTTATGAAGTAACACCTGTGTCAAGGAACTGAGGCTTCTTGCCAACACTCTCATGCATGAGTTTGGAATAGGTCCTCCAGCTTGGTTAAGCCCCAGATGATTGGGATACTGGTTTACATTTTATCTGTAACCTTCATGAAATACTCTGAGCTGAGTTGCTTCCAGATTCCCCATCGTCTGAAATCTATATGTGAGACAAAACAAGTTGTTTTAAACTTCCAAAGTAAAGATAAATGATACTAGAGGGATTGGCTTTGAGCAGAAGGGTGGGCTCTGCTTCCTCTGAGAAGCCACCGCATAGGATCATTTAGATAAAATCTTATTGCAGGTTCAACCTTTATTGTTTTGGCATGGTATCTTAAACTCTTTCAAACTCTAATGTATAACTGGACTTGAATCATTTTTATTGCTCATCCAAAAAAGTTTTAAAAATTAGAATCTCCTATTTTCTGTAACATCCCATTAAGTTTGCCATACTACCACTTTTCTTAACTGACATCTATTTAATCATTCATTTGAAAAAATATTTATTGAATGTGATTTTAATACAAGCTTTACAGAAGCCAAGTTGCTGTTAAAGTGATAGGAAGGGTGATCAATGAGCCATTTGCTAGTATATCCAAATTATGCAGCAATAAGGGTTCACTGCCCAAAGAAGTATTGGTGTCAGCATAAAAGCATGAATGAATACTCAAATAGTATTTGTCAGAGGTTACTAATCCTGGCAGGAAAAAAACAATGATGCATACAAAAACCCAGACATGCATGAAGAGCAATCTGAGAATGTGCAAAATCAAAACCATGTTCAAAGTAAAACTCAAGTTTGCATGACGAACAGTAGAGCATTCATTAAGACAAATGAATGCCCCTGATCACAGGACAATATGAAATTCCTGTAGCAAGTGAGTATAACTGCCCAAAGAGATAATATGAAAAAAGTATGAAGGGAAAAATAATTTTGAGGGTGGAACCTTATGGAACCCAAGCTGATTCTTAAAGTTCTGCTTCAGCTAATTCAAGAGAGTTGTGCACTCTTAATTTAACTACTTATGATAAGTGTAAGATTCGTGCCTTCAAATATTTTCTGCTGGTGGGTGTGGACTTAATGCCCAAAACTTGTAAACTTTTCAATCATTTCCTTTTTCTTAGACTTTTATACTCTTTTGAGGAAGGGCTTGTGTAAAAACCATGTGCAAAGTTTTAAATATATCTTAAAGAAATTAAAGTCGTTAATCACCTCCTGTTCTGCTCTGTTATATTTTAGATTTCACTAGGTTGGAGTAAGCTAGACCACAGTGAGAGCCTGGAGTTTGACCAGGTAATGGGTCAGAGCCCTAGTGGTAAGGACATTAATAGGCCCTGAGGTGAGTACAGGGAGAAGGTCTAATCTGATTGAGAAGACTGTTTTCATGCTTTCCAACTCTTAATCTGAAAGAAAAAGCACAGTACTTGGAAATGAAAGACCTTAATTTAAATTTTTTTAATTTCATTTATTTATTTTTTTATGTGGTGCCGAGGATCAAACCCAGCACCTCATGCATGCTAGGCAAGCGCTCTACCCCTGAGTTACAACCCCAGCCCTTGATTGTTGGGACCGATGCTGACCACGGAAATGCAATCGCTGGGAAAAGAGGAAGAAAAACCACTGTTGGAAAATCCCCAGTCTTGTGATTCTGGTTTTGTGATTCTCCATGTACCTGACAGTTAGAGCTTGAGAAATGGCTTCCATATACATGCCTGAACGGCCCCAAGATATGGCTTCCGCAAACATAAAGAATAACTCCCCAGCAACGGGCACACATACCTAATGGGGTATTGTTTCTGTAACTGGGGTAACGGGGCTCTGTTTCTGCAACTAGGGTAACGGGGCTCTGTTTCTGTAACTGGGGTGCCTAGGCTACCCCAACCTGGGGGACTCTCTGATATCTGATTGGCCCCTGCCTTTGCCCCCACCTCCCTCCTCCTCTCTCTATATAAGTCCTCTCCCTCCACAATAAACTGAGTTGCTGCTCCATCTCGGCTGACTCAACTCCCAACTCGGTGTGATTTTTGCCAGGCTGGGTGGTGGGCTGGGTTGCAACACTCACCCTCTTGCTCAGCCCGGAGACACTCACTAGCTGGTCTAGTGATTCTCCTCAACCTCTGTCGGAGGGCGGTTCCAACACTTGATTTGAATTTTGATGTCCCTATTGGGTAACTGTGATAGTGAATAAAATAACTTACCTCTGTGAGTCTCAATGTCTTCTGGGTAAAATGGACCTTATAAAACCTGCTATAATCATGTGCTTATTTTTTTAAAGGTCAAATAAGCCTCACATCAAATACGTGAAGTCATTTAAAAAACTTCAAAGTACTATAAACATTATCTGTATTGTTGCTACTATTATTTTTCCTTCCTGCCTTGGATTTTTGTTCTAGGCAAAAGCTCAGATAACTTTAAGGCATGAATACAACTTGGGAAGGGCTAATAACTAATTCTAAGATAACCCCAAACACCCAGCAAATGAGGAGGCAGGCAGGAGCATCACAAGTTCAAGGTCAGCCTCAGCAACTTAGTGAGTCCCTGTCTCCAGATAAAAAAGAAAAAGACTAGGGTTGTAGCTCATGGGTGTAATGCCCCTGAGTTCCAACCCCAGTACCACAAAATAAATAACCCAAAACAAAAAAACAACACCCCAACTAAATCTTATTTTAAATGTTAGCATAATTGAAATTAGTTTAGAATCCGAAAATAAAGCCTAAAGCAAACGATGTTACTAGAAGATATTAAATCTTTATCCCTTTGAGATTGCAAGGACTTTGTATCCAAGCATCCAAGAACAGGACCAGTGTTCTCAACACCAAAAAGTCACATCTATTACATTTACTGTTGCAAATGGCTGCCATAAAAACAAAATAATAAGAGCTGGGAGCGGTCGCATGCCTGTAATCCCAGTGGCTCAAGAGGCTGAGGCAGGAGGATCACGAGTTCAAAGCCAACCTCGGCAACAGAAAGGCACTTAGCAACTCAGTAAGACCCTGTCTCTAAATAAAATACAAAATAGGACTGGGGATGTGGCTCAGTGGTCAAATGTCCCTGAGTTCAATCTCCAGTAAAAAAACAAAACAAAACAACAACAACAAAAAACACCAAAATAATAAATATTGAATTTATGGACTATGTGAGAGGGAAGTACCTGGGGTCTGTAAACTTTTTGTTTATTAATATAGCACATTCATTTTAGAAAGTTTAGAATACAGAGCACAAATAACATAAATTTATTTTTAAAAAATGATCATAACTCCTAATTACATTGTTCTTAGATAACTGCTATTTGACAATTGTTGATAGTTTTTCCAATTTTCTTTCTCCCTCTCTTTTTTTCCAGTGCTAGGGAGCAAACATAAGGCCTTATTGATGTTGGGTAAGTGCTCTACCAGTAGCTATACCCTAAGCCCCATACGTATTTTTATTATGAGAAGTACCATTGTAATGGGTGATGGCGAATGGATGACAAACCCAGGCCAGGATGTAAAATAAACTGTAAGAACACTGTCAACAGAGTTAGTGCCTGGGAAAGGGAGAGTTCTCCTCCCCTTTCCTGTCAACCAATCTTCGGGGAACCTGATTAACACTACCCACCCTTACCTTTTGGGCTGTAAATGACTTCTGCTAGGATCTAAGTTCTCTCCTTTAAAGGGTAAACACCCCTGTGGAGGTTTAGGCAGAAAGCTAGAGATTTATGGGAGGCCTTGCAAGAGGAGCCAATCCTTCCCCTTATCATGCTCTGCTTCTGTAACTATGCACAACCGTTTATCAGGGAGATTAGAAAATTTATAACACTGGGGACTGGGGATATAGCTCAGTTGTTAGAGCACTTGCTTAGTATGCACAAGGCCCTGGGTTCAATCCTCAACACCATGAAAAAAAAATTATGACACCAGATAACCTATAAATGTTGTGAAAAACTGGTGATGGGTGCTTAGAATTTGGAGTCTGATCTCCTCTGGGCCTGCTGGGGTAAAATAAAGTTGGAGTTCTCCGACTCCCCAAGTGCCATTTGCCGTTTCTTGACTGATTTTTGTAACACAGTAACATTACATAACATTTCAAATGTGGTTTTTACTATCATTTTCAAAAAAGATCTTTTAAAGAATCTGAATTTATCTCCAAAGTAAATATTTTTCACCCAGGTATTTTCCTAAGAACCCAAGTTCAAACCCTGCATTGCTCTAGTCTTCTCCCCAATAGTAGGAAGTGAAGTCTGAATTGATTTGAATTCTGAACCAGGACAAAATGTTATCACGGAATCCCATTACTTCCTTCCTCTCTATGCCTGTTCTCATGGCTCGGGACCAGGCCCTGTTTTCTCAGCCCTAGATTATTGAAGTACTTCTATGAATTGTCTCCTCTTTAGTTTCTCTTCTGTATAATCTGTTTCAATTCTTTAATGTTTTATTATCCTGCTCATGGAAAGAGAAAAAATATACATATATGTATTTGTTATTGACTGACTCTAAATTCTGTGGCAGAAATTCCAAACTAGAACTCCACCAGAATATAGTCTAAAATTTGCTTTGTTGCAATTCCACAGTGTTCTTTTTTTTTTTTTTTTTTTTAAGTACTGGGGGTTGAACCCAAGGGTACTCAGCCACTAAGCCACACTCCCAGTCCTTTTTAAAATATTTTATTAAAGATAGGGTCTCACTGAGTTGCTAAGTGCCTCACTAAGTTGCTGAGACTGGCTTTGAACTCGCGATCCTCCTGTCTCAGCCTCTGGAGCCACTGGGATTACAGGTGTGTGCTACTGCACCAGGCTCCACAGTGTTCTGAGCATTACTTTTTGATTAGCTGATCTGCTTCAGATGGGCATTCACTTCATGGAATTTTGTTACCTGCCTGGCCTCTCTCTTTAAACTATCAAGTGTAGCTGAGCAGCTTTTACATTTTTATAACTTCAGGGGGCACTGTGTGGCAACATCGCTTAGAGTTGTGAAGTGCAAAACCTGTGCAATAGGTACAGTTCTACCCAAAGTCTCTGCTAAAGCCTGTAGAGGTTAGAGGGAACCCTGATGCTAAAGTATATGAAACATTTGAAGTTTTATACTTTTATAGGAATGAGGAAGAAAGTTAACCCCATCTACCACAATGACTAATCAAGCACATGCCATCCCATGGCCTAGAGAAGAAGGCTGACATTCCTAAAAGCTTTCCAATCTCAGATAAACCATGCAAAACAAGAACATTCAAAAAGCCTTGAATTCCAAGATAAGCCAAAAAGTATTTTTTTTTTTTATATATAATTCAAAGGACAGAAACATCTTGCTTTTCTTTTTATCAAAAAACGACACACAAAAATTATCTGGTTAGAGTTGTTGATCACACACAACAACTAACTTATCTCTTTTGCAAATGCAAGTTAAAATTCTAGTCAATTCTCAAAATTGTGTGTGAGTTTTGCAGAATATATTATAAAATATATTAAATCCTATTCTAAACTATTTTCAATGTAGACCCTACATCCGCAAACATTCTCCTTTGCATAAATATTACACTCCTGACCAACTGACTTATTTCCTCACTAACATAAATTTCACAATTCTGTGTTGAATTCCTACTTTCCTGGATCTTCTGGGTTTTTCCCTCTCCTCTTTCCCTACATACGTCCATTCTTCAAGGCCCATTTCAATGCCACTTCTTTCCCAAAGTGCCACAGTCTGGCTGGGCACAATTCAGGAATTGTCAAAGGAAATGAACTTTATTTTTAGAACACACACACTGCACCACACAGCTCTTCAGGAAAACCCTCAGAGCCCAACTGCCACCACCGGCTTCCCACAAGCCTCTCAACCTCCCCCATTCCTCCTGCTCTTGAGGCTGATTGGCTGGGTCACATGGGCAGAGCCAAAAAAAGTCCCCCAATGAGCAGCTCCATGGTCTGAAAGGGTGGGGAAACAGCCCAGTGAGCATCACCGCAGAGGAGCCAATCAGTTGGCAGCTAGAAGTTTGCTGGCAGCTGGAAGTTTACTGGGACCCCTTTGGCTGTGGCTCTCAACACCAAAGCATTCTGGAGATAACTCAGTTTCCCTCTTCTGCCCTTATAACCTACCTTATCATTTATTTGACACTGTAAATTCTCTCTATATGTATGTGTTTTCATAATTATCTTTCTTCTTATAAAGATAAAACTTGTTTAATATAAAATGCATAAAATATAGAGGAGCAGAATAAAATATTGAATCACCTGTAGTAACAATAATGATGAAGAAAAAAGTTACCTGAATATTTATAGACTCTTGGGATAAGGTCTAAGGACTGAGGTCTGAGGTTAAAAGATATAAATCTTGGTTGATGGTGCATGCCTATAATCCCAGCAACTTGTGAGGCTGAGGCAAGAGGATCACACGTTCGAGGTCAGTCTGGACAGAAGGGAAAGCAAGGAACCAGATACGGATAAGTGAGAAATGAAAGACGGAGAGCAGGCAGAGATACACACAAGGGTTTATGTGTCAGAGCTGACAAATAATGGCCATCTGTCTATAGCAGAGAGAGGCAAAACAGGCTTGGGTTCTGGGACTTTTATGGGGCAGGTTCAGGAATCAGAGCTGGGCAGGTTCTAATGAGGGTGGTTAGGGCTTGGGTTGGTATGAGGGAGGTGTGAGCCTTTCTCAGAAACGCCTTTGGGTGGGAAAGCGAAAATTTTACCTTAAAATGGCAGCTGTCACTTAAGATGGCCATCCAGATGGTAAGCAAGGACCTTGTATGGACAACTTAAAAAAGCCCTTTCTCAAAATGGAAAAAAAAAAAAAAAAAAAAAAAAAAACCATTAGAAAGGGCTGGGAATGTAGCTCAGTAACAGAATGCTCCTGGGTTAAATCCCCTGTACTGGGGGCAGGGGAAGATTTAACAAATCTTAAATTGAGAAACGATAATCCAATTTTGGTAAAACTGTTACATTTCTATATTCATACAATAAAATGTGAGGAATATTTTATTTCTTTTTCTTTTTTTCAATGCTGGGAACCAAACCAAGTGCTTTGTACATGTGAGAATGTCCTGACCGACAGGATATATCAACGTGGGCAGCAAACCTAGATGGGGAGGAATGAAGGGACAAGAGACACGAAAGGTGACAGCAAGACAAAAGTTCTGATCAAGCTGCAAACTTTTATTGTTCACACAGGGGTATTTATGTGCTGGGGATGGGGAAGCTCTCTTATTGGCAGTTGCTGGATGTCTTCACAAGGTGAGATAACGCAGGATGTTTCAGGAAGACAGATGGCCGCAGGATGTCTCAGGGAAATAGATGGCTGCAGGATGTCTCCCGGAGCGGGATGTCTCCCAGGGGGCTGTTTCTTGTAACTGTCAGGCTATTCTTTGAAGGAGAACTCCCTTCTAGACCCTGGCATGAAGTAAGCATATTATCATTAAGCTCCATCTCAGCCCTGAACAACTGAGCCATATCCCCAGCATTTATTTTGAGACAGAGTCTTGCTAAATTGCTTTGAGCCTCACTAAATTACTACTGCTGTCTGAATTTGTGATTCTCCTGTCTCAGCCTCCTGAGCTGCTGGGATTACAGGCCTGTACATTGCACTCAGCTGCTAGATGGGGTTTTAACTTTCAGAAATATGCAATGAAATTTGATGGACTTCAAAAGTGTCTGATTCCTTGTTGTTAGCATAGGAAAAAAAAAATTCCAGTCTCTCCAGGCCTTGAAGAACAATAGCAGGACATGCCTGTAAAGTATTGTTCTGAGAGGATAAAATTGTGTAGAATTCTGATATCATAGAAATCAACAGTATTACTAGAGACATTGGTTCTAGACAGCATTTGACCACTTTCTGGCAAGAAAATAATGGAAATTTTGTGAATGTTGGAAATGAAACTAGTAAATGATAGATGAGTTAATTACTATTCTTTTAATCTTAGAGCAAAAGAAAAACCACTGGACTGGCTTTTAGTACTCTGAAGAAATCTACCTTATTTTCAAGAAGGCCAAAAGGGAAGATTCTTGCTCCCTTCCCCCAGGGAAAATATAGTAAAATCTCTGAGCAATGGATAACAAAAAATCAGGTGGTACGCCTCCAGTCCCTGTGCCTCAGGAAGCTGAGGTGGGAGGATTGGAAGTTCAGAGTGAGCCTCAACAACTTAGGAGGCCCTAAGCAACTTAGTGAGTCCCTGTCTCAAAACAAAAAAATAAAAAGGACTTAGGGTGTGGCTCAGTGGTTAATAAGTGCCCCTGGTTTCAAATCTCTGCTGAAAAAAAAAAAAAAAAGCCCCAAACAACAACAACAACAAAAAACCCTCCCATATATCATCCTCGTGCTCTCATCTGCTGAGTGGCTGGAATGCAAGCAGTTTTGGAGGCTCCCTTTCTTCACAATTTCTCTGTAGATTCTGCCTCACCAAGATGCCTTTTACAGTTGTTCTTAATTATAAACACATGGTATTTTCTTAAACTTGGGTAAAATATAATCCACACCCTTAGCTACTACACTTAGGGACATAACTGGGGGAAGGAACTCAAAGAAATGATGATAGCTACTTTTGAACACTTACATCTCAATACATGCACTCCTCAGGGTCACCATCTAAACTATTATCATCCTCCTTTTCCTGATGAGATAAATAAGGCTTGGAGAAGTTAGTTGGGGTATGAAACCCTGGAGTCCTGAGAATTTTCCTCATGGAAAAATTTCCCATGCACATGGCTCCAGATATTCCTCCATCCTCTTTGTAAGATCAGGCATTGGTGACCAAAAGGAGGCAGATTAAGAGCTGCTGAATGAGACTTTATTGAGATTCGCTCCCAGGAGAGACCCTCCAGACCAACAGAGCAGGTTCAAGGAATTGTGCTGGGCTCAGCTGGACTGGAATTTATATTGGGCTTAGGGCAGAAAGAGAGGGCTTGGGACAGGACAAGGAGGGCTTGGGAAAGGAAAGGGAGGTTTGTAGAGTCCGTTGTCCTACTGGGGTTGGTCAGGGGAGCTTGCTGAGATCCAGGATTGGTTAGGAGACCCTGCTGATTTACAGACGATTCTGTTGGTGCCTGATTGGTGGTTCTTTCACACACGGGTTGCTTGGTGCTTTGATCCTCAGCCACCTCAAACCCACCTAACGCTCTTCTCCACAGGATCTTAGCCCCTAAATATTCCTCTCATCCAGTCTGCATATCCAAATTGCCCAATGGCTGCTAACTCACAACAAAAATTCCTCCCTCTTCCAAGACTCTTTGTGACAAAATGTTCCCCAAACTAACTGACTTTAGGCTGACACCCCCTTCTCTACTCTGGCTAAAGTTCTTGTTCCTTCCTTCCCCAGATAGACCATTCTTTAGTTCCTTCTGGAATTTTCTCAGACCTCACATTTCACAATAAAATCTAGGCTAATGATGCTTTTGGTTAATTTTTCTTTTTTTACATTAATTTCCTCAAAGCTACATAGCTAGGAAGTAGTAGAGCTTGAATTTAGACTAATTTCTCAACTGCTATATTGAACTTTTTTTTTTTTTGTAGGAACTGGTATTGAATCCAGAGGCATTTTACCACTGAGCTACCTCCCCAACACTATTTACTTTTTATTTTGAGAGAAGGTCTCACTAAGTTTCTTAGGGCCTCTCTGAATTACTGAGGCTGGCCTCAAATGTGTGATCCTCCTACCTCAGACTTCCAAGGTGCAGGTATTACAGGCCTGTGCCACTGCATCCTGCTATATTGGTAATTTTCAACTATAAATGTTACTGGTTGAGTTGTTTATTTGCAACTTGAAATGTCTTTTGTCATCAAAGCCATTCTACTCTCTGAAGTTGTTATACCTGTAAGGGTCCGGCAAAAAGTCGGAGGAAGAGACCACCAAGAGACTGACTCATGCAATTGCAGAAGAGGATTTATTGAGGATCCAATTCAGCACGCTGAGGCTCCAGGCTCCCTCAAGAAGCGAGTGCAGCCCAGAGACCAGAGCAGAGGCTAAGCAGTGCTTAAGTACACTTTTTGGGGAGGGCAGGGGCTTTGTATACATCAGAACAAATCAGCATGAGGTGTGGGAAAATTGAACAACAACTCTCATACATGATTAGCACATTCATTGGCGGGAACAGATCGGGCGGGGGTGATTGGTCACTCCTACGCGGGTACACATTCAAACTGATTGGTTCGGGCCCTGTATGCCTACTTGACAAGCTGCACAGGGCCCTAGGCTAAATGGCCAGTAGGGTGTTGTCTTAACTGCCTCAGGAATTTCAGGTTCTGGGTGTTGCAGAGGAACTTAACAATACCTGGTACTTCACTTTTTAACTCAGGCCTCAGCAGCTTACAAACTTTACATTGTCTGGTCTTTTACATTTTAACTCAGGCTTTGCAGCTTAGAAACTTTACCCTTTCATGCCCACCCTGAATCTGCCATATAGAGGAAAAACAGTAATTATCAAAGACTAGGCTTGACTATAGGAAAGAAGAATATTTTGGTAGAGTGGCCACACAATGTATATGCAACTAGAAGGCAGGAGAGTGAAAAGAAGCCATTAAAAACCACTAGTACAGGGCTGGTGATATAGCTCAGCTGGTAGAATGCTTCCCTTGCATGCACAAGGCCCTGAGTTCAATGCCTAGCATCACAATAAATAAATAAGCAAATAAATAAATACCACTAAGACAATAGGTATAAGCTAGGGTTGTCTTCTTTATGGATGACCAGGCCAATTTTCCCACAGATTAAAAACACTTCCAAATATCTATGTCTGTTAACTTGTTCTTTAATTTCCAAGGCTCAACAAATATAATTATTGCTCATAATTCTATATAAATTATATGTGGGTTTCTACCTGTTGTTATGATTAATTTATTCATACATTCAAAAATATTTATTGTGCACCCAATGTAGGAGAGCCATTGGTCTAGGCTGAGATGGCAAAACCAGACCTGGTTATAAAATGAAATTACAAGAACTTTATTTGAGAAACAAATGCCTGGAGAAAGAATCAGTTCTCCTCCCCTTTTGAGAACCTTTCTTCAGGAAACCTAACTAACCCAGGGCAACAACCTTTTGGATAGTAACTAATGGTCTGACTTCACCCTTTTGGAATGTAAACACCCTGGTGTGAGGCTTTCAAGGATAGAGATTTCTCTGATGCTTGTGAAAAGAGCCAGTTTCTCTTATCTCTGTATTTTTGCTTCTGTAAACACACTTTCTGCTGGAAACCCCCGGCAAGGACTTCAGTCACATACCAAAAATTTTATGACACTAAATAGCCCATAAGTGTTGTGAGAAACTGAGAAACTGATGTGACTCCATTTTGAAAAACCAGCCTCTACCTCAGAGCACAGCCTGTCCAAAGGGGACATGACCCTTATTCTTGGAAAACCTACAGAGCCTTCCTGGGCACTAGTCACCCTGCTCAGTTGTTTGTCTGTATATAAACAGGAGAGATCTGCAGGGTCAGGTGTCCCTGACTCAGCAAGGCTAGTTCCTGGAAAGACCAAAGAGGTGTGAGGCCTGATGTGATTGAAGCCAGATTTAAAGTTAGGTAGTCAGTGTAGTTAGGTAAATCGGGTCTAATATTGAGTGAAATCTAAAAGAGGCCATGCTGGGAATGACTCAGGGAAAACAGACAATTCGTGGAATGTTAATGAAGTCCCAGAAAGGCCCTAGGCCAAAGTCCACCTGGAAGAAGTATTAATGAATAGCCCCCAACAGATTTGGAGATAGCCCATCCCAGAGAAGTGATAATCCCATCCCAAAAGGTGATAATTAGGTCCACCTGTGTCCCACCCCTCGGGCCCTCCAACCTACATTCCATCACCAAACCTATAAAAAGGGAAATACATTTGCCCGCCAACTGGATTCCACCTCTTGGGTCCCCTTCTTCCTCCGGGAGAAGTCTTTTCTGCTGTCCTTTAATAAACTTCTAATCTCTACTCTGACCTTGCCTCGGCATGCTTCTTTGGTGTTATTCTTTAACATCGAGGAAGCAAGGACTCACCGGTCAACAGCGGTAACATGATGACCCCCCCCCCAGTAGTTTCCGTGATTGATAACATTAGAAAATCGTGTAGTTTAGCACATACACCCCTCACAGCTTAAACCAATCAGTTCAAACATGTGGAGAACTAGAAGGACATTCTCCTTCAAAGATTAGCCTGACAGCCCCCTGGGAGACATTCTGCCCTGAAGGCATCCTGCAGCTACCTATCTCCCTGGAACACCCTGCGGTTATCGAGATCATCAGACATCTTGCAGCTGGCAGTTTTACCCACCCACATCCAGCAATTGCGAAGAGCTTCCCCATCCCCAGCATATAAATACCCCTGTGTGAACAATAAAAGTTTGCAGCTTGATCAGAACTTTTGTCTTGCTGTCACCTTTCGTGTCTCTTGTCCCTTCATTCCTCCCCATCTAGGTTCGCTGCCCACGTTGATGTGTCCTGCCGGACAGGACACAAACATATCTACCTCTTGAACTAACCAATCACCGTTACCCAACTTGTTCCCGACAATGAATTTGCTAATCAATGTTAAGAGTTGTTGTTTGATTTTTCTGTGGTATGAAATGATTTGCTGTGTGATGTTGTGACACATAGAGTATCCCCCTGAACAAAGGACTGGGACTCACTCCTCGGAACCTCGGTGTTGGAAATGGTTGTGAGTCCAGACTCACAATAAAAACTCATGTTTCCATGGAAACATGGAAAAAGTCCTTTTTCCAGCTTGCAATAAAAACTCATGTGTGCTTGAGTTGGATTCAGACCCTGGAGGTCTTTCGGGATCCCTAAAATCTGGCATTACAAAACTATGGATCGGGGTCCAGAATTTGGAGCAGAGACTCCTCTGGCCCAGTGGCATTATAAACTTGAGCTCTCCCACTCTCTGTATGATGCTTGGTGCTTCCCAACCAGTCTGATTCTTGCAACATTTTGATTTTCCGACCAGGAAGCGAAAACTTTGCTGGAACTTTGAACACCCATGCAGTGGGCCACTTACACTGGAGTGAGCAGTGCCCCTCAAATCTAACAAGATGATGCTACTAACAGTTTCGAGATCTTCTTTGCTTGGGGGACCTGCACCTATGTGGTAGCGACCATCAGCTGGACACCCTGGGGAGTCAGACCAACTCCTGCACAATCATTAGGATAAAGGTAAAATCCCAGGATCCAGGACCTCAGTCAAGCCTGTCCATAGGACAGAAGGGGAGCTTGATCACCTACCAAGGATACCCGCAAGGGGGCCATCAGGGATTTCCAAAGGGGAAAGTAATGTTTTAAACTCCTGAGCATTTGTGTGAGTGACTGCAAAACTGTTTGTGACTCCATGGCTTTGTGCTATGGAGTCTGAGTCAGTCCTAACCTGTGGTTCCGTGGTGACTTTCAATGGCAATAACAGTGATTCACATCCTGTAATAGAACCTCTGACCAGAATTAACTCCCAGAAAACTCCAGATTTTCTATGAAATAAATGGCCTTCATTCAGAGTAGGTTGACCCTCTGAGGGGTCTATTAATAAAGAGCTACATGAGCAAGTGCCCAAATTATATTGAGACCAGAGGAGAAGGGAAGTGTCACTGTTAACTGGAAGCTGCTGTGTGACACAGATGGTCGTTTGATTTGTTCTTGTGCTCTAGGATTCTGCCATGTTCCTCCCTAATGCTAGAAAACAAGAGAAACAAATGGGGTGGGGGAGCCTAAAGGCCAACTAGATCAGGTCCTGGACATTTTAAGGAAGCTTGGAGGTCCACATTCTGCTTTTGGGACAATATAGGAATTGCCCCAACTGCAGGAATTAACTGTAATTTTCTGCAAATGCTTGATAGGAGAGCCTGATGGACCCAGGAATATTAGGAGACACCCTACTTCTTGTGGCTTTTTCCTGTTTGCTCCAGTTGGGCATGAAAGGAAATTGACCATGACACTTGGAGCGACCAAGAGATCTTTACTATAGCAGTGTCTGATTGACAGGGAAGAAAGAAAATGAGAGAGAGAGAGAGAGAGAGAGAGAGAGGGGGGGGGGGAGAACTGGGGGGGGAGGAAGAGGGGGGCAGAGAGAGAGAGTTTGTGTGTGTTCTGGCGGGAGAAGGTCTTATATCCCTTTTGCTGTGCTGTTTAAATCTAACAGGGTCTCTGGGTCTGCAATCTGCCTTCTTGGCATATAATGATTGGATCACACAGTAGTTGCTAAGGGTGTCATCTTCTGCCTTCAGGCAGACTGGGCAGGGGCAAGATGTGGATTTCCATTGCACCAGATGGGTGGGGGTTGAGTCTTCAGCCTTGAGTGGGGTTGAATGTTTGTGGGAGGCCAGCCTTACACGTGACTGAGTTACACTTCCCAGCTGGGTGCTGAGGCTCTCAGTCACAGAAATGTGGCACCCTTCTTGGGTGTGAGGGTCGGTGTCTCATGCATGGGTGTGTCTTGCTACAGCCCCATGGGTGAAGCTACGCTCACCAATTCCTTTATAATATAACCCCTTGCCCTGTTTAGGATAGAATCTTCCATGGAAGTGCCTTGTGTGTGTCCCCTTCTCTTACTGTGCCCTTGGGTGTGGCCTACCCAGGTGTCAGTCAACCTGCTGACATCAGACATCATGAAGATACTCCACCCCCTGAAACCTGACCCCTTGGCTCATTTGAATAGCTTCCCTCAATAAAAGGGGTCAGAGCATGCTCTCACTGTTTCCCTCTTTCTTCACACCCTTAAGGTCAGAGGAGCCGTCACAGCGACCCTAAAGAAAAAGGTATTTGTGTCTCTTGTGTGGTTATTTCGTGCAGCCCAGTTAGCCTAGTTTAACTGGAGAGACCCCTGAGCCTTTTAATTGCCAGAACAGAAATCCAGCAAATATTCGGACTTAGGGCAAACAAACATAAGGAACCAGATGGGTGAGGGTTGAGTGGTTAGCCCACCCTGCAGCTTAATTCCAAGGGGGGAATTAAGCCTTTACTCAGAAACACAAGACCACACTCAAGACAGCAGTATGGGGAAGAGTACAAGAAAATACCTGTTGGGGGATGAGCTTCTAGATTAAAATAAAAACAGAAACAGAAACTCTAGAGAAAGTGGATGCCAGCAAGGGAAAAGACACCAAAGTTACCCCAGATGGCCTTCTGAGCCTTATGTTAGAAAGAGTCCTAGAATAAAAGGGAAAAGTACTCAAAAGATGATAAAATACTGATTTTATTTGGACTCAGGAAGCTATTCTAAAGCATTCAGTATTTCTGACTTAAATTTGAGGTCCCCCAAACCCCGTGACTTCTGCCTCCAGGAGTGATATCAACAAGGTGGAGGGAAGGAAATCTGAGCCAGTTGTGGTGGCTCCCATTTCTTCACCTGCCCTTTCTCCTTCACTATCCAAACAATTTCCGGTCCATATTACTTAAACATTTAAGAAAAAGTTCAACTTAAATTGGTTAAATAGATAAGAGTTAAAGATTGCTTTGTTTCTGGGTCTTTACTAAAAGTAAATTTACTAAGAGTTAAAATTTCAACAGGTATAATCCTATATACAAAAAGTACAAAAAGTTTCAGGGGGGTAAATAACAAAAAGTATTTCATCTTATTAAAATTGAGTAATTAGAAAAATTTATAAAGATTGTTTCAGAATGTAAAGTTAAGAAAAGGTGGACAACTAGGAAAGAGATAAGAAAGTTCTAGGTATCAAAATATATTTTAGTATGAAAAATTTGAAAGAAAAAGAAATATATTGGGATGAGTAAGGTTTTGTATGATGAAGTAAACAAATAGTAGAGTAAGTTACACAAGGTTTGTGGAGTATAAAGGTTTGTTTGTGATTAAGGTGGATATAATTAGCACAATCGGTTGAAATTATTTAAGCTTCCCCCCAATCAAATATTTAAAATACTGATATAAACCAAAATCTAATTCTCTATGTGTTAAAAAAAAGTTTTTTTTAAAACATTAAAAGTTAAACTTGGTTAATAAAAGGACATCAGTGTAATTGTGATGCTGCTACTGACTTCTTTACATATTAGATGTATTAATGTCCTTCAAGGATACACGTCTTTGAAATATAAGGTTTAGAACACTTTATTAAGCTGATAGTCTATAAACTAAAGTTTTCTATAGCAATAGTCTCTTTCAGATATATAAAAATAACAAAGTTAATTAGAAATTTATTTATGTCACTTAATATTTTGTAATTGGATAAAAATAACCTGTCATCAATAAGTTATATGTAAAATTTTGTGTTACTCTTTACTCTGGGATATGAACTTGAATGAATTTTTGGAAGGTAATAAAGAGAGCCTCATTTATTAAAGGTTGACAATTTGGGGTATAAAGACATTTTGCCACTTCCCACAAAAGGGGTTAAAAGCTCTCTTAGCTTGTTTGATTCATGTTTCAGATGTAATGTTGGATTATGTTAACTGATATTCATATAGACTCAGGAAACAATATATGAGAACTTTTTAAAATAATATTGAAGAAAAAGGCAAAGATCAGCTTCAGAAATAAAAACAACTTACCTAAAATTTGTCAAGAGGCCACAACTGCACATGACTTAAGACTGCCTCTCACCTTATTCCATATTAGGATAAACACTTAAGTTTATTTGAAGTTCAAAAGATAGATTTTTTATTATAAGGATTACTGTTATCTTAAATAGGGAATATAATATCTAGCTAAGTAAAGGTTTGGGATTATAAAAATTATATTTATTGGTTGATAGCTATTATACAAACTAAATAGATTTTTACTCTTATTAACTTCATTTTGTATTTTCCTTGTAAACTTCATAACTATTGTCTTTCAGTGCCTTGCAGAAGCACAACTTCTGCTCACCCCTTTAAACCAGGAGTTAATTTGAGATAACAAGCCATCACTTACAGGTTAGATAAAGTATATGGCTGCAAAATTGTAGACATTAGAGTTAAAATCCACTACTCCTACTTTGAGACTGGTAAAACTGCCCTGCTAGATGTTTAAAACCAAACTTTGGAGACTAAAGTTAAGAAAATAAAAGGGCCAAGGAAAATAGCCAATATTTTGCTCTTTTCCAATGAGGTCAACTTGGATCCAGGGAACAAGAGGATTTCCCTAAGGCTTTTACAATTTTGGGCCACATAACCTCCCAATCAGGAGAATCAATGGGACCCTAGAAAACAGGAACCCAACCAGTGCACATGCTGCACAAAGGAGG
Source organism: Ictidomys tridecemlineatus (assembly GCF_052094955.1). Taxonomy (NCBI): domain Eukaryota; kingdom Metazoa; phylum Chordata; class Mammalia; order Rodentia; family Sciuridae; genus Ictidomys; species Ictidomys tridecemlineatus. The sequence continues at coordinate 76,940,040 of NC_135482.1, read as the reverse complement.
GTCATTGGGAGGGAAATGTCTCTACTGCTTCCAAGGGAGGTCACACATGGTCATCAAGACCTTGATCTATGCTAGCAGATGGCACTACAGAAGCTCAGAGGCTTCTCAAAGTTCCCAAGAGTGCCTCCTGAGGAGTTTCAGCTAATTCTTGACAAGTAGATAGGGACAAGGTCAAATCTGACCACTTTGATCTTAAACACCTGGCAAGAGAGTTATAACCAAAGAACAGCCCTTTTAGCTTAAATCAATCAGTTCAAATGAATCCCCCTCTAGTAGTAACCAATCACCCCTACCCAACTTGTTCCCACCAGTGAATGTGCTAATCATGTTTTAGAGTTGTTTTATGATTTTTCCCAAGGTGTGTGAGGATTTGCTAAGAGATGCTATGATGTATGTGAAGTCCCTGCCTTCCCCAAAGAAATCCTGGGCTCAGGGCCTCTCAGTGTCACCAGTTGCTGTATGTACGTGGAGGACCGAGCTAGCTTGCAATAAACATCTCTTTGCTGCTTGCATCGATCTTGGTCTTGGTGGTCTTTTGGGGGTCCCAAGTTTGAGCATAACAGTATGAAGACATGAACTGGTGTGAACATACTTTATATAAAGAGATATGAAAAATTGTGTACTATATGTGTAATAAGAATTGTGATGCCTTCCATTATCATGTATTTAAAAAATAAAAGCAATTAACACCCCCCCCCCCAAAAAAATTAGGTCTAACTCTATTAGACTGACAGTATTCTCCCCATATGAGATTATTTATACCGGGCTGGGGATGTGGCTCAAGCGGTAGCACGCTCGCCTGGCATGCGTGCGGCCCGGGTTCATACTCAGCACCATGTACAAACAAAAATATTGTGTCCACCGAAAATTAAAAAATAAACATTAAAGAAATTCTCTCTTTCTCTCTCTCTCTCTCAAAAAAAAAAAAGCTATTCTAAAAAAAAAAGAGATTATTATTTATGGATGCTTTTCTCCCATTATAACAGGTATATAAAAAGATCTGAAAATTAAACAACATTACACCCACCCCTTTAAACCTGGAGATGCTATTTGGGTGAAAGAATAAAAAATCCAATGCCTAAAGCCTCTTTGGAGAGGTCAGTTCACTATCATTTTATCCACCACTACTCTAGTGATGAAGATGGTCAAGGTGGCCCCTTTGATTCAGCAGGGTAAAACCAGACTCTTACAGTTGGGAGTACATTCTTGATCCAGATGCACCATGCAAGTTGAACATCCAAAATAAACAAGCTGCATCCTGGAGATCCCCAAAGACAACAGTCCTGCTTTAGTCACTCCAGAAGCTGACTAATCTATTCATGACAGAAGTTTGAGGAGCAGACTGCTAACTGCAATGGACTATACTTTTTGGTGTATTTACTGCGAGGCTCCTTAGAGCACTTCTGTTTGGTTCCTGCATCCTTTTTTTTTTTTTTTAATTTTCTTTAAAGTTGTTGATGGACCTTTATTTTATTTATTTATGTGTTGCAGAAAATCAAACCCAGTGCCTCACACATGTGAGGCAAGTGCTCTACCACTGAGCCACGACCCCAGCCCTGCCTACATCTTTAACATACCATTTATCTCCTCCCGCCTAGAGGCTATACAGTTCCAAATGGTTCTCCAGATTTACCAGCAGCTTAATTTAAGAGTCCATAAGGTTAAGAGTGCATCAATGGGGGTGGGTGGGGGTGGGATGAGATGGCAAAACCAGACCTGGTTGTAAAATGAAAGTACAAGAACCTTATTTGAGAAACAAATGCCTGGGGAAAGGGTCAGTACCCCTCCTCTTTTGAGAACCTTCAGGAAACCTAATTAACCTTGGGGCCCTACCTTTCAGATTGTAAATAACTGTGTCAAAGAGTCTGACTTCACCCTTTTGAAATGTAAACACCCGTGTGTGAGGTTTCAAGGATAGAGATTTCTCTGATGCTTGTGAAAAGAGCCTGTTTCTCTCTTTTTTCCTTCTGTAAACACAATTCCTGCTAGAAGCCCAGGGCAAGGCCTTCAGTAAGTATCAAAAATTTTATGATATTAAATAACTCAGAAATGTTGTGAGAACTTGTGGATCAGGGTCCAGAATTTGGGGCAGAGACTCCCCTGGGCCCACTGGTGTACTGAACTTGAACTCTCCCATTCTTTGCATCATTTGGTTCATCCCAATCACTCAGTTCCCACAACAGGTCTAGGGCTAAACAGTGACCAAAACTATGTTTGTGCTCTCAAGGAATTTACACTTAATTGAGGAGCACAAAAACAACAATAAATTGGAAAAGTTAAGATTGGTTCCTGGGTCCCCCAAAGACACCAAAATCCATGGATGCTCAAGTCCCTTATACAAATATTATGCACAATATTTGCATATAACCTCTGTACATCCTCTCATATACTTTAAACCATCTCTGTATTAGTTATAATACCCTAAATGTAAATGCTATGTAAAAGTTGTGCTGTATTGTTTGGGTAATAATGACAAAAGAAATCTACACATGCTCAGTACAAATAAAATTTTAAAAATTATGCTTGATCCACATTTGATTGACTCCAGGGAGGCAAAACCTATGGATACTAAGGGCTCCTGTATGTATACTAAACATGTAAAGGACGATGGAAAAGCTCCGTAAACTCAACAAGCCAAACAACCATTTACCTGTCCTAGATTTTATTAGCAGGACCTTAGCAGCCAGTCGAAGAAGAGAACGGAGTCAGAGAGAGAGAGAAGGCGGGGGGGGGGGGGGGGGGGGGAGAGAGAAGGCGGGGGGAGAGAGAGGAGAGGGGGAAGAGAGAGAGGAGGGGGAGAGAGAGGAGAGGGGAGAAGAGAGAGTAAGAGTAAGAGAATGAACACGCAGGGTATTGATATTTATGGGCTTAACGCAGGATGAGGAGGAGCAAGGCGAGTGAGCTGTTACTTCTTCATTGGCCGAGAGTTTGCGCCACTTCAGGGATTGGAGGTGCACCATTCACAGAGATTGGAGGTGACGGTTCCCACGCCATTCAGTGAGTCATGGACCTGAGCTCCCGGAAGAGAAGTGCTCCAGGCACCATCTTTATCAACAAAACAAATAGTAATAGATGCCAGGGGAGAAAACAAGATGGGCATGATGAGACATAGAAACATTATTTTATATGGGAAGTCAGGACAGTATCACCATCAAGGTGACATCTGAATAGAGACATGAAGGAAGTGAGGAAGAAAAACACATGGATATGTGATGAAAAAGTGATTCAAACAGAAGGAAGAGTAAATTCAAAGGTCCTGAGGTGGAAGTACACTGGTATTCAGGGAATAAAAAGGAAGTCAGTAAGGCTGGAGCTGAGGAACACAAGGGGAAGAATATAAAGAGATGATATTGGGGAGACCAGGGTTTGGGTTGGAAAATCATGAGTGAGATAGGAAGTCATAGGAGATTTTGAGTTCAAATACATAAGAAAGCCAGGTGCAGAGGTACAGGCCTATAATCCTAGCAACTCAGGAGGAGGAGACAGGAGGATCACAAGTAACTAATCTGGGCAAGACTTTAGCTAGACTCTGTCTCAAAAAGGGCTTTGGATGTAGTTCAGGGGTAAAGTACCCCCTAGATACAATCCCAAGTAACCAACCAACCAAACAAACAAAACCTTAATCTTATTTGCATTTTAATAGAATCACTTACAGTAATGTGTGAATAATAGACACAGAGGCGCAGAGATAGAGATTATTCAGGAATTATTGCAATACTCTGGGTAACAAATGATGGCTTGGACCAGAGTAGTAGCAATGATGTAGTAAGGAGTGGTGATATTATGAATATATGATGTTTTGAATTTAAAATCAATAAGATTTATTAAGGGACTTATGCAAAGTGTGAGGAAAAGAGAGAAGTCAAAAGTGACTACAAGATTTTTGTTGTAAGTGTGTAAAAGAAAAAAAATTTCCCACTGAGATACAGATGCTATAAGAGTGGGCCTGAGAAAGAAATCAGGAATTTGTTTTTAGATAAGCTGAGCCAGAGATGCCTATCTTACATCCAAGTGTGTAAGGGTCCTCTGGGAGCTTACGCCCGCCATTGAGCCAGAAATCGAACCCGAGCGATCACAATAGAAAAACAAGGAGGAGAAAAGGAGAAGAAAGAGGGGAGGGAGGGAGGGAAGAAGAGAGAGAGAGAGAGAGAGAGAGAGAGAGAGAGAGAGAGAGAGAAAGGCGCCTTACTTACCCCCTGAAGCAGTCCGTTGTTAGGGTCTCCCTGTCCGGAGATGCGCTATTCCCAGCCCATGCACCAAATGTAAGGGTCCCGCGGAACGTCGGAGAAAGAGACCACACAAGAGACTTGCTCCGTGCAATTGGCAAAAGGGGATTTATTGGGGATCCATTCCAGCGTGCTGGGGCTCCGTTCTCACTCTAGAAGGGAGAGCAGCCCGGAGCCCGGAGCAGAGGCCAAGCAGAGCTTAAGTACACTTTCTGGAGAGGGTGATGGGCTTTGCATACATCAGAACAAATCATCATGAGGCGCAGGAAAATTGAACAACAACTCTGAGACGTGATTAGCACATTCATTGGCGGGAACAGGTCCGGCAGGGGTGATTGGTCATTCCTAAGAGGGTTACACATTCAAACTGATTGGTTCGGGCCCTGTGACAAACTGCACAGGGCCCTAGGCTAAATGGCCAGTAGGGCGTTGTCTTAACTATCTCAGGAATCTGGGTGTAACAGAGGAATTTAATAATACCTAATCTTTTACATTTTAATTCAAGCTTTCCAGCTTAGAAACTTTACCCTTTCAAGTGGAGAGGTCAAATAGGAATTCAGAGCTATACTCAGGGGTTTGGGCTGGAATATAAGTGGGAAATTGTCCCGTCCAGCAGGACACATCAACGTGGGCAGCGAACCTAGATGGGGAGGAATGAAGGGACAAGAGACACGAAAGGTGACAGCAAGACAAAAGTTCTGATCAAGCTGCAAACTTTTATTGTTCACACAGGGGTATTTATATGCTGGGGATGGGGAAACTCCTCGCAATTGCTGGATGTGGGTGGGTAAAACTGCCAGCTGCAAGATGTCTGATGATCTTGATAACCGCAGGGTGTTCCAGGGAGATAGGTAGCTGCAGGATGCCTTCAGGGCAGAATGTCTCCCAGGGGGCTGTCAGGCTAATCTTTGAAGGAGAATGTCCTTCTAGTTCCTGACAGGAAATTAGCAGCTTGTAGTATACCTCAGGAGTAAAGTAGACAGAGAGGAAGAGGTCTGAAGAATGAATTAGAGGCACTCTAAAATTTAGAGGTTTGGAGCAGTGTAGAGGAATTAGAAATGGGTAACAGGAGGTGGCAGCCAGTGAAACAGCAAAATCAAGAGAGAATGAGTCACAGAAGGCAACTGAAGAAAAGTTTCCTAATTGTATCTAAAATAATATACTTTCAGTTTCATTTTATCACACGATGTGTTAGCTTTTAGTTGCTGTGACAAATATCGGAGATTAATGAACTTAAAAGGAGGAAATGTTTATTTTGGCTCACAGTTTTAAAGTTCACAGTTAGTTGGCTCCATTGCTTTGGGGCCTGTGATGAGTCAGCATACCATGGTGGGAAGCACATGATAAACTAAGATTGCTCAACTAGTGATGGCTGGGAAGTGAGAGAGGAAGGAGCCAAGGTCCTATGTCCCTTCAAGGGCACAACCCTGGTGACCTAACTTTTGCACTAGGTCCTACTGAGAAACTGACGTGACTCCATTTTTTGAGAAAGCAGCTTCTACCTTAAGTCCTGTCCAGAGGGAGGGGGCGTGACCCTTGTCCTTGGAAAAACCCACAGAGCCTCCTAGGCACATATCCACCTTGCTGAGTTGTTTAACAGGGGAGATCTGTGGCGCCAGTGTCCCTGACTCAGTTACACTAGGTGAGGACCCATAGTAACCCCCTTGCAACCACCAATCAGTGGGAGACAGGGAAAATATCTGAAATACCAGGTAGTTTCAGTGATTGATAACATGATTAGGCAACCCTGCATTTTAGCATATACATTCTTGCAACTCCTCTGGGCCTAAACCAATCAGTTCAAATGTATCCACCACTTGAACTAACCAATAACCCTTACCTGACTTGTTCCTGCCAATGAATGTGTTAATCAATGTTAAGAGTTGTTGTTTGACTTTCCTGTGACATGAAATGATTTGCTGTGTGATGTTGTGACACAGTGAGTATCCCCCAAAAAACCTTTAAATCCTCACTGAACTACGGATCTGAACTCATTCCGCTGCATCGGAATAGTTGTGAGTCCAGGCTTACAATAAAAACTCTTGTGTGATTGCATCGGATTCGGCTCCTGGAGGTCTATTGGGGTCCCACGAATCTGGCATTACACTACTCCTAAAGGTTCCACTATCTTCCAGTATCACCTCAAAGTGGTGACCAAACCTTTAACAAGTGGGCTATTGAGAAACATTTAAGACTCAATCTATAGCATATGATATCTGTTCACTTGTTTATCTCCTTCACTAATCTCTTTAGTTTTTGTAGCCTGGGATTAGATGTTAAGTGTCCCTTACCTGAAATGTTTAGTATCAGAAGTGTTTGGGATTTTGCAGTTTGTTGGATTTGGGGATATCTTGGGGGATAGGGCCCTAGTCTAAATTTATATATATATAAATATCACACAAACACACACAAAACACATACGTATGATATATAGCCTGGAGATAATTTTATACAATATTTTTCTTTTTTTTTAAGATATATTTTTGAGAGAGAGAAAGAGAGAGGAGAGAGAGAGAATTTTATTTATTTTTTATTTTTTTGTTTTTCAGCAAACACAACATCTTTGTTTGTATGTGGTGCTGAGGATCGAACCCGGGCCGCACACATGCCAGGTGAGCGTGCTACCACTTGAGCCATATCCCCAGCCCTATACAATATTTTTCATAATTCTGTGTATATAACAAAGTTTATGTGTTGTGCACCTGAGTTTTTACTGCAATCCATTTCATGAGGTCTGGTATGGAATTTTCCATTTATGGTATCATGTCAGTGTTCAAAATGTTTTAAATTTTGGAGCATTTTAGATTTTTGTATTAGGGATGTTCAAGTTATATATCATATTTGTCACTAAGTCTCTATGGTTTGTGGTTAGCCCATGTCTGACACACATTAGACACACTCTCTCCCTCTCTCTTGTTTCAGTACTGTGGATTGAACCCAGAGCACTCTACCTAAGAGTTATAACTATTGGCATCAGATTTGCCATTTTAGGTGGGGAGCCATTTTATCTGGAGATTCCAAAGTTTCAATTCTGAGGCAATCCTGCTTAACTCCCCGTAAGAACATGTGCCTGCTGTCAACCCCACCCCAGCTGAAACTCCTAAACAGTTTATGAGATTGACAGAATGAAAGCTAGCAGGATAGGTCTAAGGTTCTCTAGAAGTTTGTGCTTCAGAGTTGTATATAAGAACAGGTCAAACCTAGATTTTATTCAGAACCACATTTTTGCTTTACTTCTTCATCTTCTTGTCTTGCTTTCCTCATGTGAATATCTTCTCAGAGTGCTTTTCTAGAGGGACTGGCAGTGCAGCTCAGTGGTAGAATATTTCGCTAGCATGAGCGAAGCCCAGAGTTTCGTCTCCAGTGCTACAACACAAAAAGAAACAAAACAAAACAAAAAGAACAAGTGTTCTCCTAACAAATCCCTTGCCCAGTCTCTGCTTCCATGAAAACAAATTTAAAATACCCATGTTTGTACAAAATAATGTACAAGATTATCCATTGCTTCATAACAGGAAAAGACTTTTTTTTTGGTGGGTCTTGAATCCAGGGGCATTTAACCACTGAGCCAAAAACTACTAACAAACTAAATCTTCATCCCTAGGTTTTCTGTTCAAGTTTAGTAATGGAAGGCATGCAATATTTACTGTTTAGCTATTGCAAAGAATGAACTGGATAAAGTCACATTTGTTCCCTAAGAGAGAAAATAGGTTGAGGGACATGGCAAGAAGCAAACTTTCACTGTACATTTAAAATAATTTTTTGAGACATTTAGACATGTTATGTGATAGTCAAGCCAAAGTGACTCAATTTTGTTGAGTACTTCCATTTTGTAAAACAGCCATGCCAGATAAAAAGGTCATGACTGGGGCAACTTGGTTTTCCTTTTGTTGTAGAAACCCTCAAGAACACTGGGTTCTGTTTCTGTAACTGGGGTGACTGGGCTAATTGTGATTGGCTAAGCTTCCCGCCAACTGATTACACTCTCCCACTTCTGTAACTTGACTTGCTTGCATTGGCTAAACCCCCAAATATCCCTTTTGTGGCTTTCAAGCTTAAAAGGAGTGCCCTTGCAATTGTTTGGGGCTGATCTGGAACAGACTTTATGTTCCTGTCAGTTGCTGCTGGTGTGCTTCAATAAAGGTTTGATTCGATTATATATGAGTGGTCTGGATGTCTATTTATGAAACCCCCGGATGTTGCTTTAACTATAACAGTTATGTACTTGAAAAATAAGGCTAACATTAAAAATTAATTTAGGCAAAGCAAGTAAATTTGAACTTTAAGTGAAAATTTGTAAAATACCTATTCAATCTTTCCCCCCTCCCCTGGGGATTGAACCCAGGGATACTTTACCACTGAACTATATCCCTAGTCCTTTGGGCATATGCCGAGGAGTTGGATAACTGGGTTAAATGGTGGTTCCATTCCAAGTTTTCTGAGGAATATCCATACTACTTTCCAGAGTTGTTGCACCAATTTGCAATCTTACCCACAATGTATGAGTGTACCTTTTCCCCACATCCTCATCAACATTTATTGTTACTTGTATTCTTAATAATTACCATTCTGACTGGAGTGAGATGAAACCTCAGTATAGTTTTAATTTACATTTCTCTAATTGCTAGTGATGTGGAATACTTTTTCATGTTTATTGATTGGTTGTGTATCTTCTTCTGAGAAGTTGTCTGTTCAGTTTCTTTTCCCATTTATTGATTGGGTTATTTTGTTTTTTTAGTCATTAAGTTTTTCGAGTTCTTTATATATCATGAGTTCAGGATGATATATATTACAACTTGCCTTGTTATAATATATTTGTGGCTTTATGCTAAAAATAACTCAGGGACAAATGGAATTCAAGCTGATTTGTGTAACTATCATAAGAAAAAAAAACATTAGATGCATATAGCTTGGCCTTGTTTTTAAAAAAGTTTAGTTGAGCACCAAACTCACTAAATAACCTTACTGATAGGCTTAACACAATTGGTATAAGAGAAAATGTTTTCCCTCATATCTCAATCTTACATTAGTGGAAGAGGTGAGAGGGGAAATTGTAGATAATTTCTTTAGCATTATATATGGCTAAGTCTATCAACCACCTTAAAGTAGAATGTCCATTATTGACCCCATTAAAAAGAATTGGGTTAATATCAAAAGTTACCCATATCATAAGTCAAAAGATAATTTTACAGTTACAATAAGTAAAGTATTTTTGAAATGTTTCAAAAACTTTTAACCATAAGCTAGAGGAATCATCTTTTCACTGTAAGAAAGGAAGGAATAACAAAGTAAGAAATTCTTAACTCATTTTCTGCCCTCTTTGAACAAAAGAAATAAAAAATACTGGTTGATTAGCTAAGCTTTGTGCTCTCACCAACTAATTAATTACAGTGTTTCTTCAATGGCAATAGCCAATGTTGACTTGGCAGCTTGACAGTTCTGAATACTTTGGAAAGAATTTTTTAAAAATATTTTTTAAATTGTCAATGGACCTTTATTTTATTAATTGATTTACATGTGGTGCTGAGAATTGAACCCATGCCTCACACATGCTAGGCAAGCACTCTACCACTGAGCTTCAAACCCAGCCCTGGAAAATAATAATAATAATAATAATTTTTTTTAAGCGCAAAGACACTAAAATGATCTGGTCATGCAATGTTCACCTTATGCATTCTGCATCTCTTTGCCAATCTTGAAGCTAAGAATTTTATTCCAATCAATCTTAGTACGTGTAACTGGCAACTGTTGATGTAAGGCTTTGAAAATAGTGTCCGACATTGTCTGATAATTCTCACTGATGACAATCTGGTATTCATTTTCTGCAGCTTCTACAAATCTCATAAATTCTTTGGCTGTCTGCACCTCTGTTAGGTAATCTTGTATATCTTTACTACTCACTAACTGAACATTACCATCTTCATTGCCCAGGTCCTAAGCTAGCAGGATCCAGGGAGTCCTGAAGTGTGAGTGATGTAGGTGCAATGCAAGGAATGAGACAAGGAGTCCTTCTGTTGGAGCAATCTCCAGAGAGAGAGTGCTAAACTGATTTCTCTGGGTCCTTTTTTGTTCTGCTTTTTCTTATCATTATGGGTACAGAATCCTTCGTAAAATGTGTAATCAATTTACAATTTCCAGATTTTCCCAGGATGTAACATTTCCTTGTTTAACAGATGCCAATCTATATAACTAGACTCTGTGTCTCCTAACCTGTCATTAACCTTTAAGTTTAAAGGCACACCTGTACTTTATTTCTAATCTAAGATCCCATCTAAAAGTCCCCTAAGTCTTGAATTTATAACAATCTAAAATCTATAAAATATTTTTAAAGCATCTAAAAAATCCATAGCTAAAAACCCAAGAATCTAAAAATATTTCTAACATTATTCTAAAAATGTATCTTATAAAACCTTAATTAATGCCTACATTTATTCTCATAAAACTGGTTAAGCTGCTTTCTCAGAAAGTTTCTTTGTTCCTTAGTCAAAGTATACCAAAGTAATCTTTAACTAAAATAAAGGGTCTGTACGTCAGTCCTTCTGCCACCGATATTAACTATGCTTATCATAAATCCCTTTGTAAGGTGAAGGAGGGTCTATTAGAGAAACATATTTTTCTGTCTTTTCTCCCCTGGATGAATACCATAAACTATCCTTAATCAAATAGGCTACATATGGTGGGCTTCGTGCAATAGACATAATAAGTATCTGCTTAGGCTTTTTGAGAGACTGAAGATATGAGCTTGGATTCTTGATATAATCAACTGTGATATTGATATAATCAACTGTGGTGCCTAGAGTTCCTGTAGCTTTTCCCAGAATGATTGTTGAGATTTTTCTGTTTTGTCCTCAATGTCCTGAGAGATAGTAAAACGGCCTTTAAGGCATGAACCACCTGTTATGTTCTGGCCATCTAGAATTTTATTTGGTTTAGCAATAAGTATACTCATGCTTCCTATTAGGTTTATGAGCATAAAAATAAAAAGTCCCAATTACATAAAAAAGGGTCCCATGGTTTCAGTTTCTCACAAGTGTGGCCTTGCCAGCACTTTCATCCTCACTGTGACCTTGTCAGACAGTGGGAAGGGGAACAACACCTTCACCACTTCATAATAATAAACCTGAATGTTCAAGATGCCAGCCACCTGAGTGACCCAAGGAAAGATTGTAAACTTCCATTCTGACCTCCAACAACCATTCCAAAATTTTTGCTTGCTACTGATGGTGCTCTGTGTATGCAATAATGGTTTTATGTCCATTGATTTTTTTCACTATACACAGTACAGACCCCATTTGGGTAATGTTCTTTCATGTAAGCTTGATGAACAGTTCCTACTGAAGTTCTCCATGATTCTATTGCATTTTCTGCTTTATAAGGTCTTGGGTCAGTTGCTTCCTTTCTTAGGTGATCAAATTTGAACAGAATCTGTTTTTTTTTTTTTTTTTTAAGAGAGAGAGAGAGAGAATTTTTTTTTTATTTTTTAGTTTTCGGCGGACACAACATCTTTGTTGGTATGTGGTGCTGAGGATCGAACCTGGGCTGCATGCATGCCAGCGAGCATGCTATCGCTTGAGCCACATCCCCAGCCCAGATTCTGTTTTTTTTTTTTTTTGGATCCCAAAACTTTCCATTTCCATTTTCAAGTCACAATGTTCTGTTATCAATACCTCATGATCATAACCTTCAGTTTTTACTGGAGTAACGAGTCCAACTTATACTGTGCAAATTCATGGACTGTTGTTTTCCTGAGAAGATCATTGTTATTAAGCAGTAACCAAACATCATTAAAGACCTCATTAAATTCTCTAGGAGAGACATGAATGATAGATTTTGCTGCTATATGTACCTTTTCCTGATCAGAAAAGTTTTCCTCCAGATCTGCCATCTTCCTTCTTGCAAAAACCATGGCGGCTGCTGCAGCAGTTGCTGACTTCTCCCTTTCTGCTCCAAATCTTTTTTATTTTTATTTTGAGACAGGGTCTTGCTTAGTTGATGAGGCTGGCCTCAAATGTGCAATCCTCCTGCCTCAGCCTTCAGAATTGCTGGGATTACAGGGAGATGACACTGTGTCTGGCTCACTTGTCTTTTAACACCCATGTTTCTCAAGAGCTAGCCTTGGGCTGCCTTCTCTTCTTACTTTATGCCTCCTCTTGGGTGTTACTATCCACATCCATAGCTTCAGTGGTCATCTATGGGCAAATATGTCCCCAACAAAACTCTTCTGAACTCCTATTTTCTACAGGACATTCAACATTTCCCCTTGGATATCCCAGCAAATAACACTACCATTCAGCCTATTTCTCCTTCAGGAGCCTGGGGACCATCTTTTTTCCTTTAATGATAATATCTAATCAATCACCAAATCCAGTGAATTTTAACTTTTAATTATCTCTCTAATTTGTTCAGTTCTTTCCATTTCTACTTTTGTCAACTTGATTTTAGCTACCTGATAGTTTCTCACCAGGATTGGTAAAAAGCCTTTTTAACTCCCTTTTATTCTTTTACCTCTCTAATTCATTCAGTGCACTGCACCCAGAATATTGTTCAAAATGTAGTTTAAATATCACTCTCTTTTGGGGCTTGGGATGTGGCTCAAGTCGTAGCGCGCTTGCCTGGCATGCGTGCCGCCCAGGTTCGATCCTCAGCACCACATACCAACAAAGATGTTGTGTCCGCCGAGAACTAGAAAATAAATATTAAAAATTCTCTCTCTCTCCTCTCTCTCTCTCTCTCTTTAAAAAAAATCACTCTCTTTAATAATATCTGATTATAGATTTTCAATGCATATCAGAGGAAATTACAATTTTTTTTTGTTGTTGTTATTATTGTTTTTGAGACCGTCTCACTGTGTTGCTCAGACTGACCTCCAACTTGAGGCCCTCCTGCCTCCACCTCCCATGTGACTGGCATTACAACATGTGCCCCCACACCTGGTTTCCTAAGTTCAAATTTTCCTTCAAAGACTCCATGGCTGTTTGATACAGACTTTCCTACTTCTCCAGTCTTGTTCTAGAGCTCTTCCTTTAGTTCCTCAAGGCTTCTGCCTCAATCCTGGTGATAGAAAAAGACCTGGGAGGGACCATGAGGTTAAGAGAAAATTGTATAAGCTGGTCTCACTGTGCTTACCCTCACTTTCTTTCTTTCTTTTTAAATTTTTTCTTTAGTTGTAGATGGACACAATATCTTTATTTATTTATTTTTGTGTGATGCTAAGGATCGAACCTAGTGCCTCACACATGCTAGGCAAGCATCCTACTACTGAGCCACAACCCCAGCCCATTTACTTTCCTTTTGACAAGCAACTTACCTGCAACCTTGCTTAACTTAAGTTGACAGGATGTACTATATTTCTCACAAATTACCTGTTATCTATAGGAGAAATGCTGGCCCCAAATGCCAATAAGAGCACAAGTTACCCTGAAGGGGTCAAGGGAAATTTTGTGACCCTTACATAGACTACATCCCAGAATTCAGGGAAATAATTCTCCCTAACCATAAAATATGTCAAAACAGATTCCAATTAGAACCAGTCAGGATAGGCCAAAGTGACCTAGAGTTGTCATGGTAGTGGGGAAGTGTGAACTTGAAAGTCTTACATCATCTTGCCATCAGCCAAAAGTCAGGAGGTGGACCTGGGTGAGACTCTCTGGAAACTTCCTTGGGACAAATAAAACTGGAGGCACGAGAAGCATGCCAATCTTCTCTTCTCTGGGATGACCCACTCTCTCCGTTGACAGTGGCCCTTTGTCTTCCTTCCATTCCTTCCAATGAACTCATGCCTGTTACTCTGAGAGAAATGTCTAAAACATTTCTGGCATGATTGAAAACACTGGTGTTTGAAGAGGGGTATTGATATGCTCAAGTTCAGGACCCCCAAAAGACCATGATTGATGTAAGCAGCAAAGAGGTGTTTACTGCAAGCTAGCTTGGTCCTCCACGTGCATACAGCAACTGGTGACGCTGAGAGGCCCCTAGCCCAGGGTTTGCAGCACTTTTATACACTCTTGGGGAAGGAAGGTTCTTCACTTACATCATACCATCTCTTAGCATATCATCACACACCGCAGGAAAATCATAAAACAACTCTAAAACATGATTAGCACATATGCTGGTGGAAACAAGTTGGGTAAGGGTAATTGGTTAGTACAAGAGGGGGATTCCTTTGAACTGATTGGTTTAAGCCCACCAGGAGAGTATGTGCTACTGAAAGGGTAAAGTTTCTAAGCTGGAAAGCTTGAATGTAAAAGATTAGGTATTATTAAGTTCCTCTGATACAGCCAGATTCCTGAGATAGTTAAGACAACACCCTACAAGCCATTTAGCCTAAGGCCCTGTGCAGTTTGTCACAGGGCCCGAACCAATCAGTTTGAATGTGCACCCTGCTTAGGAGTGACCAATCACCCCCACCCGGCCGGTTCCTGCCAATGAATGTGCTAATCATGTCTCAGAGTTGTTGTTCAATTTTCCTGTGCCTCATGATGATTTGTTCTGATGTATGCAAAGCCTCCCGCCCTCCCCAAAAATGTACTTAAGCTCTGTTTGAACCTCTGCTCCGGGCTCTGGGCTGCTCTCCCTTCTTGAGTGAGCATGGAGCCCCAGCGTGCTGGAATGGATCCCCAATAAATCCCCTTTTGCCAATTGCATGGAGCCAGTCTCTTGTGTGGTCTCTTTGTCCGACGTTCCACCGGACCCTTACACTACATGGTTTCCCAACATGTTATCAACCACCATAAACTACTGGGAGGGTCATCTGGCATCCCAGGTATTTTCTGTCTCATGCTGATTGGTGGCTGCTAGGGGGTTGCTATGGGTCTCCACCTAGCCTGACTGAGTCAGGGATACCTGGGGCAGCAGCTCTCTCCTTTTATTTGTAGATAAACAACTCAGCAGGGTGGGAATGTGCCTAGGAGTGCTCTGTGGGTTTTTCCAAGGGCAAGGGTCACACCCCCTTCCTTGGACAGGCTTTGCTCTGAGTAGAGACTGGTTTCTCAAAAATGGAGTCACATCAGTTTCTCAGTGTCTCTGCAGCTGCCTTAGTTTTGCCACAGATCTCAACCCTGTAATGCTGGCTTTTTATTGTTTCAGGGTGTGACAGTGGTTCACTTTATGCTTTGACTATAACCCTTGTTGCTCTGCAACTTATTTTAAAAATGGACATGTTTCTTTCTCTTCCTCTCCCTGCTCTTCTCTACTCTCTCCCCATCCCTAATCTCACAGGAATCAAGATTACCTTTCTTCCTCATCCTAAACAGAGTTATCTGTCCCCAGTACACACCCACCATAGGAACAAAGTAATCTAGACCTCAGGAATGATACCAGAAGAACTCAGAAATGACTATCTCCCAATTAACAAGTGAATGACAACTCCAACAGAGAACACATGGAATGTAGTAGTCTTTGAATCCCCTCCTTGAAAGCTCTCTGTTCCTGCTAATGGGACAGGAATCCCCTGTGTTTCTCCTTTGCTAGCGAAGCAATAAACCTTTTTCTTTTTTCTCAAAACCATGTCTTCATTATTGGATTGACATTGGGGACAAGTGTTGGATGTGGAAAATGACCACCCCCAAAATAGTGTGGCTCCGAGAGAGGGAGTGAGGAAGAAATCAACACATTGATAACATTGATCCTTTCCCAATACATCCTTTCCCAGGGATAAGACAAGCGCTGTGCAGGAAATATCCATTAAAGCCTAGACTGGCTATCTCTGGAAAGAAGCCAAAGCATTGATTTTTCCCAAAATAAGTCCTTTCACTGTGACAGTACAATGGGACCCTAGAGGGAAAGAGATAAATACTGACCGCTGACCCTAGACCCTCCATTAGACACACTCTGTCAATAATTAAGTTACTTCTCAGTGTAACCTATATAAGCACAAACTCCACCTTTGGCCAGTAGATCACTTTCCACTGGGAGAGTGGGTCTTTCAGAGGCATCACCCTGCTGGTAGCAGGCCTTCCCTGGCCCCTGGGGCCCAGCCCCCGAGTGCCTTGTTCTGCATGTCAAAGTGGCCAGCTCACAAGGCCATGACGCAGACTTCTCCTGTTTATCCGCCTGAGACATATGTGCTCCACGGGAACGTCTTGACATTTTCTGCTCTGGTGGACTTCCTGATAAGGGAAGTTTTGGTATCTAACAATGGCAGATGTCACAACCGAATTTCTCCCCTCTCCCTCCCTCTTTTGAGTAACTTTCCACTTCTGCTGCTTGGGGTATAAAAGGAGATGATGTTAGTAATAAAGGATGACTCCTGGATGAAGAACCTTGGTGTCCTGTGTGTTTCTTAACCCCGCCTTCCCTCGCCGGACTCGGCTCCCGTTAGCTGGATGCGGCATCACCCTATTCCTGAATAAAGACTTTTGACGATCTATGAAGTTTGCATCTGGTCCTTTTGTGCTAACAACAAGGACCAAGCTTTCAGGAAAAAGCGCCTCTGCTTTTGTTGTTCCACAGTTTTTAACATTCTATTTTCCTCTGTTTGGCTTTTTCTTTTTTCTTTTCGTACCAGGGCTTCAATCCAGGGGCACTTAACCATTGAGATACATTCCTAGCCTCCCCCCATTTTTCAAATTATTTATATTGATACTGGGTCTCATAAAAATGCTGAGGCTGACCTTGAACCTGTGGTTCTTCTTCCTCAATGTAAGGTCCTTACTTAGCATCTGGATGGCCATTTTAAGAAAAATCTCACTTTCCTGTCCAAGGGCATTTCTGAGAAAGAATCACCACTCCCCCTAAAACAAACCCAACCCTTCAACAACCAAATTCTTTTCCACCCGAGGGCATATCACCACTCCTCATACCAACCCCACCCTTAACCACTGGCATTAGGACCCAGTCGGGTCTAATCCCTGAACCTGCCCCACAAAAGTCCTGAAGCCCAAGCCTGTTTTGCCTCTCTCTGTCTATGGAGAGATGGCCTTTATTTGTCAGCTCTGACAAATAAACTCTCATTTCTATCTCTGCCTGGTCTCCATCTTTCATTTATCGATCGCCCATCTCCCAGTTCCTCGCTTTCATTTCATTGGTGCTGAAACCCCAGGAACAGTTCCCCCCTACTTCCCGTGCCCCTGCTCTCCTCTTCAAGGATCACTGAGCATCCTTGGGCTCTGATCTGAATTCCATCATGGGACCAGGCCCTTCATTCTGCCAAATGCCTTCTCTGTACCCACCACCAGATATTTCAGGTAAGACCCCTGTCTCCCATTGACCTAAATGACCTACAGGTCCTGGGAAGTGACTGTCAATAATCTGGCAGTCCCAGGGTTACCGTGTGGTCGGGGGACATCCCTAGCCACAGCTTTTCACAGCTATGGCTAATCCCTACTGTCCTCTGGGTCTATAGGTGGGTTTTGAGAAAAACCACTGAAGGTGATTGGTAGTTATTCCTGGTGAGACTACCTCTTGGCCTTAGGTTAATCTCTACAGCTTCTTCCCCTACATAGTCTCAGCTAGATGTCCAAGTGCCTCTATAGGCCCTGCCCCTGATGCTTACCCAGCAGTGGTGATGACCCCCTGAGTATAACAGTCCTCTTAACTGGGTGATACTAGAGACTGAAGGACATCCCACTAAACTCACTTCCTATGTCACACCATGGCCGGTTCCTCATCCATTCCCTCCCATAGTCCTCTAGGCTGCCTCCTGGCTAACCTAGGGTCTCTCTCTCTCACCCTGGATCTAAACTACCCCAAACTTAACCATTTGTGCAACTGGATCTGGCTTCAATATCCTTTGGACTCTAAATGGTTGCTTAATGACACTCTAGATCCCAATATTATCAGGGATCTTTTCAACTATTGTGAGCATTCAGGAAAATGGAAAGAGATATCATACATTAAGGCCTTCTCCTCTCTACATTGTAAGCCCTCTATGCAACTCTTGCTCTCCACACAAGTCCTCTTAGCTCTCACCTCCCCTATGCCTGCTTCCAAAGGGACAGAAGATCCTACCCAGGACTCCTCCTTTTTTTTTTTTTTTTTTTTTGCAGAGCAGCATTATCAGGCTCATGACAATAAACCCACTTCTTTTTTTTTAATATTTATTTTTTAGTTTTCAGCGGACACAACATCTTTGTTTGTATGTGGTGCTGAGGATCGAACCTGGGCTGCATGCATGCCAGGCGAGCACGCTACCTCTTGAGCCACATCCCCAGCCCCATAAACCCACTTCTTATTCCAGGTGTGTGTGGGATTAGTCCTACGCCACTTTTTATTGATTCCAGTGACTCGATCATGTTCTCCCATCAGCTTTGCTTTCCCCTCCAGGGATTTGAGCTGCTCTGGGATCCTGGCCTGAGAGCCCAGGACAATTACTACACACTTTCTTCCATTCACCTAACACTCTTCTTCTTTGTCCACACACTGGCTTCATTTGGGTTTCCCTGGTGGAAGATCCCAGTCTTACTTTCCACATGTTTGCTCACCTTTAAATCCTGCTACTCTCCTCCCTGATCCTCAGGACTCTTCCACCTCTTTTCCTCTTACCCATTCATGATTGAAACTCTGGAGGAGTTTCTTCCACATCCCTCCCACATACAGGAAGGCTCCTTGCTCCAGGCAGCATACACTTGGTTCACAGATGGCTCCTCTGTCCTTCAGGAGGAAGTTAATCAGGCAAGGTATGTTATAGTCTCTCTATCCTCAGTTGTGGAAGCAGCTCCCCTCCTCAATAACACATCCAATCAGGAGGCTGAGCTTTTGGGCCTCATTGGAGCCTTCACTTTGGCAAAGGGAGCCTCCCTCAATGTCTACACTGACTCTAAATACACTTTCCACATACTTCTTTCCCACTCTGCTATTTGGAAGGAGATCGATTCCTTACCACCAAGGGAACCTCAATTACTAATTCCCCCTTTACCACCAATCTCCTTTAGGCCTCAAAGCTTCCCACTGCCATTGGAACTGAAGGACGGCAGCTAAGTAACCGCCTTCTCCAGTGGGCACTTCCTTTCCTGACCTCTCTTCTTGTCATAGGCCTTTTGCTTATGCTTGCCTCCACGTCATTAGATTTATTCAAGACCAGATTCAAAGGATCTCTAACCAAACCATGAACCAGCTTCTGTTACAGGACTTTCAACCCCTCACCAAAATTGGGAGTCAGAATCTCAGCATGTCCTGACCATCTCTATTGCCTCAATGACACCCTGCACCCCTAACAAAGGTCCAGAGGTTGCCCCAGCAGGAAGAAGATTGATCTTTGCCCCTGTCCCTTAAGGGTCCCAACAAACAAAAAAGTGGGGAATATAAGGTCTTTGCTTAGCATCTTGACAGCCATCTTAAGTGACAGCTGCCATTTTAAGAAAAAATTCACTTTCCCCCTCTGGGGCCTTTCTGAGAAAGGTTCACCACTCCCTCAAAACCAAACCAACCCTTCACCAACTGCATTCTTTCCTGCCCAAGGTCATATCACCACTCCCTCATACCAACCCCACCCTTAACCACAGCATTAAGACCCACCTATTTTGCCTCTTTCCATTTATGGAGAGATGGCCTTTATTGGTCAGCTCTGACAAATAAACTCGCATGTGTATATCTCCCTGGTCTCTGACTTTCACTTCTCCTTCATCCATCTCTGGGTTCCTGCTTTCCTTTCACTCAGCCCCCTGAGTCACTGGGATTATAGGCGTGTGCCACCATGCCCAGCATGTTGGGCTTTTTCTCTGTTCAAGTCTCACATCTGTCAACATAAAAGAACAACTCTTGCTTTAAAGGAAATAAGAAAGAGTTTTCTTATTCTGAGCCAAATATGAGTGATCATGGCCTAGGAACTTTTATTCAAATTACCTTGCATGATGTGTTGCAATGTAGAAGAGATTACAGGAACTTTTATAGCCACAAAATAAAAGAAAGTCATAAACATTTCCCTGTTATGTTGGTGTGAGTATCAGGTAAGCAGGTTACAGCAAAGGATAGAAATGTCTTTTATGATTTTGAGGTGTTACAACATTCTTAGCCTTAGGGTTGGTGGAGGCTGGAAGTCTGCTAGGTTTAGTAATACATTTTGAGAAGTTTATCTATTAGTGAGGAGAAAGCTAGGTCAGAAAGAAACGTCAAGGTCTTTGGCTAGTAAAGGGTCTGGAATAGCCCAACATAATCTTTTTGTTTTCTTTCAGTAGTGTATGTGGAGGGGTGAAACCCAGAGCCTGCACTCCCCAGTCAAGCACTCTGTCATTGAGTCATATCCCCAGCCCTAGCCCATGGTGATTTTGCTTATGACCTAGAATTCTTCATCTCTCCAAATCCCAATGCTCTAGTCAATCAAGATAAATCTGCAGGATCTTTAATATAGGTGCAGTTTCTTCAGAGAACTTCAATTCACAGATCAAATGTCATTTTCTCAAAAACCACTAACAAAGTCATCTAAAGTAACCTCATGCTAGAAGAAATTATTTTCTTCTTGACCACATCTATAATCACATTTATTTACAGATACATATAATTACATATTAAATATGTAATTATTTACTCATATGTTTATTATTTAGCTCCAATACCTACCTCTTTCCCAAATGTCAACCCCATCAGGGCAGGGACCTTGTTAGTCTTATTTACCAATGTATCCCATTCACACATAGTAAGGAATTGATAAATGTTTGTAAAATTACTCTTCTTACTTTTTTCCCTTTAGTAACATTGACTTTGAGTTCTAAAAAAAAGTGCTTTAAGAATTTTTCCCTTAGTACCTTAGCGTATGCTGTCTACTCTGTCGAGAAAGCTCCCTGCTGTCACTCCCTGCTTAGTTAATAGCTACCTGTTTTTCAGGTCTCGGCATACATGTTACTTCGTGAGCTTTAGTATCCTTGATATTCTAGACAAGGTAAAGTCATTGTTATATAATCATCTGACACTCATATTTTCCTTTATAGTACTGGTGAAAATTTGAAATTATATTTATTTGTTGGTCTAGATCTTTGAGGTTAAAGATTAGCAAATTAGGGCCCATTGGCCAGTCCAACCTACCACCTGATAAGAAAATAAGATTTTTATTGAAAATAGCAACACCCCTTTATTTATGCACTGTGTGCATACCTCCTGAAGTGTTTACTAGATATTTGCTTTTTGTAGAAAAAGTTTGCTGCTCCTACCTACACTGTTCCATCTACTAGGGCAAGGATACTGCTTTGCTTGTCTCTTCCCAGCACACTACTAAGAACTAAAGGACTCTAGTAAAAACTAGTTAAATAAATAGATGATGATCAGTTTGATAGTACTTTCCATGTTTTATCAATGACAATTTTATGAGAAAAGTCTTGTTAATTTCAATTTACAGATGAGGACACTGAGTCTCAAGGCCACTTAGTGAATTGCACTGAGGCCACAGTTGATAAGCTGCAAATTGATACATAAACCTAGGTTTTTAAAATGTATATTCTTTAAATTTTATTTAGTCGGGCACAGTGGCCCACGCCTGTAATCAGAGGCTCATCCAGAGGCTGAGGCAGGAGGATTAAGAATTCAAAGCCAGCCTCATCAATTTAGCAAGGCCCTAAGGAACCCAGTGAGACCCCATGTCTAAATAAAATACAAAATAGAGCTGGGGATGTGGCTCAGTAGTCAAGTGCCTCTAAGTTCAATCCTAATACCCCTTCAAAAAAAATTATTTAGAATAAGTTAATTGAAACTAAAACTAGTCAGTGAAAGTAACGAATGGCTTATCATCACATAAATTGCTAATAAATTACTAAATTAAAATATTAACTTTAGAGTGCACATGTAATAGGGATTCACTTGATGCTTTGACTATACCCCTTGTGGCATTGAAACTTACATATTTTTTCTTTTACCCAACCTTTTTCTCCCTGAACTAGTCCTTCCTGATCTCTCCTCTCTGATCTCATTTTCTCTGAATCACCTCTTTAAAAGCACCCTGTTCCTGCTGATGGGCAGAATCATAGCTTTTGGGATAGGAGTCTCCTGTGTTTCTCCTTTGCTAGCAAAGCAATAAACAAACTGTCTTTTTCCTTTTTCTCAAAACTCTATCTTCGTTATTGGATTGGCACTGATGACAAGCACCAAGCTTTGGGCAACAGAAACATCAATTGATCAAAGTTAGTATTAACAATAATGGAATTGATATCATTTTCTCCCCATGTAATGCAATGAGGAGATCATAACATCCCTTATATAGTGTTCATGCCAAAGGTATGCAATTCACACAGCTACTCAGGAGTCTGAGGTAGGAGGATTGCAGGTTTGAGGTCAGCCTGGGCAACTCAATAAATCCCTATTTCAGAACAAAATAAAAAGGGCTGGCAGCGTACGTAGCTCAGTGGTAGAGCATTTAACTAGCATGTACAAGGCCCCTGTGTCCTAAAGCACAATCTGAATCTAATCACAAGGAAATCACAGACTCAAATTCAGGGACATTCTACAAAATTCAAAATGTCAAAAATTTTTTTTTTAAATTTAAAAAGCCACTGTCATGAAAGGCAAACTAAGAAAGTGTTTCAGTTTAAAGGAGACAAAAAGGATATAACATTTAAATACACTATTTCTTTCTCTATTGAGTGCTAGACAGGTGAATCCTTTTTTCTATAATGGATATTACTGGGAAAATGAGTAAATTTATTTTAGAAATTGTGGAGAAATATAAATTTGGCTACAAATCATTTTTTTCTCCTCCTGAAAAGAAGGGGAATCTGTCCACCTCTTGAATGTTAGTCCAATCTTTGGCTTGATTTGGTCACTGAACTGCAAAAGTGATGTTATGTGACTTCTGCATTTCACCCTAAAAAGCTCTCAAGGCTTCTGCTCTTACACCCTCAGAAGAAAGTTGTCCTGAGATCACCACATAGGGAGCTCAGTCCAACCTATTAGAAACTATGAACTAAAGTATACCGAGTGACAGCAGCTGCATCAAGTGCTAGGTGTGAGTGAGACTAGCTTAGAGAGATGATATAGCCACACAAATGACTCCAGGCTAAGACCAGCAGAACCACCATCCAGCAGATTCCAGACCAAATTGCAATCCACAGAGTTGTGAGCAGTAAGTGGACACTGCCATACGCCATTAAGTTGGGGGGCGATTTGTTTTATAAGAAAGACTGAAACAACACACTGAGATCAGTTGGCTCCTTGGGTAGTGGCTTACAAAGTAATATCGTTTGCTCGAATTTGGGACCCCCAAAAGACCACCAGAGACCCAAGATCGATGTAAGCAGCAAAGAGGTGTTTATTTTGAGTAGCTTGGTCCTCCGCGCACACACAGCAACTGGTGACGCTGAGAGGCCCTGAGCCCAGGGTTTGCAGCAGTTTTATACACTCTTTGGGGAAGGCAGGGACTTCACATACATCATAGCATCTCTTAGCAAATCATCTCACACCATGGGAAAAATCATAAAACAACTCTAAAACATGATTAGCACATACACTGGTGGGAAAAAGTTGGGTAAGGGTGATTGGTTAGTACAACAGGGGGATTCCTTTGAACTGATTGGTTTAGGCCACCAGGGGAGTAGTGCTGAACTACATGGCTTCCCATCAGGTTATCAACCACCATAAACTACTGGGAAGGTCATATGGCATCCCAGGTATTTTCCCTGTCTCATGCTGATTGGTGGCTGCTAGGGGGTTGCTATGGGTCCTCAGCTAGCCTAACTGAGTCAGGGACACCTGGCGCCACAGATCTCTCCTGTTATTTGTAGATAAACAACTCAGCAGGGTGAGTATGTGCCTAGGAGTGCTCTGTGAGTCTTTCCAAGGACAAGGATCATGCCCCCTTCCTTGGACAGGCTTTGCTTTGAGGTTAAGGCTAGTTTTTCAGTACTTGCCTAGCATGCACAAGGCCCTGGTTTTGATCCCCAATACTACTCTGCAAAAAAAAAAAAAAATTGTTAATTTTTTTGTGTGGTCCCCAGGTCTCAGATGTGGAAATATAAAGTTTAGAATAAATCTAAAATTGATCAGACTCTGTGAATACCATGATAACTGAAACTCAGAAGAAATTACAAGTAAACCAGGACATCTACCAAAAAAAATTTATATGACAATTATATTCTTGTCTTTTGATTGGGTAACCAAGAAGCATTTAAATAACTAGATGTTTACTCAGAGGAGACTGGAATGAGAACAACAGGAAGTATACATTTTTTTTAAAGATTTTTTTTAGTTGTCAGTGGACCTTTATTTTATTTTATTTATATGTGGGGCTAAGAATCAAACCCAGTATCTCACACATGCTAGGCAAGCGGTCTACCACTGAGCTACATCCCCAGCCTAGAAGTATGCAATTTTAGGAAATACATTTTTTTTCTAAGCCAAGTATGGTGGCACATACTTTTGATTCCAGCAAAACTGAGGCAGGAGGATTGCAAATTTGAAGCCAGTCTCACCAACTTAGTGAGACCCTGTCCCCAAATTTTTTAAAAAAAGGGTTGGGGCTGGGGCTGGGGTTGGGGCACTGGTAAAGTGCTTGCCTAGTATGTGTGAGGCCTTGGGTTTGATCCTCAGCACCACATATAAATAAATAAAATAAAGGTATTGTGTCCAACTACAACTAAAAAATAAATATTAAAAAAAAAAAAGCGTTGGGGATGTGGCTGAATGGTTATGCACCTGTAGTTTCAATCCCCAGTACAGAAAATGAAGGAAGGAAGGAAAGATTTTTTTCCAATCAATAATGAAGTAAATCATCTTTATCCTACAATAGTAGATAACTATGGAAAATCAGAGCATTCGTGTCCATCATACTTGATTTCTCTGGACTTTGAATAGTGCAAGGTAATCAGTGCCAAAACCTTATTCTCTTTCTATCCTTTATTTACCTCTTCTGATCTTTGCTTTCATTGTAAAATTTCTTTGGACCACGTGAAATTGATACATTAAAAAACTTGAGCTGGGGATGTGGCTCAAGCGGTAGCGCGCTCGCCTGGCATGCATGCGGCCCGGGTTCGATCCTCAGCACCACATACCAACAAAGATGTTGTGTCCGCCGAGAACTAAAAAATAAATATTAAAAATTCCCCCCCCCCCTCTCTCTCTCTCTCTCTCTCTCAAAAACAAACAAACAAACAAAAAAAACAAAACTCAATTGATATGTTGGGTTCTATTGCATACTAATCTTTTTTCCTTGGTAACACACTCTAGTCGCCCTAATGGGTCTTGGTTGTTTTCAGATTTCATAAGCTTTTGTCTTTGGAATTTGTTAATGGTGATTTATGCTATACATAATTTTTGTTTAGAAGCCAAATTTATCATTAAAAACAACAACAAAAACAAAACAAAACAAAACAAAAACTGTGGACTGTGGGTTGGGGATAGAACTCAGTGGTAGAGTGCTTGCCTAACTGTGAGGCTCTGGGTTCAATCTCAGTATTGGAAAAAAAAATCTCTTCTGGGTTTTGTATCAAGACTGGAAGACTGAGGTTGTCAGAGGTCTGCTTCTGGCTTTTGAAAATGCATTTTCAAAGAAAATCTTATATCCCAGGATCAAAATTGTAGGAGTTAGCTAGTTGCTCTCTCAACAAAATCCATACTACAATAGTAAATAGAGAGAAATCTTAAAAAGAGAGTAAGAAGCAAAAGGGCTGAGCATGTAGCTCAGTGGTAGAGCACAGGCTTAGCATGTGTGAGGCTCCTAGTGTATTTCTCAGTGCCACTAAAAAAAATTAAATTAAATTAATTAAATAACAAATAAGATAACACTAAGAAACAAAAAACACCAAGAAAAACAGTGCTCTTCACTCCTGATCTGTAAAAACAATTCCCTGGTTCACATTAGAGAATTGTATCACTAGTTTTTCTATTGATCTAACAGGCTCTAGAAATTGCTCGATTCTGTGATAAGGTTCTAAACACATGTTTGTTGTACATACAAGAGAGATTATTGTGTCCTCAGGGCAGGCTTACTTTTATATGTGAAAGAAAATGGCATAGGAGTCTTCATATCTCTCTGCTACTTATTTTTTAAAATATTTATTTATTTATTTATTTTAGTTTTCGGCGGACAAAACATCTTTGTTTGTATGTGGTGCTGAGGATCGAACCCGGGCCGCACACATGCCAAGCGAGCGCGCTACCGCGTGAGCCACATCCCCAGCCCCTCTGCTACTTATTTTAATTTCTTATTTATTTGGGCAGTCAGGAAGGAAGGCCTTTTGTAAAAAGTGAATTATTTATATTTCAAATCAAATTAAAAGAAGTCTGTGCATTCTAACAAAAAACTTCAATCTTTGACTCTGTTGCTACGAATATGCATAGATCAACTTGAGTTCTTTTGTTTTTGCAGTACTGGGGATGAAATCCAGACCCTCATGATTGCTAGGTAGATACTCTACCACTACACTCCATCTCCAGCCTTCAACTTAAGTTTTTAGTGTTTGGTCACAACCCAAATTTATTACCTTTAATCTCTTGTCACAACAAAGTGAAGTCAGTCTGACCTTGCAGAAATATATATGTAAATATTAAATTGAATAAAGAAGAATCTAGTGACTTAAAAGGGTATATTTGTACCTATTGCTATAAACTGTGCAGAGAGACACACTGATGATGTTTCCTTATATATTTACAAATGTGTAATCATACAGTATTAATCCTGTATGGCTATTTTTTCAGGTTCCTGAACTGGGCAGTGAAGGGATTGAGAAAAGACAAACAGACACAAAAGTAGAGAAAAGGCTAGGGCCTGGTGGTTCAGTCAATCTCTGATGGAGGAAGATGGGTAAGCTCCACACATTTATTATATAGGTTTTAATATGTTGTGATAAAGTTACTTTAAAACAAACAAAAACTAGGTCAAAGGTATGAACAGCCCAATTACAGTTACCAGCTTGCAGCCATAATTCTCCATCCCTGGTAGCCGGCATTTAAACCTTAGGTCCTGAACTGATAAATTTTGTGGGGGTGAAGGCATTCCTGAGCCTGATGTCTAATAGGGTCACAGCTGGGGGATTCTGCAGTAGGGCAGCACATCTGGAAACCACGAGGAAGTTAAGTGTTTTGTTTATGATATTCATGATATGGATAACAGGGCATATGTCAATCAATAATAAAAGTATGTGTTGCCTGAGATTGCAGGAAAATCCCCAGAAGGAGACTAAGGATATGATTAAGACATGCTTCGAGGTGTGTTTCAATGTCTCTCAGGATACAAATAATAGTGTTATTTCTCAAGAAATTCACCTGGAAAAGATTGCAAATCAAGGTTCCTGAGAAAAGCCTAAGCAACAAGAAATGTTTATCCCACAGTTAACAATTTACACTAAGCCCCCTGTTCTAAAGCCACAACCTATGCAACAGCCTGGCTACAGAAAAACAATTGCTGTGCCAATAGTATAAGGACCATGGTATGTACTGTATGTACTTTACTTAATTAAAGGAAGATTATGGTATCTGCATGGAGGACAAGAGGCTAATAAAAACACATTCCCCCCACACACACACACACAATAGACCCTCCTTTGCCCTACACAGGAATTTATCATGGAAATGAGAAACACATAGTTAATACTAATGGCAAATGGTTGAGGTGCAGAGCCTACCCTTTAGTTAAAGATTACAAAGACATAAGACTTGGTGTACTTTGACCAAGGATCAAAGAAACTCTATAAGAAAGCAGCTAAATAGGTTATATGAAGAAAGGAAATTACCTTGGAGATTAAAAATAGAATAATGTAAAATTAACACAGATATATTTTAGAGGCACTTCAGAGTAATAGGCTTTCACTATTTTAAATGTGTGTTACTGGGACTTTAGATTATAAGAAAGCTTACCAATGATCATAAGTATGCTTTAAAGTTAAAAGTTAATAATAGGTCAGGAGACATGTAGTCTAGTTGCGTAGTCAAGCACCTAGTGACTGAGGTAAAAATGTAAAAGGTTAATCATGATTGGCAAAGGTTACAGGAAAATATTTTTTAAAATGTACTCAATATCTTAGATGATCAATATACGTCAGAAAAGATAGTAACTCTTGGAAATTATGTAAATCAAAGAAGTTTTGGGTCTTGAGGCTATCCATTAACTATCTCAAAAAACACCTCCAAAAAACACCCCTACTGGCTCTCAGGTACAGACCTCAATCCTGAATAGTTAGGTTAAATGATGACACTCTGACACATAATACTTTAGTACCTGGGAAGCACAAAACCACCCCCTTAACTAGTGCTTACATTCAATTAACTCCAAGAGTTTAGTTTCCAAAGCTTGGTCAAGGGTTATTGTTATGGGCTGATTTTAAAAATCCTGACCAGACTTACCTCATTATGTTCAGATACTCCACCCTATGTGAAGTTGGCTCCCTTTCATATGATGCCCACATCTGCCCCCCTTGCCTCCTGACCACAGGTTCTTGGTTTGGCAGTACCAATGTTTAAAGCTATGTCTCTTCTTCCTCTCTTCTGAGAATGTGATTTCTGAGAATGTGACTGTTTTCTTTCTTTCTTTTTTTTTTTAATAAAAAAATTGTATTTACTTAGAAACATTCAGAGTGTCAACAAAGCAGCTGCATTTTTTTTTTTGCAATTACAGAGTGATATTCAGTTAACAGAACAACAATTATTTTGTATAAGCTGCATCAGAGAAAATGGAAGACGAAAAACTACCGTCCCCATATACAACTAATTTGTGCTGTGCATCAACAAGAACCTGCTTCAAATTCCCATGCCAATTTACAACCCCCATACACTATTGAAAATACCACCAGGATAGGGCTATCTAAAGACACATTGGTAGCGTGTTAACTATACAAAAAGAAAAAAAAAAACAACATTGTACAGTTTAAAAAGAAATCTCACACAGCAATTTTTTGTTGTTGTTGTTGTTTAGTGGGAGTGAATTGTATACATAGGGGTAAAATGCTTTATAGACAAGAAAAAAAGCTGTGCTAAAACCAACTTATTCATCATCATCATCTTCTTCAAATTCATCTTCATCTTCCTCCTCTTCCTTCTTTTTCTTGCTGTTTTCAGCCTTGACTCCCTGTTTTGCTGCATCAGGTTTTCCTTTAGCTCCATAGGAAGCAATATCCTTTTGTATTTTTCCTTCAGCTTAGCAGCTTTCTTTTTGCAAGGCTGCTTGTCATCTGCGAATCACATCTCTCCCAGTTTCTTTGCAACATCACCAGTGGATAGGCCAGGAGGTTCTCC
Organism: Ictidomys tridecemlineatus; assembly: GCF_052094955.1. NCBI lineage: Eukaryota > Metazoa > Chordata > Mammalia > Rodentia > Sciuridae > Ictidomys > Ictidomys tridecemlineatus. The sequence goes on along the minus strand of NC_135482.1, from coordinate 76,910,731 downwards.
TTTGATTTTTGGGTGATACTCAAAACAAGAAGAGACTTCCTGGGTGCATTGAGATCCTTGAACTTCTTTTTTGTTTCCCTTTTAGGAGGGATATAGGTTTTCATTTCTCTTTCACATGGGGCCTTGTCGACCTTTGCCGTGTCTTGAAATTTTCCTTTCTCTTTAGCAGACATGGTCTTCCATCACTCTTAGCACTTCTTAGAAAACTCTGAGAACTTGACAGAAGCATCTGGGTGCTTTTTCTTGTGCTCCTCCCTGCAAGTTTGCACAAAGAATGCATATGATGACATTCTGCCTCTCGGTTTCTTAGGATCTCCTTTGGCTGAGTTTAGTTGTTTTTATTTTTTTTTTTATTTTTTATTTTTTTAACTCATATATATAGAGTATTTTATTCTTTTTTTTTTTTTATTGGTTGTTCAAAACATTACAGAGCTCAAGACATATCATCTTTCATACATTCGACTCAATTGGGTTTTGAACTCCCCAAATACATAATACAGACTCACTTCTGTTACATACTCACATTTTTACATAATGGCATATTAGTGACTGTTGTATTCTGCTACCTTTCCTATCCCCTACTATCCCCCCTCCCCTCCCCTCCCCTCCCAACATCCCTCTCTACCTCCTCTGCTGTTGTTCAATTCTCTCCCCTTTTTTCCCCCCACCCCCTTGCCCCTCATAACCTCTTATTATTTTGTGTATCACTGAAGGTCTCCTACCATTTCCATATGTTTTCCCTTCTCTCTTCCTTTCTCTCCCCCCATTCGTCTTAGTTTACTGTTAGTCTTTTCCTCATGCTCTTCCTTCCTGTTCTATTCTTAGTGGCTCTCTTTATATCAAAGAAGACATTTGACATTTGTTTTTTAGGGCTTGGCTAGCTTCACTTAGCATAATCTGCTCTAATGCCATCCATTTCCCTATGATTTTGTCGTTTCTTAGTGCTGCATAATACTCCATTGTGTATAGCTGCCACAATTTTTTTATCCACTCATCTATTGAAGGGCATCTAGGTTGGTTCCACAGTCTAGCTATTGTGAATTGTGCTGCTATAATCATTGATGTGGCCGTATCCGTATAGTGTGCTCTTTTAAGGTCCTCAGGGAATAGACCAAGAAGGGCAATAGCTGGGTCAAATGGTGGTTGCTCAGTGCCTTGCTAAATTGCTGAGGCTGGCTTTGAACTTGCGATCCTCCTGCCTTAGCCTCCCAAGCTACTGGGATTACAGATGTGCACTACAATGCCTAGCTCTCTTAGCATGTTTTCAAGGATCATTCATCCATGTTGTAGCATCATTAGTATTTTATTTCTTCTAATTGCCAAATAATATGAATATACCACATTTTATTTAGTCATTCATTGCTCGAGGACTCTTTGGGTTTTTTATTTTTGTTCATGATAAATAATGCTGTGAGAATTTCTGATTGTTTTTGTGTGGATGTGTCTTCATTTCTCTTGGGTATATATCAAGGAGTGGAATTGCTGAGTCATCTATAACACCATGTTTAACATTTTGGGAAACTGTCATACGAGTGTCCACAGAGCATTCCTGTTGGCATTATGTAAAGGTTTCTGTTTCTCCATATCATCCCCAATTCTTGTTATTTGTTTTGCCACGGTTAACAATTGCAATGGAATTTTTCTTTTATGCTTCCAAATATAATCCTTGATGAAAAATAATATTTACTAACTTAAGGCTCTTCTTCATTCAAAATGAGAATTAGTTCTTGCTGGAATAGTTGCTTGCTTATCACTCAACTCTGCCTTTCTTTTTTTTTTTTTTTTTTCTGGTTCTAGGGATTGAACTCAGGGCTTTGTGCATGTGAGGCAATCACATCAGCTGATATAGTGAAACTGACCACCAAAGTCAGTGAAACTGACCACCAAAATTTATTATATCAAAGTGCACAGAGCAAAAGCAATAAGAAAAAGATACGCCTGATGGTGTGGAGAATGGTCCAACACATATTCTGAGTCCTTCCTTACCTGAAGCCGAAGAAGACATGCTTTCTCTCTGGAGATGAACTGCAGAGACATATGTGGAATGGCTCTGCTTAGGGAAGCCCATTGAGGTCTCTGAGGCTTTTGTTAGGAAACTGGTCACATAGTCATATGCTGGTTTGCTATTAGTTATTGCAGCCAAAACTCAGGATCCCAACAATGAAGCCAGGTGTACATCTTCAGTTTCCCCCCCCCCTTTTTTTTTTTGTTGTTGTTGTTAATTTTTTTTTAAGTTGTTGATGGATGTTTATTTTATTCATTTATATGGAGTGCTGAGAATCAAATCCAGTGCTTCACACATGCTAGGCTAGCACTCTACCACTGAGCCACAACCCCAGCCCCCATCTTCAGTTTTTTGTTTTTCTTTTTCTTTTTGTACTAATGGGGATTGAGCCTGGGGACTCTACCATTGAACTACATATACCCCTAGTCCTTTATTTATTTAGTAGTGCTAGAGATCAAAATCAGGGTCTCATGCATGCTAGGTAGTGCTCTACTGCTGAGCTGTATCCAGCCCCATTTTATTTACCTATTTTAATTTTGAGACAGGGTCTCATTAGGTTGCCAGGCTTATCTAGAATTTATGATCCTCCCACCTCATCCTCCCCAGGATCTGGGATTACAGGCGCACACCACTGAGCCTGGCTTTGAAAGACCTAAGCAATTTCATTCTGCTTGGGATCTTATTTTGCTCTGAAACTTAACCTCTGACTTATTGTAATCCTAAAGTCAAGAAAAAATTTACAGAAAAGCTCAGTGGAAACAGTTCAATTCTAGAAAAGCTGGAAAAGATAACCACATATCTGAAATTCCAGATGGCTTCCACCTAGGTGTGGTGACCAATATCTAAACTAGAAGCCCTGCAGTTTGGCACGTACTCCCCTTGCAACATCCTCACGGTTTAAACCAATCAGTTTAAATGAATCCCCCTCTTGTAGTGACCAATCCCTCCTACCCAACTTGTTCCCGCCAGTGAATGTGCTAATCATGTTTTAGAATTGTTATTTGATTTTCCCGCGGTGTGTGATGATATGCTAGGAAATGCTATGATGTATGTGGAGGTCCATGCCTTCTCCAAAGAATGTATAAAACTTCTGCAAAACCTGGGCTCAGGGCCTCTTAGCGTCACCTGTTGCTGTGTGTGTGCGGAGGACCGAGCTAGCTCGCGATAAACACCTCTTTGCTGCTTATATCGATCTTCGGTCTCTGGTGGTCTTTTGGGGGTCCTGAATTTGAGCATAACAGCTTCATCATCAGTCTTAAGGTTTAAGCAAAGCAAATGGACAAGCTCATATGGCACAACAGGCCTGCACAACAACATCATCAATTAATGAGAGAGAGAACATCCTGAAGACCATATTTCCAAGAATCTGCCAAGGGTCAATCATGGATCTAGGCTGCCTTGCAGATGGGATGACTGAGCTTCTAGATCTGCTGTGTTGAACTTCCTCACAGATGACCTCTTAAAAGGAGTTTTCATTGTTATGAGGAGCCACCTCAGAAAACACTCTAAGTCCAAATTCAAACAAAAGATAGCTTTATTTACTTGGCCAGGGACTGTCACCCACCTGTAGAGACTAAAGCTCTATAGGAGAACAGCAACTTTCTGGCCTGTGTCTTGAGAATTTAAGGATAAAAATGGCAACCTAGTGGCTGTTTTAGCGTCATATAAGCAAGCCAATCTCAGAAGTTAAAACAGTAATTAATGGGACCTGTGGGCCCTAAGCAAGACTGGGATTTTTCTAGTTAGCAAGCAAGTTACAGAAGCTAAAAAAAGTAGTCAGCTTGCAACTCAGTTAACAAAATCCTGGTCCCAGCAGGTGTTAGACAACCATGTCCTGAATTTCAGCAGGGGCCAACAGGGGGCAAGAATCCACTTCAAAGTCGTGTAGGCCCACAAATGTACTCAAACCCAGGATGTAGCTCACCACGACCATCACCATATCTTGAGTTGAGTACACTCAGTGGGGTTCAAAGTACAGAAAAACAATTTTTTATAAGAAACAACTTTCATTTCTGTTTCTCAGAAATGAGTCCTGAAGATCCCTCTTTCAGAAGCAGTAACAGAAGAACAAAGGTGGATTCTAGAAGAGCTAAGATGGAGTCTCTACAGCCACACTTTTTTGTTCGTATAACCACAGTGACTCCATTCCTGCTATCCCAATACTAGTAACTTATTTGATGCTTAATTGAAACTGCAGTTATCTCATTTCTACACATCAAGCTAATACATTTGTTCACAACTATATTTATTTAACCTTGTCTATATCTATGTTAACCTATTAGCCTATATTTATCTATAAATATACTGGCAGACTGACTTATCACCTTTCACTGTTCTATATCTTTTTCCTGTGGCTTAAATCCTATATCTTACAATTACATGATTTTACTATTATTACTTAGGCTTACTCCTGATGAACTTATCTATGAACTTATGTTACTGCTGTTTACTGGTGACAAGTCCTTACTTCCCCGAATGCTGAAGTATAACACCAGAGAAGCATGCCGAAGCAAGTGTAGAGTGGAAAGTAGAAGCTTTATTAAAGGACAGTAGAAAAGACTATTCCCTGGAGGAAGAAGGGGACTCAAAGGTGCAATCTGTGGAAGGGCAAGACTTTCCCTCTTTTATAGCTAAGGTCTACTTTCAGCTTTCCCACACTCCTGTTCTTTGTTCTCCCTTATCTTGCAATGATGGAATGCAAGTGGGAAGGCCCAAAGGGTGGGGGACAGGTTGGCCCAAGAAGTAATCTGGGATGGCTTTTGGATTAGCATCTCCTTGTTTTCTGGGAGCTGCTTCATTAACATTTCCTTGGGAAGGGCTCAGGGCCTTGGGGACATTTTCAATTCCCCCAAGTGCTCTGGTTTTCTGGACTCTGTAAAGGTCTGGCAAATCATTGGAGGGAGAGACCACGCAAGAGACTTACTCCATGCAATTGGCAAAAGGGGATTTATTGGGGATCCATTCCAGCGCGCTGGGACTCTGTGCTCACTCAAGAAGGGAGAGCAGCCCAGAGCCCAGAGCAAAGGTCAAGCAGAGCTTAAGTACACTTTTTGGAGAGGGCGGTGGGCTTTGCATACATCAGAACAAATCATCATGAGGCGCGGGGAAATTGAACAACAACTCTGAGACGTGATTGGCAAATTCATTGGCGGGAACAATTCGGGCAGGGGTGATTGGTCATTCCTAAGCGGGGTACACATTCAAACTGATTGGCTCGGGCCCTGTGACAAACTGCACAGGGCCCTAGGCTAAATGGCTAGTAGGGTGTTGTCTTAACTATCTCAGGAATCTGGGTGTAACAGAGGAATTCAATAATACCTAATCTTTTACATTTTAATTCAAGCCTGCCAGCTTAGAAACTTTACCCTTTCAACTCCATTTTCTATAATGGCCTTCATTCTTGATTTTACTCAATATTAGACCGGATTTACCTAACTACACTAACTACCTATCTGTAAATCTGGCTTCACTTATGTCTTACTGTTGCTTATCTGTGTTTTCTTACCTTATTCCTATAGTCTATAACCTATGCATATGACTTATTGATTATCTATGTTACCTTATACCTATAATCTATAACCTATGTCTATGACTTATTGATCACACCACAACATCATTATCCCAGAAAATCATTTCTTAACAAGATTTGCACACTCAAGTTCAATCTTCCTGAAGATTAAAATCAAATTTAATGTGGAGAAAACTCAGATCACAAAGGAAATTTTAAGGAGGTGAATATAATCAATCATAAAATATATCACATAAATATAAAAAGTTACACAGCAATTTTAACCTAATAAGAACATAGATGTAAATATTGTGGTGTTTCATTATAAGTTGGGAGATGATATCTGTTGTATCTACTAGAGCAGGAAGCCTAACTTTTATGTGGGGATGACCTCATGGAAGCCTTAATAGGACCCAGAACCTAAGTATCAAGGAATAAAAGACATTGATATATAATCAGCACGGAAAACTGAAACTACAGATATTAAAAAGTTAAGTATGGGCTGAACTTCAAGGTTACACTTGTCCTTTTAGGAAATGGAAATATAAATAGCTGAAAGTAGAACTACAGTGTAAATGAAGAAATAAAAATGCTTAGAAAAGGGGAAAGGCAAAGGCAGAAAGAAAATGCCAACAAATATTGCTTTTTCTCCCCCTAAAATGCATCATGAATTAAGAGTGCTTAATCTAAGTCATGAACAAGTCATCTCCATGTAAGCATGAATTCCCTGTGTTTAGATGTCCAAATCTGTGTAAAAACCCTCAGTTTATTGAATTTGATATCAGAGACTCTTTTTTTTTCAATATTTATTTACTTATTTTTAGTTGTAGTTGGACACAATACCTCTATTTCATTTGTTTTTATGTGGCGTTGAGGATCAAACCACTTGCCTCACATGTGTAAGGCGGGTGCTCTACCACTGAGCTATAACCCCCATACCAAAGACTCTTAAAGGAAAGATCATTTATATGGACTGTGTGGACAATGAGTCTATTTTTAGCTGGACTGGAAACACTCTTTGAGGAAACTTGGCTGTATAATTTTAGACCAAGACCAATATAAAGGCAATGGAATTTATGATGTGCTGTTTAAAATAAGAATCTCCCCTGTCAAGTCCAAAGTCAGTTCATTATTGATGGCTTCAACTGGCCTAACCAATTAGATTACCTGGCTTGATTATGAGACCAGAAGGACACAATATCCTGCTGGAAAACTTCTGCTCCAGCTTCTCCTGAAGTCAAGATGCCTTGCACATATCTTGATGGTTCAGTCTGATGATGGAGTCCCACCCACAGTGAAAGAAGGACCTAGGGAACTTGTGTTTGTTGTTTTCAGCTTTAGGGTAATTTGCTGTGCAGCAATGGATAGTTAGTGAAGGCATGAGTTACGTATCTGGATGAAATACGGCTGATGGGCCCTTTATTTTGTGTATTAGAAAAGTTTTAATAGCCCCTCACTTTGCACTCCACATGAAAGGGTAAAGTTTCTAAGCTGGCAGGCTTGAATTAAAATGTAAAAGATTAGGTATTATTGAGTTCCTCTGTTACACCCAGATTCCTGAGATAGTTAAGACAACACCCTACTAGCCATTTAGCCTAGGCCCTGTGCAGTTTGTCACAGGGCCTGAACCAATCAGTTTGAATGTGTACACCCCCCCCCTTAGGAATGACCAATCACCCCTGCCCGAGCTGTTCCCGCCAATGAATTTGCCAATCACGTCTCAGAGTTGTTGTTCAATTTTCCCATGCCTCATGATGATTTGTCCTTATGTATGCAAAGCCCACCGCCCTCTCCAAAAAGTGTACTTAAGCTCTGCTTGACCTTTGCTCTGGGCTCTGGGCTGCTCTCCCTCCTTGAGTGAGCACAGAGCCCCAGCGCGCTGGAATGGATCCCCAATAAATATCCCCTTTTGCCAATTGCATGGAGTCAGTCTCTTGGGTGGTTTCGCCAGACTCTTACACACACAGGGTACAGTTGTAGGATGGGAGAGCCGGGAGAAGAGTGATTAGAGTATTAACAGATCACAGACACATTCCCAAGTAGGACAATTTTACAAAAATGAAAGTGGAAGCTGAGACTCAGAAATGGATCCTTTAAAACTATCCACTACAGTGCACATCGTGGAGACTAATTCAAGCTCCCACAAGGGTGCAGATCCAGTTTGAGAACCACTGGAGAAGAGGTGGTATGCCATGCGGGGAAACCCTCTGATACAGGAAATAGTGGAGGTGATGAGATAAACACTCCTCAGAAGAGTTCCAGTAGGTTCACCATTGCTGATTCTCAAATTACATTCAACCTGGAACACTCACTGAATCCTCATAAACCAGACTCTGGGCTTGATTAGGTCTCCTGGGACAAGGGAAGACCTCAGGCACCAGTCCAGCCTCCTGCCTCCTGCCTTTGAAGCTCCTCCTCTCTGAAAGATGAAAGACAGCACCAAACTGCTACATTTGTTACAGAGAATCTCTCCTTTCTTTTTTCCCCCTCCTGGAATAACTTTGTTGTAGTATATTTGTCCAACAGAGACCTAATTGTTTCTTTCTTTCTCACATGTATTTACCTAACAGAGCATTCTGTCCTTCATAAGTTTAGCATGGCCACTCTAGATACATTTAGCCAACATAGAACATTTTAAGACATATCTCTACAATAGTTATTTAATGTTTGATCAACACTGATAGTGCATAATCACATTTTAAATTATTTTTCTAGCCTTATTTATTTATTTATTAGTTACACATGACAGTACAATGATCTTGACAATTCATACATTTGAATCAAATAGGGTATAATTTCTCATTTTTCTGATTGTACAGGTTGCTTAATCCAATTAATTACTGACTTTTTTTTTTTTCTGGGATGGGGATCAAACCCAGGGATGCTCTATCACTGAGCTACCTTCTCAGTCCTTTTTATTTTTCACTTTGAGATATAGTCTCTCCAAGTTGCTGAGGTTATCCTTGAATTTGTGATCCTCCTGAAGTTGCTAGAATTATTAGCTTATGCTACCTCACACACTCAGCAAGAGTTTTTTTTTATTTTTTTGGATGGGGAGCAAGGTACAGGGAATTGAACTCAGGGGCATTTAACTACTGAGGCACATCCCCAAACCTTTTTATGTTTTTATTTTGACACAAGGTCTCACCAAGTTGCTGAGGCTGACCTTGAATTTGCAATCCTCCTACCACTGCTTTCCTAATTACCAGGATTACAGACTTGTGCTGCAACAGCAGCTGAAAGCAAGAAGGCCTTAAAAATAGCTCACTCTCTCTCACTGGAGCTAGGAGATGCTCCCCAGGTTTACTGACAGACAGTAGAAAAAGCCTTATTCATACCAGCTTTCACGCAACCCCCAAGTCTACCTAGAGAGCAGAGGGCCGGGGAAGGTGGGAACAGGGAGAGGGATCAGGGTTGCTCTTGATGAAGTGGTACTTCTTTCCTTCAAAAAATCAATGGAGGGAGAAGGCGCCAATAGAAATGTTGAGACAAGAGGCCTGCAACAAGGAAATCCATTTCTTCCCTCAATTAAACCTTTGCTTAGAGATGGCAGTGGGACAACTTTTGCCCTTTGGTGTTTCTCAGGGACATACATAATTAGTTGGCTTTTATCTGACCCCAAGTCCCTATTGGTCAGGTGTAAAAGGAGGTGAAGTGGGGGAGTGGATGGGAGAAATCAAATGAAATCCAGATCTTATGTCACTGGGGTAGAAAAAATAAGGAAACTCACTATATCCCTGCTTCTGGGCTCTTCTCTTTTTTTGTTCTTTAAGCCATAACTCTAGAAAGAAATAAAGGGTAATGTCTTAATCTATTTTGACTGCTTTAACAAAATGTCACAAAGTGGGTAACTTATAAAATAATAAAAAAATGTTATTTCCAGAGTCTGGCAAGACAAAGTTTACAGTGCTGGTGAGGGCCTGCTTCTTGGTTTGTGGAAAGCTGTCTTTTCACTATGACCTTACTTGACAGAAGGGATGAGAATCTCTTTGGGCCCTCTTTTTTTTTTTTTTTTTTTAAATTTTTTAGTTGTACACAATACTTTTATTTATTTATTTTTATGTGGTGCTGAGGATTGAACCCAGGGCCTCGCATGTGCTATACCACTGAGCTACAACCCCAGCCCCTGCGCCCTCTTTTTTAAAGGGGACTAATCCTACTCATGGGAAACCCAAAGACCCCCACCTCTTAATACCATCACCTTGCAGGTTAGAATTTCAACATGTGAATTTGGGGAAACAAAAACATTTAGTCCATAACAAAAAGAGATGGTCTGAATTTGATATGTAACCTGTGATTTTCAACAGGACTGAATTAAGTTTTCATAACTAGATTGTAAAAATTATAAAATCTATCCATGATATTGTTCAAATATAGAAAAAGGGGATTTAACGGGTTGTTGTTGAAATCTCTGAATTGAAGCTGGGAGACTGCCTGTCATTTCAGCTCTCAGGAGGCTGAGGTAGAAGGATCATAAATTTGAAGCCAGCCTAGGCAGCTTAGCAAAACTCTGTCTCAAAATAAAAAAGTCTTGGGATGTAGCTCAGTAGTAGAGTGCTTGCCTGGCATGCACAAAATCTGTGTTCAATCCCCAATTTAAAAAAAAAAATATATTGAAGAAAAATAAAATTTTCAGATACACCACCATTGAGTTGAGGCTCATATAAGCTAGTTATTGACTGAAGACTCCAAACTTACATCAGTAGGTACATTTTACTCAATGGCCTCCTGGGCCTTTCCATTGGGGTATGCTATTGGAATTTGATCAGAAGATTGTATATAGTTTACCATATACAGTACTCATTGATGTGGGACCAAGAGCCAGACTGTCTTGGCTTGTACATTTTTTTTAGAGGAGGAGGTTCTTGAGCATGCTAACCAGTACTCTAACACTGAGCTATCTACCAAGTCCCTGGCAACCCCCTTTTCGTTGTTATTATTATTTTGAGAGAAGTTCTCACTAGGTTGCCCAGTTGACCTGTGATCCTCAGGCTTCAGCCTCCTGAGTAGCTGGCATTATTGGTGTGCTCTCTTGTACCCTTCCTGGTTGTACACTTAACTAGCTCTGTTGAGAGCCACAGCTGAAGGGGCCCCAGCAAACTTCCAGCTGATTGGCTCACCGAGGCCCCAGCAAACTTCCAGCTGCCAGCTGATTGGCTCCTCTGTAGTGATGCTCATTGGGCTGTTTCCCGGCCCTTTCAGACCATGGAGCTGCTCATTGGGAGATTCTTTTGGCTCCATCCACTTGACCCAGCTAATCAGCCTCAAGAGCCAGAGAATGGGGGGTGGAGAGGCTCCCCGGAAGCCAGTGGGGGCTGTTGGGCTCTGAGGGAATTCGTGAAGAGCTCATGTGGTGCAGTGTGTGTGTTCTAAAAATAAAGTTCGTTCGTGCTTGATAAGTGGCTCCTGAATTGTGCCTAGCCAGACTGCGGCAAGCTCTATAACCTTGGTTGTCTGAACCTCTCTGTGCATCAGTGTCTTCATTTGTAAAATGTAGATAATAATACATTCCTCCCGGCATCACTTTAAAAAGCTAGCTCAAATAAATCAATTTATATTGGCACAGGAAATGGTAGAGCAAGGATTTGAGCCCAGTTTTATTTGATTCCAGAGTTTGTGCTGTTAATCATTGAGATATACTCATTTTTAAGTTAATTACATGTTGAAATGACAATATTTTGGACATACATATGCACACATATAATATGAAATATTATAATTTCAGTTCGTTTCATCTGTTTCTTTTTCCACTTTTATTGTGTCTATTAGAAAATTTTAAAACTAAAGATGTAGTTAGCATATTTCTTTTTCATTTCAAATGTTCATTCTTAGACCAACTTCTGTTATCTTATAAAATGCAGATATGTCATCTCTGATATGGTCAAAAAGGACCAACCTCATTATCTTGCAAATATTCTCTTCTTCCTATATTCTGGGAGCCATTTTCAGTCATTTTCCCTATTCTTTTAATTAATTATCAAGTTCTATTAATAGAGTTTCTTTATTTCTATTGGTTCTTTTTAGTTATATAAAACATTAGGATTCATTTTGACGTAATTATAAAAGCGTGGAATATAATTTGTTCTAATTCAACCCCCAACACTTCCCCTTTCCCTTCCATTTCCCCTCCAGTAGAATGAATTTGACCTAAATTTCCTATTTACATATATGAATATACCACAGTGAATCTCACCATCATGTATCTCTACATGACACTAATTAAAAAAAAAAACTGTAGGTAAATAGCAGAAAGCTCAGTAGCATAGTTAATATATTTCTGATAAACAGTGATACTTTAGAACTTATCATTGTCTGACATTTCCTCACCTTCAAAATCTCAAACATCTTACTCCCCAAATATAATCTCATTTCTTTCATTTTGCAAAAAATAGTCTCCACTAGATCTTCAACTCATGCACAAATATAAATAGCCCATCATCATTTTATCCAGTAAACTCCTATTCATCCATTAGGAGCAAATCAGTTGCCATACCTCAGAGAAGTCATCCTTTTCCCAGTATCTACCCACAGTGCTTAGCCCAGAGTAAGCATTCAAAAAGGTAGTATACAAATATTCTTCAACTCATGATCTTCTGATTTTACATTTTATAATTTGTCTCTATTCATCGGCCTCTTGTAACTATATTGACTCCCACCCAGATTTGACTCCATGGTCAATAACTGCTTTGGTTTCTTTCAAGTGTGTTAAGCTCTTCATTTCTCTGTGCTTTTATTGTACCTAATGGGCAATACTGTAGCCCTACGTGAACCCAGTGCTTTTCTATCTCTTTTCTTACACGATGGTAACCTGTAACAAAGTCCTGGAGGAAAAAACAAAACTAGACCTGTTAGTATCATTCTAAATTCATAAAATCCAAATATCACTATCTGGCAAAACCTCCATACTGCCTGGTAGTTCTGTGGGTTTCCCTTCTCCCAATACCTGGCCCTCTCATGTTTTATATTTTGGTGTATTTCTGTCCCACTCTTTTGTTCTTAAATGTTTATTGTGAAATATATCAGCATACAAAACTGTGAATATAACATATAACATTCAGTTTAATAAGAAGAAGCACTGGGGCTGGGGTTGTAGCTCACTGGTAGAGTGCTTACCTAGCATGTGTGAGGCCCTGGGTTTGATGCTCAGCACCACATATAGATAAATAAATAAAATAAGGATATTGTTTCCATCTACAACTACAAAAAATACTTAAAATAATAATAATAAAAAGAAGAAGCACCAACATAGCCACCATTCTGTTTAAAAAGAGAGCATTGCTGAGCTGGAGTTGTGGCTCAAATGGTAGAGCACTTGCTTGGCATGTGTGAGGCTGGGGGTTCCATCTTCAGTATCATGTATAAGAAAATAAAATAAAAAAGATCCATCGACACCTAAAAAATATTTTTAAAAACAGAACATTGTTAGTCCCTTTAAAGAAAGATGATTATATAATTCATTTTTCAAACCAGGACACTTTGAGAGTGAAATTGAGAGTATATTAAACAGATTCAATGACAAGAGGTATAAATCAGGACTTTCCCTGACAAACCAGTACATATCGTCACTGTATTTATTTATTATTTTTTTAAAAAATTCTTTTTTTTAATATATACTTACTTATTTTTTTAGTTCTCGGCGGACACAACATCTTTGTTGGTATGTGGTGCTGAGGATCGAACCTGGGCCGCACACATGCCAGGCGAGCGCGCTACCACTTGAGCCACATCCCCAGCCCTCGTCACTGTATTTAAAATCCTCCCATGTGCCTCACTCAGATTACACATTCCTCTGCTGTAAATTTCATTTTATTTTTGTTGCTTTATTGTATAAATGTTCCCTAAACAATTTATTTTTCAATTTTGCCTATTTTTAAGCGTAAGTTGGATCATACTCTATATATTATTCTGATATGTTTCTTTCATGTAGTAATATTTTTGAGATTTATCCATGTGATCTTATCTGTAGTTTATTAAGATAATTTTGCTTTATTCCATTGATAAGTATGTCGTAATTTAATAATCTATTAATTTAACTAATTACCAATTAACTTTAAACAGTTTTTAGTTGGGGGCTATTACAAATAATATTGCTAAGAATGTTTTTGTATTGTCTCCTTGTGCTCAAGTGCAAAATTTGAGTGATGGTTTAGATGTAGAATTGCTGGGATTCAGGTCATGTGCATGTTCAACTTTAATGTAAAATTATTTTGCAGAGTGGTTGAACCAATTCTGACCTGGAATGGAAGTTTTCATTAGTCCACATTCTTGCCAATACTTTATTTTATTAGATTAAATTTTTTTTAATCTAGTGGTAATAAATGCCATCTCATGGTGTTTCTACTTTGCATTTCTTCATGTCCAGCATGCTGAACAGTTTTTTTTTTTTTTTCCATAAGAATTTATGGTGAGCTGAGGACATAGCTCAGTTGGTAGAGTGCTCGTCTCACATGTACAAGGCCCTGGGTTCAATCCCCAGCACCACACACTCACACACAAAAAAACATAAGTTTATGGTTCCTATCTATGAAATAACTTTTGACCATTTTCTTTGTATTTAGGATTTCTTTCTTTATTTTGATGGTTTTGTCACTTGGATGATCAGTTGATAGTCATTATTCACATTGACTGTTTTCTGTTTGGGTTTGGTTTGGTTTTTTTGAGACATGGTCTTGTAATGTTGCCTAGACTAGACTTCTGGGCTCAAGTGATCTTCCTACCTCAGCCAACAGAGTAGTTGGGGTGCAGCAGGCACACCAGGCCTGGCTAAAAATACGCTTCGTTTTATTCATTCTTTCCAGCACTTTCAGCTGGAACCCAGGGACTTAATGTGTGAAGCAGGTGCTCTACTGCTGTGCTACATCCCCACCCCTGACAATGTAGTTTTTGTTTTTTTTTTAAGTGGTGACAGTCATACAGGTAACCAACATATAGAGCTTGATGGATGGTTCTTCATCCTAATTATGTTATTCATATAACCAAAGCTATGATATGAGAGTCCTCATTCCTTTGGCTCAGCTTCCTCAAATTTGGTGCCAGCATGTACATCTGAAGTCCCCACTGTCTTATGGCAAATTTCCAGATCTCCTTGAAGACCCCAGGGGCAAACTTCTTAAAGCCCAAGTTGTTGAAGGGCTGTTCTTGAGTCACTACCTCACTGACAGGAGAGAGCCCTTTTATTCTCTCTTCTTTGCAGGAAACCTTCTTCCAGGCCAAGACAGAAAGGAAGAACGTGAAGAATTCTGTAATGCTTTTAGATAGATTGCCAAGTTATAAATAAATCTTAGGATATATTAGAGATATTGATCATTTTTATCTAAAAACATGTCTCTTACTGAGCATTTTTTATTATATATCTCTTTGTTTTTTTTTTTTTTAAATATTTTTAGTTGCAGATGGACACAATACCTTTATTTTACTTATTTATTTGTATGTGGTACTGAAGATCGAACTCAGTGCCTCACATGTGCTAGGCAAGCGCTCTATCATGGGGCTACAAAAGTCAGACTTTTAAAACAATACTCTCATTAGAACTACCAAAGAGTCCCACTAGAACTATCTTCCAAGGGCATGCCCCCAGTGACATAAAGACCCCCAGCTAGGACCCACCTCCCAGTAGCACCACCTTGTGGACTGAGCCTTTAGTCACAATGGAGCTCTAGAGGGACAACTAAACCTTAGCAATATCTTTCATCTCTTTGGTTAAATTTACTCCTAAATGTTTTATTTCATTATTTTTTGATTCTATTATAAGTGAGATTTTTCTCTGAATATATATTTTATAGAACACTTTCAGTTTGGATAGTTTATAAAACATTGTCAGTTTATAGAAACACTTTATTTTTATTTTATTTATTTGTTTTATGAATCTTTAGGGCTTTCTATATGTAAGATTATCTCACCAGTAATCAGACAATTTCACTTTTTCCTTTTCTATTTGGGTCTTTGTATTTTTCCTACCTAATTCCTCTGGTTAGGACTTTCAATACTATGATGGATTATAAATTGTATTTGGTTATCTTTTTATTCACTTTTAATAGATACCTACCTTATCTTTTTTGTTTGCCTATTTGTTCTTCATGACATTGAATTTCAGAGGTTCTACACAACAATTACGTGTGTATCTATCACATATATGTGATATTATATAACAAGACATGATATTACATATACAATAAAGCAAATAAGAAAATATGTTATGAGGGCCAGGCATGCTGCATATGCCTATAATCCCAGCAATGTAGCAGGTTCAGGCAGGCAAACCACGAGTTTAAGGCCAACCTCAGCAATTGAGCAAGACCTGTCTAAAAAAACAAAAAACAA
Organism: Ictidomys tridecemlineatus; assembly: GCF_052094955.1. Taxonomy (NCBI): domain Eukaryota; kingdom Metazoa; phylum Chordata; class Mammalia; order Rodentia; family Sciuridae; genus Ictidomys; species Ictidomys tridecemlineatus. The sequence continues at coordinate 76,894,898 of NC_135482.1, read as the reverse complement.
AAATCTAGAAATGTAGCTCAGTGGTAAAAAAAACAACATCAACAACAACAACAACAAAAAAAACCCTGGATCCAATTCCCAGTATCAAATAAAATATTAAAAACAAAATAAATCAGACATAAAAATAACAAAAATTTAAAAACTATACTATAAGATTTGAGCTGGCAATATCACTATCAACTCATGATTTAAAAACTAAATTATTTCCTAATGTTGGCATAGAAATATATGCCTGTGATCCCAGTTACATGCAAAGCTGAGGCAGGAGGTTTGCAAGTTTGATGTCAGTCTCAAAATAATATTTTTTTTTACAAAAAGGGTTGGGATGTAGCTCAATAGTAAAGTGCTTATTTAGCAAGCATTAGGCCCTGGATTCAATTCTCAATACTGGAAGAAAAAGAACAAAGAAGATTATTTTCTAATTTTGATCACAATGACACTCCAGTAGTATTAAGCATACTTGGTGCCCAGATTTCTACATGCTAAAAGGAATAATTTTCTTTTAACTGGAAAAATGAGTGATTTCATGTCTGAAGGAGTAAAGATATGATTTAGTCATAGGAGAGCAGGGAGCTAAACCTCCAAACCTTGCCTTTTGTGTTCCTAAGAAAGAAAATTTAAAGTCAGATACTAAAAGCCATGCAAGAAAGTATTCTTTTTTTTTTTTTTTTTCCTTTTTTGTACTGGGGATTGAACTCAGGGGCACTCAACCACTGAGCCACATCCCCAGCCCTATTTTGTATTTTATTTACAGACAGGGTCTCACTCAGTTGCTTAGTGCCTCGCTAAATTGCTGAGGCTGGCTTTGAACTCGCAATCCTTCTGTGTGCCACTGGGCCCCAGCATGCAAAAGAGAGTTTTATTTTAAGTGAAAGTGAGAGCTGGGCACTGTGGTGCACACCTGTAATCCCAGCAGTTCAGGAGGCTGAGGCAGGAGGATAAGGAGTTCAAAGCCAGCCTCAGCAATGGCGAGTTGCCAAGCAACTCAGTGAGAACCTGTCTCTAAATAAAAATGAGGCTGAGGATGTGGCTCAGTGACAGAGTGCCCTAAATTCAATCCCCAGTACCAAAAAAAAAAAAAAAAAAAAAAAAAGAAGAAGAAGAAGAAGAAAGTGAGAAGAAAACAAAGGTTCAAGCACAGAGAAATTTCTCCAAGCAGAGAATGACAATGGTAACAGTGCCATCTTTAAATTTATTGCTGTTCCTTGTTTGCTATGAGAACTGGGATCCGCCTTCTGCACTCTTTGCCAATCAGATGTTAAACTCCTCCTTTGTGTAGAGTGGCGAAGTTTTTGACTGTTGTTGGGGACTCACTAGAATTGCTATGGAGGTCATCCTATTCAGGGTGGCTTCATCGATAAGTCAGTCCTGTGTCAATGTGAGCATTGGGGTCAGTGGGTGGTCAGAAGTTGCCTCAGTGCACCTGTGCTACTAAAGAAAACCTCACTTCCAAGATATACGGAGGCACCTATGGCCATACTCTCAGCCATACTCTCAGCCTGACCTCAGTGGACCCTATTGATTAGGGTTAGTCCTGTTAATCCTTCTTTCTTGACATATTTCCCCAACTAGCTCCTTTTGCTTCTTTTTGTTCTCAAGGTCTGGGCATCTGATATTTTTCTACATGACTTTGAAAATAATTTAAAGAACACTTGTGACCTGCTGTGCATTGCACTACCCTTTACTAGCTATGACCTAACAATTGGGTCACAGAATGTCTTGTTGTGACCCTGAAGTTAGATTCCCTAGTTTTAAATCTTGGCTTTACTACTTGCAAATTTGTAAAAAAAAAAAAAAAAAAAAAGGGCAAAAACCAACAACCTCACTGTATGTCAATGTCTTTATCTGTAAAGCAAGAGGTAATAATAACTAGTTCATCGAGTTTTTACAAAGGATTAAATAACAACACGTAAAGTGCTTAAAATATAACTGAAACAGAATAAGTGCTAAAGGAGTTTAGGTATTATCATCCTGATTTTCATTGACACCATTTAAGCTTCCTATTTATTGTTGAAAAATCTTGCCAGTTAAGGTGGCCCAGCTACTCAGGAGGCTGAGACAGGAGAATCTCAAGTTCAAGGCCAACCTGGTCAATTTAGCTAGACCATATCTCAAAATAAAATTAAAGAAAAAAACTGCGGGGAATGGGATGGGGTGGGTACAAGGTAGCACACTCCTGTAATCCCAGTGGCTCATGAAGCTGAGGCAGGAGGGTCACGCATTCAAAACCAGCCTCAGCAACAGCCAGGCACTAAACAACTCAGTGATAACCTGTCTCTAAATAAAAAATACAAAATAGGGCTCAGGATGTGGCTCAGTGGTTGAGTGCCCATGAGTTCAATTCCTGGTACAAAAAAAAAAAAAAAAAAAAAAGCAGGAGGCTGGTGATAAAATTCAAAAGCACTTATCTAGCATGCAGGAGGCCCTGGGCTCATCCCCGACGGTGCCCACCCCCCCAGTAATATTTTACAAGGCTTGCAAAGCTCATCTCCTTTTCGCCTCATTGTGTTCACCATATACTGTTCTTTTTGTTTCTAAAATTTGAAACACATTCATGAATGTGCCACATTCTTATCCATCCCAGGGGTTGGTACATAATGTTCTGTCTTCTTGGAATGTCCTTCCCACACTTTTCATTGGAACTTCAGAGCTTAGCTCGAATGCAGCTTCTTCAGGGAAACTTCTCAGAGCAAACCCCTTGTTGTACAAACTCCTGGCAACCTGTGCACTCACCTCCATATCTGTGGGTTCTGTATCTGCAGGCGTAACTAGCTATGGATCAAAATTATTGGGGGAAAAATAAACTGAACAAGTACAGACTTTTCTTCTTGTCATTATCTTCCGGACAGTCTAGTATAAAGCTATTTACACAGCACTGGCGTTATATTAGTATTATAAGTCATCTTGAGATGATTTGAAGTACTATGGGAGGATCTGTGTAGGCTACAAGCAAATACTACACCAAGTTAGGTGAGACTTGGGCATCTTAAGATTCCAATATCCACGGTGGTCCTGGAACCAATCCTTGCTCAGATGCTGAGGGACAGCTGCACTTCTTAGTAGCATACCTCAGTTATATTGGGTAAACAACCTCAAAATGACAGTGACTTAAATGTCACCCAACTTAAATGTCACCCAACATTCTTTTTTTTTTTTAAGAGAGAGAGGGGGGGAGAGAGAGAGAGAGAGAGAGAGAGAGAGAGAGAGAGAGAGAGAGAGAGAGAGAATTTTAATATTTTATTTTTTAGTTATTGGCGGACACAACATCTTTGTTTGTATGTGGTGCTGAGGATCGAACGCGGGCCGCACGCATGCCAGGCAAGCGTGCTGCCACTGAGCCACATCTCCAGCCCCTGTCACCCAACATTCTGCAGGAAGTTTTATTCATTTTAGAAATTTACTTCTGTTGTTACTGAGGCTGACAAAGGACTTCGTCATCTTGAATATTGGCAGTTGCTGTGCTAGGGAGAAAAGAGTTCCAGTTTTTCCTATGGGGCAATTAAATGCTTTTCCTGGATATGACACACAACATTTTTTTTTTAATCGAGGTGAAATTCAAATAAATACAAAACAGCATTGTGTGTATGTGTGTGTGCGTGGTACTGGGTATTGAACCCAGGGTCTCATGCATACTAGGCAAGCACTCTACCACTGAGTCATATCCCTAGCCCACAAAAAAAAAAAGAAAAAAAAAATTTAAAAATTATTTATTACTTGTTCTCCTTAGTTGTACATGACAGCAGAATGCATTTCAATTCATCACACACAAATGGAGTACAACTGGTGGTGCTGGGGGATTGAATCCAGGGCCTTGTGCATGTGAGGCCAGCACTCTACTGACTGAGCTATCTCCCCAGCCCCTCTACAAGCCATTTTTAAGTGAATTCTGTGGCATCTAGTAATTCACACTATTTTGTAACCACTATCTCTATCTAGTTTCCAAACATTTTCATCATCCAAAAATAAAAATATCAAGTGTAGTAGCACAAACCTCTAATCAGTGACTCCAAAGTTTGAATCAGGAGAATCACAAATTCAAGGCCAGCCTCAGCAACTTAAGTGAGAGCCTGTCTCAAAAAAAAAAAACAAAAAAAAAACACCCCTGGGTTTAATCCCCAGTACCACCAAAACCAAATAAACAAACAATAACAGAAAAAAACATCCTTAAGCAATTACTATACTTTTCTCCTATCCCCCAAGTCCCTGGAAACCAGTAATCTGCTTTCTGTTCTGGATATTTTGTAAAAATGGAATCATGCAACAAATGACTTTGTATCTGGCTTCTTTCACCTAACATGATGTTTTCAAGGTTCATCCACATGGTAGCATGTAATAGTTCTTCATTCCTTTTTTTGTGTTTTCTTTTTCTTTTTTTTTAGAAAAAGGAAAAAGAAGTTTTATTGCTCTGCTAGCAAAGGAGAAACCCAGGGGACTCCTGTCACAAAGGCTGTGATTCTGCCCATCAGCAGGAACAGGGGGCTTTCAAAGAGGTGACTCAAAGGCTACATTCCACATGTTCTCTTTTGCAGTTGTCATTCGCTTATTAATTTGGAGATAGTCATTTCTGAGATCTTCTGGTACCATCCCTGAAGTCTGGATTACTTCACTCCTATGGTAGGTATGTACTCATAGACAGAAAACTCTGCCTAGGATGGAGAAGAAAGCTAATCCTGTTTTCCCTGAGATTAGGGAGAGTCAGAGATTAGGGAGAAACAGGGAGAGAGAAAGAGAAAGAAACATGTCCATTAAAAAATAAGTTGCAGAGGCAGAGCAGCAAGGGCTGTATTCAAAGCATAAATTGAACTACTCTTACATTTCCCCACTGTCAATTTCTATATTCCATTTTAATGGAAAAATGGGTGATGACATCTCCAAACTGCTTCCTGCTGAAAGAGGACAGAAGTAACCCAAAGTCCTTTTTCCCTATCAGGTGGGGCATGGACTGTTAAGGGCATGCATAAATAGGATGTTTGTTTCTGTTAGCAAAGCATTACTTTTTTTTTGTAAACAATTAGCACAAAAGCAATTAGTATTTCAGCCAGTCTCTGAAAACTATCTTCATTCCTTTTAATGACTGAATAATATTTCATTATACAATGGAATAATTACATAGATCACAATTTTCTTTATGCATCAATCTATTGATGGATATTTGGGTTGTTTATACCTTTGGCTCTTGTGAATAATTCTGCTATGAACATTAGTGTGCAAGTGTATATTTGAGTCTCTGTTTTAAATTCTTTGGGGGTATGCATGCTTAAAAGTGTAATTACAGGGTCATATAGTAATTCTTCATTTACGTCTCAGAGGAACTATTACATTTTTTTCCACATTGACTGGGCTATTGTGTTTTAGCAACATACACATTAAAAAACCCATTTGCAATCAGCAAAGGGGTTGTAAAATATTGAATAAAATATAATAATTTATATTTTTCTATAAATATGCCAATCTACTAATGAGAACAATGGAGATAATCTTGCAGAAGACTGAAGTATTTAACTGAGTCATTGTTTTGGAACAAACATCCTCTTATCAACCAGATGTCCAAGCAAAGAAATTTTCAACTATCTTGGTATGCAGAAGGTTGGGACAACTTGAGAAGTTGGTCTTATCTCTTTATAAACGTTAGTTAAAATGCCTACAGTGTTTCAAAAATTTAACAGTGTTTTTTTTTAACTTACAGAGTACCATAGTACACTTGGTGTAACTAAATCAATGATAAGTTATTAAAATATTACAACTTAGCTACATATTTGTAATCATAGCTAGTAGGGAGGCTGAGATAGGAGGATCACAAATTTGAGGCCAGCCTGGACAATTTAGTGAGACCCTGCCTCCAAAAAGAAAAAATAAAAAGGCTGGGGATGTAGCTCAGTGATGGAGTATTTGCCTAGCACATTCGAGACTCTGGTTTCAACCCTAGTATTGCCCCCAATTGTTTTTTAATTTATTACAAAATATTAAAAATTGGGAGTCTTAATTAACATATATGTCTTTTCATTCCCTGAATCACTGGTTAAAGATTATGCTTTATGAGGGTTGGGGATATAGCTCAGTTGGTAGAGTGCTTGCCTCGCATGCACAAGGCCCTCAGTTCAATCCCCAGTGCAAGAAAAAAAAAAAAAATTACCCTTATGACCCAAACGATATAAAGAATTTCAGTTTCTTCTAATAAGTTTGAAATAGTAGGACCTCACCCTTTCCCAATTGAAAATTATTTAAACAAAATGTTTCTGAGAGAAGAAATGTGGTTCTGATATGAAAATCTTTTTCCTGAAATGATGATCTTGTCTCTAAAAGGTGTTTCAAGTTAGCTCACTACAAAGCAAATAGCCAGGAACACTCCATGAAGTGTCTACTAAAGAGACACACCATTCACCACTCCATGAAGTACAATCCTTAAACAAGCCCTAAACAAATTTATATTATCTTGGTAAGGCTGGGGATATTACTAGGTAGTAGAGTTCTTCTGTAGCATGTTATGTGGCCTTGGGTTCAATCCCTCAATACTGCAAAAAGATGGAGGAAAAACTTAAATGGTGCTCATGGTTGAACCAGGAAATATGAACTTGACTCTTCAGTGGAAAGTGTCAATGGAGAGAGCTCACCAGCCTGCTGTCCACTGCAGAGATACATCTGCCGTAAGACACCCAATGGTGAATCCAGAGATCTCCTGGGCACCAAGAAGGAAACACATTCCCTCCTTCCTTGGGGACTATAGTTTATGATGTAAGGAGGAGGAGGTTAAAAATAGTGTACAAAGTGAAGCACCTGCAGCTTTATCTACCATTTGTGTTATGAAAACTCTTGGCCACACATAGACCTGACTTCCAACCACCTCTTCCATTCCTCCTCTCTTCCTCTCCCTCTCTTTCTCTACACAGCTTATCCTTTTAGTTCTTATACTGCCTCCATCCTCAGTGAAGGATATGAAAAATAACAACACCTCCCACCGCTAGAAAAAAAGAGTAACAACCCCCAGGGAGAGAGGAGGACGGTGTGACCCTGGGAGAGAAGGCTAACAATGGGCTCTGAACTTTCACCAATTTCTCAGCAACAATGGGTTTGGAACTTTTGCAACTGTTTCCTTTGAGCTTTGAACGTGCAGGACTGTTCCGCCTGACTACCCAACCAAGGCATTTTTGCCATAATTCAAACCTCATTTGTCATGATTCCAATCTCTCTTCAATCCTATAAACATCAGACTCTAGTTGTAGCCAATTGCCATTTTCTCCCTGAGAATGGGCCATCCTGCTGCTTAATTAAGAAAGCTTGCTGATCCCCATTTCGGTCATTTTTGCTTTCACTCAGGAAAGTCGCCTGTTCCTTGTTCTCTAACAAATCATCTTACCCTTCCTAGTTCATGTAAGTGCCTCCTTCAAAGACTCTCTCTCTCAAGTTGACTTAGGGAGGCCTTGCCTTTCATGCACTCGGGATATGGACAACTCCTTTCCAAGAGGCTTCTGTGGGCCACACTCTCCAAGAAACCCTGATAGGAAGGGCCACTTTGGAAGGTGAGCACCTCCATCTTTGCTTCTTCTTCAAACCTCAGTGACTACACCTGCAAATTCTTGCTCTCAAGGAAACTAACATCAAGACCAGCCCTGGGAAAGAAAAAAGTGAATGCAGGAAAAGTGTCACAACTGAAGTGGATGTGTCCAAGCCTCGGTGCATGTTTGATGTCATTCATCTCAAGACACTAGCATTCCCCCATACATTGTCTCTCTGGATGTTTTAAAAGCCTGTTTCTTCCTCCCCAGAAGGGACTCTCATTTGTGATTATCAGAAAACACCACCACATGGGCAGGGATGATGATTTTTTTTTTTTTTATTGGAGACCATACATTTTAGTTCTTATGTCAGTCACATTATGGGAATATAACAGCTTACGTCTATCTCTCTGCATTTTCACCTTTACTTCTATGAAACCTGTTGTTTGGAAACCAAGAGAGTCACCCTGTGTACTGTTCACAGTATTAGGGTGTTAGGATAGTAGGGTGGGTTGCCAAGAGGTCAAAGAAGACACCCAGAGATGGGATGTGAGACATAAGGTTTATTGAAAAATGCTTACAGGGAAGATCCAGTGGCAATGGATGTGACAAGTAGCACCTCCATTTCTCATAGTGCCTCCTGAGCATCCCCAGAAAGTAGCACCTTTGACTCTTAGGTCGCTTGGTCTAGTGGCAGCCAACTGGACCAGCACTTCTCCACAGTGCTGAGGTCCATGCCAGTCACCCCAGAGAGGGGTTAGGTTAGTGGTCGGGTTGAAAGAGTGATAACATCATTTGCTTCACTTACATCATTCCATTGTATGGCCAGCACCCCAAAGAACTTGGTGTGCACATGAAAACAGCTTTTTACCATCAGCACTAATTTGCCCTAGTTCCCAGCATACATGAGAGACAGCCGGTATCTTTGAGATAACATTTATCTGGACATTCTGGCCAGGACTTGTACTCACCGTTCCACAAACGTGGACAGATTCTTGGAAATGGAGAGGGGCACTTCAGGGGCATGGTGTGTTTTACAGTTCTCTCTTTCTCCAAGGATAGTCCACCTTGTGACTCTAGGAAGGGACAGACACTCCAGTTTATTTAAATGACATCCAGATATTTTTTTTTTCTGAGTAAGTTAAAAACTTTGAAGGGTGTGATATTTTAAGCTACTTTAAGGCTAACAAATTATACAGACTGGCAGAAAACAATGAGAGCTCTGGAGCAGAAACAGAGAGTGCAGCTCTGTACCCTGAGCCCCAGTCCCTGTGGAGTGACACTGGAGGGCCAAACAGTACCTCAGGGTGCTTTCACGGTGTATCACAGGAGATGGAGACTGGGTTTAGGAGGCTCTGGGCTCATAAAGGGCTGCTGGCAAATCTGTCCATCTTTCTGTAGAGGCATATTATGTTATTACACTGGAATGTGCGCAAATATCTCTGGGGAACCATGACTGTAAATCTCTTGAAAGGAATCACCCTTTTGATCTTATCCAGAAACGCAAACTTGTGCCCTAGGGGAGTCCCTGTCTCTGTCTTTCAGGTTACTTGCTTGAATGAGCATCCCTAGAAAGACTTTCTGCAGCATAGGAGCACTACAGGTGCATGGAAAAACCCTCTCTCAACTTATTTAAATTGTTTTCCCCCAAAAGCTCTGCTTTGGGATATTCTGCTGAACTTTCCTAAAAACAAAAACAAAAACAAATCTTTTAAATTTTTTAGCTGTGAAAATTCCCAAATCAAGTGCTACTAATTTCTTCAATATCAGAACACACATAGTGATAGTTCAGTGTGGGGTTCATTAATCCCAGTGGCTGTAATCCCAGTAGCTCAGAGGGCTGAGGCAGGAGAATGGCAAATTCTAGGTCAACTCCAGAACTTATCAAGGCCTTAAGCAACTTATATTTTGTCTCAAAAATAAATAAATAAATAAATAAATAAATAAGGGCTGGGGATGTAGCTCAATGGTAAAGCACCTCTGGGTTCAAACCTCAGTACTAAAAATGAAAACCAAAAATACTATGTGCAGGGCTGGGGATGTGGCTCAAATGGTAGTGCGCTCGCCTGGCATGCGTGTGGCCTGGGTTGGATCCTCAGCACCACATACAAACAAAGATATTGTGTCCACCAAAAACTAAAAGAAAAAAAAAAAGAATATTAAAATTAAAATTCTCTCTCTCTTTAAAAAAAAAAAAATACTATGTGCAATAAACTTAGTGTTCAATCAGAATATTTTGGGGATGGCGGGGGTACCAGGGATTGAACCCAGGGGTATATAACCACTGAGTCATCTCCCCAGCCCTTTTTATTTTCTATTTTGAAACAGGGTCTTGTTTAGTTGTTTAGGTATTCCCTGAGTAGCTGAGGCTGGCTTTGGACTTGTGATCCTCCTGCCTCAGCTGCCAAGTTGCTGGGATTACAGGGCTCAGTCAGCATATTTTAGAAGAAAGTACAATGACAAGTGGTGTATGGGACAATAATCTTGAGTTAAATGAGGCAGTGGGAAGCCCCAAATCTCTCAAAGTTTATTGTAAAGATGATCTATTGTTCTGTATGATTACATTAAGGAGATGTTCAGAATATGACTCCACAAATTCACAGTTTATTGCCTTATAAAGAAAACTTTTTATTAGATAAGCAAGGCTTAGAAAATAGAGAATAAGCCAGGTGCAGTGGTGCTCACCTGTAATCCTTGCACCTCGGGAGGCTAAGACAGGAGGATCGAAAGTTTAAAGCCAGCCTCAGCAATGGTAAGGCACTAAGCAACTCAGTGAGACACTATTTTGTATTTTATTTTTAAAATAAAATACAAAAATAGGGCTGAGGATGTGGCTCAGAGGTCGAGTGCTCCCGAATTCAATCCCTAGTACCAAAAAAAAAAAAAAAAAAAAAAAAAACAAGAAAGAAAGAAAGAAAATAGAAATTAACATGATAAGGATCTTACAGGGAATACTCTTGATAGATGAGGTACATTAACTGCATACTAAGCAAGTTCTAAATTATTAAATGCACAGTTGGTCTGGAAGCAGGCCTCAGTAAAGTCTAATTAAATATTCAAGGTAGGGGCTAGAAGTGTAGGTTAGTGGGGGTCTGGATTCCATTCCCAGCACTGCACACACACAGAAAAAAAGATTAAGGCATACCTTCATAGTTCTCTGAAGAAATGCCATTCAATACACAGATCTGAAGTGATAATAGAAAGGTCCTTCAAAGCTAGAAGGCTGGGAATGTAGCTCAGTGGTAGAGCACTTGCCTATCATGCACAGGTCCTGGGTTTGATCCCCACTGCAAAAAAAAAAAAAAAAAAAAAGGTCACATTCACAAAGGGAGGGAGAAGAACACTACAAGTTCTTGTCACAGCAAAACATGTCATTCACATAACAAATTGTAGGTGTTTGAAATCATTTCAAAGCTATATAACATTCATAATGGGATTTGTATTGAATGTTACCATTGGTATAAAAAAGGGAATAAGAGAATATGTATGTAGTCTCTTGTGTATGGATAGCATGTCATTTAAAGTATAGTGAAAACACCAAAGAATATTAGTTGTCTATGGAAAAGCTACTGAGTGGTTGATGAGTTGGTACAATAATCTGCATTATCATTTAATAATAGTCACCCTCACCAGGCGTGGTGGTACATCTCTGCTAATCCCAACCACTCAAGGGGCTGAAGAAGGAGGACTACAAATTCAAGACCAGTGAGATGCTGTCTCAAAAGTAAATAAAAAGGGTTGGGGATGTAGCTCAGTGTTAAAGCACCCCCGGTTTAATCCTCAGTACCAAAAGTAAATATATATATATCCTCTCCTTCTGCCTTTCATTGTGTTTAGTATATACTTGTTAGGCCTGGCCTTGTGACCTACTCTGTCCAACTGAATACTAAGAGAAGACCAGGAGCAGAGCTTTTAAATACATTTGATGTGGCGCCTGCTATGATTTGCTCTTGTAGTCCTGGTAGAAAGAGTTGGTGTCTTTTTATCTGGCATTACTGGGGCATTAGCTTACTCACAGAATTGGAAAGGAGACCTTTTTTCTCGAGGTACTTGTTATTGCTCCATGGCACTCTACCACTGACTTATATCCCCAGCCTTTTCTTTTTCTTTTTAGACAATCCCCCTAAGCCACCCAGGCTGTTCTTAAACTTGTGATCTTTCTGCCTCAGCCTCCTGAGTAACTGGGATTATAGTCATCAGCCTGGTAGATTTTTTATTCAAAATTCTTTTATAGTTTTTGTCTTTTGGGGGGATAGGGGTACCGAGGATTGAACTCAGGGGCACTTGACCACTGAGCCACATCCCCAGCCCTATTTTGTATTTTATTTATAGACAGGGTCTCACTGAGTTGCTTAGCACCTCGATTTTTGCTGAGGCTGGTTTTGAATTTACCATCTTTCTGCCTCAGCCTCTACAGCTGCTGGGATTACAGGTGTGCCCCATCATGCCAGGCTAGTTTTTGCCTTTTGAACTTCATGATTATACTAATTATTTGTTTATTTTTATAGTTGTAGATGGACAGAATGCCTTTATTTATTTTTTTGTGGTGCTGAAAATGGAACCCAGTGCCTCACACATGCTAGGCATGCGCATTAGCACTGAGCTACGGCCTAGCCCTATTTATATTTTTTAATTGTTATAACGTACCCTGTCAAACACATGCTAAAAGTTAATCCTCATATTGCAAACTGGTTCCCTTGTGGCTTTCTGCTTCTATATCTAGGATATCAGATGATGATGGTAAGGGAACACGTGTAGAAAGTGATACTGCAGGTTACTTACCAGTGTCCTGCTTCTTCACAGGTTCAAGTATATCCTGGGATCCCAAGAAGTGAGGGGTTTTGCCTTTTTTATAAGTCATAGGCTTCCTTTGTTCTGCTCTCTTCCCCTTATCTTTCTCCTTCCTGCATACATGACTAGGCTCAGAAGATGCTCAGTGGGATGGCCAACAGGTGAGAAGCAGATGGACAGGGGAAGGACCCATGAAGAAGCCCAGGACCCTTTAATTTACAACTTTTATAACTCTCTCTAGGGAGGGGCAATTCCTGGAACACTTTACCTTAGCCACAGGTAGGAGCCAAAGCAGTTTATCTTAATAGATGGAGGAAGGGCCCTGGAGGAATTAACATTTCAATTCCTCCATTCTCTGGATCCTGACCCTTGCCAATCTGCCTATCTAATTCTGGCTTCAAAAAGATATTCTTAAAGTATCCTGACAATGTATCCAAAAATGTGAGGGAACATAATTTCCCACGCAAAATGCTCTACTTAGCTGTTGATCCAAGGTGAAGACAAAACAAAGCCATTCTCACCAATTGTTCCCATTAATGTCACAGGGTAAGTTTAGGACTTTGGGGAGGATTTAAAAAAGCATTTACCATTTAGCACCTAATTGCTACTTGTTACTTGTGGGACTATAAAATGGTATAACAATGATGGGAAGAGTTTGGTGGCTCCTCAAAAGCTAAAAGCAAAAAACAAACAACAACAACAACAAAACTTTATGACTCAGCAATTCCATTAATAATCATTAAAGTAATTGGAAGAAGGGACCAGCTACTTGTAAGCCAGAGTTGTTTGCAGCATTTTTCACATTGGCCAAAGTAGGGATATAATCCACATGCCCATCAACAGATGAATGGATAAAATGTATGTGTGTGTGTGTGTGTGTGTGTGTGTGTGTGTGAAGAAATATTTTTCAGCCGTATGTTGGGGGCTGTGTGTGAATTATGGGTTTGTTTGAGCTTTCACAAGCCCAAGGCAGGAGGGTTGCTTTTCTGAGAATTCCTGGTATAAATCCACCAATTACAGATTTTTCAGATTAAAGCTGACACCCTACCTTAGCTCACAGCCCCAGGTTCAAAAGCAGCCCCTGGAGCTGGGCATAACCTCCCTAGTCCCAAACAACTTGTTTTTCCCATCTTAATCCTGTTTTTCTCAAGAAGCTTGCCACACTGAAGTTTTTTGTTGTATTTTCCCTTAAATAAAGAATTTGAGCCTTATTCAGTTCCAGTTTCTGCCAGTAATGGAAAACTATTTTCTGCCTTTTTTTTTTTCTTGTCCCTTATTGATCATTTTCAGACTTTTTAATTTTCCCAGCTGGTTCACACCTCCAAGCAGGAATCTCGTCTCTGGGGTGCTGGTAACCCCAACAGCCATAAATGGGAATGAGGTCTGAAACATACTATGATATGAATGAACCTTGAAAACTGAGTGAAATAAGACAGATATTGCATGATTCCACTTATATGAAATATCTAGAATGGGCAAATTCATAAAGTAGGTTAGAAGTTGCCAATGTCTCGGCTTGGCACCAGAATCACACCTTTGTAGGTTCAAACAGCAATTCTTTATTCCCGCTCTCACACCGCCTCCACACAGGTCCAGGGGCAATCACGTTCTGCTGTCACCCGCACAATTCACCTACTCCACGCCTTAAACTCAAGGAGCCGGTTACTTCCTCAAACCTGAACAGCTCTAAACTGGGATCCGCCTTGTTCCTTGAGCAAGGTCACCTTATTAAAGCATGCAATGTCCTATCAAATGTCCTCTAAGCAGCATGGGGTACGCTTGGCAAGGAAATTTCGATGCTGTGTCATTCCTACTTGGTAATGGCCCTCAGCATCTTCCCCCTTCTGATTAATTAAACAACAAGCAATGTGGCTTAGGACCGTGCCTGGTAGGTTGTCCAATACAACATGTGGTTCTTACCCGTCATGGGAGAACTGACCTTTACACGTCAGTTTCCTGTCTTAGGTTGAATCCATTGCAACCAGATCAACCTGTCACTGACTACCGGTCCAGCATTCAGCCATGCTTATGGATAGGCCTAAGCACCAATGAGGGGGGTGAGGTTCTTGCCTCACCTGTTGGCCCCCAAATTTAACCTTGGTGCCAGTGGGGGGGTGAGGTTCTTGCCTCACCTCTGTTGGCCCCCAAATTTAGACCATCACTAGTAGAAGGGAGGAAGATACAGAAATGCCACGACACCAAGCCAATTGACGGCTCCTTTGGAAAAATTGCATCACTGGTGACACCATCAGCAAAGATGCCAGCATTACCACAATTAACATGGGGTGCGCTGGCAAGGAAATTGCATCACTGGTGACACCATCAGCAAAAATATGCCAGCAGTACCACAATTCGCTGCACCAGACGATAGTTCACAATGCATGCAACTGATATATAGTCCAGGCAAGTTCTGCAGGCAGTTCAAAGTGGAAGAGTCTATCAATATGTCCATTTCCTCCCAAAATAAATCAAATCCTTGATTGAGCATTACTTGTTGAGTTATATTCATTGATGCATCAGTTTATACAGTTTACTGTGGTAGCTATCATAGAAGCTGTAGTTTGGTTTTCTTAGTCTTCACCGGCACTGGGATGGAGATGGGAATTCTGGCAATGTTAAAGAGACATTATCCTGAACAGAATTATTAAATATAATGAAAAGGAAAAGTGAAAGTAAACAAACAGATCTGTTAACCACCTTTGAAAACAATCATTAACAGCTGTTTACCTAATTAGATTAAACCACTTAAATCACGTGAATAAAAAAAAAATTCGGATCCATTTTTTCATGAGCGCTCCTCATATAAAAATATGGACATACACACATACTGACATGCAACACAAAACAGTGCATACATAACATACAACACATAAGACAATAATAACGGCCTTGTAGCTTTACCTAGGTAAAATCTCCAGTGCAATGTTTAAAAACTCCAGTCAAAAAATAAAAAACAGTCAAAAAACAAAACTGATCAGAAAAACATTAACCTAGGTTTGTATGAGCTCAAAAAATAAAATAGAACTTTATGATGTGGGAAAAATGCAATAATAAAATAGATATTGAAAAAAGGCACCGTGGTTAATCACTGTCGCAGATGTAAGAATAGCCAAGCTGGAGCTCTGGATTTCAGCTGTTATGGATTTCAGTCAAATCATCTTCTTTTTCTGTAGAAATTGTTTTGGTTAACCTCTCTGGAATCCAAATCCGCTGCTGTTCTCCCTGTGGGAACACACAAACGGAACCCCGACTCCAGACAATAACTGGGTCGGGACCTTTCCATTGTCCTGTTAGAATCTTTCCAAAGTACCTTAGGCTTATGTACATTTTTGGGATACATATGTCTTTCCGCAGCACTAAGTCCTGATGAATCCAAATTTAGAAAGTTTAGAGTAAAAAGGGTCATTTTAAGTTTATCTTTGGGGGATAAATACCCCTTTAAGATCCTTTTAAATTTAAGTCTTTCAAAAGCATTCTGCCTTACTTTTTAGAATTATTTTAGTCCTTATAATTTTTAGATGTGGTTTTAAACCATAGTTGTCTTAGCCTTTTGTAATTTCTATCTGAAATACCTTTACTTGACATTTTTAACCATTTTCTATCTTATTTCTATCTTCTACTTTTCTTCTAAGGTTTTTATATTTACCCTTAGTTGCTTTTTTCTCTCCTAGTTTTCTTTTGTTTCCTATTTTGTGGGCTTAAAATTCTTGTCTTTCTACATCTTTTTTATCTTCCTATATCTTTTTTATCTTTCTACATCTTCTCTCTCTCTTTTTTTACCTTCCTGTACTTCTGTTTTTGAAGTTTTCCACTTCAAATTTTTAATCTTCTTTATCTAAATCTTTTATCTTATTATCTTCCCATTTTCATGGGTTATATTTTTTTTTCTCCGTCATGAAGGCATCTTAACCACCTTCAATTTAACCTTTTAAAGCCTTTTGCAATGTACTTAGACATTTTACAACTTTTTACTTTACCACACAAAGATTATCTCATCTCCCTCTTTTTGGTTTAATAAGTACATTTTAATATTTGATGAGTAAAGCAATCTTTTTTCCACCATGAAGGTATCTCGACCACCTTCAATTTAACCTTTCAAAGCCTTCCAATTATCTTCTATACTGTACTTTTAAATGTACTTTTTCACCACTTACCACTTTACTCTTTTAAACAAGGCTTAGATTCTGTATAAATCGCTTAATTGTTAGTTTACATGGCTGCCCTTCAACCAAAGGCTCTTTTTTACTCCATTGAGAAGCTTTGTCTCAATCTGCCATGTACAAATACCTTTTTCTTCTTTCTTCCTTTCTCAAGCTTTTAAAGTAAGTCTAGTTTCCTCAAAATCTTTTAAAGTGGCATTTACAACTTTTTAATTTACCACACAGAGATTATCTCATCTAGAAACATTTATTTAACCTTTAACCTTTTATATTAAAATATATTTCCACATCTTGAACCTTTTTATATCCCTTTTTTAACCGTTAACCCTTTTATAAATTCACATTCTGAAACAACCCTTATACAATTTTTGAATTTAGACAAATTACTCCACTTTAATAAGATGAAATATTTTTGTGTTTTCTAAGGTACTATTATACTGTAATTGAAACCAAACTGAAACTTCTTATACTCTTTGTATATAAATTACACATGATAGAATCTTAACTCTTAGTAACCTTGTTTAGCAAAGACACAGACCAAAGCAATATTAAACTTTTTTTCCATTCATCAATTTATGAAAACACACATAATGTTTAAATATATTACCTTATGGAACTTAATAAGTAAAGAGTACTTGATTTTATATTTAGTGGTTGATATTTTAACACTTTAGCTTTGTAAATTAATCAGATGTCTGTAAAAACCAAGATCTTAGACAAGTATAGTAAACAGAACTAGCCATCTCTTTCTTGTTGAAGAAAAATCCTTCTACAGGATACCATGATGGCCCCTTTGATATACTTAATAACTCGTCTTTAAAAAGCGATGGGCTACATTTTTGTATCGTATCAACATATGCCCTAGCTGTTCTTGGTCTTACTGGGGTGCCTCCTTCCTCTAACAATTTCTCTTCCTTGGAGGTGAACAACTTCAAACCTTGAGTCAACCATTTTCCCCAGTTTGCCTGAGAAAGTTCTAGGAACAGGCAACTTGAAATAAAAACAAAATAAATCAAAACAAGAACACGTTGTTTTTTGAAATGGTCACCCATTTTTTTGCTCTCCTTCAGGAGCGAGCAAATTCACTTACCCCCAAGCTTCAGACATCCCTCGTACGGACCACCATATGGCAATGCTGGGATTGGCACAAGATTCACGAGCCACCACACACCTTTGTAGGTTCAAACAGCAAATCTTTATTCCCGCTCTCACACCGCCTCCACACAGGTCCAGGGGCAATCACGTTCTGCTGTCACCCGCACAATTCACCTACTCCACGAGGCTATCTCCAAATCCCATTTTTATCTCACGAGAACTCAATGGGAACAAGCAGCAGGAACACCCTAATCCCAGCAATAATCTTCAACCTCTAACTTCCCTAAAACCCATTATCTTAAACTGGCAACGCCTTAAACTCAAGGAGCCGGTTACTTCCTCAAACCTGATCAGCTCTAAACCGGGATCCGCCTTGGTCCTTGAGCAAGGTCACCTTATTAAAGCATGCAATGTCCCATCAAATGTCCTCTAAGCAGCATGGGGTACGCTTGGCAAGGAAATTTCGATGCTGCATAATTCCTACTTGGTAATGGTCCTCAGCAAGAAGTTACCAGTGGTTGGGAGGTGGGATGGGAATGTATAGCTTAACCCCTCTCTTTCTTTCACTGGAAGATTAAACCCAGTGCCTCATATATGCTAAGCAAGCACTCAACCACTGAGCTATATCCCCAGACCTGTTTTTGTTGTTGTTGTTGTTGTTTTATTGTTGTTGTTGAGACACAGTCTTGCTAAATTGCCTAGGCTGACCTCAAATTGTGATCTTTCTGCCATAACCTCCCAAGTACCTGGAATTACAGGGATGGCACCATCATGCCCAGCAAGAGTTTTTGTGGAGTGATGAAAAAGTTTAGAAAATAGTGGTGACAGCTGCATGACATTGGGATTTACTCATTAATCCCACTACATTATACTTTGAAAAATGGTTGAAGTGGCTAGTTTCATGTTATACATATTTTACCATAATTTTAAAAAGAAATAACAATACACCCCAAACCATTGAATTCTATACTTTAAATGGATAAAATTGTATGGTATATGAATTATATCTCAATAAAGTTGTTTGGAAAAAAAAGTCTTTTTAAAAAAAACATAATTTAAACCTTGCTGAAGAGACAATTCCATGTGTGCCAGTAGAATACAGGTAAGGTTGACCTACACAGCCAACTGTCTGTATCCATAGATTCTGCATCCTAACATTCAACTGACTGCAGACCAAAAATATTATTTTTGAAAAAAAGATTGCATCCGTGCTGAACATGTACAGACTTTTTTCTTGTCACTATACCCTAAACAATAAAGTATATCAACTATTTACATAGCACTTGCAAAGTATTAGATCTCAGAGGTAATTTGGAAATGATTTAAAGTATTTGGGAGGCTGGTATGTGGCACATGCCTGTAATAGAAGTGATTAGGGAAGGTTGAGACAGGATCATTGCAAATTTGAGCCTGGGTAACTTAGCAAGACCCTGTCTCAAAAAGTAAAAAGGGTAGCTGTGCTTGGTGGTGCACGCTTATACTCTTTTTTTTTTTTTAATATTGAAATCATGATTTTTTTTTTAAAGAGAGAGAGAGAGAGAATTTTTAATACTTATTTTTTAGTTCTCGGCAGACACAACATCTTTGTTGGTATGTGGTACTGAGGATCGAACCCGGGCCGCACGCATGCCAGGCGAGCGCGCTACCGCTTGAGCCACATCCCCAGCCCCACGCTTATACTCTTAACAGCTTGAGCCTTAGGCAGAAGGAAGGCAAGTTCAAAGCTAGCTTCAACAACTTAGCAAGCAAGACCCTGTCTCAAAATAAAGCATTAGGAAAAAAAAGGCTAGATATGTGGCTTAGTGGTTAAGCGTCCCTGGGTTCAATCCTCAGTACCCCCCCCCAAAAAAAAAGAAAAAAAAAAATATATATATATATGAGTAGGTTGTATGCAAATATCTCACTGTTTTATAACAGATAATTGAGCTTCTGCAGATTTTGGTAGCCACAGATTTAGGGTTTTGGAGTTTGAACTCAGTGCCTTATGTGGATTTTTCAAGAAAGGAAATTAAGATTGGGCAAAGTTGTGACATAAAATAGTTTACATTTGGTGGGTAGAGTGAGATGGGGATCTTCAAGGGAGTCACTGTTAGCACAGAAAGACCAGGACAAATACAAAATTCACAAATCAGCTCAGTGCTTTATTCAGGAACGAAGTTTCACACAGGAGCAGGGGATGCAGGGATGAGATGACACCATGGGGGGACCCACTTTCCTGATGGAAAATGACCCCCCAAACAAAGCAAAGGCCTAGGGTTATATAGGTTATTCTGAGAGGTGGTCTAGTGAGCACATCAATTTTCTTTGGGCGCCCAGGAATTTGGAGTTGGTTCTATCAATCAGTGAAGGGGTCAGTTTTAGTGCTTAGGAATTTGGGGTCTGTTTTATGGGGCAAAATGGGAGAGAGTTAAGGGTCAGTGGTCAGTTTCTGGGATTTATCTTACTTGACCTGATGGAGAGCCTGGGGTCAGTGGTTGGTATTTGGAAAAGATTTGTTTCCAGAAAGATTAATGCTTTGGCCTCTTCCCTGCCTTTCCGGGTTTGATGAAAACCTCTTCCCCAGGGTTTGTTTTACCACCAGGAAAGAATGTATTGGGAAAGGATCACTGCTCTCAATCTATGGCTTCCCTTCTCACTCCCTTTTTCCCTGATCTTACTACTTGGGGATTTGTCATTTTCCATATCAAATAGACATAATAAGCAAACTATTACTTGTCTGGTAAGGTTTTTATCCAGGTGGATGATCTAATATCCTTACAGGACAGGTTTTTGCCTGGATGAACAAATTGCTTACACAGATAAAATTAGCTTTGTGAAAATCTCCCCAAATGGATGAAGTTATTTATTGGTTTATAGTCTTAACTTTCTAGATAAGAATTTCCTGAGAACCAGGCATAGTGGCTCACACCTGTAATCCCAGTGGCTCAGGAGGTTGAGGCAGGAGGATTGTGAGTTCAAAGCCAGCCTCAGCAAAAGCAAGATGCTAAGTAACTCAGTGAGACCCTGTATCTAAATAAAATACAAAATAGGGCTGGGAATGTAGCTCAGTGGTTGAGTGCCCCTGAGTTCAATATCTGGTACTCACCCCTCTCCCCTCCCCCCAAAAAGAATTTCTTCATTCTAGTAGCTAAGCTATGGAGGTAATCTTTATTATCATTTAGGAAAAATACCATCATTAGAGACCAAGGTACTCAATTTACCCAACCCCTTTCATAGTCTAAATCAGTTATTGGCAAATCACAGCCTGTGAACTAATCTGGCTCACTGCCTGTTTTTGCATAGCTCTACAAGCTAATAATGGTTTTTATTTTAAAATAATTGGAGTTGCGGTAGAATAGTATTTCATAATACATGAAAATTTTAAGAAAATCAGGTTTCAATGTTCATTAAGTTTTTCTGGGGCTGGGAGCAGAGATGCATGCCTGTAACCCCAGTGACTTGGGAAACTGAGGCAGGAGAATCACAAGTTTGAAGTCATTCTCAGCCACTTAATAAGACTCTCAGAAATAAAAAAGGGCTGGGGGTGTAGCTCAGTGGTAGAGTGCCTACAGGTTCAAAAAAAAAAAAAAGTTTTAGTGGGATGTGACTCCACTACTCTTATCCATTTGTGCATTTTCTGTCTTCTTTTGTGCCACAGGGGCAGAGCTGAGTACTATAACAGAGACTGTATAACCTGCCACACCTTCATATTCACCAAGCGGTGGACAAGCTATTTGAAAATAAATGGAAATGTATTGGGAGGAAAATAGGAAGAAAAAAAGTGAGAGAAATTTTTCAAAGTCTGAATAATCACTTCAGAGGCAACTGAACCAAGATAATCTGCTTATATGTAAGACAAAGCTCAGTACAAGGTACCCCATAGAAAGATGTATTTTCTTCTTTTTGGGGGAGTACCAGAGATTGAACTCAAGGGCACTCAACCACTGAGCGCCTTGTTTTTTGCTGAAGTTAGCTTTGAACTTGTGATCCTTCTGTCTCGGCTTCACAAATCACTGGGATTGCAGGCATGCACCACTGTGCCTGGCTAATATGTATTTTCAAATATAAAAGTTAATGCAGCAACCTGTAATCCCAGTGGCTCAGGAGGCTGAGGCAGGAGGATCACAAGTTCAAAGACAGCCTCAGCAAAAGCGAGGCACTAAACAACTCAGTGAGACCCTGTTTCTCAATAAAATATGAAAAAGGGCTTGGGATATGGCTCAGTGGCTGAGTGCCCCAGAGTTCATTCCTCTGTACCAACAAAACAAAACGAAAAAAAAAAACAAAACACACACAAAACAAAAGTTAATGCAGCAAATTAAAGTCTAATCTTGAATATCTTTGTATTTGAAAATAAAATTTTCATTTTTCAGTAATTTTCTGCATATTTGGGTGTAAACATTTGTTTCTATTGGGAAGTACAATAAATAGGACTGTTTTCCATTTTATTTTCATTGCATATGCACACATACCCCTTGCACAAACTAATACAATACAAATACACACACACACACACACACACACATACACACAAAATGAATGTCTCAAATAAAACAAAAAAAGTAATAACAAAATAATCCCCAAGCCATATCTACAATTTGTATTTAAACAACAACCAAAAAAAAAAAACAACTAACCAACCAAACAAACAAACAAAAAACCCAGGGGGCTGGGGATGTGGCTCAAGCGGTAGCGCGCTCGCCTAGCATGCGTGTGGCCCGGGTTCGATCCTCAGCAGCACCACATACCAACAAAGATGTTGTGTCCGCCGAGAACTAAGAAAAAATAAATAAATGTTAAAATTCTCTCTCTCTCTCTCTCTCTGTCCCCCTCTCACTCACTCTTTAAAAAAAAAAAAAACAAAAAACCCAAAGACTCTGAAAGTAAGCAGAAAATATAAAGCTAACTGAAAGAAAAATGATGAACAAACCAAATGTAGTGGCAAATACCTGTAATACCACCTTCTCAAGAGACAGAAGAATTGCAAGTTTGAGGCCAGCCTAAGCAACTTGGTAAGACTCTGTCTCAAAAAATAAAAAGGGGGGGCGCTGTGGATGTGGCTCAAGCGGTAGGGCGCTTGCCTGGCATGCTCGAGGCCCGGGTTCGATCCTCAACACCACATACAAACAAAGACATTGTGTTGGCCGAAAAAACTAAAAAGTAAATATTAAAAATTATCTCTCTCTCTCAAAAAATAAAATAAATAAATAAGTAAAAAAATAAAAAGGGGATTGAGCTGGTAGCTCAGGGGATAGAGTTCTTGCCTAGCATGTGTGAGGCACTGGGTTTGATCCTCAGCACCACATATAAATAAATAAATAAAATAAAGATCTGTTGACAACTAAGAAAATATTTTTAAAATAAATAAATAAAAAGGACTGGGAGTGTAGGTTATTGGCAGAATGCCCCTGGGTTCAATCCCCAGTACTTTGTGGGGTAGGGGAGATGAAAGCATTATTGATGCACAAAATATTCATAGTACACAAATATTTATGATTTGTCTGCTTCTCTAGAACTTTGGAACAATAGAAATGATTTGTTAAATATAACTCATGTGAGCTCCAAGAACCAGGAATGATTTTTCTATTATTCATTGATGTTACATCAAAATTTCCTACAGTAGGCCAGGCAAGGTGACACATGCCTGTAATCCCAGCAATTTGGGAAGCTACGATAAGAGGATGGCAAGTTCAAAGTCAGCTACGGCAACTTAGCAAGACCCTTTCTCAAAATAATAAATCCAAACAACTGGGGATGTGGCTTAGTGGTTAAGCATCCCAGGATTCAATCCCTAGTTTAAAAAAAAAAAATCAAACAATAACAACAACAAAAACCCTCCTAGAGTAGATAGGTAAGAAATGACTATACAAATCAACATAAAATCCTGAACTGTACTCTATAGTAACCAGCCCAAGAAACTAAACCATTACTCAGAGTAACCAGTTCAGGAAGTCAGGAAGTCAACCTACAAGCCAGATTTGTAGAAAGTCAGAACACTATCTCTATCAAACAGTGCAGGAAGCCAAATAATAACCTGTGTCACAATCAGCCCCAAATGACTATGACTTGATCAATACCTGGCATCTTCCCTAGCATTTGCCTTCTGCTTTCAATTTAGGAACAGATAGAAAAATAATAATAATAAAATAGATTTATTTTACACTTAACAATTACCTAAGATGCTTCACTTTAGTTAACCCATGCTGAGGGCCATTACCAAGTAGGAATTTCCTTGCCAAGCGTACCCCATGCTGCTTAGAGGACATTCGATGGGACATTGCATGCATGCTTTAATAAGGTGACCTTGCTCAAGGACCAAGGCGGATCCCGGTTTAGAGCTGATCAGGTTTGAAGAAGTAACCGGCTCCTTGAGTTTAAGGCGTTGCCAGTTTAAGATAATGGGTTTTAGGGAAGTTGGAGATTGAAGATTATTGCTGGGATTAGGGTGTTTCTGCTGTTTGTTCCCTTTGAGTTCTCGTGAGATAAAAATGGGATTTGGAGATAGCCTCATGGAGTAGGTGAATTGTGCGGGAGACGGCAGAACGAGATTGCCCCTGGACCTGCGTGGAGGCGGTGTGAGAGCGGGAATAAAGATTTGCTGTTTGAACCTACAAAGGTGTGTGGTGGCTCGTGATTCTGGTGCCAAGCCGAGACATTGGCTTTGGCAAACCCAGCTACAGTTTCTCTATGCCAACAGCTTTGAAACAAAGACTGCTTGGTTAACTTCTTAAAACTTGGAACAGCATCAGTGTCCCTTAGCATTAACAGTGTCCAGTAACCCATTTTGATCTTTGCATGAGGAGTAATTGTAAAGGTGTTAGAAAGCTTGGATCTAAGATTATCCTTCACCTCTAATTAGGTGTATCTATGCTACTCCATAAATAGGCTCACAGTTGATTAAAAATATATATATGTCTGAAGGCTGGGGATGTAGCTCAGTTGGTAGAATGCTTGCCTAGCATGTGCAAGGTCCTGGGTTCCATCCCTAGTACTGTGAAAGCAAGAAAATTCTTTTTGTCATCATCTCCTGCCATTCTATATATCAGGTTCTTCCTGCAGGGGATATAAACCCTGATGCCATTTCAGATCTTTCTGACATCTGGCTGCATTCTCTTGACCCCTGCTGTTTTTATAAACCTGAAGCTGAGGACTCTGGCACTAGCAAGCAGCAACAGCAAAATGGCTTGCTTTGTGAACATGAAGAAAAGAATCCAATGGCAATGTCACAGAGGAGCATAATTTCAGGTGAGGTCTTGTCCTGGAATCTGGAGAATGAGATCCAGAGACAACAGAGGATAGAGTTGCAAGAGATATTTGAAGCAGAAAAAGGCTCTAGCATTAAGGGAGGAGTGTCAAGGGAGGGGACCACAGGTTGTTTTTTGTCTAGGATTTTTTTTTTTTTTTTGAGGGTTTGTGGTACTGGGGATTGAACTCAGGGGCACTTGACCACTGATCCACATTCCCAGCCCTATTTTGTATTTTGTTTAGAAACAGAGTCTCACTGAGTTGCTTAGCATGTTGGCTTGGAACTGGATCCTCCTGCCTCAGCCTCCCTAATGGCACAGTGCAGGTGATTTACATGCATGTAAATGAGGGATGATGGCATGGACCAATTAAGTTCTGAGTTTAGTAGGCCAACTAGAAGTGCACAAATTTAATCCCTTATTTTCATGATTGAGAGGAAATGCCAATCTTGGGGTTTGATAGGTCTGTTGGTGAGAGAAGTGTTTTGAGGGTGGGGGTAGATTTCATGATTTGCTATTGCTAGGGTAGCTAAGATAGTCATTGCAGTTGAAGCTCCCTGGGACAACACCAGGATGTTCTCAAGCCAGGTCCATTGAGGCCCTTATTCCTGTCTGCCTACAGGTGGTCTACTTTCCTGTCTCCAAAATTAGTTTTCTTTTGTTGTGTGTATGTGTGTGTGTGTGGTGCTAGAATTGAACCCAGGACAATGTGCATGCGGGGCAAGCTCTTTACCAACTGAGCTATATCCCCAGCCCCAGCATAGTTTAAAGAAAACGGATTTCTAGCCAGGTGTGTGGTGGCATACTCCTCTAATCCCAGCTTTTCAAGAGGCTGAGGCAGGAGTTCAAAGCCAGCCTCAGCAATTTAGCATGCTCCTTAGCAACTTAGTAAGAACCTGTCTCAAAATTTTAAAAAAGGTTGGGGATGTGGTTCAGTGGATAAACACCTCTGGATTCAATTCACAGTACCAAAAGAAGAAAATGGATTCCTAGATTCTCCACTCATATATATACTTTTTCTGAAAATAGTTCTGCCCAAGAACCTGCTTATAATCAATATATCATGCTGGCTGTCAAATATCACATAATTGCCACTTTTCTAGTCCCCTCTGACATTTACTATTCAGCCACTTCATGCAGTGGTACTCTGCTTGAGGGAGAGGAAACCTCCAGGGCTCCAGGAATCATTGATTGATTGATTGATTGACTGACTGATTGATTTGGTGTTATGGATTAAACCCAAGGGTGCTTTGCCACAGTATACATCCCCAGTCCTATTTATTTGTTTATTTATTTATTTAGAGATAGGGTCTTGATAAATTGCTGAAACTGAACTCAAATTTGTGATCCTCCTGCCTCAGTCTCCCATGTCCCTGGGATTACAGGCATAAGCTACTGTGCCCTGTGGAAGAATACATTTCTAAACATCAGTGTTGGCTATTGAAAAAGAAGATGCCTCGGATGATGGATTACACATTCTTAGTAAGATATTTACTAATCCTTTGCTTTTTTTTTTTTTTTTTTTTTGCTTCTCTGGGATTGAACCCAGAGAAGTTTAACCACTGAGTCACATCCTCAACCCTTTCTATTTTTTATTTTGAGACAGTGTCTCACTAAGTTGCCTAGGTTTCAACTAAATTATTGAGGATGACTTTAAACTCTCCATGCTCCTGCCTCAACCTCCAGAGCCGCTGGAATTACAGGCATGCACCACCACACCTGGCCTAGTCCTTTGCTTTTAACAAAACTGAAGGAACCAGGTACAGTAATGCCAACAACTTGGGAGGCTGAGGCAGAAGATTGCAAGTTTGAAGCCAGCCTCAGCAATTTAGTGAGGCCCCAAGAAACTTATTGTCTCAAAATAAAAACCTTGTCTGAAAATTAAAAAAAAAAAAAAAAAAAAAAAAAAGGCTGGGAGTAAAGCTCCTCTGGATTTAGTCCTCAGTACCAAAAAAAAAAAAAAAAGGTTCAAATAATTGAATGATGTCACTATAATAAAACCCCTTCCATACTCACCTACATATTTATGATACCTAATTGTCAGATGAAAACATTGGGCCCAGGCCCTAGGTATGAAGAGATTTTTTTCAAAAAGACTTGTAGAGCTGGGTGCAGTGGCAGACACTTGTAATCCAAGCTGCTCAGGAAGCTGAGGGAGGAGGATTGCAAGTTCAAAGCCAGCCTCAACAAAAGCAAGGCACTGGGCAACTCAGTGAGAACCTGTCTCTAAATTAAATACAAAAAATAGGGCTGGGGATGTGGCTCAGAGGTCAAGTCCTCCTAAATTCAGTCCCCAGTATCCCCCTAAAAAAAGACTCTTGTAATGGGGGGTGGGGGGAGTGATTATTGCAGTAGGGGAATTATTTATTGTAAAAGAGAGACCCTACACTGGAGTCAACAAGGTTAGAAAGGACAGTGTATGGGCACATTGTTATGTCCTCAGGCCAAAGTAACTCCATTTTGAAAATCAACACTTGCCCATCCAGGTATGACCTTTCTGTTCGGCCCACCCCCACAGAGTCCCTAATTACTGAAACCATAGCAAAGACACCAAATAACAAGCACAGGACCAGACGGGTTATTTTTTAACTACTCAATTGTACATGACTGTATAGTTAAGAAACTTTTTTTCCAGCACTCTGCTGCATCTTGCAGAAGGGCATCCTGGCAGATATTCTTTGTCAATAAACCTTTGCTTGAACTCAGAGATGTGTCTCTCATGGATATTTGCACCAGCTACCCTAACACACATGAGGTCAGCAAGTGGCACACTGTGGGCAGCTGGTACAGTTGAATACCTTTTTTTTTTTTTTTTTTTTGTAGTCAGCAATGCTTGTTTGAACTCAAGGGTAGGCAAAGTTCAGGGACCTCACAGAGAAAAGCCTAACTAAAGATTGGTCAAGCCAGGGGCTGGGGATGTGGCTCAAGCGGTAGCGTGCTCGCCTGGCATGCGTGTGGCCCGGGTTCGATCCTCAGCACCACATACAAACAAAGACGTTGTGTCCCCTGAAAACTAAAAAATAAATATTAAAATTCTCTCTGTGTCTCTCCTTCTCACCTCTCTCTTTAAAAAAAAAAAAAAAAAGATTGGTCAAGCCAGGTCAGCTGCCATTTTTGTTCAGATTGATCAGTACAAACAGTTCTGTCAATTATTTAGAAGACAAAGAATGGGAATTTCCAGGGCCTGTGTTGGTCTAGTGTCTAGGTAAACAAGGGGGGTCTTTCATTAGTCTTGTCTAAGCCATATTGATAACAGAGATAAGATCACACCCAAGATAAGATCTGACTGGAGATTTTGTTGTATTCTTGGCTCTTGTGTCTTTGAATGAGAGGAATTCCAGCAAGACATGAGACTTGGGGGCTGGGGATGTGGCTCAAGCGGTGGCGGGCATGCGTGCGGCCCGGGTTCGATTCTCAGCACCATATACAAAGATGTTGTGTCCTCCAAAAACTAAAAAATAAATATTAAAAAAAAAATTCTCTCTTTCTCTCTCCCTCTCTCTCACTCTATCTTAAAATAAATAAATAAATAAAAATTAAAAAAAAAGACATGAGACTTAGTAAAAGTATACCTAAGTTTATTAGAAAAGAAGGGAGAAAGGGGGACACAACTTCATGGGAGAGAGTGGGTCTTCTCAGAGAGGGAGAGAGGGAGTGTCAACTCACTTCTTTGTGTCCCAGCTTTTATTGGAGTTGGGGGGATTGTTAGAAGGTCCCACTCAAGTATTGTAAAGGTAAAATTTCCAAGCTGATTCTAAGCCGCAGAGCCTGAGTTAAAGTGTAAAGGACCAGGCTTGTAAACCTGCTTCTAAAACTGCAAAGCATGGGTTAAATTCCTGAGGCAGTTAGGACAAGGCCCTACTGGCCATTTAGTGATTTATGGACTGGGGTCCTGTGCAACTCCTCACGTAGGCATTCAAGACCCTGTGCAGTTTGTCACGTAGATATTCAGGGTCCAAACCAATCAGTTTGAATGTGTACCCCACCTAGGAGCACCAGTCACTCCTGCCCTGATTGTACCCGCCAATGTATACACTAATCCTGACTCAGGGTTGTTGTTCAATTTTCCCGCGCCTCATTGTTGAGGTCTGTAGACAAGTCAAAATAACACGTGGTATTTTGCCAGAGAAATGTTAGAGTTAGTAAACAAGTCTGGATGGTGCCTGGCAGAATGCCAGAGGGAGTGGTTTGAGAAGTAACAAAAGCAAGTCATTAAGTGTGGAGATTCCTTATTGGTTGACTGATGTATCTAGTTTATGCTAATTAAGATAAGCTGTGCAAAATGTATAAATAGCTCTGTTGTCCTACAATAAACGGCTCCTATTCCTGCTGTATCAATCTACAGAAGTTATTCGTCACCCCCGGGCACCTCATGATGATTTGTTCTGATGTATGCAAAGCCCCCCACCCTCTCCGAAAAGTGTACTTAAGCTCCACTTGAACTCTGCTCTGGGCTCTGGGCTGCTCTCCCTTCTTGAGTGAGCACGGAGCCCCAGCGCACTGGAATGGATCCCCAATAAATACCCCCTTTTGCCAATTGCATGGAGTCAGTTTCTTGGGTGGTCTCCCTCTCCGACGTATCGCCAGAACTTTACAGTATCACCTCTCACCTCTGGATTGACAGACTAGTTTAGCTAACAACCCAAGGGCAGCTCTTGGTTGTCCACCCAGCAGACAGGGCCTGGTTCAAACTGGTTTTATATAGACTATGGTCCTTGGGCCCCAGGCTAATCAATCATCCTGTTTTCCTAGGTTCCAGAAGCTCTAGTCTATTTATTTGTGAGTGTTGCTTAAGATGTCTTAGGAATTAGGCCCTCTGAGCAAACATACCTTTGTCCTCCCCTGATTTATCTATCTTTCTCCTCTTGTAGGAGGAACAGTTTATAGGGCTGAGATCAGTCAGGCAAGGGTCCGAAAATAGCCATTTTGTCAGACCTTGAGGCTGCACTGAGGCAGGACTGTTTGTTAACCAATTGCTCTGTACTAAGTATTTTAAATTCCTGACCCTCTGCTCATGTCTAACTCCTGTCTAACAAAATGAGAAAGGGCAGAAGTAATAAATTTTTAATAAAATCATTATTTCTAAGATCACAAAGGGGTGAAGGAACTTTTTAAAAAAAAACCTACTGTTTTTCAGTTGTATGGAGTTCAAATAAAATTCAGTATTGCCAGCAGTTTACCCACAGAACACCCATCTCATTAACAAATGCATTGCCAATAAAATTTTATTTCCATGCCGGAATAAACACTAATCCAGCTATTGGTGAGTCTTATATTTAAGATGGATAGAAAGAATCTCTAGATGGATAAAATTTGTTTTCATAACATAGATGCTCATTCCATGCAAACTGCTCCAGTCTGAGGAACTCACAATTAAATTATTGCCATGTTGGAGCTGGGGCTGTGGCTCAAGCGGCAGCCCCTTACATATTTTTTTTTAAACGATAGATTTATTAAGCTATAATTTACATATCATACAGTGTTAACCCATTTAAGGTGTACAATTCAAAGGTTGAGGTACATTAACTTTAAAATATTATGATAGGGCTGGGGATGTGGCTCAAGCGGTAGCACACTCGCCTGGCATGCGCGGCCTGGGTTCGATCCTCAGCACTACATACCAACAAAGATGTTGTGTCCGCCGAAAACTAAAAAATAAATATTAAAAAATTCTCTTTCTCTTTAAAAAATTTTTTTAAAAATCAAAATATATATATATATATATATATAAATAAATAATAAAATATTATTATAAAATTTTATATTATTATAAAAATATATGCAACAAAATTTTTCATTTTAGCCATCTAAGTCTACAACTCAGTATCAGTAATCATATTCACATTGTTGTTTAACTAATTACTGTCATCTGTTTCTAAAAGCTTTTCATTGCCCCAAACACAAACTCTATCACCACTAAACATGAATTCCCCACTTTTTCCTTGCAACCTCTGATAATGTCTGGTCTACTTTCCATCTCTAGGAGACTGCCCATTTAGGTACCTCATATAAGTGGAATCATACAATTATTTGTCGTATTGTATCTGCCTCATTCCACTTAGCATAATGTTTCAAGGTTGATCCACATTGTAACATGCACCTTATATGACCGAATAATATTCTCTCTCCTCTCACATTCTGTTTATCCATTCATCTGTTGATGGACACTTGAGTCATTCCACCTTTGACTATTATGAATAATGCTGCAATACACACTGGCTACAGTTGTATTGCAACTGGGAGATTGGTGCCAGAACTTTCTATAGATACCAAAATCTGAGGATTCGTAAGTCCCTTATACAAAATGGTATAGTATTTGCTTATAACCTACACAATCCTCCCATTTACTTTATTTTTTTCACATTTTTATTTGTACTTTACAGTTGTACATAATGATGGGATTTGTTATATATTTGTACATGCACACACAGTGCCTTATAATTGCTAGGTGACTGCTCTACCACTGAACCACAACCACAGCCTTTCATTTTTATTTTAAGACAGGGTCTTACTAAGTTGTCCAGGCTGCCCTGCCACTTATCTTTCAGCCTCTTGAGTCACTGGAATTACAGGCATGCATCACTGCACCTAGCAAAAGGAGCATTTTTTAATTCTACTAATAAGATCAACTCTTGTCATAGGCTATAAAATGTCATTGTCCATTTTCTTACTACAAAAGGGTATTTTTTTTTTTAAGAGAGAGAGAGAGAATTTTTTTTTAATGTTTATTTTTCAGCTTTCCGCGGACACAGCATCTCTGTTTGTATGTGGTGCTGAGGATCAAACCCGGGGCGCACGCATGCCAGGCGAGCGCGCTACTGTTTGAGCCACATCCCCAGCCCAAGGGTTTTTTTTTTTTTTTTAACAGTAGTATCCCACTTCTGATACTACTCTGAATGGATAGAAAAATTAGCAAAGCATAATATGGCTCCAATGCCCTTTTATTTATGTTATTTAAAGTATACAGGATGTAATTCAACCTCAGTTTTCATCCTTAAACCAGTTCTTTAATTCACAAAGACTAGATATAATTACAGATGTGAACAGAAGAGAGAGAGAGAGAGAGAGAGAGAGAGAGAGAGAGAGAGAGAGATTGGGCAGACAGCTTGATTGCAAGGGAGAATAAAAGGAAGAGAAAAGGACTTTCCATCTTGAAGACCAAAGGACAGGGGAACATTTTCAGGGCACACATCACAAACATACACATGATATATTTATTTGTTTGTTTGTTTAATTAGACTGGGGATAGAACATAGGGGTGTTTTCATTGAGCTACATACACAGTCCTATTTATTTATTAATTTATTTTTATTTTGAGAGAGGGAGCTGCTAAGTTACTGAGACTAGCCTCACTAAATTGTGAACCTCTTGCCCCAGCCTCCCACATTGCTAGGATTATAGGTGTGCACCAGCATACCTGGCCTTCCACACACACATAATCTGAAGACAATCTATGATCCAGCTGTCACCAGAGAGAACTCATGGAGGTCCAGGACTGAGAGGCTTCAACTAGAGACAATGGGGTCTCTAGTTGAAGTACCTGATGGACAAGAATTTCAGCACAAGTCTGAAATGATGAAAGCAAAGAGTAAGCATTCAAGTGAGAATTCAAGCTCTCTTGAGAGATAGGCTTTGGGGTCTTGGACTTATTTATTTATTTATTTATATTTATATGTGACAGCAGAAGGAATGCATTACAATTCTTATTACACATATAGGGCACAATTTTTCATATCTCTGGCTATATACAAAATATATTTACACCAATTCGTGTCTTCATATATGTACTTTGGATGATAATGATCTTCACATTCCACCATCATTTCTAACCCCATGCCCCCTCCCATCCTTTCCAACCCCTCAGCCCTATCTAGAGTTCTTCTATTCCTCCCAAGCTCCCTTGTAGAGAACTTCTTGTATAGAGGAATAAGTATGGGAAGGTAAGTGAGGATGTCATTAGTCTATTGGTCACAAGATAACTGGTGGTGATCTGGCAGTTCTTGAGATCATTAGATTGATGATATTGGTTTTCTACATTATCTGATCAATAGATACCACTGGAAAAATACTTTAGATTTTAGTTTTCATATCTCCCTTTTGCTCAATATAACTCTAAAAATACTCGTATTTGTGGACTAATTAACGTGTACAGGGAAATTTTCATAAGTGGTTGAGTTTCCAGGACTTAAGAGATTGTAAGTGAAAATTTGTAGATCTTTCCAGAAATTTGGAAATGATAGGCTTGAGAGAAAAGCTGGATTGGGGAATGACAAGCCTGATAGAAACTGTTTGGGAAGTGAAGTTATGAGGAATTATATCACAAGGCTTTTAGATTAAAGTTACAATCTTTCTTTTCTTCCTTTTGTTCCTTTGCATCTACCTTTTATTTTTATTTTCTATCCTGCATCACAACAATTGTGGAGAGGAACTTGGATGCCTTAAGTGAATAAATGGATGGGCAAGGGAAACTTTAGCTCCTGGAAAAAATGGCAAATGTGCATTGGCATACACCTATAATCCTGGCAACTTGGGAGGCTGAGGTAGGAGTATCACAAATTCCAGGCCAGCCTTAGCAACTTAGTGAGACTCTATCTCAAAATAAAACTAAAAAAGGTTGGGGGTAGCTCAATGGTAGAGCATCCTTGGCTTCAATCCCCAATGCAGGGGGGGGAAAAAAAAAAAAGACAAGCCATAAATGGAAAGGATATATTTGCTACACATATAAAAGGTTAGTATTCAGAGCAAAACACATTTTTAGGGTTCATAAATTATTAAGAAAAACTTTTTTTTTTTGAAAATGGACTTAAATTATAAACTGTCATCAATATTTTACAAATGTACTTTATGGAAGATAGACACACACATACAAAGTACATATTCAGTATCTACAATGCATTAGGCAATACTAGGCATTGCCCAAGGTGCTAAGGATACAAAGTTCTTGTACTCATGGATTTTATAGTCTCATTTTTTTGGTCCTGGGGATTGAATCAAGGGGCTCTTTACTACTGAGCTACATCCCCAGTTCTTCTATTTTTTATTTTGGGACAGAGTCTCCCTAAATTGCTAAGGATTTCACTTAGTTGCTGAGGATGACCTCAAACTTGCAAATTCTCCTGTCTCAGCCTCCTGCGTTGCTGAGATTGCAGGCAAGCACCACCATGCATAGACATAGATGCACAGCTAGCATAGTTTTGTTTTTGTTTTTGTTTTTTTTTACTAGAGTCCCCTACCAGTCAACCATTAGAATAATCCCAGTCATTCTCCCTTTCCCAGACTGACTTTAGTTGAGGCAATCCAACATAGAATTGGCAATCTTAACATATGCATCAAAGTGGGGATCACAAATAGTCAATTAACACAGGAAAAGATTCTGTGTCATTATCAGGCAATGTAAATAAGAGTAGAAATTCAATACAATTTTTAAGTCTGTCATTCTACCAAAAAGTTTAAAATTGGACAATTAGATTTGGAGGAACATTTGAAGTAACAGGGACTCTAATACTACAGGGAATGAAAGATGGAATTGTAAATTGCTGTATCTATATCGAAGGACATATTGATAACACATAGTAAATTTGAGTATGAAATATATTTAGGCATTTTCATACTTAGGTATATTATATTGATTCAAACTAAAAAGCTGTAGTCGAATAAGTATAATATAGTACCATTGATAGCAAAGTAAAATTCCATGCAAACCACTCTGTAAGCTGCTTAAGAACTCATATGTATATTGTAATGAAAGACCCCAGCCTCAAAGCCTTAAGCTTAATGTTAAAAAATATAACCTTTTGCCCTGCAGTCACAAGATGCTTCCTCCTAACAGCAACCCATGCCCCACACCCCCCATGTTGTAACCCATATGTTAACACCCTCATGTCAAAACTTCCCCAGCAGCACGTAGCCCCCTCAAGTCTTGCACAAAGCAACCACAAGATGTTCCAGATAGTTAAGAAACCACGAGATGTTCCAGAGGGGCAAACTTGAGCAAACGAGGACAAAAACAGGAACAGGTGGGTCTCCAAAACCACTCTGCCCCCCATGACCTGAGGAAAAAAAAAATTTAGGGGAACTTGAGAGGGGGCCAATAAAATAGCTGTTACTGTGCTAAGCTGGAATCTTGTCCCTTGCACCCTATAAAAACCCTGTAACCCCGAGCCCGGGTGTGCAAGCTGCCAAAGCTACGGCCGAGGTTCTGCTTCGCACCCATAGGCGCCTGTGTGAGAATAAACTCCTCCTGCTGATTGCATCCAGTGACTCGCGTGTTCCATTCTGGGTTGGGGTCTCAGGGGTCTTTCAGTAAAATTATATAAATATGCAATTACATGATAAAATATCAAATTTAGTAGTGCTTAATTCAGGAGGAAAGGTGTGGAGACATGTAAATTGGAGATTTAAAATTTATTGGCAGTCATTTAATTCTTTACCTGGATATTCCTGTGGTATACCTGTACTTGATAAGTTATTTATTTATTTTCCGTGCTAAGGATTAAACCCAGGACTTTTGGCATGATAGAAAAGAACTGTACCACTGAGTATCCAACTCCCACCATTCTCTTTTACATATTTGTATATGTCTTTGTTTATTTATTTATTTTGATACTGGAGATTGAACCCAGTGGCATTTTATCACTGAAATACATCTCCAACCTTTTTGTTACTGGGGATTGAACTCAGGGGCACTCAACTACTGATCCACATCCCCAGTCCCATTTTGTATTTTATTTAGAGACAGAGTCTCACTGAGTTGCTTAGTGCCTTGCTTTTTGCTTAGTGCCTTGCTTTTGCTGAGGCTGGCTTTGAACTTGAGACCCTCCTTCTCAGCCTCCTGATCTGCTGGTGGCACACGCCTGGCTCCCAACCAATCCTTTTTATTTTTAATTTTGAAACAGGGTCTTGATAAGTTGCTATGGCTAGACTCAAATAGGCAATCCTCCTGCCTCAGCCTCCCAAATTGTTGAGATTACAAGTGTAATCTACCCCTGGCTATGTATGTATGGCTTAAATATGCATATCTTAAAAAGAGCATGATTAGAATGTTATTGCAACTAAAAAGCAGAGATTTAACTAATGAATGATATTTCATTCTATCAACAGAAGGAATGTTTTTAACAATCTCAAGCTGATCTGTGAGATATCTACAAAAGGGAATTTAAGGAGTAAAAAATTCTCTGGAAAGTATGCAGGGGAGAGGACTCCATTCCTGTTTGACTTGATCAAGCATCAGATATGTTGGGGCTGCGGTGTAGATCAGCGCTTGCCTAGCACATGGAGGACTCTAGGTTCATTTCCCAGAACCAGGTGAGCAAGGTACTTTCAGAGTGACATTTGGCATGCTTCTTGGTTTTATTATTACTCTAAAATAACAAATATGAAAATAGAAATCTCTACATAGAGATATAATATGCATCATAAGGGCTACAATTATGTATATTTTATTTACCTTTGTATCCTTGGTACATAGCATCAAGATTGACACAAAATAAATAACAATTCTCTAATGAAAAAAATGAGTAAATTAAGATCTTGAGTTTATAATTTAATAAACTTTTACTATTTTCAACATTTTCGTTTTTTATTTATTCATTTATTTATTAATGATACTTGGGATTTAACCCAGGCATGTTCTGTCACCAAGTTATATCCCCAGCCCTTTTCATTTTTTACTTTGAGACAAGATCTAAGTTGCTTAGAGCCTTACTAAGTTGCTGAGGTTGGCCTTGAACTTATGATCTCCCAGCCTCAACCTCCTGAGTTGCTGGGATTACAGGCAAGTGCAGCCTTTTTAAATTTTTTATTTCATCTATTTTTACTTTATATTTAGAGTCTAGAGAAAATATCCAGGTTGACCTCAAACTGTTGCCGAAAGCCCGGTCCTTGTCCTGATGCCAATCCAATAAAGATGACATGGTTTTAAGAAAAAGAAAAAAGTTTTATTGCTTTGTAAGCAAAGGAGAAACACAGAGGACTCCTGTCCCAGAGCCTAGGATTCTTCCTCTTACTGAGTGCATGAAAATTATAAACCAGCACACATTGAAAGGAGAAAAGGTCATTTAATAAGCAAGCAGGCAAGCAGCTGGGAGCAGGCTAGCACCTCGAAGAACTCTCCAGCATTTTAGAAGTACAGAGTTTATAAAGGCAAAAACCACAAGGACAATTGAGGCACATGTAGGTCAGAAAAGAGTTTGTTGAGACATATTTTGATTACATGAGACAATTGTTTTGATTACACATTTGGGAGTCATTTTTGTTATACATCAAGGCCTTTGTCAGGGACATGGGAAGGTTCTACTGTACCGTCAACATAGATACAGCTGTCAGGAGGCTGAAAAGAAAATATTTTAAGCAAGCATACAATGGAGTCAGGTCAGAACAAAATGGCATTACTTTGATTCTGTTTCATTTCACTGCCCATCAGCAGGAACTGGGGGCTTTTAAAGAGGAGATTCAAAGACTGTGTACACTCCAAGTATTCTCAATTGGAATTGTAATTCACTTGTTAATTTGGGAGATAATCATTTCTGAGATCTTCTGGTGCCATCCCCAGAGTCTAGATTACTTGTTCTTATGGTGGATGTGTACTCAAGGACAGATTAACTCTGCCTAAAATGGGAAAGAAAGGTGATCCTGTCCTGAAATTAGGGAGGAGGAGAGATTAGGGAGGAGAAGGGAATGAAACAGGTTCATTTAAAAAATAAGTTGCTTATGTATTATATGTCAAAATACATTCTGCTGTCATGTATGACAAAAAAAAAATAAATAAATAAAAATAAAAATAAATCGTATGGTGCTAGGAGCCACTGCAAAAGTATTACATTCATATGGAAATTGGGCTCCTACTGTTCACTTAGGCCCATTTGGGGACTCAAGTTACAAGACTCCCGGAGAGTTCCCATTGGTTGGGGAAGGATGGTAGGAGGGTGTTCCGGGGGAAGTGGGGCCCTCCGTGTCCGGTAGGGACACACGTGTGTGTGGACCGGCTTGTTAGGGGGACGCACACGGCCCCTCACAAAATAAAACTTTGTTTCAGTTCCATCTGGCTTGTGTTTTTGTGCTCAGCCAGGTTGCAGGATCGCAAGCCGGCGTGCACTGACAGCGACCCACGAAAGCGCCCAGCAGGAAGGCGGCAGGTGAAAACAGCAGCGGGCAGGAGGGGAGCCAAGGCTCACGCGGCCCCCGCCGTCCAGCCTGCAGCAGTATGGTTAAAAAAAAAAAAGTTGCAATGGCAGAGCAGCAAGGGTTATATTCAAAGTGTAAAGCGGACCACTGTTACAAAACTTGAGATTCTCCTGCCTCAACCTCCTGAGTTGCTAGGATTACAAATTTGTGCTACCATAACTAGCTTTATTCTGAAAAGATAAAACCAGCAATCGTTTCCTAAACCCTTCAATTATTTTGCAGATGAGAAAAACAACTTCTTGGTTCAGTAGGCTGACCATTTTATTGCCTAATCTTACCACCTACGTAAATGTTCCTAAAAATAGTTTGGCTCTCAGTGACTAAGCCCTTATAAAACTATGGACTCTGCATACAAGTATCTGGTGGAAAGCCAATAGCAGCAGGTCACATAGCTGATGAAAACAAGCATCAAAGCCTGGTGCTGTGGGCTGGGGATGTGGCTCAAGCAGTAGCACGCTCGCCTGGCATGCGTGCAGCCCAGGTTCGATCCTCAGCACCACATACAAAAACTAAGATGTTGTGTCTGCCGAAAACTAAAAAATAAAATATAAAAAATTCTCTCTCTCTCTGTCTCTCTGTTTGAAAAAAAAAAAAAAAAAAAAAAAAGCCTGGTGCTGTGGCACATGCTTGTAATTCCAGGGACTCAGGAGGCTGAGGAAGGAGGATCCCAAATTCCAGGCCAACCTCAGCAAGACCCTGCCTCAAATTTTAAAAATAAATAAATACGTAAAAAGGAATGGGGATGTGAGTCAGTGGTACATTGCTCCCGTATTGAAAGCAAGCAAGCAGACATTGGAGGAATTCTGGGTTAAGAAGGTGGATAGTCCTTACCACAGCCAGGGTCCTAGGCCAGAGACCTGACTGTGAGGATCTGATAAATCAGGTTGGGCCACCTGCCTCAAAAACAGAACATAAAGGTAATGGTGAAACACATGAAAGGAATTTATTTTATTTTTAATATATTTTTAGTTCACCTTAGTGGCTTGCTTTTATTTTTATTTATTTTTTAGTTTTTGGCGGACACAACATCTTTGTTTTGAAAGGGTAAGTTTCTAAGCTGGAAAGCTTGAATTAAAATGTAAAAGATTAGGTATTATTGAGTTCCTCTGTCACACCCAGATTCCTGAGATAATTAAGACAACACCCTACTAGCCATTTAGCCTAGGGCCCTATGCAGTTCCTCACAGGGCCAGAACCAATCAGTTTGAATGTGTACCCCGCTTACGAATGACCAATCACCCCGCCCCACCTGTTCCCGCCAATGAATTTGCCAATCATGTCTCAGAGTTGTTGTTTAATTTCCCCGTGCCTCATGATGATTTGTTCTGATGTATGCAAAGACCACCGCCCTCTCCAAAAAGTGTACTTAAGCTCTGCTTGGCCTTTGCTCTGGGCTGCTCTCCCTCCTTGAGTGAGCACAGAGTCCCAGCGCGCTGGAATGGATCCCCAATAAATATCCCCTTTTGCCAATTGCATGGAGTCAGTCTCTTGGGTGGTGGTCTCTCCCTCTGACGTTTCGCCAGACCCTTACATTTCTCCCTCTGACGTTTCGCCAGACCCTTACAGTTTGTATGTGGTGCTGAGGATCGAACCCGGGCCGCATGCAAGCCAGGCGAGCTCGCTACCGCTTGAGCCACATCCCCAGCCCCTACATGAAAGGAATTTTAATCAATGCAAAAAGAAAGCCCTTCTTCCTGATGCCAATCCAATAATGAGTATGTGTTGTTGTTGCTTTTTAAGTTGTCAGTGGACCTTTGTTTTAGTTATTTATAGGCACTGCTGAGAATCAAACCCAGTGCTTCTTGCATGCTAGACAAGCACTCTACCACTAGGCTAGGACCCCAGCCCAAGTTTTGAGAAAAAGAAAAAAGGTTTATTGCTTTGCTAGCAAAGGAGAAACACAGGGGACTCCTGTCCCAAAGGCTGTGATTCTGCCCATCAAAAGGAACAGGGAGCTTCAGGTGCTTTGAGGCGACTCAAAGACTACATTCCATGTGTTCTCTGTTGGGAGTTTTCATTTTTCACTTGTTAATTTGGGAGACAGTCATTTCTGAGATCTCCCTTACCATTCCCAAAGTCTGGATTACTTTGTTCCTATGCTGGGTGTGTACTCAGGGACAGATAAATTTGCCTAAAATGGAGAAAAAAAGGTAATCCCATTTCATGAGATTAGAGAGGGGAGAGATTAGGGAGGAGGAGGGAGAGAGGGAGAGAAAGAAACACATCCATTTTAAAAATAAGTTGCCGTGGCAGAGCAGCAAGGGCTGTATTCAAAGCATAAAGTGGACCACTGTTACACAGCTACACTGGGAAGACAAGGGTACCCATGTCCTTAGCCCTGTCTTTGAGGAACTGACAATAACTTTGAGGTTTTATAAAAAAGGGTAAGACTTGAGGGGTCTTGAGAACCAAAGGCTTTTTTTTTCCACAGCTGCCAAACAGGTGCTCTTGACTGGGTGCGGTCTGGTCATCGTTCTCTCAGGATTGGTTAGGCAGGGGCCTTATCAAAGATGAGAAAATCTGCTGTTGCTGTTGCCTGCGGGTAGCTCTAATTCCTGTCTCTGAAAATTAGGCCTTGTTCCTGGAATCCAAGGTGACTCAGGGTCAAAGAGATAGAGGAGATAGATGGAGAATGGAGGCAGGGATTCCAAGTTTTTTATACTTCTTTGGATATTTAGACACTCACAGGCAAAAGAACAGTCTAGCTGGGCTCAGTGGTGCATGCCTGTAATCCCAGTGGCTGGGGAGGCTGAGGCAGGAGGATCATGAGTTTAAAGCCAGCTTCAGCAAAAGCAAGGCACTAAACATTCAGTGAGTCCCTGTCTCTAAATAAAATACAAAATAGGGCTGGTGGGGCTGGAATTGGGGCTCAGTGGTAGAATGCTCACCTAGCATGCATGAGGCACTAGGTTTGATCCTCAGCACTACATAAATATAAAATAAATATATTTTTTTAAAAAATTAGGGCTGGGAATGTGGCTCAGTGGTCAAGTGCCCCTGAGTTCAATTCCCAGTATCCAAAAAAAAAAGTCTAGTTCTTCTTAGAATACCAGTCTAAGCTTGATTTTTTTCCCTAAAACTACTAAAATGACAGTAGTGGGATTAATAAAAGAGACAAGAGCCAGGTGCAGTGGTGCACACCTATAATCCCAGCAACTAGGGAGGCTGAGGCAGGAGGATTATAAATGCAAAGCTAGTGGGCTGGGGATGTGGCTCAAGCGGTAGGGCGCTCGCCTGGCATGCCTGCGGCCTGGGTTCAATCCTCAGCACCACATACAAATGAAGATGTTGTGTCCACCAAGAACTGAAAAATAAATATTAAAAAATTCTCTCTCTCTCTCTCTCTCTCTCTCTTTAAAAAAAAAAATAAGTTCAAAGGTAGCCTCAGCAATTTAGCAAGACTCTGTCTCAAAACATTAAAAGGGCTGGAGATGGGGCTCACTGACACCAAAAATATGCAGGGGTCGGGGGGAATGTGGTGTGAGTTGGGGATGCAGTTGTTGGGGTGCAGCGGAGCAGCGGAGGGGAGAAACCACACAAGAGACTCACTTCATGCAATCGCAAGGGGGAAGTTTATTGAGGATCCTGTTCCAGCGCGCTGGGACTCTGTGCCCACTCAAGAAGGGAGAGCGGCTCAGAGCCCAGAGCAGAGTTCAAGTGGAGCTTAAGTACACTTTTCAGAGAGGGTGGGGGGCTTTGCATACATCAGAACAAATCATCATGAGGCACGGGAAAATTGAACAACAATTCTGAAACATGATTAGTACATATATTGGCGGAAACAATCAGGGCAGGAATGATTGGTGCTCCCAGGTGGGGTACACATTCAAACTGATTGGTTTGGACCCTGAATATCTACGTGACAAACTGCACAGGGTCTTGAATGCCTACGTGAGGAGTTGCACAGGACCCCAGTCCATAAATCACTAAATGGCCAGTAGGGCCTTGTCCTAACTGCCTCAGGAATTTAACCCATGCTTTGCAGTTTTAGAAGCAGGTTTACAAGCCTGGTCCTTTACACTTTAACTCAGGCTCTGCGGCTTAGAATCAGCTTGGAAATTTTACCTTTACACAGTTCAGTAATAGAGCACTTGCCTAGAACAAAAAATAGAAAACTTCGTTATGGTAAGAACAAGTAACATATGTGCCAAGTAAGTGAGACAATGACCAAATGAAATTGCTTAATTGGAGTAGCTTTAGCGTTTGAATTTTATAATTTTTTTATGGGAGGAGTCAAAGGATAGCTTTAGGATGGGGTTAGCAGAAGTGGGGGGAAGGGTGGAAAGGAAGGGTGGGGTTGAGGTGGTAAAAATTGGTTAGAATTTTCAGAGTTGAGCCTGTGACTGCATTGATAGGCTAGGCAGGGCTGGCTGTGAAACAGCTTGTGGTCTTATATTTCCTGAACACAAGGGTGCAATAGAGCTGTTGTGAAATCGTTAAACTGTTTTGCAAATTGTCATTTCCTTAGCTTTCCATTTCTCAGTCTTGAGAAAGATAAGAGAAAATACGAATTCTTAAAACAAGAACAATGTATTATTTTTAAGGAAAAGAAAAAAAGAAAAAGATAAACTAAAAACATGTTAAGAGCTTTTTCTTTTTTATTACTATTTTTTTAATGGTGCTGAGGATTGAACCCAGGTCCTCTCACTAGATCTATAGCTCAAAGACATGATAACAAATGAAAAAAAAAAGACTTTTCTTCTTCTTTCTTTTTCTTTCTTCTTCTTTCTCCTTCCTTCCTTCCTTCCTTCCTTCCTTCCT
Organism: Ictidomys tridecemlineatus; assembly: GCF_052094955.1. NCBI lineage: Eukaryota > Metazoa > Chordata > Mammalia > Rodentia > Sciuridae > Ictidomys > Ictidomys tridecemlineatus. Next base: position 76,852,193 of record NC_135482.1, on the reverse strand, counting down.
TCCTTCCTTCCTTCCTTCCTTCTTTCTTTCTTTCTTTCTTTCTTTTTCTTTCTTTCTTCAGAGATTGAACCCAGGGACACTTTACCACTGAGTAACTTCCCTAGTGCGCGCGCGCGCACACACACACACACACACACACACACACACACACACCCTTTTTAAAAATTTTAAGCAGCATCTTACTAGTGTTGGTAAAGATGGCGCCCGGAGTGCTTCTCTTCTGGGAGCTCAAGAGTATTGGTAAAGATGGTGCCTGGAACACTTCTCTTCCAGGGGTTCAGGTCAATGACGCACTGAATGGCATGAGAACCATCACCTCCAATCCCTGTGAATGGCGTGAACTTTGAATGGCGCACCTCCAATCCCTGAAGTGGCACGAACTCTCTCGGCCAATGAAGAAGTAACAGCCCACTCGCCTTGCTCCTCTTCATCCTGTGTTAAGCCCATAAATATCAATACCCTGTTCAAGTTTTCTTACTCTCTTAGTCTTACTCCCTCTCCTCCCTTTCCTCTCTCTCCCCCCTCTTTCTTCTCTCTCTCTCTCTCTCCCTCCCTCCCCCCCACTTCTGGGACTGGCCGTTATGGTCCTCCTAATAAAATCAAGGACAGGTAAACAGTTGTTTTGGCTTGTTGAGTTTACAGAGCTTTTCCATTGTCCTTTACAACTAGGTTGCTGAGGTTGGCTTTGAACTTGGGATTCTCCTGACTCAACCTCCGAAGTTGCTATGTTGCCGAAAGCTCAGTCCTTGTCCCCAGTACCAATCCAATAACAAGGACACCATTTTGAGGAAAAAGAAAGTTTATTACTTTGCGAGCAAAGGAGAAACATAGGAGATTCCTGTCCCAAAGGCTCTGATTCTGCCCATTAGTGGGAACAGGGAGCTTTTACAGAGGTGATTCAGAGACAATGAGATCAGGGAGGAAAAGATTAGGAAGAAAAGAAAAACACATGTTAGTTTCAAAGCCACAAGGGATATAGTCGAAGCATCAAGTAAACCCCTGTTATAGCTGGGATTACAGGTCTATGCAATGGCAACCAGCAAAATTGAGAAATTGAAAAAAGTTTTTGTTTTTTTTTTTTTGTTAAAGGTCTCAGCTTGAAAATGTCAGTTCACAGCCACAGATACTGGCTCTTCCAACCAGGCTCTTCCAACCATCAATCCATGCCATTCATGGCTAAGCCCTTGCATGCAACCACCTTGGCTCACCCAGGAACACAGACTCAAGCTATCCCTGCATATCAGCTGCTCTCTGGCCCATCTCAGCACCACTGGAGCCTGATGGGATTGAGGCAGCTGGGGGAAAATTGAACAAAATATTTAAAGAAAAAAGTTTAAAAGTACAGGGCTGAGGGTGTGATTCAGGGGTAAAGCATTTGCCTAGCTTGCAAAAAACCCTAGGTTTGATCCCAGCACTGAGGAAAAAAATAATTTTTAGGTATATCAAAAAGAGAAAAAGATAAAAAATAGTAGGAAAAAAAGAAGTTTATGAAGTTCAGCCACCAAATAATAGATTTGCAGGAAGAGAAAAATAGGTTAAGAAATCCACAATGAAAGTATTAAAGAAAAATTTCCAGAACTAAAGAATATAAATTGCCAAATTGAAACTACTATCACAATAGATTAAAATTGTCCTCTACCAAAGCATATGTTTGTGCAGTTTAAATCATCTAGGACAAAGAGGAGATTCTTCTACTTTAAGAAAGGAAAGTCTGATGCCATCAAAAGCCTACCAACCAAGAAAAGCGCAGGACCAGATGGATTCTCAGCCAAGTTCTTCAAGACCTTCAAAGAAGAATTAACACCAATACTTCTCAAAGTATTCAATGAAATAGAAAAGGAGGGAACCCTGCCAAACTCATTCTATGAAGCTAGTATCACCCTGATACAAAAAACAGACAAAGACACAAGAAACAAAAATTTCAGATCAATATTTGTGATGAACATAGATGCAAAAATTCTCAATAAAATTCTGGCAATTTGCAGGGCTGAGGATACAGTTCAGTTGGTAAAGTGCTTGTCTTGAATGCACAAGGTCCTGGGTTCAATCCCCAGCACCAAAAAGAAAAATTTCTGGCAAGTTGCATACAAAAACATTAAACAGATAGTGCACCAAGATCAATTGGGGTTTATTCCAGGAATGCAAGGTTGGTTCAACATATGGAAATCAGTAATTCATCACATCAATAGGCTTACAGACAGGAATCAGATGGTTATCTCAATAAATGCAGAAAAATATTTGACAAAATACAACACCCCTTCATTTTCAAAACACTAGAAAAATTAGGGATAATTGGAATATATCTCAACATTGTGAAAGCTATCTATACTAAGCCCCAGGACAACATCATTCTAAATGGAGAAAAATTGAAAATATTCTCTCTAAAAATTGGAACAAATCAGGGATGCCCTCTTTCACCACTTCTATTCAACATAGTTCTTGAAAATCTAGCAAGAGCAATCAGACATACAAAAGAAATTAGAGGAATATGAGTAAAAAAAAGAACTCAAACTATCACTATTTGCTGATGACATGATTCTATATTTAGAAGATCCAAAAAATTCTACTAGAAAACTTCTAAAACTAATAAATGATTTCAGCAAAGTAGTAGAATATAGAATCAATACCCATATATCAAATGTACTTCTATATATAAGCAATGAATCACTGTAAGAGAAATTAGAAAAACTAATTTCCCAATAGCCTTAAAAAAAAAAATTGGGGGAATCAATTTAACAAAAGAGGTAAAAGACCTGTACAATGAAAACTACAGAACACTAAAGAAAGAAATTGAAGAAGACCTTAGAAGATGGAAAGATCTCCAACACTATTGGATAGGCAGAATTACTATTGTCAAAATGGCCATACTACCAAATCTGTTATACAGATTTAATGCAATTCCTATTAAAATCCCAATGACCCTGGGGATGTTGCTCAAGCGGTAGCCTGCTCGCCTGGCACATGTGAGGCACGGGTTTGATCCTCAGCACCACATACAAAGATGTTGTGTCCACCGAAAACATTAAAAAATATCTCTCTCTCTCTCTCTCTCTCTAAAAAAAAAAAAAAAAAAAAAAAAAAATCCTGATGATATTCTTTACAGAACTGGAAAAAGCAATGATGAAATTCATTTGGAAAAATAAGAGACCCAGGGGCTGGGGATGTGGCTCAAGCGGTAGCGCGCTCGCCTAGCATGCGTGCGGCCCGGGTTCGATCCTCAGCACCACATACCAACAAAGATGTTGTGTCCGCCGAGAACTAAGAAAAAATAAATAAATGTTAAAAAAATAAAAAAATAAAAAAAAAATAAGAGACCCAGAATAGCCAATGCAACCTGTAGCAAAAAGAGTGAAGCTGGGGGCTGGGGATGTGGCTCAAGGGGTAGCGCACTCGCCTGGCATGCTTGCAGCCCTGGTTCGATCCTCAGCACCACATACAAAACAAAAGATGTTGTGTCCGCCGAGAACTAAAAAATAAATATTAAAAAAAAAAAAGAGTGAAGCAGGAAGTAATACCTGAGCTTAAACTATACTACAGAGCAATAGTAACAAGGAGGGCATAGTATTGACAGAAAGGAAGATCTGAGAGGAAGGGAGGAGCAAAAAACAAAAATGAGGAACATAAATCACAATTATTTTGCATTCTCAATAACAATACAGGAAGCTAGAAGACAGTATGGCAATGCTTTTAAAATAGCAAAGGAAATCATTCCAGCAGAGAACTCTCTGTTCAGCCAATTACCAAACAAATGTTGGAGAATTGAGATGTTCAATTGTACAGCACTTGCTTAATATGCACAAGACATGGGTTTGATCTCCAGCATGGCAAAATAAATAAATAAAATACAAGTATTGCCAGGCATGATGGCACATGCTATAATCCCAGTACTCAGGAAGCTGAGGCAGGGGGATTGCAAGTCCCAGTCCAGCCCAGGTAACAACCCTGTCTCAAAGAAACACAAAAAAATAAACACAAGTGTTGGTGGAGACAAAGACTTGCAAAGAGTTCAGAAAAGAAAATGATTTCCTGTTAGAGTCTGTAAACAAGTCAAAATAACACCTGGCATTTTGCCAGGAGAATGTTAGAGTTCATAAACAAGTCTGGATGGTGCCTGGCAAAATGCCACAGGTAGTGGTTTGAGAAGTAACAGAAGTAACAAAAGCGAGCCATTAAGAGTGGAGATTCCTTATTGGTTGACTGATGTATCTAGTTTATGCTAATTAAGATAAGATGTGCAAAATAAATACCTCTGTTGCCCTACAATAAATGGCTCCTACTCCTGCTGTATCAAAGCACACAACTTATTCGTCACCCCCCACACACGGGTTATTTTGCACAGCCAGCCAGGCTGTGGCAATTTCCATATACCTTTCCTAAAGAAACTACTCCCAGAGGACATGCGCTACCAAAATGAGAATGACTAAAAAAGGAAAAGCACTGGTCCTGGTGGAGCACACCTTTAATCCCAGTGACCTAGGAATCAGACAAAAAGATCACTGGTTCTAGGCCAGCCTGGGCAATTTAGTGATGATGTCCCAAAATAAAATTTTTTAAGGGATGTAGAAAAAAGGGGGGGGGCTTTAGATGTGGCTTGGTGGTGATATAGCCCTGGGGTGGTGATATAGCCCTGCCAAAAAAATTAAGATAAAAAGAGGAAAATATGAATTTACGAAACAAAAGAATTTAGGCAAAAGAAATATCCAACATGGTAGTGAAGGAATGTCAATAATAGGATGAGAATCAGGTAACAAGCATAGAAGGCAACTGGTTCAGATTGAAAAAACTCAAAATCCAGATTCATTGGAGTTGGGTCTGGTGGCACATGCCTGTAATCCTAGAGACTCAGGAGGCTAAGGCAGGAAATTACAAGTTCAAGGCCAGCCTCAGCAATCTAGTGAAGCCCTGTCTAAAAAAAAAAAAATTAAAGAGTTGGGGATGTAGTTCAGTGTAAAGTGCCTACTGGTTTCAATCTTCAGTACCAAAAGAAAAAGACAGATGTACTCTTATGGGCCAGGCTATATGGGCAATGACCAAACAGACTCCATTTTACCCTAAGACTCCATGTCATGTAAGAAATGTTTCTTTCATGGAAAAACCCTGTCTCTGTACCTACCAATAGTTGCTTAGCATAGAATATTGGCAACGCAACATGGCAAAATTGTTCCTTATATTCTTGTACACTGTACTTGTGCAATATACTCTTGAAAGACCCCCGAGACCCCAACCCAGAATGGAACACACGAGTCACTGGATGCAATCAGCAGGAGGGTTTATTCTTACATAGGCGCCCATGGATGCAAAGCAGTACCTCGGCCGTAGCTTTGGCTGCTTGCATGCCTGGGCTAGGGGTTACAGGATTTTTATAGGCTGCAAGGGACAAGATTTCAACGTGGCACAGTAACAGCTATTTCATTGGCCCCCTCATGACAGCTTGGCACAGTAACAACTATTTTAATTGCCCCCCTCTCAAGCCCCTAAAAGTGGTCACAGGGGGCAGAGTGGTTTTGGGGACCCCACCCATGTGTTCCTATTTTTGTCCCCTTTTGCTTAAGTTTGCCCCTCTGGAATGTCTCGTGGTTTCTTGACTGTCTGGGTCATTTTGCGGTTGCTTTGTGCAAGACTTGAGGGGCTATGTGCTGCTGAGTTTAGACATGAGGGCGTTAACATATGGGTTACAACATGGGGGGGGGGTGTGGGGCATGGGTTGCCGTTAGGAGGAAGCATCTTGTGACTGCAGAGCAAAAGGTTATATATATATTTCTTTTTTTAACATTAAGCTTAAGGCTTTAAGGCTGGGGTCTTTCACTCTAACCACCTGGAATGTTGATGTTTGTCGAGACAGTAATAATCATTCTTTAACTTGTACTCAACTAGGGTCATTTTGACCCACTTCCCTTTCTGCTATGATCTTAGGTCTCATGATGTTTATGATTTCAAACCATAGCAACAACCACTTATGATTAATGTACTAACATACTTTACTTGTAGTTTTGCATCATAAAAAATTTGTTCTAACCCCTGGAGAAGGTCAAGGAGTGCAAACTTGCAGTTTGCCTTCATCCCACCAGCTGGTACCTGGCCAGCTACTGAATAAAGGTGGTTTTATCTTCTATTTTAAGACTGACTCCATGATTTACTGAAATCTCACCCAAAACAGTACTGTCATCTCCTCTCCAATATGTCTACTGCCATTTTAGAGTTGATCTCAGAATCTTGGGCTAGGGTTGTAGCTCAGTGGTAGAGCACTTGCTTTGCATACATGAGGCCCTGGGTTTGATCCTCAGCACCACATAAAATAAATTTAAAAAAATAAATAAATAAAGATATTGTGTCCATCTACAAATATATATATATAAACTAAGCTCAGAATCTTGTCTGAGCTTGACTTGTTTGTATTCCTTGCTCCAATCACTTGTGATGCTATGCTTTGATCTACTCCTGAGACTTTGGCATAGGGCAATTACTTATAAATCCAAAAGTTTGGGATTGGGGATATAGCTCAGCTGAAGAGTATTAGGTGAGTATTCCTTAAAGTCCTAATTTTTTTTTTTAAGTTGTTGATGGAACTTTATTTGCTTATTTAGATGTGGTACTGGGAATCAAACTCAGTGCTTCATAAGTAAGAGGCAAGCACTCTACCCCTGAGCTACAACTCCAGCCCCTAAGGCCCTAAATTTGATCACAGCATAACAAAAGGAGGAGGAGAGGAGGAAGGGGAGAAGAAGAGGAGGAGAAAAGGAAGAAGAAGAGAAAGAAAAAAAGATAAGAAGAGGAAGGCTGGGAAAGAGAATAGTAGAAAGAGGAAGAGGAAAAATTCTGAGGGGAAGATGGTAGGGAAAGAAAGGAAGGAAATGCACATCCATAATGCCAGCTACTCAGAAGGCTGAGGCAGGAGGATAGCAAGTTTGAGTCAGTTTGTGCCAAGGTCTCGGCTTGGCACCAGAATCATGAGCCACCACACACCTTTGTAGGTTCAAACAGCAATTCTTTATTCCCGCTCTCACACCGCCTCCACACAGGTCCAGGGGCAATCCCCTTCTGCCGTCTCCCGCACAATTCACCTACTCCACAAGGCTATCTCCAAATCTCATTTTAATCTCACGAGAACTCAACGGGCACAAGCAGCAGGAACACCCTAATCCCAGCAATAATCTTCAGTCTCTAACTTCTCTAAAACCCATTATCTTAAACTGGCAACGCCTTAAACTCAAGGAGCCAGTTACTTCCTCAAATCTGATCAGCTCTAAACCCGGATCCGCCTTGGTCCTTGAGCAAGGTCACCTTATTAAAGCATGCATGCAATGTCCCATCGAATGTCCTCTAAGCAGCATGGGGTACGCTTGGCAAGGAAATTTCGATGCGTCATTCCTACTTGACAATGGCCCTCAGCAAGTTTGGGTAATTTAGTGAGACTGTATTTCATAATAAAAAAATAAAAAGGCCTGGGGAAGTGGCTTAGTAGTAGAGTGCCTTTGGGTTCCATCCCTAGTACTGCAAAATAAATAAACAAAGCTTAAATCAGAAATTTAAAACCAGCCTAATCTTGTAAGACTCCAATATGTGACTTAGAAAAACTAAAAATTGCTAAAGAAACATTTCTGATTAATATTCAGATCAGGAATGTTAATCCAGAAATTATAAATATCTGTTGTAAGGGCTGGGGATGTGGCTCAAGCGGTAGCACGCTCGCCTGGCATGCGTGCGGACCGGGTTCGATCCTCAGCAACCACCTACAAACAAAAAAAAAATGTTGTGTCCGTGGAAAGCTAAAAAAAAAAAAAATTAAAATTCTCTCTCTCTCCCTCCCTCCCTCCCTCCCTCCCTCCCTTTAAAAAAAAATCCATTGTATTTTGAATAAATACACTTGTTGCTTTCTTGTCCTTGATGCCAATCCAAGAAGTAGGATGTGATTTTGAGAAAAAGGAAATAGAAGGTTTATTGCTTTGTCAGCAAAGGAGAAACAGAGGGGTCTGCTCTCCAAGAGGCTGTGATTCTGTCCATCAGGAGAAGCAGGAGGATTTTAAAGAGGTGACTCAAAGGTAACATTCTGCATGTTTGGTTGGAGTTGTCATTCACTTGTTAATTTGGGAGATAGTCCTTTCTAAGATCTTCTAATACCATCTCTGAGGTCTAGATTACTTCCTTCCTATGAAGGGCGTATTCAGGGACCGATAACTGCCTAAATCCGGGGAGAAAGGTACTTCTGTTTCCCTTGAGATTAGAGTTGGGGAGAGATTAGGGAGGAGCAGAAAGAGAGGAAGAGAAAAAAAAAATGTCAATTTTAAAAATAAGAAAATAAGTTGCAGTGGCAGAGCAGTAAGGGCTATATTCAAAGTATAAAGTTACACTCTCCCTGCCAGAATCCTTAAAATAAATTTATGAACTGCCTCAGTCTGGCTGGGCACAAATCACAGGCAGGTCACGAGCCACTTGTAGGTTCAAACACGAACTACTTTATTGCTGGTAGCAGGCCTTCCCTGGCCCCTGGGGCCCAGGCCCCAGTTCCTTGTTCTGCATGTCAAAGTGGCCAGCTCACAAGGCCATGATGCAGACTTTCCGTTCTCCTGTTTATCTGCCTGAGACATATGTGCTCCACGGGAACTTCTTGACCTTTTCTGCTCTATGGACTTCCTGATAAGGGAAGTTTCGGTATCTAACAATGGCACATGTCACAACCTAATTTCTCCCCTCTCCCTCCCTCTTTTGAGTAACTTTCCACTTCTACTGCTTGGGGTATAAAAGAAGATGATGTTAGTAATAAGGTGGTGACTCCTGGATGAAGAACCTTGGTGTCTTGTGTACTTCTTAACCCCGCCATCCCTCGTCGGACTTGGCTCCGTTACCTGGACGCGGCACTTTCTTGCCCGAACCCCACGGTAACTCTCTAGAACTACAGGGAAACTCCTCGAGAACCAACGGGAACTCCAAGAGAACTCAAAAGTAGCGGGCACCTGAGGCAGCAGGAGCCGCCCCACTAGCGGACAGCAGAGGTCCACATACACAACTGAATACACAGTTTAACTTAATCACCATCATCCCAATGGCTCCATGGCGTCACCTCCCAACCACTCCTTCAGGCAAAATGCCAGGCGCCTTGGGCTGGGGATGTGGCTCAAGTGGTAGCGCTCCCCTCCCATAAGTGCGGCCTGGGTTCGATTCTCAGCACCACATACAAACAAAGATGTTGTGTCCGCCAATAAATAAAAAATAAATATTAAAATTCTCTCTCTCTAAAAAATATGTTTAAAAAAAACAAAACAAAGATGTTATGTTGCCAAAAATTAAAATAAATAAATATTAAAATTCTCTGTCTCTCTAAATAAATAAATAAAATCAGTCAGCAGTTTGAAGCTCAGCACTCAACTGAGCCATTTTGAAAAAAAAGAACTAGGTCCTTTTGATGTTTTAGGAGTTTTTTCCTGTTTTTTGGAGGATTCTTGACCTTTTGATCTTGATGTTGATGGTTTTGAGTCTTTTCCATTCTGGTTTGATTTTTATGCACTTTTGGCTGGAATATCTCATATAGATTTCTTCACTGGAGTTTTTTCTTCAGTTTCCTTGAAAAACCAGCTTCTATCTCAGAGCAAACCTGTCCAAGGAAGGGACATGACCTTTGTCCTTGGAAAGACCCACAGAGCACTCCTAAGCACATTCCCACCCTGTTAAGTTGTTTATCTACAAATAACAGGAGAGATCTGCTGCACCAGGTGTCCCTGACTCAGTCAGGCTAGGTGCGGATCCATAGCAACCCCCTAGCAACCACCAATCAGCATGAGACAGGGAAATACCTGGGATGCCAGATAACCCTCCCGGTAGTTTATGGTGGTTGATAACAAATTGGGAAACCATGTAGTTCAGCATATACTCCCCTCTTGGCTTAAACCAATCAGTTCAAATGAGTACCCCTTTTGTACTGACCAATCACCCCTACCCAACTTGTTCCCGCCAGTGAATGTACTAATCGTGTTTTAGAGTTGTTATTTGATTTTCCCGAGGTGTGTGTTGATTTGCTATGATGTATGTGAAGTCCCTGCCCTCTCCAAAGAATGTATAAAACTGCTGCAAACCCTGGGCTCGGGGCCTCTCAGTGTCACCAGTTGCTGTGTGTGTGCGCGCTCGCGGAGGACTGAGCTAGCTCACAATAAACACCTCTTTGCTGCTTACCTCGATCTTGGGTCTCTGGTGGTCTTTGGGGATCCCAAATTCGAGCATAACATCCTCATAATCAAAATCATTATCATCATCATCTTCTTCTTTATCATCATAGACATCTTCATCAGCAGCAAGTTTTACTTTTTTCTGGGGAAACTTACTACCACCTCCAGGGCAGATTACTTTCCAGATACACTTAAGAGTTTCACATCCTCCTCCTCTTCATCTTCTGACTCTGCATCTACTAATTGCTGGCCACTAATATGCACAGGCCCTGAACCGCACTTTAAGACTGCACTTTTTAAGACCACAGGTGGTGTGATTTCAAAGCCCCCAAGGGAAAACTTTGGCTGTACAGACATTTTCAATGTTGCCAGTGTTACTTTGATTGGACTGCCTTCATAATTCATTGCCTCTGCTTCAACAGTGTGCAATTCATCCTTTGCGCCAGCCCCTAAACTGACCGTTCTTAAGGATAACTGGTGCTCATTTTTCATCATTATTCACCTTAAAGTGATAATACTTTTCAGCCTTTAGCTCACAACTGAAAAGGTAGTTCTGGGGCCTCAGGGGGCTCATATCCATATCCATCGAATCTTCCATGGGATAGTAGCACGCACTTAGATGAGAGAGAAGGCGGAGGGAAAATGGGTGGCTGCTCTAGAGATGCACAAGACAAAATCATGCCAGGGAGTCTTCAAACCTTAATAGTGTTTACTGGCAGAACCCTTTAGGTATGGCTTTGTGAAAGACAAAATCTAAATTGGACATTTGTCATTGTCCAGTTATCTTTAATCAAAGAGCAAACATAATTTATTCAAACTTGCCATTTATGCTGTTTCCATATATGTTTTCACAAATGGATAACATAGGGAAAGGATTTTGTGTGTTACTTTCAAGGTCAGGGCATAGAGGATGACTTTTGAGTTTGACCTGAAAGACAAAACCAAAAGTTGGAGTGGCAGTCATAAAGTCCTTGAAAAGTTTCACTTTTCCACCCAAGGGCGTTTCTGAGAAAGGCTCACCACTCCCTCATACCAACCCAAGCCCTAACTGCCCTCATTAGAACCCTCCCAGTTCTGATTCCTGAACCTGCCCCATAAAAGTCCCAGAACCCAAGCTTGTTTTGCCTCTCTCTGCTATAGAGAGATGGCCATTATTTGTCAGCTCTAACAAATAATCTCTCCTGTTTTTCTCTGCCTGGTCTTGCAGTCTTTCATTTCTTGCTTACCCATCTCTCCTTCCTCACTTTCCCTTCTGCAGTTGTTTAGGTAACTTTCTTTAGAAATTTTTGGGCAAAGCAGTATTCAATAGGGCCTCTGTTGAACCTGACCTCTGGAGTTAGACTGAAAAACCAGCCTCTACCTCAGCCTGTCCAAGGAAGGAGCATGACCTTTGTCCTTGGAAAGACCCACAGAGCACTCCTAGGCACATTCCCACCCTACTAAGTTGTTTATCTACAAATAACAGGAGAGATCTGCTGCACCAGGTGTCCCTGACTCAGTCAGGCTAGGTGGGGATCCATAGCAACCCCCTAGCAGCCACCAATCAGCATGAGACAGGGAAATACCTGGGATGCCAGATGACCCTCCCAATAGTTTATGGTGGTTGATAACATGTTGGGAAACCATGTAGTTCAGCACAAACACCCCTCTTGGCTCAAACCAGTCAGTTCAAATGAATCCCCCTCTTGTAGTAACCAGTCACCCTTACCTAACTTGTTCCTGCCAGTGAATGTGCTAATCATGTTTTAGAGTTGTTGTTTGATTTTTCCCAAGTTGTGTGAGATTTGCTAAGAGATGCTATGATGTATGTGAAGTCCCTGCCTTCTCCAAAGAATGTATAAAACTGCTGCAAACTCTGGGTTTGGGGCCTCTCAGCATCACCAGTTGCTGTGTGCACGCGGAGGACCGAGCTAGCTCGCAATAAACACCTCTTTGCTGTTTACATCGATCTTGGTCTCTGGTGGTCTTTTGGCGGTCCCGAATTTGAGCATAACAAGACCTTGGCTCATAACAAGTTCCTTGTTCTCAGAAAAATTCACAATTCTGAGTGTTAATATTTCCTTCTGACAATAGGGGATAAAATAGTATTCATGTACTGTGTCTCTGAGATTAAATGAATTAAAGAATGTAAAACACATGATACTAGATCTCAATCAACATTAGCTAGCGTGTGTTTCGATAGTTCCATAGAACTATTCTAAAAAAGGAAATGGAATATAGAATGGAAATGGAAATGGATATGGAAAATGACAAACCCCAAAAGTAGTGAGACCTAGGAAAAGGGGAGTGAGAAGAGAAGCCATACATTGAGAGCACTGATCCTTTCCCAGTACATTCTTTCCCAGTGATAAAACCCTGGAAAGGCAGGAAGAGGCCAAAGCATGAATCCTTCTGAAAACAAATCCTTTCCACTTTCCATTTACCAACCACTGACCCGAGACCCTCCATCAGGTCCAGTACAAGAAATTTCATTTTTTTGACCCTAAACTCCCTCCCATTTTGCCCCATAAAACAGACCCCAAATTCCTAAGCACTAAAACTGACTCCTTTACTGATTAATAGAACCAACCCCAAATTCCTGGGTGCCCAAAGAAAATTGATGTGCTCACTAGACCACCTCTCAGAATAACCTATATAAGCCAAGGCCCTTTCTTTGTACAGGGGCTCATTTTCCAACCAGGAAAGTGGGTCCCACTATGCTGTCATTTCGTCCCTGCATCTCCTGCTCCTAAATAAAGCACTGAGCTGATTTGTGAATTTTGCATTTGTCCTGGTCTTTTTGTGCTAACAAAAGGTAGACTCTGTTTCCTTGGGATTAAAACTAGGATCTCATGTACACAGGCAAGTATACTGAGCTACATCCCCAGCCCCTAAAGGTAGACTCTCTAAAATGGTTTCCAAGACCCTTCTTAATCTGGCTCATGCTTCCCTTTTCATTTTCACCAAATGGCAGATAGTTTCCTTTATACACAGTAATTGTCACAGGAGAGTGTGTAACAGGGTTCACTTGATGTTTGACTACATCCCTTGTTGCTTTGAAACTTACATACATTTTTTGGGGTTAGGAGGTACCAGAGATTGAACTCAGGGGCACTCAACTTCTGAGCTACATCCCCAGCCCTATTTTGTATTTTATTAGAGACAGGGTCTAACTGAGTTGCTTAGTGCCTCACTTTTGCTGAGGCTGGCTTTGAACTCTTGATCCTCCTACCTTGGACGCCCTGAGGAGCTGCTGGGATTACAGGTGTGTGCCACTGTGCCCAGCCTTACATGTTTTTTTTTTTTTTCTTTTCCCAACCTTCTCCCTCATCTTTTCCCTAAATTTTTCCCTGATCTTTTCTCTGATTTTCTTTTCCCTATCCTTCTCCTCCATGATCGTCTATTCCCTGATCTTCTCCTTCCTGATCTCTCCTCCTTAATCTCATTTTCTCTGAATCACCTCTATAAAATCCACCTGTACCTGTTGACGGGCAAAATCAGAGGCTTTGCGGCAGGAGTCCACTGTGTTTCTCCTTTGCTTACAAAGCAATAAACATTTTTCCTTTTTTCTCAAAACCATGTCCTCATTATTGGATTGTCATCAGGGACAAAGACCAAGCATTGGGCAAAAAGTGAGGAGCTAAAGCTCCCATCCCCGGTTCTTAAAATACCGATGAAAGAAAATTTAAAGTCAGACACCAAAAGTGATATGGTGGCACATACCTGTAATCCCAGCAGCTCAGAAGTTTGAGACAGGAGGATCGAAAGTTCAAACCCAGCCTCAGCAATTTAGCAAGGCCCTAAGCAACTTAGGGAGACCCTGTCTCTAAATAAAAAGGGCTGGGGATGTGGCTCAGTGGTTAAATGCACCTGGGTTCAATCCCCCAAACCAAAAAAAAGAAAGTAGAGAAAGGCTCAAGCAGAGAGCAACAAAGGAAACAGTCTTGCTTCCTAATTTTACTATTTGATGATTGTGTTGAGAACCAGGGACCAAATTCTGCAATCTTCACTAATCAGGTGTTGAAATCCTCCTTCACATTATGCAGTCAGTAGAGTCCTAGAACAGTCAGTGGCCATCCTGTTCAGAGGGGCTTTATTTACAAGTATATCCTATGTTAATGTGAGCAATGGGGTCAATGGTTGGAATTTAAACTGGCTCTCTTCGTTTCTATCTGTTCATTTGCAAGCTTTGTGCACTTGGTGTTTTCCTACAGGTTATCTCATTATTCATTTGAGGCACTAGGTTCAATTCTCAGCACCACATGAAAATAAAATAAAGATATTCTGTCCACCTAAAACTAAAAAATAAATATTTAAAAAAAAAAAGAAAAGAAAACTCGTGACCTTGCCATACACTTCACGGCTCATCACTACTTCTTGACATTGTGTTCCTTAGGTCTCTCTGCCTTGTACATGTCTTTGCTTCCTCTCTTCCCATGAGTGTCCTCTTCTCTGAACCCAAGGTCTTTAGCCTCTGAGCCACATCCCCATCCCTTTTCATTTTTTAAATTTAGAGAAAGGGTCTCACAGAGATGCTTAGGGCCTTGCTAAATTGCTAAGTCTGGGGTAACAGCTGTGTGCCACTGTGCCCAGCCTTATCTTTGTAGTCATGACTTGTTTTGTTTGAATGTTGTGAGCTCCTTGAGAGCAGAGATTATATATACTTCATATTTTGAATCCCCCAAACTCCTGTAGTGATTTGTTCATGGCAGTTATTCAATAAGTATTTGATAAATGAATAATGGATGAATAAGTAATGCTCAGACAAACTACTTCCAGATCCTCATCCTTTGTTTTGCAGGGTCTAGGACCTAAAGTTTATTTGAACTTCAGGAGCAAGCAAACTTATAGAAACTGAATCACATTAAATGGACTCTGAATGTAGCCTGTAAACCAGATGCAATTTTTTGAATAATAATGATTACTTCTATCCATGTATTCTTCCTCTTAGTTGAGTCTTTAGTCATAATCAATACAATTAATGAAGAGCCTTTTATAATCTGGGTATAAACCTAAGTTTACCAAGAGCAAATTCATTTGTTTTTTATTCTTCTTCCCCCCCCCCCATACTGGGGATTGAACCCAGGAATGCTCTACCCTTGAGCTATATCCCCAGTCTTTTTATTTTCTATTTTGAGACAGAGTCTTATAATTCTTATTTGAGGTTTTGAACTTGTAATTTCCTGCCTCAGCCTTTTAAATTATTTGGTTTACAACCACATGCTACCATGTCTGACACAAGTCCATCTCTTAAGAAGTGTTCAAGTAAGCTAATGGAAATGACCCTGAAAAGCAAGAAATCAATATTTTAATTTGCAATTGCCTTGAATTCAGAATGCTTAATTCTGTGTAAAGAGTACATTTCCTCCCAACAGTAAGTTATATAAGAAGCAAAATCACAGAGACCCACTCATTAATGAGGCAAAAATGACACTAACAGAAAGAAGATATACTGTTGAGATCTTATGATGCTACATTGTCCCCATAGGCTGACCTAACTATGAAGTCAAAAGTCAGAATCAGAATAAAGGAAGCTCACCAGTGTGGTGGTGAAATCCCAGTGACTCAGAAGGCTGAGGTAGGAGGATCGCAAGTTCAAAGCCAGCCTCAACAACTTAGCAAGGCCCTAAGCAACTTAGTGAGGCCCTAAGCAACTTAGTGAGGCCCTAAGCAATTTAGCAAAACCCTGTCACAACATAAAAAATAAAAAGGGTTGGGGATATGGCTCCATGATTAAGAGCCTCTGAGTCCCTGGCACTGGGAGAAAAAAAAAAAAAATTAAAGGAAGCTAGATGGCTTAATATTTAATGGTATCAGGCTGGAATAGATTTTTGTTAAATTGAACTGGGTGCTTGAAGTTTGTGGTATGAAACTCTTCCTTACAGGAAGGACCTTAAAGAAAACTTGTAAACTTTATATGTATTTGGTTGTGGGGTCTAGAAACTGAACTCAAGGGTGCTTTACCCCTGAGGTACATTTGAAGCCCTTTTAATTTTTTTTTTTTTTAAAACAGGGAGAGAGAGAGAGAGAGAGAGAGAGAGAGAGAGAGAGAGAGAGAGAGAGAGAGAGAAAGAGAGAGAGAATTTTAATATTTATTTATTTTTTTAGTTCTTGGTGGACACATCATCTTTGTTTGTATGTGGTGCTGAGGATCCAACCCGGGCCGCACGCATGCCAGGTGAGCACACTACCACTTGAGCCACATCCCCAGCCCCGAAGCCCTTTTAATTTGTATTTTGAGACAGTGTCTTGCTAAGTTGCCCAGGCTGCCTTGAACTTGTGATGCTCCTGCTTTAAACTTCCAAGTCACTGGGACTATTGGTGTGTAGCACTGTACTCAGCAACTTTATCTTTTAAATGTTTACCTGGCTGACCTACCAATATGAGACTGACTTTTCTGTAGATGAGGGCTAACCTCATCCTGGGTCAGCAAACTTTATGTAAAGAGCCAGATAATTAGGGCTGGGGTTGTCATTTAGTGGTAGAGTGCTTGCCTAGCATGTGTGAGGAAATCGGTTCAATTCTCAGTACCACATAATAAAGAAAAAAAAAAAGAAAGATACTGTGTCCATCTACAACTACAAAATATTTTTTAAAACGTCAGATAATGAATATTATTGGCTCTATGAGCCACACACTGTTGCAAGTACTCTGCTCTAGTACACAAGTGGCCATAAATAATAAAATAAATAAATGATAAATAAATAAATGAGCAAATAAATTTTTTTATATTTGTATTTATTTGTTAGTTTGGTTTTTATTTTCTTGTTGTTATTGTTTTTGTTTGTTTGTTTGTTGTTTTTTGTTTTTTTACCTGGGAGTGAAACAAGAGGCACATCCCAGACCTTTTTATTTGGAGACCAGGTCTTGCTCGGTTTTCCAGACTGGCCTTGAACTTGCAATCCTCCTGCCCAGTTTCCTAAATAGGTGGGATCATAAGCATGCAACACTCTGCCAGACTCATTTCCAGTGTTTGCACATTTTATCATGAATAAGCCTGCAATGAGCAAGTCTTTATGTGGACAAATTTCTTAATTTTATTTTTTTTATTTTAAGTATATTCAGACTTCCATATCAGGTACACACAGATTCAAGCAACCTCAGATCAAAAAAATATTTGGGGAAGAATTTCTGAACATGTATAGACTTTTTTTTTTTTTTTTTTTGCTATCATTCCCTAAAAAGAAATATGGTATGGGCTGGCATTCAGCATTTGCCTCGCATGTATGAGGTACTGGGTTCAATCCTCAGCACCACATAAATAAATAAATAAAAGACATTGTGTCCTTCTACAACTAAAAAAATATTTTTCTTACTTTTTTTTTTAAGAGAGAGAGAGAGAGAGAGAATTTTTTAATATTTATTTTTTAGTTTTCGGCGGACACAACATCTTTGTTTGTATGTGGTGCTGAGGATCGAACGCGGGCCAAACGCATGCAAGACGAGCACGCTACCGCTTGAGCCACATCCCCAGCCCCTGTAATAGGTATTATAAGTAAGGGAGGATGATTGAAAGTACTGTATACACATACTGTATACAGGGTATACACAAACTATATGTAAACACTATGCCATTTTATATAAAAAACTTGAACTGCCAAGAAGTGTGGTATGCACAGGCTCCTAGAACCAATCCCCCACAAATACAGACAGACTGCTGAATCTAGAAGTTGAATTGATTGGTCATGTGGTATGTTTCACTTCATAAGAAATCACCAATCTGTTTTCAAAATATTCATACCACTTACTTTATCAGAGATATGTATGTATAGGAGAAAACAGAGCACAAATAGGGTTCAGTACTATCCATAGTTTCGACAATCCATTGTGAGTCTTGGAATGTATCCTTCACGAGGAAAACTGTGATATTTCATTGAAGTTTTGGTTTGTATTTCCTCCATGACTGAATGATATTAAACATCATTTCATGTTGTTTTTACCATTTGTATAACTTCTTTGGCGAAGTGTGTGTTATGGTTTGTATGTAGTTTGAGTGTGTGCCCCAAGGGATTGTGTGTTAGATGTTAGGTCCCTAGCATGGTGATGTTGAGAGGCAGTAGAACCTTTAAGTGTCAGGACCTAGAGGAAGGCGATTAAGTTTTTACAGATATTGCCCTTGAAAAACATGAATGAAGTTCTTAAAGACCATAGTTAATTCCTATAAGAGTAAGTTATAGAGCTGGGGTTGCGGCTCTGTGGCAGGGTGCTTGCCTAGCATGTGTAAGGTACTGAGTTTGATTCTCAGCACCATGTTTCAATAAATTAAATGAAGGTCCATTAACAACTAAAAAATATTTTTTTTTAAAAAAAGAAGAGTAAGTTATAAAAAGGGAGATCCTGCCTTCTGAATCCCTCAACTTCCTATCTATTTTTGTGATCTCACCCTCTTATACATACTCCTGCCATGATGCCATCTGTCACGTGGTGACACAGTCCATGGGGCCCTTGCCAAAGATCAAACAGAAGGAGCTACCTAAGCTTAGACTTTGAATCTCAAAACCTGACTAAATACATGTCTGATCTTTATATGGACAAGCTTCAGGTATTTTGTTATACAACAAAAAAATGGACTAATCAGTTAATGTTAACACCCCCCACACACACTTGTATTATTTTTGCCAGATTTTGTTATTCCTTCAAAATAACTGGGGATGTAGCTCAGCGCTGAAGTGCTTGCCTGGCATGTGTGGAGGCTTGGGTTCAATTCCCAGCACCACAATAAATAAATGACTGGGGATGTTATTCAGTGAATTAGCACACCTGGGTTTAACCCCTAATTAAAAAAAAAAAAAAAAAAAAAGTGGTGGGAAAAGTAACTGAGAAGCCCCACTGGGAGCCTGAGGCATAACTTAGCAAGACCTTGTCTCAAAGTAAAAAGGACTAGGGATGTAGCTCAGTAACAAAGCGTTCTTGGGTTTAATCCCTAAAGAACTGACACACAAATAAATATTAACTATAACTTAATGCAAAGGCTGAGTACAGTGATCCATGCCCGTAGTCCAACGGTTAGAGTAGCTAGCAATGAGCAGTAAAATACATGGCAAGGTCACAAGTGTCCTTTAAATTACTTTAGGGTCTTCTTTAAACTACTTTCAAAGTGGATGAGAAAATAGAGTGGTCATTAATTTGTAGAAAATAAACAGAAGCAAAGGAGCTAATTGGGGGGGGGGCGGGGAGAAGGATTAATGGAACTAACTCTTAACAGGGTCCATTAAGGTTGGTGTGAAGCTAGGAATTATGACTACAGGTTTCTCCATCTGTCTGGGAAGAATATTCCTTTGGTAGCACAGGCACAGTAAGATAAGTTCTGACTGACTACTGACCTCAATGCCCACATTAACATGGGATTGACTTGTAGATGAAGCCCCCCTTAAATAGAATGGCCACTATGGCAGCTCCAGAGAGGACCAATTAAGGTCAAAAACTCCACCTTCTGATGTGAAGGAAGAGTTGAACACCAGATTGGCAAAGAGTACAGAAGGAGGTCCCCAGTTCTCCATAGACATCAAACAGTAATAACCTTGGAGACAGCGCTGTCCCTTTGTTCTCTGCTTAGAGATGGCCCATTGTCTTGAGAGTGCTCTCTGCTTAAGCCTCCTTTTGCTTTTATTTTACTTTTACTTCTAATAAAGTCCTCTTGCATGACTTGGTGTCTCATTTTCTTTTGTGGGCACAAGATAGCCAAGGTTTGGAGTTTCAGCTCCCTACTTTCCTGTGACATAGCTCCTTGGAAAGTTGAGGCAAAGAGGATCACTTGAGCCCAGAAATTCAAAATCAGCCTGAAAAACAATCATTATCAGACAATCTAAAGTATATATTTAGTCAGAAAGAAAGTGATCCCAGAATATATAAGAAGCAACAAAGGATAAAAATGATAGTGACTATTTGGATCAGTCTAAAATGCCAATTATAAAACAGTGGTAATGTTTAGTGATATTTTTTTTTTTTTTAGTTTATTTTGGAGGTGAAAGTGTTTTATTTATTTATTATTATTATTTTTTTAATTTTAACATTTATTTATTTTTTCTTAGTTCTCGGTGGACACAACATCTTTGTTGGTATGTGGTGCTGCTGAGGATCGAACCCGGGCCGCACGCATGCTAGGCAAGCGCGCTACCGCTTGAGCCACATCCCCAGCCCCCATGTTTAGTGATATTTAAAAACAAGATAAGAGCTGGGGTTGTGGTTCAGTGGTAGAGCACTTGCTTAGCATGTATGAGGCACTGGGTTTGATTCTCAGCACCACATATAAATAAATAAAATAAAGGTCCATCCATAACAACAACAAAATATATTTTTTTAATTCTTAAAAAACAAAACAAAGTAATATTAAAATATATGACAGGGCCAGGCATAGTGGCTCACCTGTAATCCCAGCAAATCTAGAGGCTGAGACAGGAATATTGTAAGGTTGAGACCAGCCTCAGCAACTTAGCAAGACCCTGGCTAAAATTTTTAAAATAATAAAAAGGGTTGGGGGATGTGCTCAGCATAAAGTGCCCCTGAGTTCAATCGCCAGTACCAAATAAATAAATAAACCATTTTTTTTTTTTTTTTGGTGTGTGTGTGTGTGGGGGGGGTCCAGGATGAAACCCAGGGTCTTGCATATGCTAGGCAAACACTTTATCACTGAGCTACACCCACAGCCCCCAAAGGACTTTTTAATACTTAGCTCTCTATATTAAGGATATTAACATTTTGTGATATTGGTTAAATTTTTGTTTTATATTTGTCCTTCAGTTTGAGGAGTCTTTAAACATAGACATCTATATTTTGTCAAATCTCCTTACCTTTTTTTGTTTTTTTCTTTTGCTGTGCTAGGGATTGAACCCAGGGCCTTGTGCATGCTAGGCAAGCACTCTACCAACAGAGCTATATCCCCAGCCCTCCTTACCTTTTTTATGCCTTCTGTCTTTTCTAGCTTTAATCTTCCACCAGTTGTGGCATATAATGAGGTGCTGAGGGCCATTACCAAGTAGGAATGACGCATCGAAATTTCCTTGCCAAGCGTACCCCATGCTGCTTAGAGGACATTTGATGGGACATTGCATGCATGCTTTAATGAGGTGACCTTGCTCAAGGACCTAGGCAGATCCGGGTTTAGAGCTGATCAGGTTTGAGGAAGTAACCAGCTCCTTGAGTTTAAGGCGTTGCCAGTTTAAGATAATGGGTTTTAGGGAAGTTGGAAGTTGAAGATTATTGCTGGGATTAGGGTGTTCCTGCTGCTTGTTCCCGTTGAGTTCTCGTGAGATTAAAATGGGATTTGGAGATAGCCTCGTGGAGTAGGTGAATTGTGCGGTAGACGGGAGAACGCGTTTGCCCCTGGACCTGTGTGGAGGTGGTGTGAGAGCTGGAATAAAGAATTGCTGTTTGAACCTACAAAGCTGTGAGTGCCTCGTGATTCTGGTGCCAAGCCGAGCATTGACCTTGGCAATGAGGAATGCCACACTCTATAGCATTAACTCTCATTTTCAAAGCATCAATGGACCCTTTATATTGATTTGTAATAGCTTCATATCTATGTATCTGGCTTCCCCCAAATTCCAAGCTCTGTGAGGTCAGGTTTTATATCATTTATATCATTATTTACTATGGTATACATGAAGAATTCATGAGACCTGGATTAACAGAGGAATAATTAAGACTGAAAAAGAATAGACCAGCTGGTGGGGTAAGAATGTAAAAGTTGGCAAGTTGAACAAATTGGATTTGGGAAAAGATTCAAGAAGAGGTAAATGAGGTGACCTAATAGAACTAAATTTTTGACAAAACTAATTGTCACTGGGTAATAAGGGATGGGGTTGTGGTGGCACACACCTATAATCACAGGGGTTTGGGAGGCTGAGGCAGGAGGATCCTGAGTTCAAAGCCAGACTCAGCAGTTTAGCAAGGCACTAAGCAACTCAGCGAGACCGTGTCTCTAAATAAAATATAAAATATGTTTGGGAACGTGGCTCAGTGGTTGAATGTCCCTGAATTCAATTTCCAGTACCAAAAAAAAAAAAAAAAAAAAAAATCCTAATTCTCTTGTTCAACATCAATTTCTTTCATATTTTATTTGACTAGTTTTGCCCTTTATTTGGCATTACGTGTGTAGGAAATAGAAATTATAGTCTTCTTGTGAAGTTTTAGTAGAGTGAGATAGGTGAAACATAAAAGAATATTCATATAAAAAGACGTCCTAAGGCTGGGCACGGTGGCAAACACCTGAAATCCCAGCAGCTTGGGAGACCGAGACAGGAGGATCATGAGTTCAAAGCCAGTCTCAGCAAAAGTGAGGCACCAAGCAACTCAGTGAGACCCTGTCTCTAAATAAAATACAAAATAGGGCTGGAGGTATGGCTCAGTGGTCAAGTGTCCCTGAGTTCAATCCCTAGTACCAATAAATAAACAAAATTTTTAAAAAATTAAAAGAAAAATAATTCCTAGCCAAGTACAGTGATACACACTTATAATCTCAGACTCAGGAGGCTGATGTAGGAGGATCACAAATTTCAGGCTAGTTTCAGCAACTTAGTGAGAACCTGTCCCAAAATAAAAAATTAAAAGGACTGGAGATATGGTTCAATGGTAAAGTGTCCCTGGGTTCAATCCTCATTAGAAAAAAAACAAAATTTTTTAAAAAAAATTTTTGGAAAACCCCAAACAGTTGGGGGCATAGTGGCATAACCCTATAACTCTATTTGGGAGGCTAAGGCAGGAGGATCATACAACTGAGAACAGCCTGGGCAATTTAGCAAAAGATTATCTGAACAAAAGATAGGGGAAAGAGTAGTCAGTAGTAACAATGTTTGCTTAGCATGTGTGAGGCCCCAGGTTCAATCCCCAGTATTGGAAAGAAAGCAAAAGGGACCCCCTAACATACCAATTTAATAAATCTCTAGGGAGGATCAGAACACTGAGGACTCAGGTGGCAGATTTATTTAAATGGCTACTTCTGAACTTATTGGACCAAAGCAACCATAATTAGTATTCTTACTTTAGTGTAGTCCCTAAAGGTATATAAATCCCATGCCATATCTAGGACATCCTAAGGGTAATCAAAATTACAATGTGTTTTCCTTTTTCCCCAAGAGATTTCAAACATTTTTCTGCATGTTATGAAATGAAAGGCAGCAGAGTCTACGGCCAGACCTGTCATTGTGTGAGATGATACATTTCCTCCTGATGATGAAAGGGAGGACAGTATCGTGAAGAAAAACACCCTCCAATTCTTATGCTGTATTCTCACAATACTGAATACTCCTGGCACCAGATGTGGTAGTGTGAGGGATGGTTTCCCCACACAACAAGCAATCCACCTAGTCTGCAGTGTCCTCTTGCCCAAATTAACACTGGCATTATGTACCTGGAGACAACATCAGATTCCACAGATGGAGAGCTCAGTCCCCAAGACTAACCCCGCCCCCACTTCCACTGCCAATCACAAGCTCCAGGTTATCTTGCTTGTGTTTCTGACCCCTAGGCTAAAAATGCAGTTCCCATAACCCCCTCCTCACATTCCATTAATTTGCTAGAGCAGTTCACAGAGCTCCAGGAAACACTTACATTTACTCATGTATGTTTCAGCACACAGAGGCAGAGAAACCCAGGGCAAGGCCTGTGGGAGGGGTTGCAAAGCTCCCATGTGCTCTCAGGATGCACCACCTGCCAGGAACTCCTACTTGTTCAGCTACCTGAAAATGCTCTTAATGATGAATTCAATCATGGGCCACTAGTGATCACCAGCCTTCAACCCTTCTCCTGGGACACTAGGGAGTAGAGCTGAAAGATCCCAATCCTGTGACCCTGTCTTGGTCTTTCTTAGGACCAGTCCTGATCCTGAAGATGCCTCGGGGCGTCTGGTCATCAGCCCACTCATTATACAAAAGGATATTTATCATTTTAAAGATTGCAGGGATTTTAGGAGTTGTATGTTAGGAAGCATATCTATGGTGCTATTGTAAAATACATCTTTCTTCCTCCAGACCAAATATGTATTTTACTATATCACCACAGATAAGGAAGAAAAAAGTGAAAAAGAAGAACTCAGTTATTGGCTAATTGCACAAGCTGTTTGGGGGATGCAAAGATATTTAGAAGCTGCTTAGATCAATCCCATGATTTTTTTTTTTTTAAGTGAAAAGCTTCAGGGGGCTGGGGCTGTAGGTCAGTGGTAAAGTGCTTGCTTTGCATGCATGAGGCACTGCGTTTGGGTTGGATCCTCGGCACCACACCCAAATAAATAAAGATATTGTGTGTCTATCTACAACTAAAAAAATAAAAATAAAAACAATAAATTAAAGCTTCATAAAGGTTAAATTACTTTTTAATTAGAACCATTATCCAGATCTTCTGACTCATAAAATAGTGGTATGTAATTTATAATCTGCCACATCACATACCTGAGATTCTCCTCTCATTCATTCAACAGACAAGTAAGAGCACAAATTTAGGTTAGCTAAACAATGTATAGTTATATCCTATAAGGGTATCTCTCTGGGTAAATTCCTGAGGACGTAATCAAAGTTTTTCAGGAATACTGAAGTCAATTCCTTCAATTCCTTCTTTAGCTCAATATTGAAACCAGAGTTTTGAGATGAGACTAGATTCCCCACTTTGACAATTTACTTCTAGGTTCTGGTCTCACAAATTTTGAAGAATTAAATCCATGGACAATCACAGAAGGGAAGAGTAAACAAAGCAGAATTTATTGAAGTGAGAAGAGATGGATCCCCCACAATGCAGGAGGGGACCTGAAAGCTGAGAAGTTTATCTATGTTTCTAGGCAGAGAATGGAGCTAAGAAATCTCTGTATTGAAAAACTATCAAGGCTATGACCTTTCTGTAACTTCCCTCTGGGTTCACTCCCCACCTTCCTTTTCCACCTCTGGGACAAAGAAGTTGGCTGAAGGGGTCCCACAGGTGTGCCTAAGGTCTTCTGCATTTGAATTAGGCCTTCAAGATGCTCATTGTTCCTTTACTGATTAGCTTCCTGGTGTGGCTGAATGGGGCCCAACATCCTGACTGCCTGGTCCTTTCACTGTCTATTCTACTCTATCCTTATTCAGGATTCAAGAAGGATAATCTTGTATGGGTTGCTCCGACAAATAAATCCTGTTTACATCCTGCTAAGTAATGAATGGGTACAGCAAATAATGTCTTAAAGAAAAGATGGATTTATCTCAGTTAAGCATGCCTTTTCCCACTAGGGCATACTATTCATTGTAGCAGACAAGGACAAGGACAACAACCAAAGAGTAAGGAGGTTGATTTTGTTCGGATCAGAGTATCTCAGCAGAGTGGTTTTGTAACAGAGCAATTCAGGGAGGTTGGTTTTGTTTTTTCTTCTTTAACAAAATTATTTCCTCCAATTCCCTTGGGAAATTTTTTTCTTTCTTTCTTTCTTCTGTTGAACCCACAACACAAAGAAAAGACCACTGACTCCAACTTCAAACCAAATTAAAGCTAGTTTATTTTGTGTGCACAAGAGAGCTGATCAGTGACTGCTTCACCCTCTAAGAGCAGGGAGGTTTTTATAACACAAAAAAAGTTACAAAGGTGGGTGTCTTGGGGACTTACAGCTGACAGGGTTCTGGCAAGTGTAATACAAGGGCAGGCAGCAGGTTAATGATCTACATGGCTTAGAATCTCAAGGTAGAGAGTAAACTCAGATTCCAACATCAGAATTAATGAGGAGCAGCTGAGATTTCAGGGAGGGTTGTTATCTGGTTAGGGAGAGCCAGGAACCGGTAAGTTCAAAACACAGGCAGGAATTCTAAGCAATTTTAAGACATCAAAGTATGGTCAGGCCAAATAGAAATCTTAGTATTTTACAGTACAATAGAAATAAACTTTTCATGGCCTTGTGACCAGATGGCTCCCAATCTTAAATAGAATTAGACTGGGTACAACCCTTCCTTCCTTCCTTCCTTCCTTCCTTCCTTCCTTCCTTCCTTCCTTCCTTCCTTCCTTCCTTCCTTCCTTCCTTCCTTCCTTCCTTCCTTCCCTCCCTCCCTCCCTCCCAGCTGGGGTTTGAACTCAAGGGTGCTGTACAACTGAGCTACATCCCCAGGCCTTTTTACTTTTCATTTTGAGACAGGGTCTCACTAGGTTGTTAGAATCTTGCTAAGTTGCCCAGGCTGACCTAGAACTTGTGATCCTCCTACCTCAGCCTCTTCTGCCACTAAGCCTAGCTGGGAAGATGTTTATCTTAAAGTTACTTTCTTCTCTTTCCCTCCCAAACTCCTCCCTCTCCATCTTTTACACTCTGTCGCTTTCTGTTCTGTCCTAAAGAGAGCTCTCTAAACCGGAAGCAGCGGCCGCATATGCCTGTAATCCCAACAGTTTGGGAGGCTGAGACAGGAGGATCACAAGTCTAAAGCCAGCCTCAGCAAGGCAAGGCACTAAGCAACTCAGTGAGACCTTGGCTCTAAATACAATACAAAAAGGGGCTGAGGATGTGGCTCAGTGGTTGAGTGCCCCTGAGTTCAAGCCCTGGTCCCCCAAAAAATAAATAAATAAAAGAGAGCCCTGTATGAGCTTCGCCTCTCAGCTCAAAAGGTAATACATGGGTCTAAAAACAAAATGCAGATGCTGCCTCAGGAAGCTGAGGTTCCCTTTAATGGGCTGAAGAGGCAACAAAAGCATAACTGATGCCTTGGAAGGAGGGTAAGCCCCATGGGTTTTCTGCCTTTTGTCCCCTAAAATCTTTTTTCCTCTCATAAAAGTTGTTTACATTCCTGAGCCCCTTGAAGATAAAAATCTGAAACTAAGAAGGTCTCCTTTGTTTTCCTCAAGACAGGCTTTAAATAAACCTATTTTCCTTCAATAACCTCTGTCTCCTATGCTGTACAGAAGTGAATAGCAGTAGAACCTTCCTCTCTGGGAAGTCTTTTTTTTTTTTTTTTAATAATATGTACAGGTGGCAAATAATAATACATATTATTTGCAGGTATAGTACTCCAACTCAAGTTCACAAGTTCCTTCCCAGAAAGCCTTGCCTTAAATCTTCTACATGGTGGGATAAACAAGCTAGAGTTGATTTCCACTTGATCTTATTTTGCAAGCAGGGGAAGGTAAATATAGAAATAAATCAGAGGATAGTGTACAAAGTCAAGCGTTCCTGAAGAAACCATATTACAATAGAACTCATTTTTTTGGTACTGCGGATTGAACTTAGGGGCACTCAATTGAGCCCTATTTTGTATTTTATTTAGAGACAGGGTCTCATTGAGTTGCACAGTGCCTCACCATTGCTGAGGCTGGCTTTGAACTTACGATCCTCCTGCCTCAACCTCCAGAGCTCCTGGGATTACAGGTGTGCGTCACTTTGCCTGGCTACAATAGAATTCTCTCTCTTTTTTTTTTTACATGTTGATGTACCTTTAATTTTTATGTATTTATAGGTGGTGCTGAGGATCAAACCCGGTGCCTCACACATGCTAGGCAAGTGCTCTGCCACTGAGCCACAACCCCAGCCCCTCAATAGAACTCTTGAAGCAAGTACCAGATGGATAACTTCTCATATTGATTTTTTTTTGGTGCTGGAGATCAAACCTTGCCCATGCTAAGAAAAAGATATGGAAAATGACAATTTCTGGGAAGAAGGCATTTGCTAGTGACATTAGATCCTGGAGGAAGAAGATAAGCCAGGAGCACAGTGCTGGAAACTTTTCACCCCTTCCCAGCAATAATGGGTGTTGGGTTTGTACAGTCTCTTTCCTGACTGCCCAAACCAAAATGTTCTGCTGAAGTGTTCAATGATTAGATCATCCTTATTTTAACCTATGAAACACAGGCCCTTCATGTGTCCTGGGACCATCTTTTACCCCGAGAATGAGACCTCCAGTGCCTGATTGACTCCTTGGCTTAATAAATGGGCCTTGTGGAAAATGTTGAGGTCTCCTCCCTCTCCATTATTTGTGCTTACATGAGGCAAGTGCTCTAAGACACACCTCCAGGCCCTCATTTCTTTTCAAAAGGAAATAAAATGGCAGGCAGGCATGGAGACAGGGGCTGCAAAACACAGACCATTTTTGAGCCTTTAGAAAATAAGCCATTAGGGTAGGGGCTGTAGCTCAGTGGTAGAGAGCTTGCCTAGAATGTGTGAGGCACTGAGTTTGATCCTCAGCACCACATAAAAATAAATAAATAAAATAGTTAAAGAAAACAAGCCATTACATCTCACCTGTTGTATCTAACCTAATATTCTCACTGATTGTAGTAGACAAACATAAAGTTAAAGGGATAATTCTATAGACTGAGCCTATGGGCTGGATGTCCATATGCTTTAGTGATATATATATATGTTTTAGTGAAATATATATATATATATGTATGTATGTGTGTGTGTCTGTATATGTGTGTGTATATATATATGTAATCTTTTTTTTTTTTTTTAATGCACAAGGCCCAGGGTTCAATCCCCAGTACCAAAAAAAAAAAAAAAAAAAAAGATTAGTACCTGGTCAGGATTCTAAAAACCTCTCTAAGACTCCAATAAAGTTAAAAAAACAAAGGAATTGAAAGGGTAAAGTTTCTAAGCTGGAAAGCTTGAATGTAAAAGATGAGGAATTGACAGAGAGTTTGAAGTAAACATGTTTTGATGAAGAAGGGTGCATAAGTTAGAAATATGTGTGAGTTAGATAAGAATATAAGGTAAACATGTTTTGATGTATTTTAGCACAAACAAGTGTGATAGTTTAGGATAAGCGAGTTGTGATGCAATATAGACACAATCTGTGAAGATAGGTAAGAGATAGAAGCCACGGCGTAAACATGTTTTTGGTTTGAAATGTTGTAAACAACTATAGTATTTAAGGGCCAGGAAGGCTGAGCTCTTTGGTCACTTCAGATCCACGATGTCCGTGGGTCAACATCCAGCGAACTGAACCCCGCCAGTCTCTGTTCCTGTGCCTCGTGTGATGTGATGAAACCTGGTGTGAATAAACCGAGCATTCCAAAAGGCATATCGTGTGCAGCGGCTTCTTTCTTCAGGACATGGATAGTAGGCTGGGAGCGGTTACCTGGGGCAGAGGCGATCCTGACTCCAGGACCACCTGGGGACAATCACGGGACCTCGCTGCAGTCCTGCTCCTGTCAGGTATTATTAAGTTCCTCTGTTACACCCAGAACCTGGAATTCCTGAGATAGTTAAAACAACGCCCTACTGGCCATTTAGCCTAGGGTCCTGTGCAGTTCTCACAGGGCCCGAACCAATCAGTTTGAATGTGTACCCCGCTTAGGAATGACCAATCACCCTTGCCCGAGCTGTTCCCGCCAATGAATTTGCCAATCACGTCTCAGAGTTGTTGTTCAATTTCCCCGCGCCTCATGATGATTTGTTCTGATGTATGCAAAGCCCACCACCCTCTCCAAAAAGTGTACTTAAGCTCTGCTTGACCTTTGCTCTGGGCTCTGGGCTGCTCTCCCTCCTTGAGTGAGCACAGAGTCCCAGCGCGCTGGAATGGATTCCCAATAAATATCCCCTTTTGCCAATTGCATGGAGTCAGTCTCTTGTGTGGTCTCTTTCTCCGACGTTCCGCCAGACCCTTACAGAATATGGATTCAATCTCCTGAGATAACCCAGTATCTTTGAAGGGTGTTTTCCTTTATTTTTTAAATGAACTTTGCTATACATTTACTATGGCTCATGTTTTGCTTAAAACCTAATCTTGCAAAAACACAAGAACTAAGGGACACAACACAATTCCCAGACCTCGTAAACCTTCCAGGATATATAGACATCATAAACCTTCCAGGATATATATTAGACTTGGTTAACCGTCTTCTTAACAAAGAATAGACCCCTGCCTTGACCAATCTGCTCTGAAGAAGATGACATTTTATACCAATAGCCAGAATTTCCCCACTTTATCTTAACCTACCTACGTAATGCTCTACCAATGTATTCACTAAATGTATACTGATTTATAATTGCCTTTTTCCTCAGCCTATAAGAATTGTTACAACCGGGGCTGGGGATGTGGCTCAAGCGGTAGCACGCTCGCCTGGCATGTGTGCGGCCCGGGTTCGATCCTCAGCACCACATACCAACAAAGATGTTGTGTCTGCCGAGAACTAAAAAATAAATATTAAAAATTCTCTCTCTCTCCCTCTAAAAAAAAAAAAAAAAAAAAAGAATTGTTACAACCACTTCTTTTTTTCAAGCAACTTGAATCTATGTTCCTGGGACTTGGTCACTCACAAGTTTTGGCTCAAAATAAACCCATTTCAGCAGGGTGTGGTGGCATACATCTATATGTAATCCCAGTGGCTCAGGAGGCTGAGGCAGGAGGATCACAAATTAAAAGCCAGCCTCAGCAAAAGCAAGGCTGCTGAGCAACTCAATGAGACTCTGTCTCTAAATAAAATACAAAATAGGACTGGAGATATGGTTTGGTAGCCAAGTGCCCCTGAGTTTGATTCCCAGTACCTAAATAAATAAATAAACTCTTCTCTCTCTCTTTCTACATTTTAGCCTGATTAACACTGCATCAGTAGTAGTGATGATTGTACAATATTGTGGATATGTTTGATACTTAAGTGTACACTAAAAGGCTGTTAAAATTAATTTATATGCATGTGGCTTCTGGGGTCAGAATCCAGGACTTCCTACATGCTAGGCAAGTGCTCTAACACTGAGCTGTACTCACAGTCCAAAATGGGAATGTTTCATGTTATATATTTTACCACAACTAAATATATACCAAAATAATAATAATAATACTGAGGATATAGCTTAATGTTAGAGCATTTGTCTAGCATGCACAAGGCTCTGGATTTGATTCCCCAGCACACAAAAAAGGAAAGAAAGAAAAAAAAAAGAAAAATATTAGAAAATATAAGGAAAGATCTTCATATCAGCAAGAGAAAAAAAAAAGGTGATGCACAGCTAATCCCATCAACTCAGGAGCCTCAGGAAGGAGAACTCCAAGTTCAAGGCTAGTCTCATCAATTTAGCCATTCTTTAAGCAACTTAGTGAGAACTTGTCTCAAAATTAAAAGGACTGGAGATGTGATTCACTGGTTGAGTGCCCCTGGGTTCAATCCCCTGTACAAAAAAGAAAAGACACAAAAGAAAATCTGAATACTGTGCTCTGGATTAGAGAAATCACCATAAAATTTGTGAAAAGGAAATTACTCCTTCAATTTACCTGTGCATTCTAGCAATACAAAGGAAGTCTCAATAGAATTTTTACAGACATGCACATAATATAGATCCCTAAAGAATGCAAAGATATATTTATTCATGTACAAAAATGTAATCTCTTGCTATCTGGAATGGATTAATCAACAAGGAGTATTGTGACAAATGAACAAGGATCTGGAAAGGTGAGAGTTGAGTTCCCATAACTGATGCCAAAATTAATTCCAGGTGAATTAAAGATGTAAACTTTTGTAAAATTGTAAAAGAGTAATGAAAACCAGCTGGGCACCATGGCCTATAATCCCAATAACTCAGGAAGCTGAGGCAGGAGGATCGAAAGTTCAAGGCTAGCCTCAGCAACTTAACAAAATCCTCAGTCACTTAGTAAGACCCCCATTTCAAACTGGAAAAAAAAAAAAAAGGCTGGTGGGAATGTGGCTCAGTGGTAAAGCACCCCTGGATTCAATCCTCTACTGTACTAAAATAAATAAATAAATAAATTTAAATTCATTAGGAAAAATGTGTGCTCCCCTCCCTTCTCCAAAGATACTAAAAAAAAAAAAAGTTCCTCTTAGTTTTGTAAAAGACAAAAAATGAAAACAACTGAACTATGACCTTTTTAATAATATCTAGATTGTGAAATGCAAGAGGCTAGCAGCATTTTTTGCCTCTAGAAAAAAACCCCACACAATATAGAACAGTATTGGAAATAGGATTTTTCCCCTGTTTTTTTTTTTTTTTTGGCGGGGGGGGGGTGGGAGGGTGGGGGGAGTGGGTACTAGGGATTGAACCCAGGGACACTTAACCACTGAGCCACATCTCTAGCTTTTTTGTTTGTTTGTTTGTTTGTGGTGCTGAGCATTCAACCTAGGCAAGCACTCTACCAACTAAGCTATATCTGCAGCACCCCCATCCTTTTAAAATATTTTATTTAGAGACAAGGTTTTGCTGAGTTGCTGAGGCTGGACTTGAACTTGCAAGTCTCCTGCCTCAGCCTCCCTGGCCACTGTGATTACAGGTGTGCACCATCACGTCTGACTGTGAGCATGGATTGAGCATTGAAGGGGACTATTTATTCTTGGCCAAGAATAGGAGTAGCAGGAGTTAAACTTGCAACTCAACTTGGGAGTCTAAAGCTTATAAGTATACAGTAAAAGAAATGAGGAGGGATAGGCTGGAAAAGGGAAAGCAACACGGGGTGGGGCAGTGCATGCCTGTAATCCCAGGGACTGAAAGCTGAGGCAGGAGAATTGTGAGCTTGAGGCCAGTCTCAGCCACCTGGCAAAACCCTAAGAAACTTAGGGAAACCCTGTCTCAAAATAAAAAATGAAAAGTGTTGGATATTACCCAGTGATAAAGCACTCCTGGGTTCAATTAATTTTTAGTACCAAAAAAAAAAAAAAAAGAGGGAGAAATATATATGTATTTCTTGGGGAAGGGTGGAGATTTTCAGGGAATTCAGTTGCCACCTCTTTTCACCCATTTTATACCTCTCTGTAGTCATCTTCATGATAATTGTCAACTGTCATGGCACTGGCAGCAGTGGGGGGGTGGGGAGTATCATTTAACACGTAGATGGGATTTTTGTTGGTTTTACAGTACTGGGGATAAAATCCAGGGCACATATACATAAGTGCTCTACTGCCAAGGCCAATGTCTCGGCTTGGCACCAGAATCACGAGGCACTCACAGCTTTGTAGGTTCAAACAGCAATTCTTTATTCCAGCTCTCACACCGCCTCCACACAGGTCCAGGGGCAAACGCGTTCTCCCGTCTACCCACACAATTCACCTACTCCACGAGGCTATCTCCAAATCCCATTTTAATCTCACGAGAACTCAACGGGAACAAGCAGCAGGAACACCCTAATCCCAGCAATAATCTTCAACTTCCAACTTCCCTAAAACCCATTATCTTAAACTGGCAACGCCTTAAACTCAAGGAGCTGGTTACTTCCTCAAACCTGATCAGCTCTAAACCTGGATCCGCCTTGGTCCTTGAGCAAGGTCACCTTATTAAAGCATGCATGCAATGTCCCATTGAATGTCCTCTAAGCAGCATGGGGTACGCTTGGCAAGGAAATTTCGATGCGTCATTCCTACTTGGTAATGGCCCTCAGCATCTCCCCCCTTCTGATTAATTAAACAACAAGCAATGTGGCTTAGGACCGTGCCTGGTAGGTTGTCCAATTCAACATGTGGTTCTTACCCGTCATGGGAGAACTGACCTTTACACGTCAATTTCCTGTCTTAGGTTGAATCCACTGCAATCAGATCAACCCGTCGCTGACTACCGGTCCAGCATTCAGCCATGCTTGTGGATAGGCCTAAGCACCAGTGGGGGGGTGAGGTTCTTGCCTCACCTCTGTTGGCCCCCAAATTTAACCTTGGTGCCAGTGGGGGGGTGAGGTTCTTGCCTCACCTCTGTTGGCCCCCAAATTTTAGACCATCACTAGTAGAAGGGAGGAAGATACAGAAATGCCAGGACACCAAGCCAATTGACGGCTCCTTTGGAAAAATTGCATCACTGGTGACACCATCAGCAAAGATGCCAGCATTACCACAATTAACATGGGGTGCGCTGGCAAGGAAATTGCATCACTGGTGACACCATCAGCAAAAATATGCCAGCAGTACCACAATTCGCTGCACCAGACGATAGTTCACAATGCATGCAACTGATATATAGTCCAGGCAAGTTCTGCAGGCAGTTCAAAGTGGAAGAGTCTATCAATATGTCCATTTCCTCCCAAAGTAAATCAAATCCTTGATTGAGCATTACTTGTTGAGTTATATTCATTGATGCATCAGTTTATGCAGTTTACTGTGGTAGCTATCATAGAAGCTGTAGTTTGGTTTTCTTAGTCTTCACCGGCACTGGGATGGAGATGGGAATTCTGGCAATGATGTTAAAGAGACATTATCCTGAACAGAATTATTAAATATAATGAAAGGAAGAGTGAAAGTAAACAAAGAGATCTGTTAATCACCTTTAAAAACAATAGTAAGCAAACAGATCTATTAACCACCTTTGAAAACAATCATTAACAGCTGTTTACCTAATTAGATTAGACCACTTAAATCACGTGAATAAAAAAAAAAATTCGGATCCATTTTTTCATGAGCGCTCCTCATATAAAAATATGGACATACACACATACTGACATGCAACACAAAACAGTGCAGACATAACATACAACACATAAGACAATAATAACGGCCTTGTAGCTTTACCTAGGTAAAATCTCCATTGCAATGTTTAAAAACTCCACAGTCAAAAAATAAAACACAGTCAAAAAACAAAACTGATCAGAAAAACATTAACCTAGGTTTGTATGAGCTCAAAAAATAAAATAGAACTTTACGATGTGGGAAAAATGCAATAATAAAATAGATATTGAAAAAAAGGCACCGTGGTTAATCACTGTCGCAGATGTAAGAATAGCCAAGCTGGAGCTCTGGATTTCAGCTGTTATGGATTTCAGTCAAATCATCTTCTTTTTCTGTAGAAATTGTTTTGGTTAACCTCTCTGGAATCCAAATCGGCTGCTGTTCTCCCTGTGGGAACACACAAACGGAACTCCGACTCCAGACAATAACTGGGTCGGGACCTTTCCATTGTCCTGTTAGAATATCTTTCCAAAGTACCTTAGGCTTATGTACATTTTTCGGATACATATGTCTTTCTGCAGCACTAAGTCCTGATGAATCCAAATTTAAAAAGTTTAGAGTAAAAAGGGTTATTTTAAGTTTAACTTTGGGGGATATATACCCCTTTCCAATTCCCTCTTTTTGCTTTAATAGGTACGTTTTAATAGTTTGATGAGCTCTTTCAACTATGCCTTGTCCCTGTGGATTGTATGGGATTCCTGTTATATGAGTAATACCAAATGATGAGCAAAATTGTTTAAAAGATTTAGACGTATAACCAGGACCGTTATCAGTTTTTAACTGTTTAGGAACACCCACAGTGGCAAAATTTTGTAAGCAATGAGCTATAACATCTTTAGTTTTTTCTCCGGCATGAAGGGAGCCCATCAAAAATCCGGAAGAAGTATCAACTGTAACATGTAAATATTTTAATTTTCCAAATTCTGGCAAGTGTGTGACGTCCATCTGCCAAATATGGTTAGGTATCAGTCCTCTAGGATTGACTCCAAGATTAACTTGTGGTAAAAAGGTCACACAATTTTGACATTGTTTTATTATATGCCTGGCTTGTTCCTTAGTTATTTTAAAACGCTTTTGTAAAGTATTAGCATTAACATGAAATCTTTTATGAAAATTTGTAGCTTCTTCTACAGTAGAAAAAATATGTATATCATGTGTAGTTTTATCTGCTAAATCATTGCCCAAACTAAGGGCTCCAGGCAATCCTGTATGTGCCCTGACATGTCCTATAAAGAATGGATCTTTTCTATCCCAGATTAGACTTTGTATAGTGGAAAACAAAGAGAAAACAGTAGAGGAAGGGGAAATCCTACCAGCATCTTCAAGGGATGTTATAGCATTAACTACATACTGGCTATCAGAGAATAAATTAAATACAGAATCTTTGAACATCACAAAAGCTTGTAGAACTGCATTAAGCTCTACCTTTTGAGCTGACTGTTTGGGAACTAAAAATGTAAAAGTTTGATCAGGGGTAACTACTGCAGCTGTACCATTATTAGACCCATCAGTGAATATATTTGGAGCATTCATGATAGGTGTTTTTCTTGTCATTTTAGGAAAAACTACAGGATGCTTAGACCAAAAAGACAACAAAGGATTAGATGGTAAATGATTATCAAATGAAACATTCGATTTACACATGATTATTGCCCAAGTATTTAATTCATTAGCTAACTCATCAATTTGCTCCATAGTATATGGAGTAATAATTTTATTGGGAGAAATTCCAAACACTGCCTTTGCTGCTCTTATACCTTTGAGTATTAATTGTCCTACAGCCTCAGGATACCTAGTAAGAATAGTGTTAGGAGAATAAGATAAATGTATCCACAATAATGGACCTTCCTGCCAAAATACTCCTGTAGGAATATTTCTTGTTGGTAGTACAATAAATAATAAAGGCAAACTTATATCAATTCTATCTAAATGCATATTTTCCATATATGTCTCAATAATTTTTAATGCCTTTCTAGCTTTAGGAGTTAACATTCGGGGTGAATTTGGATCTGATGGACCTTTTAGAATATCAAATAGAGGTCCCAACTCTCCTGTTGGTATGCCTAGATAAGGCCTTATCCAATTTATATCTCCCAACAACTTTTGAAAGTCATTAAGTGATTTGAGTTGATCTACTCGTATTTGAATTTTAGGTGGACGGACCATGGTTGAGGATAATAGAACTCCTAAATAATTAATTGGAAAATTTAATTGTACTTTGTCTATTCCTATCTCTAGATTATAATTTTTTAACAAGTTTGTAAGTGTGGCATAACATTCCAGCAATGTGTTTTTATCTTTATGTGCCAATAATACATCATCCATATAGTGAAATATTTTTAGTTCAGGATTTTGATTTCTAAGTGGCTGGATTGCTTTATTAACATATATTTGACACATAGTTGGACTGTTAGCCATTCCTTGAGGGAGTACTTTCCATTCATATCTTTCATCAGGACCTTCATGATTTAATGCAGGGATAGTAAATGCAAAACGTGGACTATCCTCGGGATGAATTGGAATCGAAAAAAAGCAATCTTTAATGTCTATAGCTAAAACATGCCACGTTTTTGGTAAAGCAGACAATTGAGGAATCCCTGATTGAGCAGGTCCCATAATAACCATCTCATTATTAATTGCTCTTAAATCTTGTAATAATCTCCATTTACCCGATTTCTTTTTGATAACAAAAATGGGAGTATTATGGGGAGATACGGAAGGTTGTAAATGTCCTTCCGCTAATTGTTGTTTGACCAGATCATGGGCTACTTGTATCTTTTCTTTAGTCAGGGGCCACTGAGGAACCCACACTGGTCTTTCTGATTTCCAAGTAATTTTGATTGTCTCAGTGGCCCTTTCTCTAAATCCAACCCATGTCTGTCTGTTCCTTGATCTATTTGAATTGGCGCTGCTATACCTTGTTCTTGCTTTCCTAATCTTTTTTCTTTCCTGATACCTTGTCTAGCCCTAGTAGTGGGCACATTAGGATTGATGTTATTTGTTAACATCAAACCTAGTTGATCTAGGACATCTCATCCCCATAAATTAATAGGAAGGTGATCCAAAACATATGGCTGTATAGTTCCTTCACATCCTTCAGGATCCTTCCAATCTAATACCATAGCACTTCTATGGGGATTAGTCGCCACTCCTAGGCCTCGAAGCGTTTGAGTGGCTTGTTGTAATGGCCAATGTTTTGGCCATTCTTGAAGAGATATGATGCTAAGGTCAGCACCTGTGTCCAGCAGTCCATTAAAGTCACGACCCTGAATATTTAGTTTTAACATTGGGCGAGAATCTAAATTTAAAGACAACATAGCCCAATCTACACCTGTGGAGCCTAATCCCTTGGAACCTCTTTCTACATTAAGACTAGAGAACTTATTATGTAGGCTGGGTAGTATTAACAACTGTGCTATTCTATCTCCAGGTGAAATTACTGATATACCTCCTGGAGAACTAGCTATAATTTTTATTTCACCTACATAATCGGGATCAATCACCCCAGGACTTATCATAAGTCCTTTTAATGTAGATGAACTACGTCCCAATAATAAGCCTACTGTTCCTTGGGGAAGAGGTCCTTTTACTCCTGTGGGAATGATTTGAACTCCCATCTCTGGAGTTAGTACTGCTCTGGCAGAGGCGCAGATGTCCAACCCTGCGCTCCCTCGGGTTTGTCTGATGAGGGATTTAATGGACAATGTGTCCTGGGCACCACCCTGATGGTGTTGCTGGGATCCTCCACTGCCCCGTATATTTGTGGTTGTGGGCCCCGGAGCATTGGGCCCCCCAGTCCGTTTTTTGGCAATGAAGCCTGGTGCCTTTCTCCACGATATCGTGGGTAAATACCTGATCCTTGTCCGTTTTTTGATAAGGGAGTACCTTCTATGGTGGTTTGAGAACGGCATTCATTAGCCCAATGTCTCCCTCTACGGCATCGTGGGCAAATACCCGGTATTCTATTCCTTTGATTTCTAGTTTTGTTAAACCCTCCTCTTATGGGGCAACTCCTTTTAAAATGTCCTGTTTGTTCACAATTATAGCATGTTTCTAGCCTGGCATCTAAAGCCTGTTGTACTGCAGCTGCCAAGACTTGCCCTTGTTCATTAACATCTCTACATAATTTAATATATGTGTTTAAACCTTCATGTCTCCATGGTCTAATAACCTCTCTGCAGCAACGATTTGCTTGGTCATAAGCCAGTTGTTTTATTAATGGCATTGCTTGTTCTGTGTCACCAAAAATTTTGGCAGCCGTTTGAATAAGCCTATCTACAAAGTCAGCGTAAGGTTCATTAGGTCTCTGTATTACCTTAGATAGCTGACCTTGTAAATCTCCATGTCCTTGTAAAGTCTTCCATGCCCTAACTGCGTCTGCAGCAATCTGTACATATACAGCAGGATCATATTCCATTTGTTGCCGCTGACCCTCATAAGGTCCCCTTCCTAATAACATTTCAAGACTTCTTTGAGGGTAACCGGCTGCTGCATTTCGCCTAGCTGTCTCCATGCAAAATTCCTCATTGGCAACCTTCCATAACAAATATTGTCCTCCATTTAGCACAGATTTACACATGCTAGCCCAATCTGCTGGCGTCATGTCCAAGTTAGTAATGGACTCCACCATGCTTACCGTGAAGGGGGCTTGAGGACCATAGGTTGTTACAGCCTCCTTTAACTGCTTCACTGTTTTAAATTCTAAAACACGGTGAATTCGCTGCCCTCCTACCTGTTCAAATACAGGGCATGCTAATCTTTGAGGTCCTGTCTCAGGATCCCATCTATCAACTACGGGGTTTGAGGGCCACTCAGCTGTCTCCATCGGCGGGGCTGTTGGTTGAATTACACCCTCTGGTAAAACAGAGTTAGTAACAGCCTCTTGTTGTGGCCTTTTTCCTAATAAACCCTTTTCCTTTAAATTTTCTCCCTTTCTCTGACTAGCTCGAGAGACCTTCTCTTTTGCTTGATCTAAAATGTCTTCCTCCGTGGTCTGAATCTCTAACAATTTACTTAACACTTTTTCGGCTTCTTTTTTAATAATTTCTAATCTTCTATAAAGATAACGCAACCCAATAAGATAACACAAAACAAAACCACAACTGAATGAAACAAAAACTGAATAAAAATTCACTGTATCAATTTTCTCTTTCTCGGGGCTAACAAACTTCAAACCTTGAGCCAACCATTTTTCCCAGTTTGCCTGAGAAATTTCTAGGGATAGGCAGCTTGAAACAAAAACGAAATAAATCAAAACAAGAACACATTGTTTTTTGAAATGGTCACCCATTCTCTCGCCTTCCCTCAGGGGCGAGCGATTTTACTCACCTCCAAATTTCAGACGTTCTGCGTACGGGCCACCAAAATGCCAAGGCCAATGTCTCGGCTTGGCACCAGAATCATGAGGCACTCACAGCTTTGTAGGTTCAAACAGCAATTCTTTATTCCAGCTCTCACACCGCCTCCACACAGGTCCAGGGGCAAACGCGTTCTCCCGTCTACCCGCACAATTCACCTACTCCATGAGGCTATCTCCAAATCCCATTTTAATCTCACGAGAACTCAACGGGAACAAGCAGCAGGAACACCCTAATCCCAGCAATAATCTTCAACTTCCAAGTTCCCTAAAACCCATTATCTTAAACTGGCAACGCCTTAAACTCAAGGAGCTGGTTACTTCCTCAAACCTGATCAGCTCTAAACCTGGATCCGCCTTGGTCCTTGAGCAAGGTCACCTTATTAAAGCATGCATGCAATGTCCCATTGAATGTCCTCTAAGCAGCATGGGGTACGCTTGGCAAGGAAATTTCGATGCCTCATTCCTACTTGGTAATGGCCCTCAGCACTCTACCACTGAGCCAAGGCCCCAGCATATGCAGATGTATTATAATGAGGTTAGAGAGTATCTGGAGGTCATTCACTCTGGCAGTCATCTTAGATCCAACAAGCTTCATCCAGTCCACCCAAAAAGGAACTTCAGGCTTTCAGGCATCTTGTGCTTAAAGATAAGCAAGATTAAGGTAGGGTTGGGGCTGGAGTTGTAGCTCAGCAGTAGAGTGCTTGCCTTATACAT
The DNA here is from genome assembly GCF_052094955.1 of Ictidomys tridecemlineatus. Lineage (NCBI taxonomy): Eukaryota > Metazoa > Chordata > Mammalia > Rodentia > Sciuridae > Ictidomys > Ictidomys tridecemlineatus. The sequence continues at coordinate 76,811,684 of NC_135482.1, read as the reverse complement.
GTGAGACCCTGTGTTTGATTCCCAGCACCACATATAAATGAACAAATAAAATAGAAGTCCATCAACAACTAAAAATAAATAAATAAAAGATTAGGGTAAGGTAGAAATTTAACTAGATCACTTAGTGAAAGATCGGGGTGGAGTAACTGAAGGATATAACATACATAAAGGAAATTAGACCGTAGTTATTTCCAGGGATGGAAATAGAAAATTGACTTTTTGTATTCATGATTACTTTTGTTCCTAAGGAGCCAGGTGGTGGCACAGCCTTTGTCCTAACTTGGGAGACTGAGTTGGAAGACTCCTTTGAGCCTATCCTTACTACGTTAAGGTCTTAACCATTTAGGTGAGGATTCTCTTTAGAATGCCAGCCAAAAGGGACAGAATGGAGACCTTGAGAAAGGATTAGGGAGGGAAAATAACATTGGTGAAGGGCAAAGGGAAAAGAGGCAAAATACCAGCCAAGTGTGGTGGCACCTGCCTGTAGTTCCAGCTACTCAGGATGCTGAGGCAGGAGGATCTCAAGTTTGAGGCCAGCCTCAGCAATTTAGGGAGCCCTGTCTCAAAATAAAATTGAAAAATGACTGGAGATATAGCTCAAAGGTGAGTTCAGTCCCCAGAAAAAAAAGAAAAACCAATAAAAAGAAACTAAAACCACCATTTCCTAACGACAGCCAATGAAAGGGTAAAGTTTCTAAGCTGGAAGGCTTGAATTAAAATGTAAAAGATTAGGTATTATTGAGTTCCTCTGTTACACCCAAATTCCTGAGATAATTAAGACAACACCCTACTAGCCATTTAGCCTAGGGCCCTGTGCAGTTTGTCACAGGGCCTGAACCAATCAGTTTGAATGTGTACCCCCCCCTCTCTCTTAGGAATGACCAATCACCCCTGCCCGAGCTGTTCCCGCCAATGAATTTGCCAATCACATCTCAGAGTTGTTGTTCAATTTCCCCGCGCCTCATGATGATTTGTTCTGATGTATGCAAAGCCCACCGCCCTCTCCAAAAAGTGTACTTAAGCTCTGCTTGACCTTTGCTCTGGGCTCTGGGCTGCTCTCCCTCCTCAAGTGAGCACAGAGTCCCAGCGTGCTGGAATGGATTCCCAATAAATATCCCCTTTTGCATGGAGTCAGTCTCTTGGGTGGTCTCTCCCTCCGACGTTTCGCCAGACCCTTACACCATAAAGACTAGAAATAAAACCATCCTGAATTTTTCCAGTCTTTATAGGAGCTGTCTGAAAAGAAAGTCTCTGATCTGTGATAGGAATTTGGGAGTACAGAAAAAGAAAGATTGAATCTCAAAAAAGATGCACCCATGACCCATTGGAATGCAGGAAAAGCCCATGAAACTTTGAAATGCAAAGCAAGCATTCCTGAGCAACCCTGCCCCTGTCCTCACCTGCAAAATGTCACAGGAGGGCACTGCCTAAGTGCCAGAAAACTTGCACGAAATTGTGTAACCTCCTCTTAACCCCTCTAGTCCAGCCTCTAGTTCCTGTCTCTCTATGAATATCAACATCCCAGGCTGCTGTCTCCTCCTCTGGAGAATGTGTATGTCTTACTACACACAAAAGATGTCTCTCTTAAAATGGTCCACAATCCCCCTTGAATATGTATCTGCTTTCTTAAATAATCTGTGAACCGGTTGATGTGTTGCATGCCTGTAATCCCAGCTATTAGGGGAGGTTGAGGCAAAAGGATCAAAAGGTCCAAGCCAGCCTCAGCAATTTAGTGAGACTGTCTGAAAATAAGGACTGGGGATGTAGTTCAGTGGTAAAGTGCTCCTTGTGAGAAACTGATGTGACTCCATGTTTGAGAAACCAGCCTCTACCTCACAGAAAAGCCAGTCCAAGGGAGGGGGCATGACCTTTGTCCTTGGAAAAACCCACAGAGCACTCCTAGGCACCCTGCTGAGTTGTTTATCTACAAATAACAGGAGAGATCAGTGGCACCAGGTGTCCCTGACTAAATAAATATTAAAATTCTCTAAATAAATAAATAAATAAATAAAATCAGTCAGCAGTTTGAAGCTCAGCACTCAACTGAGCCATTTTGAAAAAAAAAAAAAAAAAAGAACTAGGTCCTTTTGATGTTTTAGGAGTTTTTTCCTGTTTTTTGGAGGATTCTTGACCTTTTGATCTTGATGTTGATGGTTTTGAGTCTTTTCCATTCTGGTTTGATTTTTATGCACTTTTGGCTGGAATATCTCATATAGATTTCTTCACTGGAGTTTTTTCTTCAGTTTCCTTGAAAAACCAGCTTCTATCTCAGCAAAACCTGTCCAAGGAAGGGACATGACCTTTGTCCTTGGAAAAACCCACAGAGCACTCCTAAGCACATTCCCACCCTGTTAAGTTGTTTATCTACAAATAACAGGAGAGATCTGCTGCACCAGGTGTCCCTGACTCAGTCAGGCTAGGTGGGGATCCATAGCAACCCCCTAGCAGCCACCAATCAGCATGAGACAGGGAAATACCTGGGATGCCAGATGACCCTCCCAGTAATTTATGGTGGTTGATAACATGTTGGGAAACCATGTAGTTCAGCATGTATACCCCTCGTGGCTTAAGCCAATCAGTTCAAATGAATACCCCTTTTGTACTGACCAATCACCCCTACCCAACTTGTTCCCGCCAGTGAATGTGCTAATCATGTTTTAGAGTTGTTTTATGATTTTCCCGGGGTGTGTGATGATTTGCTAAGAGATGCTATGGTGTATGTAAAGTCCCTGCCTTCCCCAAAGAATGTATAAAACTGCTGCAAACTCTGGGCTTGAGGCCTCCCAGCGTCACCAGTTGCTGTGTGTGCAGAGGACCAAGCTAGCTCGCAATAAATACCTCTTTGCTGCTTACATCGATTTTGGTCTCTGGTGGTCTTTTGGGGGGTCCTGAACTCAAGCATACACTGAGTTCAATCTTACTGTACAGTGGGCCACTTTATGCTTTGAAAATAACTCTTGAGGGGCTGGGGATGTGGCTCAAGCAGTAATGCGCTCGCCTGGCATGCGCGCAGCGCTGGGTTGGATCCTCAGCACCACATACAAATAAAATAAGGATGTTGTGTCCACCGAAAACTGAAAAATAAATATTAAAAATTTTTCTCTCTTAAAAAAAAAAAAGAAAATAGCCCTTGCTGCTCTGACACTGCAACTTGTTTTTAAAATGGACATGTTTCTTTCTCTTCCTCTCTCCCTGCTCCTTCCTAATCTCTCCCCCTCCCTAATCTGGAAATAAGATTAGTTTTCTTTCCCATTTTAGGTAGATTTATCTGTACTTGAGTCCACAACCCACTGAAGGATGTGGAATTGGGCTGGCATAGTGGTGCATGCCTATAATCCTAGCAATTGGGGAGGCTGAGATAGGAGGATCTTTTTTTTTTTTAATTTTTTTTATTTTTATTGTTTTTTGAGATAGGAGGATCTTGAGTTTAAAGACAGCCTCAGCAAATAGCAAGGTTCTAAGCAACTCTGAGACTATATCTCTAGATAAAATACAAAATAGGATTTGGGGTGTGACTTAGTGATTAAGTGAGTTCAATCCTCTGCCCGCCCCCCCCACACACACAAAGGTTATGTCCCCACTGTAAAGGACGATGGAAAAGCTCTGTAAACTCAACAAGCCAAAACAATCATTTATTAGCAGGACTAGAGTGGCCAGTCGCAGAAGAGAAGGGAGTAGAGAGGGAGAGAGAGAGGGGGAAAGAGAGGGGAGGGGGGGAGAGTGAGGGGAGGGGGGAAAGAGAGGGGAGAGGGGAGAGAGAGGGGAGAGGGGAAAGAGAGGGGAGGGGGAAACAGAGGCAGGGGGGAGAGAGAGAGGAGGAGGGAGAGAGAGGGGCAGGGGGGAGAGAGAGTAAGAGAACCTACACGAACAGGGTATTGATATTTATGGGTTTAACACAGAATGAGGAGGAGCAAGGCGAGTGGGCTGTTACTTCTTCATTGGCCCAGAGTTCATGCCACTTCAGGGATTAAAGGTGTGCCATTCAAAGTTCACAGGGATTGGAGGTAAGTGCCATTCAGTGCATCATGGACCTAAGCTCCCAGAAGAGAAGCAGTCTGGGTGCCATCTTTACCAACACCCACCAAGACAGTATGTGACCTGGGAAGAGGAAGGGAGAGGGAAGCCAAAGCTTCAATCCTTCCAATAAATCATTTCTCAGTGACATGACAGTGAAACTACACATTAATCTTCTCACCACAATACAATGACCCCTGGAGGTCAGATGAGCCCTGGACTCTGAACTCTGAACCCTCCATCCCTGCCCTTAAAAACACTCAGAAACCATGCCCGGTAGAAACAAGTTCCAGATGTTTGCAACCTTTTGCCCACATCCTGTTAAAGTCTTCAAGGACTAAGACACCCCCCAGTGTAACCTATATAAACCCGTATCTCCCTTGTAATTGGTGCAGCTTTCTACCCAGAATGTGTGCCCACTTTCTGAAAGATGCCTGACTTCCCAGATGGATAAAGCCTTTGCTGAATTCACGAAATACACTCCCCCATAGGAACAAAGTAGTCCAGACTCTGGGGATGATACCAGAGATCTCAGAAATGACTATCTTCCAAATTAACAAATGAATGACAACAGAGAACATGTGCAATGTGAAAAGATGCGCAGATCCCAAACCCAGAAGGAACCACAGGAGACACTGGCTGCAAAAACAGGAGGCGTTTATTCTCACACAGGCGCCTGCGAGTGCACAGCAAAACCTCGGCCGGAGCCTTGGCGACTGGCACACCGGGCTCTGGGGTACAGGTCTTTTATAGGGAGCAAGGGGTTAGTTTTTAGCCTAGCACAGCAACAGCCATTCTATTGGTTCCTCTGAATTCAGCCCTGGGGTCACCTGGGGGGTAAACTTGTTTTTTCCACTTTTTGTTCTCAGAAAAGAAACCTATAAATTGCATCCTGTCCTTTTAGTTCCTGTTTTTACCCTATTTGCTCAAGCTTGGCCTTCCCAGGGTCTACATGGAACATCTGGTGGTGGCATTGTATAGAGCTTGGAGTGTTACATGCAGCTGATGGGGTTTTGACATGGGGGTTGTACATGGGAACATCCTGTAGGGCACAGGGGTTAGATTTCCTAACGTTGGGTTTGGGGCCCTGTAGTCCTTCAGAATGTGACCTTTGAGTCACCTATTTAAAAGCCCCCTGTTCCTGCTGCTGGGCAGAGTCACAGCCTTTGGGGCAGAAGTCCCCTTTGTATCTCTTTGCTAACAAAGCAATAAGCCTTTTTCCTTTCTCAAAAACAAACATGTCTTCGTTATTGAATTGGCATTGGGGGGACAAGGATGAAGCTTTCGGCAACAGGACGACTGCCAGGAAAAGGAAATAAAAAGTGAGTTTCTTGAGTCAGGGTAGCCTCTTATATTCAGTCTGATAAATGCAAAACTCTTAACATTTCAATTGGTGTTGATAACTGAGAAATAGAAAGCTTGGTGGACCGTTTTCAGAATATAGCCTTAATTGGATCCAACGGTGGCCATTTTAATTAAGGGCTTTAATTAAGCCCTTCCCTTTGCCCACCCCAATTTTGAAATGAGCCAATTGTGTAGGTTGTAACTCCAAAATCCTCCCATCAGAGTGGAGGGCGGCACTGTTGCCTTAGGTTAGAGATATAAGCAGGTGGACTGCTGACCTCAGCTGTTAGCTATCCAGGTTCCTCCTTTCTGGCAGGAGCAAAAGTCTGCCTTGTCCACCCACTTTCCACCACTTTAAAGCACGTTTGATTTTTTTCTCCTCCCTTTATTTTCCAAATTACCAAATTTCCCAAACTTTTTTTTTAAAAGCATGTCCTGTGTAAGGTTGCAGCTTTGTTCTTTGTGATAATGTGAATATTTATTTTTTAGTTTTCGGCGGACACAACATCTTTGTTGGTATGTGGTGCTGAGGATTGAACCCGGGCTGCACGCATGCCAGGCGAGCGCACTACTGCTTGAGCCACATCCCCAGCCCAAATTTCCCAAACTTGAGCTTGATTTTTCTTTAGCTCATTCAACTCACAAGGTCCCTTGCCCTGTTAAAATAAACACGACAGTGAGATCACTTTACGATGAGATAAGGAAAGGATAACTTTTGGGGTGTCAATGAAAATTGTCACAGCCTTAAAAGGAAGACATCCAGCAAAGTCTGTTAGGTTACAATCACATTTCAACACAGAAGTGTCCTTCTTGGAATTTTCCCAATGCTTGTGGATTATTTAAATTGGCAAATTTGTAAATACTTTCAATATGATAATATCTTGAACAATTTAGAGGAGAAGATTCTTTGCTTGACCAAATCTTTAGGCAGGTTCTTTAATCTTCTGGATTCATCTGTACACTGCCTTGCAAAATCAAATTTATGGAAGAACCCTGCTAAGTCATTGTATTCCATCTGGATCTTCAACCTTCATCCCACCCCAGATGATATCTGATCATTTTATCTTTTCTTCAGCAAGAATCCTGTTAGGTTCCTTTATCCAGAATCTCCCTCAACCCTGATGTTTCCTCAGTAATTTTCCACTCACTGACCCCACCATGTTCCTTGGCTCTGTGTGTACTGTATTCAGAGTTAAGCCAACTGTTCTTCTCCATTATAAGACTATTGCAGTGGTATCTACAATTATTGCAATGATCCTGAAAGGTCTTCCTTACCATGTTTTAACAAGCATTAGTATTTTAACAACTGAATAGATATCATATTGTTTGGAGTAATGACCTGTTGAATATAGCAAGACTCAGAAAAGTATGTACCATGTGCTATGTAATAAAATGGTGACTAAAATCTCTCCATGTCAGGTGCTGTGTAGTGCACACCTGTAATCCAAGCTAGATGGGAAGCTGAGGCAGGGAAGGCCACAAATTCAGGGCCAGCCTGAGCAACATTGTCTCAAAATACAATGAATAGGGCTGTGGGTATAGATCAGAGATAGAGCATCTGCCTAACATTCCTGAGGCCCTGGGCTTAAACACTAGTGCTTACACAAAACAAAAAACAAACTAGTAAAAAAAAAAAAAAAAAAAAAACTACTTATTTTTATTAAAAGAAGGCTGAATGAGCCAGGCAAAGTGGCACATGCCTGTAATCCCAGTGGATCAGGAGGCTAAGATAGGAGGATCATGAGTTCAAAGCCAGCCTCAGCAACAGCAAGGTGCTTAGCAACTCAGTGAGACCCTGCCTCTAAATAAAATACAAAATAGGGCTGAGGATGTGGCTCAGTGGTTGAATACCCCTGAGTTCAATCCCCGGTACTAAAACAAACAAACAAAAAAAGACTAAATGAGAGAAGTACTGAGGTATTTAAGGATTAGGGGGATTTGGTGGTGTATCTCTCAAATAATATACTTTTTTTTTTTTTTCTGTGTGTGTGATACTTGGATCCTAACCCAGGGCCTTGAACATGCTAGGTATGTGCTTTACCACTGAGCTATGTCCTCAGTGTCAGTGTCATACCTGCCCCCACCAGTACCATACTTCTTGATTACCATAGTGTATGCCTGGAAATCATGCTATAAAAGTTCTTCAACTTCTGTTTTCCTTTTTATTTTTTTGTACTGGGGATTAAATCCAGGGGCACTTAATCACTACCACTAAGCCACATGCCCAGGCCTTTTTATTTTGAGACATGGTTTGGCTAAGTTGCTGAGTCTGGCCTCAAACCTGTGATCTTCCTGCCTCAGCATCCTGAGTTGCTGGGATTCCAGGCATGTGGCACTATGTAGTCTCAACATTGTTTTTTTTTTTTTCCCAAGATTATTTTTATTATTCTTGGTCCTTTATATTTTTCTAGGCTCAGGTTTTGTAATGGTAATTTGAATTGCCAATTTGATTGGATTAAGCAATGTCAAAAATAAAGAGGGTTATGGGTGTGTCAGTGAGGGTGCATCTAGGAATGATTGGCATGTGGGATAGCCATGGAAATGGAGACCCTCCCTAAGTGTGGGCAGCACCCACCCAGAGGAGGATGGCTTGAATGGAATAAAAGCTGGGAGAAGAAGGAAGCAGCAGCAGATGCAAGTTGGATTCTTCATAAGAAGTTTCTTGGGGGCTGGGGACATGGCTCAAGCAGTAGCATGCTCGCCTGGCATGCGTGCGGCCCGGGTTCGATCCTCAGCACCACATACCAACAAAGATGTTGTGTCTGCCGAGAAGTAAAAAATAAATATTAAAAATTCTCTCTCTCTCTCTCTTCTCTCACTCTCTCTTTAAAAAAAAAGAAGTTTCTTGATTTTTGCTGCGATGTCTGAGGATATCTGTCTCTCACCTTTTCACTCTTCCAAAGTGGACCCTGCCAGTGATTCTTCAGAAGGCTTTGGTCTCAACGAGGGTAGCACTGTTGATCCCTCCTGTTCTGGGGCTTCAGCCTCTTCAACTGCACAGCTACTGGTCCTTCTACCTCTCCAACCTGCAGATGGCCATTGTGGACTATCCTGCTTCTGGTCATATAAGTCAACCTAATAAGTCCCTGATTTAAAATTATACTTCCTGTTGATTCTGTTCCTCTAGAGAACCCTAACTAAAATTGTTACGGGTAGTGGCTCCAGAGAAAGAGAAATGTAAGGATAAATTTCCTTAGTTGGTTTTGGAGTTGGCTGTCTAAATTCATTAAACCTAAAGTTACTAATGTCTCTCCTACTGGTACTATGGAGAACAGTGACAATCCATGTTGTGAACTGTTTAAAGAGATTTGTAAAGTAAATGCATTTGATGCTCCTAATTCGCCACTTCTAAAAAGCACAGCGTTTAGTGACTATACATGATACCTTTGAATTGTTCTGCAAAAAATTAAGAAATATGATGATGCTGGTTGGTTGCTTCTGGCTTCACTGAAAAACGTAACAAAGGAGAAGGTTGAGCTCAAAAATTCAGTTTCTCAGCTACAGTCATTTGTAACTGATCTGAAAGCTGCTAAGTGTGTTCTGTAGGAGACTCTGCTTTCTTGTAGTCAAGGCTGAGGTTGTGGAAAAACAAACAGAAATTCTAATCCTACAATTGTCTGAGTTAAGATGAGAGTTTAACTCTCAGCCTTGGAAGATGTCTGTGGTTAAGATGACGGCTCTGCTTGGAAAAGAATGGGATCCTGCAAACTGGGATGGTGATGTATGGGAGAAGACTGAAGGGGCTGGGTTCATTGAACACCCATAGTCTGATGAGTTTATTTTCCAGAAGTTGTTCAGTCCTCACTCTTAGCCACAACGGAGGCATCCATACTCCCACCCTCTGTGGCACTGGTTTCTCCATCCTCCCTAGAGGGAACTAATCCTGCTTTGCCTATGGAAATAGTACAAATCTTCCATAATTCAGTTGCTCAGCATGAAAATTGACACTCCTCAGGACCCACCCTCACCATCCACATTTGCCTCCAGGCCTATAAGTAGATCCAAATCTCAGCAGGCCTTCAGAGGTGAGGTAGAGAATGTGACCCATGAGAATGTATGCTACATTCTGAAGGAACTTGAATTTTCTAATCTATACAAGCAGATGTCTGGGGAACATGCACGGGAATGAATTTTTTTTTTTTTTTTGAAGTTGAATATTTTATTATTTTGTTGCAAGCTGCTGTTTCAGTGTATAAAAATAACACCAGTGAATGCAGTACATTATAAAATTAAGACAGTATTGTTCTTCTGACATTGTACAACACACACTTTCCTCTATGTCCAGTTTTTTTTCAAGTGGAAGATCATTAAGTATATTGACCCAGATCCAGGGATGGATGTAAGCACGTTACAGTATTATATTAGGCTTATAACAAGATTATCCTTGAATTACATACTTATTTTTATAAGTATTTTTACCACAGATAATTTCATGAATTCTGATATCAACCTAGTGCCTACTCTAAAAATCATAAGGAATTGTAAAAAAGATGCATATTGTGTTTATCGGCAGTCATTGGGAAGTTAAAGGGTATCTTCTTCCAGTAGCATTGTTAAGAATAGTTTTTTAAGTCTTCTATAAGACAACTGCTGCAGTTATTCCACACTAGTTTATTTAGGGTGCCATTTTCACTCCTCAATAGATTTTACATATTTCTCATACGCTTCTTCGCTCATTAGGTCATCTAGTTCTGAAGGGTCACTCAGTGTCATCTTTATCAGCCAACCATCTTCATAACAAGATTTGTTCACAAGCCCTGGGTTTTCTGCAAGTGCCTCATTAATTTCAGTTACTTCTCCTGATAGAGGAGAATAGAGTTCACTGGCAGCTTTCACACTTTCCAAAGCACCAAACTCATCTTGTTTTTTCAATTTTGTTCCAACTTCAGGAAGACTACAATAAACAACATCTCCCAGAGCTTCCTGTGCAAAATTGCTGATTCCCACTGTTCCAATACCATTTTCTGTAGTTATCCATTCATGTTTCTCTATGAATTTACGCACGGAGAGCAGAATGGGTCCGGTGCGCAGCGTCAGAACAGCGCCCGCCCTCACCCGCCAGGGCCGCGGGGGGCAGAGCGCAACGGGCGCAGGGGCTGCCCGCACGCTGCGGGCCGCAGCTAGCGCGCTCCGGACTCACGGGAATGAATTTTAAGGGTGTGGGATAATGGTGGAAGGAATATAACCTGAGATCAAGCTAAATTTATTGATATTGGCCCATTAAGCAGAGATTCTAGATTTAATGTAATAGCTTGCAGTGTTTTTTTTTTTTTTTTAAGTACTAATAGTTTGGCTGGTTGGCTGAAGTAGGAGTTCAAAGATGGCCTACTATAAATGAGCTGGAAATGCCTGGCATCCATTGGTTTACTATTGATGAGAAATTCAGAGGCTCAGAGAAATTGAAATGCCAGAGTGGATCTGTCATGTACGACCTTCTCCATAATTTGGGAGTCCAGAAGATGTAGAATTCTAGAATTCACTAGAATTATAAGAAACAAATTTGTGAGAGGAGCACCAGCATACTTCAAGAGCTCTGTTGTTGCCAGACCTTACTGTGGGAGCTGTGGTCAATAAATTGGAAGACTTGGGGCTGGAGTGGTGGCTCAGTGGAAGAGTGCACACCTGGCACGCATGAGGCACTGGGTTCGATCCTCGGCACCACATAAAAACAACTAATGTATCCACCTAAAACTAAAGATAAATAAATAAATATTTAAAAATAAATAAATAAATTGGAAGACTTAAATGAGATGAGAATGATTGGATCTCGAGAAGGAAGAGGCCAAGTGGCAACCCTCATTTGCCAAAGACAGGGTGGTTGGAGTTACCATAATGGACAGCAAAGGGGAAGAAATGAACACAATATTTTGACGCATGGAACTCTCTGGCATTGGCTAATTAATCATGGTGTTTCTAGAAGCCAAGTAGATGGAAAACCCACCAAATCCTTATTTGACTTATATAAGCAGAAAAATTCCAGAGCAAATGTACCAAAGTCTGCCCAGGTCATAACATCAGAGAATCATGGTCTCTCAACCACTTCCCAGATTTGAGTCAATTTACAGATCTGGAAGCCCTTGAATGAAGGGGAGGCCAGGACCCCTTGAGGAAGGTCCCTGGTACAGTACCAGAAACATTCATTATTAATCGTCATCCCATCCTTCCCCAAAGGGACCAAAGGCCTTTTTACCAGGGTAACTGCATTGGGGAAAAGGCAATGATCAGAACTTTTGGGCACTACTAGAATTGACATTGATTCTGGGAGACCCAAAACGCCATTGTGGCCTTCCAGTAAAAGTAGGGGCTTATGGAGGTCAGGTGATCAATGGAGTTTTGGCCAAGGTCTGACTCATAGTGGGTCCACTGGGCCCCCAAACTCGTCCTGTGGTTACTTCTCCAGTCCTGGGATGCATAATTGGGATAGGTATATTTAGCACTTGGCAAAACTCCCATATTGGTTCTCTAACCTGTGGACTGAGGGCTATTACAATGGGAAAAGCTAAATGGAAGCCTCTGGAGTTGCCTATACCTGGAAAAATAGTAAATCAAAAGCAATACTGCATCCCTGGAGGGATAGCAGAGGTTAGTGCCACCATCAAGGACTTGAAGGATGCAGGGGTGGTGATTCCTAAAACATTCCCATTTATCTCTCCTGTTTAGCCTGGGCAGAAGTCAGATGGGTCTTGGGGAATGACAGTTGATTATCTTAAGCTTAATCAGGTGGCAAGTCCAATTGTAGCTGCTCTACCAGATGTGATTTCATCTCCTGGTACCTGGTATGTGGCTACTGATTTGGCAAATGCTTTTTTCTCCAACCTGGTACATAAAGACCACCAGAAATAATTTGCTCTTAGCTGGCAAGGCCAGCAGTACACCTTCACTGTCCTTCCTCATGGGTATGTCAACTCTCCAGCACTGTCAGAGCTTAGTCTGCAGCGACCTTGATCATTTTTCTCTTTCATAAGGTATTTTCTTTTTTAAGAGAGAGTGAGAGAGAAAGGGAGAAAGAGAGAGAATTTTTTAATATTTATTTTTTAGTTTTCAGCAGACACAACATCTTCGTATGTGGTGCTGAGGATCGAACCCGGGCCACACGCATGCCAGGCGAGCCTGCTACCACTTGAGCCACATCCCCAGCCCCTCATAAGGTATTACACTGGTCCATTTTATTGATGACATTATGTTAATTAGATCAGCTGAGCAGGAGTTAAACAACTCAGTGAGGTCCTGTCTCTAAATAAAATACAAAAATAGGACTGGGGATGTGGCTCAAGTGGTCGTATGCCCCTGAATTCAATCCCAATACCCTCTGCCCCCAAAGAAATCAAACACAGCTAATAGAGTAAAAATTATTTAGTGCATTGATTTACATACCAGGGTGGTTGCTCCATAGGCAGAGGAGCAAGGAAATCAAGGGATGGACAGCATATACATAAGGTTTGGAGGCTAGAAAATTAACATATTCATAGCTTGGCACAGTAGTACACACCTGTAATTCCAGCAATTTGGGAGGCTGAAGCAGGAGGATCACAAGTTAAAGGCCAGCTTCAGCAATTTGGGAAGACCCTGTATCAAAACAAAAGATAAAAAGGGCTGGGGATACAGTTTAGTGGTAGAGTGCCCCTGGGCTTTATCTCTAGAACCTTTAAAAAAAATAAATTGACAGATTCATAAATTATGTTGCAATATTATCACTGATTCTTCATTATTTTGTACTTGACCAAAAATGCCTGCATTTGTTTCAAAATGTTCACAGAAATCCACCCACCTCCTTATCTTTTAGTATTTAATTCAGTTTCTCAGTTTAAGACAAGGGAGTGTGGTCACTTCTGCTTATGCATTCAGTGTTCTCCTGTTCTTTGTCTTTTAAGAATAAGGAATTAGTTGCAAAAGCTCAGTCCTTGTCCCTGAAGCCAATCCAATAATGAGGACAGAGCTTCAAGAAAAAGAAGGTTTGTTGTTCTGCCAGCAAAGGAGAAACACAGGGGACTCCTATCCCAGCAGTTGTGATTCTGCCCATCAGTAGGAACAGGGGGTTTTTTAAAGAGGTGATTTAGAGAAAATGAGATTAGGGAGGAGAGATCAGGAAGGAGAAGATCAGAGAGGAGAAGGTTGGGAAAAAGAAAAAACAAGTTTCAAAGAGAAAGGGATAGAGTCAAAACATCAAGTGAATCCGTTATAGAAATGACAACCCCCAAAACAATGTGGCTTGGGAAGAGGAAAGGAGGAAGAAGGCAACACATTGATAACATTGATCCTTTCCCAATACATCCTTTCCCAGTGATAGGACAATACCTGGAAAGAAAATATCCATCAAGTCTAAAAATGACAGTCTCTGGGAAGGAGCCAAAACAATAGAGTCTGAAGGGGAAAGAAATAAGCACTGAATGCTAAACTGTGGATCCTTCAGTCTTCTTTCTCCACCCCCGCCCCTTGGTATCAGGGATGAACTCAGGTGCACTGACCACTGGGCAACATTGCCAGCCCTATTTTTTTGTGTGTTTTATTTAGAGACAGGGTCTGAGTTGCTTAGCACCTCACTTTTGCTGAGGCTGGCTTTGAACTCAGGATGCTCCTGCCTTGGGATGTTCTCCCCAGCTGTTAGGATTACAGGATTACAGCTGTTGGGATTATTGGATTACATTAGGCAGTTAGCCATCAAGCCTGGCTGCCCATCTCTTTTTCATTGTTTTTGTTTTTGTTGTTGTTGTTTTTTTGGTATTTCACAGTCTTTTTTAAAAAAAAAAACAAAACATTTATTTTTTAGGTGTAGATGGACACAACACAATGCCTTTATTTGTACGTGGTGCTGAGGATCGAACTCAGGTCTCACCTAGAATCTGCTGCTGAGCCACAATCCCAGCCCTCACAGTAATTTCCTGACTAATTAAATGAGAAGAAAGATATTAATTAATTCACCTTTAAGTTGCTGAGGCTGGTTTTGAACTCATGATCCACTTGCTCAGCCTCTTGAGTTGCTGATTATAGGTGCCACACCCCACAAGTTTTTCAATGGTTAAATCATCTCCCAGTGTGCAACCTACATAAACCCAGACCTCCCCTCAAATGGGGGCCATTTTTTCAGCCCAGAGAGTCAGCTATCTGAGACCTGACTCTGTTACTGAATAAAAGCATAGCTGGTCATGAGGTTTGCTTCTGTCCTTGTTATTTGTACTTTCATTATGGTGCTGAAGCTATTTTCGTTATTTTTGCTGATACTTTGACAATTTCTCTCAAGCATTGAGCTTGAAATTCACCAATTTAACCCCATACTCCTGCCTCACTACCAAACTGCCAAATACATTTGTGGAACAACAACAACAAAACAAAAACAAAAAGAATGTCTATTCTCAAGAGTTGTCTTCCTTTGTGTGGCTGAAATTAGGTCTCTGCCATTTTTACATTCCAATCCAAGGGAATGGAAAAAATACATGTGTCTCCAGATAAACCATGCTTTTAGGCAGAATTTGCATATAGTATTTCTGCTTCTGAGTCATTGTGAAAACTGAAATTTGACAATACATACTAGCTGCAAGGGAGGCTTGGGGAATATAGTCTCGAATTGCCTTAAAAGTGACTAGGTGCTAAAAGGCTTTGTACTCAGTGGAATACTAAAAGATGGGCAAATATTGTAGGGAAAAGCCAAGGAAAGAAAAAGAAAACTAATGACCTCATTTATACTGTAAAGGTAAAATTTCCAAGCTGATTCTAAGCCGCAGAGCCTGAGTTAAAGTGTAAAGGACCAGGCTTGAAAACCTGCTTCTAAAACTGCAAAGCATGGGTTAAATTCCTGAGGCAGTTAGGACAAGGCCCTACTGGCCATTTAGTGATTTATGGACTGGGGTCCTGTGCAACTCCTCACGTAGGCATTCAAGACCCTGTGCAGTTTGTCACATAGATATTCAGGGTCCAAACCAATCAGTTTGAATGTGTACCCCACCTAGGAGCACCAATCACTCCTGCCCTGATTGTACCCACCAATGTATACACTAATCCTGACTCAGGGTTGTTGTTCAATTTCCCCTCGCCTCATGATGATTTGTTCTGATGTATGCAAAGCCCCCCACCCTCTCCGAAAAGTGTACTTAAGCTCCGCTTGAACTCTGCTCTGGGCTCTGGGCTGCTCTCCCTTCTTGAGTGAGCACGGAGCCCCAGCGCGCTGGAATGGATCCCCAATAAATATCCCCTTTTGCCAATTGCATGGAGTCAGTCTCTTGGGTGGTCTCCCTCTCCGACATATCGCCAGAACTTTACAATACAATGAATCCTAAACCAACATAATTTCTTTATTGTAGACATGTTAATGATGTCATGCTGTTTTATTTATTTATTTACTTTGTGTGTGTGTGTGTGGTGCTGGGAATTGAACCCATTTCCCACTGTTTCCTAAAACATGGTTGATAAACAAGCCTTATGGCCAAGTATTGTGCTCAAAAAGGGCACCTTTGGGGCTGGGGTTGTAGCTCAGAGGTAGAGTGCTCTTGTCTCTCATGCCTGGGTTTGATCCTCAGCACCACATTAAAGAAAGAAATAATAAAGATACTTAAAAAAAAAAAGGCACCTTTGCCTTTTTAGGGGGGCAGTGGTGCTATGGATTCAACCCTGGGTACTTTACCACTGAGCTACCTTCCAGTCCTTTTTAAATTTGAGACTGTGTCTCAGTAAATTGCTGAGGCTAGCCTTGGCCTTTCAATCCTGCCTCAGCCTCCTGAGTTTCTGGGATTATAGGCATGTACCACCTGGCTTTTAAAGTTTGGGAAATACAGGGACAGGGTCTGTAATTTATGAAAGGACACTTGCAGAGTCCACGCCAAGTTCAAAGTCCGCACCATACACTGGTGTTAGGTGCAGAGCAGGCTGAACTGTGTTGTCTGCAGAGCAGGCTTAACAGATGTTGGCTGCAAGATAGCCCATGCACTCAAATCCCCCCCCCTCTATCTGATCCTTTATCACCTGTTTGTGTCAAGTCCCGCTCAAGGCTGAGCACTCAACCCCCCTTGGGCCAACAAGGCAGCTTGCAGACCCAGAGGCCCCATTAGATTTGGGCTATAAAAACTCCCTCCTGCCAGGCCCCCCTCTCTCTTGCTCTTTCTCTCTTGCCCCCTCTCTCTTGCTCTCTCTCTCTCTCTCTTGCTCTTTATCTTTCTTGCGTGCGCTCTCTGTCTCTTGCTCTTGCTCTCTCCCTGTTCATCTCTTCTCTTTTCTCTCTCTTTCCTTCCTTCTTTTCTCTTTGTTGCACTGCTGCAATAAAGATCTTTTGGTTGCTCCGAGTGTTGTGGTCACTTTCCTTTCAACTGGAATCTCACGAAAGAGATTTCTTTTCAGTAGGTCAAAGTAAATCGACAAGGCTGTCCTTCCAAGAAGAGCAGCAGTGTGTCCAAGCACAGAGCAGCTTTATGTCCCGCAAGAGGAATTTCATGAGCTGCTTAGGAGTGGTGTCATAAGCAACATAAGTTGATTGTTTAGCTGGCACATGTTCTTACGGGAAGTTAAGTGGCATTGCCTTAGAATCAAAGTTTTGGAGCCTCTACATAAAATGGCTCTCGACCTAAAATGGCGGCTCTGTTGCCAATATTGATCTTATGCCAATAATTTATAAAATCAGATACAGTCTAGCATAATCTAATCTCTGTTTTGGGGAAACGGTGGTGGGTGGTCTTTTCTCAACCTATCCAGTTGGATGACAAAGTTTTCTATGACACACTGGGTTGTAAATCTCCTCAAGTGACAACAATGTAAACATATCCCTTCAGTAAACATATTTTCTGGTTCATGAGATTACTTCTTCTGTAAAGGTTAAATTTAAGTTTTTCGCTCCTGTTAAGTTTAAGTTTTGCTCTTCTGTAAGTTTAAGTTCTGTCTTCCTGAACCCAAAACTTACGTTAAAAACGGTTACTTATGTCAAAATGTACCCTGACCCAATACCCCCTGACAAAACGCATGATTATTCTGTAATGGTTATTTTGCAACAATCCCACCCTCACACCCTAACTGCCATATGAACTTCCCTGTTTAAACACTGCATAAAAACTCTGCTTAAGGGGCTGGGGATGTGGCTCAAGCGGTAGCTCGCTCATGTGGCATGCGTGCAGCCCGGGTTCGATCCTCAGCACCACATACCAACAAAGATGTTATGTCCTCCGAAAACTAAAAAATAAATATTAAAAATTCTCTCACTAAAAAAAAAACAAAAAAAAAAAAAACAACAACTCTGCTTAAGCTGTACTCAGGGCTCCAGTTTCTCTCAGGAGAACTCTGAGCCCCAGCATGCTGGTTCCCCCCCAATAAACCCTTTGCTTTTGCATGAGACAAGTCTCTTGGTGGTCTCCGACATTTGCCCGACCCTAACACTTCCATATGTCAAGAGCTTTGTAATGTTTTGAACAACCAATATAAAAAAAATGAAAAAAAACAAAAAAAAGATTACTTCTTCCTTTCTTTTTTTTTTTTTTTTTTGGTACTGAGGGATTGAAAAGAGGAGCCATTAGCCACTGAGCCACATCCCCAGCTCTTTGTTTGTTTGTTTGTTTTTTAAACAAACAGGGTCTTCCTTAGTTGCTCTGGGCCTTGCTAAATCACTGAGTCTGGTTTTGAATCTGTGATCCTCCTGAGCTGCTGGGATTAGGGCATGCACCACTAGGCCAAGCTGTGTTCTTCCTTTGTGTCTCCTAGCCCATGATCCTGTAGAGCTTTTATATTGGTGAATGTCCCTTACACTTCAGGAAGGTGCAAAGACCCAACACTTGGAAATCAAACTTAGCTGAAGAAAAGAGGAATGTCACTACAGGTGCCTGTTAACAGGAGCAAATCTTTCTGACTGGATTTGGCCACCTGCCCCACATAATGATCAAAAGATGGGAAAAAGAAAAATGTATTTCACGCAGTTGGTTAAACTGGGAAGAAGCAGATAAGTTGCTTCTCTGGTGGGTCCTATAGAAATAAAAATAATTTATAAAAACAAAGCCAGGGGGCTGGGATAGTGGCTCAGTGGTAGAGCACTCACCTAGCCTGTGCACGGCCCTGGATTCAATCCTCAGTGTCAGATCAGGTGAGGCAGGCAGTGACCAAAGGAGGCAGATTTAAAAGGGCTGCTGAACAGGCTTTATTGAGATATCACCCCTGGGCGGAACTCAGACCCACAGAAGGGACAGGGGAAGGGTCTGAGGAGAAACCACGTGGTCGACCGGACTGGACTTTTATGGGGCTTACAGCAGGAAGGGAAGGGCTCAGGACAGGAAAAGGTGTTTCTAGGGTCCCTTGCCCCCTTGGAGTTGGTCAGGGGAGTTGGCTGAGCTCCAGGATTGGCCAGGGGGTCCTGCTGATTGACAGGCGTTAGTCAAGAGATCTGGCTGATTGATAGGCATTTCTGCCGGCATCTGATTGATGTTCTTTTCCGGCTTGGTCTGCTTTGTTCTAAGTTGCCAATAAGTCACCACCAAGTCGCCATCACCGACCTAACACTCAGCACCACATAAAAATAAGTAAAATAAAGGTATCATGGGGCTGGGGTTGTGGCTCAGCAGTAGAGCCCTGACACGAGCAGGACTGCAGCGAGGTCCCGTGATCGTCCCCAGGTAGTCCTGGAGTCAGGATCACCTCTGCTCCAGGTAACCGCTCCCAGCCAACGATCCGTGTCCTGAAGAAAGAAGTCGCTGCACACGATATGCCTTTTGGAATGCTCGGTTTATTCACACCAGGTTTCATCACATCACACGAGGCACAGGAACAGAGACTGGCGGGGCTCAGTTCGCTCTATGTTGACCCACTGGCATGGTGGATCTGAACTGACCAAAGAGCTCAGCCTTCCTGGCCCTTAAATACTATAGTTGTTTACAACATTTCAACTCAAAAACATGTTTACGCCGTGGCTTCTATATCTTATCCTATCCTCACAGATTATGTTTACACTGCATCACAACTACCACACTTGTTTATGCTAAAATACATCAAAACATGTTTACCTTAAGTCCTTATCTAACTCACACATATTTCTAACTTATGCACCCTTCTTCATCAAAACATGTTTACTTCAAATTCTCCTGTCAAGCCCTTGCCTAGCATGTGCAAGACCCTGGGATCAATCCTCAACACCACATAAAAATAAATAAATAAAATAAAAGTATCGCAACCAACTACAACTAAAAACAAACAAACAAAAAAAAAGATTTTTAAAAATTCTATGTTTAAAAAATAATAAAGGTATTGTGTCCAACTACAACTAAAAAATATTTAAAACAACAAAAAAGCCAGGTGATATACATATGCAGATTTAGTTAGCCTGGCTTGGTGCGGGGGGAGGGGGTCAATTTACATTCTTAGCTTCCTGGGCATCTCCCAGGGCAGGTTGGGGCAGTTCTTCAGCCTTTACTCTCAGTGCAAGGAAGTTGTTCTCAATTTCAGCAGAGTCCCAGTTTCACTGGGAGTCTGTCAAGGACACATGGCAGAGAGAGCAGCAACCTAGGCCCCAAAGGAGTTGTAACTCCCAGGTATTGAACTTTTGCTGGGCCTTTTAGCATTCCTTAGGCTGTATGGGGTGTGTACCAGATTTTTCTGGCAACAACACTCTCCCTTAAAATTTGTTTTTACTTGTTGACTTGTGTGGTTAGGCCCTAGAAATCCCATATCTAAGCTTAAGTGTGGCACCCTAAGAGGAGCTGTTCTAAATGAGGATTGCATATTAATTCATATAAATATCTAAAAATCCTGAGGCTTGTTAACCCCACTTTATAGATGAGAAAAGTAAACAGTGAGATGAAATGACGGTCTCCTCCCACAAGATCCCCAGTTTGTTTAGTTACAGCATTGCAGAGACAAGAACTAAAGACTTCTGTTGCTCTCCTTCCTTAAACAGGATTCTGATTACTTCCTTTATAAAAATCCCAGGTCAATTTTCTTCAAGATTCCCCTGCATAATGGATGTTCTCCCTACAGTAATAGCCTAAAAAAACAAAAACCCAAAACCCCTCTTAGAACAAAAAGATCAGGCTGGACGCACACTTCACGAATCAGTTCAGCTTTTTATTAGAATGAAGTTTCACATGGGAGCAGGGGATACAGGGACGAAAAGACATCATAGTGGAACTCACTTTCCTGGTGGAAAAATGAGCCCCCGAACAAAGAAAGGCCCTGGGATTATATAGGTTATTCTGAGAGGTGGTCTAGTGAGCACATCAATTTTCTTTGGGCGCCCAGGAATTTGGAGTTGGTTCTATCAATCAGTGAAGGGGTCAGTTTTAGTGCTTAGGAATTTGGGGTCTGTTTTATGGGGCAAAATGGGAGGGAGTCTAGGGTCAGTGGTGAGTTTCTGGGATTTATCTTACTAGACCTGATGGAGAGCCTGGGGTCAGTGGTTGGTATCTGGAAAGGATTTGTTACCAGAAGGATTAATGCTTTGGCCTCTTCCCTGCCTTTCCAGGTTTGATGGAAACCTCTTCCCCAGGGTTTGTTTTACCACCAGGAAAGAATGTATTGGGAAAGGATCACTGCTCTCAATCTATGGCTTTTCTTCTCACCCACCCCTCCTCACAACTTCTGGGGTTTATCATTTTCCATATCTAATAGCAGGGATGAGGTGATGCTGTTGGACCCACTCATTCAGTGGAATGAGCCACTGAACAAAGGAGGGGACTGAGAGGTGATTTAGTGAGCGTGTCAGTTTGGGCACTTGGAAATTTGGGATCTGTTTTATCAATTAATGAATGTGTCCCTTTGAGCACTCAGAAATTTAAATTTTTGGATTGGGGGGGGTCTGTGATCAGCATCTTGAAAGGATTTATTTTAGGAGTGATTAATGCTTCCCAGAGAATATAATTTTTAGGTTTGATGAAACACCTTCTCCCTGCTTGTGGCCAGCATCTGGAAAGGATTTATTTTAGGAGAGATGAAAGCTATTAATGTATGGCTTTCTTTTTCACTCATTTTTCTCAGGCCTCACTATTTGGGAGTTTGTCATTTTCCATATCTAATACTGTCCCCTTATGTATCTCTTTGTATACTTTCTTTCACATACTTCATAGAAAATGCTAGCTGTTTCCTACTCTAGATCAACAGTTGAGGCCAGCAGCAACTGTTCCTCTTTATAGAATTGCAACTGTCAGAAATGCAACTTGTTATAAATAAAAATCTTTAGCCCTACTCCAAATCTACTGAGTCAGCGATTTTGCAGATGGCCTACTTCAATTCTCTCCCCCATTTTTTTTTTTTTTTCTTTACCAGGGAATTGAACCCAGAGTGCTTTATCACTGACCTATATTTCCAGCCCTTTTTATTTTTGGAGCCAGAGTCTCACTAAGTTACCAAAGCCGGCCTTGAAATTGAGCTCTTCCTTCCTCAGCTTTTCCAGTTGATGGTGTGCTCAACCCTTCATATCTTTTTTTTTTTTTTTTTGGTGTGAAGGATTGATTGAATCCAAGGGCACTTAACCACTGAACCACATCCTCAGCCTTTTTTTTTTTTTTTTAATATTTTATTTAGAGACAGGGTCTTGCTGAGTTGCTTAGGCCCTTACTAAGTTGCTGAGGCTGACTTTGAACTTCAGGATCCTCCTGCCTCAGCCTCCAGAGCCGATAGGGGTTACATGTGTCCACCATTATGCCTGGCCCTTCATCTCTTTTTAATAAGCTCTAGAAAAAATTCATGTTAATTCTTTATTAAGTAGGTAGTTAGTTATGAGCCAGTGGCAAGAGGGACAATAAGGAAAAAACTTTTATGGAAGATATCAAGTGTGTACATCAGAGACCAAGTACATAGATAACAGGACTGATTAAAACAGAAAATCGGAACAAAAAGACAAGCATCTGTTCACTTAAAATTCACCAAAAAAAAAAAAAAAAAAAAAGGGAACTGGTGTTTCAAACCACCCTAGGCCATAGTTAATTATAGCACCTTAAAGGAACTATTATTTTAAAACCCTATCACGGGCTGGGGATGTGGCTCAAGTGGTAGCGGGCTTGCCTGGCATGCGTGCGGCCCGGGTTCGATCCTCAGCACCACATACCAACAAAGATGTTGTGTCCGCCGAGAACTAGAAAATAAATATTAAAAAAAACTCTCTCTCTCTCTCTCTCTCTCTCTCTCTCTCTCTCTCTCTCCCCTCTCTCACTCTCTCTTTAAAAAAAAAAAAAAACCCTATCAGAACTATCTCCTATGCCCCAGTCATTACCACCATAACAGAAAACTTGTTGCCTAGCCTAAAGGCACACACCTGTAATACCAGCAATTTAGGAGGCTTAAACAGGAGGATTGCAAACTCAAGGTCAGACCCTGTCTCAAAAAATTGAAAAGTGGTTGGAAGGTCAGTGATAGAGTCCTATAGGTTCAATCCCCAGCACACACACACACATACGCAGAGAGAGAGAGAGAGAGAAGAAAAAGAATTGCTAAGGCCCTGTACAGAATGACAATAAATAACTTGTTGATCAGTGGGGGTATGAGGAAACAGACTCTGTGGATACCTAGAGTTAAAGAGCCATGACTTTTTCTGCTCAGGGCCTATGGTGTGCTTACTTTTCTCCTTCCTTCCTTCCTTCCTTCCTTCCTTCCTTCCTTCCTTCCTTCCTTCCTCCCTCCCTCCCTCCCTTCCTTCCTTCCTTCCTTCCTTCCTTCCTTCGTGATTAACCACTGAGCCACATCCGAAATCTTTTTTATTTTTAATTTTGAGTCAGGGCCTTGCTAAATTGTGAAGGGTGGCATTGGACTTGGAATTCTCCTGCCTCAGTGTAGCGATAGCCTTAGCTTAAGCAACTCCATTTTAAAATAAACCTGCAGTCTCACCAGGCACAAGCCTACAGAGCCCTCCAATGTCATCAGGCATAGCCTGATAAAACAAGTCACTTTCCACAACCCTGATAAGAATCAGAGTGAAGTCACTTTACATAAACATGTCATTTGCCTTAAATTTGATAAGGAGTCAGAAGGGTAATATCTGGGTGGAAACGACCAGACCTTATGTACTGACTCTAAGATGTAAGATGTCACTAAGAAACCTGGTAACAGCTAATAGGGACCAAAGGGGTGTGCAGATGTGCTAGGAGCCACTGCAAAGTATTACATTCATATGGAAATTGGGCTCCTACTGTTCACTTAGGCCCATTTGGGGACTCAAGTTACAAGACTCCTGGAGAGTTCCCATTGGTTGGGGAAGGATGGTAGGAGGGTGTTCCGGGGGAAGTGGAGCCCCCCGGGTCCGGTAGGGACACACGTGGGTGGGTGTGTGGACCCGCTTGTTAGGGGGACGCACACGGCCTCTCACAAAATAAAACTTTGTTTCAGTTCCATCTGGCTTGTGTTTTTGTGCTCAGCCGGATTGCAGCATCGCAAGCCGGCGTGCACTGACAGCGACCCGCGAAAGCGCCCAGCAGGAAGGCAGCAGGTGAAAACAGCAGCGGGCAGAAGCGGAGCCAAGGCTCACGCGGGCCCCGCCGTCCAGCCTGCAGCATTTTGGTGGCCCTTGTACGGGGAACGCCCAAAATTTATAGGTGAGTGATATCGCTCGCCCCTAAGGAAAGGCGACAGAATGGGTATTTTTGTTTTGATTTATTCTGCTTTTATTTCAGGCTCTCTAGCCTTACAATTTTTTCAGGCGAATTGGGAAAAATGGTTGGCTCAAGGTTTTAAGTTATTCGGCCCTGAGATAGAAAAAATTGATATAATCATTTTTCTCCTCTCCGTTTCTGTTTCATTCTGTTTTGGCTTTCTTCTATCCTACCTTATTGGGTTACGTTACCTTTATAGTAGATTAGAATCTAGTAAAAAACAAACCGAAAGACTGTTAAGTAAATTGTTAGAGGTCCAGGCTATGGCAGAAAACTTATTAGGTCAAGCAAAACAAAAGGTCCCTCAAGCTAGTCAGACAGAAGAAAAATTGAAGAAGGCAAGCTTAGGGAAAAAACGACCCTCAGATAGGGAGGCTAGTACTAACTCCGTTCCATCACCAGAGGGCGTAATTCAACCAACAGCTTCACCTGTAGCTGAGCAGCCCTCAGTTTCCATAGGTGATGAACAGAATCCTGAGGCAGGACCCCAAAAGTTAGCATGCCCTGTAGTTGAGCGGGGAGAAGAAAGGGAACGAGTTTACCGTGCCTTAGATTTCAAAATAGTAAAGCAATTAAAGGAAGCTGTACAAACCTACGGGCCTGCGGCTCCCTTTACTGTCAGAATGGTCGAATCTATTACCAGCTGGGACTTAACACCAGAAGATTGGGCTAGCGTGTGTCACTCTGTGCTAAATGGAGGACAATATTTATTATGGAAAATTGCCAATGAGGAATTTTGCAGGGAGACAGCTAGGCGAAATGCAGCAGCAGGTTATCCTGAAAGAGATTCTCAAATGCTATTGGGGAAAGGACCTTATGAGGGTCAGAGGCAACAGATTAGATATGATCCTGGCGTATACGCTCAGATCACTATGAATGCAATTAAGGCATGGAAAACTTTGAAGGGACAAGGGGATTTACAAGGTCAACTATCTAAGATAACACAAGGAGTTAATGAGCCCTACGCTGACTTTGTAGCTAGACTTATTGAAACAGCCTCTAAGACATTTGAAAATACAGAACAGGCAATGCCATTTATAAAACAACTGGCTTATGACCAAGCAAATCGTTGCTGCAAAGAGGTCATTAGACCGTGGAAACATGGAGATTTAAACACATATATTAAATTATGTAGCGACATTGATGAACAAGGACAAGTCATGGCAGCTGAAGTAAAACAGGCTTTAGATACCAAACCAAAAACATGCTATAATTGCAATCAGAAAGGACATTTTAAAAGAAATTGCCCCATAGGAGGAGGGTTTAACAAAGCTAGGTATCAAAGGAGTAGAATCCCGGGTATTTGCCCACGATGCCATAGAGGGAGACATTGGGCTAATGAATGCCGTTCTCAAACCACCATAGAGGGTATTCCGTTATCAAAAAATGGACAAAGACCAAGTGTCTACCCACAATATCGTGGAGAAAGGTATCAGGCCCCGTTGTCAAAAAACGAATTGGAGGGCCCAATGCCCCGGGGCCCAAAGCCACAAATATACGGGGCAATGGAGGAACCCAGCAGCACCATCAAGGTAGTGCCCAGGACGCACTATCCATCAGATCCCTCATCAGACAAACTAGAGGGAGCGCAGGGTTGGACATCTGTGCCTCTGCCAGAGCAGTATTAACTCCAGAGATGGGAGTTCAAATCATTCCCACAGGAATAAAAGGACCTCTTCCCCAAGGAACAGTAGGCTTATTATTAGGACGCAGTTCTTCTACACTAAAAGGACTTATGATAAGTCCTGGGGTAATTGATCCCGATTATGAGGGTGAAATAAAAATTATAGCCAGTTCTCCAAGAGGTATATCCGTAATTTCATCAGGAGATAGAATAGCACAGTTATTAATAATACCCAGCCTACATGATGAATTTTCCAGTTGTAATGTAGAAAGAGGTTCCAAGGGATTAGGCTCCACAGGTGTAGATTGGGCTATGCTTTCTTTAAATTTAGATTCTCGCCCAATGCTAAAATTAAATATTCAAGGACATGATTTTAATGGGCTGCTGGACACAGGTGCTGACCTCAGCATCATATCTCGTCAGGAATGGCCAAAGCACTGGCCATTGCAACAAGCCACTCAAACGCTTCGAGGCCTAGGAGTGGCAACTAACCCCCATAGAAGTGCTATGGTATTAGATTGGAGGGATCCTGAAGGATGTGAAGGAACTATACAGCCTTATGTATTGGACCATCTTCCCATAAATTTATGGGGACGGGATGTCCTAGATCAATTAGGATTGACATTAACAAATAACGTCAATTCTAACGCGCCCACTAGTAGGGCTAAACAAGGCTTTAGAAAAGAAAAAGGATTAAGGAAACAAGATCAAGATATGATAGCACCAATTCAAATAGATCAAGAAATAAATAAACATGGATTGGGTTTTCAAAAAGGGCCACTGAGACAATCAAAATTACATGGAAATCAGAAAGACCAGTGTGGGTTCCTCAGTGGCCCCTGACTAAAGAAAAGATACAAGTAGCCCACGATCTGGTCAAACAACAATTAGCGGAAGGACATTTACAACCTTCCGTATCTCCCCATAATACTCCCATTTTTGTCATTAAAAAGAAATCTGGTAAATGGAGATTATTACAAGATTTAAGAGCCATTAATAATGAGATGGTTATTATGGGACCTGCTCAATCAGGGATTCCCCAATTGTCTGCTTTACCAAAAACCTGGCATGTGTTAACTATAGATATTAAGGATTGTTTCTTTTCAATTCCAATTCATCCCGAGGATAGTCCACATTTTGCATTTACTATCCCTGCACTAAATCATGAAGGTCCTGATCAGAGATATGAGTGGAAAGTTTTACCCCAGGGGATGGCGAACAGCCCGACTATGTGTCAAATTTATGTTAATAAAGCAATCCAGCCACTTAGAAATCAAAATCCTGAACTACAAATATTTCACTATATGGATGATGTGTTATTAGCACATAAAGATAAGAACACATTGCTAGAATGTTATGCCACACTTACAAACTTACTAAAAAATTATAATCTAGACATAGCAATAGATAAAGTACAATTAAATTTTCCAATTAATTATTTAGGAGTTTTATTATCCTCAACCATGGTCCGTCCACCAAAAATTCAAATACGAGTAGATCAACTCAAATCACTTAATGACTTTCAAAAATTATTGGGAGACATAAACTGGATAAGGCCTTACCTAGGCATACCAACAGGAGAATTAGGACCCTTATTTGATATCCTAAAAGGTCCATCAGATCCAAATTCACCCCGCATGTTAACGCCTGAAGCAAGAAAGGCATTAAAAATCATTGAAACATATATGGAAAATATGCATTTGGATAGAATTGATATAAGTTTGCCTTTATTATTTATTGTACTACCAACAAAAAATATTCCTACAGGAGTATTTTGGCAAGAAGGTCCATTATTGTGGATACATTTATCGTATTCCCCTAATACTATTCTTACTAGATATCCTGAGGCTGTAGGACAATTAATACTCAAAGGGATAAAAGCAGCGAAGGGAGTGTTTGGGATTTCTCCCAATAAAATTATTACTCCATATACTATGGATCAAATTGATGAGTTAGCTAATGAGTTAAATACTTGGGCAATAATCATGTGTAAATCTAGTGTCTCATTTGATAATCACTTGCCATCTAATCCCTTGTTGTCCTTTTGGTCTAAGCATCCTGTAGTTTTTCCTAAAATGACAAAAAAAAACCCTATCATGAATGCTCCAAATATATTCACTGATGGGTCAAACAATGGTACAGCAGCGGTAGTTACCCCTGATCAAACTTTTACATTTTTAGTACCCAAACAATCAGCTCAAAAGGTAGAGCTCAATGCAGTATTACAAGCTTTTATGATGTTCAAAGATTCTGTATTTAATTTATTCTCTGATAGCCAGTATGTAGTTAATGCTATAGCATCCCTTGAAGATGCTGGTAGGATTTCTCCTTCCTCTACTGTTTTCTCTTTGTTTTCTGCTATACAAACTCTAATCTGGGACAGAAAAGATCCATTCTTTATTGGACATATCAGGGCACATACAGGGTTGCCTGGAGCCCTTAGTTTGGGTAATGAACTAGCAGATAAATCTACACATGACATACATATTTTCTCCACAATAGAAGAAGCTATAAATTTTCATAAAAGGTTCCATGTCAATGCTAATACCTTACAAAAACGTTTTAAAATAACTAAGGAACAAGCCAGACATATAATAAAACAATGTCAAAATTGTGTGACATTTTTACCACAAGTTAATCTTGGAGTCAATCCTAGAGGACTGATACCTAACCATATTTGGCAGATGGACGTTACACACTTGCCAGAATTTGGAAAATTAAAATATTTACATGTTACAGTTGATACTTCTTCTGGATTTTTAATGGGCTCCCTTCATGCCGGAGAAAAAACTAAAGATGTTATAGCTCATTGCTTACAAAATTTTGCCACTGTGGGTGTTCCTAAACAGTTAAAAACTGATAACGCTCCTGGTTATACGTCTAACTCTTTTAAACAATTTTGCTCATCATTTGGCATTACTCATATAACAGGAATCCCATACAATCCACAGGGTCAAGGCATAGTTGAAAGAGCTCATCAAACTATTAAAATGTACTTATTAAAACAAAAGGAAGGAATTGGAAAAGGGTATATATCCCCCAAAGATAAACTTAAAATAACCCTTTTTACTCTAAACTTTCTAAATTTGGATTCATCAGGACTTAGTGCTGCGGAAAGACATATGTATCCGAAAAATGTACATAAGCCTAAGGTACTTTGGAAAGATATTCTAACAGGACAATGGAAAGGTCCGGACCCAGTAATAGTCTGGAGTCGGGGCTCCGTCTGTGTTTTTCCACAGGAGGAACAGCAACCAATTTGGATTCCAGAGAGATTAACTAAAACAATTTCTACAGAAAAAGAAGATGATTTGACTCAAATCCATAACAGCTGATATCCAGAGCTCCAGCTTGGCTATTCTTACATCTACAACAGTGATTTACCACGGTGCCTTTTTCAATATCTATTTTATTATTACATTTTTCCCACATCATAAGGTTCTATTTTATTTATTTATTTATTTTCTCTTTCTTTTTGAGCTCATACAAACCTAGGTTAATGTTTTTCTGATCAGTTTTATTTTTTGACTGTGTTTTATTTTTTTTTAACTGTAAAGTTTTTAAACATTGCAATGGAGATTTCACCTAGGTATAGCTACAAGGCCTTTATTTACTATTGTCCTATATGTTCTATGTTATGTATGCACTGTTTTGTGTTGTATGTCTGTATGTGTGTATGTCCATATTTCATTTATAAGGAGCGCTCATGTATAAATAGATATAAATGGATCCAAAAAAAAAAAAAAAAAAAAAAAAAAAAAAAAAAATCACGTGACTTATATGGTTTAATTTAAATTAGGTAAACAGCTGTTATAAATTTTGCTTTTAAAGGTGGTTAACAGATCTGTTTGTTTACTTTCACCTTTCCTTTTCATTATATTTAACAATTCTGTTCAAGATAATGTCTCTTTAGCACCATGGCCAGAATTCCCATCTCCATCCCAATGCCGGTGAAGACTAAGATAAAACCAAACTACAACTTCTATGATAGCTATCACAGTAAACTATATAAACTGATACATCAATCAATATAACTCAATAAGTATCCTCAATCAAGGACTTAATTTACTTTGGGAGAAAATGGACATATTGACAGACTCCTCCACTTTGAACTGCTCAATCAAGGACTTAATTTACTTTGGGAGGAAATGGACATATTGATAGACTCCTCCACTTTGAACTGCTTACACAACTTGCCTGGACTATGTATCACCTGTATGCATTGTGCTCTATTTGTTGATACAGTGAATTATGGTAGTGCTGAAATATCTTAGCTGCTGTGTCACCAGTGTTACTGTTCTTCCTAAGGAGCCGTCAATTGGCTTGGTGTCGTGGCATTTCTGTATCTTCCTCCCTTCTACTAGTGATGGTCTAAAACTTGGGGGCCAACAGAGGTGAGGCAAGAACCTCACCCCCCCACTGGCACCAAAGTTAAATTTGGGGGCCAACAGAGGTGAGGCAAGAACCTCACCCCCCCACTGGTGCTTAGGCCTATCCACAAGCATGGCTATGCTAGACCGGTAGTCAGTGACGGGTTGATCTGATTACAGTGGATTCAACCTAAGACAGGAAACTGACGTGTAAAAGTCAGTTCTCCCATGACGGGTAAGAACCACATGTTAAATTGGACAACCTACCAGGCACGGTCCCTAGCCACATTGCCATTGCTTAATTAAACAGAAGGGGGCAGATGCTAGGAGCCACTGCAAAGTATTACATTCATATGGAAATTGGGCTCCTACTGTTCACTTAGGCCCATTTGGGGACTCAAGTTACAAGACTCCTGGAGAGTTCCCATTGGTTGGGGAAGGATGGTAGGAGGGTGTTCCGGGGGAAGTGGAGCCCCCCGGGTCCGGTAGGGACACACGTGGGTGGGTGTGTGGACCCGCTTGTTAGGGGGACGCACACGGCCTCTCACAAAATAAAACTTTGTTTCAGTTCCATCTGGCTTGTGTTTTTGTGCTCAGCCGGATTGCAGCATCGCAAGCCGGCGTGCACTGACAGCGACCCGCGAAAGCGCCCAGCAGGAAGGCAGCAGGTGAAAACAGCAGCGGGCAGAAGCGGAGCCAAGGCTCACGCGGGCCCCGCCGTCCAGCCTGCAGCACAGATGCTCCCAAATTTAGCATAAATAATGGAGCAAATGAACAGACATTTGAGCTAGCAGATACTGATGCACACGGGCCTGAGAACCTGATGAGGACCTGGACTGACAACTCCTCTCTTCATCTGCCTTATCCTCTCCATCCGTCCTCACTGCTCTCAAACTCTACAGCAGCCTCTTGACTGTGGAGAGAAGGGCCACATCCCTTTACCACCATCTCCTCAACCAGTCTTCAACTCCACACAAGGAGAAGCCTCATTCGGTTCCAGACTTGATCACTGCAGTCTGAGTGAGTGTGCATCTGCTGGACTTAAGCCTTAAGACTTTAGATCTAGCACTTGAAGGGAAAGTGAGGAAGGAGAGATGGGTAAGTGAGAAATGAAAGATGGAGACCAGGCAGAGATACGCATGAGCGTGTATTTGTCAGAGTTGACAAATAAAGGCCATCTGTCTATAGCAAAGAGAGAGGCAAAACAAGCTTGGGTTCTGGGACTTTTATGGGGCAGGCTCAGGCATTAGAGCTGGGCAGGTACTAATGTGGGAGGTTAGGGCTTGGGTTGGTATGAGTGCTGAGCCTTTCTCAGAAACACCCCCTGGGTAAGAAAGCGAATTTTTTTCCTTAAAATGGCCATCCAGATGCTAAGCAAGGACCACTTAAGCTTAGCATGCAGAAGAAATATCTGTAATGGGTCTGTTATGATTAAGTGTGTTTGCGGTCCTTAGAGTTAGAATTGCTTGCTTTGAATTAATTGTGCCTATTGCAGTGTTTGTAGTGCCCAGCATGAAGGATTGCCATTTTCTTGGTTAAGAACCTATAGAGTGAAATTATTTTGAGTAACGTGAGTGAATAAAACATTGAAAAGCGCTGAAGCAGGTGGACCTTTTTTTAAATTTCTACCCCTCAACTGCATAAGTCGCACCTTTGCCCAATGAGACACTCAGCCTCTGGAGTTGTCGGGATTAAAGGCGTAACATCACCATAGCAGGCTTCCGCTAATAAACTCTTGCTTGCTATTCTGTGCGTCTGGTTTGCAATCTTTCCTGCTGGTACACACAGGGGATCACATGGTCGCTTCAGCTCCACGCGATTCCTCTATAACAATTCGGGCACAAATTAAAAGTTATCGGACCGCTCGAGTTATCCCAACAAACAAATGAAAGAGTTTTGCAAACCTAAGGCTATTGGCTGAGCTTTGCGTAGCGGAGGCTCATCTACCCGGCACTAGGACCGCGGCGGCGAGGCACGCGCTGCCGCCGGCCCGGGCGGGGCTCAACTGTTGGGAGCCCGAGACTCGCTCCTCGCCCCACCCCTAGGGGCGGACCCGACTTGACTTAAACTCCGGGTCCCGGGAGGCCGGGGGCGTTCTCCCGCTTCTCAGGGTTTGGTTTGAACGCCGTCCTCAGCGCTTCTCGGTAAGTGTGAGGTCGGGACCCTGGCCGCGGGCTCCTCTTGGGGGATCCCAGGCGGGGCGGGGTCAGGGGGAGCCCGAGGCGCTGGCGGGCTGAGCCGTGCGCCGCGGCCCAGCGCTTTTGTTCTGCGCGAGGTCCGAGCCCCGAACCGCCCGGTACCTAGGCGTCCAGGCGCGCGCCCTGCGGGCCGCCACCCGGGGCTGCGCCGCGCCCTCGGTGTTGCCCGCTGCTGTGGGTCGGCCCTGCGCTGCAGCCCAGGCCCAGCCCGGCGTCGGGAGGGCCCCGCCTCGGTGTTTGCTTTCCTTAAATTTCGACGTGCTTAACCTTAGAGGTCGCGGCCGGCGAGGACGGGAACGCATTTTGTTCAACTGTGAGGCGGTTGGTCAGGTCTGTTTGTGAGTGCTGCTTAGTATGTCTTTTAATTCTGTCCCGTCGTTGGAGTGGTAAGAAGAACCTTTGTGGTTGTTTTTTGTTGTTGTTGTATGTTTGTTTGTTTTTACTGTTTAGGGTTCCCTCCTTCTCGGCCCTATTCAGCAAAAGCGTCCTGGAACAGAATTTCTCTGCACGCATCTACAGTTGGCCTATGAAGGCGTGTGTGCAGAAGATGCTCTATTATTCTTTGCTAATAGTTAGTTCCTCGAGGCATTTTAAAATGCATACCCACTTTAGGTGGTCTCCAGGGACGCAGGATTCTCTAAGCAAAGGTCCTTAGCGTCCTGAGTTTGGCAGCAAGCTTTCGGGGAATCATTTCTGTGCCAAGAGTTTATTAGTAGTACTTTGAATACCTACCTTGAAAATAAAGGCAAATGACGAATATGAGCTTGGGGTGCATTTTAATGGACCAGCCTCAGAGTTTGTTTAGTGTTTGTCGTTTTTGTAACAAATCATGTTTGTTTTTGTTGTTGTTTGGTGGTGGGGGGGTTTGAACCCAGGGATACTTAACCATTGAGCCACATCCTTAGCCATTTTATTTTATTTTATTCTTTGTGGTGCTGGGGATTGAAACCAGGGCCTTGTGCATGAGAGGTAAGCACTCTACCAACTGAGCAATATCCCCAGTCCCCTAGCCCTTTTAATATTTTATTTTGAGACAGGATCTGGCAGAGTTGCTTGGGATCTGGCCAAATTGCCCAGGCTGGCTTTGAACCACCTTCTGGTTCAAATCCTCCTCCTGAAGCACCTCTGCACCTGGGCCTGTTTTATTTCAGTGTTTACTGTGCACCTATATTAAGGTGTTAGTGTTTTTTTTTTTTTTTAAGTGAGAGAGGAGGGGGGGAGAGAGAGAATTTTTTTTAATATTTATTTTTTAGTTCTCGGGACACAACATCTTTGTTGGTATGTGGTGCTGAGGATCGAACCCTGGCCGCATGCATGCCAGGCAAGCGCACTACGGCTTGAGCCACATCCCCAGCCCCAAGGTGTTAGTGTTTTTTTCATTCCTGTACAGTCGAATTCATGTTTACTATCGCAGTTTTTTTTTTAATTGCTAAAGTATTATTGTTTTGGAATGATAGGACAATAGTGGGCCTGGAGGAGCACATGAATTCCAACCAACCTACTGGTATTTTGTGGACAGACCCAGTTTAATATTTCTGTTTTTAGCATGCTTAATAAGAATTCAGTGAACTTATTGTGCCTTCAGTGCAGCCTTAAGGAATTCACTATCCACAGCAATGTGCTTTTTATTGATCAAAATGTTTTTTTTGCTGTCCCTAGAACCGAAGAAACAAAAGCTCTGGGTGGAAGGGATTGACCTGTGAAAGGACATGTAAACATACAGTATTTAAAGAGTAAGTCATTTAAAAGTAATTATGTTACCGACCTTGATTTAACCAGGTAATTATTCACACTGTAGAATAACTTCTCTGTTGTGGAATAAAATGTTAATTCAATCGATCAGCATTGGATAATGAGTTTGTCAGTTTGGGCACTCAGGAAATTGAAAACTCTTTTTACTGAGCTTTGTTGGGAGTCCTCCCCCTCCCCCCCAAGACTAACTCTCCCCCCCCAAGAGCCCTCCAATGGTGAGCCCTGCTGACTCACATGACTCACATGATCCTTACCCACCAATCAGACTACTAACTTCCCCATCCCCCCCTAGAAGAGCAGCACAATGGTGAGCCCTGCGGACTCTCATGATCCTTACCCACCAATCATACTAGCCTTGCTGACTCACATGATCCTTACCCACCAATAAGAAAGCGCCCTGTGCCAACTGTCAAACTGTTAAACTGTCATAACTGTCAAACCACCCTGGCTCTATAAATAAGCAGAGCTGTTCCTCAATAAATGGGCACTT
Organism: Ictidomys tridecemlineatus; assembly: GCF_052094955.1. Taxonomy (NCBI): domain Eukaryota; kingdom Metazoa; phylum Chordata; class Mammalia; order Rodentia; family Sciuridae; genus Ictidomys; species Ictidomys tridecemlineatus. The sequence continues at coordinate 76,777,359 of NC_135482.1, read as the reverse complement.
CTCCAACAAGGAGCCTTGTCTAGTCGTTCTTTCAGGCTAGATGGAGGGTCTTGTGTGAGTGATCAGTATCTGGGAAAGGGTTTATTTTGGGAAGGATCAATGCTTTGGTCTCCTCCAGAAACTGTCTTTCTAGGCTTGATGGATATCTCCTTTCCCAATACGTTCTTTGACACTGGGAAAGAATGTATTGGGAAAGGATCAATGTGTTGCCTTCTTCCTCTTCCTAGGCCACACTATTTTGGGGTTTGTTATTTCCCATATGTAACACGTACCCTCCAACCCAGGACCTGGTGCCCACTGAGCAAGCACTCTACCACTGAGCTATACCCGTAGCTCAGGAAGAGATTGTTTATAGTGAGGTGACTGGTTGAAGTTACCTAGGCAGAGGTGTACATAATGTGCTGGCACTTATTTGATTTATTTATTTATTTTTGTAATAGAGATTGAACTTATAGGTGATTCACCACTGATCTATATCATCAACATCCTCCTTTTTCTTTTTTTTTTTCCTGCATATAGATCTTACCAAGTTATTGAGGGTCTCAGTTGCTCAGGCTGGCTTTGAATTGGGATCCTTCTGCCTCAGTCTCCAGAGTTGCTGAAATTACAGGTGTGCACCACTATGCCTATATTGAATGTTTTTAGCATGGGGGGTCGTGGGAGAGCACCATTCTGGGAGAACTAGTCCTATAAAGCCAAAGCAATTATCTGTGAGGCTTATCTCTAGTAACCACACAACGTGTATTAGGAAGCCTTATGTAATGATGAAGGCTGTTGTTCCCCAAAGTCATACCACACTGCTTTAAGGTCTCAGCTCTGTTGCTGACTATGTAACTTCACAGCAGTGTTCTGTTTCAATTTTCTTATCTGTGAAATGGAATAACAAAAAATGCATACCTCATGGGATTATTGTGATCGGTTATATGAGTTTCATACATGGAATACTCATAGAACAGCTACTGGCATATGATAGTACATATTAGCTATTGTCATGTTAGAGGAAGTGTTTTGTGACCTAATGCCTTTAACATTGTCTTATAGGAAATTCATTTTTCTTTTTTTAAGCTCTAAATTTAGGAGCTTTGTGTCATTTTAAACCCATCCCTGTAGATCCCCATGATTTTCATTTTGTTAGATAGTACCAGTCACTATTGAGCCACATCTGGTTTTACCTACAGGTTTAAGTCAAAATTACTTCCAATAAATATCTTGGTCAGGGCATCCTGCCCCAAAGCTTTGTTCTTTCCTGTTACCTTTGATTGTATGGGAATCTTTCTTCCCTTCTAGATTATCAGTGTCTTGGATATAATAGGTGCTTAAATCCTTAGGGAATTGGTCTAATGTTGTTTAAAATGTATTTATGGAGTTGAACTTCAAGAATCCTTATTTTTGTCTAAGCAGGCCTCGCTTCCTTTTCATTGGAGACATACTCTGCTGTGTAAACCTGACATAGAAAGCATTCAGTTTGAGATAAAGCAAGAATAGTTCATCAACCCTGGCTATTGAAATATAAGTTAAAGTTTATTTTGAAAGAAGCTTTTAGTTGTGTGTGGTAGGGCATACCTGTAACCCCAACTACTTAGGAGGCTGGTGCAGGAGGATTACAAGTTTGAGGCCAGTCTCAGCAACTTAGCAAGACTTTGTGGGGGGCATTAGGGGGGAACCCTTTAGAGAAAAAGGTAATCTTATAGACCTTGAAGAATTCTAAGTGCATGTAGGAAGGCAGCTATGCAGTGCTTAAGTTCTTGATGCCCTAAGTGTACTTGTACATGAGGGAAACTGGGAGAGTGGCCTGTTGAAGCAAATTTCTCCAATGAGATTAGAGCTGTACCTTTTGTGCTCAAAGTTATAAAAAATAGTTGCCAAGATTTAATGACAATGACTTGAGATTCTCTTGAGATGTATCAAATTACAAGGCTTCTTTTGTAGAGTCTTGAGATGAAAATATCACTGTTAAAACTTAATTGGATGGTGTGATTTCTTAAACAGAAACCATAAGCAGATTGCTATTTTTTTTTTCCTTTTTGGTACCAGGGCACTTGATGACTAAGCTACATCTCTAGCCCTTTTTAATATTTTATTTAGAAATGGGGTTTTATTGAGTTGCTTAGGGCCTTGCTATGTTGCTTAGACTGATTTTGAACTTGTGATCCTCTTGCCCCAACCCCTGAAATTATAGGCAGTTTCCTGATGCTTAGTTAAGTTAAAAATGTTTTCATGTACATATGGCTAGTTTTTATTTTTAAAATTTTTTTAGTTATAGATGGACACAATACCTTCATTTTATTTATTTTGTATCTGGTGCTGGAGATCGAACCCAGTGCCTCATGCATGCTAGGCAAGCACTCTACCAGTGAGCCATAACTCCGGCCCCGGCTAGGTTGTTTTTAAATGTACTTATTCCTTATTAGTGATCATAAATGTGAGGGTTTATTTATGGGTTCTGGCTTTCTATTGACCAAAGCCTATCTTACATGAATATCCCAGTGTTCTTGTTTACTGTTTTGTACTAAGTTCCAAATTTCAAGTATAAGTTTTCCAAGTTTGCTTTTTTAAGATTGTTTTGAATCTCACTCTTTTCATATGAATTTTAGGATGAAATCTTCAATTTCTGTAAAATCCTTATTTTTTAAAAAAATATATTTTTAGTTGTAGATGGACATAACTATTTTTATGTGGTCCTGATGATCAAACCCAGTGCCTTATATTCACTAGGCAAGCACTGTATCACTGAGCCATGATTCTAGCCCCAAATTCTCAATTTTTATTCTGTAACCTAGTCAAACTAGTTTCTTTTTTTTTTTATTTTTTTTTATTTTTATTTTTTTAAAGAGAGAGTGAGAGAGGGGGACAGAGAGAGAGAGAGAATTTTAACATTTATTTATTTTTTCTTAGTTCTTGGCGGACACAACATCTTTGTTGGTATGTGGTGCTGCTGAGGATCGAACCCGGGCCGCACGCATGCCAGGCGAGCGCGCTACCGCTTGAGCCACATCCCCAGCCCCTCAAACTAGTTTCTTAATTCTATTAGTTTTTTAGTGGATTTAATAGGATTTTCTTTTTTCTTTTTTTAAAGAGAGAGTGATAGAGGAGAGAGAGAGAGAGAGAGAATTTTTAATATTTATTTTTTAGTTCTCGGCGGACACAACATCTTTGTTGGTATGTGGTGGTGAGGATTGAATCTGGGCCGCACGAATGCCAGGCGAGTGCGCTACCGCTTGAGCCACATCCCCAGCTCTAATAGGATTTTCTATATAATTATTATGTATCTGCAAATGACAGGGTAGTTTTAGTTCAGTTCCAATCTGGATACTTTGGGGGTATAACTGCAATGGCTAGAACCTCTAGTAAAATATTGAATAGAAGTGGCAAGGTGGAATCCTCATGTTACTCCTGATCTTTTACAGAGAAAGCAGTCGTTCTTTCACCATTATTATGGTATCAGGAATGATTCCCAATTCCCAACCATCTATTGAAGGCTTGGTTCCCAATATAGAGATACAGAAGTGGGACTTTTGGGAATCATGAGGGTTCTGAGCTCATCTGTGGGATGCATTGAGGGATTCATGGCTGAATGTATTATTGGGAACTTTAGGAGATAGGACCAAGTTGAAGGGAGTGGGTTCTTGGGGACATGGCTTTGGAACTATATCTAGTCCCTTATCCCTCTTTCTCCCTCTCTGCTTTCCAGAAATGAGGTGAGCAGATGTGCTCCATCATGTTCTGCACTATCACAGTGATGGGGCCAAATGAACATGGACTGAAACCTCTAAAGCCAGGAGCCAAGCCTGACATGGTTGTGTAATCCTCATGATGTTGGAGGCTGGGACAGAGGATTGCAAGTTTGAGGACAGCCTCAGTGATTTAGTGAGACACTTAGCAAGTTAGATCCTGCCTCAAAATAAAAAGGTCTGGAAATGTTGCTCAGTGGTACGGCACAGCACCCCTGGGTTTAATCCCTAGTATTGGAAGGAAGGAAACCATGAGTCAATATAATCTTGTCTTTTTTTTTTTTGGTACTTGGAATTGAACCCAGGTGTACTTTATCATTGAGCTATATCTGTAGTCCTTTTTATTTTTTTACTTGTTTTTTTTGGTCTAGTTTTTTTTCATATTATTACTACATGATGATGGAATTTGTTGTTACATATTCAGTATACATACACAATATATATATATATAATCAACAATGATAGTTGTACATAATAATGGGTTTGTTACATATTCGATATACATGTACACTATAACAATAAAATTTGGCCAATTTTATTTTTTAGTTTAGGACAGGTTCTCACTGAATTGTGGAGGACCTAGGCACTGAGCTCAGCCTCAAACTTCAGATCCTCCTGCCTCAGCCACCCAAGTGGGTGGGATTATAAGCATGTACCATCATGCCAGCCTGATCTGTCTTTTTGGCCTGTGTCTTTGGAATTGTATAGAGTTGTCTGCCCTTACAAACCACTACTACACCCAAGGGAGGATTGTTGAACTCATTAATTTGTTAGGACACTTAAATGAGATTTTGTAATCAAAGCATTCGGCACAGTTCTTTTTTGGTACCAGGGATTTAATTCAGGAGCGCTTTACCACTGAGCCAATTCCTAGCCCTTTTTTGAATTTTGAGACAGGGTCTCAAGTGTTTAGGGCTTCACTAAATTGCTGAAGCTAGTCTCAAATTTCCAATCCTCCTGCCTCAGCTAGGGAGTCACTGGGATTATAGGCATACACCACCACCACGCCTGGCCTTGTGCTATTCTTGATGTATAGTAAGTTTCCAAATATTAACTGTTACATTTTAGTTTTTATTTATTTTTTTAATACTAGCTAGAATTTTGAAATAAATAATATAAAATTTAAAACAATTGATTCTAGAAGTCCAATTTTAAGGACTGATAGTACAATTTTTTTTTTTTTGAGAGAGAATTTTAATATTTATTTTTTAGTTTTTGGCCGAGACAACATCTTTGTATGTGGTGCTGAGGATCGAACCTGGGCCGCAAGCATGCCAGGCGAGCGAGCTGCCACTTGAGCCACATCCCCAGCCCTGATAGTGTAATTTCTTAACTAAGAATAGAAAAGGAGCTACTATAGGTTGACTAAATCATTACACTTCTGAAATTCCTGAAAAGTGACTTAACCCCAAAATGTTGGCATCTGTGGTTTTGTTGATTTTTTTTTGTTTGTTTTAATATTATGTATGATTTTTTTTTCCACATACTTTTATTACAGATCAGTTTTTTCAGTGAGAAATCCTGGCTTTGCACAATTTATCCACATCAGTGAATAGTCTACTACAAGAAATGTTGCTTTTTGTAATACTGGAGTTGTCAACTCTTATAAGATAAGAAATGAGTTATTTTAGGCTGATCAATGTTGCATTCTGCAGTAATACAAATTTAAGCAAAATTGAACATGTGCTTCTTCTGTAGCGATTTCAAAGAGGTTTTAAAGACAAAAGTCACATGGGGAGAGGGGTTACATTAATTGTTAGTGAATTTGTTTAGCTTGTATAGACAGGTTAGCAAGCTCTCTTGTAAGAATATTGTATAAAAGTGGATTGTTCGAGTATTCTAAACAGATTCTACTGCTGAGCTACATCCCAGCCCCACAAGAATTTTCTTCACCTTAGTGAGATCTTTAAGAATTTTTTTTTGGGCTGGGGATGTGGCTCAAGCGGTAGCGCGCTTGCCTGGCATGCGTGCAGCCCGGGTTCGATCCTCAGCACCACATACCAACAAAGATGTTGTGTCCGCCGAGAACTAAAAATTAAAAATTCTCTCTCTCTCTTACTCTCTCTCTTTAAAAAAAAAAAAAAAAAAGAATTTTTTTTTCTTGGGGCTGGACATGTGGCTCAAGCTGTAGTGCGCTCGCCTGGCATGCGTGTGGCCCGGGTTCGATCCTCAGCACCACATACAAAGATGTTGTGTCCACTGAGAACTAAAAATAGATAAATAAATAATAAAATTCTCAAAAAAAAAAAAAAGAATTTTTTCTTTTTGATACCAGGAATTGAACCTAGAGGTACTCCTCCACTAAGTCACATCCCCTGCCCTTTATTTTTTAAAATAAGGTCTTGAGTTACTTATGGCCTCATTAAGTTGCTGAGGCAGTCTTGTACTCCTTCTGCCTCAGCCTCCAGAATCACTAGGATTATAGGCATTTACCTCCCACCCAGAAAGGTCTTTGATAAATTTTTAATGTAAGTCCACATCCATAGTAATTATATTTACCACTTATTTATAGAAACTCATATCCCTTTTTTTTCTGTTATCACAAATGACTTTTGCAACTCACAGCTTGCTATTCACAATTTCCTACACTTTGGATTTGAAGCAACTAGCTGTCTTTCCAGTTTTTTCACAGGAAATAGTAGCAGTAGTAATGCCATCTAAGATTTAAATCCCCCAGTTGTCAAATCTAAGGATAGACATTGTCTACAGGAGGCAGGGTTTGGAGGTTCTTTTTTTTTTTTTTTTTTTTTTTTTGAGATGGGTTCTCAATGTGTTGTCCAGGCTACCTGCTTCAACCTCCTAAGTCACTGGGAATGTAGGCTCATTGTACCACAACCAGATTTTGAAGGGGGCACCTGGAATTGAACATAGGGGTGCTGAACCACTAAGCCACATCCCTAGCCCTTTGTGTTTTTTTATTTTGAGACATGGTCTCCCCAAGTTGCTCAGTTTGGCTTTGAACTTGCTATCCTCCAATTCAGCCTCCCAAGTCTTTGGGATTACAGGCATGTGCCACTGTGCCCAGCCCACAGCTGGACTTCTAAAATTAATTAATCATTATTCTTTTTTAATGGTACAAGAGGTTGAATGCAGGACCTTGTTACATCCCCAGCATTTTTTTTTTTTTAAGAGAGAGTGAGAGAGGGGAGAGAGAGAATTTTTAATATTTATTTATTTTTTTTAGTTCTCGGCGGACACAACATCTTTGTTGGTATGTGGTGCTGAGGATCGAACCCGGGCTGCACGCATGCCAGGCGAGCGCGCTACCGCTTGAGCCACATCCCCAGCCCCATCCCCAGCATTTTTAACTTTCTTTTCAAGTTTCCCAGGCTGAGCTTGAACTTGTCATGTTCCTGCTCAGACTCCCAAGTACTGGGATCAAAGGCATGCATCACTACCCCGAGCAAATTAAACATGGTGTAATCTCTTCAACTGAGCTACATCCCCAGCACCAAATTTTAAAATTCTAGACAGTAAAATTTAACCTTAGATTTAGCTTTCTTCTCTTCTAGAAAATCGACCACCGTGGTTTATAAGTAAAAAGTGCTGAGTAATATTATCATTATGACATACAGAAAGTCTCCAGATTCTGTATAAAATAGGAATGTGTGAATTATGACCCTGAATTCTTAAATTTGGGCTATGGCACTTTATCAACCTCAAAAAGGACTGCTTGTCTCGAAGTGAGGGCCAGCACAACTTATCAGGATCAGCAGATTAGAATTGTCCATCTTGCAAATGGTAAAACTTGTTGTCGGATGATTGGGATTATTGGAGCCAAATTATGCTAACTACAGTAGTTCCAGTTTATTGGTGGGGGATATATATATTCAAGACTCCCAGATGGAAACTGAGTAGTGTTGGATATTTTTTTTCTTTTCTCTCTCTATTCCAATATTGTTAACCCCAAAGAAAATGATTTGCAGCAACTTGGGTAAGTGGAGGTCCTTATCTTAAGTGAAATAAGACAGGTACAGAAAGACAAGTATAAAGTTGATTTCATAGAAGAATGGAATGAAATAGTGGTCACTATATACCGGAAAGGGCAGGTAGGAAAGAGGCATGAAGGGACAGAGGATGTTAAGAAAGGGGCACAAAAACAGGCTTGGTTTAGTGTCCCACACCTGTTCCATAAAGTCCAAATGTTCAAGGCCAGCCTTAGTGACTCAGGCAGACTTTGTCTCAAAATAAAAAGACTGGGAATTACCTAATTGGTAGAGCATTTGCCTGGCATGTGGAAGGCTGTGGGTTTAATCTCAGTACCAGAAAGTATTGGGGGGGAACAGATAGGGAAAATTATTTCAATTAACTTCCCATTCTTTTGATTGTACAATCCATCAGTCTATGCCTTATTTCAAAAAACAAGAGAGGAGAAAAGCTTCCAAAATATTAAAATGATTGCCTTTAAGGAGATGCACGTACTCTGATCATTATTCATTGTATACTGCCATGACCCACACAGCATCACAAACTATCTTGAGAAGAGTCTACTGGAGATGGAGAAAAATACAGAAAAAGAAAATAGACAATTTTAAGCAAAGCTGGGGCCAGATGGAACACTGCCCTTTGATGGAGGACAGTGACCCAGAACTAGCTCTGCAAATTTATGATATAGGGTCTCATAATCAGAAAGTTAAACTATAGGGACTTTGTAAATTGTTCAAGGCATATGAATTATCAAGAGGCTTCTTTTGTGTATTAAAAAGGTATAGAGCTAGAAACATTTTTGTAGCTATCCTACTGTTACAGTGCTAGGGACATCGGTTATCCTGCTGCACCCAGGAAGCCCATTGTACTGAAATATTGGGATAACTGTTAACTGTCAGATCCTAGTGTCAAGGCTGTTAACATCCTTTGGCAAGGAATGTTTCCCACGTTGGCTTTTGCCAACACTGCAAAATCAGTTGATGACATGGGGCTCTTCTGCTTTTCATAGTATACATGTTTTGAATTATCATGAATTATATATCACCATAAATATATTTAATAATTATATCTCAATTTTAAAATGACTATAATGAGGGGGGCTGGGGATGTGGCTCAAGCGGTAGCGCGCTCGCCTAGCATGCGTGCGGCCCGGGTTCGATCCTCAGCAGCACCACATACCAACAAAGATGTTGTGTCCGCCGAGAACTAAGAAAAAATAAAATAAATGTTAAAATTCTCTCTCTCTGTCCCCCTCTCTCTCTCACTCTCTCTTAAAAAAAAAAAAAAATGACTATAATGATACCAGGCACTGTAGTATACTCCTGTCATCCTGGCAACTCAGGAAGCTAAAGATAAAGAACAGCCTGTACATCCTAGTAAGACCCTGTCTCAAAATAAAAAAAGAAAGGGCTGGAGATGTGGCTTAGTGGTAGAGGGTAAACTGCAGTACCACCAAAAAGGAAATATAAAGAAAAATAATTCAGTGTGTTGATGGCATCTGCTTGCTATTACAGGCCTGCGTGCTGACTGTAACTTCATGAGTATTTGGACACCTGGGTCCAATCCACAGTAACTGTCAAAGACTAGAGACGGGTCCTACCTATAACTAGCAGACAATTAGTCCCTCTCCTATAACTTAGGTACTTTATTTAATGGGGAAAGGATGTGGGTGTGTATGTTCAAGGCTTCTGTTTTCTTACTGATTTTTTTGGCCATTTTTCTTTTTTTTTTTTTTTTTTTATATTTATTTTTTAGTTCTCAGCGGACACAACATCTTTGTTTGTATGTGGTGCTGAGGATCGAACCCGGGCTGCACGCATGCCAGGCGAGCGAGCTAACGCTTGAGCCACATCCCCAGCCCCTGGCCATTTTTCTATTCATCATTGCAAGTGGGGAATTGAGATCCTGTGTCTTAATCTATTTTGTCTGTGTATTAGTGTAGCCATTCCAGCTGCTATCGATTGAATGCCCCCGCGTAAACATCATGTTGAAATTTAATCCCCATGTGAGGTGTTCAGTCAGTAGAAACTACCATGTTTGAAGGTGAGACCTTTGGGAGGTAATTAAGGTTTAGAGGAACAATCTGAGCTTGGATGCTTGGTCTACATCTTGCCATGGGATGCCTTCTGCTGTCTTAGTATGCCATCAAGTCCTCACCAGACTCAGCTGCCTGGTCTTGAACTTTCCAGCCTTCAGAACCATAAGCCAAATAAATATTCTTTATAAACTACCCAAGGTGTGGTATTCAGTTATAGAAATAGAAAATAAGATAGGAGATTTCTGTGGCTGCTGTTTGCATGATGATTTTTTTCTATTCGTTAATCTGTCTCTTTAAATCTAAGGTGTGTGTCTCCTACAAACTACGTAGAGTTGGATAGTTGGGTAGTTTTATCCAGTCTGGTATCTCTTTTAGATTGATTAATGTTATTTTGATATAATTGGGTTCATATCTGCCATTTTCTGAGTTTTATAACACTTTATTGTTTTTCATTGGATGAATTTTTTTATGGTATTGGATAATGAACCCAGGGGTACTCTACCACTGACTTAACATCCCCAACCATTTATCTTTTAAAAATCGCTGGGATTACAGGCTTTACCATGCCCAGCTAAAAGAATATTGCTTAATTTAGTATCTTAATTTCTTTAATGATATATTATTTTAGTTTTGTGGAAACATAAGTTATTTTTATTGATTGATTTCTGATATGGAGATTAAACCCAGGATGGCTCTAACTCTGAGCTCTATCCCCAGCCCTTTTTTTTTCATTTTTGAGACAGCGTTTTTGCTAAGTTGCTGAGGTTGGGCTCAACTCCTGCCTTAACTTTCCAAGTGACTGTAATTCCCAGTGTTCACTACCAGATGTGGTAGATGCCAAGAAGAAAGGGGAATGGGATGTTATTATTTTGGGTGCTGCACATGCTAAGCCTATAACCTGCCACTGAGGAGCCATACCCCCAGTCCTGTGTGTGTGTGTGTGTGTGTGTGTGTCTAATTTTTTTCCCCTTAGAAGAATAGGCAGCAGAGTATGGGGAAGTAGTATATGAATTGGAGTAGCTGGGGACCAGGGAGAAGAAAAAAGTTCTGAGAGGATCGAAAAATAAACCTATTTTGAATATAAATCAGATTTCAATACAATGAAGTAGAATTGTGAGGTAATATTGAGTTAGATGTCTACGTTTCTTGACTTTTCTTTTTTGTGGGGCGGGGAGAGTGGGCGGTGGTACTGGGGATTGAACTCAGGAGCATTCAACCACTGAGCCACATCCCTATCCCTTTTTTGTGTTTTATTTAGAGACAGGGTCTCACTGAGATGCTTAGCATCTTGCCATTGCTGAGGCTGGCTTTGAACTCATGATCCTCCTGCCTCAGCCTCTTGAGCTGCTGGACTATATGCGTGTGCCACTGTGCCCGGCCTGACTTTTCTTCAGAAAATTTTAGGTGCTTTTATGCAAAGAAGGAGATGCTTTCTTTTTTCATTCTTTCTTTATTTTATTTTATTGTATTTTATTTTTTTTTGTTCCTGGAAGTTGTGGAGATTGAATGCAGGGCCTTGTGCATGCTAGGCAAGCACTCCATACTTGAGATACAGTCCCAACCCAGAGACGAGTTTTGCTATGGTTTAAATAAAAAAGTTTTTTCTCCAAAAGTTTATGTGTGAGGCAATGAAAGAAAGTTTAGTGGTGAGATGATTGCTTTATGAGAGCCTTAACCTAATCAGTGCATTAATCCACTTGGATGGATTAACTCGTGGTTGATCTATTAGAATGGTCTAAGCAGGTGGAGTACTTGGGAGAAGGTAGGTTGCTCTAGGGCATGCCTTTGCGATATATATTTTTCCCTGATGAGTGGAGCTCGCTCTCTCTGCTTCCTGATTTTTATGTCCCGAAGTACTTTTCTCTGCCTTGTCCTTCTACCACACACACTTTTCACTAAAGCTGACTAAAACAGGTTTTTGTGGTGGGTACTGGGGGCCGAATCCAGGCCCTAACTACCACACAGTAGGCTACTACTTTGCCACTGAGCTTTCTTTAGGCATTCTTGAGAAAACTTTTAACTATGATGACAACTCCCTCCTTCTAATTTGTTTTCAGAGTGCTTATATATGCTCTAGTTTAGTTCTGTGCTAGCAAAAATGGAGAAGGGAGTGGTGGAAAACCCAGTTTACAGTAGGCTCTGTACTAGTTTGCTCGGACTGTGTTTGAGAGAAAACTCCAGACCAAACGTCCTCACATTGCTCACCGCTTACCCTCTGGCACCTCTGTATCACTCCCCATCAACAACCAGCTACCTAATAGACTCCAACTGGGGATATTACAATTAAATTCATTTTATTTTATTTTTTGGTACTGAGGATTTATCCCAGAGGCCCTTTGAAGTACTGATCTGCATCCCCAGGTCTTATTTTTTATTTTGAGACAGGTTCTCCTTAAGTTGCTTAGGGCTTCCCAAAATTTCTGACAGTGACCTTGAACTTGACATCTTCCTGCTTTTAGCCTCCCAAGTTGGTGAGGTTACAGGGATTCAACACTGGCTTTTGTCCATTTCTAGATTTATCAATGGACTGTTGGTGAGAGTGCCAACTATTTTAACCTTTTTGAAATAGTTTGTCACTTTATCAAAATTATTTTTATGTGTATCTTGACACATGGATTTTACATATAGGCATTTCTAGAAACATTCAGCACAAATGTAAAAGCACATACGAGATGTTTAGGTTTGGGAGAAAAACCACTTTCTTTTTCTTTACTTTGTTTTTTGTATGGGTCTTGGGGATTGAACCCAGGGGCAGTTTACCACTGAGCTATGTCCTCAGTCTTTTTGATTTTTAAATTTTGAGACAGATCTTCCTAAGTTGGCAAGTTACTAAGTGTTACTAAGCTACTGAAGCTGGCCTTAAGCTTATGATCCTCCTGCCTCAATCTCTTACATTGCTGGGATTCATGGATTGCACCACTGCTTCCAACTCAGGCCTGCTTTTCTTGTCCCCTTGACTTTGCTTGAGAGACATCTCCAGCACATGGTATTGGATGTCCCTTCTTCCTTTTTTAAGATTCATACAAGATGCTTTGGTTTTCTGATGTTTGGTTTTCTGAGAATTTGAGGTCTTACTTTGTTTCCCAAGGCCGATGTTGATCTTGGGATCCTCCTACTTCACCTCCCAAGTGGCTGGGATTATAGGAATGTGATTTTATGCATGAACCAGTGTTTTTTTAGGTAATTGAATACAAGTGTCCTTTGTACTCAGTTACATGATGACCTCCAACTAATCCTCCTGCCTCATTTGTCATCACAAATTGATTAGGATTACAGGCATGCTTCACCCTTCCAGGCTATGTCTAGAAAATTTCTGAATAAAGTAATGTATTCTGTTTTTTTGTTGTTATTGTTGTTTTCTTTTTTTTTTTTTTTTTTGCTTGAAACTAGCACAGATTAGTTAGAATAAGAAGCTTATGAAAACAAGCAAAAGCAGGGTTAAGGACATAGCTCAGGTATGTCACATGTTCAGCTGGAAGGAGGCCATTGGTTCGATTCCCTAGCACTGTCCAAAAATAACAAGTAGAATATAAAGTGATAGCCACTTAAATAACAGTAATAACGATGTCATGTAAACGAATGCCTCTTATACATTCTATACATTTAATTGTTGTCTTCTTATTGCAGCTTTTGTTGCTGTTCCTTTTCCAAGATTATAGTATTTTTTAGTCTCAAATTTCAGTAATTATGATAGACAATTAGCTACTAATTTTAAAAAATGTTTTTAGTTGTAGATGAACACAATACTTCCATTTTATTCATATATGCTGAGGATCAAACCTAGTGCCTCACACATGCTAGGCAAGTGCTCTACCACTGAGCCACAACCCCAGTCCCAGCTACTAATTTTTTAAGAAATCCTGTCTATGCAGAAGACCAATTTAATAGCAAATCTTTATTTCTTGCAGGTTCCTGATATTCAAAAACAACATTTTTATTCCACTGCTACCATATCACACCAGTCATGAGTTGGAATGCAAAGCCAGAAAGTGATATGTTACCACCACCACCACCACCACCATATAATAAAAGCCAGTCATCTGTTCTGCACCAGTTTTTTATAAACCAGCTTACCACAACATCTCCAAGTTCTTTTAGCTATCTTGGAAATAATGAAGCATGCATGTATTCCAGTAATTCAAATCCAGTTTCACAGTATCCCAGTAATTCAAATCCAGTTTTACAACCAGTGAAAAATATCAGAAATTACAATACTCCTCAAATTCCTGTTTCTAATACGCAAAACAGGACAGTGATGGCCTCACAAACATCAGTAGAAAGAATAACATGCGCACAATATACTGGACCCAGACAACCAAATCATAATTTGCAAGTGTCTTCAGGAGTTTCGCAAAATGTATGGTTGAATTCATCATCGAGGAATTCCATGCCTTCTCATATAGAGGCAGCTGTATGTCATCAGGCTGATGTTGGAACTAATATGTCTAATGCTCATGCACTACAGAGTCAACTTGTATCATCAGATAGGTATTCTTTGCAACTACAAATGAACACTTCAAATTCTATAAGAGCTCCTGTAACTTTTCAAGGAGATCAGGGACTTAGCCAATCACTATCAGATCGACAGGTTGATTGGGTGCAACAGTATACATCAAATGAACAGACTTATCGTGATTATAGACGACCTCCAAAGCAATACTCTTATTCACCACAAAGATTTTTACAAGAGCCAGCTGTTCAGAAACAAAACATTGTGCCACAAAGCTTTTTGCAAGAGCCAGCTGTTCAGAAACAAAACATTAAGCCACAAAGCTTTTTGCAAGAGCCAGCTGTTCAGAAACAAAACATTAAGCCACAAAGCTTTTTGCAAGAGCCAGCTGTTCAGAAACAAAACATTGCACCACAAAGCTATTTACAAGAGCCAGCTGTTCAGAAACAAAACGTGCTATCTACATCATCTCAAGTTAAAAATTGTCAGCTTCCAACCTTAACACACGTTTTACAGTCATCACAGACTCTGCCTGTGTCCTCATGTCAATACCCTACACAAACAAACAAAAGACCCCCTCCTCTTCTTCCTTACCCTTCCGGAAATGGAAGCCAGCCTTTGCCAAATTCTCAACATGTTATAAAAAACTTGCCTACGGAAGTTCCTCAGAGTCCTGAAGTGTACTCATCTGAACTAAAAGACTCAACTAAAGGCTTTCATCAGCCCTGGCCAAACATTAGTGAAAATTTTCACACAATTGGAAATTTCTGTGATTTGAAAGTACATACTAATATCGAACAGCCTTTTAATGAACCAGTTAGATCTTCTGTGGATAGTGTTCAGATTCCTGCTCAAAATAATCAAGAGAAAAGAATGGATTCCTGCAATCCAGCTTCAAATCCGGTACTATACACGAAAGAAAAGTTAGTGAGAGATATTAAATCATTGGTAGAAATTAAAAACAAGTTTTCAGAACTTTCAAGGAAAATTAGAATTAATAAAAATCTTCTAATGGGTTATAGGAAAACAGCAAATAGCTCTTGTAGTGAACCAGCTCAGCCTTCTGAATTCTCAACCCAAGGAATATCTGCTAAAAGTGACAGTCACTGTTCCATGGAATTGCTAACAACATGTCTTAATCTTTGGAAGAAGACACCAACAACAGCAACAGAAGAAACTTCAAAACCTTCAAAGGAAAAGCAGTGTAATGAATTAAAAACAAACACAACTGCGCATGGAATTTCAATGACTACAGAGGGTGATGAGAAGGGGTTTTGTTCAGTTGAAGGAAATTCTCAGAATAAAAGGGCAGAGTCATCCCAGGAAACAACCTTGACAATGATAACACAAAATTATGACTCTTCTGGTGCAAATGTAACCAAGGGGACAGAACTTCAGATTGCTATTGTGTCACCCTTGATTCTTTCAAATGTCAGATCATTGCCTCACAAAAGAATGACACCTGAAGCTTTACCTGAACTGGTGTATCCAGTTATCAAAGAAGGTAGTATTTGTAGCTTACAAAGTCAAATGGAAAAAAATAAAATAGTGGATACTTCAGTGAACGTCAATGTTAACAGTCCAGTAGCCAATACTACAATGTCAACCAATGCTTTTCCACTAACTCAGAAGGAAAAGCAGAATGAGCCAACTAGTGGTAATTCAGAACACACGCCTAATACCAGTCAAGGAAAGCACTGTCCTCTGGGTGATCAGCAAGCCTCATATAAATCAAACAGCATTTCTGTTGAGAGTGATGATATATTACTGATTGAAAATATTTGTTCTCTTGTTGAAGGCGATGTAACTTATAATTCTCAAATAGCAAAGATATTCAACTCTTCCCCTTTGGAAAAGATCGACCCACAGAAACTCACTTCATCCTATCAGCAAGTGATTAATAGCAGTCAACAAAAAGAACAAGTAGATAATACCACTACAGATAAGGACCTTGGTTTTCAAAGAGATGAATGTGTGCAGTGCACAGATGTACCTCATGAAACAGTTGATCATTCTGAGTCACTGGAACCTCCAGGGTCATTATCTTTTAAGTATATTGAAACAAGCAGAGGAATTCCAGAGGAAAGCAATTTAGAACAAACCATTGAAAAGGAAAGCACAGGTGAAGATGTACATTGTTCACCCCCCACAATTCAGCAGAGTATTTACCCTCAAGAAATCAAGGCAGCCAGTGATGTCACTACCCAAGATCCTGCAAGAAAGATTCATGATGATGACACACCCATGTTTTATCTACATGACCAGCTCTCAGAACTTCTAAAAGAGTTTCCCTATGGCATTGAAGCTGTGAACTTATGTGCAAAGTCTGGGGGCCAAAAAGTGACAGGTCAAATCTCACAAGATCAAACTGGCGATAAAACCATTTGTGATTCTAAGGACTCCACAGACCAAATACAAATTACCATATTAAGCTCAGAAAAAATGAAAGAATTATTTCCCGAAGATGTTGAACCCTGTGATGTAGACACAGAGGAAGCCTCTGAGGTAGATAGGTTGGCAGAATCTCAGACAGAGAAGCCTATAGCAGAAAGGAGCCTGTCTGACCCACAAGCAACTACCTGTTGTGATTCTGTAACATGGGAACCAGAAAAGGACAAAATCCATTGCTGTGCATTGGGTTGGCTCACAACGGTCTATGAAGGAGTACCTCAATGCCAGTGTGATTCCATCAAGAGTTCCACCCCAGAGGAGGAGAAAGGGAAGGATCACTGTTCTCCTTTGGAGACCAAGAGTTATAAACAAGGAAAGACAACCTCAGAGAGTGATATCACTATCCTTGAATTTAATGTGTCAGATAATCCAAAGACAACTCTTAATCTGGTGGCTGAGAAAAATAATTTTCCTGAAATATGTGGTGAGAGTATAAAAAACACATCTGAAACAAAGAACTGCTCGCTAAGGACAGAACAGGAATTACCTGGTCAGTTCTCTAAATGTGATGGTGATAAAAAGGACACATCTAAAGTGAAACAGGACAGCTCCCTAAAAGAAAAAGAATTGAATTGTCAATTTTCACCAAAAGGCAACAAACTAGATGACTTGCAAAGTAATACAAGAAAAAGAAAATTGAAATTTCATGAAGTGTCTTTTCACTTGACTAATAAAATGACAATGGTTTGTGAAGAAGCTTCCCAGGTAAACCAGCAGGAGAAACACATACCACAGAACTCTCGTCCACTCCAAGTGAAAACTAAAGAGCTACATAGGAGGAATGGTTCTTTGGGACATTCATTATCACCAGAAAAGAAAAAATTTAAGTTTAGGGTAGGTAGCTCCAAACAAAGACATACAGAAGAAAGAAAGTTAGACCAAGGGAACATACTGGATGGGGAGATAAACAAGGAAAAATCTGATAAACAGGAACAGAAGAAAAATGTGGGAGGTGCACTCAAATTCTGTAATATTTTGTCAAACCCTAATGAGAGAGACAGTGTTAAAGAAAACACAAAGTCCTCAGACTTGAAGCATAATTCATCTAAGAAAATCATAACACCGCAGGAATATTTACAAAGGCAGAAGCATAAAGAATGGATGGCCAACAAAACATCAGAGAAGACGTGTGTTAACAATGTACCACATGATTCTGATGGGAGGCCCAGTCAGCTTCCTGTGCAGATGGGGAACTCTGGGAAACCAAATGAGAAACCAGGCAGCAGTACAGAGGCTTCTAAAGAACCAGCAAATGTGTTGACCAGCAATGTTAAAAGCCTCAAACTCCACCATTCTGAGAAGTCTAAGAATGACAATTCAAGGAATGTTAAAGGAAGAGCTGAGCACATGTTGCCTGACAAAGTGTGTACTGATAAAACCAAAGCCAACCAAAAATCCACCAATACAAGTAGTGAAGTTGAATTACACCAAATGCCTCCCCAAGCAAACAAGCAAAGAAAATTGTATCTGAACAGAGTTGCGTTTAAGTGCACGGAACAGAAAAGCATTTGTCTCACCCAGTATGACAGTTCACCACCCCAAAAGCTTCAAAAAGACAAAGAGCAGGAAAAGGACCCTCAAAACTCTTCTCCTGTGAAAGACACCACAGTAAAACCAAGCATGTTAGAGTTTAAATTATGTCCAGATGTACTGTTAAAGAATGAAAACTCTGTCAAAAAAGGGAATGATCAGAAGCCTCATTCTAAGGAGCAAGAGCAACCCCCCGTGCAAGGTGAAGTATAATTTTCTTGATGTATACAACATGATGAAGAGGTGTAGGTGATAAAAGGGCTGGTACCTTGTGCTTTCTAGGTGGCTGGGAACCATGTGAATGTGTTACACAGTTACTATTTGTTATTGTCAGATAACGTTTCCCTGAGCAATGATTGTTTTAGATTTGTGGCTCCCTTATTGTAAATTATAGTAAATTCATAGTAATGACAAGAGTTACATAAAATCATAAAGTTTGCCAAATACAGATATTTCATTTACTATCAAGTTATATTGTGAGGGCTGGAGATATAGCTCAGTTGGTAGAGTGCTTGGCTCACATGAGGCCCTGGGTTTAATCCCCAGCACCACCAAAAAAAAAAAAATTGTGTGCCAGGTGCAGTGGTGCACGCCTGTAATCCCAGCCACTTGGGATAACAAGTTGGAGGCCAATCTCAGCAACTTGGCAAGGTCCTGTCAAAATAAAAAATGAAAGGGCTGGGGATGTAGCTTAGTGATAAATTGCCCCTGGATTCAATCCCCATTGCCAAAATTAAGAAATGATAATATTATCAAATATTTTTTTGACTTATAATTTAAAAGCAGTCCTGTAAACTTAGAAATTTTGTTCTAAATATTGGGAGACATGTAATGGTTAGTAGGAAGGTCCTTTTGTTCATATAGAAAGTTAAAGTTTATTTATTTATTTTTAAATCTAGCAGTTCTTTCTTTTGAGAGAGAATTTTTAATATTTATTTTCTAGTTATTGGTGGACACAACATCTTTGTATGTGGTGCTGAGGATCGAACCTGGGCCACAGGCATGCCATGCAAGCGCGCTACCGCTTGAGCCACATCCCCAGCCCTTCATATAGAAATTGATCAATTTATTTTCATCTTTGAAACTGTCAATGACTATTTCCTTAAAGTGCAGATGGTAACATCTAATCTGCACATGAAATGGGGACCAGAAAGCAGTGTCATCCAGTAGTGACTTATGTCACTAAAGACAGAGTGGCAGCCATGAGCAGAGCAGGAATAAAGGAGAAAATGACTGACTAGTTGTTTATACTCATTTATGTTTGAACATTCAGGAGTTGTGATTATTAACAAGCGGTAGTGCGCTCGCCTGGCATGCGTGTGGCCTGGGTTCAATCCTCAGCACCACATACAAAGATGTTGTGTCCGCCAATAACTAAAAAGAAAAAAATATTAAAAAGATTCAGCATAAACAGGGTACGTTTTCATGGAAGGTGAGAGGGATGTGTGATGAGAATACAGAATTCAATTTGTTAAATGTGGATGATTCAATAATCCATTTCATTTGGGTCCTTAGAACCTGAGGCTTTGGGTGTAGCCACATAAGTGGAAGTAGATGGGCCATGGGACTGGCTTGCCCTCTCATTTCTTTGAATACCCCAGATGTGTCTGTGTTTCGGCCCCTGTAGGGAAACCAATACAGAATGTGAAGAGAAACTTTTATTAAAAATAGCTAATTTTTCATTGGAGGTATTCAGGCACTTCATACATCATTTTTCCAGGCCCTAACATATCTTGGTATATTCCAAAATCTATTTTCAACTTAATGTGATATTTCTTCATTATATTACAAAAAGAGATGAATACCAATATGTAGAGATCTGAAAATAAATATTTAAATAGTTTCAGGAATAAAAAGTACAAAAGAAGATTGGATAAAATGTGTAACTGTGAAGAAAAGGAAGCAAGAAACCAGCCAAGAAACAGGTAAAATTGTCTATTAATTATATTATTTGAAACCATGTAAATTAGATTATGATTTTAATGCTTAAGAAATGATTTTATCCATATCCTTTTAGTCATTCAATGTTTTTATGAGTGGTAAGAGGGCATTCTCCACTTTCTGTCATGCCATATGGGCTATGAAGCTGGGGTCTATTATTTCCTTTTAAAAAAGAAAGTAAATCTCATCACTTTGAGTTAGCTAAGGGGTTTTCATATTTTCCCTATATGAGGCCATATAGTAAACATTTTAGATATCTCAGGTTTTTAGCCTAACTGCTCTATTCTGTCATTGTACCAGGAGAGAGGCTGCAAATAATGTGCAAATAAATTAGTAGAGACTAAGTTCTTAGTAAACTCTTTACCAAAATAGACAGCAGGCTGGACTTGCCCTCAGGTCAGAGTTTCCTTCCTCTTAGGCAATTTGCAAGTTAGTTATTTTAATCCTCAAAGAGGCTAGAATATTTCCATTTTAAAGATGAGACCTCATTTTGGTGCCATGGACGGCATTGACCCAGACATAGCAGTTAGCGCGAATCAGGGATCTGACGAGCTTTTCTCTACGTGTGTCACTGAAGGACCCTATATAATGAGCAGCAACTCTACCTCTGCAGCAAACGGAAATGATAGCAAGAAGTTCAAAGGTGACAGCAAGAGTGCCAGTGTCCAGTCCCCTGTGATCCACATCAACAAGCTGCCCAGTGAAGTCACCAAGGGCGAGGTACTCTCCCCAAACCGAGCACAAGCTGAAGTGGCCCTGCAGTCTGGGAACTCTGTCCATTCGGCGAACCTGACCTGCGCAAATCAGAGATCTGACGAGCTTTTCTCTACGTGTGTCACTGAAGGACCCTTTATAATGAGCAGCAGCTCTACCTCTGCAGCGAATGGAAATGATAGCAAGAAGTTCAAAGGTGACAGCAAGAGTGCCAGTGTCCAGTCCCCTGTGATCCACATCAACAAGCTGCCCAGTGAAGTCACCAAGGGCGAGGTACTCTCCCCAAACCGAGCACAAGCTGAAGTGGCCCTGCAGTCTGGGAACTCTGTCCATTCGGTGAACCTGACCTCGGCCACAGCTGTGGATGCAGGGATGACAATAGCTAGGCACAGCTCTGTGCTCAGGATCATCATAGAGAACGTCTTCTTCCCTGTGACCCTGGATGTACTGCACCAGACTTTCTCCAAGTTCGGCACAGTCCTGAAAATCATCAAGTTCATCAGCAACAACCAATCCCAGGCATTACTGCAGTACGCAGATCCTGTGAGCGCCCAGCAAGCCAAGCTGTCACTGCACAGGCAGAACATCCTTGATGGCTACTGCACACTACGCATCTACTTCTCCAAAATCACCAACCTCAAGGTCAAGTATAACAACGACAAAAGCCATGACTACACACGCCCAGACCTGCCCTCTGAGGACAGCCACCTTCCACAGGAACAGACCATGGCCACAACCTCTCTGTATACCGGAGCTGGGTTCCCTCCAACCTTTGCAATTCCTCAAGCCGTGGTTCTTTCTGATCCTAATGTGCATAGAGCCCCAGCCCTGTTGCCCACCCCAAGCCTGGCAGGGCCTGGGAACTCCATTCTGCAGGTCAGCAACCTCAATCCCAAAAGAGTCAGACTCCAAAACCTCTTTATTCTTTTCGGCCTCTATGGTGATGTGCAGCGGATAAAGATGTTCTTCAACAAGGAGAACGCGCTTGTGCAGATGACAGATGGGAACCAGGCCCTGCTGGCTATGAAGCACCTGAATGGGTTAAAGCTGCATAGCAAGCCCATCAACATCATGCTGTCCAATCATCAGAGCTTAGATCTGCCCCATGAGGTACAGGAGGGCCAGGGCCTCACCAAGGACTTCAGCAACTCTCCACTGCACCGCTTTAAGAAGCCCAACTCCAGATCCCTCCAGAACATCTTCCCGCCCTCTGCCACCCTGTTCCTCTCCAACATCCCACCTTCCCAAACAGAGGAAAACCTCAAGTTCCTGTTCTCCAGCACTGGGGGCGTGGTCAAGAGGTTCCAGTTCTTCAGAAAGAACCATAAGCTGGCGCTGATCCAGATGGGCTCCGTGGAGGAGGCAGTGCACGCGCTCATCAACCTGCACAATCTTTACCTGGGCAAGAAGCACCATCTGTGGATCTCTTTTTCCAAGTTCACGTCTTTGTCTGGGCTCCCTGGAGCCCCTTCCATCATTCCAAAAAAAAGCCATATTAAGAAGCAGCAGCTGAAGTGACCCTAACAGACCAGAGATTTTATTGTTGTAAAGAGAGAAGTCAGTTTACTTTTTTAAAAAATAAACTTAATTTAGCTCACCTTGCTGACAAAGAAACATGAGCCATTACTTGCTCAGGCTGTAGCTCAGTGGTGAAGGACTTGCCTAGCATATACAAGCACCTGTTGTCCCAGCAACACAGGAGACCAAGGCAGGAAGATCCCAGGTTCCCGGCCACCCTCAAGGACTTGGCAAGACCCTGTCTCAAAATAAAAAGGGCTGAGATTAAATGCACTCCTCCATACACACACACACACAATAAAAAGTCACATCCATACAAAATGTACCTTGGATGTGGATCTTTGGGGTTTTTTTGTTGTTGTTTTTTGGTACTAGAGATTGAACTCAGGGGCACTCCACCAGCCCTTTTTTGTATTTTATTTAGAGATGGGGTCTCACTGAGTTCCATAGAATCTCACTGTTGCTGTGGCTGGCTTTGAACTCATGATCCTCCTGCCTCAGCCTCCTGAGCTGCTGTTGTGTGCCACAGTGCCCAGCTGAATGACTTTAATTAAGCCAGGGTAAAGGTAAGGGAACCCAGCCCTGGGCCATGAAAATGGGGTTGACAAGAGAAAACACGAAAGGCAAGAGCTCATGTGTATACGCTTCATTAACTCTTTTCCTAACATTTTTGTCCCATTGATAAATGTATCATTTTCTTCAATTTTTTGATTATATATTGTTCATGTATGAAGAGTAACAAAGAATAAAGTAACATTTCTGTTTCTTTAGATGAGACTAATTTAAGACTTTGCAAGAGAAGCTTCAGTGCAGATGGATTTGAGAAAGTACCAAACCCTATAAAAGATTCAGTGTTTCAGACCTACAAACAGATGTACCTGGAGAAAAGAAGCAGAAGCCTTGGTAGCAGCCCTGTAAAGTAATCCCAAGATGTGGTTTTATAATTGCCACTAGGAAGTTCTGTTACTTTCTGTTCAGCATCTTGCTGGAAATAACTCAGGATTGCTTCCACAATAAAGATTTCTCATCCAGAGAATTTGGTTACCAGTTATATGTTTCATTTATACTGCTTAATTAAAATGGCTTGACAACTTTGTGAGTTAAGAGACATATGAAATGGATGATATTTGTCAGTGAAGCTATAAAGGTGTTTGATCCTAGACATTGTTGAACCACATTGATTATTTAAGAAGGCTTGTACAAATGCTACCTGTCCATCCTGAGGGATGACTGTTCCTCAGCTGAGGGCTTGTTTATTTAACTTGGACTGTACATATTTCTGTTTCTAAGCTACATTAGCAAAACTTATTTTTCAAAAACACTCACTGTGAATGTCAATATATTCTTAAGTATTTTATACCTAATTGTAACTTTTCATTTCTTGTTTTATACTGGTTAAAGCTGACCATAATTTTTGCATAATATCTTAATGTTACTTTTCATACTTGAAATAAACATTTATTTTTTAAAAAAAAATCACCATAGTTTTGTTACTTTGTTTCCTAACCTCACAGAAGGACATATTTTGGGAAGGTTTTTAAAATTTAAAATGCTACACCAGGGCTAGTGACACACCTGTAATCCCTGTGATTTGGGAGGCTGAGATAGGAGGATTGTAAGTTTGAGGCCAGCCTCAGCAGATTAGGTTCTCTACAACTTGTTGACCCTGTCTCAAAAAATGATGACAGGGACTGGAGATGTAGCTCTGGTGGTAGAGCACTTCCCAAGTGGTAGAGCCCTTGAGTTCAGTAACTGGTATCAAAAGGAAAATTCTTCAGTGGTTATATAATAGTGTTTCAGAAACATATAGTATAATAATGATGTCTAACTCATTCCACCATCATTTCCTCTTCCCTTCCCTTTGCCCTATCTAAAGTTTCTTCACCTTCCATGCTCCCCTCATCATTATGCATCAGCATCCTCATATCAAAGAAAAATTCGGCCTTTGGTTTTTTGGGATTGGCTTGCTTTACTTAGCATTATATTTTCCAACTCCACCCATTTACCTGCAAATACTCAATGTTCCACTGTGTATATATACCAAAGCTTTCCATCTACTGAAGGGCGTCTGGGTTGGTTCCACAATTTAGCTATTGTATCTCACTGTAGTTTTGATTTACATTTTTTTGATAGATAATTTTGATAGAGCATTTTTTCACGCCTTTGTATTTTTTTTTTTGAGAGAGTGAGAGAGGAGAGAGAGAATTTTTAATATTTATTTTTCAGTTCTCAGCGGACACAACATCTTTGTTGGTATGTGGTGCTGAGGATCGAACCCGGGCCGCACGCATGCCAGGCGAGCGCGCTACCGCTTGAGCCACATCCCCAGCCCGCCTTTGTATTTTTTAATAGAATTTTTAATATTTATTTTCTTCTGTGGACACATCATCTTTATTTGTATGTGGTGCTGAGAATCGAACCAAGCGCTGTGCTTATGGCAGGCGAGCGCACTACCACTTGAGCCATATCCCCAGCCCTACCATTCGTAGGGAGAAATATCTTCAAATAATTTCTTTTAAAAATTGTTTTTTATTATTTTATTCCTGATTATTGATATTTTACTCTTTGAATTCCATATGTCTCCTGGGTATTGATCCTTTTTAGGGTGTGTAGCAGATACATTCTCTCCCAGTCTGTGGGTTGTCTCCTCCCTCGGTTGTTTCTAATGCCGTGCACCCCTTTTGTCAATGTTTGCTTTTGCTTCCTATACTTTGAGAGTCTTCAAAAAATTATTGCCTGCTGTAATCCCAGCAACTGGGGGGGCTGAAGTAGGAGGATCCCAAGTTGGAGGTCAGCCTCAGCAACTTAGACCCTATTAAATAAAAGGGCCGAGAATGTAGCTCAGTGGGAGAGTGCCTTTGGATTCAATTCTCAGTATCATCAAACACACACACACACAAAAATAAATAAATAAATAAATGAAGGGGGCCTGGAAGGCAGGTATGTGACATGTGCTAGGCCATGGGTTTAATCTCCAGCACCAAAATACTGAAATTGAGCCACAACTTCCAACTCATATTCAAAGTAAGCTGGCTACTCAAGGACTTTATTATTATTTATGGTGCATAGGATTAATTGCACCATCCTAGAAGCTACCAACCTCATCCTTTCCTAAATTCACCCCTAAATTGGTCCATCTTAGAATGACAGTGGAAGACCTGAAATGGGAGCATGATCTTTCTGTTGGACTGGAGTAGCCTGGTGCTTACTTTGACCAAGACAAGGATAAGTGTTTCAGACCTACAAACAGATGTACTTAAGAGAAAAGAAGCAGAAGCCTTGGTAGCAGCCCAGGGTGAACTGTGCTAGCCAGTGATGGCAGGCATTGGTGCCTCTCTTAATTTGTCTACATGGGATACTGAAATATATTCAAAGGTGTCTTTGAGTTAACCAGTTACCTAGTCCAGCTGTAGCTAAGAGGTGGGATTATAGCTCAGTGGTTTAGTACTTGCCTAGCACGTGCGATGCACTCTGTTCACTTCTCAGCACCACATATAAATAAATAAAGGTCCATTGACAAGTTAAAAACACCACCCTTCATTAAATTCGTGCTTGGACCCCTTGAATCCACAGTACTTTGCAGGTATGTTGGTAGTTTATACTCCAAACTGTTCTGCGTGACAAAGGGCCCAGCTGGCTGTGCTGTGAAGTCTCAGCTCTCCCTGTCTGCCCGATTGTGCTTTCTTCTGCCATACTGTTTAGTTTACTTGAATGACAACCTCACCTAAGTAAAACCTGTGGAGACATTTCAATGACCCAAATATGTGATTGCTGCAGGGGGGGAGTCCTATCACCACTCTGTGTGCTTCAGATACAGCTACAGTGCACAGATCCCAAGAGTATCAAGTACCCTTGGACCACCTCCCAGCAGCAAAGGCACAGTCCCACACGGCTGCACAGAAACAGTACCTCATTCACCGTGTTCCCATACAGGCATTTTCCTTCCATGCTGGTCTCCAGGCCACGCTCTCCAGTGTTGCTTGTTTGCTTGCTTGCTTGCTTTGTTTCTTTTTCTCTTTCTTTTGCATTACCTTGTTGATTTTTTTTTTTTTTCAGTAGACCTTCATTTTATTTATTTGCAGTTCTGAGAATCAAACCCAGGGCCTCACACAAACTAGGCAAGAGCTCTACCACTGAGCTACAACCCCAGCCACACCTTGTTGATTTTTTTATATTATAAGAATGCTTATCAGATAATATTATATTTCTTCTGAATATCTAGACAATTTAGGAGCTCAAGGGCAGGCATGCTGGCTTAATTATATCCATATTCACAGTACCTGTTGTCCAGCATGTGCTGTTCAACAAAAATGAAATGTGAGCCATATATGTAATTCTAAATTTTCCAGT
Source organism: Ictidomys tridecemlineatus (assembly GCF_052094955.1). Classification (NCBI taxonomy): domain Eukaryota; kingdom Metazoa; phylum Chordata; class Mammalia; order Rodentia; family Sciuridae; genus Ictidomys; species Ictidomys tridecemlineatus. The sequence goes on along the minus strand of NC_135482.1, from coordinate 76,750,709 downwards.
GGTCACATTAAAAACAGCAAACACAAGTAGGTGAATTCAAGTTTAAAAGTGCATTTATATCCAAGTGTCTCATATCTATAATCCCAGTGTAAAGGTAAAATTTCTAAGCTGCAAGAGTCTGAGTTAAAGTGTAAAAGACTGGGGATTGTAAGGTTTCTAAATTGAAAGGCTTGGGCTAAAAATAATAATAATAGGCCAGGTATTGTTAAAATTCCTTTGCTACCCCCAGAACCTGTAATCTCTGTAGCTGTTAGAACAATACCTGAACTGCCCAGTAAATATTTCCATTGATTCCCTGGTTGTTTATTAGCTAAGGGCTCCAAATAGCTCAGATGTAAGCATCCAGACCACAAAACCAATCAGTTTAAATGTGTACCCCGCTCAGGGGTGACCAATCATCCCTGCCCAGATTGTTCCCGCCAATAGATGTACTAATCATGGCTCAGGGTTGTTGTTCAATTTTCCCGCGCCTCAAGATGATTTGTTCTGATGTATGCAAAGCCCCCCACCCTCTCCAAAAAGTGTATTTAAGCTCTGCTTGACCTCTGCTCTGGGCTCTGGGCTGCTCTCCCTTCCTGAGTGGGCCTTGAGCCCCAGCATGCTGGTTCAATAAAACTTCCCCCTGCAATTGCATGAAGCTGGTCTCTTGTGTGGTCTCTCCCTCCAACGCTCCGCTGGACCCTTACACCAGTGATTTGGGAGCCTGACACAGGAGGATCACAAGTTCAAGATCAACATCAGTAACTTAGTAAGACCCTGTCTCAAAACAAAAAAGGCTGGGGATGTGTGTCAGTGGTTAAGCACACTTTGGTTTGAGTTATGATGTATATTTTATGTGTATCCTAATTTATATTAGCATTTCAAATGCTCAGTAGACATTTTTGGCTACTGCCTACTATATTGTATAACATAGACTAGCATATAAAAGGTGTTATATGAGGGCTGGGGATGTGGCTCAAGCGGTAGCGCACTCACCTGGCATGCTTGTGGCCCGGGTTCAATCCTCAGCACCACATATAAAGATGTTGTGCCCACCGATAACTAAAAAATAAATATTAAAAAAAATTCTCTCTCTAAAAAAAAAAGGTGTTATATGAGACTCCTCTATCCTTAGGATATAAGAAGTGCTTTTTTTGGTGTGTGTGTGTGTGTTATTAGGGCCTTGTGCATGGGAGGCAAGCATTTTACCAACTGAGCTATATCCCCAGCCCTTGTTTTGTTTTTTAGTAAAAAGAAAAATTTAAAGGTTAAATAACTTGTCCAATGAGTGTCGGAACAAGGTTCAAACCCAGTGTTCTTTTGAATTCTCTCAACCTATGCCCCCTCTGTGAACAGATGGAGGAATCGGTAAGTTAATTAGTAATAAGCAGCACATTTATAAGGATATTAAGCCCTACCATGAATGCCTTGTTATGTGAAGCAGATTTTTTTTTTTTTTTAAAGAAAGAGGGGCTGGGGATGTGGCTCAAGCGGTAGCGTGCTCGCCTGGCATGCTGCGGCCCAGGTTCGATCCTCAGCACCACATACAAACAAAGATGTTGTGTCCGCCGAAAACTAAAAAATAAATAAATATTAAAAATTCTCTCTCTCTCTCTCTCTCTCTCTCTCTCCTCTCTCTTTAAAAAAAAAAAAGAAAGAAAGAGCGAGAGGAGAATTTTGTAATATTTTATTTTTTAGTTTTTGGCAGACACAACATCTTTGTTTGTATGTGGTGCTGAGGATCCAACCGGGCCGCACGCATGCCAGGTGAGCAAGCTACCGCTTGAGCCACATCCCCAGCCCCAATGTGAAGCAGATTTTAAATAAGTAAATACCAGAAAATATTTAGAAGTGATTGAGAAATAAACATTAAGATACACTTGAGATATCATGGTAGAGTGATTGCCTCACATGCACAAGGCCCTGGGTTTGATCCCCAGCACCATAGAACACCGATTCAGATTGCAGCCACCTTTATATTCTGCCACCAGGCACAAATGAGGATCATTCACTTAAATTGTTGAGTTACTTATACTGCAACCCCATAGTCCTTTTATGAGCAAATTTTTGGGGTGTGATTAGATATGAAACAGAGACAGAGAGCCTTATACTGGTCCATTCATCTTTTACAACAACTACAAACTGGTAGAGTGGAGTAAAGACAGGCAAAAACCAACAGGAAATGACCTGAGTAGGAAATGCCCTGTCTTGTTTGACAGGCCTTCAGGAAGCCTGTGTGTTAGCACAGAAAGACCAGGACACCGCAAACTTCACAAATCAGCTCAGCACTTTATTCAGGAACGAAGTTTCACACAGGAGCAGGGGACACAGGGACGAAATGACGCTGTGGTGGGACACACTTTCCAGTGGAAAATGAGCCCCTGAACAAAGAGGGTTTGGGCTTATGTAGGTTATCCTGAGAGGTGGTCTAGTGGGAATATCAATTTTCTTGGGCACCCAGGAATTGGGGGTTTGTTCTATCAATCAGTGAAAGGGTCAGTGGTTAGGAATTTGAACTCTTGGGTCAGGGGTTTGTGTTCCAAATCTGGAGAGGATTTACTCTGAGGAAGGTCAATGCCCCCAGAAGCTATCACTTGAGGTGTGATGAAACACCTCCTTGCTGCCTGCAGTTTGCATCAGGAAAACATTTGTATTGGGGGGCTGAAAGCTCTCAGTGTGCTTTTTCATTGTCTTTTCTCAGGCTACATTATCTTGGATTTTTCATTTTCCCTATTACTGTCCATTCACTCTTTTTTCTTCTTTTTTTAATTTAATTTTTTCAATTGAAGATGAACATAATATCTTTGTTTCATTTTATTATTTATGTAGTGCTGAGGATCCAACCCAGTGCCACACATGTGCTAAGCAAGCACTCTGCCACTGAGCCACCACCCCAGCCCTGTCCATTCACTCTTTAAGTGACTATCACTGGGCTCTGAGATTGTCTGTATGTACTATCTGCTCTGTAGCTGCTAGCACATATGAGTTTCAAGGAACTGAATTTTAGATTTTTAAAAAAATTTTAATTAATATTAAATAATAAGCTTTGTGTGTTTGGCTACATGAACCTTATTAGGTAACACAACCTTGTAGGATGGGTGGAATATTTTCACTACTGTGTCTCAGCCTTGGGATCACCACAGGCCTTGCACCCAGACAGGAGAGTTATTCTGTCATTAGGACCCTGGGAAAGCCTGGCTGAGACCTTATCTGGATTCCCTGTGAGCTCACTGCACCTGGCTACCATCTAACTTCCTAATCATAATTCTTTCAAACTCTAGAGCATAAACCAACAATTAGCATATCTGGTTGTGGTTACTTTGAGCTCAGACAGCTGCCTTCGAGCATCCTGTTTTCTGTTATAAAGTGAAATTTGGCAATGCGGTGTCCCACAGAACATTGGTCTATTTCTTTGATAATATTATGCTAATTTGACCTGACAAGCAGAATAGGCATTATTTGAAACTTAATAAAACACATGCATGCCAGAGGATGAGAAAAAATGTTGTAAAAAATTCAAGGACCAACCACATCCTTGAGGTTTTTAAGGGTCTGTCAGTAGTCTGGTGTGTATTGCAACATCCACCACAAAGAAAGAGGCACAAAATTTGATGCTCTCTGAAGAGTTTGGAGGCAACATAAGCCACATTAATTGCATGCTTCCCTATGCAATTAATTTATCAGGTAACTCAAGGACTCACATTTTATGAGGCTGCAAGTTAAGATAAGGCTACACAACAGGCCTTGGTGGGGGTGCAAGCTGCCCGAGCCCTGGAATCTGTTTCAAGAAGCCTCTTGAAAACCTGCTTTGTGGACAATCCTCACAACTCCTCCCCAACCCTGATGACAGTATTCACCATATAAAAAGCAGCTTCATAGCTTTCCACCGGCTTTGTCCTTAGGAAACAAAATTGTGCATCCTAATCTGTCCATTGTGAACGGGGTGTCATTTTCACAAAACTCTACAACTTGGACTGAGAATGTAACTCCGTATAGAGTTTTTGCCTAACATAGGTGAGGCCCTGGGTTTCCATTAAGAAGAAAAAAAAATTATAAAACTATTATTTACAGCAGTATTTCGTTGTTAAATAAAAATAGACTATAAGAGAATCGCCCAATCGGGTCTTAAAGGCAGAATTGAAACAGATAAGCAAGTAGCTAGCTCAGGAATGACTGATAGTTATTGCTTTATTCCTTCTGCTTTGCAGACTTTCCCTCAGTCCTCACATATGCCTTTGTAGGATCCAGCTTAGTGTGACAACAGCCATCTTGGTTGTAACCATATCTTTGCCAGTAGGTGACGCTGGCACACATTCCAGACCCTATAGGACAAACTGTTAGCCCCGAAGGACCAGGCCGGATGCAAACTTCACAAATCAGCAAAGCCTTTATTCGGGAATGGAGTGACACTTCTGATGGACTCACTTTTATGGTGGAAATTGAGCCAAAGGGTGAGTTTATGCTTCTGTGGATTACACTGAGAGGTGAGTCAATTAATGAGCACATCAGTTTGGGCTATATTTACTGGGCCAGATGGAGGTTTGGGGGTCACTGGTCAGTATCTGGGAAAGAATTTGTTTAGGGAGGGGTCAATGCTTTGGCCTCTTTCTAGAAACTGTCATTTCAGACTTGATGGATATCTCCTCCCTGGGGCCTGTCTTGTCATTGGGAAAGAATGTATTGGGAAAGGATCAGTTTGCCTTCTCCCTCATTCCCTGTCCCTGGACCACATTATTTTGGAGCTTGACACATTCCATATCCAACATAAACAAAATTGTTAGGACAATCAGTGAAGCATTTTGTGTTGCCCACTGACATCTGGAATATTTAACTGAGGTTTGACATGTTTATAGTTTTTGAGATGGGGTTGTGGCTCAAGGGTAGAGCACTCACCTCACATGTGTGAAGCCCTGGGTTCAATACTCAACACCACATAAAAATAAATTAATTAAATAAAAGCATCATGTCCATCTACAATTTAAAAAATAGTTTTTGAGCAAGCCCAGGTACATACTGGTTGGCTGTGAGTCACCACCTTCAGCCTGCCTTGGATGTGAGGATCCTCCCATTCTGCTGCTGCTGAAGAAATGCTTCTGTTCTTAAGTCCCTAATAAATTGCATTTTGTGCAATTCTGAATATTTCTATATCTTTCTTTAGTTGCTCAGTACCTTCTGCCATCAACAGCATGTTCTTTTTTTTTTGTACCAGGAATTGAATCCAGGGATGCTTAACCACTAAGCCATAACTCAAGCCCTTTTTTATATTTTGAGGCAAGGTCTCCTTGAGGTGCTTAGGACCTGGCTAAATTGCTAAGGCTGGCCTTGAACTCATGATCTGCCTACCTTAGCCTCCTGAGCCACTGGGATTACAGGTGTATATCATTGTGCCCGATGGCAGCCATTTCATACAAACTGGGTTTTATTGAAAAATGTATCATTGGACTGGGGATGTGGCTCAAGCGGTAGCATGTTTGCCTGGCATGAATGCGGCCCGGGTTTGATCCTTAGCACCACATACAAAGATGTTTTGTCCACCAAAAACTAAAAAAATCAAAAACTAAATAAATATTTTCTCTCTCTCTCTCTCTCTCTCTCTCTCTAAAAGAAAAAAATGTATCATCAGTAGTTAACAGAAGAAGAGCAAGTGAGGTCCTGCTTTATGCTGACTGATGAACCCAGCCTCCTAATTCCATTTTAAGATCGGAAGCCATCTTGTCAAAAAGTCATGAAAAGTTAATTTCTATTTTACTATAAATTACCGAGATTTCTAAACTTGTTTGGAATTCCTGCCCGAGCCTTGAACTCACCCATGCCTAGCTTTCTCTGACCAGATAACAACCCTCTCTAAAAACTTAGTGGCGCCTCATAAATCTTGGCTCCCCCTGACCAGATAACAACCCTCTTTAAAACCTTAGCGGTCCCTCATAAATTCTGATATTGGGATCTGAATTTATTCCCTACCTTGAAATGTTCAGCCATATAGATCATTAACCTATCTGCCTTTTTATTATGCTTGTCAAAATCCTGTTAGCTGCAAGTTCTCGAGACACCCCTTTTGCTACTTTTTGTGCTATAAAACCTGGTTTCTGAAGAGCTAGGGGCACTGGTCTCCCTAAGCTGCCTGGCTTAGGAAGAGACAGTCCTGGCCAGCTTTATTTGTGTAAACGATATAAGCTTGCTTAATTTGATTTAAAATTGGAGTCGGTGGTCTTTTCTTTGTCGTGGTTCAACACTGACTCCAGCCAGAAGCACTACACAGCCCCACTGAGAGGGAGTCATAGTCAGTGATGAGGCCAACTTCATTATATCATGTTACCAACAGGGGCAGAGCAGAATAATTCTTTTAAATAGCTTTTGATTTACCTCTACAATAATATCCCCAAATGCCACAACTCTAGCTTTTTGTTTGTATAGTTGGATTTGTGCTACTTGGAATTGGAATTGAACCCAGGGCCTCACTCATGCTAAGTGTGTACTCTACCACTGAGCTCTTCCCCTCTTCCCCCAACCTGTCCCTGCTTTTCTTGGGGGTGAGTGTGCAGCGGGGCACAGACACTGAACTCAGATACTCAACCACTGAGTCACATCCCCAACCCTATTTTTTGTATTTCATTTAGAGAAAATGTCTCACTGAGTTGCTTAGCACCTTGCTTTTGCTGAGGCTGGCTTTGAACTTAGGATGCTCCTGCCTCGGGATGCTTTCCTGTGCTGCTGGGATTATAGGTGTTAGCTACCAGGCCTGGTTGCCCATCCCCCTTTTCATTGTCCCCCCCCCCATGTTTCACAGTCTTTATAACAGTAATTTCCTGACTAACTAAATGAGAAGAAAGATACTAATTAATTCATCTTTATAGCATCAATACACTGGCATAAGGCAGATGGGCAAATCCAGCATTAAACAACTTCCAGAACATAAATTAAGATGCCCTATCTGGCATCCACTGAAGAACAGGTTCTCAATAACCAGACAGACAAGATTTCCAGCTCTATGGATAGCAGTCTGCCTTTCTCCAAATATTCTGGTGCTCAATTAAAGGGATATGGTGTAGATCATCTTGGTGCATACCTATAATCCCAGCTACTGAGGCTGAGGCACAAGGATGAAAAGTTTGAGGTCAATTTGGACAACTTGGTGGGATACTGCCTTAAAAAAAAAAAAAAAAAAAAAAGGTCTGGGGACATGGCTTCATGAGAGTGCCCCTGAGTTCATTCTCAGTATGACAATAAAAGGGGAACTGTGGCTAGAGATATAGCTCAGTGGTAAAGCACCTTGGGTTCAATCCTCAATAACCCTCCAAAATAAGTTAATAAATAAATGAAATGGCATGGCAACAGGGAAGGAGGCTCTACAAGGACTTACCCTATTTACCAAAAGTTGTGTGGGTCCCTGATATACTCCACCATTTTCCAGGGATCCCGTGAACCATTTGGTGGTAGACTTGATATATTGGACCTTTTCCATCATGGAAGGAACAGTGATTTGTCCTCTTGGGATTAGAAATATTCCACATATGGGTTTGCCTTTCCTGCCTAAAATTCTCCCAGCACTAAACAGAAGGTATATTCCATACAAATCACCTCAGACAAGGAGCTTATTTACAATGAAGGACTTGATGGAATGGAATGGGTGCTCACAGAATTCACTAGCATTGCCACAAGCCCCAACAACCCCAAAGCATCTGGTTTGACAAAATGATGGAATCCCTGCTACAAACTCAGTGACTACTAGTCAAGGGAAGATTACAGGATTGGGAAGATGCCTTAGAGGATGAATATATAATTTGGCCCAGCGGCTGATATTTGATGACATCTCCCTCACGGCCAAATACATGAGCCAAAGAACCAAGGGTTGAGCTGGAGGTGTGGTTCAGTGGTAAAGCACAAGTCTTACGTGTGTGAGAACATGGATTCAATTCCGGGTACAAAAACACGCATACACACACACACACACACACACACACACACACACATACATACACACACGAGTTAAAAGTTTGGAATGGCCTCTTTTACTTCCCTTTTTAAAAAAACTGAGATGTAGTTCATATATACACATAAAGTATGAAGTGTATAATTCAAGGCTGCTTGTGTAGCCCAGTGGTTGAGAACTTGCCGAGCATTGTATGGGGCCCTGGGTTCAATTCCCAGCATTAGAGGAAAATAAATAAATAAAATAGTTAAGTGTACAATTCCTTGATTATTTTCTTATTGTAATATATTCACAAAGTATAAGCCTATCAGCACTATCTAATTCCAGAACATTTTCATGGCTTCCCAAACTCCATGTCCATTATCAATCTACCCACATCTCACGCCCAGGCCCTGACAACCACGAATCTACTTTCTGTCTCTATGGATTTACATACTGAGGACATTCAAAATGAATGAAATCATAATATGTATGTGGCCTTTTGCATCTGACTCCTTTCACTGAGAATAATGTTTCACAGTTCATCTATGATGTAGCATCTGTCAGTACTTCATTTCTTTTTTTTTTTTTTTTCTTTCCGTTTTTTGCAACACTGGAGATTGAACCCGCAAGCTCTCACCACTGAGCTACATCCCCAGAGCTTTTTTCAATTTTGAGACAGGGTCTCACTTAACTTGCTAAGACTAGCTTCAAATTTGTGATTCTCCTGCCTCAGTCTCACAAGTCACTGGGATTACATGCCATTCTTCTTTATACTGAATAATATAGTTATTGGGAGCCACTCAGAAACAACTCTAAGTCTCAATTTAAACAACAGAGAGAGCTTTATTTACCTGACCAGGGACTGTCACCCATAGAGACAGATGCTCTGTGGGAAAACAGCAATTTTCTGGCCTGTGTCTTGGGAGTTTAACAACGAAAACTATAGCTCAGTGACTTTCCTTAGCGTCATGCAAGCAAACCAGCCAATCACGGAAGCTAAAACAGCAGTTAGCAGAGCAACTCAGAGACCCACATCTTGGGTTTAAGCAGGTGTTATAGACAACCGTATCCTGGGTATGAGCAGGTGGTTAGCGGAGCGAGAATCTACTTCAAAGCCATACAGACCACCAGGACCAACGTATCTCGGGGTGGGCACATCTTGCGGGGTACAAAGTACAGAAAAACAAATTTTTATAAGAAAACAGCTTTCAATTTGTTTCCTCTGAAATAGGTCATACAGCAGCCTTTTCACAGGAGCAGGAACAGAAAAGGCTAAGATGGAGTCTCCACGGTCACACCTGTTTGTTCATGGATAGCCAGAGTGACGCCATTTTCTATGTTCCAGCAAAAAAGAAAACTGTTACAAGTGACCAAGCAGTTTTGCCATAACAATTGCTTTATACAACTAGTTTTGGTAGCTTATTTAATGCTCACTTAGGACTATAGTTAACCTCTGGGCCTACACACACATTTACTTATCATCTTATTACTAATCTCTTAGAGACCTTATGTCTAGATGCAAAGCTATGTGATCATGCCAATACACTTGTCTGTGGCTATACTGATTTAACGTTATCTATGCCTATGTTAACTTCTTGACCTATATTTATCTGTAACTGTTTTTATTTATTTATTTATTAGTTTTTAGTTTTCGGCAGACACAACATCTTTGTATGTGGTGCTAAGGGCCGCACACATGCCAGGCGAGGGCGCTACCGCTTGAGCCACATCCCCAGCCCTGTAACTGGTTTTAACTCACTACCTTATACTTATTATCTTATATCTTATTTCCTATGGCTTAAATCCTATGGCTTGCTGTTGCTTTTTTCTGTTATCTTATTTTACTTATCAAAATCTTACTCCTGTAGTCTATAACCTATGCCTATAATTCATTGATTGTATTGATCAATGCACACCACAACATATCATTGTATGACTTTCACTTTTTTTAATATGTATTTTTTAGTTGTAAGTGTACACAATACTTTTATTTTATTTTTATGTGGTGCTGAGGATCGAACCCAGTGCCTCATGCATGCCAGGTGAGCCCTCTACCACTGAGCCATAGCCTCAGTCCAAGACTTTCACTTTTTTTGGAGGGGTGGGTGGGTACCAGGGATTGAACTCAGGGGCACTGGACCACAGAACCACATCCCTAACCCTATTTTGTATTTTATTAGAGACAGGGTCTCACTGAGTTGCTTAGGGCCTTACTAAGTTTCTGAGACTGGCTTTGAACTCACCATTCTCCTGCCTCCACCTCCTGAGCTGCTGGGATTATAGGTATGAGCCACTGCACCCAGCCATGACTTTCACTTTTAAGCATAATAATCCACTTCAGAAAAAAATTTGAGGTTCTAGGGTCTAGGGTCCAAGGAAGGGATATTTTCACCTCTGAGCACTGACATAATTCTGCTAATTTGGGAGCAGACACTTCCCCTTATAATTTTGGGTTCCTCATGCCACTGAAATAAGCAGAGGGAAGGAGGTCACTCTACTGAGCTGATTAATCTTGATTGTCAAGGGGAAATTGGGTAGCTGCTAGCTAATAGGGGAGGAAGATCAGTCTACATCTGCAAACTATGAAAATGGAGAACAGATTTAGGAAACATGTAGGGCTTGGGATATGGCTCCATGGTAAAGCCCTTACCTAGGTTATGCAAGGCCTTGGGTTCAATCCCAGCTCTATACACACACACATACAAAAAAAAAAAAAAAAGAGAGAGAGAGAGAGAGAGAGAGAGAGAGAAATATGTAGGAAGTTTTATTGCTGGTACTTTATGATTGAAAAGATGGAGAGACTCAGGACAAGGAAGGACTCTCAACTTAGTGGCTCTTCCTTTAGTTCTTCTGTGTCCTTTTTGGTTTCTATTTATAATTCTATAAATATTATTCTATTCTATAAATTAAAAACTCTTAGGTAATAATAGATTGGTAATAATAATAAATTTGGTAACAATAAAATTTCTTTTATTAACCTATTTTTGGTTCTATTTTTTATTTTATTAGTTATTGGGAGAGGAAGGAAAAAATTAACCCAACAATAATTGAGAAACAAGGCACAGTGACATGTGCCTATAGTCCCAGGTACTCAGGAGATCAAGGCAGATCATTTAAGCCTCAGAGTTAGAGGATAGCTTGGGCAATATAGTGAGACACTGTCCCCAGAAACAATTAAATAATTGATAAGTTGTTGGATGCTGTGGCCCAAACCTGTAATCCCAGAGGCTGGGAAGGCAGGAGGATCACAAATTCAAAGCCAGCCTCAGAAAAAGTGAGGTTCTAAGTATCTCGGTGAGACCTTGATTCTAAATAAAATACAAAAATAGGTCTGGGGATGTGGCTCTGTTGTTGAGTGCCCCTGAGTTCAATCCCCAGGACCAAAAATAAATAAATAAATAATTGAGAAACAGTCAAGGTCCCTTCTCAGTTTTACCCCTGTTCGAACACCTTTTTCATGCCACAGACTGTTTTGAACTATTATCAACTGCATACATATGTATTTAGGATTGTTATGTCTTCTTGATAAATTGAGCCTTTTATCATCATGAAACATATCTCTATTTCGGCTAGTATTCCTTGTCCTGAAATCTACTTATCTGAGGTATATAGCCACTCCAGCTTTCCATTGGCCAATGTTTGTGTGGTCTGACAATTTTTGATGCATTTATTTTTTTTTTAATATTTTTTTAGTTGTAGATGGATACAATGCCTTTATTTCACTTATTTATTTTTTATGTGGTGCTGAGGATCAAACCCAGCACCTCACACATGCTAGGCAAGTGCTCTTCCACTGAGCCACAACCCAGCCCTGATGTGTTTATTCTAAACTTCTTTAGCCTTCACATTTAAAGACTTATAGCAGAGCTGGAAATGTAGCTCAGTGGTAGAGTGCTTGCCTAGTACGCATGAGGCACTGGGTTCCATCCTCAGTACCACATAAAAATAAATAAAATAAAGACTTACAGCATATGTAGGTATAGTAGTAATATTTTTCTTAATGCATTAAGAATTTTAATATTTTTTCGCACTCTCTGTGATGGAGTTTTCTGAACTACTTTTCATGGCTCTCACCTACAGTGAATTTAAAAAGGAGAATTTTTGAAGGGAAAGTGGGAAATGAGATTGCTGATCTTCATCCTTCATACCAGGCAACTCTTGTCCAGGAAGATAAAACTGTTTACTTCAGGATGTGGTTGCCAGCCAGGGTATTGAGCAGATCATCTGCAGGAACAATTCTCTTGTTTAGATAACAGCTTGCTCACCTCAACAAAGAGCTTGCCTTGCTGACAAGTTTGCTTATCAAAAACTCTCTCCAAAATTCTCATTTTGTTGTCATGAATTTTACCAGTTCTAACCAGGGTCAGTGCCTTGAAGGATCTTCTTTTAGCCATTGGCACCTAGACCCCCAAACCCTGAGTACTTCCCTAATCATCCCTCTGCCCCTTCTGAGACTTAATTGTCTATGTCAAGGTGGCCTTCTCCCTGCTGAAGTCAGCTTAATGAGTCAACTTTGAGCACATTGCTCTGATAATCTTACGGGAATTTGACAACATTTTGAAAGCAAATCAGGTAGGCATTTTTCACAAATTTAGGCTAATAAAATTATTTGAGCCTGGTGTGATGGCACATGCCTACAATCCAGCGTCTCTGGAGGCTAAGGAAGGAGGATTGCAAGTTTGAGATCAGCACCAGCAATTTAGCAAGCCCTAAGCAATTTAGCAAGACCTTGTCTCAAAAAATAAAAAGGGCTGGGGATGTGACTTGTGGTTAAGTGCACCTGGTTTCAATCCCTAGTACCATCAACAAACAAATAAAATGTTTAACTAAGGTTGCATCTGGGTGCTGTGGCACATGCCTGTAATCCCAGCAGTTTAGGAGGCTGAGGCAGGAATATCCCAAGTTCAAAGCCAGACTCTGCAAAAGTGAGATCCTGGGGGCTGGGATTGTGACTCAAGAGCGCTTGCCTCACATGTATGAGGCACTGGGTTCAATCCTCAGAGCACTACATAAAAATAAAATAAAGATATTGTGTCCACCTATAACTGAATTTAAAAAAAAAAAATGTGAGAGCCTAAGCAACTCAATGAGACCCTGTTTCTAAATAAAATACAAAAAATAGGGCTGGGGATGAGGCTAAGTGGTTGAGTGCCCCTGAGTTCAATCCCAACTATCCCCCCCACACACACACACAACAAAAAACAGTTTGCATCATTTTGGGGGAGGAAGTGTTACTGGTGACCCAACCCAGAGTATTTTATCACAAAGCTATACCTCAGTTCTTTATTATTATTATTATTATTATTATTATTATTATTTTGAAACAGCTTATCTCTGAGTTGTTGAGGCTGTCCTAAAACTTGATCCTCCAGCTTCAGCCTCCTGAGTCACTGGGATTATGAGTGTGCACCATATTTGCAATTTTTTGCTGAGGGTGTGGCTCAGTGATAGCATGCAGGAGGTCATCTGGGTTCCATCCCAATCGGCAAAAACAAAACAAAAACTTTGCAGTTCTCTTTTCTAGGAACATCTTCCCTCTTCCCATCTTGTGCATTCTTCTCCTCTTCCTCACCTGTATCATTTAGTTTTCAGCTTCAATAGCACTTCCTAGGATTTGTTCCCAGGTATTCCAGACTAGGTTTTCTTTTCACCATATTGTAAATTGAACTCAGGGGTACTTTATCATTGAGCTACATCCCAGCTTTTTTATATTTTATTTTGAGACAGGTGCTCCCTGAGTTGTTTAAGGCCTCTCTAAATTGCTGAGGCTAGCCTCAAACTTGGGATCCTCCTGCCTCAGCCTCCTAGGCTAGAAGGGTGCCCTTGCCTCAGCAAGTAGGATTCCTCTACACTGTCTTTTCTACTGGGTATTGAATTCTTTGAGCCAATTTGGATACTGCACAGCACAGCATCCGCCTCACTATGTATTTGTAGAACAGATGAATGAATTTCCAAAATTAATCTTTAATCTGGATCTTTTCTTCATGATTCTCCTCTCAATGTAGGAAAGTATGTGAAATAAAATAACATTTCTTTTCATGCTGAACTCCTTATGGTTAAGTTTTTGTTTGTTCATTTGAAGTACTTGGGGACTGAATCCATGGACGCTTTACCACTGAGCCACATCCCCAGCCCTTTCTGTTTTGAGACAGGGGCTTGCTACGTTGTGTAAACTGGTCTCCAATGTGTGATCCTCCTGCCTCAGCCTCCCAAGTTGCTGGGATTACAGTCTTGTGCCATCATGTCCAGACTGACAGGTAACTTTTAACACAATCTTTAGAAGGCTCAGCTACAATTTTATTTAGGTAAAATGGCTTGGAACAGCTCTGCTTTTTCTGGGCCTTTCATACAACATCAAATTCTACAAGCCTTTCGGGTGAAGACATTCTTCAGTGCCTTATGCTTTCTTGGCATATCTCTTCAGATGACCTGCTCTCCAACTGATGGTGTTACCGCTGTTGACCGGTGAGGAGTCCTTGCTTCCCCGATGTTGAAGAATAACACCAAAGAAGCACGCCGAGGCAAGGTCAGAGTAGAGATTAGAAGTTTATTAAAGGACAGCAGAAAAGACTTTTCCCGGAGGAAGAAGGGGACCCAAGAGGTGGAATCCAGTTGGTGGGCAAATGTATTTCCCTTTTTATAGGTTTGGTGATGGAATGCAAGGGGGAAGGGTTAGAACACAGGTGGACCTAATTATCACCTTTTGGGATGGGATTATCACTTCTCTGGGATGGGCTATCTCCAAATCTGTTGGGGCTGTTGGTTAACACTTCTTTGAGGTGGACTTTGGCCTAGGGCCTTTTTGGGACTTCATTAACATTCCCTGAGTCATTCCCAGCATGGCCTCCATTTTAGATTTCACTCCATATTAGACCCGATTTACCTAACTACACTGACTACCTAACTTTAAATCTGGCTTCATTGGCTTCCCTTGCTGCATGCCTTTTGTGATAAAGGGGTGCTGCTTGATCAGTTAGCACCTTTGGGAAGCAGAATGGTTTACCAGCCTCACCCTAGTGGTGTCAGACTCCATACAGGAGGCATTTTGGAAGTTAACTCTGTTTTCTTCTGCAAAAACATCTTTGTTTGGGTTTTTTTTTTTTTTTAATTTTTTATTTTTTCAGTTTTGGGGATTGAACCCAGGGCTTCCTGCATGCTAGGTGAGCACACTACTACTGAGCCATACCCCCAGTCCTTGCTTTGACAACTTAAGAGGTATAAATTTTCTTTCTTCAGTTTCTTTACCTATTAAGAGAACAATAGCTGGGTGCCATGGTGCATGCAGCTTGGGAGGCTGAGACAGGAAGATCAAGAGTTCAAAGTCAGCCTCAGCAACAGAGAGGTGCTAAGCAACTCAGTGAAACCCTATCTAAATAAAATACAAAATAGGGCTGGGAATGTGGCTCAGTGTCACTGAGTGAACCCAGGGCCTTGCACATGTGAGGCAAGCACTCTACCAATTGAGCTATATTCCCAGTCTCCACACATACTTATTTTTTATTTTGAGACAGGGTTTCACCTCAATTTCCTGAGGTTGATCTTGAACTTGAGATCCTCCTACCTCAGCCTCCCAAGTTGCTGGAATTACAGGCATGTGCCACCACACCTGGCTTGACCCTATAATTTTTGTTTTTTAATTTTATTTCTAGTTTTTTTTTTCTTTAACACCATAATTTTTAAAGTTTCTTTCTTTTTTTTTTTTTTTTTTTTGATCAGGCTCGGAGTGTAGCTCAGTGGTTAACTCTTCCACTCTTTCGTGAGATCATAGATTCCATCACAGCACCAATAAACAAACAAACAAACAAACTAATAGTTTGTCTGGTTTTCTAATTCAAAAGGAATTTGACCTGTATAAGACTTAGAAAATTCAGCTGGGTACAGTGTACATGTCTACAACCTCAGGGATTCTGAAGGCCAAGGCAGGAGGATGACAAGTTTGTGACCAGCCTCAGCAACTTAATGAGATCCTGACTCAAAATTAAAAAGTTAAAAGGGCTGGGGATATAGCTCAGTGGTAAAGTGTCCCTGGGTTTGATCCCCAGTATGGCAAAAGAATTTTTTTTTTTAAAGTGGGGAGTTTCATTTGATGTGTCTTTGACCCAAGTTCCAGCTAATGTTTGACTTCAAGGCAGATAATGTATCTCTAAGTTCTATATATGGGTATCTAACACATGATGTGAGCATTATTAGCTGGTAGGAAGGTGAATGAATAGAAAGAACAAACTCTTCTCTTGCTCTACTCTCATAACACAGAGCACTTCTGGATCAAACGTGTGGACGGTTTTTTCCCATACACCAAGCCAACAACTCCTCAGCAGATACCAGTGGGATGTCTTTAATTGACTTTTGATCTTATCTCTTCTTTCTTTCCTTCCTCCCTTCCTCCCTCCCACCTTCTTTCTCTCTCTCTCTTTCTTTCTAGTACTGGGAATTGAAGTCAAGAGTGCTTAACCATTGAGCCACATCCCCAGCCTCTTGTATTTTTTTATTTTGAAACAGGGTCTTGCTGAGTTGCTGAGGCTGGCTTTTGAACTTGCAATCCTCCCATTTCAGCCTCCCAAGCTGCTGGGACTACAGACCACCATGCCCGGCACACTTTTCACCCTTTCCACCTGGAAATAGTATCAGATTCCATAGATGGAGAGCTCAGTCCCTAGGACTATCTCTTCTTCAAATGCCGATCAAGATCTGAGCCTGGAAGCTATTAAGGGAGGCTTAGGCCAGAAGCTTGACTCTGAAGGTCCCAACAAGGTGTCAACAGTTCCCCCAAAACCACAGAAAAGGAAATCAACTGTAAGGAAAGGAAGCTTTCTAATTTACATGGAAATATTGGGAAGGCAAAGTGAGATTCAGCATTTCAGCCCTGTCTTTGGGGTGTTAACAGGAGCTTTGGGTTTAAACAGAGGAAGAATTAATTGAAATGCATTCTGCTGTCATGTACAACTAAGTAGAACAACAAAAAAAAAAAAAAAAAAAAAAAACAGGAAGAATTGGGAAAAGGGGAAATATACATAATAAAATCATCTTGGTCAGACTGTGGTCTGATTTATCATGATTTCAGTTCTGGCTCTGCGAAGTGGCTCCAGAGAAGTCCTTATGGCTTGAGGGGGCAGTTTCCATTTGTTGCTCAGGATGTTTTTCCATCACACCTGTGATCCTGGAAGGGGGCAATTC
The DNA here is from genome assembly GCF_052094955.1 of Ictidomys tridecemlineatus. Classification (NCBI taxonomy): domain Eukaryota; kingdom Metazoa; phylum Chordata; class Mammalia; order Rodentia; family Sciuridae; genus Ictidomys; species Ictidomys tridecemlineatus. The sequence continues at coordinate 76,733,644 of NC_135482.1, read as the reverse complement.
AGTTCACAGGAGACCCTTGCTCTTGCTTGGGGGCAATCTCATCTTGGGGTTATATACCTGCTTCCAGGCACCATTCCTGGGGTCTGAATGAGGATGCTACAAATCTCTCAGGCTTCCCAGGGGACAAGATAGGTTAGGTAAATTTAGGGCTAATAAACCCTGTGTCACTAGTTTTTAGATCAATACTCCTTAAATAATTAATATGCCTGTGTCTATCTATGTACAGAGCTGAGTAGGGCCTGAGAGAGACTCGGGGGTGGTGGGGCCCTGAAATTAAGAGCAACTTTTTCATACTGAGAGAAGAGGCTGAAGGATGGAAGCCACTCACCTGGAGGGGCACCTAGGAGGCTGAGAGAGGAAATCTACTGCTCTCACCACCCCCAGCCCACCTGTGTTTCACAGGCCAACTAAATCCACATGTGTACATTTCCTGTTCTCTCACTTCCCAGGCTCATCTCCTTTAAAAGGGATGGCAAGTTCCAGGTCAGCCTCAGCAACTCCACAGGCCCTAAGAATTTAGTGACACCTTGGGCCAGGTGCTGTGGCAAACACCTATAATCCCAGCAGCTCCAGAGACTGAGGCCAGAGGATCAAGAGTTCAAAGCCAGGGCAGGGGTTGTACCTCAGTGGTCCAGGGCTTACCCTCAGCAACCACGAGGCACTAAGCAACTCAGTGAGACCCTGTCTCTAAATAATATACAAAATAGGGCTGGGGACATGGCTCAGTAGTTGAGTGCCACTGAATTCAATCCCCAGTACCAAAAAAAAAAAAAAAAACCCCAAAAAACAAACACCACCACTACCACCACCCCCCACTGGGGATGTGACTCAGTGATTAAGCCACTGAGATTCAGTCCCTGGTGCCAAAAAAAAAAAAAAAAAAAAAAACACTTTTCTTGCCCTCAGATATTTCTAAAATGAAACTTTTGAAACAATACATTCATCCATTCATCCATCTTCCTTCAAAGGTGGCCTTGAATAAAACCTGTTTTCCTACCAATTTGATTCCAAATATATATGATGGAGCAGCAAATGGTTTAGGCTAGCCTCTCCACACCCCCTGCCCCTCACCTGAGTGGTATTAATGTTGCCCAGTAACAGGATGTGACCAAAGTAGTTAAGGTGATAAAAAAGATAGATATAAAATGACATTTTGTAAAAACTGGAGATTGAACCCTGTGGTGCTTTACCACTACTGAGCTATAGCTACAGACCTTTTAAGTTTTTTTGTTTTAAAACAAGGTCTTGCTGTAGCCAAAAGCTCGGATCCTGTCCCCAGTGCCAATTAACGCCAATTTAATAAGGACAACACGGTTTTGAGGAAAAGGAAAATGTTGTTTTATTGCTTTGCTAGCAAAGGAGAAACCCGGATGACTCTGGTCCCTGAAATTGTGAATCTGCCCATCTGCAGGAACCAGGGGATTTTAAAGGAATTTTTCAAGGGTTGCATTCCAGGTGTGCTCTGGTAGGGGGGCCCAGGGCGCCCTGCTGGTATGTTAGGATTCACTTGTTAATTTGGAAGATATTTTCTTCCTAGATCCTGTGGAGCACAGATGACTTCTGGCAATCTTATTCTCCGCCCCCAAGTTAGGGAAGGGGAGAGGGAGAAGAGGAAAAAGAAAATATGTCCCTTTTAAAAATAAGCCTCATAACTATATTCAAAAGCTGAAGTAGACCACTGTTATATTGCTGAAGCTGGCCTCTGGAAACTGATCCTCCTGCCTTAGCCTCCTGTGTGGCTGGGATAACAGGCATGTACCATCAGCAACTCGGGGGGCCTCTGCGGGCCTAAGATTCATTGCCTTTAGAGAAGGCAGCCTCTCTTTAAGTCCCTCTCACAAAACTTCTGACCAACCAGCTATAAATCAGGTTTCCCAACACCCCCTTCTTTGGTTCAATTAACTTGCCAAAGTGGCTCACAGAATTTAGGGAAACATGTTTCCTGGTTTGTTATCAAGAACATTGGGAAAGATAGAGATGAAAAAGCCCATAGGGTGTGGGTAGAGACTTAGTGCTCCCCCACCCTCTGTGGATGCGCCACCCTCCAGGAACTCCCAAGTGTTCAGCTATCAGAAAGCTCCCTAAACTCCATCCTTTGGGGGGTTTTATGCAAATTTCCTTATGTAGGCACCAATTGGTTAAATCATTGGTCACATACCCCCAAAAAGTCCAGGTTTGCTGCCACCCGATGAAGCCAGAGAGACAGTGATCAGAACGAAAGAAATTTATTAGTAATAAGCTGTCAGGTAGAGGATCAAGGATTGCCACCCCAATTCCATTTTGCCAGGGCTCACAGGTGCAAAAGTTTATTTGAGGTTTCTGTGGGAGTCTAACTTTAGCCATAGCCCGGTGAGTATAGGAATGGTCTTTCATGTGGGTAGCAATCAGTTCTCTTGACATGGTTTTCAATGTTGTCCAGGTTACTAGGCATCCCAATTGTTCTTGGTTCCTATAAATCTAAAGATTACTGATTAGGAGGAGGTCATATGCCAGGTATTGTTCCTTGATGTTTTCCTTCATTCTTCTTTTCAGGCAGGGCTGACTTCATTGGTTAATTATTTGGGGAGTGAGGCAAAACAGAAACTGTGAAAAACAGGTTAGCTAGTGCCAGGAGTGAGTTAACCTATTTATGTGCTTTAGCCACTGGGAATCAACTTAACCTCCAGCCCCGGTCCCCTGTAAAGTTCCCAACCTCTAACCTTGCCCAGGTCTTTCCTGAGACCTGTCTCATTTGGAGGCTACCAAGGGCTGAGGGCCCTCAATCACCATTAGCATAAAAAGACACTTAACACTGTGAATTTTTCCCAATATCACAGATCAGGAAGAAGTCTCTCTGACTTTGAATCCTGGTGTATTCTTTGAGAGTGTATGGTGTATTCCCACTGACACCTGGAGTCACAGACCTTCATGGGGGATGACTTCTTTCCAGTTCATGAATCAAACAGAAAGATTTAAAAAAAAAAAAAAGTTTACTTTTTTTTCCTTGGGATAATACCAAACTAAAAAGCCTCTGCACCACCAAGAAAATAATAGGTGAAATGAAAAGGAGATCTGGAGAATGGTAGGAAATATTTGCAAACCATATATCTCAAAATATAAAAGGAGTTACTATCCCAAATACATCAGAAACTCATACACCTCTGTTGGGGCTCAGAGACCAACACCTCCAAATTATGGTGTTTGTAGCATGCTGAGTTATTTGATCCAAAGAAAATTAAAAACCCTTAAAAGCTTTATTGCTTTCTCTGGAATTTCTCTCATCTGCATTAAGACCAGATAAGCTACAGGGAATACAATTGCCTCCCATCATCAAAAGAGAAAGGAAGAAAGTGACCTCACCTGAACAGATTTCCCCATGATAAGATAAACTCTGTCCTTTGCATATGTTCTGGAGACACTGTCTCCAGAACCATTCGCTTTCCCTAAAAATCATTTACAGGACCTCAAATTGTCTATATCCTTCATTTCCCTTTCTCCTATAGAAAAAGGGATATGTAAATTTCTGGAAACGGTTAAGTTAGTGGGTGATCACACTCCTGTGATATCTCCCCATGCTGTGGTTTACTCCAGATCAGTACATTTGTATGCTCTTTCTCTTATGTAATCTTGGTCAGTTTATCCCGGTGAATTTTCAGGAGGTGTAGGGAAATTTTTCCTTTCCTCCTGAGGTCAAGAGGAAGAGATAAGGCTAGGCAGATAGAATAATGGGTCTCTTGGTGATTTCCTGAGCAACAGACCACAAAGAGCAACTGCAGGCTTTTGCTGAGAAACTTGCAAAAAGATTATTTTTAAAATCAGGACATATGTGATCTGGAGTCCACAGTCTCTTCAAAGAAGGAAAAACACTTGATCAGTATTTTTGTTGGGCTAATTGCCTCATGGACACTGAGTGCTTTACCCAGGATTTGGCTGAGGGCCGACTTCCTTAAACCTGTAGATCCATATCAACCAACAGACAATAGCCATTCATGGGCACCCCTCTCTGTTCCCAGTCATGGAGCTTTGCTTCACTTTGCTTTGATAAATCCTTATACTTTGCTTTCACTCTCTGCTGTCCTTGAATCTCATTGTTAGAATTCATGAGACAAAGAACCCACTGGACTCCATGCTCCATATTACACTCCTGTACCTCAATAGCAAAAAAACAAATATTGCAACTAAAAGGTTTGCAAAGGACCTGAATCAACATTTTCCCAAAGAAGGCATATAAATGGTACTGAACCTTACTAATTATGAAAACGCAAATCAAAATGAGAGCCAGCCCAGCAGCACATGCCTATAATCCCAGCCGCTGGGGGCGTGGGGCTGAGACAGGAGGATTTGAGTTTAAAGCCAGCCTCAGCAATGGTGAGGCACTAAGCAACTCAGTGATACCCTGTCTCTAAACAAAATGCAAAATAGGGCCAGGGATGTGGCTTGGTACTTGAGTGCCCCTGAGTTTAATCCCCAGTATTAAAAAAAAAAAAAATCTATAGTGAGATATAATCTTCACACCTGTTAGTAAATAGGTATCACCCAAAGACAAGAGATGTGCTGGCAAGGATATACAGAAAACAATATTTTTGGTGGGAATATAGATTTGTGCAGCAAAACAATATGGAAGTTCCTCAAATAATTAAAATTTAAAACTACCATATGAGTTGGTGGTAGATGTCTATGATCCCAGCCGTTTGGTACACTGAGGCCAGAGATTTCTAAGTTTGAGGTCAACCTCAACAACTTTTGAATTTGTCTCCAAATAAAAAATAAAAAGGACCCTGAATGCAGTTCCCTGGTAGAGCACTTTCCTAGCATGCACAAATCTTGGGGTTCAGTCCCCAGTACTACAAACGACAAAAGAAACTATCATAGGATCCAGCAATTCCACTATTGGTTGTATATGTAAGAAATGTAACCCACTAGCCAAAAAAAAGAAAAAGAAAGAAAATAAATGTAACCAGTAGCTTGAAGAGACACCTGCATCCCCGTGTTTATTGCAGCACTATTCACAACAGCCAAGATACGGAAGCAACTTCCAGTATTTCAAGTGTCTGTCAGCCCATGAATGCATAAAGAAAATAGTACACACACACACACACACACACACAGGAGAGAGAGAGAGAGAGAGAGAGAGAGAGAGAGAGAGAGAGAGAGAGAGAGAGAGAGAGAGGGAATAGAATATTATTTAGCCATAAAAACATTTGCAACAAGAATGGACCTAGAGGATAGTATGTAAGTGCAATCAGCCAGGCTGATTAGGGTATGTAGCCTAGGACTTCACTTACATGTAAAAACCTGGCATTTTACCCACTTTACTTCCCATTGTTCCTTAATGGAGCAAACTCAAAAGAGGGATAATAAGATTCTAATTCCACACGCTCTTATCCTGAAAAGTCTCTCAGGAAAGTTTCTTTTCCTTTGACTATAACCGTTATTACATTTTTTCCCTTCTTGTGAAGAAGTTCTCTCTCTCTCTACCAGAGATTGCATGCATGGGGGTTTAACCAAAGGGCCACATCCCCAGCCCTTTGAGACAGGGTCTCACTAAATTGCTTAGGGCCTGGCCCTAGAACTTGTGATCCTCCTGCCTCAGTTTTTTGATTAGCAGGGATTACAGGCTTACAGGCTTGAGCCACCATGTCTGGGTTAGGGTTGTATATTCTTATCCCCTACAAAGTAACTTCACAAAAGATAAAGAAACTGGCTGGGCCTGGTGGCACATGCCTGTAATCCCAGCAGTTGGGGAGCCTGAGGCAGTATTCTGGCTCTTTACCGGTAAAGAGTCCTTGCTTCCCCAATGCTGAAGTATAACACCAGAGAAGCACCGGAGGCAAGTGTAGAGTGGAAAGTATAAGTTTTATTAAAGGACAGCAGAAAAGACTTCTCCCAAGGAAGAAGGGGACCCAAAAGGCGGAATCCGTGGAAGGGGGAGGTCTTCCCTCTTTTATAGCTAAAATCTTCTTTCAGCTTTCCCACATTTCTGTTTTTAGTTTTCCTTTATCTTGCAGTGATAGAATGCAGGTGGGAAGGCCAAAAGGTGGGAGACTGGTACACTGGAGAAGTAATCTGGGCAGGAAGGGCCTGGGGAGGTTTCGGATTAGCACCTTCTTGTTTGCTTCAAGCTGCTTCATTAACATTTCCTTAGGATGGGCTCCTGGTTTGGGGGACATTAACATTTCAATTTCCCCAAGTGCTGCTCTGCTTTCCTGGACTCCATTCTCAAAAATGGCCTCCATTTTCTTTATTTTACTCGATGTTAGACCCGATTTACCTAACTACACTAACTACCTATCTGTAAATCTGGTTTGAGCAGGAGGATCGAGAGTTCAAAACCAGCCTCAGCAACTGAGAGGCACTAAGCAACTCAGTAAGACCCTATCTCTAAATAAGTTATAAAAAAGGGCTGGGGATGTGGTTCAGTGGTTAAGTGCCCCTGGGTTCAATTCAAAACCAAGAAAAAAAAAGAGAGCGAGAGAAACTGAACCTAAGATTCAGTACTTCCAAGAGGTATTATAAACTAGTTGCAAACAAACAAAAATTCTTTAATATTACTATGAGTTTTTAGAACATAATATTTTATTTTTTTAAATGATGATGATTATTGTCCTTATTATTTTTTTTTTTTAAAGAGAGAGTGACAGAATTTTTTAATATTTATTTTTTAGTTCTCGGCAGACACAACATCTTTGTTTGTATGTGGTGCTGAGGATCGAACCAGGGCCGCACGCATGCTAGGCGAGCGCGCTACCACTTGAGCCACATCCCCAGCCTAGAACATAATGCTTTAGTAGGGACTATTCATGAACAAACTGTAACAGGGATTACAGTTTTGTATGCATATCGCTTGTAGCTTTAAAACTTACATGTTTTTTCCTTTTCCCCAACCTTCCCCTCCCTGATCCTCTCCTCTCTGATCTTCTCCTTCCTGATCTCTCCTCCCTAATCTCTTTTTCTCTGAAGCATCTCTATAAAAACCCCCTATTCCTGCTGATGGGAAGAATCACAGGCTTTGGGACAGGAGTCCCCTGTGTTTTTCCTTTGCTGGCAAAGCAATAAACCTTCTTTTCCCTTTTTCTCAAAACCATCACCTTATTATTGGATTGGCATCAAGGACAAGGACTGAGTTTTTGGCAACAAAACCAAGAAATAATTTGGAGCTGTGATAAAAATTATGGAAGTGTTTGGCAGCACAGACTGTAATCAGGAAGCAGAGACAGGAGGATTGTAAGTTCAAGGCCAGCCTGGGCAACTTAGTGAAACTCTGTCTCACAATAAAATAAAAGAGAACTTGTCTGGTATGTGTGAGGCCCTGGGTTCAGTCACCAGCTCTGAAAAGATAAAAAGAAGTCTCTCCATCTCTCCACTTCAAAAAACCGCTGAGAATTGAAAATAAATGTCAGGGGCTGGGGATGGGGCTCAAGCAATAGCACGCTGGCCTGGAATGCCTGAGGCCTGGGTTCGATTCTCAGCACCACATACAAACAAAGATGTGTGTCTGCCGAAAACTAAAAAATAAATATTAAAAAATTCTCTCTCTCTCTTTAAAAAGAAATGGCAGGCAGAGGACCAGGCCTTGAAAGGTCTTGCTATAGAAGATAGGAACAGTCCACAGGTATATATACGTATATATACCAGTTTATATACTGGTAAATAAATAAGCAAAATGTGGTCTATCCACACAATAGAAAATTAGCAGCAAGAAATAGAAATGCGGTATTGATACAGCTAGAGGAACCTTGTAAACATTATGGGAAGTGAAAGGAATAGTAGCAGAGCACTGATTCCATTTATATAAAATCTCCAGAATTGGCAACCCTTATATGTAGAAATTAAATTAGTGGTTTCCTAGAGCTTTGTGTCTGGTGGAGGATGGATTGAGGGGTGACAGCTAAAGAGTACATGATTTCTTTTGGTGGTGATGAAGATGTTCTAAAATTTACTGTAATGTATGACATTATGAAATATACTAAAACCACTGAGTTATGTACTTTAAGTTGGTGAATTCAATAATATGTGAGTTATATCTTTTTTAATTTTATTTTTTAGTTGTAGTTGGACACAATACCTTTATTTTTTATTTATTTATTTTTTAAAGAGAGAGTGAGAGAGGAGAGAGAGAGAGAATTTTTAATATTTATTTTTTAGTTTTCGGCGGACACAACATCTTTGTTTGTATGTGGTGCTGAGGATTGAACCCGGGCCGCACGCATGCCAGGCGAGCGCGCTACCGCTTGAGCCACATCCCCAGCCCCGACAGTACCTTTATTTTATTCATTTATTTTTATGTGGTGCTGAGGATCGAACCCAGGATCTTGTACATGCGAGGTGAGCTCTCTACTGCTGAGCCACAACCCCATCCCAATGTGAGTTTATATCTTAATAAAGCCATTTTTAAAAGGTCATACAGGAGCCAGGTATGGTGGTGCACACCCATAATTCCAGTGACTAGGGAGGCTGAGACAGGAGGATCAAAAGTTCAAGTCCATGGGCTGGGGATGTAGCTCAAGCGGTAGCGCGCACACACACACACACCCCTATCAGAAAGACCAATTGATGAAGTAGGCCTATGTCTAATAGATTTCCTGAAGTAAGACAGAATACCAACTTAGTAGAGATGAGTGTTTTTTGTATTTTGAATTTCAGGGGCTTTTGTTGTTGTTGTTGTTTTGGTACTCTACCACTGAGCTATGTCCCCAGCGCTTTTTATTTTTAATTTTGACATAGGGTCTTGCTACATTGCTTAGAACCTTGCTAAATTGCTGAGGCTGGCCTTGGACTTTCAATCCTCCTGCCTCAGACTCCCAAATAGCTGAGATTACAGGTGTGCCTCATCATACTCAATTTGCCTGCTTTTAAGATAGAAATAAGGAGTATATAGTTGTTGGGGTTATACACCAACCAGTGCCTAGGAAGGCTTGTTGTTCCTGGTGGTAGATAATAAGAACTTCAAAGAATGTGTTAATCATGGGTAAGAAGCAGGGAAACTGGCCATTTTCCTTATCTCCAATCTTTTTAAAAAATTTTTTTAAAATTAATTTAAAAATAAATGACAGTGAAATGCATTACTATTCATATTACACATATAGAGCACAATTTTTCATATCTCTGTATATTCACACCAATTTGTGTCTTCATACATGAACTTTGGAAAAGATTTTTGATTGTACCTTTTTTTTTTTTTTTGGTGCTGGGGATTGAACCCAGGGCCTTGTGCTTATGAGGCAAGCACTCTACCAACAGAGCTATATCCCTCCCCCCACCTTATCTCTACTCTTTAGGTGGAAATTAAGCAGAAGGACCTAAGACATCTGAAGAGACCCATCTGGCAGACTTCCTGCTCAGGTACAGGGTGGCCCTCCATACATATTGTTCCTCCTGCTGCCACCCAAGGAGCGCCTGAGTAGTAAGGTGCCTGAAACCTCTCTGTTGAGTCCTCCAAATTCTTTTTTTGGAATGAGTCAACAATATGCTAGGGCTTTTGCAACCCTGGGATTAAGTAATAATTTTTCTCAATAAGCAAATAGAAGAAAAATACAGCCCCAGGAGAAAGCAATTATAAGTAGCAGAAACATTGAAGAAGGAATCAAGGACCCATCAGAAGGAACAGAGATAAAGGGGAATCCCACATACACATTCCCAAACTTAGGCTACAGCTCAGAGGCATAAACTGTACATTTGCAAAGAAGGCTAGAGGCAGGACCTGCAATGTCACCTACTCAAGTCCCGCTTATATCCTAAGTCATAGCTGATGTTCTGGATGTGGTGTCAGAGGTTATGCATGTACCTTACTTATTCAATTAAGACAATTATTGGAGCTGGCCCACACCTATAATCATAGCTACATAGCTGAGTCAGGAGGATTACAAGTTATAGGCCAGCCTAGGTAATTTAGCAAGATCCTGTCTCAAAATAAAATTTTAACACGGGTTGGGAATGTAGCTCAGTGGTAGAATATTTGCCTACCATGTGTGAGGCCCAGGGTTCAATCCCAGAACTGTGAGGAAAAAACAAAAAGGAAAGAAAGGGAATAAAAAGTTATAGGACATCTTCTATGGGCCCATCATGATAATGGCTCAGGGAGAATAGCAGTGAACAAGACAGCTTGGGAGACTGAGACAAAGCAACCCTCAGCATGTCGAGGTGCTAAGCAACTTGGCAAGACCCTGTCTCTAAATAAAAAAGAAAATAGGGCTGGGGATGTGGTTCATTGGTTGAGTGTCCCTGAGTTCAATCCCTTAAAAACAAAACAAAACAAAAAAAAAAGGAAAGGAAATGTCTCCCTTTGGCCGGGGATATAGCTTAGTTGATAGAGTGCTTGCCTTGCAAGCACAAAGCACTGGGTTCAATTCCCTGCAAAAACAAAAAGGAAAATATCTCTCTTTTGTAATGAAAAATTTAGAATACAAACAGTATAACTTCCCATTTCCCCAAGCTGGTTTAAAAAGCGAACAATAAACCCAGCATCTTGGGGCAAACCTTTAATCCCAACTGCTAGGGAAGCTCAGATAGGAAAATCAAAGTTTTGTTATGCTCGAATTCAGGACCCCCAAAAGACCACCAGAGACCAAGATCCATGTAAACAGCAAAGAGGTGTTTATTGCGAGCTAGCTCGGTCTTCCGCGTGCACACACAGCAACTGGTGACGCTGAGAGGCCCCGAGCCCAGGGTTTGCAGCAGTTATATACATTCTTTGGAGAAGGCAGGGACCCCCACATACTTCATAGCATCTCTTAGCAAATCATCACACACCAGGGGAAAATTAAATAACAACTCTAAAACATGATTAGCACATTCACTGGTGGGAAAGAGTTGGGTAGGGATGATTGATTACTACAAAAGGGGTATTCATTTGAACTGATTGGTTTAAGCCAAGAGGGGTGTATGTGCTGAATTACATGGTTTCCCAACACGTTATCAACCACCATAAACTACTGGGAGGGTCATCTGGCATCCCAGGTATTTCCCTGTCTTATGCTGATTGGTGGCTGCTAGGGGGTTGCTATGGATCCCCACCTAGCCTGACTGAGTCAGGGACACCTGGTGCAGCAGATCTCTCCTGTTATTTGTAGACAAACCACTTAGCAGGGTGGCAATGTGCCTAGGAGTGCTCTGTGGGTCTTTCAAGGACAAAGGTCATGTCCCTTCCTTGGACAGGCTTTGCTCTGAGGTAGAGGCTGGTTTTTCAATTTGAGGCTATTGGATATGAAAAACAAAATAAAACAAAACAAAAAAAACCCAAATAGTGCAGCCTGGAAAAAGGGAGTAAAAAAGAAAGTCATACATTGATAACATTGATCCTTTTCCAGTGACAAGACAAGCCCTGGGGAGAAAGTATCTATCCAAACCTAGACTGTCTCTGGGAAGAAGCTAAAGTATTGACGCTTCTCAAAATAAGTCCTTTCACAGTGACAGTACGAGGAGACCTCAGAGGGAAAAAGATAATTACTGACCACTGACGCTGGACCCTCCAACTGGCCCACTGACCACTGAACGTGGAACCTCCATTAGACCCGCTCTGGCAATAATTAGGTTACCTCCCAGTATAACCTATATAAGCTCATACTCCTCTTTTGGCCAGTAGCTCATTTTCTACCAGGAAAGTGGGTCCACCAGAGGCGTCACCCTGTTCGTGCACATACTGTTCCTGCATGAAACTGTGAAGTTTGAGTCCGGCCCAGTCCTTTCGCGCTAACAGAGGCCAACCTCAGCAATTTAGTAAGATCCCATCTCAAAGTAAATCTGAAAAAAAAAAAAATGGGGGAATGTAGCTTGGCGGCAGTGTGCTCCCCTACCATGCACTATGCACCTGAGTTTAATTCCCTGTACCACAGACAGAAAAAAGAGGAGGGAACAATAGATTGAGTACCTTGTAAAGAAGACAAAATCTCCCTGCATCTAAAATGACTGCTTTGTATGAATGCTGAGCTCAAGGTCTTACCTTTGACCTGATAAGAAGCTTGACTCTCCCTCCATGATCTCAACAAAGAAATGCAATCAACTGAATGATCAAGGTTCAGGGAAATCCTAAGTCATGTGAAACTCTGTCATGCTCTGGCTGGGCATGGTGGTGCACACTTGTGGTCCCAGCTACTTGGGACACTGAGGAAGAAAGATCACTTCAGCTCAGGAGTTTCAGGGCCACCCAGGCAACATACAGAGACCCCAAATCTTGCTCAGGCCTCTGAGAAGCTCCCTACTGGTTATCTGTCCTACCATCTTACCCCAGGCCTCTGTGCCTCAGAAGCTGGAAATTCCCTACTCTTGGTCACAGTGTGCATGAGCACTGGCAATAAATAGCAACGGGAAGAATATGAACAACAGGTGCTGGTGGCCTGTCAATTAACAGGAGAGTGTTACTGCCATACAAGGGTATGATGGCATGGCTCCCCAGGTTAGGAGGATAGGAGAGGCCAAGACCTGGGTGGAGCATGAACATGTAAGTATCTTGTATTTTTTATTTTATTTTTGGAACTGGAGATTGAACCCAGGGTCTTTACCACTGAGCTACATCCCTGGTTCGTTTTATTTTTTATTTGGAGACTGGGTCTCTCTATGTTATTGGAGGTCTCCCTAAGTTGTTGTGGCTGGCCTTGAGCTTGCCTCTGCCTCAGTATCCTAAGTCTCTGGGGTTACAGGTATTCCCTACTAGGCCCAGCAATGTATATTCTTTAATATGACAATTCTTTCAGCATAGGCTAGAGGTCCTGGGGATACCCAAGATCCTTTTGTCACTAAGGAAAAACCTAAATGAACCCTCTAGCTTCACTTGCTCAGTTGACTTAAAAGCTAATCATTTTGGAGGTCACATTACGATGCAATACATTCTTATTCTCCCATTAGCTTTGCTGTAGAAAGTAGTTACCAAAAGCTCTGTGTTTGTCCTCATTCCAATGAGGACATGATTTTGAGGAAATGGAAAAAGAAGTTTAATTTTTTCGCTAGTAAAGGAGACACAGGGGACTCCTGTCCTAGAGGCTGTGATTCTGCCATCAGAGAGGAGAGGGGGCTTTTAAAGAGGTGATTTAAGACCAGGTGCGGTGGCTTATGCCTGTAATCCCAGCAGCTCAGGAGACTAAGGCAGGAGGATCACTAGTTCAAAGCCAGTCTCAGCAATGGCAAGGTGCTAAGCAATGAAGTGAGACCCTGTTTCTAAATTAAAAAATACAAAATAGGTCTGGGGATGTGGCTCAGTTGTCGAGTGCCCCTGAGTTCAATCCCCAGTACCCAAAAAACCAAAAAGAGGTGATTTAGACTAGGTACAGTGGCACCCGCCTATAATCTCAGTGCCTTGGGAGACTGAGGCAGGAGGATCATGAGTTCGTTCAAAGCCAGCTTCAGGGGAAAAAAAAAAAATGGGGAGGTGCTAAGGAACTTGGTAAGACCCTGTCTTAAATAAAATACAAGATAGGTCTGGGGATGTGGCTTAGTGGTTGAGTGCTCCTGAGTTCAATCCCCAGTAACCCCGCCCCCCCCCCCAAAAAAAAAGGTGAACCAAAGTCTACATTACACTGTTATGGTCTGAATTTAATCAATAGATTATAGGTTGTGAAATATTAATAAGTAGGACAGTACAATTATGTTATAAGTATTATAGAATAAATAATGTTATGTGATAGTCAAGCCAAAGTGACTCCATTTTGTTTAGTAACTCCACTTTGTAAAACAGTCATACCAAATAGAAAGATCATGACTGGGGCAAGTTGTTTTTCATGTTGTTGTAGAAACCCTCAAGAACATAGAACTATCTAATGGGGCTCTGTTTCTGTAATTGGGGTGATTACCATGCTAATTGTGATTGGCTAAGCTTCCTGCCACCTGACTGCAATCTCCAGCTTCTGTAATTTGGCTTGCTTGCATTGGCTAAACCTCCAAATGTCCCTTTTGTGGTTTTCAAGCTTAAAAGGAATGCCCTTACTATGGTTCGGGGCTGATTCAGAACAGACTTTATGTTCCTGGTCAGTCACAGCCGGTGTGCTTCAATAAAGGCTTGATTCGATTATACATGAGTGGTCTGGAAGTCAATTTATAAAACTCCGGGACTTTGCTTTAACTATAACAGTACAGCTGCCCTAGTTATAAGCCAGAAGAAGTAAACATAAGTAATAGTAGGACAGCATAATCATGTAATTGTAAGGCATGAGATTTAAGTTGTTAGAAATAAGATATAGAACAAGGTAAGGTGATAAGTATAAGCCGATAAGTTAATATCATTATAGATAAGTATAGGTTAATGGAATAATAGATATAAGTACAAGGCATAGCCATAGACAAGTATAAGTAAGTATAGCCATAGTGACTCCATTTTAATTTTATTTTTTAAATGTCCTCATTTTTTTAATTGATTTTTAAAAAATTAATGACAGCAGAATGCATTCCAATTCTTATTACACATATACAGCACAATTTTTCATATCTCTGGTTGTATGTTGACACCAATTTGTATCTTCATACTGTACTTTGGATAACGATGTCATCACATTCCACCATCCTTGCTGACCTCCTGCTCCATCTAGAGTTCCTCTATTCCTCCCGTGCTCCCCCCTCCCTCCCCCACTATGACTCCATTTTTATGACTCCCATGTAAACTTGTTATATAAGCTGTTTTTAAGATGTTGAAAAATAATTTTTTTTTTTTGTGCTTCATATGCCCACAAAAGTACTTGAACCCATGATGTAGACCCACACATGTGCTCGAACCCAGGATGTGGTTGTCTGTTTCTATTCTGCTAACTCCTTTCTCAGCCCTTGTATCCTGCATGCTTGCAACTTGCAGATTCCATAGGATGTGGTTTTCTTCCTTAAATACTCTAAGACAGTTTGGGGCTGTTCTCCCAGAGGGTCACTTGGACCCTGTGGGGAACAGTCTCTGGCCAGATAATAAAGACTCTCTAATTTGTTTCAAATTCAGACTTAGAGTGTTTTCTGAGCCCCATAATACCATGTGAGCCCTGACTATGCCGACAGGGTGGGGGGAGTTTTAATTCACTTGTTAATTTGGGAGATTTCTTAGTGTAAGCAAAAATAACCAAAACACTTTCTGCACCATAATAAAAGTGAAGCCAGATTTAAAGATAGGTAGTTAGTGTAGTTAGGTAAATCAGGTCTAAAAATCAAGTAAGATAAATAAAATGGAGGCCATTATGGAGAATGGAGTCCAGGAAAGCAGAGCAGCACTCGGGGAAATTGAAATGTTAATGTCCCCAAGGCCAGGAGCCCATCCTAAGGAACTCTTAATGAACAGCTCCCAGCAAGCAGGGAAGTGCTAATTAAACCACCCCAGGTCCTTCCTGCCCAGATTACTCCTCCAGTGCACCTGTCTCCCACCTTTTGTCTCCCAGCTGCATTCTATCACTGCAGAATAGAGGGAAACAAAGGACAGGAATGTGGGAAGACTAGAAGAAGACCTTAGCTATAAAAAAGGGAAGACCTTGCCCTTCCACGGATTCTGCCTTTCGGGTCCCCTTCTTCCTCCAGGGAGAAGTCTTTTCTGTTATCCTTTAATAAAGCCTTCCACTTTCTATTCTACACTTGCCTCGGGTGCTTCCCTGGTGTTATACTAAAAGCACAAATAACTGGGATGGGAGCAGACTTCATGGGTCAGCAGTGCATTTTTTTCTTTTTTTTTTGTTGGTACCAGGGATTGAACTCAGGGGCACTAACCACTGGTCCACACCCCCAGCCCTATTTTCTATTTTATTTAGAGACAGGGTCTCACTGAGTTGCCTAGTGCCTCTCCATTGCTGAGGCTGGCTTTGAACTCAAGATCCTCCTGCCTCCGCCTCCTAAGCCACTGGGATTCCAGGCGTGGGCAATGAGGTCCTCAGTAGTACCTTTTATTCAGCAGTGGAGACAGGCATCGAAGGAGCTCGCTTTCTGGATAGAAAATGACCCCTGGTTGCAGAAGAGATCTGAGTTTTTATTCCACTACACTGAGAGATCATTTAATCTCTTTAATAGAAAGTGTCAGTTTGGGCTTCAGGAAACAGGTTGTGAGAATTTGAAACATGTTTTCACTGGTCAAGGATGAAGGATCCAGAGTTCAGCATTCCGTACTTATCTCTTTCCCTCCAGAGTCTATCCTACTGCCACTGGAAAGGACTTATTGGGAGAGGATCAATGATTGCCCTTTTCCCAGGGACTACCATTTTAGGATTGATGGATATCTCCTTCTCAGGTGTTATGCTCGAATTCAGGACCCCCAAAGACCACCAGAGACCCAAGATCGATGTAAGCAACAAAGAGGTGTTTATTGCGAGCTAGCTCGGTCCTCTGCGCACACACACAGCAACTGGTGACGCTGAGAGGCCCGGAGCCCAGGGTTTGCAACATTTTTATACATTCTTTGGAGAGGGCAGGGACTTCATATACACCATAGCCTCTTTTAGCAAATCATCACACACCGAGGGAAAATCAAATAACTCTAAAACATGATTAGCACATTCACTGGCGGGAACAAGTTGGGTAGGAGTGATGGGTCAGTACAAAAAGGGTATTCATTTGAACTGATTGGTTTGAGCCAAGAGGGGTGTACGTGCTGAACTACATAGTTTCCAAACTTGTTATCAACCATCATAAACCACTGGGAGGGTTATCTGGCATCCCAGGTATTTCCCTGTCTCATGCTGATTGGTGGCTGCTAGGGGGTTGCTATGGATCCGCACCTAGCCTGACTGAGTCAGGGACACCTGGTGCAGCAGATCTCTCCTGTTATTTGTAGATAAACCACTTAGCAGGGTGGGAATGTGCCTAGGAGTGCTCTGTGGGTTTTTCCAAGGACAAAGGTCATGTCCTTTCCTTGGACAGGCTTTGCTCTGAGGTAGAGGCTGGTTTTTCACAGGGTTTGACTGTTTTCCCACCATCCCTCAGGTTAGAGAGAGGAAGGCCAAGGAGTGGGAGGGAGAGAGGGAGAAGACAAAAAAAAACAAACAAAAAAAAACCCACAAAAGTCTTACTTTAAAAATAGGGCTGTATTCAAAGCAAGGAGTGAACCACTATAACAACACCCCAGCCACATGAGTTATAATGATAACAGTTGTCTAGATTACTTTTCAGGGACTTGAAGGCCACTTTTGCTGAAAACAGTGAGTCTTCACTTGGGCCTACAGATGTCCCATGTTGACAAAAGTGAGCTGGAAAGACTTGGCAGCTGTCTTCTTATTATGTCTGTCTCCTCTGTGGCCTTAACCTCTGGGCTAGAACACCTGCCAGCCACCGTGACCAGGAACACCAAAGCATACAAGGAGCAAAAAGAGGTGGCACCAGAGTTCCTGGAAGATTCTCTCCCTATTTCCAGAAAGTATGTGAATATTCCTCCCCTTCATTAGTCTATCTCTCCCAGTCTTCATTCCTATCTGCTATAATTCCCTGTGTTGTCAAAAGCTCAGTCCTTGTCCTGGATGCCAATCGAATAATGAAGATGATTTTTTTTTGTTTTTGGTACTGGGGATTGAACTCAGGGGAATTAGACCACCAAGCCACATCCCTAGCCCTCTAGTCATTATTTTTAAAATGAAGTTGCAAATATTTTAGCACCCTCCTCTCCATCCCCCCTGTATTGGCGATTGAACTCTGGGTACTCTACAAGGGAGGTACATCTCCATTTTAATTTTTAACTTTCACTTTGAGATAGATTCTACTAAGTTGCTAAGGCTGGCCTGCTAGGAGTGATCCTCCTGCCTCAGCTTCCCAAGTAGCTGGATTACAAGCATGTGCTACCACCTGGAATATTTTAGACTTTTTATTATTAATGTAATATAGTAAGTGTACATAAATATGCACTATTAGAAAAAGTTCAGCCAGGCGAGGTGGCACACACTTGTAATCCCAGCTGCTTGGGAGGCTGAGGCAAGAGGATTGTAAGTTCAAAGCCAGCCTCAGCAATTTATCAAGGCCATGAGCAATTTATCAAGGCCATGAGCAATTTAGCAAGACCCTGTCACAAAGTAGAAATAAAAATGGCTGGTGATATGATTCAGTGGTTAAGTGCTTCTGGGTTTAAGCTTCAATACCAAAAGTAAAGAACAAATAGAGTCCTCAAAGATGAGTAAGAATTGTGTCCTGAGCATGAAACATTTGAGAACTGCTCCTAAAACAGCTTTCTTTCCATTATTGGTGAGCACTTCTGGTCTACTATAATGGTGGATTTCCTGTTGAGTTTCTTGCATTCCATGTAAAGAGGTTAGATTCTTCCATCACATTATTTGACTTTTTCTTCTGCCTTTAAGTATTTGCATCGTAGTCATTTACCTCTAGTTTTGTGTTAATTGAAAAGTGTTAAATAATTGCATAGAGTTGTCATTGGAGGTGGTCTGAAGAGTTCCAGGAGAGGGGGAACTGAACTCAGAATGACAGTGTCCTTGACAAATACTATTAAATTTCTAGATGTGTCAGACATTGGAAACAGAGATTTATTTAGAAAAAAGGAGTACACAATCAGGGGAGAATGTGGCTATCTCTAAGATACATCTTGGGGGTCTTGGGCTTTTTTGGGGGTGGGGGTGAGGGTGGGTACTGGGTATTGACCCAGGCACTCTACTATGAGCTACATTTCCAGCTCTCTCTCTCTCTCTCTCTCTCTCTCTTTTTTTTTTTTTTTAATTTTGAGGCAAGGCCTCCCTAATTTGCCCAGTCTGGCCTTGAACTCATGATCCTCCTGCCTTAGCCTCCCAAGTTGCTGGGAATACAGGTCTGCACACCTGGCTCCGTGGGCTCTTCTTTTAAAGGAAATTTGGTTGAGGGTTGGGTATGGGAAGGCATGTGGCAAATGATATCAGTTTTCAATAGACTATGGTGGTCTGGCACCTGTCCAAGCCCAAAGAATGGACTGAGAGATACAAAATACAGCAAAAACAAGGCTTTAGTTTAATGATGGTCTTGCAAGGTAAGATGCCTGGTGATCAGGGACCAATGGATTGGGCACAACAATTGGTGTTTTATCCCCTAGTGTGTAAGGTCCCTCCTTCAGTTCCTCATTGGTTGAGTGTTATGGGGGGTACAGTTTTTGGAATGCCACCTAAGTTTTACTGCCTCCCATTGGATTATTTAAAGAAATATTCCTTTAGTTGTTCTCACCTCCCTTTACTTCCCTTTGTGCTCTTGTGATGGGACCGTCCCCTTGGATCGAGTGCCTTTTGGCACATACACCATTTGTTCCTGTTGGTCAGGTAGAGCCCCTTGAGTCTCACCTCCTGTGTCAAGGGGCTGTCAATTTATCTGCGTCTAACTTTTAGTCTGCTCTCCCTGCCAGCTGCCTCTCTTGTATTCCCCTATGACTTTACATTTAAAGCTAAGTACTGTATTCTGAAAATGGACCTTCTATTTCTCACAGCTCTCAGAATCTTTAGGCTGAGGTCTTCACTTGTTATTTGATGGTGAGATAACATTGGAAAAACACTTATTGGTTTTGTATGTTCTTTTGCTCAATCTATTTTAAACATACATATATTTGTGAGCTATGTAACAGGGCACAGGGCAGTTTTCACAGGTGAGTGAGTTTCCAACATTAAGATTGTGAGTGAAGATTTGCTGATTTCCCAGAAATTTGGGAGAGACCATTCCAGGAGACAGCTCTGCCTTGGGAAGCGTCTTAGCTTTGGGAGTGAAGGTGTGAGAAGCTTTAGCCTAAGGTTTTTATTTTATTGAAATATTTATTTTTTTTAGTTGTAGTTGAACACAGTACATTTATTCCAAACATTTAGTTTTATGTGGTGCTGAGTGAAGGACTACAGGGCCCCAAACCCAATGTTAGGAATTCCAACCCCTGTGCCCTACAGGATGTTCTCATGTACAACCCCCATGTCAAAACCCCACAAGCTGCACATAGCACTTCCCAGCTGCACGTAACACTCCAAGCTCTATACAATGCCACCACCAGATGTTCCATATAGATAATCCTGGGAAGGCCAAGCTTGAGCAAATAGAGTAAAAACAGGAACTAAAAGAATAGGATGCAATTTATGGGTTTCTTTTCTGAGAACATAAAGTGGAAAAAACAAGTTTACCCCCCAGGTGACCTAAGGGGCTGGACCTAGAGGAACTTAGATAAACCAATAGAATAACTGTTACTGTGCTAGGCTGAAGCCTTGCCCCCTGTTTCCTATAAAAACTCTGTACCCCCGAGCCCGGCTGAGGTTTTGCTGTGCACCCACGGGCGCCTGTGTGAGAATAAATCCTCCTGCTGTTTGCATCCAGTGTCTCTTGTGGTCCATTCTGGGTTGGGGGATCTGGGGGTCTCTCATGAGGATCGAACCCAGGGCCCTGCGCTGAGCCACAACCCCAGCCCCAGCCAAGGTTTTTAGATTGTAGTCTCCTTCTCCTGTAGCCTGCTTCCTTTCTACCTGTCTTTTTATTTCTTCTATTCTACCTCAGAGTGATAGAATATATTTATTATTGGGAAGTGTTAATAAACCAGTTTTTTTTGTGTGTGTGTGGTGCTGGGGGTTGAACTCAGGGTTCTATGTATGTGCTCTACCATGAGTATTTCAGTCAGGCTTTTTTTTTTTTCGCTGTGACGAAAAGATCCTGATCAGAACACAATTGTAGAGGAGGAAAATTTTATTTGTGGGCTCATGGTTTCAGAAGTCTCAAACCATAGACTGTACGTTCCATTCCTAGGAGCTCCAGGTGAGGCTGAACATCATGACGGAAGAGTGTGGTGAAGGGAGGCAGCTCACATGATGATTAGAAAGCAGAGAGAAAGAGAAAGAGAGAGACACAGAGAGAGAAAGAGAGAGAGAGAGAGAGAGAGAGAGAGAGAAATTTCACTCATCAGATACAAAATATATACCCCAAAGCCACACACACTCCCCATGCCCTCCTCCTCCAGCTTATCCCACCAGCCTTCAGTTACCACTAAATTAATCCCTATCAGGGGATTAATTCACTGAGTGGGTTAAGACTCTCACAGCCCAATCATTTCTCCTCTGAACTTTCTTGCTTTGTCTCACACATGAGCTTTTGAGGGACATCTCACATCCAAACCATAATAATGAGCTATACCCCTCTGCTAACTCTTAAAATTGTGAGTGAGCCAGGTTTGGTGACTCAACCTGTAATCCTAACTGTTCAGGAGGCTGAGGCAGGAGGATCATATGTTCATGGCCAGCCTCAGCAACGTAGCTGAGACTCTGTCTCAAAATAAAAATAAAAAAGACTGGGGCCTGTAGCTCAGTGGTTGAGCATGCCTGGGTTAAATCCTCATACCACAAAATAAATAAGGAAACAAATAAATACAGTACCAGTCCCCCCACCCCTTTAAAAAAAAAAAAAACTTTTTCCAAACACACACACACAGACACACACACACACACCACATATATCCCAGAAAATTTGTGGGATAGAGAGGATAGCAATTTGATTTTCTGTTCCTTCTGTCATTGTTATTTGAATAAAGGTGATTTGGGTTTTTTAGAATTATAATACTGTATATTTTTGAGTTCCCACAAATGAATACGAAATTTTGAGGGGGAGCTGATCTCAGGAAACACTGGGTGGGGAATGGCAAAGTGAGATAAGGAAGGAAAGGGAAAGCAGATAAGAAAAGTGTAAACCAGATGCCATGGCACTTCTCTGTGATCCCAGTGGCTCAGGAGGCTGAGGCAGGAGGATCATGAATTCAAAGCCAGCCTCAGCAATTTAGCGAGTCCCTAAGCAACTCAGTGAGACCCTGTCTTTACATAAAATACAAAAAGGGCTGGGGATGTGCTCAGTGATTAAGCGCCCCTGGGTTCAATCCCTAGGGAAAAGAAAGAGGAAGGAAGGAAGGAAGGAAGGAAGGAAGGAAGGAAGGAAGGAAGGAAGGAAGGAAGGAAGGAAGGAAGGAAGGAAGGAAAGAAAGGGTAAGTTATTACTCAAGCAAGCCATCACTGTGAGTAGTTATAGCTTTTCCTGTCTGGGAACTGGGCATCAGTGTAGAAGTGTAGCCTATGAGAGATGGGTGAGGGACCTGGGATATTTCTATACCAACCTCCTTCAATGAACTAATTGTTATAAACTGCTGGGGAGTGTTTAGATTCAGACTGCCAGAGAAAACTTTGTCAGTTGTAAATCAGTGAGTCATATATTAGAGATTCAGAAGTATGGATGGGGCATCAACTGGACAGTTTCAAACAATGCAAAGGTTTCACCACAAACTCTGCATTGCTTTATATGTTTTGAAAGTTTTAGATAGTTATGTGTAATATAATGATGTTTCAATCAACAATGGGTGCCCATCTGATGATGGTCCCCTAAGAATTATGTCATCTAAAATATAGAAAGAAAAAAAAAGAAAAAAATTATGTCATGTAATAACATAGGCCTCTTAATTTGTCAACTTAATGCTATCTGTGAAGGTAGGATTTGAAGAGAAAGAGTCTTGAGGTATTCTAGGTAGCAGGTTGGATTTGGTTGAGTAGAAATAAACAAAGACCATCAAAATCAGAATATGCAAAGGCTGTTGTTTATTTATAGTTTGCCAAAGCAAGGGTCACTTGAATTTGGTAAAGATGTAAACTCAGAGAGCTTGGTATGGTGGTACATACCTGTAATCCCAGCAACTCAGGAGGCTGAAGCAGGAGGATAGCAAGTTGAGGCCCACCTCAGCAATTTAGCAAGATCCAGAGCAGTGGCGCATGCCTGTGATCCTGGTGGCTCAGGAGGCTGAGGCAAAAGGATCACAAGTTCAAAACCAGCCTCAGCAAGGGCAAGGCATTTAGCAACTCAGTGAGACACTGTCTCTAAATAGGGCTGGGGATGTGGCTCAGTGGTCAAGTGCCCTTGAGTTCAATCCCCATTACCCTCTCCCCCCCAAAAGATCGTGTCTCAAAAAGTAAAAAAGAGAGGGAGAGTTGTGGCTTAGTGGTAGAGCATTTGCCTCACACACATAAGGCACTGGGTTTGAATCTCAGCACCACATAAAAATAAAAAAATAAAATAAAGATATTGCATCTATCTACAACTAAAAATATTTTTTGAAAAAGTTAAAGGGGTTGGGGATATGGGGATATAGCTCAGTGGAAGAGTTTTGTTTTTTTGTTTTGTTTTAAAGGAAGGGTTTCAGGTGTGTTCCATTTGAAGGAGTTGACATGGGAAGCTATAGGGGGATAGCTAGAAATGGAGTATCCTGTCCTATATGATTGGTTAGGAGTGCATACTTGGCTTTCTTTAGTTGGTCCTAAATTGGAATCCAGGACAAACTAGGGAAGGACATTTATTGACTAAGACTTTGGCATTAAAGCATACCTGATTTTTTTTTTTTTTTTTTGTCCTGGGGATTAAACCCAGGGGTGCTTAACCACTAAGTGGAACCCCCAGCCATTCTTAATTTTTTTTTTTTTAATTTTGAGACAGAGTTTCACTAAGTTGCTGAGGCCGGCGTTGAACTTGCGATCCTCTTGCCTCCATGTCCCAAGTTCCTAGGATTATAGATGTGGGCCACTGCACCCAGCTCCAATGCATACTTGAAATCTTTTTTTTTTTTTAATTAATTAATTAAGCCAAATTGGGGATTGATAAATCCCCAGAGGTGCTCTACCACTAAGTGTTAGCACAAAAAGACTGAGCCTGGTGCAAACTTCACAGATCAGTACAACTTTTATTCAGTGACGAGATAAAAAAATCTGATGGACCCACTTTCCTGGTGGGAAATGAGCCACTGGCCAAAGGAGGAGTGTGTGCTTACCCAGGTTGTGCTGAGAGGTAACTTATTACTGATAGAACATGTCTAATGCAGGGTCTGCAGTCAGCCGTTAGTATTTACCTCTTTCCCTCCAGGGTCCCGTTGTACTGTCACTGGGAAAGGTCTTATTTTGGGAAGGATCAATGCTTTGGCTTTTTCCCAGAGACTGCCAGTCTAGGCTTTGATGGATGTCTTCTCCTCAGGGTTTGCCTTGTCTCTGGGCTCTTCCCGGTCAACACTATTTGGGGGTTTGTCATTTTCCATATCTATGTTACACTTCTAGCCCTTTTAACTTTTTTTTTATTTGGAGGCAGGATCTGCCTCAGCTTCCTGAGTAGCTAGCTGGGTTATAGGTGTTGGATATGGAAAAAGACAAACCCCAAAATAATGTGGCCCAGGGAGAAAGAATGAAGGAATTGCTGTCTTTCCCCGTGACAAGACAGGCCCTGGGAAGGAAATTTCCATCAAGTCTAAACTGACAGTTTCTGAGAATAGGCCAAAGCATTGATCTCACCCTAAACTGACCCCACACCCTCCTTCTGGCCCAGTAAAGATAAATCCCCGGCACTGATCACTGACCCAACACTCACTAACCCCACACCCTCCATCTGGCCCAGTAAAGATAGCCCAAACTGACATATTCACTAATCGAGTCATCTCTCAGTGTAACCTGTGTAAGCCTAAACCCCTGCTTTGGCCAGGGCCTCATTTCCACCAGGAAAATGGGTCCATCAGGGGCATTACTCTGTTCCTGAATAAAAGCTGTGCTGATCTGATCTGTAAAGTTTGTGTCTGGCCTGGTCCTTTTGCGCTAACAATAAGCACGTGCCACTACACCCGGCCTGAAATCCTTTCCCTCCTTCCTTCCTCCTTCCCTCCTTCCCTCCCTCCCTCCTTTCTTCCTTCCTTCCTCCTTCCCTCCTTCCCTCCTTCCTTGTTTCCTTCCTTTCCTCCCTCCTTCCTTGTTTCCTTCCCTCCCTCCCTCCTTCCTTGTTTCCTTCCTTTCCTCCCTCCTTCCTTCCTTGTTTCCTTTCCTCCCTCCCTCCCTCTCTCCTTCCCTCTCTCCTTCCTTCCCTCCCTCCCTCTCTCCTCCCTTCCTCCCTCCCTCTCTCTCTCCTTCCTTCCCTCCCTCTCTTCCTTCTTTCCTTCCTTCCCTCCTTCCTTTCCTCCCTTCCTCCCTCCTTCCTTGTTTCCTTCCCTCCCTCCCTCCCTTCTTTCTTTCTTTCACAGTGCTGAGGATTGGTCCTGGGGCTTTGTGCGTACTAGGCAAGCACTTTACCACTGAGTCATGTCCCCAGCTTTTATTTTTTTGGGGGGGGCACTTTTCCACCCTCTGTCTGCCTGCCTTTGAGTCTCTGCCAAAATACAGGTAATGGTGGCTGAGTCCCTTGTATAGCAAGCCCCGGACAAATAGCCTTTGTTCTCATTTGGTTGGTTTTGTTTATTTTTATAGATTGATCTACTTTTACTCTCATCCCCCTGCTCCTGGCCTACATTTTCTTTGTGCCAGCCATACTGTTGCCAAAAGCTCGGTCCTTGTCCCCCATGCCAATCTAATAGTGAGCACATGATTTTGAGCAAAAGGAAAAGGAGGTTTATTGTTTTGCTAGCAAAGGAGAAACACAGAGGACTCCTGACCCACAGGCTGTGATTCTGCCCATCAGCAGGAAAAGGGGGGCTCTTAGAGGTGATTCAAAGGCTCCATTCTACGTGTTCCCTGTTGGAGTAGTCATTTCTGAGATCTTCTGGTACCATCCCTGACGTCTGGATTACTTCCTTGCTATGATGGGTGTATACTCAGGGACAGATAACTCTGCCTAGGATGGGGAGGAAAGGTAATCCTGTTTTCCCCGAGATTAGGAGAAACAGGGAGAGAGGAAGAGAAAGAAACATGTCCATTTAAAAACTAAGCTCTGTAAGTGCCCATGCACTGATGCTCTCCTCAGAAGGACAGCCTTGTCTGTTTGCCTCGTTCTTCTGACAATAAATCTCCTGCATGAGAAAAAAAAAAAAAAAAGAATAAAAAAATAAGTTGCAGTGTCAGAGCAGCAAGAGCTGTATTCAAAGCATAAAGTGCGCCACCGTTAAAATACTAAATTTCTCAGGCTGGGGTTGTGGCTCAATGGCAGAGTGCTTACCTAGCACATGTGAGGCACTGGGTTCAATTCTCAGCACCACATTAGAAAAAATAAATAAATAAAATAAGGGTATAGTGTCATCTACAACTAAAAACAAAAATAAAAAAAAATATTAAACTCCTTATTTCTCCCAAATAAACACACCAGCCCCTGGTGTGCTGAGCGGACTGCGCTCATGCTGTAGGTCTCTACTATCTAGAAAACCCTCTTACTGTTTCCCCAGCTTCTCCAGCTGATGGAATAATCTTTTTTTTTTTTTTTTTTTTTTTTTAAAAATTTTATTTATTTATTTTTAGTTTTTCGCGGACACAACATCTTTGTTCGTATGTGGTGCTGAGAATTGAACCCGGGCCGCATGCACACCAGGCGAGCGCACTACCGCTTGAGCCACATCCCCAGCCCTGATGGAATAATCTTACTCATTTTATTCCAAAGCTCTGCTCAAATGTTGCCTCAGCTGTGAGGCATTCTGACCCTTCCAGGGAGAATTAATTGAATTCCACTCCTGGGATCCTGTTACACTGTACTGGTGCCCTGAGCAAAAACTTCCAAGGCCTCTTACAGTCATAGTTTTGCTTTTTTGCAGGGGATTTCACCCAGGGGGCCTCTACACCCCAGGCCTTTTAATTTTTTTTTATTTTGAGATAGGGTCTCACTAAATTGCTGGCCTTGAACTTTCAAACCTCCCTCATCCTCCTTAGTAACTAGGATTACCAAAGTGTACCACCAAAATTCCTGTAGGTTAGGTGCCTAAATTTACTTTTTTTTTTTTAAATGCTGTGATGGAGATTGAACCCAGGGCCCTGTGCATGCTAGGCAAGTGCTCTGCCACTGAGACACATCCCCAGACCTTAGCTTACCTTTATATGTAGATATATAATAATAATAATTATATATATTACACATAATATATATTATATATAATATATAAAATATTAAATAGGTAATAGAGATAGAGATAGTTTTTTTTTTTTTTTTGGTGGGCTGGTGTATGCTAGGAAGTACTGTTGAAAGACCCCCGAGACCCCAACCCAGAATGGAACACGCGAGTCACTGGATGCAATCAGCAGGAGGAATTTATTCACATAGGCGCCTATGGATGCAAAGCAGAACCTCAGCCGTGGCTTAGGCAGCTTGCATGCATGGGCTCGGGGTTACAGGATTTTTATAGGTTGCAAGGGATAAGATTCCAACTTAGCACAGTAACAGTTATTTCATTGGCCCCCCCATGACAGCTTGGCACAGTATCAGCTATTTCATTGGCCCCCTCTCAAGCTCCCCTAAAAGTGGTCACAGGGGGCAGAGTGGGTTTGGAGACCCCACCCATGTGCTCCTATTTTTGTCCTCTTTTGCTCAAGTCTGCCCCTCTGGAACATCTCGTGGTTTCTTAACTGTCTGGGACATCTTGCGGTTTTGACATGAGGGTATTAACGTATGGGTTACAACATGGGGGGTGTGGGGCATGGGTTGCGGTTAGGAGGAAGCATCTTGTGACTGCAGAGCAAAACGTTATATTTCTTAACATTAAGCTTAAGGCTTTGAGGCTGGGGTCTTTCATTCCCCCCTTTTCTTTTATCAGGGATATAATCTTATATCCATAGATCTGCCTGTTCGGGTTCAGATTCAGCCTGTTGTTGAAGCAAGTGATATTGCTGGGTAAGGACCATGGTTTGTACTACAGAAAGCCTGTCTTTTATAAACTGCATCAATTTGTTAAAAATACAGGGTCCAAACATTAAAATCAACAGCAAGATAATCAAGGGTCCAGCTATAGTAGATAATAGAGTAGTCAGCCATGGGGACTTATTGAACCAGCCTTCAAATCAACTTTGAGAGCTCCGCAGGGATCTTTCCCGTGCATCTAGTCTTTTCTCTGAGTTTTGTCATGGATTTCCTTATTACCCCTGTATGATCTGTGTAAAAGTAACAATTTTTTTTTTTTTTAGGGCAGCACAAAGCCCTCCTTCCTTTAAGAACAATAAGTCTAGACCCCGTCTATTTTGCAATATTACCTCTGATAAGGAGGTTAAAGATTTTTTTAAAGCAGTTACAGAGGTTTTTATTGCCCTCAGATCTTGCTGTACTGCGGCTTCTAGGATCCCCAACTGTCTGGGACTTTCGGGGGTGCGGGGGGTTATACAAGTGGTGCCTGGCAGCTGACATGGGGAGAGCTAGACATAAAGTGAATAAAGTCAGCAGCGAGTGAGTCTTATCTTTAGCGGGTTTTGAGTGCGCTGCAATTTCCATCCTGAAGAGGTGCTGGTGGATTCCAGTGGATGAGCAGTCTTTACATGAGAGGCGTGGATCCAAGCAGAGATGCCGTCCACTTTGACTGTAGTAGGAGTCGTCAGCAGGACAGTGTAGGGTCCTTTTCACCGTGGTTCAAGGTTCTTGCTCTGGTGTCTGCGTACCCAGACGGTGTCTCCGACTTTGAAGGGATGTGGCAGCGATGGGGTTTTAAGTTCCTCTTTGTATGCTGCGGCTAAAGGCTTCCAGACCTCGTTCTGAACCAGCTGCAAGGCACGCAAATGAGTCTGCATAGATGGGGCGAGGGAGGCACAGGTTTCAGTTTCATAAAAGTTAACAGCAGGTGGTGGGGCACCGTACAGAATCTCAAATGGGGTTAGTCCCTGTGGGCCTGGGGTATTTCGGGCCCGATATAAGGCTAAAGGCAGGAGCTGTACCCAGTCTCTAGTGCCAGTTTCAAGCGTTAATTTGGTCAAGGTCTCCTTAATAGTTCTATTCATTTTTTTTACCTGTCCTGAACTTTGGGGTCTGTAAGCACAATGTAATTTCCAATTGATCCCCAATATATTGGCCACCATCTGACTTACCTGGGAAACGAAGGCAGGCCCGTTATCCGATCCAATTGTCCCAGGTACCCCATACCTGGGAAAAATCTCTTTTAATAATTTTTTTGCAACCACCTTAGCAGTTTCATGTCGAGTCGGGAATGCTTCTGCCCATCCGGAGAAGGTATCAACAAAAACTAGAAGATACTTATAGCCATACATACCTGGTTTGATTTCAGTAAAGTCTATTTCCCAATGGGTTCCAGGTTTATGCCCTTTTATTCGAATTCCGATTCCAATCTTGTTTTTACCAGCATTTACCTGGGCACATGCTTGACAATTTTCTGCTGTCTGGCGAAGAAGTTGATCCCTGTTTGGGAGATATAAAGTACCTTCCCCGCGGTCTAAAAGTTCTTTTATCTTTTTAGCTCCAAGGTGTGTGAGTCTGTGTAGGGACTTCACTAGTTGTTTTGCATCTTTAAGGGGCATGATAGTCTTTCCTTGATATTTCCAGGTATTGTCCTCTGGGCTGTAGGTAGCCCCCAGTCTCTGTATGACATTTAAGTCCTTGTCTTCATAGACCCATTGTTCTTCGTGGTTAGCATGCGGTGGGTCTACTTGTTGGGGCAATAGAGTCATTATTAAGAGCTGTGGCCCTAGAGCTGCTTTCTTGGCTGTCTCATCTGCTAATCTGTTCCCTTTGGCCTCTGGAGTGTCTTTTTTCTGATGGCCGGGACAATGCATGATACTTAATTTCTTAGGCAAAAATAAAGCTTTAAGTAAAGCTAATATTTCAGTCTTATTTTTGATTTCTTTTCCTTCTGAGGTTAGTAATCCTTGGCGCTTGTAAATTTCCCCATGTATATGAGCAGTGGCAAAAGCATATCTGCTGTCTGTGTATACATTTAGCTTTTTCCCCTCTGCCAGCTTTAAGGCTTGAGTCAGAGCTATCAGTTCTGCCCGCTGAGCTGACGTCCCGCCCGGAAGCGCACTCGCCCATATTACCTCAGATTCAGTGGTGATGGCCGCTCCTGCTCGTCGTTCTCCATTGAGCAGATAACTGCTTCCATCTGTATACCAGACTAGCTCTGCATCCTTCATTGGTTGGTCTGTGAGGTCTGGCCGGGTCCCCTGTGTTTCTGCAAGAATCTGCTGGCAGTTGTGAGGATCTGCTTTTTCCGGGAGCGGCAGGAGGGTTGCTGGATTTAATGTCACCAAGGGGCCGAACTGGATCCGGTCAGTATCCAATAACAAAGACTGGTAATGGGTGAGCCGGGCATTTGACATCCAGCGGTCGGGTGGCTGGCGAATTATGGTTTCAATGGCATGAGGGGTTAATAGGGTTAATGGCTGTCCCAAAGTCAGTTTGGTGGCATCCTTAATCAGAAGAGCCACAGCTGCTATCATCCGGAGGCAAGGTGGCCATCCGGCTGCCACTGGATCCAATTTCTTTGACAGGTAGGCTATAGGGCGCCTCCAGGGTCCCAGTTTTTGGGTTAGAACCCCTTTTGCATAACCCTGTTTTTCATCTATAAACAGATCAAAAGGCTTGGTAATGTCTGGCAGACCTAAGGCGGGGGCCGATAAAAGAGCCAATTTAATTTGTTCAAATGCCAATTGATGTTCCTCAGTCCAGGTAAAGGAAATACCTGGTTTAGTCAGTGGATACAAGGGGGCTGCTATCTCAGCAAACCCAGGAATCCAGAGTCTGCAGAAACCTGCGGTTTCTAGAAACTCCCGCAGCTGCTTGGGACTCTGGGGAGTTGGTATATTTGAGATAGTCTCTTTCCTGGCAGCTGTCAGCCAGCGCCGACCATCGTAAAGTTCATAGCCAAGATAGGTAACCTTTGTCTGACAGATTTGGGCCTTCTTTGCTGATGCCCTGTACCCCAGTAGTCCCAAGGTTTGCAACAATTCTTTCGTACCTGTTAGGCAGTCTTCTTTGGAGGTTGCAGCCAACAAGATATCATCCACATATTGAAGCATAATTAAGGAAGGGTGTCTTACCCGAAATTCAGCCAAGTCCTGGTGCAGAGCCTCATCAAAGAGCGTTGGGCTGTTTTTAAATCCTTGTGGTAGTCTCGTCCAAGTCAGCTGTCCAGAAACCCTTTCCTCGGGATCTTTCCATTCGAATGCAAAAAGGGCCTGACTTTGGGGAGACAGTCTTAGGCAGAAAAAGGCATCTTTTAGGTCCAAAACAGTATACCAGGTATGGGTCGGAGGCAAGGTGCTGAGGAGATTGTAGGGATTTGGCACTGTGGGGTGAATGTCTTCTACCCTTTTGTTAACTTTCCTTAAGTCCTGAACCGGTCGATAATCATTAGTCCCTGGCTTTTTGACCGGTAGCAGCGGGGTGTTCCAGGGCGACCGGCAAGATGTTAGAATGCCTTGATCTAGGAGGCGTTTGATATGCGGCTTGATGCCTTGGTAGGCCTCCCTTGACATAGGATATTGTTTAATATTAATAGGAGTTGCAGTGGCTTTTAGCTGTATGACTATGGGAGGTTGTTGTTTAGCTATTCCCATTCCTCCAGTTTCTGCCCAGGCCTCCGGGTAGGAACTGAGTCAATAGTCCATGTTTTTAATAGGTAGTGAGGACTTATCAAAAAGTTTGTATTCATCTTCTAGTTTGAAAGTCAATACATGCAAGGGGGTCTGGTTTGGCCCGGTAATAGAGACACCCCCGTCCTTGAAATAAATTTGGGCCCTCAATTTGGTTAACAGGTCTCTTCCTAGTAGTGGATACGGACAATCAGGCACATGTAGAAACGAATGAGAAACCTTACCTGTGGCAAGGTGTACTTCTCTTTCGGTAGTCCATCGGTATGGTTTGTTCCCGGTGGCACCTTGGACCCATGTTGTTCTGTGGCTTATGGGTCCTGGTGCTTGCGTCAGCACTGAGTGTTGGGCTCCCGTATCCACTAGGAAGGTTACAGGTTGCTCCCCTACTTGTAGGGTTACCCGGGGCTCAGGGGGGAGTTCCTGGCCCTGACTCCTTCAGTCTTCATCTAATGCTAGTAACTGCGAGGCCCGATTTGCACCTCTTCTAGGGTTGGGGGGTCTCTTTGGGCAGTCTTTTACCCAGTGTCCTTTTTCCTTACAGTAGGCACATTGGTCTCGGTCTACATGGGGTCTGCTCCGTTCCCTGTCCTGACTTACTTTGTCTCCCTGACGTCCTGCCTGAACTACAGTGGCCAATATTTTGCTTAGTTCCCTGTTACGCTTTCGATCACTTTCTCTTTCCCTTTTGTCTGACTCTTCTCTAAGCTTAAGGTCTCGTTCTTCTTGCATCTTCCTGATTCTATTCTTTTGTTCCTCTGGAGTTTCTCTCTTGTTAAATATCTTTTCTGCTTCCTTCAGCAAATCTGTTAGAGAGAAATCCTGCAAATTATCCAGTCTTTGCAACTTAGTTCTGATGTCTGGGGCAGATTGCCAAATAAATGTCATAGAGACATTTTCTTTCTGATCCTCACTATCAGGATCGAAGGGTGTGAACCTCCGATATGCCTCCTTTAGTCTTTCTAAAAATGCTGTTGGGCTCTCCTCTGCTCCCTGAATAGTTTGTCTTACCTGGGCCAAATTAATGGGCCGACGCCCTGCTCCTTGGAGACCCGCTATGAGTAACTGGCGATAGAGACGTAGGTGGTTCCTACCTGCTTCAGTGGTATAGTCCCAGTTTGGCCGGGTTAAAGGAAAAGCCTCGTTAATCAAATTTGGGAGTTGGGTAGGTCGCCCATCATCCCCTGGTACATTTTTGCGAGCTTCCAAAAGAACTTTTTGTTTCTCCTTGGCTGGTGAGTCACTAGAATAGATTCAATCAGAGAGGTTAAAGTTACAGGGTCTTTAGCAAAGGAAGGATTATGAGTTTTCCAGTTATAAAGGTCAGAGGCTGAGAATGGCCAATACTGATATTGGCCATTGGGACCCCCCATTTGCCGCAGGGGGAGAACTCTAGAAGTGTCCCCTGGTGCAGTGTGATCCCGTCGTCCTCGGAGCTGTCCCACCATGGGGGATGGATCTGGGGGAGCACTGGCTGTTGGACCCTCTTGGTCATCTTCTTCTTCCTCCGAGGAAGGTGGATTGGACCCAAGGGCTGGCAAGGGCTGGGGCTGATAAGGAGGAGGCTCATCAGCTAGCAGGTCAATTAGGGCTGAGTCTTCTGGTGGCAAAACCTTCTTTGGTGTTGCCCCTGGCTTAGTTGAAGTTTCAGATTTGTCGAGAACAGGGTAAAGTTGGGAGGTTTGAGGGGGTAGAAGAGGAGGAACTGGAAGGAGAGGGGCAGAGGGCTCGAGGGGAGAAGAAGAAGAAGGAGACTTAGGAGGAGAGAAAGGAGCTACCCAGGAGGGTGGCGTGGAAGCTAAATCTTCCCAAGTAATAATATAGGGTATTTGATCAGGGTGTCCCTGAGGACCTTGGATGAAGATTCGAGACTTCACCTGTAAGATAGAATCAATGTTAA
The DNA here is from genome assembly GCF_052094955.1 of Ictidomys tridecemlineatus. Lineage (NCBI taxonomy): Eukaryota > Metazoa > Chordata > Mammalia > Rodentia > Sciuridae > Ictidomys > Ictidomys tridecemlineatus. Next base: position 76,700,620 of record NC_135482.1, on the reverse strand, counting down.
AGGTTCCTTCAGGAGGCCAGCTGGTATTGAATGTAGGCCATTCTGAGGCACAGAGAGTTTTCCATTTCTTCTTTTTGACCGTCACGGACAAGTTGTTTGCGCGCTTTTGGACGTCCTGCCAATGATCTAGAGTAAGGCTCAAAGGGGTAGTTAGGGTGTTCCCCATATTTCTTTCAGACAGAAAGTAGACAGACAGACACAGTAGTACAAAGACGAGACCGAACGGGACGAGCGCTGCGCGGTGCCGGCAGAAACCGAATTCAGATGGCTTGGGAGAAGTTAGTACTTCTCTTTCGCCTACAAAGACAGTGTATCCTTCAGAAACACTGGGGGCCCCGAAAAAATGGACCCTTCGGATCCCTGGGACGTCTCCCAGGGTGGCAGGGGAGAAGTCCGAGCTAAACCTCAAATTAGCTCCTTCTCAAGCTGCCTTCAGATACTGAGCTACGCGTAGACTTCAGAATACAGACGCTGCGCAAGACATTAAACATAGAGACAAACATAGAGACAGAGAGCTCGTATTTGCCGGCTTACCTCCCAGTGAAGTCGAGTGTCCTCCGGATTTGGGTCTGGGTCGTTCCGGTGATCCCGGACGAGCCCCCAAATGAAAGACCCCCGAGACCCCAACCCAGAATGGAACACGCGAGTCACTGGATGCAATCAGCAGGAGGAATTTATTCACATAGGCGCCTATGGATGCAAAGCAGAACCTCAGCCGTGGCTTAGGCAGCTTGCATGCATGGGCTCGGGGTTACAGGATTTTTATAGGTTGCAAGGGATAAGATTCCAACTTAGCACAGTAACAGTTATTTCATTGGCCCCCCCATGACAGCTTGGCACAGTATCAGCTATTTCATTGGCCCCCTCTCAAGCTCCCCTAAAAGTGGTCACAGGGGGCAGAGTGGGTTTGGAGACCCCACCCATGTGCTCCTATTTTTGTCCTCTTTTGCTCAAGTCTGCCCCTCTGGAACATCTCGTGGTTTCTTAACTGTCTGGGACATCTTGCGGTTTTGACATGAGGGTATTAACGTATGGGTTACAACATGGGGGGTGTGGGGCATGGGTTGCGGTTAGGAGGAAGCATCTTGTGACTGCAGAGCAAAACGTTATATTTCTTAACATTAAGCTTAAGGCTTTGAGGCTGGGGTCTTTCACTGTACCACTGAGCTGCATCTCCAGCTTTATTTATTTTATTTTATTTTTTTAAAGAGAGAGAGAGAGAGAGTGAGAGAGAGAGAGATTTTTTTTAATATTTATTTTTTAGTTATCGGCAGACACAACATCTTTGTTTGTATGTGGTGCTGAGGATCGAACCTGGGCCGCTCGCATGCCAGGCAAGTGCGCTACAGCTTGAGCCACATCCCCAGCCCTATTTATTTTATTTTGAGACAGAGTATCACTAGGTTGTCCAAGCTGGTCTCAAACTTGGATCCTGTTGTCTCTATCTCCCAAGTACCTGGAATTACAGATATGCACAACCATATTTATCTTTTATTTTTTATTTTTTTTAAATTTTTTTGTTGCAGTTGGACACAGTGCCTTTATTATTTATTTATTTTTATGTGGTGCTGAGGATCAAACCCAGGGCCTCACACATTCTAGGAGAGCGCTCTACCGCAGAGCCCCAGCCCCAGCCCATGCCCATCTTTTATTTTGCTCTTGACCTTGAGAAAATGCTCATAAGTGCATGCTATATAACTCTAATCCCAGCAGCTCAGGAGGCTGAGGCAGGAGGACTGCAAGTTCAAAGTTAGTCTCAGCAATTTAGTGACGCACTAAGCAACTCAGCGAGACCCTGTCTCTAAATAAAATGTAAAAAAGGGCTGGGGATGTGGCTCAGTGTTTATGTTACAGAGTGCATGAGGATTATAGATCACCATGGTTAATTAACCAAAAATGAAAGGGGGAAATAAAGGTCCTTTAATGAGCCAGCTAGGCAAGGGACCGGGAGCAGTCTAATGCCTCAAAGAACTCCCTGCACTTGAATTTTGAAAGTACAGAGTTTATAAAGACAAAAACTACAAGGACAGTTGAGCCAGATGTAGGTCATAAGACCCTGTTGAGACATACATTTCAGAGTCATTTTTGTTACACATCAGGGCAATAGTCAGAGACACAGGAAGATCCGACTGTATTGTCAATGTTAGAGCAAAAAAAATGGGACAAACACAAAATTCACAAATCAGCTCAGTGCTTTATTCAGGAACAAAGTCTTACACAGGAGCAGGGGATGCAGGGACAAAATGATGCTGTGGTGGGACCCACTTTCTTGGTGGAAAATGAGCCCTCGAACAAAGAAAGGCCCTGGGATTATATAGGTTATTCTGAGAGGTGGCCTAGTGAGCATATCAACTTTCTTTGGGCGCCCAGGAATTTGGAGTTGGTTCTATCAATCAGTGAAGGGGTCAGTTTTAGTGTTTAGGAATTTGGGGTCTGTTTTATGGGACGAAATGGGAGGGAGTCTAGGGTCAGTGGTCAGTTTCTGGGATTTATCTTATTGGATCTGATGGAGGGCCAGTGATTGGTATCTGGAAAAGATTTGTTTATAGAAGGATTAGTGGTTTGGCCTGTTCCCTGCCTTTCCAGGTTTGATGGACTCCTCTTGCCCAAGGTAAGAATGTATCGGGAAAGGATCAATGCTTTCAATGTGTGGCTTTCCTTCTCACTCCCTTTTTCTCAGGACTCACTACTTTTGGGGTTTGTCATTTTCCATATCTAATAGTCAACATAGATACAGCTGTCAGGAGGCTGAAAAGAAAACATTTTAAGTAAGCATAAAATGAATCCAGGTGAGAACAAAATGGCATCACTCTGGTTCTTTTCCATTTTAGTTAAGCACCTCTGGGTTCAATCCCCAGTAAAAGAAAATGCTCATAAATGTTTATAAAATGAAGTTGATTTGAATCCCTCCTCCTTAAACTCATTTTTGCTATATTCTGTACAACCAAAGGTAAAGGGTTGTCTAATTGATTTTACTGATTGAACAGTTACTTTGAGCCTTAAAATACATTTTATTTAGTTGTGATTTATCTAATTTGAAATCTATGCAAGCCTGATAAGTCTGGCATTGCCACCAGGTATAGTGGCAAACACTTGTAATCTCAGCTACTCAGTAGCTTGAGTTAGGAGAATTATAAATTCAAAACCAGCATGGATATCTTAGGCGAACCGTATCTCCAGACAAAAATAAAAAGGGCTGGCTGGTGATGTAGCTCAGTGGTAGAATGCCTGGGGTTTAGTCCCAAATTTTTTGGGTGGGGGAGAAATTGGCATCTCAATCTCCCCTTCTTTCCAGATCCTTTGCAATTAAAAAAATAATAATAATACTTGTAGCCCAGAATGGTGGTGCATGCCTATAATCCCGGTGGCTGAGGCAAGAGGATCAAGAGTTCAAAGCCAGGGCAGGGGTTGTGGCTCAGTGGTAGAGCGCTCGCCTAGCATGCATGAGGCACTGGGTTCGATTCTCAGCACCACATCAATGTAAAATAAAGACACCTAACTAAAAAATAAATATTAAAAAAAAAAGAGTTTAAAGCCAGTCTCAACAACTTAGTGAGGCATCTAGGAACTCAGGGAGACCCTATCTCTAAATAAAATACAAAAAAAGACTGGGGATGTAGTTCAGTGGTTGAGCACCCCTGGGTTCAATCCCCATCCCCCCAACCCCCCCAAATAATAATACTTGTGCTGGGCTCAGTGGCACATAGCTATAATCTCAGTAATTTCTGAGGCTAAGGCAGGAGGATCACAAACTCAAGGATAGTCTCAGCAACTTAGCAAGATCCTAAGCAATCTAGCAAGACCCTGCTTCTAAGTAAAAAAAATTTAGAGGACTGGGGATGTAGCTCAGTTGTAGAGAGCTTGGCAAGCCTATGTATGTGTGAAGTCCTAGGTTTAACACCCAGTGTTGCAAAAACCTCCTTGTGAAAATCAGATGCCTTCCTTTTCACAACTGAGGTATTGTAAGAGGAAATTACTAGAGATGCCAACGGGAGAGATGAATAGTTTTAAGAGCATTCATAATATTAATACCAGGCATGGAGGAAGGAACTCTACTTATTTGGTCTCCTTTCAAAGAAATATTGCTCAAATATGTATTCAATATTTGCTTGGAGCAGATCCTAAGCCTTACTTGGAGAAATCAAACTCACTCAGTCAAACAGATGGCTTCTGCTTACAAATCTCTGCTCCTTAAGATACTAGTTATGATCACTTGAGCATGACCCTTTGCAGCCTCCTCACCCTATCATCTTAAGCATTTCCATAAAGTACCTTTTAACCCCAGGAAGACATCCCTAAGACATCTGATAAATAGCTTATTCCATGAACCCTTACATCTCTAGGTCCTGGGAGTTTACTTTGGACAGCCATACCTTACCCTTGTCCCTTTAAAAAGAACATACTTCAACAAAGTGTGGTTATAAATAGTTTTATTAAAGTCAACTGGTATGGGCTGGTAGGCTTGGAGTTGACCTTATAGCTTCTGCTGTGATCTCCTGGCAGAAGATCTCATGGACACTTGTGCTGGAAATAGGGCTCTCATTAAATGTGAGAGATCATCTGTCTCCCTATTGCCGATCCCTGCCAGACATTACCTAATGCCACCTTCTTAGAGGACTGCAGGCAGAGGCAGAGCGCTTGCTTCTAAATAAAGTGTGATCCAACACTGGTGGCTGGGGGCAATGAACTCATTCAGGTCTCAGATGATGGTATGACAAGTTTGGGATATTATTCTGCTGGCCACTTGATACACTTACCACTTGAACCCAGGCTTTCATCTGAGTCGTGCAAAGTCTCCAGGCCACCCAATTGCAGGTTAGTTGTACATGAAACAAGTGGAAAAAATAGACTGAGTGACTCTGGAGAGAAGCAGACATTCTAGTTTCAGGATTTGATGGATGTTTTTGGTGGTTCTGGGAATCAAAAACATCCAGAATCTTGCTCATGCTAAGCAAGTGTCCTACCAGTGAACTCATTCCCCAGTCCTTTAGTGATTTTATTATATATCATGTAAAGATATATTTATACATTATCTATAAATATATGCATATATATATATATAAATATGCATATATTTATAGATAATGTATAATATATATTTATATATTATATATTTATATTATGTTTCAGCAGTTTATTTATTATGTTATTTTTCCAGTAAAGTCTTTCAATATTAATAAGCTTTTTGCTGAGTGTGATGGCATATGCCTGTAGTCCCAGCTTCCTGGGAAGCTCAAGCCGGAGGATTACCTGAGCTCAGGAATTCAAGACCAGTCTGTACAATATAGAAAGACACCACCTGGGAGCTGGGGATATAGCCCATTTGTAGAGAGCTTGCCTAGTATGTGGGAAGCCCTGGGTTCAATCCCCAGCACCATACACACAACAACAACAACATCAAAGACATCATCTGCCAGGTGTGGTGGCACATTTCTGTAATCCAAGCGACTGAGGAAGCTGAGACACAAGGATCACAAGTTTGTTTGTTTGTTTTTTGAGAGAGAGAGAGAGAGAGAGAGAGAGAGAGAGAGAGAGAGAGAGAGAGAGAGAGAATTATTAGTTTTCGGCAGACACAATATCTTTGTTTGTATGTGGTACTGAGGATCGAACCCGGGCCGCATGCATGCCAGGCGATCGCGCTATCGCTTGAGCCACATCCCCAGCCCAGGATCACAAGTTTGAGGCCAGCTTAGCAAGTAAGTGAGGCTCAAAGCAACCTAGGGAGGGCTGGGGATGTGGCTCAAGCGGTAGCGTGCTCACCTGGCATGCGTGCGGCCCGGGTTCGATCCTCAGCACCACATACCAACAAGGATGTTGTGTCCACTGAGAACTGAAAAATGAATATTAAAAATTCTCTCTCTCTCTCCCTCTCCTCTCTCACTCTCTCTATTAAAAAAAAAAAAAAACTCAAAATAAAAACAATAAAAAGGGTCAGGCCTGTGGCTCAGTGGTAAAAATGCTCCTGGATTCAATCCCCATCAAAAAAAAAAAAAAAAAGAATAAGTTGAGGTGTTTTTTTGTTGTTGTTTTGTATTTTGGAATAAATCCAGAGGAGCTCAATCACTGACCCTCATCCCCAGCCCTTAAAAAAAAAAAAAAAAAAAAAATTTCAAATTATTTTTTATTTTGAGACATAGTTTTGCTAAGTTGCCAAGGCTTACTTTGAACTCATGATCCTCCTGCCTCAGCTCCCAAGCCACTGGTATTACAGGTGTGCACCACTATGTCAGGAAAGAATAATTTTTAAAACAAGTTTTTTTTTTTTTCTGGTTTGCTTTAGTATATTGAACATCTTTCTAAAATAAAATATGAGAAAGCCATTCTAATTCAATGGAAGAGATGCTGAAAGATTCAAGATTAACATCCATTATTTGCATGTAAAATGGAGGGAAAGATCAGTGAATTGTGCTGGAAGAATTCTGCCCCCATGGGAGACGAAGGGTCAAGCCAAAAGCCATCAATGGGAAAGGTGGGCTCTCAGGGCAGGGGTTTCTGGATAGAAGCTGTTCCTTGCTCACTGTGTCAATTTTTTCTCCCAGCCGCCTCAGGCTAAAGGGAGATGGTGTTTGCTGTAGTAGAGAAATAAAGCGGCGGGCTGAACCCAGGGGTGGTGCTGAAGCTTCCCGAGTCACACTTGGCCCAGGCTTCTCCAGGGAAGATGGACAGAGGGAAAGGAGGTGCTGGCACCAAGCGAGGGCTCGGCTCAGGGCTCTGGAAAGTTCAGAGGAGCTGGAGGCCCAAGTGGCAGGACACGCCTGGATAGCAACCAGAGAGTCTGCAATGCCCATACAAGGGACAGCAGTCCAAACCCTATCATGCAGGGCTGGGGATGTGGCTCAAGCGGTAGCGCGCTTGCCTGGCATGCGTGCGGCCTGGGTTCCATCCTCAGCACCACATACAAACAAAGATGTTGTGCCTGCGGAAAAACTAAAAAAAATAAATATTAAAAAAATTATCTCTCACTCTCTGTCTCTCACTCTCTGTTTAAAAAAAAAAAAAGATAAAAGAAACAAACCCATGCATAAGCAAATGGAGTTGACCCTAACCCTAACCAGTCCCCCATGTGGGCACCTGGGAAAGCGGGGGTCAGGGTAGCCCAGTATTGGACAAGACACCATGGGAGACAGACCCCATGTGGTTTCTGGCTCATCTCCATCTCTCAAAGCTTTTGGACATGCACACAGCTGAAGGAAGCCTCACTGGCGGAGAACTTTGGAAAGCTCCCTCTAGTGAGACTGGGGAGGGGTGGCAGGGTGGGGGTGGGGAGTGCCTTGAGAAAGCAGCTGAGGAATGGAGGGATCCGGATTTCCACAGACTTCAGAGATGATGCCTGGTCTGATAGGAACTGTGAATCAATGCTCTGACTTGGGGCTAATTTTCGGAATGAGGTAGTTCCATCCTGAACCTCTCTGAGCAGGGTTGGTCAGGGTTGGTCAGGGAAGACAGAAAACAGACCTTTCTAAGACCCAGGGGGATGAAAAGTGGCCAAAAAGAGCCAGATTTGGGCTCCCAGGATGCAATGAGAAAAATAGAGAGCCGTAAAGGATTCTAGATGTAGGCTGAGCTGAGGGTGCCTTCTATCCACAATTCTGATCCTGACATTGGCTCGGAGGCAGAGACAGCCCTTCCCTGATCTTCCAAAGCCCCGGAGATAAAGGGACCAGCTGGAGGATGGGCTTTGGGGCATCCAAGGGCACAAGTGTGTGACAGCCACCCTTATGGAACTCAGCAGGGACCACAAAGTTCCAGCCTCAGTTTGTTCCCAAAGCAACAAGCACAGCACAGGGTTTGGGGGGGCTTCAGTCTTGGAGACAAGGGCGGGGTTGCAGGTCTGTCTTCTTGGCCTGGGAATATTTGGGTTCCCCAGCTGGGCCATCCAGATCACCCTTTCTGGAATTGCCAGCTCTCTCTTCTCTCCTCAGTGGACAGGAGAGTGGGTGGGAGGGCAGCTTCACCCAGCGGGAGCCACCACCCCCTCTCCACAGGACCCCCAGTCCCTCTCCTGGGCAGGACCCCTGGGGCCGCACAGGCGTGTCTAGATCTCATGTCCACGGGGGAATGTTGCCCATTTTGTGCTCTCTGACCCACAGCTCTCTGTCTTTGGCCGGGTCCACTTTTCGAAGCAGTTGGTCCACAGGCTCGACTGTGCTTTGGTTGAACATGTCTGTCTCATGCCGCAGCTGTGTGTACTGACCCAGATGTTCCCGGACCATCTCCACCTTCTCCACCTCCAACCACTCCAGCTCCAAAGTGGTGGTGGTCACCATCTCTTCAAACCCTTAGACTGAGTCTGGTTGCAGAGGTCCACACAGCGCATGAGGTCGTTGCCAGCCTGTGTGGACTTTCTCCGTGCCTTCTTGATGTCCTCCTCTGTCTTGTTGCTCAGCTTGATCTTCAGCTGGTGGGTCTTCATCTCCAGGTCTCTCTGCCGATGCGTAGCGGCTGGTGAGCTGCTTGCGGGGGTCAGCGATATGGTGGTGACACTTTTTCAAGTCTTTCTTGAAGTTCTCACGAAAGTTCATTAGGGGCTTCTCTACCTCGCTGTGAAGCTTGGCAGAGAACTTGAGATGAACCTCTGCTTCATTTGCCAGACTCTTCTTCACCTGGGCCCAGACTTCTCCCAAGGAGCCTTCCTCCTGTGCAGCCAAGTTCTTTGGATATTTTTCTTCAATCTTTATCCTCTCCAGGACGAATTCAGACATTTCTTTCTGCATTTGTTTGCCCTTCAGTTGCTTTTGGAGCAGCAGTTCGAACCCAGCCACCGTGCCATTGCCTTGGGGATCCTTCTTATCAGCCCAGAAGTAGTCACAGTAGCTTTAGCAGTTGTTGTTCAGGCATGGTGTCTGGGTGAGGGAATGTGAAGCAATTTATCATCTTCTCTGTGGGGTCATTATTTTCAAGATTATATATTTTGTCTTCATTGCCTGAGGTTCTGTCTTCCAAATGGTCTTGTCTGTGGATGATACTTTCCATTGAACTTTTAAGTTGGTTTAGTGATTCCTTCACTTCAAGGATTTCTTCTTTATTTCTTTCAGGACCTCTGATATATCTTTACAGAAGTGATCCTTCATCTCCTGAAGCGAATCTCTTATTTTACTGCATAACTCCTGTGCCTGCTCTCTTATATAATTCTTTAAGTTGTAGAACAGTTTTACTAAATACATCCTGAACTCCTCTGACATTTCTTCGATGGATTCTCTTATGGGAGCAGCTTGGTTTGCTTGGAGCACTTTATTCCCTTGTTTTTTCATTTTGTGTGTGTGTCTTCCCATCTAGCCTTGTGGATCTGAGGTAGGATAGTTTCTACTCTGTAGATTTGAAGTGTCCCTGAAGGTTTCCAGAAACTCACAGGCTCCGGTTTCTGCAGGCTCTGCTACATTGCAGGACCCAGGAGGCTCACCGTTGGAGGATGATGGATGAACTCCCGGAGAGAGTCAAAACAAGTTCTTAATGAAGGGCTATAGCTCAGTGAGGTGGACCACTTGCTTGGACTGCATATGGCCCTGGGTTCAATCCCCAACACAGCAGGACAAAAACAAAACAACTATGCCTGAGGATAACCATGTAATACATGCAGAAGCAGAGATGAATTTACTTACCCTCTGTGAGGCATTCTTTCCATTTAAATCAAATGGCAGTCTAAGTTAATTTTCTCACTTTCAAGTCTAAGTTTTCTTGTGCTCATGTGAAAAGTAAAATGATATTTGTTAATACTCCATCTGTCTTAATGGAAAGAAATTAGCAATAATCTATTTTATGTTGATGTCTTTGGACATTTAAGTTAATTCCAATAATTTCATTTAATTTTTTTCTATGATGTGTCAAAATACATTCTACTGTCATGTATAACTAAAAAGAACAAATTAAAAACTTTTTTAAATTGATTTTTTTTCATTAATCCATGGAAGCAAATAAAATTTTTATTTTTTATTGTCTATTAATTATTTTTCTTTTTCTTCTTCTTCTTCTTCATATTGGGGGTTGAACCTTAGAGAACTTTACCACTGAGCTACATTCTCACTCCTTTTCATTTTTTTATTTTGAGACATGGTCTCACTGTGTTACTCAGGGCCTTGCTCTATTGCTGAGGCTGGCCTCAAACTTACAATCTTCTTGCTTCAGTCTCCTGAGTTACTGGGATTACAGGCATGCACCACCACACCCAGCTTATTATAAATATTATTATCATTTCAGAGCAAAAAGTAAATGCATCAAAGATAAAATGATTTTGTTTTCATTGATATTGGAAAGGTAAACTTTGATGGAATACAGCTTTATGGTAAAACAGTGTTCTTATTTGCGGGGGGGGGGTGTGTGTGTGACGAATAACTTCTGTAGATTGATACAGCAGGAATGGAAGCCATTTATTGTAGGACAACAGAGCTATTTATACATTTTGCACAGCTTATCTTAATTAGCATAAACTAGATACATCAGTCAACCAATAAGGAATCTCCACACTTAATAGCTCACTTTTGTTACTTCACAAACCACTCCCTCTGGCATTTTGCCAGGCACCATCCAGACTTGTTTACGAACTCTAACATTTTTCTGGCAAAATACCAGGTGTTATTTTGACTTGTTTACAGACCTTAACACTTATTAAATTAAGAAATCTAGGATTAGAAATGTTCTTGGATTTGGTTGAGGCACAAATATAATTCATAATTGTTTTTAAAATTGCAACAATACACCAATGAAAATAGAATCTATACTGTAAATTAATAAATATTTTATATATACACAGTTTAAACTATAAAATTTTACTGAGGTTTATTTGAATTCAAATAAGAACTCTTAAGGGGTGGGAATGTAGCTCAGTGGTAGAATATGTACTTAGCATGTGCAAGGCCTTAGGTACAAACCCTAGCACCACAAAACAACAACACAAAAACTACTATTAGTCAAATAGTTAAAAATACCTAAGTCTCATAAGAACTGTTAAAAAACAAAAAAACAAAACAAAACAAAAAAAACCCTGAGTCATTGAACCTTTTGATAAACCAGTTCTTTCTGAGTGCATTGTATTTAAAATGAGAAATATTTAAGAAATGAAGCACCCCCAAAATATCCAAAATTTTTAGCAAATTCTAAGTACTGAAATTACAAAACTTGCAAGTAGGGCTGAAAGTGTAGCTCATGGATTTGATCCCCAGCACTACAAGAATAAACAAACAAACAAAAAACAACAAATACTTATAAATAGAAATACACTAAAATTTATCCTTATGAAATTTATTCCTTATGAAAGCAAAGAAAAAGCTGAACAAATTTAAGAGTGAAAGGTGAAATAGTACATAAGATTAAATTTTAGGTGGCACATGCCTGTAATCACAGCGGCTCAGGAGGCTGAGGCAGGAGGATTAAGAGTTCAAAACCAGAATCAGTAATTTAGCAATACCTTGTCACAAATAAAAAAGGCTGAGGATGTGGCTCAGTGGTGAAGTGTCCTGGGTTCCATCCCCAGTGCAGCAGAGAAAAAAAGTTTAAAAAGTAATATTATGCCCACAAAAAGATTTTTCAGAAAAAATGCTAATGATACTCTATTGGCATATGTCTATATGGTTAAGAAACTGATTATAGTGTGTGAATGTGTGACTAAAGTAATTATTCTGATTTTGTTATTTTTAGTGTTCCTAAAATCAACATGAAGTTTTAAAATTTTGCTTTAATATACACAGATATAGCTTATTTGTTTATTATTATTTTTTAAGATTTTTAAATCTTTTATTGATTTTATTTTTTTAAATTTTTTTACATGACAACAGTTGAATGCATTACAATTCTTATTACAATATAGAGCACAATTTTTCATATCTCTGTAATATAAAGTATGTTCATGCCAATTTATGCCTTTATACATGTACTTTGTTTTTTTTTTTTTTTTTTTGCTTTACAGTTCTTAATACACATACCACAATTTTTCATATCTCTGTATATAAAGTATGTTGACACCCAATTCAATATTTTGGCATTATATTATAGATCAACTAAAATAGTCAAACCAACTTGTTGATCAAAAATAGATATTTCAAAAATTATAAAATTATGACAACTTTTGATATCCCCTTTCAATTCTCAAAATTTTACTGTTTAGAAGATAAACTATATGATAATCTTCCCTATCCACAGATTCATCTTCTGGGCCTCTGCCTAACTGGCCTTCTGCTTTAGCTGGCTCAGGATAAAGCACTGAAAATAGCATGGACAAATAAATCACATCACAAGTTATTAAAAGAAGATGTGTTACAAGGGAGCACAGGGAGGACAAGAAAAGGAGGGAGGGAGAATAGCAGCAGTCCCTAATAGTAATCTAACCCTTAACCAAAGAATTTTGAGGGATCTTTGCCATGTCATTCTCAGGCCACTGTATCAGTCCATTAGGGTTGCTGTAACAAAACACCACAGCATGGGTGTCTTATAAACAACAGATATGTATTCCTTATAGTTCTGGGGTTTGGGAATTCTGAGATCAGGGTGCCAGCATGGTTGGGTTCTGGTGAGGGTCCTCTTCCAGATTGCAGGCTACAGACTTCTCTTGTATTCTGAGATGGTGAAAAGGGCAAGAGAGCTCACCAAGGTCCAGTTTATAATGGTACTAATCCCATTCATGAGGCTCCATCTCATCACTTAGTTCATTCTCAAAGGTCCCACATCATAATACCGTCACATTGAGGGGTAGGATTTCAACATATGAGTATTTTGGAGATGAGGGGAAACATAAAGTTCATTGCATCCATCACCAATTCACTAAGCTAAATCGAGAGTAAATATGTGAAGATTTCTTTCTTCAATTTTATTATAATTATTATTATTGATATTGGTACTATGGGATTGAACCCAGGGGCACTTGGTCATTGGCCACATCCCCAGCCATTTTCTGTATTTTATTTTGAGACAGGTTCTTGCTAAGTTGCTTAGGGCCTCACTAATATGCTGAGGCTGGCTTTTGAACTTGCAATCCTTCTGCCTCAGCCTCCTGAGCTGCTGGGATTACAGTTATGTGCCACCAAGCCTGGCTTCTTCAATTTTATTAATAACTATTTTCCACTTTAAAATTTTTACTATGTCTTGTTTCTTTTACACTGTAATTGTCATTCAAACATATTAGGTAAACAATTTGATGTGAAGTAAGTACTGTGTAGGGTAGCAACGGGTTGTTATGGGCCAGGCTATATGGGCAGTGACCAAACAGACTCCAATTTGCACAAAGATTCCAAGTTATGTAAGAAATGATTCTTCCATGGGAACACCCCATCTCTGCCTTTCTGATCTTGCTTAGCACATCCTGCTTAGAAACACAAATGTTTCTATTCTTCTTATACAATATAAAATTGTTCTCTTTTTGGTTCCCATTTTTCTTGGGCAATGTACCCTGTCAGAGAATGATTGTCTAGATGTTAGTAACCATTCTTTAATTTGTACTCAACTAGAGTCGTTTTGGCTCACTTCCCCTTCTGCTTATGATTTTAGATCTCATGACCTTTATTTATGGTTTTGAATCATAGCAACAGCCACTTAGGATTAATGTGAGTTTGGACAATAAAGGTGTACTCTAACCCTTGGAAAGGGTCAAAGGGTATAGACTTGCAGCCTGTCCCTTGGCCCACCAGCTGGTGAATAAATGCTTTGTGTCCTGCTTCAAGACTGACCCAAAGATTTATTGTAATCTCACCATAACAGGGTGTACCAACAGGGTTTATTTGACATTCTCATTAGGAAGGTCATAATCTAGAAATGGCCACTATAAACGGTGAGTTAACTGTACTTCTGCATAATCCCAGAAGCTTTATTGTTAATGCCCACTCAATGTGTATTCAGTTTCCCAAATGGAGTGGCAAGAAGATTGGAAATAAGACAAACACACAATATAGAGAAAGTGGGACTTAGTAGACCAACCAAACTCCTGATGAGAGAGAGACTGGCCACAAGCAGGCTCCATATGTTTATTACATAGGTTTCAACATCAAAGGGATTCATTGTACAAGAGTTACTTTAATACCGAACTGATGTCAAAGGTTTGAACAGCCCAATTATAGTTGTAAGCACAAAATGATGGAGACAGGTCCAGACCTCACCAATTAAGCTAAGCCTTTATTCAGCAGCAGAGTTAGGCATCTGATGGGCACACTTTCTGGATAGAAAATGGCCCATGATTATAGGAGAGGTCTGGGTTTATATAGGTTACAACTGAGAGGTGACTCAGCCATTTAAGACTTTTTTAACAGGATGGTGGGCATTCAGGAAAATGGTGGCAAAATTAGAAATTTTTTTTACTGGACAGTATTTTTACAGAGCAAGAATATTGTGCTGTAATTGAGAAAGGATTTATTGGGAAAGGACCAATGCTTGCCCTTTTTCAGAGATTGTCTTGTCATTGGGTGATGTTTGCTTCCTTCCTAGGGATTGTCTTGTCATTGGAAAGGATCAATGTTATCAAAGTTTCACCTTCTAGATGGGCTTCTGTCCATCATTCCTATTCCAGCAGCGGTGTGATCGAATGCTTTATTTACTGGGCTATAGTATAAGCTTTCCCTTTAGGAAAGAGGATTGAAGCCAAAGCCTTTAGTCATGAAACTCTACGAACCCAGGTCTTCTCTCCAGTCTGGATATACAACTTCTTTCCTATCCCAAGCTTTTGCATGTTCTTTCTTCTTCCCGAAGCTTCTCCTCCAACCAACTGTAGCATACTTTCATCCTTTAGTTTTTTACTTCAATGTCACTTCTTCCAAGAGGACTTTCCTAACCATCCAACCTGTTTCAGGCAGCTTTTATCCTTTCTTCAAGCATCTTGTCTTTTTTGGTTGTTGTTTAGTTTTATTGGAAATTGAACCTCACGCATCCTATGCAAATGCTCTACCACCAAGCTACACCCCCAGACCTTTTTATTTTATTTTGAGACAGGGTCACAATAAGTTGCCAAGGCTGGCCTCAGACTTAGAATCTTCCTGCCTCATGTCCCTGAGTAGCTGGGATTACAGGTGTATCCCCTGTACCTGGCCAATTTGTTTTATTTTCTTTGTTCAGTTTTTGTGAATTCTTGCTCCACTGAGTATAAGCTAGGCAACAGCAGGGACCTTGTCTGTCTTGTTTACCTTGCCTACTCACCACCTAGTACAGTCTGGCACAAAGTTAACCACATGTTTATATATTTTAGTTGTAGTTGGACACAATACCTTTATTTTATTTTGTTATTTTTATGTGGAGCTGAGGATGGAACCCAGCGCCTCACACATGCTAGGAGAGTGCTCTACCGCTGAGCCACAACTCCAGCCCACCTGAAGTTGACCTTTAATGAGGCCCTGGGTTGATCCTCAGCACTGAAAAATAAATAAATAAATATTTAAGGAACCAATGACTGAAAATGAGTGAGGCAACTGGAGGTTTTGTTCAGCCACTTTCATGAACTAAAAGAATTTTATCCTTAAATGATCTTAGATGAGATTCTCTGTGAGATGGTTTCTACTTCAGCACCACATGGTTCAAATGAACTTTTGATTTATTTATTTAGGTATCAAGGATTGAACCCAGCTTAACCACTGAGCCACATCCCTAGCACTTTTTATTTATTTTGAGACAGGGTCTTGCTAAGTTGCTTAGCGCCATGCTAAGTAGCTGAGGCTAACTTTGAACTCATGATCTTCTTGCCTCAGCCTCCCAAGTCACTGGGATTCCAGGCATGCACCTGTAATTTTAACTTTAAAATCTATCTGCATCTTCTTCAGAGCATATGCTCCTGGTGGGTAGGCCCTTTGTGTCTTCCTTTAATTATTCATCATGTAAGGGAAAGCATTTATATTAATTTCTTTTCTTTTTCTTTTTTAGTGGTACAAGGATTTTACCTAGGGACACTCTACTAAAGAGCTACAGTCGCAGCCCCATCCTCCCCTTCCCCTCCTTTTTTTATATTTATTTTTTTAGTTATAGTTGGACATAATGACTTTATTATATTTATTTATTTTTATGTGGTGCTGAGGATTAAACCCAGGGCCTCGAATGTGTTAGGTGAGCCCTCTACTGCTGAGCCACAACTCCAGCCTCTCTCCTACTTTTTTTGAGACAGGATCTCTAGTTGCTCAGGCTGGCCTCAAACTTGAAATCCTTCTGCCTCAGCCTTCTAAAGTTGCCAGGATAGGTGTGTGCCATGACACCTGGCAATTTATGTTAATTCCTTGAATGCATGTGAAGAGTAGGAGCCACCTGCCAACTTGGACATAAGTGTTGGACTCTAGACTGTAATTATGCTGCACAAAATATTAATTGCAAAGAGAAATTTGGCAAAGCTTTGATGCAGGTCAAGGAAAATAAATGTTGGAAATGGTAGGTATAGCACATCTACAACAAATCAAACAGCTGGGTAGAGTGGTGAATGCCTGTAATCCCAGCTATTCAGGAGGCTAAGACAGGAAAATCACAAGTTCCAGGATAGGCTGTACAGTTTAGGAGATTGTGCCCCAAAATAAAGGGAAAAAGATGGAGTTGTGGCTCAGTGGTAGAGTGCTCGCCAAGCATGCATGAGGCACTCGGTTGGATCCTCAGCACCACATAAATAATAATAATAATAATAATAATAATAATAATAATAATAATAATAATGTGTCCACCTTAAAAAAAACTAAAAAAGAAATTACATAAATAAATAAATATTTTTTAAAAATAAAGGGAAAAAAGGATTGGGATGTAGGTCAGTGGTAAAGCACTGGTTTAACATATGTAAGGCCTGGGTTCAATCCCTTGTGTGGGGGGTGGGGGTGGGAAATCAAGACTGCATCTGTTTAAGAAGGTGCATATGATGGAAAAAGCAGAAACATTTCCAGCCTTTCACCTGGTAGAATTTTGCCTTGGAATTTGGGACAAGAAATTTTATTTATTTATTTAGTTATTTTTTCAGCACTGGGGATTGGAGCAACAACCTTGCACTTGGTAGGCCAAGTGCTCTACCACTGAGCTACATCCCAGACCAAATTCTTAAGTTTCAAACCACTTGAGTTTTTTGTTTTGTTAATTTTCTCTTTGGGTGTTTGAATGAACTCTAGATAAAATCTCCACCAGGTGTCAGTAAGCTGCAGATATGAAAACATCCTACTCAGAAGACCCCTGGATGTCACCATTTCCCTTCTTTCCCCAAGCAATGGCTACATGTTTAGTGAAGTCTCACTGGACGCAGCGTGTCTCCTCCAGATGCTGTGGCTTCAATAAATTCAGGGAAAATGAAGAATGGCAGCTCCTCAGCCACCGCCAGGGGCTCCTGCGGCTGCATACCAGGCAATCCAGATGTCCTGTAAATTCAGTGTGCAGACTGGCGGAAGGCCAAGTGAAAATACGTCCACATCCCGGTAATACTCATGCATTTCTCCATCAGCGGCGTGGAGTTAGCAGGGAGGGATAACTCTGGTCTGAAAAAGTGAAGACCTAGTTTCTTGCTTTAAATCCATCACTAAATTGCTATGCGACCTCAGGTAAATGACTAAACGTCAATGGCGTTAACTTTTTCTCATTTGGAAAAAAATGAGAAATCATGGTTCGAGATCTTTTTTCCAGTCCCTCGAGATTATTTTTGTCCATATCTGTCTACCTATTTACAGATACTAGATGTATGACACTTCTTCCTTGTCCATCAGACTACTTTATTCCTTAGTGGCTGCTATTGTTCAGGCACAGTTTGAGCGTGTCCCCAAAGGCTCCTGAAGCGGGTGTCTGGTCCTCAGTGTGGCGATGCTAGGAGGTGGCGTGGAACCTGTAGGAGGAGGCGGGGCTAGTGGGAAGTGATTAGGTCCCTACGAGGGCTGCCTGAAGGAACTGGTGAATTTCTCCCGGGACTCTGGCTAGTTCTCGCGAGAGGGTTGTTAGAAAGGAGTGAGCCTGGCCCAGTCTCTCCCAGATCTCTCTTTTGTACACCTTTGCACTGTGTTGGTGGAACCCGGGAGTTAGGCAGTCAGGTGGATTCTTTGTGAAGCGAATTCAAAGGATAAGCTCCTTGGACAAGTGGAGGGTAGAGTAGTAAGATTTATTTAAAGCAGAGAAAGTGGAGTAGTATTTATTTAATGCAGAGAAAGACTCCCACATCAGGTACCCAAGGGCGGGTACCACTGGCTAATTTTTGTGGGGGGAGGGGTGGCTAGGTTGGTGGGGGTATATTTAAAAGCTATTTACTAGCTCCGCATGGATGATTGATTGAGGGGACATCCATACTAATGAGGGTTGTTGGTATGGACCAATCAGAAGTACATACTTTCAGTCCCTTATTTGCATAGTTAAGAGGAAGGGTCCCACTTTGTGGTTTGACTTGTCTGTTAGAGGAAGCACTTTGGGTAGGGCTCTGCTTTGTGGTCGTCTGTTGTTAGGGGTAGGGGTAAGGGTAACTAAGGAAGGGCTGCTGTGGTTGAAGCTGTTAGGAACAGAAACAGACGTTCTAACTCAGAAGAAGTCGTGGTTACCCAGGATGTTCTGCAGACCCGATGTCTCCTTGGCATGATGTTCCCCTCCCCTCCTTGCCTTCTCCAAAAGCCCTTATCCCATGCCTATGGGAAGTCTACCTTCCTGCCTCAATACCAGTGATGCAGCCCAGTGGACATTCAGCAGAGGTGACCTGATGCCTGCACCATACCACTGAGTCTCCAGAACTGAGCTTTGTAAACTTCTTTCCTTTATGTTGTAAAATACCCAGCATCAAGTATTTTGTTATAATAGCAGAAAATGGATCAATACACAGGCCTTACTTGAGATAAGTGAAGGAGGCTGCTTTCTAGAAAGTGAGAGAAACCAGGGGTGAGTGAAAATGCAATGAGTTTCGAGTTTCAAATACCAAACTTGGGATGGCTGAAATCCCCATAGGTGATTTGGACTACCAGTAGTATCAACTGGTAGATGAATTGAGAGGACAGACTAGATTTGAAAACCTGGCCTGTTAAGCTCGGAGACATACTGAAGTAAGTTAATTGACTTCTTCCTTTTTTTTTTTTTTAGTACTGGGGATTAAACTCAGGGTGCTTAACCACAGAGCTACATCATCAGCCCTTTTTATTTTTTATTTTGAGACAGGGTCTTGCTATGTTGCTTAGGGCCTCCCTAATTTGCTGAGGCTAGTCTCAAACTTGAAATTTTCTTGCCTCAGCCTCCCAAGTCATTGGAATTACAGGCATGTGCCACTGTACCCTGCATTTAATTGACTTCCTACTTCCTTCCTTTCAAGTAACTATTAGGGATCTCTTAGGACATTTCTCAAAGAAATACATCCTACAGGGCTGGGGATATAGCTCAGTGTAGAGCACTTGTCTTGCATGTACTGGCCAATCCCCGCACTACAAAAAGAAAAAAAAAAAAAAAAAAGAAATATACCTTACATTACAACCCAGAACACATATTTGCATGCATACATACACAAAAATATTTTTATGCCATTGCACCATTTTCTATTCTGTTGTTTATTTTGTGGTGCTTTGGATTGAACCCAGGGCCTCATGCATACTCGGAAAGTCCTACCACTGAGCTACATCCCCAGACCTTTTTATTTTGAAGCAAAGATTCACTAAGTTGCCAAGGCTGGCCTTGAACTTGGCAATCCTCCTGCCTCAGCCTCCTGAATATTGGGATTTCAGGTGTGTGTCACTGCACCAGACTTATTTGTGTCTAATTCTTGGCTTCCAATAGCATTTTAAAAGTTGTCTTGCTCAAAATAAATAAAGGTTGTGTTAGAATGATTTCCTAGTCTGTGTCAGGCCCTAGGTTCTCTCCCCAGTACTAGAAAAAAAAAAAAAAAAAAAAAGAGCAGCAGCTGTTTTGGGGGTAGAGGAACATGGCTAGCAGCTGTCTTTTTCTTGGATTTATTTGGGTTGTAGATTTTAGACCCAGATGTTTGTTATTCACTCTCAACTTTCCAGGCAATCTGCCAGTGGGATTGTGCTGCTGTTGGTCTCTGAGTTGATGGCTCAGCCGCCCTGCATCTTGGTGAAAGTGGGAGTAAAGTGGGGGATGCGTTAAACATGGTCTTAGCAGTGCGCAGTGGTGCACGCTTGTAATCCTAATGGCTTCAGAAGCTGAGATAGGACAATTGTGAGTTCAAAGACAGCCTCAGCAACATCGAGAGGCTAAACAACTGAGATCCTGTCTCTAAAGAAGATACCAAGAAAAAAACAACAACAACAAAAAAAAAACAGGGCTGGGGATGTGGCTCAGCTGTGGAGCGCCCTAAATTCCCTCAATTCCCAATCCCCCTCCCAAAACAAAAAAACAGCAACAACAACAACAAAAACAAAAACATGGCCTTATTGGGGCTGAAGGTGTCATTCGGTGGCAGAATGCATGGCACATGTGAGGCCCTAGGTTCAATCCCCAGCATTTAAAAGCAAAGCAAAACAAAACAAAACAAAACCCCTGCAAAAAAAGTAAAGATTCACAGCTTTTTCCTAGTATTCAGAATGTAGTGGGTATCTGTTGAATCACCTTGCCTGCAAGGTTGTTCTTTAAAAGAAATGTGGATTTTAAATTTCGAAAAACTGGATGATTTAGAAATGTAATCCTCTTCTGCTTAACATTAGCATTCTTACTGAAAAGGGATTGTTTTATATGCAACTGTTATTTTGAAGCAAATATTCACTAAGTTGCCAAGGCTGGCCTTGAACTTGGCAATCCTCCTGCCTTAGCCTCCTGAATATTGGGAGCCTATTTTTTATGTTATTTTAAACAAGAAAAATTATAGTATGTCATTACCAAGCCCCTCAACCCATTTTTTTAAATGTAGCTAAAGCATGGCAATATACCTAAGTATAATTTTAATAAACACAAACTCATTTACCTTTGTTAGTTAAGTGTTTAACACATTGCTACTTGATCACCAAGTAATTAACATGAGCAGTAATGAACAGTGGCTTTTGTGCAGGGGAAGGCTGCTGTCCAAGGCAACCTAGTGTCTTCCTCAGTTGGACTGAGCTAGAAACAGGCTTCTTCCTAACTCTGGGACGCGGGCCCCCACTCCACCTTTTATAGCATTTACTTCAGAAACTTATAGTTGCAGAGTTTTTCTTTGCCCTTTGAAGTATTAATAATAATAATAACAATTATTATTATCATTATTATTTTAAGCCTTGTTAATGTTATGATCCAGGAAAAGACTCAAAAACCTGGCCTGGGGTTGGCCACTGCAGCACAGGCCTCGAGTGCTAGCTACTCAAAACGCTGAGGTGGGAGGATTACTTGAGTCTAGGAGTTTAGTAAAGAAAACAAAAATCTGGGAACCATTTCTTTGTGGTATTTTGTTTTGTTTTGTGATGTTTGGGATAGAGTCCAAGGCCTCACCCATGTGAGTCAAGTACTCTACCACTGAGCTACATCTCCAGCCTCTGGAATCATTTCTTTGAATACAGTTAGCAAAGCACTTGGCATGCCTATCATTCAGTTTCTGTGGGAGGCTAGGATCCTAATTTCAAGTTGTCTTGCTCCAAGTTATAGACTACTTCCTAATACAAAAATAGGAGAAACTTATTTCTCTGAGCTTTGAAGTCTGACAGGGAGCCAGCACAATGGTGTTCTGGCGAAAACCCTCTTGCAGGTTGCAGACTGCTAACTTTTCATTGCATTCTCATATGGAGAAGAAAAGGACTTTTCTTTGAGTAATGACAGCACACACACAATGAAATACAATCATCCTTGAAAGAGAAAGGAACTCTGTTACTTGTCACAACATGGACGAACCTGGAGGTCATCATGCTAAGTGAAATAAGCCAGGCATAGAAAAACATACACACCATGATCTCACTTAATTTGTGGCATCTGAAACAACTGAGTTCATAGAAGCAGAGAATAGAATAGTGGTTGTTTGAGGTTAGAAGGGAGGGAGAATGGAGATATGTCAGGCAAAGGGCACAAGGTTTCAGTTAGACAAGAGGAAGAAGTTTCAGATGTACTTCATAGCACAGTGACTGTGTTAATGGAATAATGATTTCAACATTGCTAAGAGTAAATTTCAAATGTTCTCATTATGAAAAATGGTACATATGTGAGGTGATGGATATGTTAACTAGCTTGAATTAATCATTCCATATTGTGTACCTATATCATCATATCACCCCATAAATACAGACAATAAATAAAACCAACAAGCAAACACAGATGGCTTCTGATTTCCCCCTCACATCCTGCAGCTCACTACTAGCTCACTCCAGTCCTTAGAAAATCCTATCCCCTCTCCTACAACAGAGTTTAGTTCAGGCTTAGCTCTGGCCTCACTCCCCATGCAGTAGCCATGGATAAAATCTTTGTTCAGTTCTTTGTGTGTGTGTGTGTTTGTGTGTGTGTGTGTGTGTGTGTGTGTGAGAATGTGCTTGTGCGTGCAAGTGGTGCTAGGGCTGGAACCCAGGGACTCACAGCACATGCTAGGCAAGTGTTCTACCACTGCTGCTGAGCTGCACTCCCTGTCCTTGTGTGTGTGGTACCAGGGATTGAACCCACAGGGGCACTCTAATGCTAAACTACATCTCCAGTGATTTTTTTAAAAAATTATTTTCAGAAAGGTTCTAGCTAAATTACCCAGGCTGGTCTTGAATTTGTGATCCTCTTACCTTAGTCTCCTCAGTGGATGGGATTACAGATGCCTGCCCCCGCACCCAGCTGTTTAACTTCATGTTTAGTGCACTTTTTCTTTAACACCATCCATGGTTTTGAATTTCACCCCTTTTGTTGACATTTAGCTGCACAATTTTCCAGAAATTTAACAGGGATTCTATAATTGTTTCTACAGTTGCCGTAACAAAGCACTACAAATAAGATGGCTTTAAAAACAGAAGATTTTCTCACAGTTCTGGAAGCCAGATATCCAAAATCAAGGTGTTGGTGGAGCTGTGCTCTTTCTGAAGGCTCTAGGAAAGAATCTGTTCTGTGCCTTTCCTGATCCTGCCATTAAGTCCTTGGCATTCCTTAGCCACAGATGTGACTCTCCAGGGAGTGGCATTCCCCCTGCACATCTCTGTCTCTTACCTGCTTTTAAGGACACTGGTCATATTGGATTAAAGGTTCGCGCTACTTGAGCATGACATCCTCTTAGTTTATATCTTAATTAAATATGCAAAGACTATTTCTAAATAAGGTCACATTCATAGGTCCAGGGTTATGACCTTAATGTATCTTTTTGTAATGATGTAAAGGAACTCATAATGGACTCTAATTAAATAGCAATAGTATTTAGGATGAAAGACTTTTCCTATATTTCATTTTTTAAAAAAGATTCTTATGTTTATTATATAAGATTTTTCTTATGTAAATGTTGACTAGAAATGTTGTGTTGAGAAACGCATATGTCCTTTGAAGTTTGGGTATTAAAAATGAGGAAGTGGGGGGCTGGGGATGTGGCTCAAGCGGTAGTGCGCTCGCCTGGCATGCGTGCGGCCCGGGTTCGATCCTCAGCACCACATACAAACAAAGATGTTGTGTCTGCCGATAACTAAAAAATAAATATTAAAAATTCTCTCTCTCTCTCTCTCTCTCCTCTCTCACTCTCTCTTAAAAAAAAAATTGAGGAAGTGGGGAAGAGGGTTTGAGAGACCTGGTAAAGGGTGAGTAACAAGCGCTCTCTCTAGATGGCACCCTTGGGATTGGGGAGAGTGAACCTTCTTCAAAGAGGAATCAAGGGATGGGTCAAAGGCAAAAATCCAGGGCTAGGGGTGCAGCTCAGTTGTAGAGCTCCTGCCTAGCATGTGTAGGCTCTATCACCTACATGACACATAAAGTAAAAATAAAAATAAAAACAAGCAAGTAGAAAATGTAAACAAGTAAAGAGATTTATTTTTTAGGGTTTTATTTTTTTTTTTGTGTGTGTGTGTGTGTGTGTTTGGAATTAAACCCAAGGCCTTGCCCATGCTAGGCAAGAACTCTGCCAGTAAGCTGCATCCCCAACCTTTTTTATTTTATTTTGAGACAGAATCTCCTTAGGTTGCCCCAGCTGGCCTCAAATTTGTGATCCTCCTGCCTCAGCCTCCTGAGTCACAGGGATTACAGGTGTGCGCCGCTATGCCTGGCAAGGAGATTGATTTTTTTATTTAGACTACTGAGGTAGGAAGTGTACCCTACATTCAAAGATTGAACAGTCTTAGCAGAGTGCCTTTGCTGTAGACTCATAGAGGGATGAATAAACAGGCTAGAGGTGAGGTTATAATGTACAGTGGGGTAGTTTTGCAAGCAGAATTCTCAACTGAACAGGAAATGTTTTTCTCTGTGGTTAGTTTCAGGGGAACAAAGAATTGTAATCTTAGTCAGTTATAACAAAGAAGGGAGAGTTGGACACTCTGTGTTTGACATTGTCACAGGTGAACAAGGAAGTCATCCATGAAAATCATGGGAGTCATGAGAGAGCAGACAATAGTTTTACCTAAGTCCTATAGGGAACGATTATTAGATTAAATTGTTTCCTAGAACACAAAAGATTGGTGGGTTTTAAACTGAAAGCTTTTCCCCTAAGATCTGGAATAGAGTATTCACTCTTAACCACTCTTACTCAATGTAGCACTAGAAATTTTAGCCAGAGAAATTAGACAAGAGAAAGAAATAAAAGGCATTCAAACAAGAATGGAGGAAGTCAAATTATCCATGTTTGAAGATATGATTCTGTATCTAGAAAAATCTAAGGGCTACACAGAAGGACCATTAGAATTAATAAACAAATTCACTATATATGCAGTATACTAAATTCACAATACTAAAATAAATAATATTTTTATACATCAGCAATAAACTTCCAAGAAAAAAAAATGACAGAAATACCATTCACAGATTCATAGTAACTGCCAATAAAACAAAAAAAATCCCAACCGATGTGATTCTGCAATCTGTATTTGTGGTAAAAATGGGAGTTCATAACCCACTTGAATCTAATGTATGAAATATGATATGTCAAGAGCTTTGTAATGTTTTGAACAACCAATAAAAAAAAGAATCCCTAGGTAAAAATATATCCAGGGAAGTGAAAGACTTCTACTATGAAAATTATAACATTCTGATGAAAGAAATTGAAAAAGACACAACAAAATGCAAAGGCCTCTCATGTTCATGAATTGGAAGAAATAATATTATTAAAATGTTCATACTGGGGCTGGGGTTGTGGCTCAGCGGTAGAGAGCTCGCCTAGCATGTGCGATCCCTAGGTCGATCCTCAGCACCAAATAAAAAGAAATAAAATAAAGGTAATTGACAAATACAACTAAAAAATAAATATTTAAAAAAAAATGTTCATACGGGCTGGGGATGTGGCTCAAGCCATAGCGCGCTCGCGTGGCATGCGTGCGACCCGGGTTCGATCCTCAGCACCACATACCAACAAAGATGTTGTGTCCGCCGAGAACTAAAAAATAAATATTAAAAATTCTCTCTCTCTCTCCTCTCTCACTCTCTCTTTAAAAAAAATGTTCATACTGTACAAAGTGGTTTATAGATAATATAATCCCCATCAAAATACCAATATTCACCAAATTAGGGGAAAAAAATAGAAAAATTAGGAAAAAAAATTAGAAAAAAATAAGTGTTCGGAAATAGCTCAGTGGTAGCATGTGCAAATACCTGGAGTCAATCACCAAAAACAAACAAAAAACCTCATAAGTCACAAAAGCAAAAATAGCATTATATCAAGAACCTTTGACATTGCCAAGAAAACAACAGAGTGGAAAGACGATGTACAGAAAATATTTGCAAACCATTAATCCAACAAAAGATGTGTTATGGTTTACATGCAATGTGTGCCCCAAAATCTCGTGAATGAGACAATGCAAGAATGTTCAGGGGCTGAAGCTGTGGCTCAGTGGTAGCATACTTGCCTGGCATGTGTGAGTCACTGGGTTCCATTCTCAGAACCACATATAAATTAAAAAAAGAAATAAAGGTCTATCAACAACTAAATAAATAAAAATTAAAATAAAAAAGAAAGAATGTTCAGAGGTGGAAACAATTAGATCATGAGAGCTGTAACCGAATCTGTGGACAAATCCACCCATGTGGATTAACTGGATGGTAACTAAGCAAGTAGGGTGTGGCTGGAGGACATGGGTCACTGGGTGGGTGTCTTTGGGGTTTATATTTTGTCCCTGGTGAGCAGAGCTCTCTCTGCTTCCTTATTGCCATGTCCTGAGCTCTTTTCTCCACCACACCCTTCTGCCATGTTAGACCTCACCGCAGGCTCAGAGCTAGGCAGTCAGCTTACAGGGACTGAACCTTTGAAACCATGAGCCAAAATAAACTTTTCCTCCTTGACATTGTTCTTGTCAAGTCTCTTGGTTACAGAGACAAAAAAAAAAAAAAAAAAAAAAAAAAAAAACTGACCCCAAACAGTGTATAATATCCAAAGTAAATGAAGAGCTCAAAAAATTCAACAATAAAAAAACTGCCAGGTGCAGTGACACATGCCTGTGATCCTAGTGGCTCAGTAGGCCGAGACAGGAGGATCACGAGTTCAAAGCCAGCCTCAGCAATGGTGAGGTGCTAAGCAACTCAGTGAGACCCTGTCTCTAAATAAAATAGAAAATAGAGCTGGGGATGTGGCTCACTGGTTGAGTGCCCCTGAGTTCAATCCTCAGTACCAAAAAATAAAAATAAAAAAACAACAACCAAGTAACCCAATGAAAAAACAGGGCGAATAATCTGAATAGACATTTCTCAAAAGCAGACATAGAGAAGGCCAAAAAATACATGTAAAAATGTTCAACATCATTATGCTTCAGGGAAATATAAATCAAAACCACAACGAAGGGGATGGGGGGCATGTATCTCAGGGTAGAACACATGCTTAACATGAGGCCCTGGGTTCAATTCCCAGCCAAAAAAATAAATAAATAAAATAAAATACAAGGAGAAATGATTTTGTTGTGGAGAAGACATGTTTCTGAGAAGGGTCTAAGGGGTTTGCAGAGAGAAGAGGAAACTTGACCTGGGACCAGTAGGCATCAAGGATGGAAAAGAATTTCAGCGTGTGTCAGGCAAAAGCATAGATGACAGAGATTTATTTGGGAAAATAGAAACGTACTCGATAGAGAATGGGGGGCCATCTCAAAAGTGATGCCTTTGGTTGGAGTAAAGCAAGAAATACCCTTTGGAGGGAAAATGCAGGCTACCCCCAGAGGGAGAGACAGCAACTCAGTGGTGTGGGGTGTTACTATTTATAGAGGGGCAGTTGTTAGGGTCTGGGCTAGAGGTGGAGCCAGATTGGAATTACATAATTTCATGCCAGATTTTCCTTTCCTTGCCCATTGCTTTCATGTGATGAGGACATGGATCAAAAGAGTGTTCTCTGCATTCCAGTGGTTCGTGAGTTTTTTTCTGTATTTCAATGGCTTATGAGCACCTCTTTGGAGACTTAGTATCATTCCCTTTAATCTCAAATTTCTATCATCTCATCTATCATCTGGTTAGAATGGCTAATTATCAAAAAGAAAAATAAATGCTGGTGAGGATGTTGAGAAAAGAAAACTCATTTATACTGTTGGTGGGAATGTAAATTAGTATAGCCATTATGGAAGACAATGTGGAGATTTCTCAAAAAACTAAGAATACGATCTAGCTGTCCTACTTCTATGTGTGTGTGTGAATGTGTGCTTGTGTTATCTATCTTTAAAAGAAAAGAAGTCAGCATATTAAAGAGAGACATACACATCTGTTTATTGAAGCATTATTCACAATAGCCAAAATTTGGAATCAACCTAGGTGCTTAACAAATGAATGGATAAAGAAAATGTGGTACATATATAAAATGGAATATTATTCAGTCATAAAAAATAAAACCTTGTCTCTTGAAGCAAAATGGATGGAACTGGAAGACATTAAGTAAAATAAGTGAGATCTTGACAGAGGAATACTACTTGTTCTTTCTCGTGTGGAAGATACAAAATGTCAATCTGAGTGTAGACTAGTGATTTCTAAAAGCTGGGAAAGGTTGTGAGCAGGGCAACAGAGAGAGGTTGAATAATGGATATTCAAACTTAAATTAGATAGAGGGAACAAGTTCTAGTGTTCTACAGCACAGTAGGGTGACTTAGTGTTACTAGACCAGTCTGCCTACTCACCCAGTGACAGGCCAATTAAGTTGAGAGACAAGGTATTGAGGTCATCTGGCTCAATGAGAAGTAAGGGGGGACTCTTGTCACAAAGCCTCTATGGCTTAAAAGCTTATATAGTTACCTAATGGTGTTCTCAGAGCAGAGGATGCCTCTTTCTTAGGGGTATGAGCCAGATGTGCACATCAGATCCTTACCACCTAGTCCTGAGCATCTTTTCAGTTCTGCAAATCTCAGGAACCAAATCAGTTCTTCTGAGAATAAGAATTTTAGTTTGAATCCATCCCATTTATTAATTCTTGGTTTTATTTCCTGCAGGACCTAATCCAACATGATGAAGATGTTAGCCTACTTATTCTTCTATCAAGTACAGGGTCTTTGGTCTAATTCCTAGGTCCTTGATCCACTTTGAGTTGAGTTTCATGCATGGTAAGAGACAGTGGTCTAATTTTATTTTGCTGCATATGAATTTCCAGTTTTCCCAGCACTATTTGTTGAAGAGGCTATCTTTTCACCAATGTATGTTTTCGGCCCCTTTGTCTAGTATGAGATAACTGTTTTTATGTGGATTTGCTCTGTCTCTTCTATTCTGTATCATTGGTCTACATGTCTATTTTGGTGCTAATAACATGCTGTTTTTGTTACTATAGCTCTGTAGTATAATTTAAGTTCTGGTATTGTGATGCTTCCTGCTTCACTCTTCTTGCTAAGGATTGCTTTTACTATTCTGGGTCTCTTATTTTTCCAAGTGAATTCCATGATTGCCTTTTCTATTTCTATGTGTAATGTTGATAGGATTTTAATTGAAATTGCATTAAATCTGTATAACACGTTTGGTACTATGACCATTTTGACAATATTAATTCTTCCTATCCAAGAACATGGGAGATCTTTCCATCTTCTGAGATCTTCTTCAATTTCTTTTGTTAGTGTTCTGTAGTTTTTCTTGTATAAGTCTTTTACTCTTTTGTTAGATTGATTCCCAAATATTTTATTTTTTTGACACTATTATGAATGGGGTAGTTTTTCTAATACATCACTAACGTATAGAAATGCATTTGATCTATGGGTGTTGATTTTATATCCTGCTATAGAGTAGGAGAACATCTTTTCTACACACCCTCAGAGCACTAATCTCCAGGATATATAAAGATCTCAAAAAACTTAACACCAAAATAAATAAGTGATAAGTAACCCAATCAATAAGTGGGGTAAGGAACTGAACACTTCTCAGAAGAAGATATGAAATCAACCAAAAATATATTAAAAAATGTTCAATTTCTCTAGTAATTAGAGAAATGCAAATCAAAACTATTGTAAGATTTCATCTCACTCCAGTCAGAATGGAGATTATCAAGAATCCAAACAATAATAAATGTTGGCAAGGATTTGGGGAAAACGGTTCACTCACACATTGCTGGTCCCGCACTGCAAATTGGTGCAACCACTATGGAAAGCAATATGGAGATTCCTTAGAGAACTTGGAATGAAACCACCATTTGACCCAGTTATCCCACTTCTTGGCATATACCCAAAGGACTTAAAATCAGCATACTACAGAGATGCAGCCGCATCAGTGTTCACAGCAGCTCAATTCTCAATGGCTAAACTGTGGGACCAACCTAGATGCCCTTCAACAGATGAATGGATAAAGAAACTGTGGTATGTATATACAATGGAATATTACTCATCATTAAAAGAGAATAAAATTATGGCATTTGTAGGTAAATGGATGGAGTTGGAGAACATCATGCTAAGCAAAATAAGCCAATCCCAAAAAACCAAAGGCCGAATATTCTCTCTGATAAGTGGATGCTGATCCATAATGAGGGTTTGGGGGAGAATGGGGAACTTTGGGCAAATGGGGAGGGAAAGAAGGAGGAGAGGGCATGGGGGCAGGAAAGATGGTGGAATGAGATGAACATCATTGCTCTAGTTACAGGATGACTGCTCATATGATGCGACTCTACATCATGTAAAACCAGAGAAATGAAAAGTTGTGCGTCCATTTGTGTACAATGAATTGAAATGCATTCTGCTGTCATATATACCTAATTAGAACAAATTAAAAAATAAATAAATAAAATAGATGAATTCTTCTTTAGGCTGTTCTTGTCTCTGTGGAGTTCCACATGACACAATGGACCAGTTGGAGGGTGGGCATAGCTGCCCAGGCCCTCCTGCTGATTGCCAAACTCCCTATAATGAATGAAAACACTTGTAATGGTTTTGGTACTTCTCGGGAACCTGTTATGTATTTTAGGAAGAACTAGAAATGAGGAGCTCGGAGACTCTAAACATAAAGAAATGATAGGGAGATAATAACACTAAATTATTTGATCAGAACAGACTGTCTACTGTGTTGAAACATGATACTATACCTTTTGGAAGTATACAGTATTTTTTTTATTTTTGCAAAATGAACATCACAGTTGTGGGACACTGCTGCCATCAGGTGGTGATATTCGCTTAACAACGGACTTGAAACAGGTTCTTGCATTAGACTCCAGCAGGCTTTGAGCAACCCAGGTGTAGGCCCCAAACCTCTGGGATGCAGGAAGAAAACACTACAAGTTTCACTTTATTTTATTTTTAATTAAAAAAAGCAAAAAATTTAAACTTTACTGATATCTGATATTCAATATACCTGAGTGCACTGGGTTCCTCACCCTGATAGCTTCCTTAGTACTGCATATCACCTTCTTAGGAAGAAGTAGAAGTCTCCCACACTGTGGCAACTTTCCTCCCTGAACTCCTTCCAAGTGCAGCCACCTATGGCAGATCGTGAATGACTCGCAAAATACAGATGATGTTATCTAGTTCCAACTAAACCTTTTCTTGCACAATGGACCAGTGGCTTTAAAAGACTTGAAGAGAAAGAGTCTGTTTTCAAGATAACAGTGCCCGTGCCAGCAGCTGAGCCAGGGCTACCCAGCACATCTTCCTATAGAATGGAAGCTCCTCATTAGCTACTTGTCAAAAAAAATATTGCTAACTAATACTTAAGAATGATTTTTTTCTCTTTCTTTTTTTTTCTTTCCTTTGCTTTTCTCCTCCTCCTCCTCCTCCACTTCCTTCTTCTTCTTCTTCTTCTTCTCCTTCTCCTTCTCCTTCTCCTTCTCCTTCTCCTTCTCCTTCTCCTTCTCCTTCTCCTTCTCCTTCTCCTTCTCCTTCTCCTTCTCCTTCTCCTTCTTCTTCTTCTTCTTCGAGGATCAAATCCAGGGATGCTCTATCACTGAGCTACATCCCCAGCACCTCTCCTCCTTTTTAAGACATTAAGTTTTCCAGGCTGGCCTTGAACATGAAAACCTCCTGTCACAGCCTCCCAAGTAGGTGGCATGCAGCTGACAACTTTTAATATATAATTGATCTGTTTCCATTACCTTCACTTAGTTTTTCTATCTCAAATTCCCCAAGTTTTATCAATCAATATTTATTGAACACATACTCTGTGCTAGAAAACGCTGGGCTGAATAGAACTTAGGCCTGTCACTTTTCCATTCTCTGCGGAGGTCAAAGGTGTAGTGGTAAAAGGTTTTTCTCTTAGAGAAAAGCTGGAGGGAGACTGAGGAAAGTGTCCTAGACATTGAAAACCGGAGGTAGGAGGAGAAAGGGAAATGAGACACATTAATAGTTACTAAAAGGGAAAATTTGAATTGACTTTGGGGGTCTCTGTTTTCAGGAAAACTACTTTAATGGGTCTTTTGATAATAGAAAAGTAAAACCAAAGTTCATTTTGGGAATGAAGATGTGTTAGGAAGATGTTTTGCTTGGTATCATAATGCTCAGTCTTTGTTTCAGATGCCAATTTGTGCCAATTTAGAAAAGACGACGTGGATTTTGAGAAAAAGAAAAAAGAATGTTTATTGTTTTGCTAGCAAAGGAGAAAGTTCTGGTTCCAGAGGCTGTGGTTCTGCCCATCAGAGAAATCAGTGGGCTTTTAAAGCAGTCTTTTAAAGGCTAATATTCCAGGTGTGCCTTGGCAGGGGGTTCCAGGAGGAGCCCGAGTGTGTTGAAATTCACTTGTTAATTTGAGAGACAGTCACTTCCTAGTTCTGGTAAAAACTCCTTCCCATAGAGAACACATAACTCAAGGTAATCTTGTTCCTTGCCCCTAGGTTAGGGAGGGGGAGAGAGAGGAGACAAAAGAAAAAACTTGTCTCTTTTAAAATAAGCAGCAAGGGCTATATTAAAAGGTGAAGTGGGCCACTGTTATAATAACATATTGTCTTATTTTGCCTTCTTACAGGAATAAATGTTCTAACACCGTTTTTACTACACAGCTACTTGTACACACAGTTTTTTTTTTAAATCAATATGTAATGCTCAAGTTGAAACACAAGAGTGATAAAATGATTTATTAATAATATCTAGCTAATATATGTTTGTGTATGATCACACTGAGTCATAATGAAGAGTGAGATGCAAGGGCCTCTGTGTAGAATAAGAATGTGAAGACTATAAATGCAGAGAAATAGTTACGGTATGTTACTGACTTAAATGCTGTAAGTGGAATTTGCTTCAGGGAAATGATTCTCCAAAACAGTGAGTATCTAAATAAAATTTAAAGTCAAGGGGCTGGGGTTGTGGCTCAGTGGTAGAGCACTTGCTCTACCGGGTTTGAGCCTCAGCACCCCATAAAGATAAATATATAAAGGCATTATCCATCCACAACTAAAATATGAAAAAAATAAACATATTTTTTAAAAATTCAGAGTTAAGCAAAATACATACAATCTTTTAAAAATTTATTTATTTACATGCAGTCTTTTCTAGATTTTTCACAGTAGTGGCTTCCTGGGTTGAACCATGATGCAAAGAAAAGACCACTAACTCCAAGTTTAAATCAAAAAAAGCAAGCTTGTATTTGTGTACACTGGAGCTGGCCAGGACTGTCTCTCCTGAAAACCCCAGGCCAGAGATCAGTACCCCAGCTCTCCAGGAACCAGGTTTTTTTTTTAGGGACAAATGGTGGACCTTTATTTTATTTTTTTATATGCAGTACTGAGACCGGAACCCAGTGCCCCACACATGCCAGGCAAGTGTGCTACGGCTGAACTCCAGCCCCAGCCCAGGAACCAGGTTTTATAGCACAAAGAGTTACAAAGGGGGTGTCTTTGAGAACTTACAACTAACAGGATTTTAACAGGCATAATACAAAGGCAGATGGTAGGTTAATGATCTACATGGCATGACATTTCAAGATAGGGAGTAAATTCAGATCCCAACATCAGAATTTATGAGGCGCTGCTGAGGTTTCAGAGAGGATTATTATCTGGTCAAGGGAAGCCAGGATTTATGAGGTGCCACTAAGGTTTTAGAGAGGGTTATTTGGTCAGAGAAAGCCAGGCATGGGTGAGTTCAAGGCACGGGCAGAAATTCCAAACAAGTTTAGAAATGTCAGTAATTCATAGTAAAACAGAAATGAACTTTTCATGACTTTGTGATGAGATGGTTCCCAATCTTAAAATGGAATTAGGTTGGGTTCATCACCTGGAAAATTCAGTGTCTAGTAAAACCATGAAATATTTTGTAATATGTAAAGCAAAGTTACATTTAATTTCAGATAATCATAAATAGGTTTTTAACCTCCTTAGATGTGCAGAGGTACGCCGGAATCCTACCTTGGCTGAAGAACAGTTTTGCACTGTTCTATGCTATGGAATGTTCTTGGTCCCCACCCACCAACTAATGCTGGTGCTCATGCAAATTCCTCTACCCCAAACTCAGTCACTGGGACCGAGAGACTTCCAAATCGGCCCCTAGGGGGCAGTATTATCCTGGTGGAGAATCACTTGTGGGTGCATATTACCTTATTCTGTTGCCTGGGTAAGGGTGAATGGGGGACAAAGAATATTTTTTCCTTTTCCTAGTTCCATAGGGTAAAATGGAGTGCTGAGGCTTTTACACACATCAATGACAAAGACACCTCTGACAGCTTTCTGGAGTTTTGAGTTGTTTTGTTCAATTTGCCTGCTGTAGAAAGCTGGAGTCAAAGGGGCTGGGGGATATGAGGCCCTCAGTTTGAATCCCAGTACTGCAAACAAACAAAAGATGAGGGATCCTGAAACAAAAAATCTTACTGCAAAAATAATGACACAAATGCAGAAATATTGATGACATAGCAAAAATGTATGTGCATTTTTTAGTACACCCCAAAATACACACCATTATCATGACATTGAATTGACTTATTTATTCATTTATTTATATTTTTTTGGAACTGGGGATTGAACTCAGGGGCACTCCACTACTGAGTCACATCCCCAGCCCAATTTTGTATTTTATTTAGAGACAGGGTCTCACTGAGTGCCTTCCTTTTGCTAAGGCTGGCTTCCTCCTGTCTCAGCCTCCCCAGCTGCTGGAATTACAGGCATGTGCCACCACACCCGGCTATGACATTGTATTCAGAAAAAGTGGAGGCATTCTAAATATCCATGAACAGGAGACTAGATTCTAAAAAAGAAAAAACAAAAACAACAACAACAACCTATGGACATCCATAAACTGGAATCTAGCAATTGAACTTCTAAATATGTTTAGGGAAATTGTCTTTATTCTTTTTTATTACTTTATGGGGGGGGTAGTGGGAAGTGAATCCATGGCTACTTTACCACTGAGCTACATCCCCAGCCCTTTCACATTTTTTATTTTGAGACAGGGTCTCACTAAGGTGCTGAGGCTGACCTTAAACTTGTGATCCTGGTGCCTCAGCTTCCTGAGTTATTGGGATTACAGGTGAGTGCCACTGGAAATTTTCCATTCAGTCTTGGAACTGCTACATGCCAGAGACTATGTCTCCTCAGCCTATGTTACCTGTGGTGCATAGGCATGTTGACATCAGCTCTGGCAATGTTCTTGTCCGGCTTGTGATTACAGAACCCGTGACAGAAGAAATGGGGATGGTCAGTTTTCTCTGCACCTGCAGGCTACTTGGACTTGAACTTGGTTCTGTAGTCCTCTGATCAATTCTCTGTTGAGTTAACTCCTTTTTCTGCTTATGTCAGTCAGAGTGGACTACTGTGGCTTGCAAGTGGAATGCTGGGTGAGCAGAAACTTTCTCTCTAAAGTAGAAGAGCCGTCAGACTC
Source organism: Ictidomys tridecemlineatus (assembly GCF_052094955.1). Classification (NCBI taxonomy): domain Eukaryota; kingdom Metazoa; phylum Chordata; class Mammalia; order Rodentia; family Sciuridae; genus Ictidomys; species Ictidomys tridecemlineatus. The sequence continues at coordinate 76,665,506 of NC_135482.1, read as the reverse complement.
TTGCTGAGAAAGTCGCTCTCATTTTGTTTAGCCAGGGGCTTCCATAGTGACCTGTCTCTTGTGTACCAGGTCCCTAGTTATCCCCGATGAAGTTCAATGGCAACGTCTCTGAGAACAGTCAACAGTAGAGAGCAGGTGAGAGAAGTGGAGATGCCTGGCCTATTCTACCAAATAAAAATGAATATTACTAAACATTTATGGCACTCTGAGCATGGACTGGTCCGTGTCAGACGCTATAATGATTTAATCTTCACAACATTTTAAGGCAGGAACCTAATGTGTGGAATCCAATTTATGGACCAGGAAATTAAGGTTTATAAAGTGTGAAGAGGTAGGTGATTTTAATCCAGATTGTGTGTTTTGAGAACCTATTGACCTTAATTAAAAATGCTACAGTCTCCAAAAGTGTATGAGCTATGGGACATTTTTTTCAGGCTGATGTGAAAACAAAGATCAAATGTTAAAAAAAAAAAAAAAAAAAAAAACAACGTTGAATTGACTTGCTATGCTATGTACTGAGAGAGACCAGAATAAGGTGTAGAAATGATAAGATTATATGTGGATGTGCTTGCTGTGCTTCTGAGAACTTCTTCCTGTAAGGTGCTGGACTCTGCTTACTTTAACATTGTGTGATGAGTGTGGGATAAAGGTGGCACTGGCTTCAGTTGCTTGCCTTTACTAGACAGAGGCTGGTTGAATTCAGAATGAATAGGCTGTTTGAATGAGAAGGTCCCGGGGTAAAGTCAGATATATCTCTTGATTGTTTGGTGACCAGCTGGTTCAGGAACAGTAACAGCAATAGCAAAGTCCTTGACTAAAACACTTTCTATGGATGGAAGTTTTTGCAAACTAAATATTTTGCATTGATGTCCAAAGAACTAAGCCAATTGTTTTAGTCAGCTTTCCATCACTGTGACAAATTACCTGAGATAAACAATTTAAGGGAAAGAAAGGTTTCTTTTGGTTCTCAGTTTTCGTCCATGGTCACATGGCCTGGTTGCTTTAGGTTTGTGGTGAGACAGAATATTATAGTGGGGAGTGTATGATGAAACACAGCTGCTCACCCCATGGTGGCCAGGAAGTGAAGAAAGAAAGGTGATGAGGCCCAATGTCACCTTAAGGGCATAATTACAGTGACCTAATTTCCTTCCATTAGGGCCCAATGGAAGGAAATTAGGTCACTCTTAAAGATTCCATCTTCTTTCAACAGAACCATAACAATAAGTCTTTAGGATATGAGCCTTGTATTAGTCAGGTTTCATTGCTGTGACAAAATACCTGAGAAAAAGGAAATATTTATTTTGGCTTGTGGTTTCGGAGTTTCAGTCCACAGTCAGGTTACCTTGTTGCTTTGGGCCTCAGTTAAGGTGAGCATCATGACACAAAGACTGGCAGAGGAAAACTGCTTACTTTATAGCAGCCAGGAGGCAGAGGAAGAGAGAGGAGGAGGAGGAGGAGGTTGGAGACAAGGTACAGTCACAAAGGCTCATTCCCTCAGGACCCCCTCCCTCTAACTTGCTTCTACCTCCTGTAGCTTCTACCGTCTGGCAATAGCCCATTCAGTTATGAATCCCTGGATGGGTTATTCCACTGAAGAATTCAGAGCCCTCATGATCCAGTCACTTCCCAGAGGCACCACTTCTAAACACTGCAGGGTCGGGGACCAAACTTTCAGCACGTGAGCCTTAGGAGGACATTTCAGATCCAAATCAGAGGAGGCTTTTGGGACATTCAAGATCCAAACCATACCCCAATGCTGTGACATCTCATGTACACACCAGTTGAAGAGAAATACTTGTAAACTATTTCATGCTCCATATCTTAAATCCATTCACCTCTGCCTTCTCAGGAAGGAGTTTGTGGGATGTAACAAATTCACAAGTGGAAAGAGATACAGAAGTGATAGAAAGAAACCAACACATGAAGCAGGCTTAAGCATATAAAGACCATTAGTCTGACTCTTCTACCAGATGTCAGTAAACATGGTGTATTTTACTAGGAGAAATGCTAGCATTAAAGAGAATGGGCAAGCAGCAAGGGAAGGCCAAGAGAGCCATGAGATGTATTAGGTCCATGCAAGTCTGCCCACCTGTGAAGGAGGAAGAAGCACCTAAAATTATATTATTGAAACCTGGTGTGGTAGTGCTCGCCTGTAATCCCAGTGGCTCAGAAGACTGAGACAGGAGTTCAAAGCCAGACTTAGCAAAAGTGAGACGCTAAGCAACTCAGACCCTGTATGTAAATAAAATACAAAATAGGGCTGGGGATGTGGCTCAGCAAGTTAAATCCCCAGTACACCCCCACACAAACAAAGTAAAGTTATATTATTGATTTGTTTGAATCAAGATACAAAATTTAAAAAGTTCACTCATTGCATTTTTGTCTCATAAAATTTTTTTTTCTTAAAGAGAGAGTGAGAGAGGAGAGAGAGAGAGAGAGAGAGAGAGAGAGAGAGAGAGAGAGAGAGAGAGAGAGAGAGAGAGAATTTTTAATATTTATTTTTTAGTTCTCGGCGGACACAACATCTTTGTTTGTACGTGGTACTGAGGATCGAACCCGGGCCGCACGCATGCCAGGCGAGCGCGCTACCGCTTGAGCCACATCCCCAGCCCTCATAAAATTTTTTTAAAAAAAATTTGTGGAGGAAACAAGAAATTAAAATCCAAAGAAAAATGACAATTCATAAACAGAATCAGCTAAGTTTATTATTGAAATAAATAAATAAATGTTTTAAAATTACATATTCAGGCAGCTCATGAGTGATTACAAAACTATCATAGGTATTTAGCTGTTCAATCTGGATTTTTTTTTTTTTTGGTACCAGGGATTGAATCCAGAATTCTTAACCACTGAGCCACATCCTCAGCCTTTTTGTTTGTTGAGACAGGAAGTAGCTAAATTGCTTAGGGCCTCACTGAATTGCTAAGGCTGGCCTTGAAAGTCCAATTCTCCTGCCTCAGCCTCCAGTGTTACTGGAATTATACAGGCCTGTGCCCAGCAATTTTATTTTATTTTTTATTTTTTTGGTGGTGCTGGGGATTGAACCCAGCCAGGGCAGTGTGCATGCAAGGCAGGCACTCTACCAACTTAGCTATATCCCCAGCCCCCAGCAATTTTTTTTGTAAGTCATCAATTTGATTATGAAGCCAGGTCTATTGTCCCAAGAAATGTCCTTAGTTCTGGTTAGATTGGATACTAGCTTGTAGTATTAGGTAACTTCTCCCTCTTATCCTCTATGGTTCCTGTAGACTGCAGGCTTGAATTCCTTCAGTTAAGCTTTGGGTTTTTTTAGGACAACTTCACTGGTGGTATAGTGTGCTTCATAGTGCATCATATTCAAAAGCACATAATATCTGGTTTTATTTTAGAGTATGCTAACATTAATCAATGAGTTTGAGTGGTGGCAAATGGATTCCCTTATTGTAAAGTTTCACATAATTTCCTTCCTAACAGTTTTTATCATTCATTGATCATCATTGTTTGAGTAATTTCATTGAGTTGTAAAATGTTGATTTTATAATTTTTCATGTATTATCTGGAGTTATTCTATATTGAACGCTTACATATTAGGGCTAATAGCATTTCCAGGAAATACTATTCATAGTAGAAAAGCAATATAAATTCTCAGTTCTTTCTCTTTTTTTAATATTTACTTTTTAGTTAAAGGTGAACACAATACCTTTATTTTATTTTTATGTGGTGTGGAGGATTGAACCCAGCGCTTCATGTCTGCTAGGTGAGCGCTCTACCACTGAGCCACAACCCCAGCCTGAGTTTTTTCTTTTTTTAAAAAAAAATTTTATTTGTTCTTTTTAGATATGCACTACGGTAGAGCATATTTTGATATATTACATACATAGAGTATAACTTATTCTAATTAGGATCCCATTCTTGCAGTTGTACATAATGTGGCATTTCACTGGTTGTGTATTCATATAAGAACATAGGAAAGTTATGTTCAATTCATTCTACTGTCTTTCCTATTCCCATCCCTCCTCCCTTCCCTTCTTTCTTTGTCTAATCCAATGAACTTCTATTCTTCCCTCCCCTCCTTATTGTGTATCAGCATCCACATATCAGAGGGAACAAATGGCCTTTGGCTCTTTAGGTTTGGTTTATTTCTCTTAGCATGATAGTCTCCAGTTCCATCATTTACAGGCAAATGCCATAATTTCATTCTTCCTTATGGCTGAGTAATATTCCAATGTGTACATATACCACATTTTCTTAATCCATTTGTCTGTTGAAGGGCATCTAGGTTGGTTCCATAGCTTGGCTGTTGTGAATTGAACTGCTATAAACATTGATTTGGCTGCATTACTGTAGTAAGCTGATTTTAAGTCCTTTGAGTATATACCAAGGAGTGGGATAACTGGGCCAAATGGTGATTCCATTCGAAGTTTTCTGTGGAATCTCCATACTACTTTCCAGAGTGGTTGCACCAATTTGCAGTCCCATCAGCAATGTATGAGTGTACCTTTTCCCCCATATCCTCACCAACATTTATTGTTGCTTATATTCTCGATAATTGCCATTTTTGCTGGTGTGAGATAAAATTTCAGTCTAGTTTTAATTTTCTCTGGTCTAATGCTTAGGTCCTTGATCCACTTTGGGTTGATTTTTTTTTGGGGGGGCAGGATGAGAGATAGGGGTTTAATTTAATTCTACAATATATGAATTTTCATGTTTCCCAGCACCACTTATTGAAGAGGCTATCTTTTCTCCAATGTATGTTTAGGGCACCTTTGTCCAGGATAAGATGATTATATTTCTGTGGACTTGTCTCTGTGTCTTCAGTTCTTTCCTTTTAATTATCAATTTTTGAAGTAATACTTTCATGTATACAACCTTCAATTGTGTCCATTCAGTCTGGTATTATTATTTTTTCTTCTTTAAAAAAAATGCATTATGACTGGGTGTGGTGGCAGACACCTGTAGGCTCAGCAACTCCAGGGACTGAGGCAGGAGGATCTAAAGTTCAAGGCCACCCTGGGCAACTTAGTGAGACCTCATCTAAAAATAAGAAGGGCTAGGGATAGATACTGTTTTATTTATTTAGATCTTCCCTAACTTGTCTCAGCAATGTTTATAATTTTCATTGTACAGGTCTTGCACATATTTTGTAAAATATTTGAAAAGTAATTCATGATTTGAATGTTACTGTAGAGTGCCCCTGCAATCTCTAGCATCACAAACACACAAACTGCACATACACATACATACACACACACAAACATACAGCTATGGGTTTTACCATTTTAAATTTATTTTAATAAATTGGAATCATAATTCTTTTTGATGCTGAAACCTCATCTTCAACCATAGGAGCCTCTGTAAGCTGGTTCAAGGATGTTTTGTTTTGTTTTGGATGTGTTCCATTTTTAACCTTTGATAGTGCCTTTGCTTTCTGGAACAATAAGCTATTTCAAGCTCATTTTGTACATTTTCTGCCCCAGACCTTCAATAGCCTTGGTGCCTTTGAATGAGAAATGACATTTAATTTTAGCTATTTTAATCGGTAGGTAGTGGTATTTTATTGTGGTTTCAATTTGCATTTCACTGATGACTAACGATTTTGAGCACCATTTCATCGGCTGATTGACAATTCTGTATCTTCTTTGGCTCAACAATTTCACTCATTTATAAAACTGGGTCATCTTTTTTATTAAGTTGTAAAAATGTTTTCAAAATATACTCTGAATTCAAAATTTAAGTAATCTGTCATTCATATATTTATAAAATTTCTTCCAGTCTGTGCTTTGCCTTTTGATTTCCTTAATTATATTTTCAGAGAAGTTCAATATTTTGATGAAGTCCAACTTAGTGCTTTTTGATGCTTTTTTTCTTTTATTCTTTCTTTTGTTTTTTGGTACTGGGAAATAAACCCAGAGTGCTCCACCACTGAGCTACATCCCCAGTCCTTTTTATTTTTTATTTTGAGACAAGGTCTCACTAAGTTGCCCTGGCTGGCCTTGAACTTACTCTTCTCCTGCCTCAGCCTCCGGAGTAGCAGACATTACATGTGTGTCCCATCTCACCCTGGATATGGATATTTTTGAGTGTACTTTCTGCTTTTCTATGACCTAACTTATCTTTATTTCAAGATTGTGAAGATTGTCTCCCCTGTATTTTCTAGACGCTGCGTCGTTTTAACTATTATCTTTGGGTATATAATCCACTTCTGTCTATGGTATGAGGTATGATTCAGGTTTATTTTTCCCTATGTGGATATGTTCTTGTTCTTACATCATTTTTTTGGCATAAGACTATTATTTCCTCATTTAATTGTTTTACATCATGTATAAAAATCAACTGATCGGGGGCTCGGGATGTGGCTCAAAAGGTAGTGCGCTCGCCTGGCATGTGTGAGGCACTGGGTTCCATCCTCAGCACCACATAAAAATAAAATAAAGATATTGTGTCCACCTAAAACTAAAAAATAAAAATTAAAAAAAAAATCAACTGATCAGGACCAGGGATGTATCTCAGTGATAGAGCCCTTGCTTAGCCTTTGCAAGGACCTGGGTTCAATCTCTACTCTTGAAAAAAACAAAACAAAACAAAAATAATCAATTGCTCATATATGCTTTGGTCTATTTTTCTGAACTCTGTTCTATAGGTTTTATGGCAATATAAAACTATCTTTTTTTTATTTTATTTTATTTATTTTTTTATTGGTTGTTCACAACATTACAAAGCTCTTGACATAAAACTATCTTACTTATTATAGTTTTATGCTAAAGTCTTTGAATCTGGTAGTTTTAGTTTTTTTTTTTTTTTTTTTTTTTTGAGAGAGGAGAGAGAGAGAGAGAGAGAGAGAGAATTTTTAATATTTATTTTTTAGTTCTTGGCAGACACAACATCTTTGTTGGTATGTGGTGCTGAGGATCGAACCCGGGCCGCACGCATGCCAGGCGAGCGCGCTACCGCTTGAGCCACATCCCCAGCCCCTAGTTTTAGTTTTTAAGCTAAGTTTTTTTTACCCCCCAAATTGCTAGATTCTTTGCATTTCCATATAAAGTTTTAGACTGTCAGTTTCCACAGAAAAGACTCCTAGAGTTCTGACTGGGCTCGCATTAATTAGATCTTTAGTCAACTTCAGCGGCATTGACATTTCAACAATATTGAGTGTTTTGATCTATGGACATGATATTTTATTTATTTAGCTCTTATTTTATTTATTTAGCTCTTCCCTAATTTGTCTCAGCATGTTTATAATTTTCATTGTACAGGACTCACACAGATTTTGTAAAATATTTGAAAAGTAATTCATGAATTTGGGTGTTAATGTAAATGGTATTATTATTCTCAATTCCAGTTTATTGATAATATTGATATTTATGTTAATAATCTTGTATGCTGTGATGTTGTCAAACTCACTTATTAGTTTAGGAACTTTTTTAATAAATGATATTTAAAGACTGCAGTCTAGATTTTTAGGACTATTTATTGCTATTAGGTTGTCATTGTTCTTAGGGTTTTTCATTGGGTACTACCAAGAAGGGATCATGAGTGTACATTGATATTTCTTTTTTCTTTCTTTCTTTCTTTCTTTCTTTTTCTTTTCTTTTCTTTTTTTTTTTTAAGATGGACTCAATACCTTTATTTATTTTTATGTGGTGCTGAGAACTGAACCCAGTGCCTCACACATGCCAGGCAAGTTCTGTATCTCTGAGCCACAACCCCAGTCCCATACATTGATATTTCCGTTCAAGTTTTAGATTACAGGGTTTTTGTTTATTTATTTATTTTTATTTTTTTTAAGAGAGAGAATTTTTAAAATATTTATTGTTTAGTTTTCGGTGGACCCAACATCTTTATTTTATTTTTATGTGGTGCTGAAGATCAAACTCAGTGCCCTGTGCATGTCAGGCGAGCGTGCTACCGTTTGAGCCACATCCCCAGCCCACAGGGTTTTTATTTATAATCTTTGATTTTTTTAAAAACCTGTATCTCACTTAGGTTCAAAACTCTTGTTCCTAGAATCATTCATATAATTACTTGTTTTAGTCTGAGATATACATATGTTCATATCCAAATTTCAACCTCAATGCCATTACTAACAATAAGAACACTGAATGAAGTTCAAGCTATTTTTCACTGTTCCTTTTGTCCTTGGAATTCATCCCACTGCGGGACCTGTGTGGTGGTACACATCTGTAATCCCAGCAGCTCTGGAGGCTGAAGCAGGTGGATCACAAGTTCAAGGGCAGGCTCAGCAACTTAGCAAGGTCCTAAGCAAATTAGAGAGATCTTATTTAAAAATAAATAAAAATGACTGGGGATGTGGCTCAGTGGTAAAGTGTCCCTAGGTTCAATTCCTGGTACCAAAAAAAAAAAAAAAAAAGAATACATCCCACTGTGGATATTCAGTCATGATACGGTATAATAAAGTTAGGTTCATTTGTCTTTATTTAAAAATATTTTCAATTTTCAGGCATTGATTTTAAACTTAATTTAGCTTACAATTATATAAACCTTTTAATTATTCCAAACTTAATACTCACTAACCAAATTTGGATAGGTGTCATTTCCTCCTTCCTTCTATTCCATTTTCTCAAGGAGAACTATTTTCATCAATATTTTATTAACTTTCCATTGGTTCATTCTACAAACATAACAAAGTATTTTTTATTTATTTACATTTATATCTTTGATATAGACTTAGTAGAGGTGGGACTATTGAGCCAAAGGATGAACACATTTATAATTTTTCCAGATATTGACAAATTCCCCTGTATAAAAACCTGGAGTATTTTGAGTTCCCACCAGAAAAATAGGAGAGAGTCTAGTTTTCCCACAACTTTACCAACAGAATATATTTCAAGTTTTGGAACTTTTCCAACAGATAGGTAAAAATGATATTTTACTAGAATTTTTATTTCCTTTGGTACTATGTTTTTGATTTTTTTCCTGAATTATCGTTAATGCTTACAGATTTTTCCTTTTAATAGACACTGCTAAACATTAACACCTGTAATCCCAGCGACTCAGGAGGCAGGAGGATCATGAGTTCAAACCAACCTCAGCAACTTAGCAAGGCCCTAAGCAACTCAGAGAGAACCTGTCTCCAATAAAAAAAATTTTAAAAAGCCTGAGGATGTGGCGTAGTGGTTAATTGCCCCTGGGTTCAATCCCTGGTACCAAAATGGATTTTATTGCATGGATTTGACAGTAATTATCTTCTGTTTTGAATTTTTGATCAACAATTGATTATGCCTGAATTATATATGAATTAATATAAATTCAGAGACTGGCTATAACATGAATTAGTTAAATGCTTATTTCCTTTGTTTGTTCTTCTATCACATGATCTCTATTTTACCAATTATTAATGGTTTCCTTATTAGCTGACTTGGCAGTCAGTTAAAAAACAATGGAGTTTTGACGAAATCAATTTTATTATTTGCTTGTTATTCAACATTAAGTTAGTTAAATAGAAATATTTTCCTTGGATTGTTGATTTTAATGCATTTTAATTCTCTAGCACCTTGGAAATAGTGTTGTCTGAAGGTTGCATGTGCCATGATGACAGGTGCTTTAACAGACTCTCTGTTGAGGGGACTGGGAAGGAGATGGGTTGCATGGCTACCTTTGCATTTCTGAATTGCATTTCTTGCCTCTGTTTATATTTATGATTAGGTTATCAGGTTAGTAAGGCAAGAAATCACCTGTAGGACAGCATTTGCAGGTATATGGCAGGTAACTTCAATAACAATAAAGCCCTAGCTACAGCTGTTGGAAGTCTAGACAGCTGCACGAGAGATCTTCTCTTGTAACACATATAACCAGCTCTCTCATTCTCTTCTTTTCTTTTTTTGGATACCAGGGATTGAACTCAGGGGCACTGGACCACTGAGCCACATCCCCAGCCCCATTTTGTATTTTATTTAGAGCCAGGGTCTCGCTGAGTTGCTTAGCACCTCTCTTTTGCTGAGGCTGGTTTTGAACTTTCGATCCCCCTGCCTCAGCCTCCCAAGCTGCTGGGATTACAGGCTTGGGCCACCATGCCCGGCGCTCTCCCGTTCTTGATGTATGCTTATCACCAGGTTCACCATAGGAACATCAGACTTGAAAAAAAGAAGTGGTGTGTGGAGGCAGTGGAGTCAGGAGGGGCCTAGATGCAGCCCTTGCCCTCGGTGAAGGTGTGGGGACAGAACTCAGAGGCAGGCACTAGCTTCCTGAAGCTGTCATGGTCTCTTAGTGGTCATGTCTCTTTAGAAATCTCCTTGAAGAGTCTCCTTTCCCTTTAGACAGTCAGGTCCTTGAAGATCATGTCTTACACATCTTTAATCCTTGCATAGGACTCACATTTTCTTTCAAATAAAGGGATGCTGAAGGCTTGGTGAATTGTAGCCTTGATCAGTGGTTATGTTTTGGTCTCACAGTTATTCAGAGGGAAGCTGTGAACCCCACAAGGGCAGGGATTGTACCTGTTTTGCCTATTGTTGTGTCCTCAGCTCTTAGAATAGTGTTTGGCACACAGTAGATACTCATTTTATTGAAGGAACTAATTTCCCTTCCTTCCACACCTGAGAGTCATAGACTTATTCTATGCCTGCAGTCAATGAAAAACAGATATAACTGGGTTAGGATCCCCAACATCTCCCATGGGTGGGATCCAAAGTTGGTCTGTATACAAGGGCCCAAGTTGAAGTCTAGAGGTATGGTCTTCCCTCTTCTTCCTTCCTCACTCCACACATTTGGTGTCTAATTTGATTGAGTGGGGTTTTGATTAAGTGCCCACTAGGATTTGAGTCCTGCTATTAATCCAGCCCATTTGGTAATGGACCAGATCCTTCGCATAGCTTCTGTTAGCCTTCTTTTTCTTTTTTTTTCCTTTCTTTTCTAGAGTTGGCCTCAGATCCTAGAAGTCCCAGCTTTGTCCTTTGTCCTGGCTCTCCCTCAATCTGCACTAATGCCATGATTTCGATAGTGAGTTTGCTAGTACCCATGGACTTTTCTATTAGATACCTGTCTAACAGAATGAATTCATTAAGTTCTGATTCCAACCTGTATCAGACATAAATCAATAGTCCTTCTTTTTTCCTAATACACACACATCCTTTTGGATTTTTGGAGTTGATACCAGGGAATGAACCCAGGGGCACTTAACCACTGAGCCACATCACCAGCACTTTTTTTTTTTTTTAAATTTTAAGACAGAGTCACACTAAGTTGCTGAGGCTGGTTTTGAACTTGTAATTCTCCTGTCTCAGCTTCCCCAACTGCTGGAATTACAGACATGTGCTGCCATGCCTGGCCAAGCCTTTGGGCTTTTAAGTTTAAAATACTGTCTCTCCACTTTGGGAATTGACTTTATTACCAATATTTTTTAGTCCTAGCTTGTTTGTTTCTAGGGTTTACTTCTTTCTCTCTTCTAGTTCACTATTGAATTCTCAGCATTTCTCAAGGCCAGGGCTACATATGGTTATGAGAAAACCTCCTCTGCTTGGTGCTGCAAGGATTTTCAGTGAGAAGCAGGGAAAGACAGCAAGGCTTTATTGCTTTAATTACCCTTATCTTCTTTGTTACGGGGAGTGTCTTGCCTTTTCCTTTCTAAACCAGAAGACAAACAGAGTATTTTAAAAAAATTATGGCATTCCTATAATTTTGTTCTCTTGGTTAATAATTCATTTAGAGTGGATTCATGATCCAATTTTGGCAAATGAGATGGAAGTGGAGCAGACTCTGGAGAGATTTCTTTCCTGAAAAACACTAAGGCTTCAGAGGAAAGCTCTTGCTCCCTCCCTTTTTACCAGCTTGAATGGGCATGCCTGGAGCAGCTCTCCGGCAAACTAGCGAGGGCAAGCATGGGCACAAAGACCAATGTGCTAAGCACAGCAGAGTGGGAAGAGAGTTGAATCTCCGATGGCACAATTTTGCAGCTGAGCTGAGGCCAGCAACAACCTACCTCTGGATTTGTTTTGGGAGACAATTTACCCAAGAACTATGTAAGCTGCAAGTTGTGTTTATTTTTACTTGGAAAAGCATGCATTCTTAACTTGTAGTTAATGTTCTCCTTTTAGCACATCAGTCTGCTCTTATTTCTAGGCATTGTCTCATCCAGCATTTATTGTAACCTCATATTCTTGCATTCCTGGCCCACACCTCTCTTGGAATTTTATTTCCCCTATGATTCCAGCTTCAATCTGTACACTTTCCCCAGTCCACTGCTAATGTCCATCTACAGCTTTCTCTAAACAGTTTTGGTAGTCTACTCCAACACAAATTTGATACTTAAAAAATGTAGGAAACAATGAGGTATAGAGGACCTACTATGTGTCAGGCACCTCACCAGGTATGTTACAGATATTACCTCACTAAAACTGCATAACAGTAAGATGATGTTGGAGATCTTACCCAAGGCTTCTCGGCTAGCAATTGATACAGCCAGTTTTGACAGCCAGGTCTATTGAATGTCCAACAACTCTTGCAATTTGGGGATGAGGCTTATATTTGTCAGGGTTCTCAACTGCAAAAAAAAAAAAAATGCATTCTAGGTAATTTTAACAGAAAATGACTTTTATTAGGATTTTAGAGTATTTTACAGAATTTGCAAGAAAGGTGGGACCAAGCTGGAATTCTGTACAACTTGAAGAAAAACCCACCCACACCATGGACTGTCAACACCGACATTTCATCATTTGTGTACACAAGCACTGGGCACCTGTGACACTAGGGCTTGGTTGGTAAAACCTCTGCTCTGGAAGAGATTCTGGAGAATCAAATGCCTCTGTCACAAGAGCCACTTGACCTCGGTACAGCTGCCTCTTTGCTGGCTGCTTCTTCTCTTAAATCTCCTAGACTTGTTTGACAAGACCTGGATTACAAATGTAACTGTGACTGCAAAGAAGTTTGGGAAACTCTTCTTAGAATTCCAGATGGCAAGCTAGAAGGGCATGGAATGGGCCAATAGGAAGACCTGCCACGGGTTTCCTTAAAGTCACAATTTTTTTTTTTTTTCAGGAGAGCACTTGCTTGGTTGCTACTATAGGGAAAGGAAGCAAATGGATTGTGATTCAGCAGCATCTCCAAAACACTACTAGTAGTAGTAGTATGATTTTTGAGGTGGAATTTTTGGAATGAGAGCCATAATGATGCCTTCCCTGACCTGAGAAGGAGGAAAAGTATTACTTTTTTACTATAGTTTAAGAAGTTATTCCTGGGACTGGGGTTGTAGCTCAGTGGTAAAGCACTTGCCTAGCATGGGTGAGGCACTAAGTGAGATTCTCAGAAGTTATGCCTGAACTTTCTTTTAGGTACCCCAGCATATAAACTTATTAAAATATTTACATACATCTTTTTAAAAGATTAGATGGTGGGCTGGATGCAGTGGTGCATGTCTGTAATCCCAGGGACTCAGTATTGCAAGGTGAAGGCCAGCCTGGGCAACTTAGTGAGGACCTGTCTCAAAAATAAAAAATAAAAAGAGCTGAGGCTGTGGCTCAATGGGAGAGCCCCCAACCCTGGGTTCAATGGGGGAGTTGGAGGGGGTGAAGATGGTGGTTTACTTCAGAGAATTTAAATACTTGTTAAAAAAGTACTTTTACCTGTTTCAAGTTGACTTCTGGAGGCCAAATGAAACCTTCCTCTGCTTCCTCTGCTTATGGGGAGGCTTGTTGAACTGCTTCTACACTTGGCATTTTAGCAGTGGGCAGGCACATTTTAACACTTTAAAGAAAATCCTGTAAATGTCTTCACTGAGAATTCTCTGCTAATCTGTTAGTTGTTTGTTTTCAACTTTTAGGACAATGATCCTTTAGCACACCAGGTCCAGCTGACAGCTTGTCCAATGGGCTGTGAAGAGCATTGACAAATGACAAGGATATTGCTTTTCCTGAAGGATGGTTTGGGTAGCTTTCCATTCCTTCTCAGGGTGCTGACAGCAGAGAACATTAATCCACTGGTGGGGAGTCTCCAAGTGGCAGAATGAAGGTTTCCTGCTGTGCCAGAAACCAAATGCTGTGGAGTGAAGATCTTTGCATTCAGTACCCACCTCAGTCATTCATTTTCTGAACTTGATTTTCCTTAGACAACGCTTCTTGGGAAGAACTGTGACAAGTGTACAAATGAACTGTGTAGTTTGACATTGCAGTAGAACACACCTACTGTCTTGAATCCTCAAACGTAGTTGTGTCTAGTCTGTTTTCTTAAGGTATCCCTCCTGGTAGCTACCACACTGGGGGTTACTGAATCTGATTTTCATTGACAAATGTCCCAAAAGATGAAATGTGCTTCTCTTTGCAACATTGCATGGCTTTCACAACATAGATTATGAAATTATTTATAGTGAATCTTGTTTTTCTTATTAGCATCATCTTATAAAGTAGGAATTTCATCCCCCCCCAAAAAAAACCCAAAAAACTAGTTTTGACATGTAAGTTAAAACATTCATCAGAATGAGGCAAATTAAAAAAAAAAAAAACTTTTTCAGGAGAAAGGAATATCAATAATAATAATTTTAGCACATTTCAACACAGATATCAGATTCAGCATTTGGTTTGTACTGAAATCATATTATTTAAAGATTATAGGCTTAGTTATTAGGTAACCCTTTTTAAATTACTTTCTGCTGTTGGCTGACCCATTTGGTTTATTTTGTTAAAGATGTGTATTCCTCACTACTTTCAGAATATTTACTAGGTAAAAAGCCTGACTAGTGCTGGTCTGTAATCCCGGGGACTTGGAACACTGAGGCAGGATGGATTAGCAAGTTCAAGATTAGCCTCAGCAACTTTGCAAGGCACTAAACAACTTAATAAGACCTTTTCTGGGGATGTAGCTCAGTGGTAAAGCACCCCTGGATTTAATCCCCAATAACCCCCCCACCAAAAAAAAGTTTAATGTCCTTTATAAGGGTTTTATGCTATTATTGAATCTGAGTTTGGGTCTTATTTGTTCCACCCAAAGGTGCATGGAGTAAAGACTTGATCCCTCCCATGATTCTATTGGGAGGCAGTGAAATCTTTAAGAGGTGAGGTCTAGAGAGAGGCCGTTGGGTCGGTGTGGGTATGCCCTTGAAGGGGATATTGGGATCTGGTCCCGTCCTCTTTTTCACTTCACTTCCTGGCATGAGGTGAGTGGTTTTGCCCTGGTATGTGCTCCTGCCATGAGGTGCCACCGCAGGCCCAAAGCAATAGGGCCAAACAATCATGAACTGAAACTTCTAAAACTATGACCCCCAGATCAACCTTTTCTCATTATAAGTTGATTATCTCAGTTTTTGTTACAGTAATAGAAAGCTGACTAACATGACTTCTATTTCACGAACATTTTCAGAAGCCAGAATCTGAGCTCAGAAGTGACATCTGCTTAAAGTGAAGGACATGGATTATTCATAACTTTGAATGAGAAGAGGCCCAGAATGGGTGGAGAATTCCATAGAAATTAAACCTGGGTTTGGTTTTCAACTCCACTGTTGTATATCTTTTTTTCTTATTAAACTGGGGATTGAATCCAGAGGTGCTTTACCACGGGTCACATCCTCAGTACTTTTTACTCTCTATTTTGAAACAGGGTTCCACTGCCGGGCTTCTGATCTCGAGACTAAAAGGCTCAGGGGTCACTCTAGTTAAACTGGGCTGACTGGGCTGCACGAAATAACCACACAAGAGACACAAATACCTTTTTCTTTGGGGTCGCTGTGGCGGCTCCTCTGACCTTAAGGGTCTGCAGAAAGAGAGAGAGAGAGAGAGAGAGAGAGAGAGAGAGAGAGAGAGAGAGAGAGAGCGAGAGCCCGAGAGCACGCTCTGACCCCTTTTATTGAGGAGAAGCTATTCAAATGAGGCAAGGGGTCAGGTTTCAGGGGGCTGAGTCTATCTTCATGATGTCCACTGTCAGCAGGTTGACTGACACCTGGGTAGGCCACACCCAGAGCACAGTAAGAGGAAGGGACACACACAAGGCACTTCCATGGAAGATTCTACCCTAAACAGGGCAAGGAGTTATACTACAAAGGAACAGGTGAGCATAGCTTCATCCATGGGGCTGTAGCAAGACACACCCATGCACGAGACACTGACCACATTTCTGTGACTGACCCAGTCACGTGCAAGGTTGGTCTCCCACATTTCACTAAGTTGCTGAGGCTGGCTTTGAACTTGTGATTCTCAGTCTCCTAAGTCACTGGGATTACAGGTGTGCACCACCACACCTGGCTGTTGTGTATCATAATGAGAAACAATTTTATCTTTGTAAAAAGGGATAATGCTTCATACTTGGGTAGTGTGTCGCTGAAAACAAATTGTATGTATATTGAGAAGACAGTGTATGTCAAACATTAAATATTAACTTCTTTTCCAGTTTTCTAAGAACTAACACTCTGTACTTGTAGTGATTTGACTAAATTCATAGAGGTGGTTTAGGGGACAAATAATTTCTTAGGTAGAGTAGCTTGTTTTTTCTTGTTTCTCTCTGATCGGGTGATTTTAAGTGAATTTCCATGATTTAAATGGAACTCTCCTCAAGACTAGGGCACCTTCAGTCCGGGATCTGAGGAGATCACAGTAACACTGTGGCTGATATATAGACTTTGGGTTTATCTGTGTGACTTTTCATTGTTCTGTTCAGTTTATCAACTTTGTTTTATCTCCAATTTAGCTCTGTTTTTATAAAAATTATATGTCAAGATTTATATTTATAATGAATTTCATTATCCCACATTATTTTTTATTGTGATCCTCAAAACAACATGGAGGGGCTTGAGGTTGTGGTTCAGTGGTAGAGCACTGGCCTAGCATATGTGAGGCACTGGGTTTGGTCCTCAGCACCATATTAAAAAAATAATAAAATAAAGGTATCATGTCCATCTATAAATAAAATAATAACAACAACATGAAATTTTGGAGGAGTTAGAGGATGGGCTCTTGCTATGTTGTCAAGCTGGCCTCAAACTCCTTGGCTTAAGCTGTCCTCCTACCTCAGCCTCCTGAGTACCTGGGTCTATAAATATGCTGCTGTACTTTTGCCCAAATATTATATACTCTTAAAGAACTACCACAAACACCAAACAACTAGCCATGTTTTAATGTTATTCTTTCTTCCTATGTAAAATGTAGGTATTAATCAAAGTTCTAACACTTAAAATGTTTCCATGATTACTATTAGATCCCAACTTTGTTTTCAGTCTGGGTAGAAGCCACAGTGATGACTCAGTTCATCGTGAACTTTGAGTCTACTTTGCTAAAATAAGACAACAGCTGAGCCATATTTATGCCATAATCTAATGAACAGTCTATAAAATAACATAAATCTGGTTCCTTTTTTTTGAAAAGGAAATTCACTTAAAATATGTTTTTTTCTGTTATAAATTTGGAAGGAGCAAAGAGTGACAATTTCTTCATGAGCTGGTACAGAACAATAATCTGTTCCCAAACAGCAGTCCCGAAGTGGCAGGATTTCCAGTGGAATTGGCTGTGGGGAGCCAGACACTGTACCTCGTGTTTTCAGACCTAGGACTCTGGAGAGGTCCCAGATTCTCTGGCATATCCTGGGTACTCTTTATCTGCTTCCCCACAGATATGGCTACCTGGGGACTGAGTCAGGCCAAGGTGACTCTGGGAGAGCTACTGACTGTGATCTAAGGACCCAAAAGGAGATGATGACCTGAGGATGGGACTATCCTGAAAGGTATTGATCGATATGTTTTTTATTAATATTTGGTGTTTTTAGATAAGGACACTTGTGGGCATGATGGTGTATGCCTGTGGTCCCAGCAACTTGGGAGGCTGAGGGAGGAGGAGTGCATGTTCAAGATTAGTTTCTGGGGCTGGGGATGTGGCTCAAGCGGTAGCGCGCTCGCCTGGCATGCGTGTGGCCCGGGTTCAATCCTCAGCACCACGTACAAACAAAGATGTTGTGTCCGCCGAGAACTAAAAAAATAAATATTAAAAAATTCTCTCTCTCTCTCTCTCACTCTCTCTTTAAAAAAAAAAAAAAGATTAGCTTCTGCACTTTAGTGAGTCCCTAAAGCAACTTATCAAGACCCTGTCTCAAAATTAAAAATAAAAAGGACTGGGAATGTGGCTCAGTGGTTCAATCTCCAGTATCAAAAATAATGAAAAATAAGGATAGTTGCTTTGTCCCTTGCTGTTGTCTATGAGGTCTGAGTATGTTGCCTGACTGTTGAGTGACAACTGTTGGACCTCATTTCTTTCTCTCTTTCTTTCTTTTTCTTTTTTTTGGTATTAGGGATTGAACTCAGGGTCACTTAACCACTGAGCCACATCCCCAGCCCTATTTTATATTTTATTTAGAGACAGGATCTCACTGAGTTGCTTAGCACCTTGCTTTTGCTGAGGTTGGCTTTGAACTTGTGATCCTTCTGCCTCAACTACCCAAAGCACTGGGATTATAGGTATGTGGCCCTGTACCTGGCCCTGGACCTCATTTCTTGATTTACTGAAACTAAATTATCAAAGTTCCCAAGCATAGAGACTGTTTTTCCCAACCCAATGAAGGTAGCCACTGGGTGTATGTGTCTCTTTGTGATCCTAAACTTGCCCTTGCATTAGTGGTTCTGAGATCTAGACTGGAAGATGGGAGTAAATACCATCATTTAGTATTTCTAAAAGCTTCATCTTCTAAATTACATTGTATCAATAAGAAAAGTAATGGTTGAATCTTCATTTGCCTAATCTCCTTGTATTATTTATCAATTGGCCTAAAACACAGGTGAGAAGAAGGACACTATTTATGGGCCCCCTCTCAAAGATTTTATCAAGAGCCAACCCCTGGCATAGTCAATGCCATCAAAATGTTATGACTTTTACACAAAGAAGGAAGAATGAAATTAACACTAAACATAGTTGCTAAGTAGCATACTTTGATTTGGACTTACTTACATAACTGACAGACATCAAGTTTGATTTTTTAAAAAGTAGGTATCCGTAACTGCTCTTAGATATGGGTAGGAGTTAGCTAGATCTTACCCCTCATTCCCAGGTAATAATGAAAGCAAACTTTGAACAAAATTAGCTACCTGTGCAGTTATTTATTAAGCAGGTACATGTCATCAAGCAAACACACAACAGTTCATACAACCTGTCTTGTTTATTTAGGAAGACCCAGTTTCTGTCCCTTTTGATGCTGGAGCACATCTTGCATAAAAAGGTTTGTTCTAAAAGGCAGAGGTGTTGGTATTTTGGAGGCAGAATGTGGTTAACTTCATCAGTATCCTAAGACAACAGAATCTTCTAAACCAATGGTTGGACACAGGAGGCTTAGGAACCGTGATCTTGGGAGTTATATCTTGGGCAGCAGGACCTAGAGCATCCTGGATTCTTTCACTGTGTTCCTGCAAAGGTGGGTAAACACTGTAGCCAATTCCTGCATCTTTTTCTTTTGTTTTTGCAGTGCTGGGGATTGCATGCTAGGTCTTAATGCATGCAAGGCAAGCAAGCACTCTACTGCTGAGGTACACCCCAGCCCTGCTAGTACACTTATCTTTTTTTTCTCTTTCCACATTTTTTTTTTTTTTTTGCATTGGGGGCTGAACTCAGGGACTCGTCACCACTAAGCCACATCCCCAGCCCTATTTTTCTTGTATTTATTTAGAGACAGGGTCTCACTGAGTTGCTTAGCACCTTGCCATTGCTGAGGTTGGCTTTGAGCTTGTGATTTTCCTGTCTCAGCCTCTTTCCACATTTTTTAATTGGTTCAGATGTAGTTGTATATAATTATGGGATTTGTTTTTATGAATTTGTTCATGCACACAATATAACAGTGTAATTTGGCCAACATTACGCCCCGGCAGTTCCCTCCTCTGTCCTCTCCTCTCACCCCCTAACCCCTTTGCTCTACAGATCTCCCTTTGATTTTCATGAGAACCCTGTTCCCACCACCTTTCTTTTCATTTTTCCTCTCTGGCTTCTGCATATATGAGAAAACATATGACTCTTGACCTGAGTTTGGCTTATTTCACTTAGCATAATGGTCCCTAGTTCCACCAATTTCTTGCAAATGACATAATTTCACTTTTATTTATGACTGAATAAAATTCCATTGTGTATATACACCACATTTTCTTTATCCATTCATCCATAGTACTCCTAGGCTGGTTCCATAGTTTGGCTATTGTGAATTGTGCTGCTGTAAACAAGGGTACGTATGTATCCTATAGTATGATGAGTTTAATTCTTCTTTCCCCCACATTTTCTTATTGTTTCATTATAGTTGTACATATTAATGGGATTTGTTGATACATATCTGTACATGCACAGAATACAACAATATAATTTGACCAGTATCGCTCCCCAGCACTTCCCCTCTCCTTCCACACCTCCCACCCCTTGGTGCCTTTCCTCTACTGATCTCCCTTTGATTTTTAGGAGATCCACCCCCACCTTTCTTTTCCTTTTTTCCTCTCTAGCTTCTGAATATGAGAGAAAACATACATGACCCTTGACCTTCTGAGTTTGACTTATTTCACTTAACATAAAGTTCTCTAGTTCCACCCATTTTTCTGAAAATGCCATAATTTCATTTTTCTTTATGGCTGAATAAAACTCCATTGTGTACACATGCCACATTTTATTAATCCATCTGTTGCTGGACACCTAAGCTGGTTCCAGAGTTTGGCTATTGTGAATTGTGCTGCTATAAACATGAGTGTGCATGCATCACAATAGTAAGATGACTTTAATTCTTTAGGATAAATACCAAGAATGGTATAGGTGGGTCATATGGTGGTTCCATGCCTAGTCTTTTGAGGAACCTCCATACTGATTTCCATAGTACTTGTTCTAATTGACAATCCCACCAACAGTATAAAAGTATTCTTTTTCTCCGTATCCTCTCCAGCATTTATTATTATTTGTATCTTTAATGACTGGCATGAGATGAAATCTCAGTGTAGTTGTGATTTGCATTTCCCTAATTGCTAATCATGTTGAACAGTGTTTAATATATTTGTTGGTCATCTGTTTTCTTCTTTTGAGAAGAAATACTTCTTTTGAGAAGTGTCTGTTTGGTCCATTTGCCTATTTATTATTTGGGTTGATTGTTTTTTTTTGGTCATAAGTTTTTTTTTTTTTTATTAAAGAAATTTAGGAAACACTTTCTGTGTAAAACTAGATCTCTGTGAACTTGGAAATCATATTTTTTTGTGCTAGAAGATGAATATTGTTTTCCCTTTCTTTTTTGCACTCATATCACACCATTCCCAACATTCTTGAAGGTAGATGGATGCATCAGGCTAAATACAGAGACCATGTACAAGAAAATCAGAGAAAAAATGCACCACAAAAAATAAATCACTACACTCATGTAGATAGTAAATTAGGACATTAATGCAGCATATTTTAGTTTGGATGCTCTAGTAAACCAAACTGGTTGGCACAGATCCTTGTCCAAACATTTCAGTCCTCAATTTAAAATTTGACCATTATTTGAACAAAGATCTGGAGAAAATAAATCTTTCCACTATGGTCAATTAGAGGATATGTCTTTTGCTTTACTTTTGTAACTTCTGAATTTTAGTGAGTGGTAACTAATATATAACTATTGATATGTTGTTTAGTTTTCATGTTTTTCTTTCTCAACACTGATTCATTTTGTTCTTGTTCTTCAAAAATGTTTTAAACTAAAATTTCTTTCATTCATCATGTAAAATTGTGGATGTGTAACCGACGTGATTCTGCAATCTGCATTTGGGGTAAAATTGGGAGTTCATAACCCACTTCAATCTAATGTATGAAATATGATATGTCAAGAGCTTTGTAATGTTGTGAACAACCAATAAAAAAATAAAAAATTAAAAAAAAATCAATCAAAAGTAAACTTTCAAAGTTCAAAAAAAATTCTTCTGTATATCAAAATGAAAAATGTCTTTTATAAGTAATTTTACTTCATAATTTTAATAAGCGCATTAAAATAAATATGACTTAATGAAATGATAACTTTATATTGCTATGGGGGGAAACTTTGATGTTAGAATGAAAGAAATTTTGGTCATAAGTTTTTAACGTTTATATATTCTAGATATTAATTCTCTGTCATAAGAGTAGCCAGCAAACATTTTCCCCCACCTTGTGGGTTCTTTCTTCACATTCCTAATTGTTTCCTTTGCCCTGCAGAAGCTTTTTAATTTGATGCCATCTCATTTATTAGCTGTTGGCATTATTTCCTGAGCTTTAGGTGTCCTATGAGAAAGTCATGTGCCTATATGCCAGAATATTGACCCCATGTTTTCTTCTAGGAGTTGCATAATTTCTGGCCTAATCCTAAGTCTTTGATCCACTTTGAGTTAATTTTTGTGTAAGGGCCTAGAGTCATTCTTCTACTTATGGATAACCAGTTTTCCCAGCACCATTTGTTAAAAAGGCAATCTTTTCTCCAATTTGTGTTTTCAGCGCCTTTGTCAAGGATCAGATGACTATAGATGTGTGGATTTGACTCTGTGATTTCTGTTCTGTTCCATTGGTCTATGTGCCTGTTTTTATGCCAGTATCATGCAGTCTTTGTTGCTGTAGTTCTGGCATATCATTTGAAGTCAGGTATTGTGATGTATCCAGCATTGTTTTTTTTTGGCTTAGAACTGCTTTGGCTATTCTGGGTCTTTTATTCTTCCAAATGAATTTTAGGACTGTTTTTTCTAGTTTTGTGAAGAATGTCCTTGATGTTTTGATGAGGCAGTCCACATCTCTTGATTGCCATACCAATCTTAGCATTGAGAACTTACTTCTAACATAATGATGCTAATTAACAAAGTCTCTGATGCTCATTAAATATAAGGCATGCTGGCCCACATCCCCGAGGGCTGGATGAGTTCCCAAGAAAGGCTTGGGACCTGCCTATGCTACGAATTCTACATAGCAAGTGCTTCTATAATCGCAGATGGCTTGCTCAGTTAACTTTGCCATCAGTTATAAAGGCTTATCAACTTTTACATGTTCATATAGGGAGAAGAAACATTATAACAAGTTTCCTAGTTCGTACATATTTCCTGTGAGAAGGTATAAAATTTATATAATAATGAAATGTTTTCCATTCATTTTTTCAACCATCTATTTTATTACTTTTGTTTTCCCTTTCAAGGTTTGAACATGTTTCTTACTATATGTCATTAGTTGAACGATTTAGGATTTACCTAATTGCCTCCTCCTACCTATAACCTTTTGTAATCTTTTCTCAGGTCAGCTGGTGGCCATAATCCAATTTTCTATTGTGAATGTGTTTGGATTCTTTATTACTTTATTATTATGTGAGATCACCTGATCCAAATTATTTGTTTTCTCATTTCTTTCTTTTTTTATTTTTAATATTTTTTTTAGTTGTAGATGGACATAATACCTTTATTTTATTTTTATATGGTGATGAGGATCCAACCCAGTGCTTCACACATGGAAGGCAAGCACTCTACCACGGAGCCACAATCCCAGTCCCTTTCTCATCTCTTATGCAGCATTTTGTGCAGACTTTAAAGATGGTAACGTGTGGCAGGCATGGTGGCCCAGGCCTGTCACCCCAGTAATTTGGGGGACTGAGACAGGAGGATCTAACATTTGAGGCCAGCCTGGGCAACTTAGTGAGACTCTGTCTCAAAATAAAAATAAAACAAAATAAAATAAAATAAAAAGAATTGGGGATGTAGCTCAGTGGTAGAGTGCCCCTGGGTTCAGTCCCCAGTACCACAATGAAGGAAGGAAGGAAGGGAGGAAGGGAGGAAGGAAGATGTGTCCCTGCGTCCCCCTCCCCAAATTAATTAATCTATGAGCACTCAAGGGATGCATCAGTGAGCTCTATGGGGACATATGGGAATAACTCCTTTTGGTCTCAAATGTATTCCAAGAGGGATTGTTTGCATCTATAATGTTCATTTTTTGGCATCCAAACAGAAGAGCCAAATATGGTCTAGACCAAATATCATGAAGTTAACAGCTATAGACATGGTTTGGTAGATTAATAATGGAATTCTTACTTAACATTATTTGTCATAGGCTGTGTAGATATTTGGAAAGATTGCCAAGAGAGAGTATTCTATTTAGGGTAAAAGGCCAAAGTAAGAATAGCTTGATAAAGATCTTCCTTTTTTTGGTACCAGGGATTGAACTCATGGGTGCTTAACCACTGAGCCACATCCCCAGCACTTTTATATTTTATTTAGAAACAAGGTCTCATTAAGTTATCTAGGGCCTAGATAAGTTGCTGAGGCTGGCTTTGTCATCCCCAGTGCTGGGATGACAGACATGTGCCACTGTGCCTGGCTTGATGTCTTAAGGTTCTTCTGCCCACCTCCCTTGTTCTCCATTAGGAATCCTGCTTAGCCCTCCTGTACCCTTGGCCTTGCAGAAGGAAGTGGCTTTGAGTGCCCTTCTATTCTTGTCTGTTTCCAGCCATTTGAAGAATAGAACATGTAATTCTCATCATGGCCAATACTGTCCATGAAATGAGACAGACACTACAGGCATCAGTCTTGTCTTAGCTACATGTGAGGTGGACCAACCTCACACATTCATCTCTTTGGAATTCTACCTGTCACATTCATGGAAACAATCAAAGTAGCTGGAACTTCTTTATTTTTGTCATGGGAATGAATAACAGAATTTCTGTTCCTGAATTGGAAAGGTGGTTTTTAAAATTAGTTAGGAATATTGTGAGATGAATTGTGTCTTCTATCCCTACCTGATTGCTATCCACATCTCTCACCAGTGGTTCTCCCCTGCTCCTGGCTCCTTGCCCCATGACATATGCCTTAAAATGTATTTCCTGGGCTGGGGATGTGGCTCAAGCGGTATCGCTCTCGTCTGGCGTGCGTGCGGCCCGGGTTCGATCCTCAGCACCACATACAAACAACGATGTTGTGTCCACCGATAACTAAAAAATAAATATTAAAAAAAATTCTCTCTCTCTCTCTCTCTCTCTCTCTCTCTCTCTCTCTCTCTCTCTCCCTCTATCACTCTCTCTTTAAAAAAAAATGAAAAAATGTATTTCCTTACTTGTTGTTATATAAACTGGGACCATATTTGGAAACAATCTAGGTTTCTAGTCTTTTTATTGAGGTCTCTGTTGTTCTTTTGGTCTAAGACAGACAAAGCTTAAACCAGAATAATTTAAAAAAATAATTTAAGAACTTTTCCTTGAGTGCAATGGGAAAAGGTTGATCTAATTGACATGCTAGATATGTCCCACACTGCACTGTCTCAGGATGTGGTCACTGACTCAAAGGACCAGGGGTGGTGCTCTACCAGCCCTTTTTAGTTTTGAGATAAGTTTTTGGTAAATTGGCCTTGAATGTGTGATCCTCCTGCCTTCCCAGTAGCCGGATTGCAGGTGTGTGCCACCGCACCCAGCTCCTATTATGTTTCATCAAGCTCATCAGTGCATGGCTTGGGCTTCTGTGGTTCCCTCATTTAGGGAACACAGGTTGTTATCTTCAAAATCTGTGCAATTTGCTGCTCCAAGCACTACCACTTCTGTCTTTAGGCTGTGATTGATGAACAATAACATGACTAGCCTATTCTTTTTTTGGAGGGGGCTACTGGGAATTGAACTCATGTTCCTCTACCATTGAGTTCCTTCCCCAGTCCTTTTTGATTTTGAGATAGGTCTTGTTAAGTTGCCCAGGCTCGCCTCAAACTTGTGATCCTCCTGCCTCAGCCTCCTGTGTGGGTGGGATTACAGATCTGTGCCACTGCACCCAGCAATGACCAGGCTGTTTTTGATTCATGCTAGCAGGCCTTTCTCTAAGCAGGTCGTTAGGGCCTACCTGAATGACCTGACAGAGCTGTTATAAACATTAATTGAAATAATGTGTATACGGCTCTTAGCAGAGCCTGGAACATAGTAGTTTCTCACTAAATGTTATTGGTGATTCTACTGGAACACACACATCTTCAAAACCTGGCTCAATGTGGGCTTTTCTGTGAAACTTCCCTGACAGCTCTACTAGCACAGATATAAAAAGTCATTGGAGTTATTTTAAGAATTTCTCCTTATGAAGACCTTTCATCTCTACCTTCTCACTTAATTTTTATGACACCCTGTGAGTTTGAGTGTTATTATTATTTCAACCTGACATTTATAAAACCCCCAATGTGATTGAATAACTTTACCAAGCTCACATAAGACAAGAATTCAGGTCTTATGACAACTAGCTCACTGTTTGGTCCACTACAACATTTTAGCAGAGACCATGACTTGTCATTTGTAGAAGAAATTGGGGTAAGAGTAGAGGACATGGCCTGGGAAAGAAGGTTTATTAATAGCTGATGAACGTCATTTCAGTTCTCCAGCTCTGTCCTGGCCAAACTACAAAACCTCTCTGTGCCTTTATTTCCTCATCTATAAAATGGCAATATTATTATTTCATTATTGTTACTCGAAATCTCTTGTGATTGTTGTAAGAGTTGAATTAATATATGCAAAAAGCTTAGAACAGGGCCTGGCATACAGTAGCACTTAAATCATGTTATTTAAAAAAAAAAAGTTGAAGAAAGGACATTGCAATCAATCTCTGACTTTGCTTTGGAATATCAAGAGCTTGTAACT
Source organism: Ictidomys tridecemlineatus (assembly GCF_052094955.1). Classification (NCBI taxonomy): domain Eukaryota; kingdom Metazoa; phylum Chordata; class Mammalia; order Rodentia; family Sciuridae; genus Ictidomys; species Ictidomys tridecemlineatus. The sequence continues at coordinate 76,639,016 of NC_135482.1, read as the reverse complement.
AGGTTCTCCTCAATCACCCAAAGACTTTAGTTATACATTAAATAAGTTGTGTGTTATCCAGGTGTGGTGGTGTGTGCCTGTAATTCCCGATACTTGGCGGGAGAACCAAAAGTTCAAGGCCATCTTGCGAAATTTAGTGAGACCCTTTCTCAAAATAAAAAATAGGACAGGATAGAGGTGCAGGTCTGTGGTAAAGTGGCCCTGTGTTCAATCCCCAGTACAAAAAAAAAAAAAAAAAGTTGTGTGTGAGGTTTGTATAGTCCATGGAGTGGCCACAGCACCTTTTGATGACTTAGTATCCTCAGGAAAATATGCCCAGGGCCTTTATTAGGGAGAATTATAAGAGAAATTAAAGAACAATTGTGGCATGTGCTTGCACTTGTTAAAATTTTTTAAAAGAACAAAAGAAGATGAAGTTCAAGAAAGAAAAGCTAAGAAGTTGAACTCATATATTTATTTTATTTTATTTTTTAATTATTAGTTGTTCAAAGCATTACAAAGCTCTTGACATATCATATTTCATACATTTGATTCAAGCAGATTATGAACTCCCATTTTTACCCCGTATACATATTGTAGATTCACATCATGAACTCATATATTTAACACAATGTCAAAGCCTTTAGCTTTCTCCACCAGCAATGAGATAAAGCATTTTTTAAAGTGAAATGGTCTTAGCTGGTGAACTGATTGGTGACTTGGTTTACTAAAAATGTTCTGTGCAAGCTGGTTATGTAGCCATGGCACCAGATGGGTTTCCATGGCTACAAAAATAATTACTCTTCTGCAAACAGTCTTTGCATCAAGAAGTGTTTGATTGTGATCTTAAAATTACTTTGTAATTCAAGGAATTTTCTTTCAGTTTAAAGATGAACTTTTTTTTTTTTTTCTTGGAACCGATCCTGTCTTAGAAGTACAAGAGAAAGTCAGATTGTACAGATGTTCTGTTAACCACCTTTGGCTTTTAGAACTATGCACCCATTCTCATTGAATAAGGCAGTAGCTCATTCCATGCAGGACACATATGATGACCTGGTATTCACTTACATATCCTTGGTTTCCTTTTTTCTACCCCACCCCCATCCTGTGACTATGGCTTCTGTCAAGCCCCTGTACCAACCTCCTCTCAGCAAATGATGGTGACAGAAAAAAAAGTCTATCATCTCATTTAGATGGTTTAAAGGAAAACACAAAGAGGAAAATTGCAAAAGGTGGAAAGAGAGAGAAAAAATATTAATAATAAATAAGTGTAGTAGTTTTGGTCAAAAGGTTCAATCGCAGGATTTATCAACAGAATGTGCATTGAAATGACAATAAGACAATACCCCTTTTTCATCTGTCATATTGACAAAGAGCTTTGCAAGTAATAGCTTTTGACCCCTATGAAGGCGTGTTGGAACTAGAGCTCATTTCCACTTCAATTGACATGGAAATTAGCACACAGCCTTCAAAACATTCTTACTCTTTGACCCAGTCATTCCACTTGAAGTCAGTTCTATACAGGGTCAAACTCTTTTTTTTTTTCCAACATTTTTTTTTTATTGGTACATTATAGTTGTACATAATGGTGTGGTTTTTGGATACATCTTCGTACATGCATGCAACATAACAATATAATTTGGCCAATATCATTCCCTAGAATTTCCCTTTCAAACTCTTAACAATAGCAGAATGATCACAATGATTTGTTTATAATTATTTAAAAGTTTATTTTAAGCACTTAACTATGAGCAGCCACAAGTCTAAGATGTTCACATCTATTTTGTCATTTAATTGTTACCAAAACTCCATGAGGAAGATGCTGCTGTTCCTTTTTCATAGAGAAGAAGCTGTGGTACAGACAAGATATGTAACTTGTCCACAGCACAGACACGGCACAGAGCCACTATGCCTCCTTCCAGAAAAGACTGAAGGCAACAGGCCGACCTATATAAGACACAAGATAATTTCAAGTATTCTGTAAAGAAAGAAAACCAATGGTGGGGACAGACAGAAAACGAGGTCGGGAATTGGGCCAAAAGGACTTGTCACTTGACCTACACCCTTGCTAAAAGAGAGTCACAAATACCCCAAGCTCTCTAGCAGCTTGGGATAAAGGGAATCTGAGTAGTTTTATAACTCCCAGCCAGTACTCATGACATAACAGCAGACCAATTTCTCAGGAGAAAACTAAATGTTTTTGACAGCAAGACCAGACACAGATTTATTCTGCAGGACACACACCAAGTTTTCATAAAAAGAGACAATTGTATAAACTAATGATAATGACTTCACAGGCACTGCTGTGTAGACAAGATGACCACTTTCACTAGGTTGTCTTCCAACATGTCCCACAGGGCCACACAGCTCAACATCAAAACCTGGTAACCAGTCAGTAGGCTGTGACCCTGGCACCTTGGTCTGTACTGGTTGGAGATTGTAGAGTGCCTCAGAATGAATGGGTTGATAAACTTTAAATAATCCTTGCTTTGATAGATGTTGTGGGGCATGAGATTAGGTTTTCAAAAAGTAGCTAGCATGGTGGTGCACATTTATGACCCCAACTGTTACCACATGGGGGTCCTAGTAGCTGAAGAGCACTCTACTCTTTGACCATGTCACAGAAGAAAATTTAAGGATGCATCAGTAATGAGTAGCAAAGGTTTATTGTAAAAGAATCATACACACTTGAGAATGGGTGTGTGGGCTATCTCAGAGAGTGAGTTGTGCCATCTTGATTTGGGGTTCTAACATTTTTAGAGGGATAGTAGCTGGGGACAGAACTGGAGGTACAGTGTGGGGGGGGGTTTACAACTTTCCTGTCAGTTTTGCACTCGCACATTGCTGTCACACTTCCTAATCATTCTATTTTCTACATGGATGTCATATGAGCACCTTAGATCTCCACCCAGAGGTGTGCATCTTTCTATTATAATAAATTAGTGTCATTTCTCAGTCACCAAAATCTTTACTGAGCATACTCCCAAAAGGAGTGTTTCTTCTAGATGCCTTGTGGTTGGTTATCTTGCAGTTTTTTTTTTTTTCATTAGCCAATCAGCAAGCTGTATTTTGAAAAAAAATTTCACACTATAATGTTAAATAAATAAAGCAGGATACAAAACCACACCTAATAACATATGATCTTAGCAATGTTTAAAATATGTATGTATCAAGATATGAATCTTCATTTTTTTCTTAACATAGAATCTTAATTTTTCCTTTTATTTACTATATAGAAAGATGAAAAACACTTTTCTGGATGGGTTGGAATATCAGAAAGAGATACCAGTTTGTAGTTAGTAATTTCTTTGGTTTTAGGTAGGATTGGCCATCAAATCAGGGAAAGAAAAAGAAAACAGGTTTTGTTTTCATTTGATTTGTTTGAAGGGTGAGAGCATGTACGCAAGGTTCATAAAGATCATGGGGGGTGGGGAAATTAGGTTGGGGAGAAAGGGAACAGTGTGGAGGATTCCCAAAGTGGTCCTTCAGAAGCCTGAAAGCTGATTCCGAAGTTGTTCCTGAAGAGAAAGGAGCCAGGGCTAGAAGATTTCTGTGTTCAGGAGAGGCTTGGGAACTCAGTCCTGATTCCCTATCAGATGTACCTTCACCTAATTGTCAACTTGCCCATAGATAGAGCTATGATTTGAATATCTGTGTCCCTTCCAAAATTCACGTTGGACTTTAGTCTCCAGTATAATAGTACTAAGAGGTGAGACCTTAAAAAGGTGATTAGGCCATGAAGGCTCTGCATTCATGGATGGGATTAGTGTTTTATAAAAGGGCTGGAGAGAACTAGCTAGCCTCTTTCTTCCTCTGTGCAAGGGCACAGCAAGAAGAAGCACTATCTGGGGAACAGGAAGCCCCCCTCACCAAACACAAAATTTTCTGACTTCTTAACCTTGGACTTCCAGAACTATAAAGAAGTAAATTTCTGTTCTTCATAAATTACTCCATCTCAGATTTTTTTTTTTTTTTTTTGTTCTAGCAGCCCAGACTAAGACAGATAGACATATACTTCAGGAAAGTAGAATTGCAAGTCTAGAAATAAATTCATATATTTAGACAGTTGGATGCAGTGGCACATAGCTGATGTTTCAGGCTGAGAGAGAAGGACTGCAATTTTGAGTCCAGCCTGGGCAACTTAGTGAGACACAGTCTCAAAATAAAAAATACCGGGGATATAACTCAGTGGTTATTTGCTTTCCTAGAATACAAGAGGCCTTTGGTTTGATCCCTAGTATAACACACACACACACACACACACACACACACCACTACACACTCACACATAATCATATGTTTTTGGTCAACTGATTTTTAAAAAAATATTTTGGTATTGGGGATTAAACTCAGGGGCACTTTACCACTGAGCTATGTCCCCAGACCTTTTATTTTTTTATTTTGAAACAGGATCTCAGTAAGTTGCTTAGAACCTTACAAAATTGATAAGGCTGGCCTTGAACTTTCAATCCACCTGCCTCAACCTGCTGAGTCACTGGGCTTACAGGCTTGAGCCACTGCACTTGATTGGTCAACTGATTTTTTTTTTTTTTTGAGAATTTTAATATTTTATTTTTTAGTTTTCGGCACATAACATCTTTGTTTGTATGTGGTGCTGAGGTTCGAACCCAGCGCCCTGGGCATGCCTGGCAAGCGCGCTACCGCTTGAGCCACATCCCCAGCCCTGGTCAATTGATTTTTGACAAGGTTTCTAAAGTCATTCAATGGAGAAATAATAGTCTTTTCTACAAAAAATACTGGGACAATAGGATAGTCACAATCGAAAGATGAACCCTTTAAACACACAATATAAAAACTTAATTTAAAATGTATCAGAGACCTAGCATAAAAGGTAGAATTATAAAATTTTAGAGTTGGGCTGGGGTGGCTGGCTCAGTGATAGAGCGTTTGCCCTGGGTTTGATCCTCAGCACCACATAAAAAATAAGATAAAGGTATTGTCTCCAACTACAACTAAAAAATAAATATCAAATAATTTAGAATGAAAAAAAGGTTTAAATCATCATAAGCTCAGATTTAGCAATGGATTTTTAGATATGACACCAAAAGCATGAACATCATAATTAGACTTAATCAAAATTGAAAACTTTTGGGCTGGGCATGTAACTCAGTGGTAGAGTGCTTGCCTAATGTGTGCAGGAAGGCCCTGAGTTGAATCCTCAGCTCCATAGAAACAGAAACAAAAACAAACCCTGTACTTCAAAGGGCACTGTCAAAAATATAAACATGGGGCTGGGGATGTGGCTCAAGCGGTAGCGCGCTCGCCTGGCATGCGTGCGGCCCAGGTTCGATCCTCAGCACCACATACCAACAAAGATGTTGTGTCCGCCGAAAACTAAAAAAATAAATAAATATTTAAAAAAAAATATATATATAAACATATAACTTTCAGAATGAGAAAAAAAAAAGTCTTTGCAAATCAAGTATTTGATAATGGAGTTGTATCTAGAATATAAAAAGAACTCACACACTCAATAGTAAAAAGATAAATAATCCGATAAAAATGGGCAAAGTACCTAAACAGACATTTCTCTAAAGAAGATACACCAGTGGTCAACAAGCACATGAAAAGAAGGCCATTCGCCATCAGGGAAATGCAAATCACAAATTGCCACTTACAATAGGGTGATTAGAATAAAAAATAAAAATTAGATATTAAAAGCATTGTTGAGCATGTGGAGAAACTGGAGCCCCATACACTGGTGCTGGGAATGTAATGGTGTAGGCACTATGGAAATCCATCTGGAAGGTCTTCAAAATGCTAAACTTATTGCTGCATGACCAGCAATTCCACTCCTTGTGGAAAAAACTTGTACATGTTGTTTATGGCAGGGATGGGAGGGGAGAGTGATGGCTAAAGGATACAGTTTCCTTTTGAGGTGATAAAAATGTTCTAGAATCGACTATAGTGAAGGTTGCACAATTAAAAATCACTGTTTAGTACATTTTAAGTAGGTGAATTCTTTGGTATGTGAACTACATCTCAACAAAGCTGTTTCTCTCCCTTTCTTTCTTTCTTTCTAGGGGACCAGAATAGATAATCTGTAATGTCATTCCCAGCCTTAGATGCGCTCTCTAGTCAGGAAGGAAGAATAAGGACTGGACTGACCCTCAATTATAAATTTTCTCTTTATTTTTATCTAACTGAAAAAAAGTCACCTCACATGGGTGTTGACTTTGGAAACTGAAGGTTGGTTTCCAAGTTACTTAGCTTATTAACTTAAATGAGTGGTCACTTTCATTACACGACATGAGCCTAGTGAGAAAGTGGGAGTTCTCTTCACTATGGAAGAAAGGACTAGATGTGGAGAGACAACTAGTCATGCGCTGTCCTCCTTGCCTTAACTCATTAGCTGCCTTCCCCCCTACTATCCTCAGTTTCTTTTTTTTTCTTGTCCTCTTGGCCATTCATTGACAAAATGATGGGGTAGTTCTGTATCATTGCAACTACCCATCATTTCTACTCATTTTCCTTCTGGAAAAAGGTAAACAACCATGTGGTTTTTGCTGACTCTAAACATGCATGATTTTAAACTTCAGCTGTTTTTTGTTTGTTGTTTGTTTTTTGGTACTGGGGATTGAACTCAGGGACACACAACCACTGAGCCACATCCCCAGCCTCATTTTGTATTTTATTTAGAGACAGGGTCTCACTGAGTTGCTTAGTGCCTTGCCATTGCTGAGGCTGACTTTGAACTCGAGATCCTCCTGCCTCGGCCTCCCAAATTGCTGGGATTACAGGTGTTTGCCACCATGCCTGGCTCAGCTGAGTTTTTGATTCAGCTAGTGACAAAGATGTATTCAAATAATTTGTGTACTCTTTGATCCATTGCACTTTGAAAGACCTTGGCTGCACTGATTTAGCTGCTAGCATGTAGTTTTTTTTCACAAGAGTGGTCCTCAAAAATAAAAAATATTAAAAAAAAAAAAAGGAATTGGTATCTGACATAGGTGATACAAAACATTGCATCAGATCAAGAAAATCCAGGCTGGTCAGGTGACAAAATATAATAAAAATATAATAAATGGCAATCAGAATTTTTTAGTCTTCCTTCAAAGAAAAAGTAAGTTATATTACTCTGCATATTGAAATATGCTGGCAATTATTCTGATTGCTCTCAGCCAAAATAGATGAGGAATTGATTTAATATTGAAGAGAGAATTAATAACATGAGATATGAGATTGCCCCCTGGATAAGTAAAAGCTGATGACAAAAATGGAATCATTAAGAATTTTGAAGAGATTTAAAAATCAAGATAAAAAACAAGATGGAAAAATTTAATCCCATATGTATGGAATTGTGATACCATACCCCATAAATACATGTTACATGTACCCCATAAATACAATTATTACATGCTAACAAAAAAATTTTAAAAAATGAGTGGGCATGACAGTGCATACCTGTAATCCCAATGGCTTGGGATGGCTGATGCAGGAGATGACAGATTCCAAGCCAGCCTCAGCAACTTAGAGAGGCTGTAAGCAACCTAGTGAGACTGGGTCTCAAAATTAAAAAATAATAAATAAACAGGGCTGCAGATGTGGCTCAGTGATTAAGGGCCCTTGGGTTTAGTCCCTTGTACAAAAAATACATAAATAATTTTTTAAAAAAATGTAATTTAAAAAGAAAACATACTTCCACCTTAAATTGAGTAGCAGAGAATGCAGTGGTTTCCTAGTGAAGGGATGACAGGGTTGCATCTGTGGCTAAGAAACGCAACCACAGAGAATCTGTTGGCCGCTGATTTGGGAGATGTAAAATGAGGAGAGAACATGGTTATTTGGCTGTTTTTGTTTTCCTGGAACAAAGTACTCCTGCTATAATTAATTAATGTCTAAGAAGAGATAAAAGATAGATGAGGTGGTGGAGCTGGGAGAACTCCCCAAACAAAGGAACAGGGGCGGTGGGGCTCAGGAAGCTACCTGAGCAGAGGAGTGGGCCTGCACCCAGAGGTGCTCCCCAGCCTGGGCCAGGGGCAGCCCCTCGATGAGCAGGTATCTGAGCATCCTGGAGTCAGGTGCTGGCTCCAGAAGGCACGGATGGGGAAACCACACATCTCCCGTGGGGTCTAGTGAGAAGTGCCCTTCTGCCAGTTGTACACAGCAGAGCACCTCAGTGGACCAAGACTTCACCTTCTCAGCCCAAGTTCTTCCTCCATCATTGCCGGAGGGAGGGGGCAGAATTGTCTGCTCAGGCTGTCTTCTCATCTTCTATTTATTATAATCTAGTTCCCACCCTTTCTCTTCCACACAAACAACTCTTGTCAAGAAACCCACCTTTGTGTTGCTATATTCAGTGATGTTATCTTGTGTCCTTATCTTACAAGACCTTGACCTCTTGATGGTATACTAGTGCTCATTGCCTCACTCTTCAATTTTTTTTTTCTTCTCACTTTTGCTCCCTTTCCAATGTTTCTCTCTTGATTTTCTTCCTTTTACACTGACTGGTCCCTCTTAATTTCCTAGGCTGGCTTTTCCTCTTCAACTCAACCTTCAGCTTTCAATAGAAGGACCTCAGAGCTAGGTCCTGGACCTCCTCCTTCTCTTCTCTATTTACACCTTTCCTCAGATGATCCCATTCATTTCCATGTTGTTGTTGTTTTGTGTTGCTGGGGATGGAACCCATGCCCTCCCACACACCTGCTAGGCAAGCACTCTACCACAGAGCCACACCTGCAGTCTCTCCATTTAATACCAATGGTTTCCTGAAGAAAATAGTTATACCTCCTAAAAAAGTCTTTTCTTAATTCTGGCCTTACCTTAAATGGTCAATTTAACATTTCTACTCAAATATCTTCAAACTGTCTTAAATTTTATATGTCCAAAATAGAACTCTGAATTTCCTGCATCTGCCCCATCTAACTAAATGACAAACCATCTTCCCAACTGTCCAAGTCAGAAATGAGGCTGGGCGTGGTGGCACACACCTGTAATTCAAGCAGCTCTGGAGGCTGAGACAGGAGAATCACACATTTAAAGCCAGCCTCAGTAATGGCGGGACACTAAGCAACTCCGTGACACCCTGTCTCTAAATAAAATGTAAAATAGGGCTGGGGATGTGGCTCAGTGGTTGAGTGCCCCTGAGTTCAATCCCTGGTACCCAGGGGGGGGAAAAAAAAGAAATGAGAATTGTCTCAGGATTCATATTTTCTCCTTATTCCACATCCAATCTCAAACCAGGTCCTTATAGTTCTATTTTTCCATTCCATGCCCCAATTGATTTGGAATCCATCTATTTTCCTTCATGCCATCATTCTCGGTCCAGATCACCATCTTCTTTCTCCTGGACAATAGCAATAGCTTCCTAACTAGTGACCCCACTCCTATCTTTCAGGTTTTTTTTTTTTTTCCCCAATATTGGTCACTGAACCCAGTTCCTTGTATACTTCTTTTTTTTTAAAGTATTTTTTGTAGCTATAGATGTGAAGCATGCTTATTTCATTTGTTTATTTTTATGTGGTGCTAAGGATTGAACCCAGTGCCTCACACGTGCAAGGCAAGTGCTCTGCCACTTAGCCACAGTCCCAGCCCCACTTCTGTCTTTTGATGCCTCTAATCTCACAATACAAATATTCTTACAATCCAAATCATTTTATCTTCAGTTTAAAGAATAACCAAAGACCTCTCACTGCCCTGAGAATAAATCCCAGATTCCTCATTCTGACCTGCAAAGCAAGTATAATCCCTGTATTTCCAGTGTTGTTTATTATTCTGTTATAGTCTTGGACCATCTCTGTTTTGCTTATTAAACTCTAGCCTTTGTGATATTTATTCTCTGCATTCACAAAGCTCTTTTCTGCTGTAGGCTTTTAGATGTTACTCTGTTTTTTTGGAAAGCTTTCCCCCTGCAACATTTTACATGTTCAACTCTTGTTCTTAAGATAATAGGATAATACATTATCACTTATTCAGAGAGATCTCCAATAATCATCCTGTTACTTCTTCTTTCTGTTTATCTTTGTTTTTTCTTCAAAAACTTTAAAAAATTCTGCTTATTAGGTGTCAGATACTATTCTATTCATAATAGTAGGTTATATTATTATCCCCCTTTTAAGAATGAAAGAACTGAGAAACATATAGCAAGTATGTGTCAAAGTTGGATTTGAATCAAGTAGACTTGCTTGTCTTCTTAACCACTGTGTTACATCCTGCCTGCCAATGTCACAATTTAGAATTATCCCAGTAATTAATGTTTTTGGTGGTGGTGGTTGTTTGCTTTTTTTTTTTTCTTGTCCCTTTCAGAACATAAGCACTTCGACATAAGGAACTATTGACAACCATTATTGGTCATTGATTTCACAGTGCCTACTATTGTATGTTGTTCACAGTAGGTGTTTAATAAACATCTTTTAAATGAGTGAATGAATGAGTGATAGCAAAAGAAAACAATATCCATGCTGACAAAGTTGGTGACAGATTGGTTAGAGGACTATGGTACAAAATACAATTTCCCTCCTAAATATTTGTAAAAAGAAAGTTTCAGGATAATTGGAGACTGCTAAGATAAGAAAGTATAGGAAACCCTGCTTCTAGGAATAGTTTAAGAAATTATTTTCTGCTGGACTCAGAGGTGCATGACTGTAATCTGAGTGACCCGGAAACCTGAGGTAGGAGGATTGCAAGTTTGAAGCCAGCCTCAGTGGTTTAGCAAGACTCTGAGCAACTTAGTTTCAAAAAACAAACAAACAAACAGATAAATAAATAAAATAAAAATAAAAGATTCAAGAATGTAACTCAGTGATAAATAATGCTGTGTTCAATCCCAGTACCAAACCAAACCAAACAAAAAAAAACCCAAAGCAAAACCCAAATTATTTTCCATGTACCTGTCATTGATGTATATCTCATTGACACACACATATATGTCTGAATACACAAGTATTCAGACATATATGAAAAAAGAGGGAATTGTAACTTGCAGTACTGGAAGAATTGGGTATAAGAAATTCTTCAAGTTAAATATCAACATATAAAAGACTGAAGTTGAACTAAGCAAAATCTTGAAGTGTTAAAATAGTATGCAGGCTTGAATAAAGTTAACAAAAGTGTATCGATGAGGGATACACTTTCCATTGCTGCCCACTCCCTATGATAGAGCATAGGGAGTGGGCAGCAATGGAAACTTAAAACAAGAAAAGCCACAGAGGCAAACTCCATTTAGTTCTATCCCATAATACTCTGTGTATTATGATTCCTTTGGAAGAGCTCTGCTTAGTTTGTGGAGTGAGGACCATTCAGGGACATAACACAAAAATCTCCGCAATTGTGAGTTTCCTCTCTTTTGCAGCTCATGATCGTTCATCAGTGTGACAAAGGACAGGTGCAACAGGGGCACACATGAGGGGCTTTTCATTTGGAGGGTGAGGCCTGGGAAGCATTGGTGTAATGATGGGATTATTATCATCCCAGCTCCTCTTTGATGTTGGAATTCATGGTGGCTGCACAGTTTCCCCTTTATTTATATCAGATAATTGCAAGAGAATATTTTGATTGTAAGCATTTGGAGGGAATCTTTTTATTTTTATTTTTTTTGGTGTGAAGGGGTTCTGGTTTCTGAAGCAATGGAAATTACCTCCAGAGAGCCTGTTACTGGAAGCTTTCTAAAGGTTTTTCATTTTCTTTTCCTCCCACACCATCCATTGTCTTCTTTCCTATACCATATGCACAGTGTAGGGTTGGTTTCTGCTCTCTGGTTCTGAAAATTCAGTGTTGAACACATCGTGGCCACTGAGAAACACTTTGGAATAGGTGCCTCTCAATAGGAGAGAGGGAAGGAACTGGTGAGACCCATTGGTCTATGGAACCCACGGCCTCCTATTTACACACAACTGTTCTTTGCTCTCCTGCTCTTCCTTTCCCTCTTGATTGTTCTCTCTCCTCATTTCTTTCCAACCCTTTTCATCTCTTTGCTTTTTTGTCCTTTTACGACACTTCTTCATCACTTTCATATTAATGTTGTTATCTTACAAACACATACTATTTTGTTGCTAAGCTTGTATTAGAAATGAGTGAGGTGAAGCCAACTTAATAATCCATTTTAGGGCTTCATCACTTCAAAGAGTTGCCTGACTTGAAGCAAATCACCCAACCTTCCTGTGACTTTCTTTCACTACCTATACATTGGAGACAGTGGCTCCTACATTACAGAATCCTTGTAAGAACTGAAGAAATTTGATATAACAAACTCAGAAGAAGGCTTGGCACATGATCTCAAGAACTCCTTGCCCTTATATTTACAGTGTTTGTTGTAGGGTATTATAGATACCTTGTAAAGGGAGTTTCATGGACATTTCTTTCATTCTTTAATGAAATAGAGTAAGGTGACTCGATGGAAGAACCATTGGGAGGAAATAGTGCCTAAAGGCTTATTTGGTACATGGGTTATAATGGTATTTTCCAGAGTAGACAATGATCCTGTGATAAACTGGACCAGAATAGGTTGGTTGAAGGCAAGTAATCGTGTGTGTCTGTGTGTGTGTGTGTGTGTGTGTGTTTGGGTAGTGGGGATTGAACACATTTTTTTTTTTTTTTTAAACCATCCAGCGCCATCCCCAGCCCTACTTTTTATTTTGAGACTGGATTTCCCCAAGTTTCCCAGGCCGGCTTCAAACTTGTGATTCTCCTGCCTCAGCCTTCCCAGTCGCTGGGATTACAGGCAAGTGCCACCACGCCCAGCAAGGACAAACAATTTTAGGGAAGCCTGTCTTGAGGGGGGATGGTAAGGTTCTTTAATGGCGAGTTTGGTTGATCCGGCAAGATTGGGGGTGGGGGGGCGTGGGGCGCAGGGAGAAGAGGATGAGGGAGGGCAAGTGTCTTAGGGGCCACAGTTGGGAAGCTTTGGAAGCAGCATTTGTTAGGATGTAGGAAGCTAGGAGAGGTTACAGTGAGCCAGAGGTCCCACGGTCGGGAAGAAGGTTGCGTGGGGGGCCCTGATCTTGATTTTGTTTGCGTTCCCTTGGAGAAGGCACCAGTTCCAGGCAGTTTCCTGAGCTTTGATCCACAAGGCAGCGAGATAGTTGGGGCGCCCACACCACCCTCGGGGGCTTCGAAGTTCAGGGGACGAGGCTCTGGAAGGTACCGGGCCGGGCACAGGCGCCAGGCTTTCCTAGCTTCCCGATGCCTCCCCGCCAGGTCGGCCTCTGCCTCGCGCGCCGGGCGGTGCAGCCAGTGGTGGCAGCCTGCGCGCCCGGCGGGAGGCGCCTCGGGACGTTTCCGTCTGGTCCTTCCCTCCTCCCCCCCGCCCCCCCGCGCTGACTCCATCCGCTCCCCGCCCCCTGCCTGGAGCCGAGGGCAGGCGGGAAGGGCCCGAGACTGCATCATTCCGCACCCGCTGCTGCAGGGCCAGAGGGAGCAGGTGGAGCGAGCGAGCGAGCCAGGAGCCGGAGCGCGCTAGACCCAGGGGGAGACTGCAGTGACGCTGCCGGGAGACATGGCGGCCCCGCGCCTCTGAATAACGGGATCCGGAGCCCCTCGCCGCCCCCCGGCCGCCGCAGCCCAGGCCATGCAGCACCGCTGCTGACCGCACGCAGGGGCCGGCCCAGAGGACACATGCCGCAGCAGCTGCCGCCTCGCCCCTGAGCCTCTCGCCTACATTCTCCATGTTGCATTTCGCGTCAATTTCTCGGGCAGTGTAGCTGCCTCGGCCAGCAGAGCCGTCAGGGCATTGCTTTGCTCATTCATCCAGGCACACTTTTTCTTTTCCGTTTTTGCTTCCCCTCCCCATTTGCTTCTCCCGTTCCCCGCCTGCTTTGCACCCATCTCCCCGACCCGGTCACCCCCTCCTGTCTTCATCCACCGGGGCTATGGCCGCAGAAGAGGTATTGCAGACGGTGGACCATTATAAGACCGAGATAGAGAGGCTGACCAAGGAGCTCACAGAGACGACCCACGAGAAGATCCAGGCTGCTGAGTACGGGCTGGTGGTACTGGAAGAGAAGCTGACCCTCAAACAGCAGTATGACGAGCTGGAGGCTGAGTACGACAGCCTCAAACAGGAGCTGGAGCAGCTGAAGGAGGTGAGTTGCCTGTCACCTCTTCCCTGCTCGGCCGCTCCCCCCACTCCCCTGGCCCACTCGTCATTTATAAAGAAGTCGGAAAGGATGCAATTGAAAGGACTTCATCTTAGAGTCCTTTGTTGACAAGAAAAAAAAAATGGAAAGAGTCCATTGTTTTCCACCCCAAGAGAAAAATTGCCCAAGAAATGAATGTCTAAGCTGAAATTCTGGAGGCCCTGGCTGTTTAGCCTGTGGGGGAGGGACATTCACTGGAGTCTTCAAGTATCAGCTCTCTAAGGCCATACAGAACCAGGTTGGAATGGATAGATCAAACTTCTCAAAACTGTTATTTCAAACCCAGGTTTCAGTAACAATCCCACAATCCACACAGATGACCAGTATGTTTGTGCCTGAAGACCCACAGTTTCAAGATGTAGAATCAGTAGTACCTTAGCTTTTTTTGCTAAATGCAGCTGCTTCTTAGTGAGGTAGGGAAATGTCATTAGGAGAACTGGCAATTCCATTTGACAAAGGCTGGGCAATCTTCATTCTCCTTGGCTTTGGTCATTCATGTCACAGGGCTGTTAGAGCAAAACAACTTTGCTGGGTGATCTTGCTGCCTTGATTTCACCTCTGAGCCAGGCTGGGCCATGCCCAAATCTTATGAGGTCACCCTGACCATGGGGAAATTGAATGGCCTTCAGATGGTCTGAAAAAATGGTATATATCAAATATGTGGGTAGCCCTGCATTTCAAATGAGGCTCTTCAGGTTAAAATGACCATATTTATAAAAGCAGAATACACAAATGGGCCATGTATATTGTTTGTTGTCTTTGGTCTTTGGCTTCTTTTAAAGACTGATGTATTGGAAGAAAATCATGAATGTGCTTTGATTTTCTATCAAGCACTTGTGAGAACATATATATTGTTTAAAGCACTCAGTCTCTTTTACCTGATTCTATAGGCACTATGAGTAGCAAGTCACCAATTATAAATTTTAGTGTACATATGCACTGCTTTTCTGTATGTTAAGTCTTTATTTTTGGGTGCATATTAGCATTTTAAATGTTATGCACATAGCTTCAAAAATGTTTTTCTTATAATGTAAATTTATTTTAGGGGAGAGGAAGGCCTTATTTGTGTGTTTTCATAACTAAAAGACTTGATTTATGATGTATCTAATCAACCTGCCTTCTAATTTAGCACATAATATGATAAGCATTTATACTTTCAGATAGCTTACTTTTATTCAGATAGTAAACAACCAAAAAATAGATGTAATAATATGGTTTAAAACTTCAACTAGAAATACAGTATTTATGTACCAGGCTGTAAATTCATGGCTTATGTTTTTCTTGGTATATGCATGCCTATTCTTAACAACCACTGGACTTGTTTATATATTTTCCAACTTAGATTAGTTGTTAGTCTAATGTGATGCTGAACCTTATGAAGTATGGGAACAGGAGGCTATGACTGTGATTCTCAGAGATATTTTGACGTTGTCTTCACCTATCAACAGTGCTTTGCCAAGATGGAGAAGTGGAAACCAGACAGTATTAGGGCATCACCTTTGTGATAAAGGAGGTGGATTTATTTCATGACATGAAATACAACTGTTAGCTGACCTTCCTGCTTGATTCAAACAATCCTTCTAGGGATATTTCTGTGTCATTGTGTTTACTCTGCGTGGAAAATCTTAACGCAGTTGTCTTTTGCCTTTAATAGACCATGAACTCTTAAGTCAAGGAACCTTCCATTTATTTATTTATTTATTCAAACTTGATGGACAACATTATATGTACTTATCATGCATGATGTGATGTTTTGAAGTATATATACACGGTGAGATGGTTAAATCTAGCTAATTGACACATGCATTACCTCACATACAGTCATTTTTGTGGTAACACTTAACACCAATTCTCTGCATTTTCCAAGAAATATATCATCATTAATTATAGTCACCAAGCTGTATAATAGATCTTTTGAACTTAATCCTCCTATCTAACTGTAATTATGTCTTTTTTGATCAGTGTCTCCCCAGTTTCCTTTCCCTCAACACCCCTAGCCTTTGGTGACTACCCTTCTACTCTCTACTTCTATGAGATTAACTTTTTTTTTTAATTATACATATGAATGAGATTATGGTATTCATCTCTCTGTGCCTGGATTATTTCATTTAATATAATGAACCTGAAGAAATCTATCTCAATGAACATTGCATCCAAAATCTTTAACCAAAGCTCAACTCATAGAGGGTATACTATAGATATTTTATAAAAGAATCAGTTTATATTGGAAGAAGATACCTTTTTCAAGTATTCACTAGTCCATATTGGTTAGTGTCAGAGAGAGACTAAGAAAAGTAGGAAGTGTAGGGAGTAACTACCTGTAACAGTGTCATCATCAGCAATGAGAAAATGGGAAAAATTTCGTGGCAATAATATAACAGTGGCTGCTTATTGCAGAATAATACAAACACCAATTATATTTTTTCTATAGAAATTTAAGGCAATTTTGTTCTGTATATCAGGAGGTTAAAAAAATGATCAGGATTATTTTTACCAAATGATATTTATTCATATATGTATTTTGAGTTATCTTTAGCATAAACAAAATACAATTTGTGGTTCCTAATGAATTGGCACAGTTATCTGAAAATGTATCTTAGGGTAATAAAGCAATCATTATATTTGGTTATAAAGTACATAAACTTATTTTTACCCTTTAAATAAGTTTGTGTACTTTAGTTGGGAGCATTACTTCAGTGAGCTAAATCAGTCTCAAGTAATGTTTTCTGTTTCTAAAGTCCATCCCAAATACTTGTGCAAACTGAGATATTCCAGCGATGATGTCACATGGAAGCCATTTTTAAAAAACATTTTGTGACTGCTCTGATTTCTCAGGAATATAGAGAATGTTTTCTCTATATTTTAATATTGTTGCATTAAAACTAAAAAGCCAAGTATAAAAGGACTCTGGCTTATTTCTAGGTTCTTTCAGCAGAAATGATTCATTGAAAAATAACCGGAATAGTTTATAGGAAATATCAACAGAAACTAGTGCACTGAATTCATTTTGGACATTAGTAACTTGCAGTTTAGCATCATGACTTAGCTTTTGAAAATCATTTTGTTTTCTACAGTGAGTATCCAACAGTGTTGCCAGCCTCCTTCCCAGACTAGGTAGTGCTGTGACAGTATTGTAGGGGAGAAATGTGGCCTGAAGGAAATAACAGAAAAAAAAAATTCATTAATATTTTTCTAGTTATTTCTTCTCTCAGCCCAATTGCTTTTTAGTCTGGTCTGATATTGTTTAGGACTTTGCCTTGTGCTGAATTACAAGACTGCTACAGTTCTGTTCACAGAGGAACACAATTGAAGAAAAAGTACCAAGGATCTAAAAAAAAAAAAAAAAGAGAGAGAATGTCTGACATCATGATAATGTTCTCCATTTCCTTATACTTGCAGCAGCATCACGTTCACTGGAATACTTGACCAGGGTTTTATGATTTCACAAATATTGTTTGTTCTTCAGTGGCTCCAGGTGCACACCTGCCTGGTGATGCTCAGGGCCTGGTTGATGATATGTTTGGGATATGTGCAAATCAGCGCTGTGTCTGTCTCCCAGGCCAAAACAGTGTTTGAAGAAGAGTCATTGTTCTAAAATAAGTAACACTATAAATATACATCCATAAAAGACTCCAAATTTGAAATTTGAAATTTTTCTTTTACTTCAGAATGGTCAAAATTGGAAATAAAAAAATTTAGCCAGATCCCCTAGAAAAGAGTGATTCAGCATCTACTGGTAGCATTTTAGAAGACATGTCGTGTGACAGCCTTAGGAGCGTTCTGCAGCTAGGCTACACTAGACAATGTTCTAGGAATCTTCAACTCATTTTCTGCCTTGTTTTCTCAACCAGGGTAGGTACCAGCTGCTGAAGAAGTACTTTCTGGCCATTGAGCAGCTTTTCAGGGCTGTAGTTAAATTGTTCAAATATAAACATTTGCTTCTGCAGTTTTAGAGATTGTTACATTAGGGATCTGAGGAAAGTCATTTAAATCGCTTGTATTCCTCTTTAAACAGAATTAATTTTTATTTTTCACATGCTTAGAAAGATTGTTAGCTTCTTTTTATATCTGTACATTCTAAATCACAAAATCATATGGGGAAAAATTTCTCTGATTTCTTTTCCAATCTATGTGAATAAATGTGAAGAGAAAGTTAAGACTTAATTGCTATATCTAAACTTTTATTTTAATTTCTCTTTAACTTACTTTATTTATTTACTTAGAAGTACTGGGTATTGAACCCAGGGGCTTTCCCACTGAGCTACACCCCTAACTCTTTTTTAAATTTTCATTTTCTATTTTGAGACTTGGTCTTCTTAAGTTGCTGTGGCTGGTCTCCAACTTGTGATCCTCCTGCCTTAGCCTCCCTGAGTAGCTGGGATCACAGGTGTGTGCCACCCACCTGTTTTTTTCTCTTACTTTTTTTTTTTTTTTGGTACTGAGGATTAAACCCAGGGGTGCTTTACCACTGAACTATATCCCTGCCCATTTTATTTTTTTATTTTGAGGGTCTCACTAAGGTATTTAGGGCCTTACTAAATTGCTGAGACTAGCCTCGAACTTGTGAGCCTCCTATCTTAACCTCCCAAGTTGCTGGGATTATGGAAATGCACCATCACATCTTGTTCTCTGTTTTTAAAGAAGAAATATTTGCATTTATTATCACATTAATTAAAAAATCTAAAATATTACTGACATACACTTTGGGGACTGTTACAAACAACCTCGATAATCAATCACTTTCAATCATCTCTGTCTTTTTTAACCTGTTTTCTCAGATTTATACCATCTCTCTTTCTTTTTTTGGTAGCTGGAATTGAATCCAGGGGTGCTTAACCACTGAGCCATTTTCTAGCCTTTTTTTAATATATATTTTATTTAGAGACAGGGTCTATCTGAGTTGCTTAGGGCCTCCCTAAATTCCTGAGGCTGGCTTTGAATTCACAACCCTCTACCTCAGCCTCCTGAGCTACTGTGATTATAGACATGTGTGGCCACACCCAGCTCCATCTGTCCTTTTTATTTCAATTCAAGGAATCATCTCTGACAAAGTTATTTCTCAAATATGATTTAAGCAAGATTTTTATAATCTTTCATCATCTTTACCATGTTTTTGTGACTATGTATACCAGCTATAGTTTGAAATCTTTTTTTTTTTTTTTTTTTTACAATTTCTGGCTTAAAAATATTCTGTCCTGTCATCCCCTTAAATACACTTGCACTTGTGGATATTGCTTTCCAGATTTGAAAATGTGATAATTACTTGCATGTTGAAATATGTGGTAAAGGACTTTCTCACACATAAAGTTTTACCTGTAATTGTAGCTTTGAAGGAGAGGAGGGTATGAAGAGATGCAGAGTCTTACCATTAAACTCATTAAACTCATTATGCTGAAGGAGAAGGGATATGAAGTCAAGTGCCAGAGATACAGTTGGGAAAGGGCGCTGGCCTTGTTTTGTCTTGGGAATAGGAAGCCACCCCCAGGAAATGACACTGTAGCTGTGTTTGATGCCTCACACCTCATCTAATTGAATCTTCAAAATTATTCAGAGACTTATTGCTCATTTTTATAGATAAGAAAATAATACAAATAAGAAAGCACTGAACTAGATAACAGGCTCCCTGAGGTCTAGGTCCTTTGTAGGCCTTGTCTCTGATTCTTAACAGCAGTCCCTGTACAAAGTAGATCTTGTGTATACTGGGTCTTGGAGAGGTCAAGGGCCCTTCTCAAGGGCACAAAACTAAGTGGTTTAAGAAGCCCACTTTCTTTTCAGTGAACCATGTTACATCAGAGATGAAATGTCTTGACCAGGGTCACAAGTGCAGCTTCGAAGGTCATGGCGATGGTCATAGAGGGTAGATTCTGTGCGGTGGGGCGGGCAGTGGCAGTGAGGATGGGGAAGAGGAGACGCATCTAACAGCTATTTAGGAGTCAGGATAGAATACAGTGTTGGATGTGAGTGGCGTGGAAAGTGAGCAAGAGGGTGGAGTTGAGAAGCTCAGGATGACAGAAGGTGGTTCCATTTACAAAGGCAGATACTATGGGAAAGAGCACTTTTAGTGGGCAAGATTGATGCGTAGGTTTTATGAGTCCTTTTAATTCATGTTTTTTTTTTTTTTTTTTTGGATAAACTTGCTTAGAATCTAAGCTTCTTAGGACCTAAGTTTCTTAGGACCTCACTAAATATCTGAGCCTGGCCTTGAACTTGAGATCCTTCTGCCTCAGCTTCCCAAGCTGCTGAGGTTATAGGCATGCACCACTGGGCCCAGCTTTAAATTTTATTTTTGAGATAGAGTCTCTTTGATTGCTGAGGCTGCCCTCAAACTTAAGATACTCCCGCTTCAGCCTCCCTTGTTGCTGGGGTTACAAGTATGTATCACTGTGCCTTAAAACATCAGGCAAGATCCTGATGTTTTAAGTGTGAAGAAAATAGGGTTGATTAGGGAAGAAAAGTAAAGAGACTCAGAGAGGGTAGGTGACTCTGGGAACTGGGGCTGGGGAAAGTGGCCCAGGGTCTACTTATCTGGGTACTGAGAAGGAAAGAAACATAGGTGTATGTCAAAGAAACTGGTGGAATTTGGTCGTCCCCCTAGCAAGCTTGTGTGATAACACCAAGGGAAAAGGTAGACGGTTTTGTGGGTGAATTAGCAGTGATTTTGCTTCCTTGCCTCGTTGGCTGGTGATGGGAATACATGTATCAGCAGAATACCTGGCGGATTTCCACGGTCAGCCAAGCTGGTCCTGCAGTGTGATCACATCCTGTCCATTCTGGATCTTGGTGAGAAGCCAGGATGATTCAGGCAATTGGACCTTATTTCATTATCCATCTTTGCTCTCTGATAGTTGGGTTCTGAGATCGTTGATTAGGGTCTTAATACAACATCTCACAAAGGTGGGGAGAAAAGGGTAGAAAATAGGAAAATGTTAGCAAAAGTGTCACAATCATTACAAAATAAAATTGGAGACTGGCATCTTTTCCTTTTAGGATTTCATTACATTATCTACAAAATTAAGATGGAACGCAGGACTGCCCTACCACTGAGCTTTTTATTTTGAAACAGGGTCTTGCTAAGTTGCCCAGGCTGGCCTTGGGCAATCCTCTTTTTTCAGCCTGCCAGTGGCTGGGATTAGAGGTGTGTGCCACTGTGCCTGGCAATCTGAGTTTTTCTCTTTGCATTAGACTGCTCATTATCTCTTGTTTTCTCATTTATTCATTCAGAAATCTGTATTGAGTGGCTATTTGTTGGGTGGTGTGCCACTTGCTGAAGATACAGTGTTGCATCAGGCACCTAAGGAGAGAATCACACTTCAGATGAGAGAAGTGCCCTTCGTAAGCAGAGACTGGCTTGGGAAAAGTGTGATAGGGCACAGTATCCCAGGGAGATGACATTTGAGCCCAGACCTGAGAGAACAAGGAGCTAGGCTTGTGGAGATTAGATGAAGTGATTTTTAGGAAGAGGGACTAGTGCAGAGATCTTGGAACTCTATTGCTATTGTTAAGGGGCAATGATCACTTTCTAAACTGTGTAAAAATAGCCATTTCTTGTTGAAAAATAATCATTCTTCAAAGTAGTGCATTGCCACTGCTGGGGGTGGTGGTGCACACTTGTAATCTCAGCAGCTGGGGAGGCTGAGGCAGGAATATCGCAAGTTAAAAGCTAGACAACCGAAATGAGGTGCTAGGCAACTCACTGAGACCCTGTCTCTAAATAAAATACAAAATAAGCCTGGGTATGTGGCTCAGTGGTCGAGTGTCCCTGAGTTCAATCCCCGGTACTCCCCCCCCCCCCCCCCCCCGCATTGAAAAAAAATTAAAGTAGTGCATTGTCTTTGAATTTTTCTAATGAGGTATCAGGTCTCAACATCAGGAAGTTTTTCAGCAGAGCCTAGATATCCCCAAGGTCTTTTCTTAGAAGATTTGGTGGGAACTAGTATAATGTTAAGACCACATGGTATTTATCAAAATACTGCTACTTGGACCCCACTCCAGCACAGGTGAATCAGACACTGGAGGTGTATCTGGGCTTCAGTATGTTTATGCCCTGTCATTAATTGGTGCTGAGGACATCTCTTCTGCATATTTTCAACTCCAGGATTAAATGACTCCATAGGAATAGAAGTGTTCAGTAAGAAAAGCTGGGAAATTATGAGCTCATAATAACCCTTGATTGCATGTCTTTTAAAACTTGTTTTCTCTACTTTGTGGAAATGAAGCTACTGTAAAGCTTTTTGAAAACCAATAAACCCCACCAAAAACTTAGCTGCATTAGACAGGGAGATAAGATTAAATTTGACTGCTTTAATGTTCCATTCTTGAGGGTTGTTTAAAATTTCTTTTAAATGTTATTTGTCTCAGGACAGTGGCACATGCCTGTAATTCCAGTGATTCAGGAGGCTGAGGCAGGAGGAGCACAAGTTCGAGGCCAGCTGCAGCAATTTATCAAGACCCTCGGCAACTTAGGGAAACCCTCCTTATGTTAAAATAAAAAAGGACCAAGGATGTAGCTCAATGGAAAAGCGACCCTGGGTTCAACCCCCAGTAGCCCCCAACCCAGTTATTTGTCTGCTTTGTTATATCTGCTCTGTTGGCTTAATTCTGTTTGTAGTTGTTTATGCTAACTTTACAAGGTTGTAAGTAGAATATTAAAGAATTTCTTTGAGGGATTGGTCTTTAACTCATGAGTTATTTCAGTTGTTCTTTTGCTTATGCATGCTGTTTTCAAATATTATTTTAAGGAGAAAAAGCACTACTCTGAAATGTAATGTTTAACTGCCATGCTCCTATCTTTAAATCTAGAATGGAAAATAGGAAAGCTGTTTACATTGATGGGAAGAAGGCAATAACACTAGCAATTTCCTGAGGAATGTTTTGTTTCACAGTGTGGCGTGGGTCTGTAATAGAAGGTTCAGAATCATGGGTCTTTGTTTTTGCTTACATACTGCAGAGTAATGTGGAATCAAATGCCACCACTCAAGAGCCCTTAGCCATCAATTTTTGAAATGGAAAAAGATTTACATTGTGACATGGATGGGCCTGTTGATAAGCCTCACTGATTGCAATTTTCTAGATGGCTGTAGGTGATTTTCCCAAGTTGACCTCTGGTGAGGTAACTAGATGGAGACAGAATAAGCTTCATCTTGTCCATGAGGACAAGATCTGTTGAGGTGGAGACACTGGCATGCATGGCCACTTTCCTCCCTTTAAATCACAAGCTGGTTTGTTTTTTTTTATGGCTTATGTGCTCAGAGCCTTTAAGCTCAAAATATCAGAATATAATTAGGAAGGAAGGGGGGAGAGGGGGGAGGGAGGGAGGGAGGGAGGACACTAGAGGGGGTTGGAGAGGGAGGGAGGAGGACACTGCACTCCCAAACTAGTTGTAAGTAAGTAGTTTTTACTGTTGGCTCTTTGGATTTTTAAAAAAAATTGACACGGGTTAATGTTGGTAGCTGGTAGCTAACTATAGTTTAGTGATCTTACTTCTTCCAGGGATCTAAACAAACAAGAGGATCCATTTTAATAAATATTTTAAAATATTTTAAAACTAGAATCCTTTTTTTTTTTTAAAGAGAGAGTGAGAGAGGACAGAGAGAGAGAGAGAGAGAGAGAGAGAGAGAATTTTTTAATATTTATTTTTTAGTTTTCGGCAGACACAACATCTTTGTTTGTATGTGGTGCTGAGGATCGAACCCAGGCCGCACACATGCCAGGCGAGCGCACTACCGCTTGAGCCATATCCCCAGCCCAAAACTAGAATCCTTTCAAAGAAAATTCTCAGCTTGTCTAATGACTATAGTTATTTTCCATCAAGTTTTACAATTGAATTTTTTTTTTTTTAGTTGTAGCAAAATAAATAATATATCTTGGTAAATCACACTAAAGTGCTTGGTATAATACAAGCTATTATTTCTTAAAATTTAGAACAGGGTCTCAAAACTAAAATTACATTTTTAGATAATGGTCACTGTAAGTCATTTCCGATAAAAGCAATGGAAAAACTCTTAACCCATGACATTTCAGTCATCACTGATCAATTCCAAGTGAAAAGAAAAATTTAAAGATTTATTTAAATTTGTGATGCTAATGTGATTCAGAAATTTGGAAAATGGACATCAGAGTAAATGGCAATGAGCCAACAGGTCATGATGTAAAGATGAGACAGTTCATTCAGTCTTCCCTATAGCAATGATGTATTTTGTGCCTTCAGTGTTTTAATAGGATGTTCAGAGGTGGCTTCACTCAGAAGGAACAGCAAGGAGACCAGGGGCTGGCCGGGATTGAGCGTTGAGGTGAATGTAGATGTGACCACAGAGGAAACAGAGGTTCAAATTATGTAGCAGTGTTAAATTGTTACCAGGACTTTGGCTTTTGCTTGAATGTGGGAAACTTCTGGAGGATTTAATTGAAGGAGTCATGGGGCTCTGCCCCTACTTACTTTCCCGAATTGTGTACAATGGAGCAAGACTGTAACCTCCTTCAGGGAAAAGGAGTTTTGATCAACCCAGTAGTTCATGAGGTTTCTGAATTCTCTTCATTCCTTCTATGGCATTGTATTGAATTGGGCTAGGAAAAGATAAAAATGAAGTGATTGAGATAGCCAGTTATTTTGAAAGGATATTAGAATACCCCACTTGTTTTTAAAAGTAAGTACTTGTTTTACTAGATTAAACCAATTTGCTAAACAGACATTATGCTGACCTGCCTGATTCCTTGTACCCGAGTCTTCACCTAGCTGACCTCTCTCTGCCTATCATTCTGGACAAGATGAGCCATCCAGTATATTCTAGTTGAGGGTGAGATAAAGACAGTTGCAACATCCTGTTATCAGTTCTGAGATACAGTTCATGTTCTAGAACGCTGGTGATGCATTCATTCATGTATGAAATATTTTGAGAGCATCAGCTCTATGTCAGGCATTGTACTATATATAACAAGGAGGAAGGCATAGCCTTTTAAGTTATTGTTGGAGGCAGCGGAGATAAACAAAGTTGATTATGTTATTTAATTGAAAAGATCATGAACTTTTGAGTCACAACAAACCATGTTTGAATCCTTTCAGTAGCTGTGTAATTTTAGGTGAATACTTCAAACTCTGTGAACCTGTTTCCTCTTCTGTAAAATTGGGGACAATATTAACAGTGCGTGGTAGAGAAAAAAAAAACAAACCACCATGTAAAGCATTTAATACATACAGCACCTGATGCATACTAAGCATTCAGTGAGTGATCAATGTGATGGTATGAATACTGCTAATAAATCAGGATTAAAAATAATCTTAAAACTAATGCGTTGGCTGTACTTGACAGAACCCCAAATCGGAGTGATACAAACTCGACTTACAGGAACCAAGGCAACATTGGAGGGAGCTTTGAAGAATGAGTCGGGATTTTCCAGGGAGAGAAGAGGGAGCTGCCTGTGCAGGAGGGAAGCCTGGAGTGACTGCTGCTTGTCAGCCTGTGTGTTGTGGCAGGAGGTGGTAGATGGAGCAGGAGAGGTGGAGGTGAGCCAGGAGAGGTGGTGTGGGGCCAGATGTCGAAGGCCTGGTGCTGAGAGGTTTGTCAATCCCTGCCAGCCAAGGCCTCAGCCCGGCTGACAGCCATGAGGTTGGCCATGGCTGGGAGGCTTTGCCTGTGAAGGCCAGGCCCAGTGACGTGGTGAGAACTACCTCCACCTAACATGGACCTGGAGGTAGGCGCTGCTCTCAGGCCTTCTGGTGTGTTTGAGGGTTTGCTTGAGCCTCTGGGGCTTCTGTGAATTGGAAGGTGGCAGATTTATCTTACTCCTTTTATGACCATGTCACCCAGTTGGCCCTTCAGTTTGGGTCCTCGGTGCCCACTGGCCTTCTGAGTCGTTGGGCCAATATTGCTAATGATAGGCCTGGTCTCCCCCACTGCGCTCTGAGTCTTGACTCTCTTGGCCTTGAGAAGCGTCCTCGCCCTGCAGTCTTGGCTTCTCACTTGCTGATCTGACCCGGGGATACTGAGCTCTGCCTTCCTAGGCTTGAATATTCCTTCACTATGGAATTTGCTAATTAGGATTCATTGCTGTTTTCCTGCACTCTCTTGTTTTTCCTCTGAGTTGCTGCTGATTCAGTTCAATTTCCATTTTGCTTCTCCTCTGGGAAAGTTTTCCTCAAGCCTTTGTTCTTTTTTTTTTTTTTTTTTTTTTGTGATACTGGAGAATGAACTCAGGGCCTTGCACCTGCAGGCAAGCACTCTACCACTGAGCCACACTGCCAGCTCCCCTCATGCCTCTTGAACAGGGTTGGGCCTCTCGGGGAAGTGCTAAGCTTGAACTTTTTTCTCTACACCATGGGAAAAGCACTGAAGATTTCAGAGCAGGAAAGTAATATGATTATGTTTCACCACAGTGAGTTTTGACCTTAATTCTGTCAGTAAAGTGGTTTAGGTTGTCCAGCTAGCTTTCCTGGCTGGCAACAATGGAAAATACTGATTGAAATATAAAAAAACTGGCTCTTAAGATGCATGAATGAAATCGGCTAAGGTAAGGGTGCTCAGCAGCTGAGAGTGAAAGCAGGAACCCTTGGAAGTCAGCAGGGAACAGGCTGACTGCGGTCTTGAGTGCATTTGCTACATCAGGTAAAATCGAGCATCTGTCTATAGGCTACTTCAGATAGAGGAAATAGAAGACCAAGCTTAGAATCCCCACAAACAGGGTCCCAGAGGACTACACATGCAGTATCATGGAGATCAGATGCACTGTCTTCCTCCAGCAGGAGACTCTGTGAAACTTCTGGCTTCATAGCTCTTCAGTTGGCTGTCACCAAGATTTGCCGACTGTTCACACTGAGCGTGTGCGCCTGTGCATGTGTGTAGGGGATAAAATCCAAAATGTGGTGAGAATTTCCTTTTGGGTGCTCCCAGTTTGATCATGCCTGCAGCTATCTGTCAGAAGCAAGTGCAGACCTGCTTTGTAGAAACCCACTGCCATGGCCGCCTAGAGAGCCACCACGGATGATATTCTAAACACTGTATTTGAGCTTACAGTAAAACAACACTGTAGCTATGTAAGGAACAAGCCACCATTGGTTCCATCTCCTTGTCGGTGCTTCCTATGGTCCCACTTCAGAACTTTTTGCCTCACCTGGTAGAAGTGAAAGGGTCCCTCTGTAGCTTTAGTTGGGATTTTTATAATTACTAATGAGTTTAAGCATCATCTGTGTTTATGGGCATTTGTGGTTCTCCTTCCTCTAAATACTTTCTCATGTCTTTTGTCCCTTTTCCATTGGGTTGTTTATATTTTTCTTATTGATTTCTAGGAGTATATTTCTTTTTTTTTTCTACCTCATGATTTGTTGATTTGCATTTTATTTTTTATTTATGCATTATAATCATACATAATGGTGGAAATCATTATGCCAAACTCATTTGTGCACATGATTTGATCAGCCTCACTCCCTAGTACCTTCACTTTGTCTCCCCTCCTCTCTCTCCGAGTTTGTTTGCGCTACTCTATTGATTTCCTTTTAATTATTATTATTATCTTAATTAATATATTATAATTATATATATAAGCTGGGTGTGGCGGCATAGGCCTGTAATCCCAGTAACTGGGGATGCTGAAGCAGAGGATCGCAGGTTTGAGACCAGCCTCAGCAACTTAGTGAAATGGTATCGCAAAATAAAAAATGTAAAGGGCTGGGAATGTACCTCAGTTGTAAAGCACCCTGAGTTCAATCCCCAGTACCAAAAAAACTACATATGTGTACGTGTGTGTGTGTGTATGTGTGTGTACACACGTACACATATATATAAATGCACACAATCATACACACATATACAAGAATACAGGATTTGTTGTGGTATATTTACACATGGACATAGCACAATTGGGCAGATTTGATTCCTCAGTACTTTCCCACGCCCCTCCCTTCCCCCTCCCCCTGGATCCCCTTCCTTTACCCTATTGGCCTTCTAACAGTACATTTCTCTATCTCTATTTCTAAAGGAGACAAGAGCCTAGTATACTAGGCTTTTTTTCAGGTGTATGTGTTGGAAATATCTTTTCTAGTCTTTGATTTGTCTTTTCAGTCTTTCTGTGGTGTCTTTCAAAGAACAAAAGTGCATAATTTTTTTAAAAAATATTTTTTAGTTGTAGATGAACACAATATCTTTATTTTTTATTTTTACTTGGTGCTAAGGATCAAACCCAGTGCGTCACATGTGCTAGGCGAGCACTCTACCACTGAACTACAACCCCAGCCCAAAAGTGCATAATTTAATTTGGTTGATTTATTATTCTTTTGTGCTTATAGATTATGTGTTTTGATTCTTAAGAAGTCCTTTCCTACTGTGAGGTTATAGAAACTTTCACCTGTATTGTTTTCTGAATATTTTATGCCTTATCTCTTACATTCAAATGTTCAATTCTCCCTGGAATTGTTTTGTATATTTGGTATGAGTTAGAAATATAATTGAATTTTTTCCTATAATTTCTCTTCCACAAAATTGTATAGCCAGTTCTTTTAACATCAACATTTACTGAATGGTAACTGCTTTATTCCACTAATCTTCAATATCTGCTTTGTCATACATAGGCACAGGTCCCTGTTTGGATTATTCTGTTCCAATAGCTTATTGGTCTATTCCTGTGCAAATGCCACATTGTATTATTATTAGACTTGTGTGATAAAGTTTCTGATAGCTGATGGGATATTTTTCTCATTTTGCTCTTCCTTAGGAGCCATTATCTTTTGAAGTCTTTGCTGTCATCTGCTCTTTGCTTTGGAATAGTTCCAGCATTTACAAGGAAATGACAAGTGTGAATGAGAGAAGATTCTAGGTTTACTTTTATCTCCCAGTAAGCCTAAGGAGAAAGATGCTAAGAAGGTGTCTATGGTTGTGCTAGACTTTGTGTCTGTCTTTGTACGCAAAGCATGCTAGCTCCAGCAAGGGAACTCAGTTGTCTAATTTAATGTTACAAGAAATCTTACAGGGTCTGTGATCTAATTCCTAAGTCACTTTTGGAGAAAAATATTATTTATGAGCTTTTCATAAAGTATTAAGAAGTACAGGCTCTAATCCAATCATCCATTTTGTGGTATGTGAGCAAGGACATTTCTAACTTAGACAAGTATCTGAAATTTATTATTATATGTAGCTCTGTAAAAATTCTCCCTTTGGTTATTTTTATTCTTATACCACCAGTGGAAAATAACTGTTCACTGTAATTCTCTATTAACTATTTAGGTACAAATTATATTAGAATCCCATGAAATTTACAGCTTTTATGGAAAAGGCTCACATGAAATAATTACCTAAGTTAAAATTAATTTTTTTATCCCATTGCAGTTAAATCAATATTTGTGGTTTTGTTTTCCTTCTTAATATTAACAATATGGTAATGAAAAGTTCAGTAACTTAGTGTTACTTTTAAATCTGCTTCTGTGGGATAGGGATATAGTTCAGTGATACAGTACTTGTCTAGCATGCACAAGGTCCTGGGTCTGATGCCCAGCACTGCAAAAACCAAAAAACAAAACAAACAAACAAAAAAACCCCCCTCTCTTTAACATTAAAAAATAAGAGTTTTTCAGTCGTGGGCTGAGGTTGTAAGGTTGTAACTCAGTGGTAGAGTGGTTGCCTAGTATGTATGAGGCACTGGGTTCGATTCTCAGCACTGCATATAAATAAATAAAGATCCATAGACAACTTAAGAAAGTATATATTAAAAAAAGAGTCTTTCAGTCTTATTCTAATACTACATATTTTCTTTCATCTTATATTTTCCTCTTCCCTTCATTAACTTTACCCTAGAACACAAGGACTCAGTGGATCGTTAAAGAATGAATTCTAATAAGGAGAAAGTTCCTGAGAATGTTTATTAAATGTCAGTGTGGAGGGCATCTTCCTGGGCAGGATATAAAACTGAGAATTATTATAAAACAAGGCTGACACATTGGATTTACATAGGGAAATAAAATAAATGTGATAGATACTATAAACAAAAGTTGACTCCAAACAGTCTGGAAAAAATAATGCAACAGGACCAAAAGGAGGGTTGGTAGATGACCAGTAAAGATGCTCAATCTTGGTCTGCATAGGTTTCAGACATTTAAATAAAAGCATGTTTTAAAATCTGGGTGTAATCCTCAACATACTCACTTGTCACTTGTCTCTGAGTCCACTTCTCAGTTCTACTTTGAACTTCTGATGTAGTGCTCTCAAAGTGTGATTTTGAAAAGAAAAAAAAAATAACAATCCATTGTTTCAGCTCTTCTTGGTCTTGAAAATATGTTGGTGTGTATTTTTGATGAAAGGTGATGTTTGTTCTGTATTCCAGCAGATTCAGGGGTTGATCCTCTCAAAGTCGAGGGGGGCTTCTCTCTCTGGGCGCCCTCAGAGGCTGCCCTCTCTTGCTTTGATGACTATCTGAGCTAGGGAGAAACTGCACCTTTACTGTGAGCTTGACTAAAATACTCTATTCATCAAAACAAACAAACAAACAACAAAAAAAACACCCTTTCAAAATTTATGAGAGAGTTAGGTGGTGACTAGTTTTTAGCTTAGTTTTAAACTTGCCATATCTCCCTGTACTATATAAAAGTTGTGAAATGTAAAAGCAACTCCCAGGGCTGTGGATGTAGTTCAGGGGCAGAGCACTTGCCTAGCATGTTTGAGGTCCTGAGTTCAATCCCCAGCACTGGAAAAGACAAAACAAAACTCCCAAACGGAAACTTTTTTTATTTTTTTATTTTTAATATTTATTTTTTAGTTCTCAGCGGACACAACATCTTTGTTGGTATGTGGTGCTGAGGATCGAACCCAGGCGAGCGCGCTACCACTTGAGCCACATCCCCAGCCCGGAAAAGGGAAACTTGACATAGGAAAAAATAATCACTGTCCTCCCAAATTGAAGTTGTTTTTTTTTTTTTTTAAATCTCTAATCCTAAATAAGAAAAAAAATATTTTAGATATTTATTTCACACATGATGATTATTATAGATACTGATTTGTTGATTTCTTTTCTTTCTTTCTTTTTATTTCTGTTGATGAGGATTGAATCTGAGGCATTAAGGTGGTCGGGGTACAAAATTCCTGCTCTTAGGGAATTTTGGGGAAGGAGAAAAATAAAAAAAAAGAGTAAGCAAATGAATAAATAATATTACATAGTGATATGTGCTAAAAAGAAAATAAAGCAGGGTAAGGAATAAGACTGGCAGGATTGGTAGAGGAGGCAATTTTAGAAATGAGGTCTGGGCATGGTCTTCTAGAGGAGATGACATTGGAATTGAATCCAAAGTGTAAGAAGGAACAAGCTGGGAAAATTGTGTCCTGGGCTGAAAGCGAAAGCAAAGATCTTGTGTGAATGAGTGTGGTGTTTGTGAGAAGAGCAGACATGGTGTATAGACACCACATTTTCTTTATCCATTCATCTGTTGAAGGGCACCTAGGTTGGTTCCATGGCTTATTTATTGTGAATTGAGCTGCTATAGACATTGATGTGGCTGCATCACTGTAGTAAGTCCTTTGGGTATATGCCGAGGAGTGGGATAGCTGGGTCAAATGGTGGTCACATATTCATATATGGTGGTTCAAGTTTTTTGAGGAATCTTCATATTGCTTTCCATAATGGTTGTACCAATTTACAGTCCCACTAGCAATGTATGAGTGAACCTTTCCCCCTACATCCTTACCAACATTTATTGTCACTTGTATTCTTTTTTTTTTAAAGAGAGAGTGAGAGAGGAGGGGGAGAGAGAGAGAGAGAGAGAGAGAGAGAGAGAGAGAGAGAGAGAGAGAGAGAGAGAATTTTTAATATTTATTTTTTTAGTTCTTGGTGGACACAACCGCTTGAGCCACATCCCCAGCCCATCACTTGTATTCTTAATAATTGCCATTCTGACTGGAGTGAGATAGAATCTCAGTTTGGTTTTAATTTGCACTTCTTTAATGACTACAGACGTTGAATATTTTATCATATAATGTGATATACACACACACACACACACACAATGGAATATTACTCAGCCATGGCATTTGCTGGTAAACAGATGGAAGTGGAGACTATTATGCTAAGTGAAATAAGCCAGTCCCAAAAAACCAAAGGCTGAATGTTCTCTCTGATATGCAGACTCGAACACACAATAAGGGTGGTAGGGAGGGAAGAATAAAAGTTCACTGGAGTAGACCAAGGAGAATGAAGGGAAGGGAAAGGGCATGGGAATAGGAAAGACAGTAGAATGAATAACGATTTTCATATATGAATACATGACCAATGAAACTGTACATCATCTTCAACCACAAGAATGGGATCCTAATTAGTGTAGGGGTTCTGTGTTTGGGTTGAGGTCTCTGATTAACTTTGTGATTGTGGGATGCTTAGTGACTAGGAAGTTTCTGTGCAAAGACACAGAATGCCTGACTGCTGAGAAACTTCTTTGTAAAGACACAGGATACCTGGCTGCTCTAGCAATGTCCTTCATGAGGAAACTCTGTGTTAGAGTCTTATCAGTTTTGACCTTCATCTCAGGCACACAGGGACTTGTAGGTGTTCTGACCGAGAAATGCACAGGGAAGCATTCCTCTGGTGAGCAAACTCCCAGGGGGCAACTGGCACTCTGTTTCCCAAGCTTGGAATGCTCGGCAGTTCTCCTGGAAGCTAGTAAGATAACTATATAGGTGTAGTAGAAACTTCCTAGTCACTAAGCATCCCACAATCACAAAGTTAATCAGAGACCCAACCCAGTGTCCTTAGAGAAAAGGCCTCTGTGCCAGATAATCAGTCCAGTAATCAGCCTGGACTTTGATCTTAATTATCCAGCACCTGGGATTAAAAGATTACTAAATAATAATGCAATCATGGTACTAATGACCTAATGTAACTATAAATAAACGTGTCTGCTTGGAGGGACAGTCACTTCTTTTCCTGTCTCTGCATCTTGTCTCTGTGTCTCCTTTTATTTTTCTTGCAAATTAGAATAAGTTATACTGCATGTATGTATAATATGTCAAAATACACTTTTCTGTTATGTATATCTAAAAAGAACAAATTAAATAGTTTTTATTTTGAAAAACGCAAACATGGATGTTACTGGTGCTGGGGCACAGTGATCCCTGTATGTTATGGGACTGCATGATCTAGAGTGATACCTTCCTGCATCCCCAGGGGTCAGCACAGCCACCCAAAACCCCCAAGGACTCTGGTGCAGCTGGATCAGAGGAATCCATGTGAGAGAAGTTCATGGAGAGGTGGACAGCAATCAGGTCCTTGAGCCCTGGAAAGAGTCTGGAGTTTGTTTTAATAACAGGCAGCCACTGGAGTGATGTAATCTGATAAATGTTTTTAAAAGATCACTCTGGCTATCCTTGCAGACGGAGAGTGAATCAAGTTAGGCGGCTATTGCAATAGTCCAAGTAAGAGATGTGGACTGGGGCAGGGGTGGTGCGGGGGGTGGGGGTGCCGGGGGTGTCTCCTTGGGCGTAAGAAATGAGCCTCGTTAACTTATTGAAAGATTTGCTAAGCAATTTGCTAATGAATTTGTTGTGGAAAAGAAAGAGAAAAATCAGGATGGCTTCTTAGTTACTTTATAAGGAGCTGGGAAGAATGCAAAGAAATCAGATGATAGAAAAATAAGAAAATGAAGCCATAAAATAATACTTCACCAATCAATTTAGGAAATGAAACATGGGCTATTTACTTGAATTTGAAAATTCTTATGATCCCAATTTTGATATTTTAAAAAGTTTTTAAAAATGAGTCTGCCAAGACAAAGATCATTTGGAAAGGATTCATGACTTTGACAGAAAAACAAGCATCATTCTATAGTTGTAATGTTCTATGATGTAATTTACTGGACTGATGTTGGCAACATTTCATGATACCCATTGAATTTGTAGCAAATTTCTTAATTTCTATTATAAAGCTAAAATGTTAAGTCATTTTTCTTCCTATAAAGTCAAACAAACTAGCCAGACATATTCATTTAACATTCTGTGAAACCAACTCCATTCTGTTACTAAAATAAATGTCAGGATTTTTTTTAAGCCAAAGAGTTAAAATAATTATTTATGGGAAGCAAAGTATGTACTCTAGATCAGGAACATGGAGACTGGGACATAAATATATCCTGAAGCTGGAATTAAAGTAAAAAATGTGACAAGTCGAAATAACAGCTCACTCTTTCCTCTGAGTGGGGATTGGTAAGCCTTTGTTGATTTGCAGGGGTTGCTACAGGCAGGGAGGCAAGTATGACAGGCTGGGTAAAAAAGCTGATGGGGACCTGGTGCAACGGTGCACACCTGTAATCCCAGACTTGGGAGGATGAGGCAGGAGGATCATAAGTTTGAGGCCAGCCTCAGCAGCTTAGTGAGAACCTGTCTCGTATCAATAAATTAAAAAAAAAAAAAAAAAGGGGTTGGGATATAGCTCAGTAAAAGTGCCTCTGGGTCCAATCCCCAGTACTGGCAGGAGGTGAGGGGAAGCTGATGTGAGCATTGTATGCATTAGCAGAAACACTGTCCAGAATGTGATGATAAAATTTGCCTTATCACTTCTGGAATATTGTATTCTAGGTGTAATGATCCAGGGACTATTGGGTTGCAGTTACAAGGATACAGAACTCAACTTAATATGAAGCTGGGTCTTCGGTCAAGACTAAGGGCAGAGTGA
Source organism: Ictidomys tridecemlineatus (assembly GCF_052094955.1). NCBI lineage: Eukaryota > Metazoa > Chordata > Mammalia > Rodentia > Sciuridae > Ictidomys > Ictidomys tridecemlineatus. The sequence continues at coordinate 76,604,313 of NC_135482.1, read as the reverse complement.
GTTAGCAGGGTACCCCAGGGGAGACTTCCCAGTTGGGTCATGGGGTGTCTAAGCAGAAGCCAAAAAGCTGCGTGGTAGGATATCAAGGAAGTGAGTCAGACACTTCATGGATTTTGGAGCTGTGATGTCTAAATCGTTTCAGCACTGTGACCGCTATTCAATGCACTTGTCTCCATAACACCTCAGCATTAGAATCAAGTCTGTTGACAACATCTGTCCTGTGGTTTGCTTCGCAATGGTTGCTTGATGGTTAAACTTCACAAGAGAAACACCCAGTGACAGAGGGCCATACCTGCAAGCTTGGCCACCTCTCTTCTAGAGAAGAAATTACAAACTGATATCCCAGGGCCAGAATGCAGCCCTGGGATTGAGGAACAGTTGATTTCAGGAGCTTCTTCCTCCTCTTCCTCCTCTTCACTCCTCCATCCCCCCCTCCTCCTCTTTCTCTTCCTCCTTCTTTTAACTAAGGAGAGTGATATAAAAATCTGGATTTAAAGCTTCTCTCAAAATTTGTAAAAATTTGTAAGGATTCACAAAGCCCAGGGGTGACATTTTCTGGCTGGCCTGAGAGGGCTGGAACTGAGTGAGTTTCCTTCTTCAGGAAGGGCATGAACCTCCAACTTGCCCCGTCCCCGCCATTCCGTCTCCTGCACATCATCTTCCCGTCTGCCTGCCTCTCTCATTTACATCATCTATCCCCGACTTGTTGACATTTGAGTTTTGACTTCTGATTGAGATGCTGACACTCTTACCCATCTAGGGAAGAGAAATAAAGGAGAAAGGAAAGTGGAGAATGGGAAAGGGGAGGTATTTAGGGAGGATCATAGTGCAGAAGAAAGATCCTTGGACTTGCATTAAGAGGACCCAAATTTCATTCTCAGTTCTGCCTCTTATATCTTGAAGCCTTGATTTCTTTGTCTACTGAGCAGAGAGCAAACAGGAACATATAGACTGGGACAGAAATATATCCTGAAGCTGGAATTAAAGTAAAAAAATGTGACTAGTAGAAATAACACCTCACTCACTCCTCTACAGTGAGGCTTGGTAAGCCTTTGTTGGTATTTAATTTTTACTTATTTATTTATTGAACTCAGGGGCACTTAACTACTGAGCCACATCCCCAGGCCTTTTTTTTTTTTTTTTTTTTTTTTGTGTGTGTGTGTGTGTGTATTTTATTTAGAGACAGAGTCTCACTGAGTTGCTTAGCACCTTGCCAAGTTGCTGAGTCAACTTGAACTCAAGATCCTCTGCCTCAGCCTCCCCAGCCGCTGGGATTATAGGCATGTACTATGGTGCCCAGCGGCATTTATTTTTGAATGGCATAATGTTGACGGGAGTACCTGGCATATAATCTTGCCTAATTCTATGTTCAGTGCTGGTCAGCAGGGGTCCCTCTGTGACCCCTGAGAAATCCTTGGCAACTGTAATGCTCCACTGTTTTGTGATGGTTGGTTTTCATTTTGTTTTCTCTGCCAGATTCTTTATTGTCTTATTGAGCTTTTTATCGTGAGTACCTAACATGATATCTTGATGAATAAATGAATTGATGAGAGAATTCTGAGGGTTGTGGGAGAGGAAATAGAAAAGGGCAGTGACTGGGCATCTCCTACCTTCTCCCTTTTGTGGGACCTTGGTCTTCTAGTCTAATCTCTTTAGGATATTCATCCAAACTTACCTGGACCACTTTGTGCCAGGGTTGAGTATTCTTATGAAATGAAGAGGTATATCCTGGTTCTTTGTTTAGAAGCTTTTAAAAATGAGTTTTGTTTATGGCTCCAGAAATAGCTCTTAGTACCTGGAGCTGAGACACTGTTTTGGTGTAGCATGACTCTGCTTCTCACTGAACCCTTCATGGGTTAAAGTTGTTTCATTAACAAATTATTTTGCTTTTGTGACTTAAAAGTAACACTCTGAAATATTTCCTAAAGTAATTCATTACTCAGATATATAATTTTTTTAAAGAAGGAAAAACAACAACAGAAAAAAAAGAGAACAAGGTAATGTTTAGGTGGTGAAATATTTTTGCTGGAAGCACCGGCCCTCATTATCTGACATCACATAAAGCCCTGGCCATACAGTGTCAGCAGGTGTGACGAAGGTTACTTTTTGTTACTGTATAATAATGAGACAGTTGTGTACTTTGATTAAATGGACTTTTGGGGGGTGTTTCCTGGCAGTATAGCTATAGAAAGTGTTCTAAAATTTAGAATGAGACCTGGGTTTTAATTCAGATTCCTTATTTACCAGTTAGGAGAGGAAGCCAAATGTTTAAATGGAAAAAGAGATAAATTGTGTTCTCTACTCACCACATACTAAACATTGTGCTAAATACTGTGCCTCGTGGTAGTGCTTGCAATGTCTTTGTTTTTATTATTATCTCCATGATCTAGATGGGGAAGTTGCAGCACAGATGGATTATGTGATTTGTCTAGTTAGTGATGAAAGCAAAATTCAAGGCAGCCAATGTAACTTACAAACTTGTATTTTTGCTGAGTATGGGGATGCATACCTGTCATTCCAGCTACTCAGGAAGTGGAGGTAGAAGATAAAAAATTAGAGGTCAGCCTGGGCACCACAGTAACACCCCATCTCAAAAACAGAAAAATGAGGGGCTGGGGTTGTGGCTCAGTGGTAGAGCACTTGCTTAGCATGTGTGAGGCACGGGGTTCAATCCTTAGCACCACATATAAATGAACAAATAAAATGAAGGTATTGTGTTCGTCTACAACTAAAAAAAAATTTTTTTTTAAAAAATTCACTCAAGGGCTGGAGTTGTGGCCCAGCAGTAGAGCATTTGCCTAGCACGAGCGAGGCCCCGGGTTCAATCCTCAGCACCACATAAAAAAAACAACAAATAAATAGAGATAAAAAAAATTAACACAAAACAAAACAAAAAACAAAATCCAAACCAAAACCAAAAACACAAAAAGAAAACAGTCACCTGTAATCCCAGCAGCTTGGGAGGCTAAGGCAGGAGGAATGAGTTCAAATCCAGTGTCAGCAAAAATCGAGGCGCTAAGCAACTCAGTGAGACCCTGTCTCTAAATAAAATACAAAATAGGGCTCAAGATGCGGCTCAGTGGTCTAGTGCCCCTGAGTTCAATCTCTGGTAACCCTAAAATAAAACAAAAACTTTTTTTATTAATAGTAATAACAAAATACAACAATAACAATATTAATACTGTCATGGTAGAAGTAATAGGGTAGACTTAAATAGTGCTGGTTATGAGTTCATTAGTTACCCAAGAACTGTACCTTTGTTGATTCAACTCACTAAGCAGTGCTTTCTTAGTTCAGAGTGATATTAATTATAAATATGTGTGTTTGTGTCTTCATGTGTATATATATGTATACATATATATATATACAATAATATATATATACACAATAATACACCTATGTAATTTAGAGTTCATTTACAATTTCCATAGTTTGTGTGTGTGTGTGTGTGTGTGTGTGTGTGTGTGTGTGTATATATAATATACTATATATATTTACTTACTAGGTAAACTGTGAATGAACTCTAAATTACATAGGTGATATTATTGTATATACGCCCATAAGAATGAAGAATTTTGTGATTTTTATTAATTCAAGCATGACCTTGAAGGTAGGGTTCGTATACAGAAAAGCTACATATATGTTTCATAAAACAATATGGAAGATATAGCCTGGTTCTTCTTTAGTAAGCACGGGGTTCAATTTTCATTTTCTTTAGAATTTCTTACAAGGTAGAATGCACTCAGTGCTATAATTTAGCAACTGTGTCACTGCTTCATAATTTGAGGGCTAATTGCCTGTTTGTGCTGTAGTCCTGTTTGTGGTTGCTATGGTGACTGCTTTAAAAGGGTCCAGTGACCGTTGCTACTGAATTAGATTTCAATGCAACGTCCCTGTGTCAGAGGCCAGGTTTCTTCTGTGGATAGAACTCTCTTTCTGTAAATTTGTGTTTGTTTTCTCTCTAATTTTAGCGCAGTGGTTTTATGGTGTCTCCTCTACTGTTTTTGTGTTTGCAGCATGGTGGAAAAAAAAAAATCAAAAGCCCTTAAATTAAATCAGAGTTTAATCCATGTTCCTAAACTAGAGGATAAGCTGCTTTAGTCCTTTCTCCTGTCCCTGGCACATAGTTCAGGCTCAGTAAATCCTTGACGATTGACTCTCAAATTAAGGATAACTTTTACAGGAGCATATGGTGGGCACAGGGCTCTTAAAAAATACTGATAGCAAAAAACTTTTTGTCACATATCCATTCTCAGAGTTTTCTAGAGGGTCTCCTGCCAGAGGAGAAGCCGTGGGGCCATCTGTGCCTGCACGGAGGACCCAGGTCTGCACTGGCCCTGGAAGGTGGCTGCTGGCTTTGTGGTGGATCCCCTTGCTGCGCTGTAATTAAGTCCCCCGCAGGAGTCCCTGTGTTGAGGGGCCCTGTCCCTGCTGGAGAAGTACCGCTCCTTTGTGTTCCATGCCATGTTATTGTGGAGTGCATAATTTTTTTTTCCTGCGTGTGTCTTGATTTAACAGCAGGATCCTCTGGTTTCTTCCAAGAAGCGCTGCATTTCCTTGAAAATAAATGACGGGTGAATTCTTTCTTGAGATTATGAAAAACTCCTAGATAAAAGCTTTTCCTTTTCTCATATTCAAAACAATGCTAAATGTTTATGATTATATTCCCGGAGAATTTCTTGGTGTACTGGCTTCCTTTGCTCTGACGAAGATGGATTTTGTTTCCTTGGCAGAGAAACTTCATGAAAAGGTAGTATTGTAGAAAATGCCCCAAAGTCAAGAATGCAACATCTTGTGCTCACTGGGGCAGCATTCTAAAATTGGAATGAGACAGAGCGGATTAGCATGGCCCCTGTGCAAGGATGACATAAATCCAAGAAATATTCTCTATTTTTATGTTAGTCAAAGAGTGCAAAGTTTCAGTGAGCTAGAAGGAATATGCTCTTGAGATCTCTTGTACATTCTGGGGACTATAAGCCTCTCACTATAGTCTAATAAAAGAAAGTATATAAATTGGGTGTTGTAGTGAAAGCCTGCAATCATCCCAGCTACTTTAGAGTCTGAAGACAGGAGGATTGCAAATTCAAGATCAAGATGAGCTCAGCAATTTAGTGAGGTCCTAAACAACTTAGGGAGATCCTAAAGAACTTAGTGAGACTCTGTCTCAAAATTTAAAAAAAGGACTGGGAATGTGGCTTAGTGGTAAAGCACCCCTGGGTTCAATTCCCAATATTAAAAAAAAAAAAAAAGGCTATAAATGAGAGGATTATCAATGGATTTGAGTATCCTTTATTCCTTTCTCTTCTTACCTTCATAGAAGTTTCTTCCTCTTCCTCATCTCCCCCTTTTTATTTTCTATTTTAAGACAGGGTCTCCCTAAGTTGTTGAGGTTGGCCTTGAACTCGAAATTCTCCTATTTCAGCCTCCTGGGAATACAGGTGTGTGCTGCATGGCTGGCCATAAGCTTTTGATTTTGACTATGTGGCTAAACACAGAACAGCAGCAGCAATAATGAGTTCTGGATTCCAATTTGAAGGTAGAAATAGTAGTATCCTTTTGGTAAAAATGCACAATTTCATCATGAAATGCTAATAAATCAAGTCAAAATGGTCTAGTTTTTCAAGAAGCATTTCATGGCGCTTTCATTTTCTATTAGAAATCTTCCCAGACCTGACCTTTTGAAGTCTGATATCGTCCTGAGGATGCATTAGGAGAAACATACAATTAGAAATGGAAATTGTGAAAAATGCTGGAGTTTATTTGAAATCTCAAGCACTAATGGCCTGTATACACAGTAGATAGAAATTCATTACCTTCTTAGAAATATTGTTGCCTATTGTGTAGGTAAAACATGGCATTCCATACTATTTAAAATTTTTAAGTTACTAATAAGGTTGAATGCTTTTTTTTTTTTTTTTTTGGCCTTGTATAACCATTTACAATTCTTATATGGATTATGGCCGGGCTTCAGTTTCTTTGGATGAATAACACTTATATTTCCTCATTCTCCCAGTGTTCATGTTACATACCTAAGCGTGTTGTTTGGGCATTTAAGGAAGCAGAACTGGGAAAATAAAATAAAAAAAGAGTCCTCAACAACTGCACTAACAACATGGTATATGCTAGGTCAAACATGGGACCTTAAATTCTGTGATAGGAGACTCAATAGGTTTTCAGTGTAGTGGAGACCTTTCTCAGGACCAGTACGTTTTCTTGATTTTGAAAAGAAAACACCCCGGAGAACATTACACTAGTTACCTTTGTCATTCCGTATGTCTCTGAAGCTCAGTCATCCTTGACCTTTGGAGGGGACAGCAGTTCAGAGCCATTTTCTGATTTGCTCCTTTCCTTCTGGCAGAGCAGTTACCTTTGCTAGCGCTCGGCTCTCCTTCTGTGAACATAAGGCACGCCATCTGCCGCTTTAACTAGGAGGTACGATTCAAAGAGACGACGTTTAGCTCTTTTACACTCCTTTTTTATAAGCTACCAATTTAAAATCAAGAAAATGGAATTATACAGGACCTTATTATTCAGCTGACTCTGAATTGACATTTCTGATCTCTTTGTCCTGATGTCTGCCTTTGATTTGATGTGTTGTTGTTAAACTAAACTCGTGGGAAAAAATATGGCAAAGGTGAAATCCTGTATTTCTAACACCCGATGAGAAATGTGAGTTAGAGGCTCCTTCTTTGAATGCACTTTCCTGGACATGCCGATTTTCTTACCCTTTTTATTTCTCTTTCTTTGTAAGCTTCACGAATCAGTGATCCTTGTCTTGCTTGTTTTTGTCTGTCCCCAGGACCTAGCACATGGTAGGTGATCAATAAATGTTTGTGGAATGCGTGAGCTAAATCATAGTCTACTTTAATAAATTGTGTACATCTCATCACTGCTTCATCTTTTTTTTTTTTGAAAAAAAGCAGATAGTGGACTCCTTTTAAATATGGAGGAAAAGTTATCAAGAAAACCAGGGGCGTCTTCATGTTGTTCTGCACAACTGTCAGCTCTTTAAGCACATGGGCAGGGGCATGCCGCGGGCAGGAGTGTGCAGCTTAGGCTGCGGAGGCCACCTGTTAGGGTGAATCATATAAAATTGCTGTTTTTGTAGGTAAAAAATAATCAAATATGGCAGTCCTACATAGCTCAACCTGCTCTGTTAGACAGGAAGATAGTGTAACGTGAAGGCTTCAACTGCAGTCCATTTTGAGAACCTTTGTTATCTGAGAACACCTGACATACAGAAAAAGCAAAGTGAACTCATTGAAAATGAGGACTAACATTTCTAGTAAACAATAAAGGGGAAAAGAGTTGATTAGAACTCTTTTTATTGAAATACATAAGTATCCAAAATTTTATTGGTAAAATTAATAGTCTGCTCATTCTTCACATTAAAATGATTATTTATTGGTATCTATGGCATGATTTTTTTTTTTATAACAAAAGGCACATTATAACAGCCTTTGCTTTATATTTGACTCTTGCAGTATTTTGTTTTTGAAGAGGGATATACTGAGGATCAAACCCAGGAGTGCTCTACCACCATCCTCATCCCCTGCCCTTTTTATTTTGAAACAGGGTCTCACTAAGTTGGGAGGCTAGGCTTGAACTTGGGATCCTCCTGCTTCAGGTTCCCGAGTCACTGGAATGATAGGCATGCACCATTATGCCGGACCTGATTACATTTTTAGTTCTTTTTCTGCCCCTACCTCCTTGCTATTTGTTATTTCTAGAATGTCTGTTCTTTTTTTTTTCCTTTTTAAATTTTTATTATTGAATCTAGAGCTTTGCATATACTTAATCAGCAAGTGCTCTATCACTGAGCTACATTCCAGCCCCAGAATGTTTGGTCTTATATGTTTCACTTTTTCAAAAAAAAAAAAAAAAAGTGAAGAAAAGTACAGAAAAAGTGTACAAACATGATCACACAATTGAACAAATAATATAAGCTCTTCATGTAGACACCAGGCTGGTGAAGGAAATATAATATTATGAGCACCCTAGAATCTCCTTTCACCTCAGGCAACCCTTATCCATAATTTTGTCCTAATAATTTTCTTGGTTTCTTTACAGTTTTACCACACATAGTTTAGTTTTTGTCTGCTTTTAAACTTTACATGAATGGAATAATATTGTATATATCCTTTCATAATGTCTTTTATTTAATAATACTTTTTGTGGGATCTCTAGCTCATTCCCTGTAGCAGTAGTTATTTCATTCCTGTATAGTATTTCTTTGTATCATTGCACCAGAGTTTATTTTCCTTTCTTTGGTTGGTGAACTTGTATTGCTTTCATTGGTTTGGCTATTATGAACAGTGCTGCTCTGGACATTTTATACATATAACCTGGTACCTATCTATGTTCACGAATTTCTGCGAGTGGAATCACTGTGTTGTAGAACGTGCCTGTCTTCAACCTGGTTGTATTTTCTAAAGTGATTGTGTAAGTCAGCTAATACATCACAATAACAAATAAATGAGACAATCAGCTTAAGAGAGAAGGCTTAGTTTGGCTCATGGTTTTGGTTCAGTTGGTGATTGGTTGGCCCTGTTGTTTGGGCCTCTGGAGGTACATCATGGCAGGGTGTGGGATAGAGCAGAAGGGCAAACCTTGTCAGAAAGGGAGAAAGAGGAATCTCTCCTCCCCATCCCACTTTCTCCCTCAAGGACACACCCCTGCTGCCCTGGATACCTCCCACTAGGCCCACCTGTTAAAGGTTCCACCACCTTCTCAAAAGCACCAAGCCCGGAACCAGTCCTCTAACACCCAGGCCTTTGGGTGGGTAGAGGAGGTACGTGAGATCCAAACTACAGCAGTGATCATACCAATTTATATACCTGCCAGCAGTGCATAAGGATTTCTCATTGGATATGGTTAGATTTTAAGGTGTGCTCATCTGGTGGGGGTATGATTATCCTAGTAGAATTTTTTTTTTCCTGTTTACTGATAAGCTTAAGCAACATTTCATGTTTGCTTAATCCATTTAATTGGATTCCCTGTTCTACAAAATAGCCATTTAAGTCTTCAGCCATTTGAAGTGTTAGGTTTATCTTACTTTTTCATGACGTTTAGGAGTTCTTTATATATATTCTGGATCCTAGCCCTTCATCCCCTGTATGTTGCATATTTCTTTGCATTCACAGTAGTTTGTCTTTTGACTCTTTTTTGTGGTAGCGTTTGATAAAATTCCCACTTATAATAAATGTAATTGAATTTATCAATTTAACCTTTGTTGTTCAGATATTTTTGTGTCTTTACAAAATTCTTCCCTACCCTGAGGTCTTTTTGTTTTGTTTTGTTTTGTAGGTATAGGTGGACAGTATGCCTTAATTTTATTTGTTTATTTTTATGTGGTGCTAAGGTTCGAATCCAGTGCTTCACGCATGCCAGGCAAGCTATCTGCCACTGAGCTAAAGCCCCAGTCCTACCCTGAGGTCTTATAAATAATTTTTGTCTTTTATAATTAGTTCTCTAATCCTTCATAACTTTAAATGTAAATAAATTGTTGTGCTTGTCTTTGAATTCACAGTAGTTGAATTGCATATATAAAATCTTGAGTTCACATGTTATTCTTCCCAAGGTGAGTATTAGCATGCCATAATAGGAGAATAGCTTTTTTTCCTAGTGAAATGTAAGATTTTTCTTTCTCACTCCTGAAAATGGTTTTGCATACATAGTAATGAATATACAAAAGGCATAAATCTGTAGTGGGTGTAAATGCCAAAGATTATGTTTAAACTAGCAAAACATTCATTTTTAGATATGGGAAATATTTTTTCAAATAACCTCTGGCTTTATCTGGGCTAAATGAAGAATTACCCAGAGACGTCATTTAGTGGAATTATTCCACTTATGGTAACAGCACTTGGTAATTGCTTTCATTAATCAAGATAGGTTAATATACTATCTACTTGCACACCAATGTCAAGATCTCTGTCATCCACTGAAACCTTTTATGTAGCAACTTAAGCTCTTGTTTCCTTCATAAAGATTAAGATTTCAAATATTAATCCAAATCACTTTCCCTCTGCAGCAGAGAGCAGAACTGCATTATCAGTCACTTCAGAGCTCTGAGCTCTCCTCTTTTATATTCAAATATGAGGTCATCCATTTACTTTGATGGACAGATATCAATAGCATTAATAGGGAGGGGCCAGTGCTGTGGTCTCTCACCGAGGAAAGAGTTGCCTTGTTGAGTCATATGCTTAGACGTAGGAGACCTGAGTTGCTTGAAAGCAGTATTCTTTAATATTTGTCAATGTTTTAATCAGCACCATTATTCATACAGTATCTCTGCATAGTTCGGTTCTTTGTGTTGGACCTATCTGTGTTGTGGTGTTTGCTTCTGATAAGGAACAGAATAAGGGAAAAACAAAGAAGTAAGAAAGTGATAAAGTTAGTACATCCATTCAGTGCCCACAGCTACAGCCATGGAAACCATGAGGAAGGTGCTGTGACACCAGGTCATGATCGGAAATTGACAAAACATGGTAGGGAAAAGGCAACTGAGAGGCTTAAAGTAGGAGGGATGAAAGGCTTCATCTTTGGGTTTTTTGTTTTTTTGTTTCAGAAATCAATCCCAGAGGTGCTTAACTACCGAGCCACATCCTCAGCCATTTTTATTTTTTGAGATGGGGTCTCGATAAGTTGCTTAGGGCAATTGCTGAGGCTGGGCTTGAACTTGTGATCCTTCTGCCTCAGCCTCCCAAATCACGGGGATCACAGGTATGCACCACCACACCCAGCTTCCAAAGGACTTTGCTGTCAAAATCCTATGCTCATGTTTCCAATTCCTGTTTTTTTTTTTTTTTCTAAGCTTATGATTTACTGAATACTTTTTAAGCCTAGTTATTAGACAGGAAATCCTGAAAATCTTTAAGTAGTTCCAAGAGGGAAGGAGGAAGGAGATGCTAAAATAATTATAATATATTATTAAAATACATGTTAATACAGAGACTTCCTTTGTAGCATAGAGAGCCAGTAGCTTGACACAGAGAATGCAGTTTTTGAGCAGAATCTTACATAACCAAGTTGATAGGATTTGCTGATCGGTTAGATTTGAGGGGCTAGAGAGAAATTTTTGTTTGTTTTAAGGCTGGAGTGGATAGTATTTCTACAAATGTAAAATTTTAACGAGGAAGGCTTAGGAAAAAGTTTCACAAGCAGATTTTTATTTTCTGTGTACTTGTGTCATGACAGATGTAAACACTTGTCTTTGTATATGAATAATTCTTATAGTGCTCATCCAGTTTGAGTTGTCAGTTTTGGTCACAGAGAACTGGGAGTGGGTTTCTCCTTCCTCAGGTGTTTGAGTGGAATGCTTTCAAAGATGTTCCTTTTCCTGTGCTCCTGCCTGTGCCGCCGGCCCTTCAGAGTTGAGATCTTGGTTAGACCTCTCTGTTTTTCTCATACCTTCCTGATCAATCGATGCTTAATTGGTATCAGAGATTTTAGCTTTGTTTCATCTTTGGAAGGGGCTTTTCAAATAATAAATGACCCTCAAGGCCAGTTTATAGTGTTGCCAAGGTGAGATTCATTATCATAATCTGAGTCTTGGGTCTAGTGAGATAGAGAAATTTCTGGTCATCATATGATAAACTGAGGAGGTTTTATTTGTTCTATTAGGTATTTTTTAGTGTTTGTGGTCCTATTAGACTGATATTGTCCATTGGCTTTCTGCAAGTCTGCTTTGATCCTGAAAGTCAAAGTAGAAAGTGATTAGGTTTTCAGCCAGTTGTGTTAGCAACTATGAATCCAGCCAGTGTTGACTGTCCTAGGTGCTAGGCATACAAACAGTCCTGCCCTAGTCCAACTTAGAGTTGAGAAGGGAAAGCAGAATTAGTCAGATCTCCTTAATTATACTTACAGATGGCATACCCAGACACATCAAGGCTGTCTCATAACACATTATTCTTCTCTTTCACTCTTCCTAATCATGCCACTAATGTAAGTCAACAGTTATTCATCAGGCTTATTTAATTACCAATCTTGAAATTTTTTTCTTACACATTGTTGATCATTACTGTGACATAGTCACTACTATATATTGGCCAATAATGTTTCATATCCTTAATGGTTTCTGAAGTTTTTACTTGGGGAAGTAGGTGGATGCTGTAAATTCATACAGAACCCAGGAGAAAAGATTTGAGATTCCCCCCCCCCCCTTCCTCAGTGCTGGGATGTAATCTGGAGCCTAGTGCATGCTAGGCAAGTGCTATGTCACTCAGCTACATCCCTAGGCCACATTTGATATGAAGTGGAAAAAAAATGTTTTGCACAGATAGCATGAAAGGGAACTCACATCAAAGTGGAGATAGTGAGTAGGCAAAGTGCAAATACATTCTGAATCTCAAGACTGATTGATGAAAAAGCAAGAAAAGTAACAATGAGGAACTGTAGATATGTGTCTCCCTGTGGTTGTGCATTCCTGGTTTCAAAGCGTTGTACATAAGCAGTTCTTGAAGTCCCAGGGGTGAGTGAGTCACGGGAGTTATCAGATGAAGAAGGAAAAGAAGTGTGGAGGAGTCCTGACGGGCAGTAGTGCTTTTGGGCAGACAGGAAGGCCATGCAGTGAAAGGGCCAGAGAAGCACAGTCAGAGCCACGAGAAGGATCAGGAGAGAAGTGGTATGTGGAAACAACGCTGGACACTTTCAAGAGTCAGAGACCCTCCAGGCCTATTAAGACGGGGCCTGGGAAGCAGCCAGATGGGGAGATTTACAGAAATCATTACTGGGCAACTCAAATACCACCTGGGAGGAAAGAGGCTGGACCACAAGGCTCCCTGCTCCAGAAACCAGCTTTGAAGGAAGATAGAAGAAGCTTATTTTGTTTCAAAGTTTCTATTTTCAAGGAATTCTGGGAGGAGGAAGGCTTTTAAATGGGGGAAGGGGCACATTAGGACAAAAGACAGAAATTTTACAGGTTTAGCTTCCTTCAGAGTCCCTGGAGCCTTCTTATTACGTCAAAAGGAGCCAAGGAAATTGGGCCCAGTGGGCATGCCTATAAACTCAGGAGACTCAGGAGGCTGAGGCAGGAGGGTCACAAGTTTGAGGCCAGACTCAGCAATTTAGTTGCCTTAAGCAACTCAGTGAGACCCTGTCTCAAATAAAAAATAAAAAGGGCTGAGGATGTGATTCAGTGATCAAGCACTCCTGGGTTTAATCCCCAGTATATACACACATACACATACACACAAAAAACAAAAACAAAAGGAGCCGGTCCTTCCTGGAGCTAGCATCTGTTATGTTCCTAATTTGGGAGTGGGGCAAATTCAGTGTGTTTAATATCCGGAGCAGAGAACTCTGAATCCTGACATCCATAGCTCTTCATTTCAGTACAAGATCAGTGGAGTGCTGTTTTCCCCTAAATCACCATTTTGGATATTTGAGTAATTATCAGACAGTTAAACTTCTTCCTTCTTGATAGTTGATTTAGCAAGAAGAATTTCTTTGTAATTTAAGGTTACACAATCTATGATTAAAATCATTCAAGTTGGCTTCAGGGCCAGGCCATCCTCAAAGCTTCTGGCGAAGAGCTGGGCTTGTGACATTTGTTCTTTCATAAGCTTTGGGTCAAGACAAAGAGTCTGGCTTTGAGTATGTGATGTTCTTCCACAATGTGGAGAAAGGTGGTTGCTTGTTCTAGGGAGGTCCTTGCTGCCTCCCTTCACAGTGGTGCAGTTGTGGCAGTTGTCATGACTGCCAGGCTCAGCAGCAGTTTTTTTTTTTTGGTGGTGGTGGTGCTGGGGATTGAGCTCAGTGCTCTCTCCAGTACTTCTTATTTTGTATTTTGAGCAAGGTCTCACTGATTTGCTGAGGCTGGTCTTAAACTTGTGATCCTCCTGCCTCAGCTCGCCAGTGGCAGAATTAGAGGTGTGTACCATGTGCCTGGCTCAACAATGAGTTTGAAAGATCTCTTTGTTCTGTTTTGATTAACAGCCATCTTGATAAGGTCAAAGGAAGGAACCTTTGTTTCCTGTAATATTTGAAGTATTGATGAAAAAACTATACCGAGAACAAACTTATTTTTAAAGCTGATAAAAGTCTGATGTAAAATTGCTCCTGATGAAGTTCACACCATTCTATGCAAGTTTTCTCCTCCTCTGGAAGAATAACTTATCCCCACTCCTCCTCTGCATATCTGCTGCTGAATCTCCTGATAACTCTGAGCTTCCAAATGGTCTTTGGAATGTGACCCCAGCATCTTACTGTTCCACCTTCTCAACTTTCTAACAAAGAGTGTCCGCAGTTCTTTGTGTCTCCTTTGGATGAGTCTGGTTCTTCTGAGATTGGGATGGGCACAATAAAGTTACGCACATCTGTCCTTCTGTAGGTAGCCTGGAGGAAAAATTTTCATTGAAACTTGGAAATGTTAGAAAACCAAAGGAAAGGATAAATATAAAACAATAATCATTCAAGTTCATTATTCACCTGACTATTCATCAATTTTTTTAAACATTGGATTCAAGGCCACTTTAGGTTCGCTTTGTAAACTTTTGAAAAGTTTTTGTAAGTTTTCTAGAAGCATGAACAAGTATGCAGTAAGTTAGCTAATGTGGGCATAAAATGCAGTTTCTGATGTGAAGTGTCTTCAATGAACTTGGAAGTAAGGAATAAAATTAACACTTAATGGGTTGGAGTAGAGAAGGAAGCTTTCCAAGATACAGAATGGCTCCAGGTCAGCCAGTTTTGACAGTAACCTTGAGAAAGATATTAGTATCTATGTCAAGACTGTAGCAATCAAGCCCCACGTGGTGGCACTCATCTGTAATCCCAGGTACACAGGAGGTCGAGACAGAAGGATCACAACATAGAGCAAAAAGGACTGGGGATGTGGCCCAGTGGTAGAGTGCGTCCATAGCCTGCGAGAGGCCCTGGGTGCAAACCCCTGTGTTCAAGCAAGCATGCAAGCAAGCTCGCTGGAATCAGAGATGGGGCTTTAAAAAGAAAGGCAGAAAAAAAAAAAAAAGAGAGAGAGAGAACCTGAAGAGCATATGTTGGCCATTTCCAGCCAAGTACAATGTTGGGTCCCTGGAGTGGCCAGTTGTGACAGGCCTGTGTTATGGAGATAGGTGCTCTGGGTTTCAGAGCCTGGTGCAGTTATATTCAAATCAAGCAGAGCTCCTATTAATTTAGATTCCATGCGCCCCCAGCAGGTGCCTGGCAGCTGGCTTGCTGGAGAGCCTGCCTTTGAGGAGAGAATGTGATTTTCTCACTGTTTCCTTCACTGACCTCTTGGTAATCATATGATTCTTTTGGTAAAATATATGTCTATTCAGATTTTGTGCATCAGTCCCTGTGGGTTTAATGCACATGAAAGAGTGTCCTCAAGCTTCAATGGGCCCGGAGTGGGTAAAAGCTCCCCAGTCCTTGGATTGTGACCCAAGGCGTATCAGATTTACTGTGTGGTGCTTCCTGTTCGGGTCAGCTAGCGGGCAGGCAGGAAGGAGCTTTTCTGACTGATCATTCCATACAAACATGAGGCCTTCCCATAGGAATGTTTACAGGTTGTGTTTTTTTTTTTCTCATAAAAATAATAAAATTTAATGTGGTAAAAAATTTTTAATTGTAAAAAGGTGAAGCAGGAATTATCTAGAAAGCGACGAACACTGGTTATTTGTAAGCATTTCATACATGGTGCCCATACTGTGCTGGGTTTCCTTGGTCTCAGCTTTATGGGGTAAGCCCTTTATGTACAGCGTGATTCCCCTGAGTAAAGAATCATGATGCCTCAAACATGTATTAAATGTATATCTTGGGTAATATTGGAGTTAGTTTTGGTCATTAATAAAGATTTCCTCTGTGACTGATGGGCTGCTATCTTATAAAGGATGGTATTAATACAATTGTATGTTCTTGTATTTGTACATAACTTACAAATTTGTAATCAGTTCTGTAGGTCACACAACTTAATCCAGCCTTCTTTTTATATGTTTCTGTATGTAGGAGAAACTATTTTTCTGAATTCAAGAAATACAATTTCATGTTGCTAAATTTGTATGCTTTGTCAAAGACACGGTACCAGGAAACGGACTGAAATGTAGAACAGTAAAGTAGGGGGCTTTAGATGTGCTATGTGAACCAAGAAAAAGAAGATTAGAGCTAAAGACATGCAGAACAAGAATTAAGGCAAAACATTGACCTAGCTGATGTGGGAGAATTCTGGTCATGTGATCCTTCTGTGAGAGAATAACTGGTTTGGGATTCCCTGATGGTGCTTGTCTTGTCCATTTGAACTGCTATGACAAAATACCTTAGGCCAGGTAATTTATAAGCAACGAAATGTATAGTTCCCAGTTCTGGAGGCTGAAAGGTCCAAGGTCAGATCATCAGCGGAATCAATGTCTAACGAAGCCTCTCTTCCTCCAAGGTTGAGTGCTCACTTGGTGGGATGGAGCAAACTGCCGCCCTTAAAACTCTTTTGTAAGGGTGCTAGTCCCAACCATGCGGGCAGACAGAGCCCTGTTGACCCAGTCACCTGCTAATGCTATCACACCCCTTAACTGGATCCCATTGGGTATTAGGCTCCAACCTATCATTTTTGGAAGGACATGAACATTCAGACAGTAGCAGTACCTATAGCTTCTTTTGGCCTGTCTAAAAGTTTTATCTAGAGAATTAGGGGAGGGGGGGAGAATAGAAAAAAGCAAAAAGCTTGTATTTTTCCCTGATGTTGAGAATTTAAACTGGGCTTTTTTTTTTTTTTTTTTTTTTTTTTGGTACACACAGAAGACCCTAGGAGATGCCTTTTCAATTTTAGAGTCAAATAGATGAAGATGGATTAAAAGAAATGGGCTTGGATGCTGAACAGAGAGAGAGAGAACCATGCTCTGAAAGGACACTTAGGTAGGATGTGTCTCTAGCTGTTCAGATGCCCTCCTTTTTAACTTCCACGAATCCACACAGTTGCTCTGTTGTGCTGTGGACAGGACATGTCCTAGGCTGCTGCATTGCACAGCTTTGGAGAGTAGAGATGGGAATGGTACCTGAGTTGTTGTGCAGATCTGCACTGTTGGCCCGTGACAGTGCTGAGTGTGTGATGGTCTGATATCTCACTCTGGTCTCTTACACAATAGATGAAAATAGGCAGGTGGTCATTCAGAGACAGTCTGAAGAGAAGAACCCCTTCCATAGCGAAGAAGCCATATAAGACTCCTGGCCAATCCATTGACCCTTCTGCTGAATATTTTCCTGTCATTTTCATTCTAGCTCTTCTTTGTAACCTTAATAGAACTGTACCATGCTTCCCAGCAATTCTGGTAAGTTTTTGTGTTTCAGCCCGCCCTTGGGAAAAAAAAAAAATAGGATCTACTGGCTTATATCTTGAGTGTAGGTATCAAAACAGATGGTGGTGGGGTTTTTGGAAGGATGGTAGCAGACGTTGTTTCCTGAGGATGTGACTTCCGCGATGTCAAAGAGTACTGAGATTTATGTGATGGAAATTTCTGCACGAAGCAGGAGACAGTGTGGCATGTTCTCAGCAGGTTCCCTGTTCTCCCAGAGTCCTTCACATAGAGCTGTAGCTGCCTGGGATGGAGCCTGCCCAGAACTCCACCAGGGACAGTCACTTGCCTTCTTTCTGTCTGTGCCCTCACAGCCCTTCTGACTGTTCTGGAGCCTCTGGCTGTTTGCCTGCTTGCTCAGCAGGTGCAGCTCATTAACTACTTGTATGCAATATGACTATTGGATTATGGTACAGCTTAGCCTAAATCACTTACATCGTTCATTCTTTTGGAGACATGCACACATTAACCCAGGCACAGTAAAGTGCAGTAAATATTTATTGCAAGGCAAGATGGATTGAAGGTCATGGTGCCAGGTACCTCTAGGCTTCTAACTGTACATGATGGTTAGTTCATGTTGGGGCAAGATCAAATAAACTTGATCATATCCTCCCTCTGGGAGTTTGTGAGACAGAGAGATTGTACTAGAAATGCCAGGGGTGGCAGCAGGGACAGCAGAATGAAGAGCAGCAGAGCAACTGAGTCACAGCACCCTGTCTGGCGATCCATGTAGATGTGATGTTGGCTGACATCCCTACTTCTGCTTGTATATCTCCTTCCATCCCCGATTCCACTTAGCCCTTTTCTCCTTCCCAGTGGCCTTGATGGATGGTTCACGGTCCTGTGAACAGCATGTCTTTAGTTTCAGTAGTCAGCAGAGACTAGCATTTTAAAATTCCAATTCCAGCTGCCAGGGAGAGAAAAAAAATTGATGAACCTTCCTGAATTAGGTGTTTGCTGGCAACCCATAGTCCTATAACCAGGAGAAAGATTTGTGTGTATAAACATGGTTGCCAGGCACAATCCTTGGCGAGGGGAGAGGGAGGTTTGAGCAATGTTTTTAGAATAAGTTTTCCTGTTGATGGAGTTATTTTGGTTGGCATCTCATAACTTTTATTTGTTTTTCTTTTAAAGAAATAAAACCTAATTAGTGTAGTAAAAACATAGGCAGAGAAATACACAGCCATGTGGGCTAGATTTGTGTAGTTTTGTTTTGCAGTGCGGGGGCTTAAATCTTCTTCTTCCTCTTTCTTCCCTTTTTTCTTTTTACTGAGATAGGATCTCACTGAGTTTCCCAGGGCTTAGTGATCAGTTCTTTAAATACCACTTAAATTCTTCTTTTTGCCAGCACCCTCTTCATGCCTGGGGGGTAAAGGCCCTCAGTCTGACCTGCTGTGCTCACCATTTCTCTATGTGAGCCCTCAACTCCTGGCAGCCAGTGTTTCCTTTATCTGTCACATTTGTGCTCATTCTTATGACTTTGCTAGTTTCATTAAAATAGTTCTTCCTTAACTCCCTCAAGACCCCATTCTGTACCAAGCCAATGAATACAACTCATAATGTTCTCCCTCACCCCCGATTTCTTTGCTTTTATCATCTCTACTGCTTATGTTATAACCCACTACTTGATTATGAACTGTCTTGTATGAATGAACTTTTTTTCTATTGAAGTAGATTTTCAGTTTCTTAAGAACAGAAAAGCCTTTGATACCCTGTATGGACTCTTTCATATCCTGATATTGTGTTAGTAAGTTTCTGTTACTGTAATAAGTACTTGAGATAAATCAAGTTAAAAAGAGGAAAAAGTTCATTTTGGCTCATGGTTCTGGAGGTTTCAGTCCGGTATTGCTTGGTCCTGTTGCTTTTAGGCCTGTGGCCAGCCAGTACATTGCGGTGGGAGCATGTAGTAGAGGAAGAGGTCAGGAGCTCCAATATACCCCTCAAGGGCACATCCCGGATGACTGAATTCCCTTCCATAGGCTCCACCTCCCAGTAGTACCATGAGATGGGGATCCAGCCTTTGACACATGGACTTTTGAGAAACACTTATTCAAACCATGGCACACATACTAAGTAATATCTGTACTAATGGATTGTTGATAAGCTTTCTATTTCATCCTATACCCGGTTAAATAGATCCCATTTCAGGCTTTCCTCGGGTTCACAACATTTTACCCCACATTGTTTCTGCAATTAGGCAGAAAAATGAGCATCTGTGAAGTCAACCTTTTTGTTTGTCTTAGTCTCAAAGGCTGCTGCTTTTTCATTAAGCTATGTTTTTTAAAATCCAGTATCTTGAATGACATTTTCCCCAGTTAATCGACATATTTTAAAATTTGTTTAATCCACAGTGCAGATAAGGGCTTAAAAGCAAATGTGAACTAGGTTCACAGCTGTACCCGGTCATCCACCAACAGCCTCATTGCATTGTTTCAAAGGCACAAGCAATCATTTACATTCTTTATTACCCAGGGGCATTTCCAACTGTTACTGAGATGCATCCATCCCTGGAGTAACCATCTGTGAATAGTAGCACCATAAGGTAGAGAGACTAAATCTAATTAATATGCAAAAGGAGAATTTCAGCTGTCCAGCTATGGAGATTAAAATTCAAGTTCAGGCTGAGGATTTTAGCTCTTTTTTTTTTTTTTTTTTAAAGCATCATATCTAGTTCAAGAACTCATTGCTTTAGGATTCTCAGAAGAGGGAAATACAGCTCTCTTCTCTTGAGATAAGAACATCTAACAGTATCATCTTTAATGTTATTGTAAAAAATTTAAACTCTACAGAGAAAGCAAGTCCTAAATGCAAGGAGATTGTGATTGTTGCTATAGAGTAGCAAAGTAGAGTCCCTTCTCTTGTATGTATATCTGCTTGAACTCCCCAATCCCCATGATACAGGAAAAAGAATGCCTTAGTTTAATATTTCAGCTGCATTAAAACACAAGAAACAATACTGGGAATAACATTTGTTGATGTATTAAGATATATTCACTTACCTTAAGTGGGATTTATAACAGAGACTTAAAATTTTTAAAAAAATTCTTTGCCTTTATTATGACATGTAACCCTGAATCATTTAAATGATCTGCCTGGCAAGATGTCCCAAGCTTTTCCAGTGATTCCCACCCACCTGGAAATATCTAGCCATGCTGCAGACCAGCACATACTTCGGAGAGATGTTGGAGGGTGATTTATAAGTCTCTGTGGACAAATAGCATCTTTAAATATAGTGAGGTCTTGAAATAGCCCTGCTGTGGCCCATTGAGAGGGAACTCTTCTTCTGAGGTCTACCCTGATGATTGGAAATCAAATAGTAGACCCTGTAAGTTTGTGACAGAGACAGATCATCAGACACTTGCAAAGAGACAACAGCAGACTTGGTCTTTTTTTTTTTTTTGCAATAAAATTGCACTTAAAAATGACTGCTCCTCTAGGGGTTTTGTGCACAGTGCTGAGGCATGCCACATTTCTGGCAGTGGCTAAACAGCTCTCTGTGAATGGCAGGACAAACTTGTCTGTGTGTGAAATGCCTGTGCTTGTCCTGCCTTTGCCAGGGAGGACACAATGCCATATTCTCTGCTCCCCAGCATGGCTCAGCCCGCTCTGGGATGAATTAATAAAGAGATGCAGCCAAGGCAGCCTTAGCTGGGGCTCAGGTTCCCAGCTATCACATTGCTGAGATCTCAGGACATGCTTACTGTAATTGAAGGGCTGTGCCACAGACCCTGTTGGCTCGAGATGGGGCACTCCGGGAGAACATTGCTGATCATTGTGAACAGCATTCTGGGAGCTGTTCAGACTGAACCCCGGGATCATTTTCCCTAAATTTTCAGTTTTTTGGTGTGTGTGTTCTGGACTCCAAAACTGTTTTCTAGAGAGCTATTAACCACCTCTCAGGTTTACATTTTTTAATGATATCATGATGACCTCCCTAAACTTACAGGGTGTTACCCACCACAAGCAGGGGATGTGTGCTTACAGAGCACTCGCTTAGATCAACCAGGAAAACTGCTTGTGACACAGTCCCAGAAGCAGCTTTTTTTTATTCTTCATAAATTATTTGAAAATTGCTTGTGGTCAAGCAAATTCTGGTCATGGAAAATTGTGTTGTTTTTATACACACTCACACATATTATACATATATATTATTTATGTACAAACACATAAACATGTACATATTTAAAATATACACACAAATATGTATATACACACACACACACACACATATATAGGTGTATGTGAGAGATACATTTTCTTTAGTGTTTTGTGGTATGCAGTACTTTGTTTTGTTTTGTTTTGCTTTTTGTAATCCTGGGGATTGAACCTAGGACCTTGCACATGCTAGGTAAGTGCTCTACTACTGAGGTACTTTATCAGCCCTTTTTTCTTTTGGTACTGGTGATTGAACCCAGGGACACTTAATCACTAAGCCATATCTTCAACCTTTTTTTATACTTAATTTAGAGACAGGGTCTCACTGAGTTGCCGAAGCTGGCTTTGAACTCTCTCTCTTTTTTTTTTTTTTTTTTAAAGAGAGAGTGAGAGAGGGGGACAGAGAGAGAGAGAGAATTTTAACATTTATTTATTTTTTCTTAGTTCTTGGCGAACACAACATCCTTGTTGGTATGTGGTGCTGAGGATCGAACCCGGGCCACACGCATGCTAGGCGAGCGCGCTACCGCTTGAGCCACATCCCAGCCCCTGGCTTTGAACTCTTGATCCTCCTGTCTCAGCCTCCCAAGCTCCTGGGATTACAGGAATGTGCCACCACGCCTGGGTTTCTCAGCCCTTTTATTTACTTTGAGATAGGATCTTGCTTGGTCACCAAGGTCGGCCTCAAACTTGTGATCCTTCTGCCTCAGTCTCCAGAGTACCTGGGAATAAACAGCATGTACCAACATGCCTGGCT
The DNA here is from genome assembly GCF_052094955.1 of Ictidomys tridecemlineatus. Taxonomy (NCBI): domain Eukaryota; kingdom Metazoa; phylum Chordata; class Mammalia; order Rodentia; family Sciuridae; genus Ictidomys; species Ictidomys tridecemlineatus. The sequence goes on along the minus strand of NC_135482.1, from coordinate 76,582,119 downwards.
ATTACTGTTTTTGGTTGTATATGAGGTGCTGTATACTAGGTGTGTATGGTCATATCTCTTTATCTTAAGATTAGTACCCACTTGACAGTATTTGAGCATTAAGAATAGAGAATAAAAAACAAAAGCTCAGGACTGTGGAGGGGGAGCTCAGTGGTACAGTGCTTGCCTAGCATGTGGGAGGCACTGAGTTCGATCTTTGGCACCACATAAAAATAAATAAATAAAGTTATTATGTCCATCTACTGCTAAAAATATTTTTTTTTAAAAAAAGCACAAGAAATCCTTAAATTTTAATGCTTATACAATTTCTCAAAAAGGATGTTACTGTTTCATACTGAGTATATGCTACTGGCTATTATAGAAACAACAATCTTAATCCTTACACACCAAGACATGTTTTTGTTTTGTTTGGAGGATCAAACCTGTGGCCTCCTGTATGCGAGGTCTGCACTCTACCACTAAGCTGCATTCCCAACCCAAGAAATATTTTGTAGACAAGCAAATTCTCTGACTTGCAGCTCATTTTTCACAATTAGTGAATCATTTAATCCCTACAATTATGTTATGCTCTAATTGCTATGTTTGTGTTAATAAAATCGAAAATAATTGTAAGTAATTTGCCCAAGCAACACAACCAACAAGGAGGTGGGGGTAGGACCCAGAACCTCAGACATCAAATACTGTTCTCTTTTATCCTGTGTTATATTACAAAAAGAGATGAGTAGATTCTAGTTTAGACTTTTAAATTATTTATGTCCTAAGTAGTTTACATTAGGTAGCACGGTTCAGTGTTTAAAAGAACGACTTCTTAAAAATGTATGAATTTAAGTTCTGGATCTGTTATTTGCTAAGCTGTGTGAACTTGGACAAATTACTTAACATCTCTGTGCCTCAGTTTTCCCATTTGTAAACTATGTATGTTAATAATACATACCAAATTCATAGTCTTACATTATTTATCTGTCTGCCTACACAAATGTATACATAATTTTCCTTCCTACTCTCTTGAAATATATAATAGAATGTGTATAAACACACACACACACACACACACACACACACACACTTACACTGTAGGGAAGGCATTTGGCAATGTTAGGAGACAGTTTTGTTGTCACTGTTGAGGGCTGTTATTGGCATCTAGTGTGTGGAGGTCAGAGGTGCAGCTGAATGTGCTACAAAGTCCAGGACGGTCCTCCCCAAAGCAAAGAATTACCTGGCTTAATACGTAAATAGTGCTGAGATTGATTATCCCTGGATTAGTATAAATCAGCTATCGCCAGTGTGAATATATACCTCTGTGTATGCAGAATAAGGTTTCTGTGTCACACACACACTGCAGGACACAGAGAGACATAACTAACTGAGTTAGTAAATAAAAAAACAATTTGAACTATTCTCTAGAATATAATTATTGGTATCTATGTTAGTTACACTTATTTTTCTAAATCAAAGGTCTAATAGATTTATAGGTTTAAAACACAGCAGACAAAATTGGCACAAATTTTGAAAGTATTAGGAATTGATTCAGGACATGAAATTCTTAGAAACATTCTTACCTTATAATTGAATCCAGGGTCTTATTTTCAGAGATAGGTACCTGATCCTTGCCGCTCTACATCGATTTGGATTTCACTTTTTTTTTGCATAGCCTTTTTGTAGGATCCTTTGCATAAAGATGCAAATGTTAATGCAGGACCCTGACCTTCTCTTGAAGGGACAAAAAAAATGGTAGGAGGATCTACAGGTATATTGTTATCATTATTTTTGGAGTAGTTTGAATTCGCAGATTTTCAGACCCATTCCTACACATCTTAGAGACCTGGGGCAAGAGCCCCAGCCTCTGTCTAAATATTAAAAAAGTGTTTCATCAAGGGGCCCTCTCCTGCTTCTGCTTCTTCTGGAAGTAACAGGTTCCCTATGGGGTGGTACCAGGGGCCACCTGACCCCACATCTCCTTGCCACCATTCCTTTAAAACTCTTAGCACCGCAGCTCATTTCCAAGGTATTGCAAATGTATAACAATTTACCAGCATTATAGGTTAAAATATGTTTTCGTGATAGGGTGCTTTTCCCATTTAGTATTTGGGAAAGTATTTTCAGAATGCAATACTATTAGTGAATGTTTGGAAGACCGTGGGTTTGTAAGTTGGAGCCATCCCTGCTCAGCTATATTAACAGTGGACCAGCATCTTACCATCTGGGGTCACTAGGACCCTGAGAACCTCAGAGGAGGCTGGGGTCTTTAACTCAGTAAGTCAGATACGACACGGTGTATTTAATTTTAATTGTACTATTAATTATTGAGCACCTTCCTGTAGGCTCAGAGTTGAAGTGGTTAAAGTGTGGGCTTTGGAATTAGTCTGCCTGCTTTTAGATCCCAGCCTCCTTACTCCCTACTAGAATGTGACCTTGGACAAATTACTTAACTTATCCCATGACTCAGTTTCCAGAAATGAATGGGGTGGAGGTGGAAAGCCATTGTGCAACATCCTAAGGTTTTTGTAAGAATTCATACTTAGGAAGGACACTCCTGGCATATGATGAGCAAAAAAAAAATAGCTGTTCTTTTTCTCTGAACTCTAAAGGTGGCAGAGTTGGTCCCTCTCCTGAATGTAGTGTATGCACTTTATTTGGGGCCAGACTTCTGCTACTGTCATGAATCCTGCTTCCTTTTCTGCACTTTCACCCTGTGAAAAGTGTTGGAACCTCAGTTACACCGTGTGGTGTCCCATCCTGTTCCCACCTCTTCATTCCTTCTGGCATGTGAGCCAGTCAGAGGTATCTTTGATTTCCTAAGGTATTGTAGAACACTTGCCACTCCTGAGAATGCTTAAAAAAATATGTGTCAGCTGGGCACAGGGGCACGCACCTGCCCAGCAGCTCGGGAGGCTGAGGCAGAAGGATCACAAGTTCAAAGTCAGCCTCAGTAACTTAGACAGGCCCTAAGCAACTTAGTAAGACCCTGTCTCAAAACAAAAAAATAAAAAGGGTTGGGATGTGGCTCAGTGGTAAAGAACCCCTGAGTTCAATCCCTGATACCCACCCCCACCAAAAAAAAAAAAAAAAAAAAAGCTTGTTGAATGAATGAATGGAAGAACAGGACCCATTTGTAGGGTGTTCACATTCCGTCACACAAGTTTGGCTCACCAGTTCCTGGCATATTATAGTCCAGCTGCTAGGGTGTGTAGGCAATGATGTGCATTTTTTGAGAAGCCTGGTAGGACTGTAGGGGGGGGACACCATTTGCTGTTTAGGCAAAATGACACCAAAAAATGACTGGAAAAGAGGAAAGCTCTAGAGAGCGTAGTGGTATGGAGGTGTTAAACAGACATGCCGCACGTCCTGGTAGCCCTTAAAGGTATCTGTGTAGCATCAGGTACAATAACCGTGTCCTCCTAATCCCGTGTAGCTCTAGTCAGAGTTGTCCCTCATCTGTCAGTGCAGCACCAACCACAGGACTCATAAAAGCCTGTCTGTGGCGAGGAGTGTGCAGGGAGAATCGGTTCACCAGCAGGTGGGAATCTGTAGCTGTCATGCTGCACCATTTGCTGTGCCTCCAGCATTACTGGGCCTTTGTGTCTCCAAGTAAAAGTCTCCACTTAACCCACCCCTTGACTGGGTCTCTGGCTTGGATCCTGCCTGTTTCTCTGGTGCTTTCCGGAGAGGAAAGAGAGCATTTATTTTCCATCCATAGTTGAGTTTCTCCTACAGAAGAAAAAAAAAAAAAATCCGCCTGCTTTGGACACAGTCTCCTTGTTTAGGATGGGTTGGACCTGACAGCCAGAGGTTCAAATCCAGACTCTCCCATTCCTAGTTGTGTCACTCTCTGCAAGTATTTTGTTCCCTGGGTCTCAGATTGCTCACCCACAATAATGTCCATTGGTTATGAGTTTAGATAACATGTGCATTTGTCACATACTTAGCTTGTGCCGTAGTCTGGCCCATACTCATATTCAACACATAGTAGCTATTCTCCCTCCCACAGACATGTCCCAGATCCTGGCTTAGCTCACTCTGGGTATTATCCCCTTTTGGAACCAAGCCCCCCTTTACCAGGCAGCTTTGCCTAATCCCTCAGTGAGGAGTGCACAGTGAGGAGGCTCTCTCCTGGTGTGCTTTCCTCTGCCCTTTGGATAAGATTTTATAATTCCTTGTATTGTTATGAAATGTCTTATTTTTAAAAATCTTAGATAACTATGATAATTTGTTGTATACTTTAGAAGTATTTTAATAAATATTGTTAAAATGAAAGTAATCATTCTTGGAAAGGCAGTGTTTATCTTGAAACCAGAAGTGCCTCATTAAAAAAAATATGGAAAATCAGGAAGAAAGAGAATGTTTCCATATGAAGTTTGGGTACCATGAGCTTACTCAAATTACTTTTAACTTTTGTAATTTGGTATGGAAATCCGAATCATCTTGAAGTAGTGGTGCCATTTGACATTGCTTTTGTGTTTTGGAGTCATTTGTTCATGCAACAGTTTAGGGTTTATTATGTATAAAGTACTGTTAATGTTGAAACATATTTGTGTAGTATTTAATTTCAGATATCTTATCCACACATATATTCATCTACGTGTTTTCCTTTTTGTATACAACCAGAGATATGAAAAATTGTGCTCTGTATGTGTAATGAAAAGTGTAATGCATTCCGCTGTCATATATAAATAAAAAAATATTTACAGAATAAAAGAAAGTTAAAACAAATGAAAGTAGGTAAAATTTCAGTTGTACTTAGGTTCTGAGTTTGCTTTTATTTGCAGCTAAGACTACAGTATAACTTTATAACTGTCTAACATTTTTTAAAGCATTTTTATAGACGAGGTTAACTGTTTGGCTCTATGAACAATACCCATCTCATCTGTCTGAAAGCTGTAATGACATATCTATTACTGCCCATAATCAGATAAAAAAAAAAAGAGTTAGATGTCATGATGTCTTCAGACTCCCCTAAATCCAGTCTTTAACATGACCTTCTGAGCCCCCCAGTGGGTAAAAACTCTGAGCCTGCAAACACCCTTTGCCAGTCATTACCCATCATAATGCTGAGTAGTAATCCCTCCAAGCTGAGAGATGGCGTACTGTGAGAACAAATGAAGGGAGCTCACCCTAGAAAGAACATTAGTGCAATCAATACGATTCAGCCAGAGACCCGCGCTCCATTAGCGGTGTGTCAATATGGCTAATTATTTTCCTCAGCACTGATGTCATGATTGCCTTTCCCCTCTTCATCTTTAGGAGGGAATAGTTTTGCTTACCGTAATTGTTGAATGGTAGCCATGGCCAGAGGAGTCTTCCTGGACGTTTTGCATTGTCATCATTACTGGTTTCTTTGATACATGAATTCCTGACTGTAACTTGCCTTCATTTGGAGGTTAAAATTGATCAGCTGGACTAAATGTTCAATAAGTTATGAATTCTAGAAATTCCTGATGGTTTCTACTGCTCAGGGTGAAATGAAAGCATGCGGAACTTTAAGAGTAATCAGAGTGTAAAGATAATCAGAGATTGGATTTCTATAATTATTTTGTTAATTTCTGCTCCCTCAACTAGGTTGTAAGCTCCTAAAGTACAGGAACAAGTATATTTTGTCACTGTATTCCCATCACCGTGTACTGTATAGTGCGGGGTCAGTAAAAGGCTCTGGATAAGTATTTTTTAAAAAATGATCTTGTACCTTTTCATGAATTTTTGCTCAAGTGTCTAAAGCTCCCAGATTTAGAACTGTACTACCACTACTGTAGCAAAACATTTGGCTCATGCTGGAAAAAAGGAGATCATTAGGAAGAAGTTGGGATAGATGTTGAGCACCAATCTACTATTCTGCCTCCTTTACATCCCATTGTCAGTCTTGGGAAGGGTGTTGTTTTTCCAGTATCACAAATGATTTGACATGTATAAGTGACATGGGATAGTAGTTATGTGCATGGGATCCACTCATCGTATGTGATGTCAAATCCTCTATGTGAACTAATTTCCATATCTGTAAAGTGGACATTGTCTTTCTTCAGAATCTAACTTTGAGGAATAAATGAGAGAGAGAGAGTATGATATGCTTAGTAAAGTGCTTGGCAAGTGGTAAGGGATCAATATGTGTTAGCTATTGTAATTCTAACCCTTCTTCGCTTTTTGACTTCTTGTTTGGAAATGGAGATGCTTTAATTAAAAAATAAAATCTGATCCAACATGGTTACCCCAGGAAGTCACTCTCCCTGGCCCCTGTCCAAGTGGCACAGGGGAACACAGGGCTCTGCTCCATGATGTCCAGGACCTTTCACAGCATTGGAGATGAAGCTGGGCTCTGTGTGTATACCTGCATATTCCTAAAACTTCTCAGAATCCTGTGGACAGGGACCGAGAAGATAAACCAAGCAGAAAACATGGTCTAGAATATTAAAGTTTTTAATTAGACTAAGCTCTTTAAGAATCCAGTCTTTATTTATTTATTTATTTATTTATTTATTATTTTTTTTGTGTGTGTGTTGTTCTGGAGATTGAATCTAGTACCTTGTGCATGTTATGCAAGTGTTCTACCACTGAGTTACACCCTAGCCCAAGAATCCAATCTTCAAAAAGTTAGGAAAAATTTTGAAACTTCATAGTTTTAAATTCTAAATTTAATGTATTTATTTGGAAAGAGTAGCCTGTAATTTCATGAATGTTTCTTGCAAATGTAGAATTATGTAGCAAGGGTCTTGGGTCTTGAGAATTGTTGCGATATTTTTATCTGCTTTTTATTAGCACTATACCTAAGCAACCAGAAATTGAGATTGATTTTCATTATAGTAGATTTTAATATGAGTGTAACAAATTACGTTGTTTAATTCTTCCTGGCTCTTTTTATTCATTCTTGCAGTAACTGAAGATTTATTATGTACCAGGAGCTGAGGTGGGAAGATAATCCTGTATGAAATTGAATGATATAGATTCTTTATGTAATAATATTTTTATTATAAATTATTAATACTTCTTATAGAGAATTTAACAATAAGAAAGTATGTAGAGAATAATATCAAGTCACCTATAATCACAGAATTATACAGAGAGCTGTTGTTGACAAAATGAGTTTTCTTTTTTTTCCTATATATTTTTACTTTAAAAAATTAGTATCATCAAATACTCATGTGACCCTTTATAAATCCTGCATCCCTTCTTCTGAGTTAGAGTCATGAGACTAAGATTCACTCGAGGCCCGGGAACAGTTTCACCAGTGCTGTTTGCAGGCCGTGGAAACAGTGCATTTGCTTTGTTCCTTTTCCTTCCCATGGAAATGAACTTGGAGGTGGTATATTCAAGATGGCACAGTTATGAAATGGAGGAGGTACTTTCACGTTTATCGGAGAGAAATAAACATGTTGAGTTAAATCATTGAGAGTTTCAGATTTGCCTGTTGTAGCAGCCTCTGTTAATTAGCCTGATAACTCGAAAAACTCATTTTGTTTACCAATGATATTGATCAGAATATATAGTACAAAAGTGAGACTAAACAAAGTTTACCACCATGGCATCTGTCTTTGTCTCTTTCTCTTTTTTGTCAACATCAATCTAGTCAGTGTTTTAGACTGAGAAATTCTCATCAAGTGGAGGAAAGTGAATGGACTGGGAGAATCCTCTGCTGTTAAATGGAACTTCATTGTGTTTGTTGCAAAGGCAATTAGTATAATTAGAGAAAGCCAAATATGACCTGTCCCTCTGTTTCTTTTCCTTAGTGGTGAGGGTCAAAGGGGAATACTGCAGCCTGGATTCAGAAGTCCTTTCAGTAGCACATTGATAGTTAAAGAGAAAGACAGATTGTTCTTCAAGGATCTCAGAGGACAAAAGTGAATCCATTAACACTCTAGGAAACAATCTGACTATTGGGAGAAAATTCAAGACCTTCTAAAATGGATTTTAGAAGGTCACAGGAGCCAATTGTCAGCATTTGTGTTCTCTGTCAAAATTGTTTTAATTGAGCTCTGTAACAACTGTGCGTTCTGACAGTGGGGTGAAATGGCACGTCTGGGGCTCTAGGGGTGAAATTAGCTGATGTGGTCCTGCCTTTGCTGCAGCAAAGGGAAGTCTCTTGTGAAAGATCTAGAAGGGACCATAAGTTGGACAGAGTATTCCTTGAGACTCTGAAGTTTATATTAGAGCTCAGAGGAATTGTAACAAAGATAATTAGGTTCATGAGGATTAAATGCAATATTATGAGAGGAAACGCTAGAACAACTGGAAGAGATGTTGAAAAGAGACTCTAGCATTTACTTAAGTTTGGATTTATATGAACGTGGATGTTCTGTAAAAAGTTCATTTGTTGGGGGCTGGGGCCATAGCTCAGTGGTAGAGCTTGCTTAGCACATGTGAGACACTGGGTTCGAGTCTCAGCACCATATATAAATGAATAAATTAAAAAAAGGTCCATTGACAACTAAAATATATATTTTTTTAAAAATTAATTTGTCAGAAAGATTTGGATTAATGATAAGACCGCCTCAGTTCTGCCTTAAACTAATTTACAACTTGACTGGTGGGAAGATATGTGAGGACTCATGTGTTCAAAAAAACAGCACAATAAAAAGCATTGTAAGAGGGTAAAATTGGGAGTTCATAACCCACTTCAATCTAATGTATGAAATATGATATGTCAAGAGCTTTGTAATGTTGTGAACAACCAATAAAAAAAATAAAAAATTAAAAAAAAAAAAAAAAGAAAGCCATACTATATTTAGTTTGAAATGTGTTTCAACATTTGGTTAAGGTAATAAAACAAATGTACTTCACTAAATTAAAACTAAAAAAAAAAAAAAAAGCATTGTAAGATACCTCAAAACTATAGAGAAATACATACACGTGGACCTGGTCAGAAACCCTGAAGGGGCTCTTCATAAATGGAAAGTTGTAGATGATCTTAGTTGAGGTGTTTCTGTGAATTATGAAGGCCCATCTCAATGAATGGACATGTTAATATGACTATGAGGTTTCAAACACTGTTAAGAGATTTTTATTAAACTGCTATTTTGTCCCTCCCTCCCCCACCAAGACATTTGGCAATGTGTAGAGACATTTTAGATTGTCACGACAGGGAAGCACTACTGACCTCTAGTGGGTGGAGGCCAGGGATGCTGTTAAACAGGTTTCATCAGATGGTCTCCACAAAGAATTCCCTGACCTCCTATAGTGCTGAGGCTAAGAAACCTTGAGGTCAAATAAGCTAGGGAAGCTGTATTTAAATGAGAAAAGAGAGAAACCTGGAGAAAATAAAACTAGCAACAGTTGTTATCTCTACCAAGCACAGAGCCTGAGACAGACTTTGAAGAAAGGGCGTCTGCCTTACTGAGATTATAGGATCAGCAATCCTGAGTCCTAGTTTGCATCCTGACTGGGGGCAAGTTCTAGACCCTACTAAAGCCTCAGTTACCAAAACTGAGAATAATAATGACAACAACAGTACCTGCCTTATAGACTTTTGGGAATATCAAATACGAAATAGAAATAAATTCATATCATATTGCTTGATAATCTTTAAATGCCCAATTGGTAACTACACTCTGCATAGAAATAAAATGGAAAAGATGTAAACCAAACTGTTTGTATTGCTTATCAAAGACCCTTGATTGTATTCAAAATGTTTTCACCATAGCATGTATTACTTTTATAATAAGAAAATGATAAATTTTTTTTTACATCAATTCAAAAGGAAGCTGTGGATTGTATATCATCAATTCTAAATGTTCTGTTTTCCACAGTCAAGTTGAGGTTGTCCCAGTAACAAAATAATCAGCTATTTCAGCCAGTCCCTAATCCATGAATGTGTGGAAAGCTGCATCTCTCTGTCACTAGAAGGAGGTAAAAAGGTTGTTAATATTCTGTTATAGCAAAAGCAATGGAGTATTTATGATGGACTGGAGAATGGATTATAGGATTTGGTTTTGCTGTCGTTATTCACATATATTTGTGTTTTGTTTGATCTTTAACATTATTTCTCTTTCAATGGGCATGTAGCAATTTTATGCTTAAAGTTATTCTTACTTGACAGGGATTTATCTACTGCCAGTTCCTATGAGTAAGGAAACCCAGAGGCACTGTTTCCTATTGGTTAAAACATAGACTCTGGAGCCAGGCTTCCCTGTGACAAATCCCAGCTCTACCACTCAAAGCTTTTCGACCTGGGGAAGTTACTTTATTTCCTTGTGATTTGGTTTCCTCCTCTTTGAAAAGGGAGAAATAATGCCCTTAAAAGGTAACATAAAAGTTAAAAGGAGACAGCATGAATATCATCCTTAAACAATGCCTGGTTTCTAACATATCCTTCATAAGTGCTGGTTGCTATTATTTGAAGGCTGATTTTTTTTTTTTAAACACATCACAAAGAAGAAAGACACAGCATTAACTTTGATAAAACAAAAAAATTAATTTTGGTAGCCATTCTCCTACATGTAGATAAGAAACACCAGACAGCTCTCTATTACTTAGTTCTATTTTAGTTAAGCCAGTTTTATCAGATTGCATCCTGTGGTTTATTCATGCTGCTGATTACACAAGAAGATCATGGTGTTTAGATCTACCCGCTAATGCATGACCATAGCTTTTCCAAGTTGTAGTTCCTCATAAAACACTTTCTTCACTTCTTACTGTTCCTCAGGAGAGCTTCCCATATGTGTTTCTATCATGGAATAGTCTGAGAAAGTGTTATCAGAGTCCTAGGCCAGAGGCCCAGCTCTGAGGGTCCCAACAAATCAGGTCTAGCCACTCACTCCAAAAAACAAAAAGTGTAATGGTGAAAAGCAGGAAAGGAACTTGAATCAGCACAGCCAGCTGGAGAGATGAGTGAGATCTAGTGTCTCAGCCCTGTCTTTTGAGGGGATGCTGACATGAGCTTTAGGTTGGAAGAGAAGAAGAATTGGGGCTGGGGCAAAGGTCTGCATAATTAAGCAGTTTTGGTCAGACTGTGGTCTGGCTGATCATTATGTCAGTTCTGGTCACACACAGTCTACAGGGGTCAAGGAAGTAGCCACTGCTCAGGGGGTAATTTTCATTGCTCCCCAGGAAATTTCCCATCAGATCTGTGATCCTGGAAGGGGATGATTGCTCTCAGGGGAGGCAGCTCCATCATAGGTTGATCTGCCTGCAAGCCTCACCATTCCTGGAAGGTGAGCAATGACTGAAGACTTCTGTGCTCCACCCCAGGGGTCTGGAACAGGATGTCAGAGCTGACAGTGGACAGTCTGCTGAAAATCTGCTTTAGCTATTCTTCTTCTGGTATCTTCAGCCTTGAAGGGGGAGGATGACCAGGTCTGGATGAACACTCCTTAAATGCTTAACATGCCCACATGCAGAGTTGAGCAGGAATCTGATCCAAAGTTGAAAGTAATAAAGGAAATAGGTAAAAGTGAAGACGGAGATGCCACGCTTGAGCCTGCTTTTAATGACCCATCGGGCATCCGCAGGCCCAAGTACAGAGTCTGTACTTTAGCAAAAATGGTCTCTAAGTCCCTCTTATAAAAGTACAATTCTTTTTAAAAAATATGTTCTTTTTAGTTATACTTAACAGTAGATTTTTTTTGTGTGTGCTGGGAATTGAACCCAGGACCTTGTGCATGCGAGGCAAGCACTGTACCAGCTGAACTATATCCCTAGCCCTGTAGAATGTATTTTGACATAGCATACATATATGGAGTATTACTTCCCATTTTTGTAAAAGCACAATTCGGTGGAATAGGTGGTGGAAGAGCCAGGGGTTCAGAGGTCCCTTTTTTCTGGTGCAGTTTCCTGTTCCTTGTCTGCTCCCAGGGTGAGATGTGGTAAATGAACTTTCACTTGAAGGGTCTCAGTTCAGGACTGAGGAGCAAGGCCCCATGAGGGTCCAGGGCAAGGGTGGAAGCTGGCTACTCAGGGGTGCTTCTGTCTTGGCCTTTGAGGGAAGAGAATGGGAGGTTTGTTGGGGTCTTTGAGACTGAGGTGAGAACAGTTACCTGACATTACTGATAGGAACCAGCAAGTCATAACAGTGGTCAATCGCTGGCAATATTTGTGCTGAAAAATCTTCAGACCCAAACTGGCTGAGATGTTCAACAATGTAGAAACTATGGACATGAACCAAACTTTTAGTCAAGTCCTGTATGGATCCAAAATAGATTTCTGAGAAAAACTCTGACTTGTGTCCATCTGCTCTGAGGAGATAGAACAGCCTTGCCCCTGGATATGATTCCTAGTCAGGACTTTAATTTCCATAGTGAATGTGGGCTTAATGATTTATTTTCCCTTCCAGGCTCTCCTGGGGATTTACCTGGAACTGTTGATTTTCTCATAAAATGTTCAACTGAAAAAAATTATTTTCAAGAAAAATAATCTATAAAATAATATTTACTCTGATGCTTGGCACAATGAATATTTATTGTATTGTTGAGTCTATCCTAAGTATTTCAAAGTTTATTTTCTAGGTTAATGGCTTCTGAACTCTGTGACAGAAGCCTTGTGGTCTTTGGGGAGGGAAGACAATAAAAGGAAGGAAAGGTCCAACTTTGCCTTGATCTGTTTTATATACTTGACTTCTCTAGAAGGTTCTCTCTGAAGAAAAGTTTTCTTTGTTAACCACAGAGAAAACCACTTCTACTGACAAATAACATTTGTGTGTACGTGTGGTGTGTGTGTGGTATGTATGTGGTGTGTGTGGGGGACTGGGGACCAAACCCAGGGCCTTTTGTGTGCTAAGCACATGCTTCACCACTGAGCTACATCCCTGTCCCTGCAAATGACGTGTCATCCTGAGATCACCCAGGTCACTGGACAACTTCCATTGTAAAAGCCACTCATGTTGCTTTACTGTCCTAAAGAAATACCTTCACCAAATTTTTTGAACTATTCCTTTATAGTATAGTGAAGGTTCAGACAAGAATGGCCTGTGCAACCATAGAATATGGATCCTTTTGACCTGTGTTCCACACACAGGGCTCCCCATCAAGCATCTTTCTGAGTTCAGTCCTAAGAAAAAATCTTATTTCACTAGAGAATAATTTCCCTTCTCTGACAATGTGAAGTATACAGTGAAGTGTATTTTATTTTCAGCTTTTCCTTAGAGGTCCTGAAATCTCCTGAGCTAAGTTTTCTGCTCATCACAGAAATGGTATTGACTTTCAGGGGTTGGAATATTTATTTTCTCTCTTATCTATTTCCACCTATTTTTACCATTTCGCCTCCGCTTTATTTTATATGCCTCTTTGTGAGCTGCCTCCAGTGCTTCTTGGAATAGGGCAGGATGTAAGTTCAATAAATAAAAGATGTCTAAACCACTTATGGAGAAGGTCCTCTTGGGACACAGCCGAAACATTACTGATGGAAAGGGACCTGGCTCCCACCTTCTACAGGAGTACTGTTTTCTCATTTCTTCTCATTGTGCTTTAGTCTTTAAAGGTTGTAGGATTGTAGGTAGCATATTAGAAGGCTGATGGATCTATATTTATAGCAGGTGAAGTCCTATTTACAAAACGTCACCCTAACGAACTTTAGAGTTACTGCTTACTTGGGCTGGCATAATATTGTGTGAGCAAAATTTCCCAAAGGGTATTATCAGTTTGAACAGAGATCAGTGGATCACTGAATTTTAGAATTTCAAGTGACACTAGAGATCACCTGGCTCAGTGATTCTCAACCAGGGAGATGTTTGTTAATGTTTGGAGACATCTGGTTGTCACAACTGCTGCTGGCATCTAGGGGTAGAGACCAGGGATGCTGCTAAGCATCCTACAGAGCCCCAGGGAGCCCCCACACCAAAGTGGTGATGCTTCTGGGGTTGGAAACCCTGATCCAGACCAATTCCATAGTACTTCAGATAGACTGAGATCCAGAGTTTAAATGACCTGTCCTTCCAATATAAGATCAAAAATATAATTACCCAGATTCATTCTTAAAATAATGAAATGATGAAAAATCTCCCTTTAAGATTGACAAGAAGGCAAAGACCTCTGCCTTGGAGAGCTGGATGTGGCAGCCCTGTCGGAGTCGGGCATGGCTGCTGAACTTATTTGGCCCTGTGGAGCGTGAGCAGCCTCAACATATGTCTCTTTCAGGTGGGAGCCTCAGATGCACCTGTTTGATGTGTCATTCTGCCTCCCTCTGCCAGCGTGGCCTGCAGTGTTCCAGAGAGAGGCAGCCACAGCTGCTCCGTGTTGGGGACATGCTGGGAATTGGAAATAGCCTTTTACTGCCGCTTTTAAAATGTATTCACGTTATCAACTAGGACCCTAGGGTGTGTGACATACAGGGCTGGGCTGCTGAGTAAGATTTTGTTGCTTTCCTTTCCGTTGTACCTTAAGATCTGCATGTGCAGCCTTCAATTCTTGCTCCTTCTGTGGTTACCTCAGTCGGGGCCCTTTTTGTTCACGCCATTTGGAGCGCATGGTAAGGCTTCTGCTGTGGTCCTGCTATGACTGAGACAGCAATACGAGTGCTTTCCCTTTTTGTGATTTGTTATTTATATTTTCAAAATTATAGTCCTGAAATAGCTTGAGCACTAGACAGCAAGACAGAATTTTCCTTTCCTTCTCCTGTGTGTTTTTTTTCTCTCTTCTTTTTTATATTTGCTTCTACCCAGGACTGGGCACCAATGCACAGATGGCCAGCTGGCTTTTATCTACCTATATATGTGGAAGTCTAGAATGATCCATTACCTAAAGAGGAGGGAACAGGTGCTAGTGATGTGGTACTGGAGTTAACAAGCAGCTAGGTGTTTTGGGAACGGGGTGGCTGGTTTGGTTTTATTCTAGGTACTGTTTATAGGGAATGAAAGAGGAGGTTCCTTCTCTCAAAAACCTTGGAGTCTTGCAAGGAAATGTACTCATAAGCAAGCTATTCTGCCTCCTTACTTGTAAATTCACACTTGAATCTCTGATCGTGACACTTCAGTGGTGAGGAAATCACCCTCTGAGACCAAAGGCGATAACAGAGTCCAGAGCTTTGTCTTGGGGGCTTACGGGAGAGCCAGCTGAGGTTACTTTCTCTTCCACTCCCTACCTGCCATTGGTCCTTGCCATAGTTTAGGTGTCTTTTAAAGGTGTGAAGAACTCTTCTATCTTGTTCCTGTACAGAAAAGTCTGATGGGTTCCATCTTCCAGTGATATTATGAATGACTGCTCTTATTCTCAGGAGGGTCTGACAGGTAGGCCGAACATGCCCTCCTTTCCTGCGTGCTTACCATGGGCCACACACAGTTCCAGTGTTGGGGATCCACTGCTAAATGAGGCAAGGTCTTTTCTCTCTCTTTTAAATTTTTTTTTTTTAAAAAACATTCTTTTAGTTATTGGTAGATCTTTTATTTTATTTATGTATATACAGTGTTGAGAATCAAACCCAGTGCCTCACACATGCCAGGCAAGTGTGCTACTGCTGAACCACAGCCCCGGTCTTTTCTCTTAAGAAGGTACTTACATTCTCAGTATTGATCCCCACCCCATATCATGCCCTAGGTAGACCAAGCCATCCTCGTTTCCATCCTTTTCATCTTTTTTTTTTTCCCTTCTCATCTTTGAGTAGGCCTTGTTGACTTGTTAAGCCAACATCACCAGCTTATCAGGCATCAGCATAACTAATACCCATAGTACAAAATGCCTAATTCCCCCCCCCCCCCAGCTCCCAGCTGGCTGGCCAGGGTCCTTCTTTGCTCAGGTAGAGAGCTGGTGACCACCCTCAGTTGGGTGCCTGCTGGGTACTCAGTTCTACTTGGGGAAGCTCCGTCCTGCTTACCTGACTGGCTGCTTACCCTGCCTGTGTGGAAGGCACTTGCCTCTCCACTGTCCATGAGAACTGCAGTTTACCTTAGCCTCTGGGAAACCTTTTCTAAAAAAGAGAAAAAAAGAACTTTTAGAGTCATGCTTACCTAGTGTTAACTTCTAAAGGAATATGGAATCTTTAGGAATTGCTTTTTTTTCCTCCACAAATAGGCTCTTACTGAGATTTCCAGAAATTATTTTCAGATGAAAACAAAAAACAGAACAAAACAAAAACTAGTCTGCCTCTTCCCACAGAATTCTAAAACAGCTTCCACATAATGATCGTGAACATATTTTAATGTTGTTTATGGCAGAAATAAAAATGCATCATCACATTTTTTCTTTTGGGTAGTTCATTGTTTTCCCCATGAATTCATAGGAGTTCTTTGTCTATTTGTGAATATTTTTACTTTGTCTATTTTGAAAATAGTTTTTCCATCTGTACCGTTTTTTTCTTATTTTCTCTATTTACATTCCTTTTTTTTCTTATAAGAATGTAAGATGCCTACACAAAGGTGCCTACACAAGTTCATTTCCTGTTGTATACAAAAATGTGTATCAAATCCCTCAATTATATAAATATTCCTAACTTTCTTCTAAAGTTTTAAATTCCATTTTCCACTTAAAGTTCTTTTTTTTTTTCCCCCAGTTAAAGTGGAATGATTATTTTCTTGTAGTGGGATAACCAGTTGTGTCAACATTATTAACTATCTTGCCCTATGAAATGAATCACTAGCTCTGTTTATATTCAGTCTTTTCCCAGATTTTCTGTTTTGCTCCACTGATCTATTTACAGGCCAGTGTTATAATGTTTGAAAGTGCTGTCTTTAACAGAAATTTTATTTTATTATTATGTTTTTATTTTTGGTACTGGGGGTTGTACCCAGGGGCACTTTACCATTAAGCTACATCCCAGACCTTTAATTTTTTTTTTTTCTTTTTAAATTTTAAGATAGAATCTCATTAAGTTGCTGAGTCTGGCCTTGAACTTGTAGTTGTTTGGCCTTGGCCTCCTGAGTCACTGGGATTGCAGGAATGCACCACTCTGCCTGGATTTTAATGGAAATTTTAAAATAGTAAGCCTTCTTATTGTTTTAAAATAGCTTTCTGGGTTATTTCTAGATTTTTATTTTTTAACAAATGAAATCATTTAGCTCCAAAACCTCACTGGAAATATAAATGGAATGACATCTTCTGATTCACCATCATGGAATGTATTTACATTTATTCAAATCTTCTTTGGTTTTTAAAAATATGAAAACACTATAACTAGTGTTCTTCATGTAGGATGTGTTCCTCTCCTCATATTTTATAGGACTTTTTTTTTTGTAATGGAAAAAAATGGAAATTTCCCTTTTTACCTGGTTATTATTATTATAAAGAAAAGTTATTATTTTACTCGAACCTTTATAGCATTTAATATGTGCAAGCATTTTTAGTTGATTTTGGGGATTTGTTTCTTCTTATGAATGTAAGAAGAGGTTGATCATGTTTGCCTTGCTTATTGTTTTATCCCCAGCATTCTAGCAGGTCTAGTGAATGAATGAATGATTGAATAAAAGATATCTTAAAAAGAGTTAGAGATGACATTCAATAATTTTCTTTATTTTCCCTTTCCTACCCTTTTTCCTGTGTTTTTAACTCATACCAAGCTTTGACATCCTTAGATTACTGCAGCAAATAAGGTGGGTAGTTCCTTCAGTTTTTTCTTTAACTTAAAAAAAAAAACTTTATTAAAGTCTATTGTATAATACTTAAGAAGTGTACAATTAAATAATTTTTGTTTATTTTATTCAGTGGTGCAACCATATCTATACATCAGTTTGAGAATATCTCATTTTCCTAAGATCTCTGATGCCCAGTGAAAGTTTATTCCTGTTCTAATCCTCACCCCAATCCCCAGGCAACTATGGATTTTCTTTTTATTCCAGTGAACTTGCCTATTCTGGACATTTCATAAATATGAGTTTGCACAGATTAATGTTGTTTATTCTAGAATTTCATGTACCCTAAATCGCATAGTGTGTGCTTGTTGTTGGCTTCTTTCAGCAACATGAGGTTTCTGAGTTTTATTCTGTTATTGTGCTCATCTCAATACTTTGTTCCTTTTTATTGTTGAGAGTACTCCAGTGTGCCAGTGTATCATGCTTTATCCATTTTCCTATTGAATGTTCTGGTCATTTTTTGTTTGTATTTATTAGGAGCAAAGGTGCTACAGAACATTCTTGTATAAATCTTTTTGTAGACATGATTTCATTTTTGCGTGTGTATAAATACCTGAGAATCATTACTAGGTCACAAGGCAGTTGTATGTTATTTGGTAACTTTTATCTGGTATTACATCACTTTACAAAATCTGTTAGAATTACAGTTTTTAAAATATCACGTTTTGGATTTTCTAAATAATGTACAATTTGGATATATTTATAATTTCTTTTATCATATTGTTACTGATTATTTCATTTACTCTTAGAACTTCTAAAACATTTAATATATTTTCAATAATGATGGAGATATTGTCACTCTTGTTTCTGATTTTTTTTTATATTTTTATTTTTTTTGTTGTGCTGGGTATGAACCCATGTCCTTGTGCATAGGAGGGAGGAAAGCACTCTACCAACTGAGCTATATCCCTAGCCCTTTCTGATTTTAATGGAAATTATTTTGGCGCATTATCATTTAGTATGATGTTTGGTTTTGGTAAACAGTTTTTATCATATTTAAATAGTTTTAGTAAAGCTTTCCCTCTTTTGCCTAGCTGCTGAATTTTACCAAATGTATTGTGGGAATTCATTTGCTTTTCTTCCTTTGTTGATATAACAAAGTATGCATGTAGATTTCCTGAAAACAGGCTCTTTTTTTTTCTATTTTTTTTTATTGGTTGTTCACAACATTACAAAGCTCTTGAAATATCATATTTCATACATTAGATTGAAGTGGGTTATGAACTCCCAATTTTACCCCAAATGCAGATTGCAGAATCATGTTGGTTACACATCCACAATTTTACATAATGCCCAATTAGTAATTGTTGCATTCTGCTACCTTTCCTATCCCCTACTATCCCCCCTCCCCTCCCCTCCCATCTTCTCTCTCTACCCCATCTACTGTAATTCATTTCTCTCCTTGTTTATTTTCCCATTCCCCTCACAACCTCTTATATGTAATTTTATATGTAATTTCCCTTTTCTCTCCCTTTCCCTCCCATCTCATGTCTCTGTTTAATGTTAATCTTTTCTTCCTGCTCTTAGTGAAGCTAGCCAATCCCTAAAAAACAAATACCAAATGTCTTCTTTGATATAATGAGAGCAACTATGAACAGAGCAGGGAGGAAGAGCAGGATGAAAACAGGCTCTTAGCATTCCTGAAATAAATCTTACAAAAGATGAAAGATGGCACTAGGCTTTACAGAAGAGAAAATCTAAATGGCCAACAAACATGAAAAAATATACAACCTTAGTTTTTGTCAGGAAAAATGTATATTAAAGTAACATTAATATACCATTTTCTATTCAAGTTAGCAGAAAAAGTGATTATTCCCAGTACTAAAAATTTAAGAAAAGAGTACATTCATTTACTGGAAGGAATGTGAGTTCTTTTGGAAAAGCTATTTGGCCAAATATTTTAAAACTAAAATTACATGTAATTGTTAGGTCATCAATCCCAAATTTTAGAACCTAGCCTAAAGAAATAAAATTACCAAGATTCAAGTCTATGAATACAAAGATCATTTTGTGTAATGATGAGAAATACCTGAAGAGGAATGAATGGATAAAATCCATGCCATAAAACTGGGCTTGGTGCACTTGCTGATGGCCCCAGCTATCTGGGAGGCTGACATGGGAGCATCGCTTGAATCCAGGAGTTAATCGCCAGCAGCACAGTGAAACTCTGTCTCAAAAATAAATAATAATTCCATGTCATTTGCTTATATAATAGAATTCATATAAGTAACAAATATTCGTTTAGATCTCTATTGATGTGGATTTCATTGATATAATTTTCACTTTTTAAGTTTTTATTTACTTTTTTAGTGAAATAAGTTGCCCATATATGGTATATATAGTATAATCCAAATTCTGTGAGATGAACAATAATATATATATAGGTTTACCATTCTATAGAGAAAGGAAAGGATTTGAAAGATACTTGTTTTAAACCCTGGTTTTCTGAAGAGTGAGGATGAGAGAGAGAGGAGTTAACTTTTAAGAAAAGGAAACAAGGATAAAGAAAACATATATATGATTATAGAAAAGAGGATGGTTTTATCAGTATTACTATGTAAAATAGTATTGATTGCAAAAACTTCACAATGTTGAAAAATTTGGAGACAGCATAAAGATCAGCTTAATGAAATTATTTCCATCTGTTAAAAATAGTGCTACACATGTGTTTAGAATGCATATTAAGTGAAAATTCCAATTGCATACTATGATCCTGTGCTAGTATGATTGTGTGGTTGATGGGCTTTGTTGCTTTTATTTTTTTAATCTGATGAGGGAAAAGAACAGAAGTTATTTCTGGAAGTATGAATCAACAAAACAGAGTTGCATCCCTTAAATGATACTTTTCTTGGGCTATGAGATTTAGTCATATCTTTAATTAGATAGTAGAATGCTTGAGGATGGGACTCCCTTCTTGAGATTCAGTATAACTCTCAGAACTCAGAATAATTTTGGTTCATAGTATCGAGAAATCACCCTCACCCATACAAGGAAAGAGCACAGTATGAAGAGATCAGGGCTTGAGTATTTAAAATAAAACACTCTGGTCAAAAGTGCTCCCCATCTGACTTCAGTGCTTGACGCCAGCCAGTTGCAACTAAATAGGCCTGAGTACAGTTCCTCTTCCCTTTCTAAAGATATCATTTTACCAGTTTTTTTTAAATGAAAATTATATATGAGATTAACTTATGACTGCATCTTCTAGTTGCTTCTTCCTTATCTCTGCCCTTTGCCTTTCCTATTTGGCTAGATTTGGCTTTCCATTCCAGGATCTTCTTGAGGCCTTTGTCCACTGTTGGTCTGGTGCTAACCCATTTGCTGGGGTGAGTGCACACAGGGACAGTTGTGCCATCAGCCTCATTAGCCTTTTCCCGCTGCACCCCATTCAAAGCACATGACACCCTTCTTCCTGTAAACCTGAGCTACTTGGCCAGTCTGCTGACCTTCATAGTGTCTTTGTACAACCTGAACTTCCCTCTCCTTTCAGATGGGCACGGTTACCCATTGTGCTTCTGTCCTCAGCTCTTTGGAAAGAGAGGAAGACATAATCTTCCTGTGCATGTGAGAAGGTGTGTGGAAATGTCTTTTATGGTTCTTGCTTCGGTCAGAAGTCACAAAGGGATTGAACTTCATTCTGGCTGCTGCCACTTCAGCGATGAACACACAAAACAGGAGGCCACAGTTCTTGGTGGGACATAAGCTACAGTTTCAAGGATAGGACAGAAAGCCAAGATAGGGCAGGACCAGGGTTATGGGGACTGCCCTGTTTGTTGGGTCAGCAAATTAGTCCCTGATTTATAGAACTAAGTTTGGAATTTGATTGGGTTAGAATTTAATTACCTTTGCTTTGGTTCCAGTTGGAGTCTCTACTCCAGGATGTCTTACCTGGTGGATGGACCACAGCAGTAGGGATCTCATGAGTTAGCAATATTCAAAACTCAGGCAGGTTATACTTGTTGGTTTTGAGCAGACTTTACCTATGTATAGAAACCTGGCAGCTGACTGAGGGAAGAAAAATGTCAGCTCTCCCCCATGCTGATGTAGGGAGTTGTTTTGTTACTGCTGTAGGCTGTCCTGGCCCCCACAGGCCAGGAATCATTTCTAGGGGGTCAGCTATGTCGAGAGAGGCTTGTGCACTACGTTTTCATGGAGAGCATTCACACTTCACTTCAGGGAAAAGAAGCTGTTTGTTCTTTAGTTAAAAAAAAAAAAACTCTCAACTTTTGCCAGAGGGCAGCCTCTTTTTTTTTCCATATGAGATAGAACACATTTTGGAATGTAAAATATTATCTGAAAAAAGCATGATGTATTTTATAGTTTTTTAAAGGCCACTGAAATGTAAATTAATCTATAAGAATATATCCATTAAAAGGACTTGTTCCTCGTAGTGAAGGGACCCTGCTACCTGTTTTTGTGTGAAGTAAACAGCACGTGGCTCTGCAGAAATAGCAGGCCTCTCCTCAGTTGACCAAGAGCTTCTGTGGAAAAGCCTATTTACACCAGAGTCCGGATGCCATTCCCACCTGAAGCAGTTCCAAGAATATGTACTTAAATTTTAAATAAATGATCAGATCAATTTCCAGATGAGGTGGCCATTACAAAGTAGGCACTTTGTATTATTGGTACAGTTATGATTCCATATTAACTAAAGTTGAACCTGACAGAAAAATATCGATCCCTTCTTAAAATATAAGATAAAACACATTTTGAGGTAAGTTGTTTTTCTTCCTATTTATGTTGTCCAGTGTTTAAAATATAATGATGTGATAGGTTGAATATTAAAGGAACCTAAATTTCTACTTTCTTGATTTCCAAGGTGCTAACTTTGCTAAAAACTATGGGAATAAACAATGTTATTTTCATAGTGATAATATTACTGTTTTTTTTTTTTTAATTCTGTGACAATTGCGTATTAGGCTGAAGTAATCCATATCTTTTGTGGTGCTGAGCATGGGACCCAGGGCCCTACTCATGCTAGGCTAGTGCTCTACCACTGAGCCACATACCCAGTCTTGAAGAGGACTTGAAGTAGAGGATTTGCCCTTACACTGGGTAAAGAGGCAGAGCCCTACTTAATCATAGCCCAAGTCTAGACTCCCCTTATGAAGTGGCAAAGCCAGTTGAATCTAGATGTAGATTTCAGGGTCCTATCATCAGCTCCAGTGCTTCCCTCAAAGAATCCAGAGGACTTCCTGCCTCGACCTTGAAGTCACTTGCCAAGGACAAGTTTCCTGGTTCTGCTCTTCCTCCTTCTTCAAAATGGATGTCTTCTTCTCTAACGTCCTCTGAATCTCAGCTGCACTTAACCTTTCATCTAATGGGGAACAGAGGCCCCCAAATAGGCCCCTGGTACACATTGTATTGTGGGGTTGGTCCTTTCTCTTGGTGTTTCCTGTGGTCAGATTATTAAAACTTCTTTATCTTTTCATATTTCTAAACATGCTCTTCCTTGGGTCTCTTCTACAAAGGTTTCCTAGGCCAAGTTACCCTTGTCCTAAGGAATTACATGGTTCCCTTCAAGAGTTTAAAATAGAGCCTTTTCATTTTCCTTTAGTCCACTCTGGCCTTAGCAGATTAGATTTTCCTCACAATATTCTCATTCCTGGTTCTTATTTCCTAATTCAAAATGTTATGCTGTCTTCCAAAAGATCGCCCTTTGTAAATACTTTATTAATGATAAAAGCAAGCATTTATTCTGTACTGGTTTAGTAACATTATTTCATTTAATCTCTTTACAATGGTGTTATTAATGAAGGAGAATTTGCTTCACAGGTCTGCATTATCATTCACTCCTTGGCCATCTGTATCTGGCTTTTTAACAGTTTGTAGAGTTTGTCTCCTATGGCATTCTCTTGTGGGTATTAAAAACACTTTTATAAAGAATTTTTTACTGTAGCTTTAGAGGAGTTTCAGAGAGTAAAATGTGTTTTCAATCCATCTTTACCCAGAAATTAGAATATTACTTTTTACAGTGGAGCCAGAAATGAATTTAGGAATATTTTTGGCATTTGGAGCAATGCTTAAAAGTATTAAAGAGGTGTTTATAGAGAATTCCACATTTTGCCAATTTATCATATTTAAAGCAGGGTGTACAGTAGTTATGGCTACAAAATGAAAATAATTTATTTTTAATCTCAATTCTGTTCTTGATTAACATTTAAAATCATTAAAAGTTACCATCAGGAGCCCTTTATTTTATGCATCTAAATGGTAATAAGACAGCTGGTTATCTTATGCTGTATGTGAAGGATTCTATTTCAAGTGCATTTTCAAATTTAGCTAAGTTAATGATTGTATCAGAAAATATCATTTCTCCCTCACTGGCTTTAAAAACATAATTAAGTTTTCTTAACAACTGTTGCTTAAAATTAGAATTTACTTCTACTTCTAATAGAGAAAAACAGTGACCTATGTAATTTTAGCGTGATTAGATTTTTCTCCTTGTATCTATGTTCACCTCATCAATTTACCAAAGCCTGACTTGATCTAGAAATCCTGGTGCAGCCTATCGAAGGGGAGAAGTAAATTGCTGGTCTGTCTGGACCAGACTGTGGTGTTTGGTGGAATCATCGTAATGGTGATTGCTCCAAGGTGCATTCTGTTCACCAAACTTATTGTTGCAGCTGCTTTTAATTAGCTGCTGGAAATGAAGAACCACCAGGGTATGCTTGTTTAGATGTGCATACATTTATTTCATTTCAAATAAAGGAGAATTTAAAGAATTTCAGTGTAAAATAGGAAATTGTCATTGTAGACCCAGTTCAGAGGTGGGTAGTAAAAATATCTTAATGTGTTCTTTTGCTTTTAAGGAAGGATGAAATTTTGATTTTTGATGGCACAATTGCATTCTATATTCTGTTGTAGTTTTCTTTTCTCTTTTTCTCTCTCTCTCTCTGTGTGTGTGTATGTGTGTGTGTGTGTGTGTGTGTGTGTGTGTGTGAGAGAGAGAGAGAGAGAGAGAGAGAGAGAGAGAGAGAGAGAAACAGATTTAGCTATGATGTCCAGGCTGGCCTTGAACTTCTGGGCTCAAGCAGTCTTCCTGACTCAGCTTCCTGAGTAGCTGGGACTACAGGCATGTACCACCATGCATGGTTTGATTGTAATTTTCCAGTATTTTCTTATATGTAAATTTCTCTCCTGAGTAGATGATCCACTTCCAAGGATGGGACTCTGCAGTTCCCACTGTCTGCTACTGTGCACAATAAAAATTTAGTGACCTGAAGAGATTCGTAGTTTTTTGATTCATTAAAGTTTTAGAAATTGTTTTGAGGAAATCAGAGGGTTGGAAATGGTGGAGAGTTGAAGGCATTGCTATGATTTATCACAAAATTTGATGAATATTATTCACAGAGCTTTGTTTGTCCAGTGGGTTAGAAAATTCATGTTTCTTATTTTATTTATCTGTTTCTATATGCCTTTTGGCCAATAGGAATATTGATACTCATAGTCAGGACTGCTGAAGACAGCCAGCATTTTCTGGTGCTGTGAAGCAGTTGATCATCTTTGATGATCTCTAATGCAGTGCCTTGCAAGGAGAAAACATTTATTGATTTGAGTGCTACACTAATTTCTACACTGAATGCTACACTAATTTCTCCTCCCTCTCTCTCTCTCTCTCTCTCGTACATGGGTTCTCTACCACTGAACTATATCCTCAGCTCTTTTTATTTTTTATTTTGAAACAGGGTCTTGCTAAGTTTCTCAGGGTGGCCTTGAACTTACAATGCTCCTGCCTCAGCCTCCCTGGTATTACAGGCCTGGGCCACCATACCAGCCTACACTGATTTCTGGCTACTGTACTTTCTTGAATAGTTAGGAATTGACTATAATTACAATGTCATGTGGTTGATGATTGTTTTTTTCCCCCCTTCATTTAAGATCTAATGAGAATTTGCTTCAAATAATGGCAAGTGAATTTAGACTCTTTAGGAAAGCAAAGTAAGGATGATAGGACTCTTTCTGCCTGAAACTTTGGAAATAGGTAGATGAATTATGGACAAATTTTCTGTCAATTTTTTTGGGGGGCCAGGGTACTGGGGATGGAACTCAGCCACTTAGACACATCCCCAGCCGTATTTTGTATTTTATTTAAAGACAGAATCTCACTGGATTGCTTAGCACCTTGCTTCTTCTGAGGCTGGCTTTGATCTTGAGACCCTTCCCCCCACCTCCCCTCCCCCAGCTGCTGAAATTATAGGCGTGCACCACCACGTCCAGCTTTCTGTCAGTTTTTGATTTCTTGATTTCCATTGTTATGTACAAAATTTCTGACACCTAAATTTTCTTTAATTGACAAAATGTATTTTATGAGTAGAAAAGTAATAAGCACAAGTCAGAATTTCAGGGACTTACAACAAGAGTTTATCTCTGGACACCCATCATTATAGGTAACCAAGAAACTATCCCATGTAATGGTCATTCTAAGGCATATGCTAAAGAAGCAACCCCTCTCTGAGCTTTGCTAGTCTTTCAGCAGAGGGCAATAGAAATGGAAATGTACAAAGGAGAAGTTCTCAAGGCTTCTGCTTGACAGTGGCGCATGCCATACCATCCACATTTTATAAACTGAGTCAGATGGCCACTCTGGATGTGCAGTCCTGCCAGAGAGGGGTCGAACAGCCAAGCCTCGTATCAGTATGATAGAGATGTATAATCCTTCCAGGTGAGGGACACTGAATATTTTTGACCAATAATACAATCTATCACTTGGGACCTGTTGTAAACAGGTTCTCAGGTATTTGCATGATGAAGTCTGAATGTTACCTGATTTCTATGGCAGAGAGAGCACTCTGTGCTCACCACAGTATTTCATTTTCTTGGGCTTATGGGAAGACAGCTTTCTCTTCCCCTTTACATCTTTATGGGACAAGAAGACTATTTATGGTCAATAGATTATGGGGAGGAATGATGTGTGACATTTCCAGACCTAGTTCCCAAATATTTGACAAAATCCAAAATGCTCCCATGCACACTGTCTCTCCCTTCCTCCTCTCTTCCTCCATTGGTGGAGTGAATTCAGAGGAGCCTGTCTCTCCAAATCACTGCTTAGCAGAGATGTATCCAGGGGAAACTCATCTGACCAGAAACATCGACTTTGAACACAGATTGGAACAAATGAAGCTTTGTTGTGTTAAGACACTGAGATTTTGTGGTTCTTTGTTATGTATTACCCTATCCTGACTGTTATAACCTTGCTTGGTTGTTTACTTAATCATGCACATTTACTAGAGCGATATGTATTCAACAGTAAAGTGGCCAAATACAACATACCCCTAAAAATTGCTGACAGTTCACATACATTCCTACTGTAAAAATATAAAAATGTGACCAAAAAGCTGATTTTTGAATTTTGTTTTCTTAATTTACATTTCAATGGTCACATGGAGCTAGTGTCTACCATATTAAATCATAGAGCCTTAGACAGCAGGAAACTTTTCTCTATGTGATATATTGTAGATCTTTCCACGGTCTCAGCAACCTAAACATAAGACATGTTGTCTAGATATTACCTTTTCTAGATGATTGAGTAATAAAAAGAACAAAAACCCATCAGATCTTTATATAATGTTTCGCTGGTGACAGTCGTGACATTGGAGTGCTCCCAAAATTCTTTACTAGTACCAGTTTAAGTGAGGGTTTAGATTAATAGTGTTCAAGTCTAGAATGCAGACGAACAAATGATGGAATGGACATTTTTGCAGAAGCATATAGTTGTGGTTTCTATAGACATAAAATGAATAAGACTACATTAATTTCTTAAGATTTTCATTGTGAAGTATGTGAGTTGTAAGAGTTGACAATTTTTGCAAATGTTGTGTATTTGCTTAAATCTGTATTATATTTATGGGGATGCTGAAAGTCCTGGAAGCCATTTATAGGCGTTGTAATACATTTACCTCTACTTCTCCATGTTTAAAGGACTAGTTGCAGTAACTGAGTGGTGTGATGGGTAGAGCATTGGATTAGGAGGCAAAATATCTGGGTTTTATTGTCTACTCTCTTACTGTGTGGATTTGGGCAAGTTATTTGGACTATCTGGGTCTCAGTTAATTCTATGGTGAATTTATGGGCTTAGCATAATCACCCACCTCTACAATTCTATGGTTAAAAATTCCTCTATTTCATTCAGTTTTTTTCTCCTTAGCCATTTGTTAGTAACACATGCAACGGGAGATATTAGAACTCAGCCGCCCACTTGCATTGACAGGACTTCTTTTTTTGTTCCAGGAAGTTCTTGTCCAGGAAGATAAGACAGTAAATTAATAAATAACTTCAGTGTTTGCTTTGGGAAATTCTTGCAAATCAATTTATCAGGACAAACAGTTTGCTCTTCTTGGCAAACAGTTCTTATTAGAACAATATATTGTTCACCTGGGCAAACAGCTTGCCAAGTATGCAGAGAATGACATTAGGCATTGCTGTGTTGGAAATGAACCTGCTGTAAATGTTATTTTATTTCACTATGTAACCAGGAGTAAAATATCTTATTAAGTGAATCTGGGTATTTTTTCCTGAGAAGCATGAGACTCTCTAGTTTACATACTGGGGTGAGGTTAATTATAATAAAATGAGCAAAATTGTAGACATTGAATTAATTATAGCAAGGTGAGTGAGAAAATCAATTTTCTATGTCAAACATAGTTTAGAAATTTGTGTAAAAAGATCTTTTATAATTTGTGTTCTAAGAAATTCATTTTTTATAACAAATATACATAATCTTAAGGTTATAGGTTAAGTCCTCTGTGGTATAAAATTGCCTGTGGTATAAAATTGCTTCCCTGACATTAAAACAATTAAAAGCTGCCTGTTCTGAAAGGTCAATAAATTTATGAACAAATCTCTAACATCTCTAGCAATTAGAGAAACGCAAATTAAAACTTCAATGAAATTTCATCTCACTTCAGTCAGAATGGCAGTTATCAAGAATACAAGAATAAATATTGGTGAGGATGTGGGGAAGAAGGTTTACCCATACATTGCTGGTGGGACTGCAATTGGTGCAACTACTATGGAAAGCAGTATGGAGATTCCTGAGAAAACTTGGGAATGGAACCACCATTTGACCCAGTTATCCCACTCCTTGGCTTATACCCAACTTAAAATCAACATACTACAGTGATGCAGCCACATTAATGTTTATTGCAGCTGAATTCACAGTAGCTAAGCTATAGAACCAACCTAAGTGCCTTCAACAGATGAACTGATAAAGAAAATGTGGTATAAATGTACAAAGGAGTATTACTCAACCTTAAAGAAGAATGACTATATGACATTACTATATGACAGGAAATGGATGGATCTGGAGACTATCGTGCTAAGTGAAAAAAGCCAGTCCCCCAAAGCACAAAGGTTGAATGTTTCTGCTGATTTGTGGAAGCTAACCCACAATAAGGGTGGAGAGGGGAAGAACAGATATTCAGTAGTTTAGGCAAAGGGGAAAGAAGGGAAGAGGGGTGTAGGAAAAGGAAAGTACAATGAATCTGAAATAATTTTCCTACGTACATCTATGAACACACCATAGTGAATCCCACCATCATGTACATCCATAAGAATGGGGACCTAATTAGAATAAGATATATACAGTGCTTGTATAACTATATCAAAATGAATTCTACTGTCATGCATAACTAAAAAGAACCAATAAAAAAAAAAGAAATCTGCCTATTAGTCTGACAAGAAATAGCGTGTACACATAGACACCTAAAGCAGATGAGTGTGTCTGTCATCTATGTGTTCTTTGTTCACTGTGCTCCCGAGAAGACAAAAAAAGTACTTGGTGACATGACATAATATGGACTCAATACTCTCAGTTATTAAATGATCTGTTTCAAAGTTTTCTCGAACTTTCTCACTAAGCACTTTCATCATCCATGGATTCTTTATTTAAATTTAATAAAGATTAAATAAAAATATTTTCAAGTTTATAGTGTTTATTTCCTCATGGAGCCTGATAGGAAAACTTCATCCTTAGGTTCACAGTTTTACCTTAGGAAATTCAATCATGGATGCAAAATCAGCTTGTTGAGAATATGGAGTTAGAACCTAGAAAGTGCCTTTAAGTAGGAATAACCCGAGGAAGAGCACAATGAGTTTTAGGGTATAGTGATTACAAAGCCATTTTGACATGGACTAAAAAAGATACTTAGATTCTCTGGTTAAAAAAAAATTACCAAATAATGTATAAAGCAGATAGTCTCACCACCTCTTGAGTCTCACTCTCCCATTGACCAGTCCACTACATATTCTCTTTCTCTTTTTCTTCTTGCCCTCCTTTTCCCTCCTATTCCCTACCCCAGCCTTGTCAATATTCACTATAATGGCAGATCAGAGATGTGGTGAGGCCTAAGGCAAAATCAAAGAGAAATGTGTGGTCCATGAATAATATCTGGCAGACCAGCCATGGGTAAGTGGACGATAAAAGTTTACTCTAACTCTAGCATAAAAGTTAGAAGGCATAATCTTTAAAAATAATTATAGCTACAATAATTTGTTAATGGATACACAATATAAAAAGTTATAAAGCTTGACATCAGATGTGTAATGAGGTTGAAGTAAAATATAGTATTTGTAGATGTTTGAAGTAATCCGCTTAAAATAGAATGTTATAACTAAAATGTTTTATGTAAGACCCATGATAACCACAAAGAAAATACCTCCAATGGATACCCAAAAGATATAACAAAATTAAAACAGTAAGTCCTTAACTATCAATAATTACTTTAAATCCTCAATCAAAAGCAAAAATTGGCCAAATGAAGGAAAAAACAAGATCCAATAATTTGTGGCTGAGAGAAAACTCACTTTAGCCTCAAGAACACAAATAGACTGAAAGTGAAGGGGTGGAAAGAGACATTCCATGCCACTGGTAACCAACAGAGAGCAGGGTGACTGTTGTTAGATCAGACCATAAAGACTTTCAGTCAGTGTCTTTCACAAGACACAGAAATCACTATATACAGTAACAATGAGGTCACATCAAGAGGAAATAACAATTATAAATACAATACACACACACACACACACACACACACACATACACACACAAAGCTCTGGAGCATCTCAATGCATAAAGCAAATATTAACACAACCAAGGGGGACAACAGACAGCAATACAATAATAGCAGGGGACTTCAACACCCCAGTTTCTCCTTTGGGTAGATCATATAGACATAAAATCAATAAGGAAACAAAAAGACTTGAGAAACACTGTAAACCAATGGACCTAAGAGACACACACCCAGCATGTCATTCAACTGGAGCAGAGCACACGTTCTCCTCAAGCCCACCTGGATCTTATGTTGGGCCACAACCACATCCTAACAATTTTTTTTTCTTATGTGCTGCTGGGGATTGGTTATGATGCCTTACACATGCCAAGCAGGAGCTGTATCACTGAGCTGCACCCAGGGCTCTCTGTTTTTGTTAACAGTTTATCAGATAAGTAGTTTGCAGATATTTTCAACCATTTCATAGGATGCCTTTCCATTTTGTCAATTGTTTCCTTTGCTACACAAAAAATTTTAAATTTGACATAGCCCTTCTTGTTTAGTTCTGCTTTGGTTGCCTGTGCTTTTTGTGCCATGTTCAAAAACTCATTGCCAAGGCCAATGTGAAGGAGCTTTTCTCCTATTGTTTCTTCTTATGGTTGATCCATTTTAGCTTTTATGTAGCTATAAGGCCAGAGTCCCATTCTTCTGCATGTGGATATCCAGTTTTCCCAACACTGTTTATTTAAGAGATGAGCCTTTTCCCACTGTGTATTCTTGGTACCCTGTCAAAGATTGTTGACCAGTGTGGGCTCTCTATTTTATTCCATTAGTATTGGTCTTTGTATCTGCTTTTATGCCACATCCATACTTTTTTGTTTACTACGCCTTTGCCATATAGTTTGAAATCAGAGAGTGTGATGCTTTTGGCTTTGTCCTTTCTCAAGGTGCTTTGACTATTCAGGGTTTTTTGTTTGTTTGTTTGTTTGTTTTGTTTTGTTTTGTTTTTGTGGTTCCATACAAATTTTAGGATTGCTTTTTTCTATATCTGGGAAAAATACCATTAGTATTTTGTACTGAAACTGTAGATTGTTTTGGGCCATCAGGTCATGTTCCATGAAGAAAGTAGAATGGGAAAAGAAGAAAAAAATTGTCTATCTATCTATCTATCTATCTATCTATCTATCTATCTATCTCAACTAAATCAGTTCCCTGGCTTCCATCCCCTTAACTTCTGCTCACATGTCCTTGTATACCCCTAGCACCCAGGGATGTTGGGGTGAAGTAGCCTTCTATCGGGGAACATTGTCACCCAACAGAAGGAGCATTCTGTAGTAAGGGAGCAAGAAGAGTGGATTTTGTGTCAGCAACTCATAGTTTCTTGCCCCACAGAGGATGAGGACAGAGATAACTGGATAACTTTTGCTCCAGTTTAGTCTGAACAAGCTCATTTCTTACTCGGCTTAAACTACTTTTAATTTCCTCACTTTCCATAAGTCCAGAACAAAAGTTTCATATTCTCTCATGAATGTTTCTATTAGGTTCTTAATTTCTAGCTTCTTGCTGTATTTCGGCTGAGGACAGCATAGTATAGCCAAAGGCAGATTCTGCCACTGTCTCTGAATACGGATTCTGTCACTTACCCACTGATAGGTTACGGAGCCCTGTATGCGGAATGAGACATTATTATCTGCTATTACAAATAATCATTTTAGACTCAGGCAGTTTTTAAAAATCAAGGGAAAAACTACATCACATGAGGACAAGAAGATGCACTCAAAACATATTTAATTCATTTTGTTAACCAGGAAGAATGTTAAGTACCCGAATACAGAGCAAAAGAGAAAATATGGTCAAGAATTTTTTTTCTTAATAATAGGTACTTTATCTATTCTACATAGAAAGTAGAATGAATTTTAAGAAAATCTAGGTGAATATTACCAATATACAAGTTGAATGCAGTCCCCATCAAAATACCAATGACATTCTCACAGAACTAGGAAAAAAAAAATCCTAAAAATCATTTGGAAGAATAAAAGAGCCAGAATAACCAAAGCAGTTCTAAGCCAAAAACAAAAAACAATACCTGACTTCAAATTATACTCCAGAGATATAGTAACAAAAACTTCATGATACTAGCATAAAAACAGACAGATAGACCAATGGAACAGATGAGAAAACGACAAACCCACACATCTACAGTCATTTGATCCTTGACAAAGTTGCCAAAAATACACATTGGAGAAAAGACAGCCTTTTTAACTAATGGTGCTGGGAAAACTTGTTATGCATAAGTAGAAGAATGAAACTAGACCCCTCTTACCCTGCACAAAGATTTAACTCAAAGTGGATCAAAGGCTGGTCATGGTGGCACACACCTGTAATTGCAGTGGCTTGGGAAACTGAGGCAGGAGGATGCAAATTCAAAGCCAGCCTCAACAAAAGCAAGGTGCTAAACAACTTTTGTTTCTAAATAAAATACAAAATAGGCTGGGGATGTGGGTCAGTGGCTCAGTGGCTGAGTGCCCCTGAGTTCAATCCCCGGTACCAAAAAAAAAAAAAAAAAAAAGTGGATCAAAGACCTAGAAATTAGACCAGAAACTATGCAACTCCTAGAAGAAAACATAGGGTCAACACTTCAACATATAGCCATAGGCAGTGACTTTCTCAATAGGACCCCTAAAGATCAGGAAATAATACTAGGAATTAATAAATGAAATGGCATCAAATCTTAAAGCTTCTGCACCACAAAAAATTCAAGCAAGAATGTGATGAGAGACGCTACAGAATGGGAGATAATCCTTGCAACCTACTTTTCTGACAGAGAATTAACATCCAGAATGTATAAAGAACCCAAAAAACTTAACACCATAAAAACAAATACCCTAGTTAATAAATGGGCAAATGAACTCAACAGACTCTTCTCAAAAGAAGAAGTACAGACAGCCAACAAATATATGAAAAGAAATTTAAACATCTTTAGCAATTAGGGAAATGCAAATCAAAACTAAGATTTCATCTCACTCTAGTTAGAAGGGCAGCCATGAAGAATACAAATAATAATAAATGCTGGAGAGGATGTGGAGAAAAGGAACACTTTTACACTGTTGGTGGGATTGTCAATTAGTACAAGTACTATGGAAATCAGTATGGAGATTCCTCAAAAGACTAGGCATGGAACCACCATATACCCAGCTATACCACTCCTTGGTATTTATCCTAAAGAATTAAAGTCATCTTACTATTGTGATGCATGCACACCCATGTTTTAGGAGCACAATTTACAGTAGCCAAACTCTGGAACCAGCTTAGGTGTCCGTCAACAGACAGATGAATAAAATGTGGTACATGTGCACAATGGGCTTTTATTCAGCCATAATGAAAAATGAAATTATGGCATTTGCAGGAAAATGGATGGAAGTAGTGGCCATCATGTTAAGCAGATAAGCCAAACTCAGAAGGTCAATCGTTGTGCAAGTTTTCTCTCATATATAGAAGCTAGAGAAGAAAAAGGAAAAGAAGGGTGGTAGTGGTGGGGAATCTCATGAAAATGGAGGGGTGATCCGTAGAAGAGAGGAGAGGGACTAGGAAGGGAGGAGGAGAGGGAAAGGGAAATACTGGGGAAGAATATTGACCAAATTATATAGCTATATCACGTGCATGTACGAACGTGTAACAACAAATCCTACCATTATGTGCAACTATAAAGTACCCATAAAAATATGGAACAAAGAAAACTCTAGGTCATATTGATAATTTCATGTCAATAGTGCTTTTTGTTAATAATTGCAAGATCTGGAAGGGTCCTTAATTACTTTCTTCTTCAGCTTTCAAAAGAGACACCACATTTTTGTTGTTTTTGTTTTCTGGTTTAGTATGAAACAAGCACCCCCGCCCCTCACCTCCTTTCTATGGTTCTTTCTTCTGAAACAAGGCTTTCCTTTTCTGAGCCCTGAGCTAGGATAATTTCCTCTGAGATATTCCTATTATCTGGGGCCTTGTAGTGAGGTCACAGCCTCAGCTGATTTCACTCTGTTTTTTTGAGTTGAATGGAATGAATGGCTTAACAAGTTGTCTTTGAAAGGGATAGACTTGCTTTTATACAAAACATGCATATAAATAAGCCCTCCAGATTTTTTTCATACACTATAATGAAGCCAGCAATTTGGCACTTAAATACATAGGGCACTTAATGAACGTTCATTGGAAGAAAGAGTAATGGTAAGAAGAAAGGGCAAAGGAGGAAAATAAGGAAAAAAAATTATTCCTTTACTTTTTACTAGGGGAAAGGTTTGATTTTTAACTGGGAAAGAGAATGTGAACCTTATTACTTACTACTTTTATACATGGATACCTAGAATATAACTTATAATGACTTAAATAATTTCATCTTATCTACATTTTAAAGACAAAGACACTCATGGGACAAGACCCAGGAAAAAAGTTTGCCTATATATTTAGTACATATTTGTTGATAAAAGACGGAATCTATTAGACATGTGAATTTCTTTCTGGTTATAATAATCAGAAAATGTATGCAGTTCAGTTTTGTTCCTGGATT
This sequence comes from Ictidomys tridecemlineatus, assembly GCF_052094955.1. Lineage (NCBI taxonomy): Eukaryota > Metazoa > Chordata > Mammalia > Rodentia > Sciuridae > Ictidomys > Ictidomys tridecemlineatus. The sequence goes on along the minus strand of NC_135482.1, from coordinate 76,547,102 downwards.
GACATTCTGCAAAGCAAGCAGTCTCTTGGAATTTCTTGCTGAGCACACGTATTTTTCCTTGTGCTGATTCTCGAAGTCTCTGTATTTGGATCATGGCTGTTGTAAGAGACCATCTTCTAACCCAACCAAAAGAAGTTGATGTGAACCCTCAGAAATGACACTGAACATATACAAATAATTATGGGACAGTAGTTTTCAACATTTTTGATCCCAAGATTTTTGACATGTATCACACTGCTAGCAACAAAATATTAGGAACCTGGGGAGGTTTTAGTGAGAGAAAGGGTGGAAGGCTCTCCCCTTGGGCACATGGAATCCTTTGTAGTTGAGACAACTTCACCAGGTAGAATAGATCCTAATTTGAGGCTCAAATATGGGGAAGAACAAATATTTAGGATCTCCAGGGCTAGTGGGCAATGGTAAGCAAAGATGTGGAGAACCTGAACTTACCAAATTTGTGGGGGTGGGGCAGGAAAAATTGCTATAAGAGGTAATTTTTTTTCTTTTTCTTTTTTTTGCTGATTCGTGTATTACATTTTCATTAATCTTATATATGTGTATATATACACACACACATATATATAAATGTACACACACACACATTACTTACATAATGAAAAAAGGTTTGATACATTCAGCACCAGTATGGCTTTGCTCCTTTTGTACAAAGCCACTGTTTTCGTCATTAGATTGACTTTAGGCTACCTTAGTAACAGCATCCAGTTTGAAGCAGAAAATTCAAAGTATAACTAACTTAACGACTAAGATGTAGATGACATAATGTTCCCCTTCCTTCTCATAGGAACTGTCCTTCACCTCAGTACCTTATTCACATCCCTGGGACGTTACAGGCTAGCCTGGAAACAGACCCACTCTGTCAATAAGATTTACGGCTGACTTGGCAGTCCACATGAGTGGGAAGGGAGGGGCAGTGCATTAAAGGGTGCAAGGGAAATTGATTATTCATATAGAAAATAATTAAAATAGATCGGTACTTCATCCCATCCACAGAAATCAATTTCAGGTAGATTAAGGAACTTAAATATAAAAGGCAAAGCTTTTAAACTTTTGGCAGGAAATAAAGGAGAATAGATTTATGACTTTGGGGGGAGGGAAGGATTTCTTAAATGAGACAAAGATAGTGCTAGCCATAGGAGAAAGGGTTGGCCATTAGACTACTTTAAAAGCAAGGACATTATCAAAAGCCACAACTAAAAGAGTAGGAGTGGGGATGGAGGAAGGAGGTCACAAACTGGCAGAAAATATTTGTTTTATATATAATATACATAACTGATGAAAACTGGGGAACAGAAACCCATCCTTTATAAACAGGACTTCATCTCATCAAAAGCATTGCCAAATAAGTGAGACACAAGCCATAAAGACTGAGGAAGTGAGGGGGCTGGGGTTGTGGCTCAGTGGTAGAGCTCTTGCCTTGCAAGTATGAGGCACTGGGTTGGATCATCAGCACCACATAAGAATAAATAAACAAAATAAAGGTATTGTGTCCATCTACAACTAAAAATAATATTAAAAAAAAAAAAAAGACTGGGGAAAGAGCTGGGCCTGGTGGCACCTGCCTGTAATCCCCTGAGTCTGGAGGCTGAGATAGGAGGATTGTGAGTTCAATGCCAACCTCAGCAATTAAGTGAGGTCCTAAGAAACTTAGTGTTTCTAAATACAGTATAAAAAAGGGCTGGGGATGTAGTAAAGCACCTCTGGGTTCAATCCCTGCAGTACCAATAAATAAAAAAAAAATAAATAAGACTGGGGAAGGTATTTGTCAGATGTATAACTGGTAAATTAATAAAGGAAAAAAAAGGCTCTCTGACTAATCTCTAGGGTATATAAAGAACTCAAAAAGCTAAACACCAAAAAAACAAATAACCCAATCAATAAATGGGCCAAGGATATGAACAGACACTTCACAGAAAAGGATATTCAATCAATCAACAAATATATGAAAAAATGTTCATCATCTCTAGCAATTAGAGAAATGCAAATCAAAACCACTCTAAGATACCATCTCACTCCAGTCAGAATGGCAGCTATATTAAGAATACAAACAACAATAAGTGTTGGAGAGGATGTGGGGGAAAAGGTACACTCATACATTGCTGGTGGGACTGCAAATTGGTACAGCCGATATGGAAAGCAGTATGGAGATTTCTTGGAAATCTGGGAATAGAACCACCATTTGACCCAGCTATCCCTCTCCTCGGACAGTATCCAAAGAACTTAAAAACAGCATACTACAGGGACACAGCCACATCAATGTTTATAGCAGCACAATTTACAATAGCTAAACTGTGGAGCCAACCTAGATGCCCTTCAGTGGATGAATGGATTAAAAAAATGTGGCATTTATACACAATGGAATTTTACTCAGCAATAAAAGAGAATAAAACCATGGCATTTACAGGTAAATGGATGGCATTGGAGAAGATAATGCTAAGTGAAGTTAACCAATTCCAAAAAAACAAATGCCAAATGTTTTCTCTGATATAAGGAGGCTGACTCATAGTGAGAAGGGAGGGGGAGCATGGGAGGATTAGATGAATTCTAGATAGGTTAGAGGGGAGGGAGGGGAAGGGAGGGGGCAGGGGAGTAGCAAGGATGGTGGAATGTGATAGACATCCAAAGTATATGTATGAAGACATGAATCGGTGTCAACATACTTTATATTCAAGCAGAAGTATGAAAAATTGTTCTATATGTGTAATAAGAATTGTGATGCATTCCGCTGTCATGTGTTTAAAAAAATAAAACCAATTTTAAAAAAAAGAAAAAAAGGCTCTCTGGAGAAAAAAATGACAGAAGCTTTGGATAGAAGTTACAGAAATAGAATAGTGAATGGTTAGTAAAAGTATGAACATGTTTAATTTTATTAATAGGGAAATGCAAATTAAACCTGCCAGGTGAAACTATTTCACAGATTTCAGGGTGGCAAAAGTTTTAGTCTTCACACTAACAGTACGGATAGGTAGCAAGAGGGACTTGTTGGTGCTGCTCATGGCAGTATGTATTAGTATAGTGCATTGGAGTCAGCAGCCTTGTCAAGAACTGATGCTGACACAGTGCAGCCATTTAGCATCTGGTCCAAGCTTAGAGCAGTGATTCTCAGTGCCACATTAAGATCTCAAGGAAAAACATAGCTGAGACTTATGCCAGACCTGTGGTTCCCAATTGTGTTTCCAAGTGTCCTGGGCACCACAGCAAACCATAGAGGACTGTGGGATATTTTATATTCAAGCGAACTCAGTGACACTTGGCATCTGTCTGTTGGACATTATGTGAACTACTAGCTCAAGACGGTTCAGTGCAGTTTCAATAATTAGTCCATGCGGCAGTCTTTTCTAGTATAAAAGGTTTACAGTGATTGCTATTATTAAAGCAGATGCCTAAAGAAAACCATTGTGGAACAGAAAACCAGGGCGGTGGAGTCCAATCTGATGCCTGGGTGCACACATCGCAATAGTAGGTGATTGTAGTTATTTAAGAATGAATAAGGGCTGGGGATGTGGCTCAAGCGGTAGCGCACTCGCCTGGCATTCTCGGGGTGCTGGGCTCCATCCTCAGCACCACATAAAAATAAAATGAAGATGTTGTGTTCGCCCCCCAAAAAAATAAATAAAAAGAATGAAATAAAAATATCACTTTTCTTTCAAATTTTTTATACAGCTTTTTCAAACAGTGTTGTTAAAATATAAAGACGTAAGTTGTTTGACCCTGACTATTTCAACAGAATTATTACATATTTGTTCCAGGGATGCTGTGAAAAACTTGACATGCCAATCCTTGAACCAAGAACACTGGTAATCTCCATCCCGAATAAGTTACCACAGAGCATTTGGAGATGGAACCTCTTCCTTCCCTCCCTCCCTCCCTTCCTTCCTCCCTCTGTGCTGGGGATGGAGCCTTGCACGTGCTAAGCACATACTCTATGATGGAGCTGCATTCCCAGGCCTGTCTTACTTTCTACAAAGGTCCCCAGTTGAGCCAAGCATGGTGGCCTGCACTTGTAATCCTAGCCACTCAAGAAAGTGAAGGCAGGAGGATCAATTGTGAGTTCAAGGCCAACTTGGGGAACAGAGAGACACTTCTGTGCGCCCCCCCCCTCAAAAAATTGGAAAAAAATGAAGTTAAAATGACAAAGCTCCCTGGGTAATTCTAACAGCCAAATAATTATTGGCTGAGAAGCACCACTAGAGAACTTGTTGCTCATGTAGCTTAGGACAGTGCTACTCAGTTGTATCTGGGGACCAGTGCTGGCTTGGAAATTATTTCCTACAGGTCTGTATCAAGATAAGTACAGATAATATTAATCATACTTTTGGTGAATAATGATACAGATTTATGATCTTTTTCTTTTTTTCTTAAGTTTATTGAAATATGATTTTGTCAAATTTAATAAAAAAACCATGACTTTTGCCATTTTTCATTTTCTTTAGTAAGTTACTATTTTATGGTGTTTTTTAGTTATTAACATATAATAAACTACATATATTTAAAGTATACTTTTTTTGTGTATGTAGTTCTGGGAATCAACGTATGGCCTCATACATTCTAGGCAAATGCTCTACCACTGAGCTATATCCCCAGCTTGTAAAATATGCAATTTGATAAGTTTTGACATAAGCATCCACCCATGAAATCATTACCATAACCAAGGTGATGAACATATCCGTCATTCTTTAAAACATTGCTTACCTCTTTGTAATTTTTTTCTTTTTGACACCCCACACCCTTTACAACCTCCTGATCTCCTCCTCCTTCTCAGAGCCACCACTGATCTTTCTGTCACTGTAGATTAGTTTACATTCTCTAGAATTTCCTATAAATGGGATTTTTAGAGATCTTGTTGGCTTTTTTTACTAAGCATAATTATTTTGCAAATCATCCTTGTGGTTGCATGTATCAGTAATTCATTACCTTTTTATTGCCAAGTACTATTCCATTGTATGGATATACCACACTCATTTATCCACTCACCTATTGATGGAATCAGAGTTGTTTCCAGTTTGACTATTACAAATAAAGCTGCTACGAATAATTTTGTACAACTCTCTATGTGATCATATGCTTTCATTTATCTTGTCTTTCATTTTCTTTGTCTTTCAGAGTCACATGGTACGTGTAGACTTATAGTAACTTATTTTTATTGTGTTTTACAAAAAAATGTGAGTCTGCCAAAGATTGGAAATAAAACTCTTCCTTCCCTGAATATATTTTGAGAAATACTAGAAATATTAGCCTACTAGGAGGCATGCATAAAAATGTTGTTCATAGTACATTGTTTGTAAGAGCAAAAAACTTGAAATAATCCAGTCATCCATTGTCAAGGGAATGGATTATTAGAATAATATATATTTATGAACAAGACTATAACAATGAAAAAGAATTACACATATGAACAACTAATAAATGTATAAATATATAAATGTATAAACATAAATGTAAAAATGAACAACCAATAAATGTCTGAAATTTAAATTGTAGAAATTTAAGCTTACATTAGAAAAAGCAAATTGCAAAAGGATACATATAGATACATATAGAAGGATTTCATTGTATGAATTGTAAAAACAACATTATACAATATTATAGATAAATACATATGTGGTCAACTATAAAGAAAATGATAAATGCAAAATTTTGGATGGTGTCTGCTTGGGGAGGGGTTGGGGTACAGTGAAGAAGATAGGACCGAGGTGGGTACATAGAAGCTTTTGAAGCTGAGGGGTCTTGGTCTATTTCTTAAATTACAGAAATTCATTTTTGTTCTATTTTTGTGCTTATGTTTTATTACAAATTTTCTTTTATGTGTATTTAACATATAACAACAACATTTAGAAAAATCACGTTAAAACGGGAGGTTGTTAAGCAAGACAGAGGTGCCAATTATAAGCCATTGAGTATAGAAAAAAATCTCAGGCTTTAAGTAGATGCATATTTGAATAAGAGGCTGTTAGGTGTTACGCTGAGAAAAATCAGGGTCATTAAACCAGGTTATGGTAGAGCATGTAGGAAGTATAGAAAATATGATATGTTATTTATTAGAATAATGTTCTATAGCCGCATAGTGTGATGATTAAATCAGTTGATAATATGTCATGTATTTTTTTTTTAAAAAAACTAATCTCAAGTTAAATGCATATATTTCAGTTTTATGGTAATTGAAAAATGGTTTGCAGAATGCAAAACTAGGAATCAAAAGTTAGCAATCAAAAGTCCTTTAAGCCTATGCCTTAAGAAATTACTCCTAGTCTTTTTACATATTTGGTCACTTCATGAGAAGAAAGATAGATCAGAGGTCCCCTTGTGGTAAGAGGTTCAATGTTTCCCATATATGTCTTGCACAAGTCCAAGCAGAAGCTTAACACTAGGGGAGGAAGTGGCCTGCCAGGGTCAGGTCTGAGACTTACTAAGGGCAGGAAAGAAGAGGATGGAGGCTAACACGTAATAGGCATTTACTGTGCAGAGGCATTTGCTATGAGTTTTATACTTCTTATCAAATATCCCCAAGGGCTAGTTTTTTTTTTTTTTTTTAACTTTAAGAGATGGTGTTGCTCTGTTGCCCAGGCTGTCCTGAATTTAATAGGCTCAAGTGATCCTTTTACATCAGCCTCCCAAGGCCCATGCCATTACACCTAGCTAAACTAGTATAGTCTTACCTTTTAGATAAATGTTACTATTCTTATTTTATACATAAAATGACTGAAATAGAAATCAAATATGTTGCCAAAAATTCCAGAGAAGGCCAGGTGTGGTAGCGCATGTCTGTGATTCCAGCAACTGTGGAGGCTTAGGCAGAAGGATTGCAAGATCCAGATCAGCCTTAACAACTTGGCAAGACCCTGTCTCCCAAAATAAAATAAAAAGAACTGAGAGTGTAGCTCAATGGTAAGCCACTTTGAGTTTAAAATGGAATACTGCACCAAAAAAAAAAAAAAAAAAGGATTTCAGAGGAGGCAGATTTAAACCCAAATGCCCTTGATTTCAAAGCATGAACAGTTATTGAGCACTTACTATTTTTGTCTCAAAAACTCTTCCAAATGATAAGATAGATTTTCCCTTTTAAGCCTTACAATTAAACTATGACATAGAAGCTATTATTATTCCCATTTTACGGATGAGAATCCTGAGGTGCAGAATGTTGAGTAACTTGCCCAATGCCGCAGCTACTACGTTGGGCAGAGTTACTACAGTTCAGAAGCTTGTCCTCTTAACTTTTTTTGGCCTCTTAAAAGTGCATCTTCTCTTTCAAGGACCTGGCTTGTTTTTATCAGGGAAACCTCATGTTGCCTAATAACTTTTCAACTCTGTGAGCATGGGAACCAATTTCTACTAACTGGATATTTCTGGAATGCCCGAGCTGCAATGTGGTCTTTTCCAATTGGATCATACCTTCTAAGTCTCTGCTGCTGGAATATAGTGGTTTGGGAGACACTTCTCAGTCAGTTTTAATACTTTAGCTAGATTCTTTCCATTTTGGGGGGTGTGCCTTATCAGATCCCTTGGACTCAGTGTTTTCCATGGAATGAGAATGAATCCTTGGAAGAGCTTTCAGTCCTCAAACTTTCAGACTTCTTTAACATGGACCCATGGAGCTTTTTTTTTTTTTTTTTAAGACGTCATTAAAAACAGACAGTAATTAAACATTTTAACTCATGATAGGATCATAACTCACATCATTTCTACTTCCAAAGTGTTCAAAGTAGATTAAAATAAAAGAAACCAACATAATGGGATAAATGCGATGAAACTCAAAATATCAGAGAGAAAACAGGAGAGAGTTATACCAAAAAACATAAAGGTATTTTAGTGATTGGTATTTCTCTTATTTAATGCTGAATTTCCTGTCAGCTGAGGCCACAGAAATATAATTAGTCAAGTTATTTTTTTAGTGTATGTATAGAAGGTAAACCAGTTCATTGGGGAAGTTGATCTAGCTCATCGGAACTTGTAAGAAGGAAAGTGTTGGCAAGTTGAATCCTACAAGTTGAATCATTTCTAAATATTTGCTGGAGCACTCAGATCGTGAAGTGCTTTTGGAAAGCTTTTCATGAACTGCCACGGATGGTATTTTTTGATAGCATTATCCTGGGAATTGAACCAAGGAGCACTCTACACTGAGCTACATCCCCAGTCTTTTAAATTTTATTTTGAGACAGGGTCTTGCTAAGTGGCTGGGACTGGCCTTGAACTTGAGATTCTTTTGCCCTCAGCCTCCGGAGTTGCTGAGATTACAGGTGTACACCACCATGCCTGGCCACTGACAGTCTTAATGAGACAACATGACACTGCTATAATTCTTGCTTAGCAACATTAAAATGTAGGCTGTCTCCTCTGGGGAAAGGCTGGTTCTAGGTCATTCTTTCACTTGGTTCTAATCTCTTCCCTGACCACCGTCTCTCTAAACGAGGCTCCCTCTCTCTGCTCCTGTGTAACCCTCGATCCCTGCACTTTTCAACACAGGAGCCACTAGCCATGTTACTATTAAAATTGTGTAAAACTTAAAAAATCAATACTTTGGTTCACATTTGAAGAGCACACAGACACAGTGACCACATTGGACAATACAGATAGGTCATCGTAGAAAGCTCCATTGGACTTGCCTTTCATTTTTTTCCCTAGAACTTTTCCATCATTGTGTCACACACTTACTATTGATTTATTTGTTTATGTTTCACTGGAATGCATGCTCTGGATGACAGAGATTATCTAGAACACTGTGGTATCCATGCCTAGAACACTGGTATCCACCAGTTCCTGGTATAGTATAGTGCTCTGTTAATCTGTGGGGTGAAGAACAAATTAATGAATGAGTGAATTTCAATATTATTTTGCAGTTTCAGATTAAAAATATTTTGTTTCATGTCTTTGAGTGACCAGTTTTTAAGATGAAAGAATGAAAATTTTGTAAGCAAGGATGCTTACTGAGTGATATTATTAAATTCTTCTCACCCAAAATTTGCCTCTCATATTATGAAGAAAAATAGTTATGAAAATTCTACTTCATAATTAATATGTTATCCAGAGCATAAAGACATAAATATCGGTCTTTGGATATTTTCTTTGGATTAATAAGTCATATAAGTAGAAGGAGAAAAAAGTGCTTATTATATAGCTAATTGGACTTAATGCTAATAAGTAAAGCAACTTTGGTCCATTGCGATGGAATATATTAAAAGTGTGCAATTATAGCTACGTACACTATGAGAAATCGTAGAACATGCTAAAACTGTTTAGAAATATTAATTCGCCTCAATTGATTTAAAACAAAATACCCATAAATTATTGTAGTACCTAAAAGGAATTTGCCATCTCAATAAAAAATAATTAGAAGCATGCCTACCTTCAGTTTGCCTGTAAAAGGACATTGAAGCTGGTTTTGTTGTTCAAGCCAGGTTTTGTAGCTTCAGTAGCCTTGAAAAAGATTGATGTCTTCTTGTCAAGAGACCATTGGTGATAGAGGAAGGAGGTGCCTGGTGAGCCAGACAGGTCTGGTATATCAACTTTAATAAGTGACTGAACGATAGATGTTAGTGACTGTCATGCCCAATTCCAGACATTGGCAATTAGGAATTAGATAAAATAGGAGTATTTCCTCCTTTACCCTTACTTTTTTTTCTTTTCTTTCTTCTTCCCTACTTCTTTTCTTTCTTTCTTTCTTTTTTTTTTTTTTTTCCAATACTGGGGATTAATCTCAGGAGCATTATACTTTGAGCTATATCTCCAGTCCTTTTCTGTTTTATTTTGAGGCAGGGTTTTGCTAAGTTGCCCAAGCTGGCCTCAAACCTGTGATCCTCCTGCCTCAGCCTCCTGAATATCTGGGATTATAGATGTACACTACTGCATCTGGCTCACTCTCCCTTTCTTAAAAAAAGCAGATGGTTTCTGAGTAGTGTTAGTTCTCATTGGCAAATGTGGATCATGGGGCATCTCTCGCCTGTGCAGAATTGGTATTATTTTTCTATTTCAAGTAAAAAACACTAGTCATGTCCTTAGTTTACATTCTGCACTTTGATCATTTTTCAAATCAGGTCCATTGAAGGGCCAAGTTCTTCATTAAAATAATGACTGATTTCAGAAACCCATATGTTCAGTTAAAATTTCTGGACTACAATAACAACAAATAAAATATTCATCAAAATTTTATACTTGAAATTTAATTCTTGATTCTTTTTCGAAAGCCCATTCAATGTCATATTTGAAAAAAAAATATTTTTTTATCTCCTTTAGTGCTCGATGCAGAGTACAGGTATTTGAAAACTTTACATTAAGGTTGGAATAATAAATTTACTTTCCACGAAGATGTTGGGAGTTGTTTCAACCAAGAGCTACAGAGTGCCCAAGCCAACAGATTTTACTGAGGCAGCGTAAAGAAAATGGCCCTTTGGCAGATGTTTCGAGTTTTCTGTACCCATAAAGGGGGAACTAGTTGTGTAAAAGAAGCTATCTGAGGCTTGCAACACGCAGTTCATGATGTTAGATTTTACCAATACCTGACTACAGAGTCAGGGATCCTTTAGCAGGGCAAGAGGCTGGAGAAAGACTCGCCTGCCCACTGTGGGGATAGTTGCTGCCAGAACCTTCCTTGCTCTGGAAGTATTTCAGTGGATGATCAATTCAGAATTGACCTCACAGAGTCTGTTCATTACCAATTGAATAGCAGAACAAACATCACCTCCAAACACAATTTTTCATCTGTTCATGATTTTATGTGCTTATCACCATACATGGTTATCTAACTACTCAAGAATTCCTTTCTGTCCAGAGATTGAACAAGCCAAGCACCGGGAGTATTCTGTGTACAGGGGAACACCTATATTGGAAGACTTGGTTCTCAGCTAGTGCTTAGGACCGATATTCGATTTTGTTGACATTCAAAATATAGTCTTAGTAAGACTCTGGTTTTTTAGGGTATTATTATTATTTTTTTTGTTCTACTTAGTTGTACATGACAACAGAATGCATTTCAATTCATCGTACATAAATGGAGCACAGCATTTCAATTCTCCGGTTGCACACGGTGTAGAGACACACCATTTGTGCAATCATACATGTACCAAGGGTAATGATGTCCATCTCATTCCACCATCTTTCCTACCCCCATAATCCCTCCCCAGGGCATTATTTTTAAAATGTTTTATTTCTATGAGTACTATTTAAGAGAAGCCCCAGATTATCTTTAAAATCACTAAATCATGCTATCTCCTATTATCAGATGTCCCTTACAGTAATTAACACATATCTTTTTGGCCTTCAGATTAACAGTATAACAAATGTGAGATGGAGTTTCATGGGCCAATTATGGTCTAGTATTTTCACAGACTATAGCATGATCCAGGAGCATTTTAAATTTCAAAATGTAATGATATCGTGGTATATCATGAAACCATAGTCTTCTCAATGAATATAGCATTTTTTTGGTGTTCATATCTTTGATATTCTTCCATAACCCTGTGCCAGTATTTTATCAGACCCGCAAAGTCATGTAGGGCAGAGGCCATGTGTGTACTAGCTTTTTATTTTGAAATAACTTAGGATGTAGAGACAGTTGCTAAAATGCTACATAGATTTCCATATAATCTTTATGCAGCTCCCCCAAGTGTTGCCATCTTACATAACCATGCTGCAATTGTGGAAACCAGAGACTGACACTGATACAATATTATTACCCAATCTAAAGAACCTGCTACATTTTATTAGCTGTCCTACCAGTGCCTTTCTTTTTCTATTAGTGCATTATAATCATATAAAATAGTAGAATTCATTATGTCTATTCATACATACATATAATATAATTTGATCAATCTTATTTCCCAGTACCTTCCCTTTCTCTCCCCTCTTCCTTCCTCTGATCTGCTTGCTGTGCTCTACTGATTTCCCTTCTGTTATTATTATTAATTATATTAATCATTTTAATGATAGTAATAATAACAGTTATTATTAATGATATAATCATGTGTATGTGGTTATAACACAGAGTGAAGTGTATTTGTACATGGTCATAGCATATGATAGGTTTTGATCCTCAGTAATTTCCCATTCTCTTCTCTTCTCCCTTCCTCTTAATGCCCTTTTCTCTACTCTGTTGGTCTCCCTCCTGTTTTTGTGAGATTCCCTCCCTTTTGAAAATCTCCCTCACCCCAATTTCTGTATATGAGAGAAAAATTCAACCCTGGGTGTCCTGAGTCTAGCTTATTTCACTTAGCATGATGTTCTCTGGTTCCAGCCATTTACTAGCAAGGGCTTTAATTTTGTTCTTCTATGGCCCAGTAAAACTCCATTGTTTATGTGGACCATAGTTTCTAGCAGTGTCTTTTTTCAGGTTCAGAATCCAGTCCAGCACCCCACCCAGCACTCGTCTTTCTTCTTGTTCTAATCTAATCTGGATGAGTCCATTTTTTATAACCATCATAATATTGAAGAGTCCTGGCCAACAGTTTTGTAGAATGTCTCTCTCTTTGGGTTTGTCTGATGTTTTATGGTAAGAATTGGCTTATGCTTTTGGGCAGGAATACCCCGGAACACACATCACCTCCAAACACAATGATGTTGTGATGTTGTGCTTCTCAGCATATTGTTAGTGGGTATGTGACATCTGTGTCTCATAGCTGATCTAACTTTTGGTCACTTAGTTAAGGTGGTGTCTCCCAATTCTTTTTCACTTTAAAGTTATTATTTTCCCAATTGGAATTAGTAGGTATCTTGAGGGGAGATACTTTAAGATTTTGCAAATATCTTATTTCTCATAATACTTTTCCCCCAAATTTTATGCTATCTGAATGATTCTTTTTTTAAAAAAATATTTTTTAGTTGTTGATGGACCTTTATTTTGTTTATTTGTATGTGGTGCTGAGAATCGAACTCAGTGCCTCACACATGCTAGGCAAGTGCTTTACCATTGAGCCACAACCTCAGCCCCTGAATGATTCTTTTCTACACTAGTTATTACTTGATGTTTGCCCAAATGCTGATTTAATTTATTTCTATCATTTCTTTCATATTATTAGAATCTACTGTAAGAAATAACTATTAATATAATAACCATTTATTCAGTTATTATATCAATATGTACTCATGCATTTTTACTTTATTCAGTGGATTATAATGCATTATTATAATTATTTTATTGTTCAAATAATTCCAAATCCATATATATGTGTATATATATATTTTTTTAGTTTTTATTCTAATTTGTTATATATGACAGCAGAATGCATCACAATTCATATAGAGCACAATTTTTCATATTTCTGGTTATATACAAGATATATTCACACCATTCATGTCTTCATATATGTACTTAGGGTAATGATGTCCATCTCATTCCAACATATTTTTTTACCCCCGTGTTCCCTCCCTTCCCCTCCCACCCCTTTGCCTTACCTAGTGTTCACCTAATCCTTCCATGTTCCCTATCCCAACCCCATTATGAATCAACCTCCTTATATCAGAGAAAACCTTTGTTTTTTGGGGATTGGCAAACTTCATGTAACATTATATTCTCCAATTCCATCCATTTACCTGAAAATGCCATGATTTTATTCTCTTTTATTGCTGAGTAAAACAGTCCACTGTGTATATATACCACATTTTCTTTATCCTTTCATGTTCTGAAGGGCATCTAGGTTGGTTCCACAGTTTAGCTGTTGTGAATTGTGCTGCTATAAACATTGATATGGCTGTGTCCCTGTAGTATGCTGTTTTTAAGTCCTTTGGGTATAGACCAAGGAGTGGGATAGCGGGGTCAAATAGTGGTTTCATTCCTAGTTTTCCAAGGACTCTCCATACTGCTTTCCATATTGGCTGCACCAGTTTGCAGTCCCACCACCAATGTAAGAGTGTGCCTTTTCCCCCACATCCTCACCAACACTTATTGTAGTTTGTATTCTTAATAGCTGCCATTCTGACTGAAGTGAGATAAAATCTTAGATAGTTTTGGTTTGCATTTCTATAATTGCTAGAGATGTTGAACATTTTTTCATATATTTGTTGATTGATTGTATATCATCTTCTGAGAGGTGCCTGTTCAGTTCCTTGGCCCATTTATTGATTGGGCTATTTGTCTTTTTGGTGGTTAGCTTTTTTAGTCCTTTGTATACCCTACAGATTAGTGCTGTATCTGATGTGGGAGTGGTAAAAATTTGCTCCCAAGATGTAGACTCTCATCCCAGTGTGAGACCACATCTCAAGACGTGGTCCTGGGGATTGAATTCAGGGCCTTGCACATGCTAGGCAAGCACTCCATCATTGAGCTATATCCCAGTTCTTTTATATTTTTTGAGAGAGAATCTTAACTAAGTTGACCAGACTGGCCATGACCTTGTGATCTTCCTGACCTTCCTCCTGAGTTGTGGGATTTCCAGGTGTGTGACACCATGCCAGTCTCCCCATTGATTTTATTTTTATCTTTTTAAATATTTTTTTAGTTGTAGATGGACACAAAACCTTTATTTATTTGTTTTTATGTGGTACTGAGGATTGAACCCAGAGCCTTGCACATGATAGGCAAGCCACAACCCCAGCCCCTCCCCATTGTTTTTTTTAATATTTATTTTTTTTAATTATAGGCAGACACAATATCTTTATTTTATTTTCTGTGATGCTGAGGATAGAACCCAGTGCCCCATGCATGCTAGGTGAGTGTTCTACCTCTAAGCCACAACCCCAGCCCTCCCATTGTTTTTTAAAAAGCATTTTATTACTCTTGGCTATCACAGATATGCCAAGCTCATTGTACTTGGCTATCACAGATATGCCAACCCTAGGACCAATTTTTCCAAAGAGCCTTTCTCTTTTTTTTGGAGATTGATATTGAGGAACAAAATCTGGGTGCTGGGTGTGCTTATTGCTACTGGCATGCCATTGCTTCTGGGCCCCACAGCTGACAGAGCTGGGAAGTATGTGTGTGTGTGTGTGTGTGTGTGTGTGTGTGTGTGTGTGAATATGCATACCTTTGAGAAGCCTTTCTCTCTCTCAATCTGTGAATATTTATTTACCTATTAAAGCATGTTTATCCTGATAACTTTCTCCACCACTAGTTTCCTTCTCAATTTCTCCCTTCCTTATTTTCAGCTCCTTTCTCCAACAATGAGAAACATTGCTTTCATAATCTCTATGAAAAACAAATTCACCAGCTAGATTATATAGTGTTTTGAGGAAGTCCATGTTGTCTTTTTTTTTAAATTTTTTAAAAAATTTATTTATTTATTTATTTATTTGGTACCAGGAATTGAACCCAGGGGCACTTTACCACTGAGCCACATGCCACAACTCCAACCCTTTTCATATTTTATTTAGACACAGGGTCTCACTGAGTTGCTTAGGGTCTTGCAAAATTGCTGAGGCTGGTTCTGAACTTGCAAACCTCTTACCTCAGTCTCCTGAGCTATGGGGATTACAGGTGTGCAGCACTGCCCTCAGTGTCCATGTTGTCTTTAACCTCACAGTTTATAGTAAAAATATTGTTTTCTAAAATGCTAAACTTTGGGCTGGGGATGTGGCTCAAGCGGTAGTGCGCTCGCCTGGCATGCGTGTGGCCCGGGTTCGATTCTCAGCACCACATACAAACAAAGATGTTGTGTCCCCTGAAAACTAAAAAATAAATATTAAAAAAATTCTCTCTCTCTCTCTCTCTCTCTCTCTCTCTCTCTCTCTCTTTAAAAAAAATAAAAATAAAAAAATAAAATACTAAGCTTTGATTTTTATTCCATATACCTTCTGGTGTGACTTTGTTATTCAGTTATGATACAGTTGGGTTTGTCTTATACTATTTGTGTTCTATTTGGGGTTTCCACCGCACATCGAGGTTGATTTCTAGTGTGTATTTGTGAGGCATTACTGTCATGCTAGGAGTCAGACTATTTGAGAAGGCATAACCGGAGAAGCCTTGTGCCCCTTCTTCCCTCCAGGACATTTCATTCCCCCAGTCTTTTCGCCCCCTTCCCACCATCCCCTGGAGACAACCAACTTGTTTAGTTTCTGGTTTATTCTCCTAGATTTTTTTCTGCACAAATAAATAGATAAATGTTTTCTTACAGAGATTACATTTCAATGTCTTTGTGGTACTGGGCCATTTGAATGTTGTTTGATGATTTTCTGTTTGAAGGGCACTTGTTGATAATTGTTCTGACATTAGGCTAATGTATTAGAAGGCTAGTGAAGCTATTATTTTCTTTCTGGGAAATATCTGTGGGATTTTTTTTTTTTTTGAGGGAGGTTACGGGGGTCTGAACCTAGAAGCTTAACCACTGAGCCACATCCCCAGCCCTCCTTTTTTTTAAATATTTAATTTTGAGTTGGACACAATAGTTTTATTTTTTTGTTTATTTTTATGTGGTGCTGAGGATCGAACCCAGGGCCTCAAACGTGCTGGGGAAGCACTCCACCGCTGAGCCACAACCCCAGCCCCCTTTTTTGTTTTTTACTTCTCGGAGACAGGATCTCACTAAATTTCTTAGGGTCTTGCTAAATTACTGAGGCTGGCTTTGAACTTGTGATCCTCTTACCTAAGCCTCCCGGAGCTGCTGGGGTTACCGGTGTGCACCACTGTGCCTAGCTGTGGGATATTTTTCTAGAACAAAGGTGACATGAATTTTAATGTACTGATTAACAATCAAGTGTTTTCCAATAGAATCTGTCTGAACAAAAATAACATAAAACAGACAGTAATGTTTTTCAATTTTTCTTTAACACATAGCTATTTTTCCAAGATGTTTAAATTTTTTTTTTTCTCTCCTTAAAATTGGGTTTTGAAGGGACTAAAGCTTTAGCTCCATGGTAGAGCATGTGCTTAACATGCAAGAAGCTTTGGGTTTATCTCCAGCACCCTTTTCCCTCAAAAGGATTTGAATTATTCAAAAAGGATTTCAGGAACAAATTAGAGCTATTAGATTGTTACCTATGTTTTTTATTAGTTATTTATTATTTTTCTTCTGGAGGTCTTTCAGCATAGCTTTTTTTTTTTTTTTTTTTTTTTTTTTTTTTTTTTAATACACAAAGCCAAACAAAGCATTTTCTGTCTGCTTAAGAGTGCTGTGGTATATTTCATTATGCATTTTTTTTCTTTCCAAATACTCTATAGGCATTTGGGCAGTCCTTCTCCATCCATCGTAAAGTTGCTGAAGATGGTGAGACTCGGGAGGAAACACTTCTGCAGGAGTCTGCATCGAAGGAAGCTTACTATCTGGGCAAGATCTTGGAGATGCAGAATGAACTAAAACAGAGCCGGGCTGTGGTCACTAATGTCCAAGCAGAAAATGAGAGGCTCACGGCCATTGTGCAGGATCTGAAGGAGGTAAACAAGTAAACCCTGCAATACTTGTGTGGGAGAGAGAAACAATACAAAATGCTCTCTGCCCGAGAGATGAATAAAACCTTTGCTTTCATCCAAGGAGCTGTGTTAAGCAAGAAGCACGTAATACTGATGCTAGCAGTTTTCCTGCCTTTTTAGCAAAATGGCAGCTTGCTCTGAGATGAGCTTTCCTCACTTTTATTGTTTTTCAAGAATTAAAAATTTTATGGGTTAGGAATGGCCTTGACAGTTTTGCCAAGGTGTATTTAAAAAATATAGTGACCTTAGCACTTCCTCCCTTCATTGCCTGTTTTAATACAACGTGGAGAAGAATGATGGGCTGTAATCCTCTGCAGCAGTGTGAACTGAAAACGACAGCAGTGTTAACCCAAGAGGCTCCTCACTGGGGAATGAATCCCAGGGGAGTATTCTGAGGGCCATGGAGTCTCGTAATACAGAACCCCAATCCATTTTACTGGTTGTAAGGAAGGTAACAAATGATAGCCAGTATGAATTAGATTGGGGGATCTCCATCAGACCCTGAGCCTCCACCAAACTACCCTCATCATCCTTCACAAGGCAACATCACACACCATATCCTTTTGAGACTTCTAGGGTCATTTCTTTAGTGCCGGATAGTTTGGGGACAGAAATAACCAAATGCAGCTTTATAACCAAATGCAGCTTTATCCATTAAACCCCGTAAGGCCATTTTGGGAAACTTCATATTCTATCATTCCATTTTCAGCAATTTAGGTTACTTTTTATTAACATGTATTAATTGTACATATTAATGGGGCTCAGTGTGATATTTCAACACATGCAGACAGCATGCACATCTGGAATTGGTAGAAGAGGTGCAGATGTCTTTTAGCACTTCACACCCATGCAGCAATTACTGGCATGCAGCTGCTAGGTCCACAACCAACTGGGTTCCTTAATTGAACGTCTTAGTAATAGAATATGCATTTCTAACAAGTTCCCAGGTGATGCTGTGGCTGTTGTTCCACTGATTTTAAGATCCACTGATTCAGACTTTTTGGTCTACCCAAAGCTGAAGAAGGGAGGACCAGAAGGATCCCAATTTGGATAATTGCTGAGCACCATGATCTCCTGAATGAATTCCTGGAGAACACTTAGGTTTCTGTGCATTTGGGAGAATTGGTGTGCAGTAAGAGAATAGCTTGGTACATACATTTTTTTTTTTAATCTAAAGCAGCTCAAGGCAATTTAGGCTATGAATATATTCATTCAGATTTGTCAGGTAATTGAAAGAAAAAAAAAACTTGTTAGTTTCCTGGTTTCCTAAGTGTGTTTGTTGATGTTCTGACAGGCTGAAATCTAGTGGCATTACTGTATCTCTAGGGCCTACTGTTTTTCATCAGACTTCAAGTTGTTTTGATGCCCTTAACAACGTTATTATTAGCATTTAGAGCAGAACACGTATTATAAAAGGAGAATAGAAATAAATTATATGTATTTTTAGTTAACTCATAACATACCTTTTGGGGGGCATACTGGGGTTTGAACTCAGGGCTCTCAACTACTGAGCCCCATCTCCAGCCCTATTTTGTATTTTATTTAGTGACAGAGTCTCACTGAGTTGCTTAGCACCTTGCCTTTGCTGAGGCTGGCTTTCAACTTGCAATTCTTTGGCCTCACTCAGCCTCCCACGCCACTGAGATTAAGGTGTGCATAACATACTTTTGATGGTTGATATTAAATTGAAATCTCAGACTTGTTTTTATTGTAGGCTCAACTTAATTTATTTTTTGTACTCATTGATACATAGTGATTGGAAGAGACATCAATAAGTTGGAAAAATTATGCATCATAGACCGTGAAAAATACGTAAGGACAACCAAAGCTTAGTAAATCATCAGCTTGACAGATGTAGTGTGAATTTAATAATTAATGAAAGCATGTGTATTTACTAAAAGGGCTCATCTCTTTGTTTCAGTAGGATCATTGGTATTGGCAAAAGTGAGCTTCTGAAGTTGTGTGCAGTATGTTAGCTTTACATATATATGCATGTGTGTATGTGTGTGTAATTCCCAGGTCAATTTGTCTTGCATATATAGTAGTTACAGGAAAGTATGGAGGTCAAATGGAAAAATTGCCTAATTAAGTATTAGGAAATCAGTTTTTTCAGTTCTGCTAAAAGTTTTATATTCCTGATATTGGTAAAATTTGTTTTAAGGTTATAGTGGCATAGAGTAAGTCCATAATAAGCATATGCTATTATCATTAATAATTTTCTACACCACTATAAAAGTCCATGAAGATATCACTCATTATGTAGATCTGTGTTCTTAGATTAAAGAAACATTAGATAAATGTCTCTGAATTTACCACCATGGAAATCCTTTCTATTGTGGTTCAGGTTGGGCAGTTGGATTACAATATGCTTTTCTTTCTGCCTTGGCCTCAGGACTATGTTTAACTGTCAAAAATTAACTTAGATTTTCAGATATTCCTCTCAATTTTTAAGACATTTGACATTTTGTCAGCCTTACTATAAGCATGTCTTTAATGGTAAACTGTTTTAAATAATATTTAAAATTATAGATAGTATAAATAAAAAGCTATCCAAATCAAAGAATCAAATTAGAAGTTAATCTTAAACAAGTTAGAAGTTAATTTTATAAAATCAGTAATAGACAGTGGGGGGAAAATCCCGGTGTTCTCTTCAGTAGCAACACTTAGGTGAGAACATAAAGCGATAGATTACTCTAGTTCCTAAACAGAGCTTACTGAAACAGGTTTGGATTTCATTTTTCTACCTTCAGTGTATTAGGTCTAAGAGAGATAACCGAAGTAGGTTTATTTGAACAGTGTTAATTAAACAATTTCTTTGTACTAAATTTAACTAAAATCCACACTGATGAAACCATAAAGTAGGATAATTAAACCTTTAATATTACCTACTGCTTGCTTAGTAACATTTGTTAGAATTTACTGTAATATTTACAAAGCACACAAAGCATTTGGATCAGTATTTCTAAACAGAATTGGTGTGTCACATAAGATAGACCTCTTAGGTGGAATGCAGCAGATTGGAGTTAAACAATGAATAATTGGTCCAGGGGTATAACTCAAGGGTGGAGTGCTTGCCTAGCATGTGTGAGGTCCTCTGTTCAGCCCTGGCAGAGCAAAAACCAACCAACAAACAAATAAACAAAAAACTTATTAAGTCAAAAGTAAGATTCAGCCTGTACTTTAAAGTAACTTTATTGAGCACTGGACACTGTTCTGAATTCTGTATCTATGTTTGAGCATATTATCCCATTTTACTAAAATGGAAAATGGGACATGTGAATTGAAGAGACATTTAGATATTTGTCCAATGTACTTGCACTAAGTGACAAGCCAGAATCAAAAAAAAAAAAAAAACAAAAAAAACTGGCTCTGATCTATACGCTCTTAGCCTTGTCATGGTAGCTGCCAAAAGCACATCAGCCTCTTCTGAATCTTGGCTCAAACTAATTAAATTCTTGAAGAATGTATCGAGAATTAGCACAATAGCTTCTGTGGTCTTACTGTGTCTCCTTCAGATTCATGTGTTGAAACTTAATCAGCAGTGCGGTGGTATTAAGAGGTGATGAAATCATGAGAACAGTGCACTCATAATGGGATTAGCACTTATAAAAGAGGTGGGAACTAGGTAGGCTCTTTGGCCCTTCTGCCATGTGAGGACATAGCATTGCTCCCTTCCAGAGGATGCAGCAATAAGGCACCATCTTGGGAGTCAAGACTGGGTCCTCCCGAGACACCACAGCTTCTGGTGCTTTGACCTTAGATGTCTGGCCTCCAGAACTGTGAGAAATGAGTTTCTGTTCTTTAGAAATTACCCAGCATTAGGTATTTTGTTTTAGCAGCAAGAATAGACCAAGACAAGAGCTAAACTTTTTTTTTTTTTTTTTTTTTGCAGTACTGGACTAAGAACTTAGGTCTTCTTGCATATTAGACAAATGCTCTACACTGAGCTGTATTTCTTAGCCCTTTATTTCATTTTATTTCATTTCATTTTTTGAGGTAAAGTCTAAGTCACCCACATTGGCCCTGAATTTGTAATCCTTCTGCTTCATGCTCCCAAGTAGCTAGAATTATAGGCATATACTACGTGCCTAGCTTGACAATAATTTAATTTGTAATCCCATTTTAGTGGGATATGACTTTTATATTTTAAAAGATGCTTACTCCATATGATTTTTTTAAAGTTTTTTTTTAAACAGATGCAACATTTTTTATACTTTTATTTTATTGACCCATTTTTATGTGGGTGCTGAGGATCAAACCCAGTGCCTCACACATGCTAGGCAAATGATACCACAACCCCAGCCCCTTACGCCATATGATTTAAAAAAAAATTTTTTTTTAGTTGTAGTTGGACACAATACCTTTATTTTATTTATTCATTTTTATGTGATGTTGAGGATTGAACCCAGTGCCTCATATGTGTTAGGTGAGCGCTCTACCACTGAGCCACAACCCCAGCCTCAGTCCATATGATTTTTACCACATTTGAAAGTCCAGTTTTTCTCTCAGTGGAGTAAAAAAATCAAATTTCATAATATGCCAGTGACCCAATTTCCAGAAATTCATTATATGAACATTTTGAAAGTATGTCTCTTCTACCACAAGGAACTCATATCCTTGGTTATGGGAAGGAACTGCAATGGTTATTTAGTAAATACTTCTCCCAGAACAATAATATTTCTTTAACATCCCTAAATGGCCATATATTTGTTATTCAGACTCTTCCAGAATTATGGCAAAGAGAAACTGTGAGCCCCTTTCAAAGAAAGGACTATATTTTGTCTATCATTTACCTTGGTATCCCCAACATCAAGGCTAACCAAAATCAGATATTAGAAATTAAAATTTAAAAATAATTTTTATTGAGTCAGATTGAATTAAACGAAACTGAAAGAACATGTTTTAGAAGTTAGCCATCCCTGTGTGAATTTTAGCTGTACCAGTGGCCAAGTATGTGATATTGGGCAGAACCTTTCCTCTTGACTGGGACTCAAAAACAGTAGGACACTAAGGGGCTAGGCTCTTCTTCTACCCCCTTCAAGGACATGCCCCCAATGACTAGAAGGTGTCCCACCTGGCCCCTTAAAGTCTCTACTACCTCTCAAGAGCACCAAGCTGGAGACCAAGAGTTTATATACCATGTAGGTTGTTGGGGGACACTTACCTAAACTGTAGTATTCTTTAAGCTTTAGTTTCCTTACTTACAACATGTAGATGGCAATGCTAGCTTGAAAGTCCTGGGTGAGAAGACAGGTGCTATGACCATGCTAATGCACTGTTCGTGGACTTGGGCTGTAGCTCAGGGGTAGAGTGCTTGCCTGGCATGTGGAAAGCCTTGGGTTCATCACCAGCACCACAATCAATCAGTAAATAAAAATTTAAAAATAATAAAATAAATTACTATTCATTCCCTGTCTTCTGCCTTCTTTCCAAGGCTGCCTGTCCCGTTGTGTGGCGGCACTAATTATTAAACTGCTTCTTTTTATTAAGGGAAAATTGGTCCATGTACTTCTCACCAGCTGGCCATATCTCTAGCCTCTGGCACTACAGAGAATATTTGTTGTGGTTGTTGTTTTCTATTTCACTTGACAATTTTAGGCCATGCTCAGCAATTTCAAATATTTGGAAAGAGCTGTCTCGTCATTTCTCTTTCAGACTAAACATATCTAGATCCATTATTAGTGCTTCCCCATGTGGCAGGTTTCAGGATGCCTTAGCATCCTGGTTTTCAGACAGACATGCAGTGTCTCTTTAAAACATGTGCCTGATTTAAAAGAAAAACAAACAAAAAAAAAAACCCAAAAAAACATGACATCATGGGCTGTCTTTCCGCCTGGTGGAAATCCTTGAGAATTTGAGCTATTGGACCTAAGTGTTGAGCTTCTCTTTAGACATTCATCTTGGGTTTTTAATCTTTTTGGATCTTCAGCTTTGCAGTCCTACATTTATTCATTCATTCCACATCTTTGGTGCCTGTGGTGAAGCCAGACGCCATTTAGGTGCTTTTGAGAGCCTACAAGCTCTTCCCTGTCACCACTAGTTTTGTCTTTTCAGGAATGTCATAAAAACGTCATCTTATGGTATGTAATCTTTTGAAAATGGATCCTTCCTGTCAGCATCATGCCCTCGAGATTCATTTAAGTCCTTGCATCCATTAAGTCCAGTCCTTTTTATTGCTGGGTAGCATTCTACTGTGTTTGTTTAATTGATTCACCTATGGAGGGAAATGTGGGTTATTTTCAGATTTTTGTGGTGATAAGTAGCACTTCTGTACGCATTCGTGTACATTTATGTTTTTGAGTGAGCATAAGTGTTCATTTTTCCAGGGTAACTACTTAGAGAGTGGTTGCGCTAGGTTATAATGGTAAGGTGTGTTTATCTTTTCCAGCATGGCTGTACCATTTTGCACTCCCCCTGGCATTGCGCGAGAGTTTTTGTTGCCCAGATTTTATCCTTTTCAACACTCAGTATTGTCAGTATTTTCTAATTATTATTACTCTGGTAGGCATGTAGTGGTATCTCATTGTGATTTCAATTTGCATTTTCACAATGGATAATAATATTGACTATTTCTTGGGCTTCTTTGCTTTTTACATATTCTCTTTGGTAAGTGTCTGTTCAGGCTTTTGCCCATTTTTAATTTAGTTGTTTCTTTTCCTATGGAAATGTTGAGAATTCTTTATATACTCTAGATACAAGTCTTTTGTCAGGTCAATCCAACATGGCGGCGGGAGTGGAGAGATCAAGTCTCTGACCTCTCCAGCTGTGTGGGCATAGGGAGTCGTAAACTGTCTAAATGCTGTTTGCTCAGGATACTAGGCAATGCTGAGCTGACGTGGATCTGGGGCCAACAGTTTGGGCCTCTCAGAACACACACTGAGCCCGGATCGGCTGCATTCAAGTTCCGGTTTGCCTGCTTCTGGTGACTCAGCACTAACGATCCCGCTGAAATAACTGGTCGGCCCTTCTGAACTTACAGAGGTAAAAGCCAACGAGCCTTCATAGGCAGTGGCCACAGGATTGAAATGGGGCTTGGGAGAGACAGTCCGGACCCACCCATTGCATTGGTCACCCAGCAAAGGGAATGAACGGTCACCATTTGCATGGGATACCACCATGGCAGAGAACTGACGTCACGGGCGGAGGAGATAACTTCATTGAAACCAGCGGTGACAGGTGTGTAATCCCCTAGCCATCCCTCTCCACACAGCGGGGAAACCTTAAGGGCCCCTCCCAGCTCTCCCCTGAGCGCGATAGCCAGACCGAGGGAATCAGGAGTGGCGTGGGACTTGCGGCGCAGAACTCCCGGCTACCACTCCCACCAGTGCTGACAACTGAGGTCTCTTGCACCAGCTACTTGGGGCGTGGCTACCGGAGGGCAAGCAAATTCGCTGGGCGTTCTCAGCCCCAAGCTCTACAAACTTAGGGTCTGAGGGAGGCAAACAGGGAGAGTGTGCCCAGGCGTTCATGAAAACAGGGCTCCCAGGAGCAGCAGACCTGGCGTGTAGCCAGTATTGTGGTGAGCGTCACAGGTGAGCGGGGCCTGGCTCGAGGAAACACAAGAGAAGGCCCTAGACACTCAGGATTGGAGACCCGCCCAGTCTGGGAGGAAGAGTTGCTGCACAGTGACTGATTGCCACCTCTTGAGAGGAGAAGCTTGGCCCAGTGGGCACAGCGCCACCTACTGGAAGAGAAGTTAATCGAACTCTATGACTGCATTTATTACTATTATTATTATTTTTTAATTTGGGTTTTTTTTCTTTCATTTTCATTTTTTTTGGTGTTGTTGTTGTTTAACTTTTATTATTGTTTTTAATTTTTTTAAATCATTTTATTATTTTTTTTTAAATTTTAATTTTCATTTTTTATTATCATTATTATTTTAAAAAATTTTTTTCTTTCTTTCTTTATTTTCTATTTTTTCTCTTTTGTCTTTTCATTTCTTTTCAATTTTCTTATTCCCCATTCCTTGAATTCCACTTGGCTACTCTCATTCTCTTTTGTGACTTCTTCCCTTCCCTTCTAATATCTTTCCTCCAAAGCATCAAATAAATTTATAAGAGTAAACAGTAACTCAGCAGTCAAACAGAACAAGAAGTAACATGAGCACCATAAAAAAGCAAGGAAGAAAAGGAGTACAAACAATGAAGGACAGCCTAAATATTCAGGAGGACCTAGAGTCACCAGAAAAATGGTCATATAAAGAACTCAAGGAACACCTTAATCAGATGGAATGCAACCTTAAAGAGGATACGAGACAGCAAATCCAAACAGTGAAAGAACACATTGAAAATGAATTACATAAACAGATAAAAGAAGAAGTTAAGCATCTTTCTCAGGAGATAGAGATTATTAAAAAAAATCAAACAATAATTCTAGAAATGAAGGAAACGATAAATCAAATTAAAAACTCAATTGAGAGTATCACTAACAGAGTGGAGCAAGTAGAAGCCAGAACATCAGATAATGAAGACAAAATATATCATCTTGAAAAGAATCTAGCCAACTCAGAAAGGCTGGTTAAAAAATCATGAGAAAAACATCCAAGAGATATGGGATAACATAAAAAAACCAAACTTACGAGTCATCAGGATAGAGGAAGGTACAGAGATTCAAACCAAGGGAATGAGTAACCTGCTGAATGAAATAATTACAGAAAACTTTCCAGAAATAAAAAAGGAAACGGATATACAAATTGTAGATGCATACAGGACACCGAGCACACAAAATCACAGTAGACCAACGCCAAGACACATTGTTATGAAGATATCCAATATACAGAACAAAGAGAAAATATTAAAAGCTACAAGAGAAAGGAGGCAGATTACATTCAGGGGTAAACCAATAAGGATAACAAAGGATTTTTCATCACAGACGCTGAAAGCGAGAAGATCCTGGAACAACGTATTTCAAACACTGAAAGACAATGGATGCCAACCAAGAATTCTGTATCCAGCAAAATTAAGCTTCAGGTACGACAACAAAATAAAAATCTTTCATGATATACAAAAGCTAAAAGAATTTGCAACGAGAAAACGAGCATTGCAAAGCGTCTTGAGCAAAACACTACACGAGGAAGAAATGAAAAACAATAACCAAAACCATCAGTGGGAAGTGCCTCGGTAATGACAGAGGTCTGGGGGGAAAGATAATCATGGAGAAACAAACTAAATTTAAAAAAAAGATAAATAATCAAACATGGCTGGCAGTACAAACCATATATCAATAGTAACTCTAAACGTTAATGGCTTAAACTCTCCAATAAAGCAACATAGGCTGGTAACATGGATTAAAAAAACAAATCCAAGAATATTTTGCCTCCAGGAGATACATCTGATAGGAAAAGACATACACAGGCTGAAGGTGAAAGGTTGGGAAAAAATATATCACGCACACGGTCCTCGTAAGCAAGCAGGGGTGACCATCCTCATATCGAATAAAATCGACTTCAAGACTAAGTTAATCAAAAGGGATAAGGAAGGACATTATATACTGTTAAAAGGAACCATTCACCAAGAAGACATAACAATTATCAATATTTATGCATCAAATAATGGTGCTGCGACGTTCATAAAACAAATTCTCCTCAAGTTCAAGAATCAAATAGACAACAACACAATAATTATGGGTGACTTCAACACACCTCTCTCACCATTGGACAGATCCTCCAAACAAAGTTGAATAAAGAAACTACAGAATTCAATATCACAATTAATAACCTAGACTTAACTGACATATATAAATATATGAACCATCATCAAGTGGATATACTTTTTTCTCAGCAGCACATGGATCCTTCTCAAAAATAGGCCATATATTATGCCATAGGGCAACCCTCAGTGAATATAAAGGGGTGGAGATAATACCATGCATTTTATCTGATCATAATGGAATGAAACTGGAAATCAATGATAAAAGAAGGAAGGAAAAATCCTACATCACATGGAAAATGAACAATATGTTACTGAATGATCAATGGGTTACAGAAGACATAAAGGAAGAAATCAAAAAATTCTTAGAGATAAATGAAAATACAGACACAACATATCGGAATCTATGGGACACAATGAAAGCAGTTTTAAGAGGGAAATTCATCGCCTGGAGTTCATTCCTCAATAAAAGGAAAAGCCAACAAATAAATGAACTCACACTTCATCTCAAAGCCCTAGAAAAGGAAGAGCAAAACAACAGCAAATGTAGCAGAAGGCAAGAAATAATTAAAATCAGAGCAGAAATCAACAAAATACAAAAGAAACTATTGAAAAAATTGACAAAACTAAAAGTTGGTTCTTCGAAAAAATAAATAAGATCAACAGACCCTTAGCCATGCTAACGAAGAGAAGAAGAGAGAGAACTCAAATTACTAACATATGGGATGAAAAAGGCAATATCACAACAGATGCTACAGAAATACAGAAGACAATTAGAAATTATTTTGAAAACCTATATTCCAATAAAATAGAAGATAGTGAAGACATCGATAAATTTCTAAAGTCATATGATTTGCCCAGACTGAGTCAGGAGGATACACACAATTTTAACAGACCAATTTCAATGGATGAAATAGAAGAAGCCATCAAAAGACTACCAACCAAGAAAAGCCCAGGACCGGATGGGTATACAGCGGAGTTTTACAAACCCTTTAAAGAAGAATTAACACCAATACTTTTCAAGTTATTTCAGGAAATAGAAAAAGAGGGAGCTCTGCCAAATTCATTCTGTGAGGCCAACATCACCCTGATTCTGAAACCAGACAAAGACACCTCAAAGAAAGAAAACTACAGACCAATATCTCTGATGAACCTAGATGCAAAAATCCTTAATAAAATTCTGGCGAATTGGATACAAAGGCACATCAAAAAAATTGTGCACCATGATCAAGTAGGATTCATCCCTGGGATGCAAGGATGGTTCAATATATGGAAATCAATAAATGTTATTCACCACATCAATAGACTTAAAGATAAGAACCATATGATCATCTCGATAGATGCAGAAAAAGCATTCGACAAAGTACAGCATCCCTTTATGTTCAAGACATTAGAAAAACTAGGGATAACAGGAAAGTACCTTGACATTGTAAAAGCTATCTATGCTAAGCCTCAGGCTAGTATCATTCTGAATGGAGAAAAATTGAAGGCATTCCCTCTAAAATCTGGAACAAGACAGGGATGCCCTCTATCACCACTTCTATTCAATATAGTTCTCGAAACACTGGCCAGAACAATTAGACAGACGAAAGAAATTAAAGGCATAAAAATAGGAAAAGAAGAACTTAAGTTATCACTATTTGCAGATGACATGATTCTATACCTAGAAGACCCAAAAGGGTCTACAAAAAAAAACTACTAGAACTAATAAACGAATTCAGCAAAGTGGCAGGATATAAAATCAACACGCATAAATCAAAGGCATTTCTGTATATCAGCGACAAAACTTCTTAAACGGAAATGAGGAAAAACACTCCATTCACAATATCCTCAAAAAAATAAAATACTTGGGAATCAACCTAACAAAAGAGGTGAAAGACTTATACAATGAAAACTACAGAACCCTAAA
Source organism: Ictidomys tridecemlineatus (assembly GCF_052094955.1). NCBI lineage: Eukaryota > Metazoa > Chordata > Mammalia > Rodentia > Sciuridae > Ictidomys > Ictidomys tridecemlineatus. The sequence goes on along the minus strand of NC_135482.1, from coordinate 76,518,199 downwards.
GAGAGAAATAGAAGAAGATCTTAGAAGATGGAAAAATATACCCTGTTCATGGATAGGCAGAACTAATATCATCAAAATGGCAATATTACCAAAAGTTCTCTATAGATTTAATACAGTGCCAATCAAAATCCCAAAGGCATTTCTTGTAGAAACAGATAAAGTAATCATGAAATTCATATAGAAAAATAAAAGACCCAGAATAGCAAAAGCAATTCTAAGCAGGAAGTGTGAATCAGGAGGTATAGCGATACCAGATTTCAAAGTATATTACAGAGCAATAGTAACAAAAACAGCATGGTACTGGTACCAAAACAGGCGGGTGGACCAATGGTACAGAATAGAGGACACAGAGACTAATCCACAAAGCTATAACTATCTTATATTTGATAAAGTAGCTAAAAGTATGCAATGGAGGAAGGATAGCATCTTCAACAAATGGTGTTGGGAAAACTGGAAATCCATATGTAACATAATGAAACTGAATCCCCTCCTCTCACTATGCACAAAAGTTAACTCAAAGTGGATCAAGGAGCTAGATATCAAATCAGAGACTCTGCATCTGATAGAAGAAAAAGTTGGCTCCGATCTACATATTGTGGGGTCGGGCTCCAAATTCCTTAATAGGACACCCATAGCACAAGAGTTAATAACAAGAATCAACAAATGGGACTTACTTAAACTGAAAAGTTTTTTCTCAGCAAGAGAAACAATAAAAGAGGTAAATAGGGAGCCTACATCATGGGAACAAATTTTTACTCCTCACACTTCAGATAGAGCCCTAATATCCAGAGTATACAAAGAACTCAAAAAATTAGACAATAAGATAACAAATAACCCAATCGCCAAATGGGCCAAGGACCTGAACAGACACTTCTCAGAGGAGGACATACAATCAATCAACAAGTACATGAAAAAATGCTCACCATCTCTAGCAGTCAGAGAAATGCAAATAAAAACCAGTAAGATTGGCAGCCATTATGAAGTCAAACAACAACAAGTGCTGGCGAGGATATGGGGAAAAGGGTACTCTTGTACATTGCTGGTGGGACTGCAAACTGGTGCTGCCAATTTGGAAAGCAGTATGGAGATTCCTGGGAAAGCTGGGAGTGGAACTACCATTTGACCCAGCTATTGCCCTTCTCGGACTATTCCCTGAAGACCTTAAAAGAGCGTACTACAGGGATACTGCCACATGGATGTTCATAGCAGCACAATTCACAGTTGCTAGACTGTGGAACCAACCCAGATGCCCTTCAATAGATGAATGGATAAAAAAAAAATGTGGCATTTATACACCATGGAGTATTACGCAGCACTAAAAAATGACAAAATCATGGAATTTGCAGAGAAATGGATGGCACTAGAACAGATTATGCTTAGTGAAGGTAGTCAATCCCTAAAAAACAAATACCAAATGTCTTCTTTGATATAATGAGAGTAACTAAGAATAGAGCAGGAAGGAAGAGCAGGAAGAAAAGATTAACATTAAACAGAGACATGAGGTGGGAGGGAAAGGGAGAGAAAAGGGAAATTGGAAATGGAGGGAGACCCTCATTGTTATACAAAATTATATATAAGAGGTTGTGAGGGGAATGGGAAAATAAACAAGGATAGAAATGAATTACAGTAGGTGGGGTAGAGAGAGAAGATATGATGGGAGGGAAGGGAGGATAGTAGAGGATAGAAAGGTAGCAGAATACAACAGTTAGTAATATGGCATTACATAAAAATGTGGATGTGTAACTGATGTGATTCTGCAATCTGTATTTGGGGTAAAAATGGGAGTTCATAACCCACTTGAATCTAATGTATGAAATATGATATGTCAAGAGCTTTGTAATGTTTTGAACAACCAATAAAAAAAAAGAAAAAAAAAAGAAAAACAAGTCTTTTGTCAGATGTGATTTGCAAATATTTTTCTCCCAGTATGAAGCTTATCTTCTCATTTTCTTAAAAGCGTCTCCTGCCGTGTGTTAGTCTGTTCTTCATTACTGTAACAAAATGCCAGCGGCAGGCTACTTTTTAAATAAAAGAGTTTTTAACCATAGTTCTAGAGACTCAAGGGCACGGTACTGGCACCACTCAGCTCCGGTGAGGACTTCCTGGCAGATGACAGGAACACCTGCTAGGGGGAGAAATTATATTACCTAACAAGAAGCCAAAAAGCTTGGAGTCCCACAGTCTCTTCTGAGGGTATAACTCCAGCTAGCCTAAGGATCTTCCACTAGGCCCTTCAATATTGGCACACAAAGAAAAAATTTTTCATTGTGATTAAAAATCTAACGTATACAACAAAACAGACTTATTTTGAGGGCTGAGGATATAGTTCAGTGGCAGAGCACTTGCCTCGCATGTCCACGTCCCTGGGTTCAATATGCAGCACTGAAAACAACAAGCTTCTCGCATGTTGTGCTTTTGGTGTCAGATTTAAGAATCCTTCTCTATCTCCAAGTCATGAAGATTTTCTCCTAAATGTTCATCTAAAGCCTTGTAGTATTAAATGTAGATCTATGATCTACTTAGGGTTAATCGTTGTATAAAGTATGAGGTTCACGTTAAAGTTCATTTTGTGGGGGGCCTATATATGTCCAATGTTTCCAGAAACCATTGGTTAAAAAACCACCTTTTCTCTGTTGAATTGCCTTGGCACCTTTGACAAGATGGACTAGCCACGTCTATGGGGGTATTTTTCTGGACTTTGCGTCCTTTTATATTGATCTATGCACCTCTCCCTTCACCAACACCACTCTGGCATGATGGATTAAAAGAGGAAATAGGAAGCCAGATCCTGCAGGGCCTTACATACTGTTGACAGGGGTTTGGCTTTTACTTTGCACGATTACTGGAACGGTGTTGAGGACAGGAGGGATGGGACTGTTGGGGCCAGGATACAGGTGGGAATTATCACAGATGACCCATCCGTGATATGAGAAGACGGTGATTTGGGCCACAGGGACAGGTGGAGGTGGGGAACAGGAGTCATATTTTGAACATCTTTGAGAATGGAGTCAGCATTTTCTAATGGGTTGGATGGACAGAAAATCAGAAGCTCCGTTTTGAGCATGTCAAGTTTTCCATTTCTACGAGGTCCTCAGGTGTAGATGTGGATGGGTAGTGGGAGAGAAGGACCTAGAATCCAGAGAGAGGCCGAGGAGTCCAGTTGTAAATCTTGGAGTTGTCAGCAGACAGATGCTATTTAAAGTCATGGCGTTGGTGAGATCATTAAAGACAGAAGTGTAGATAGAAAAGAGAAAGGGCCCAGGCACTGAGCTCTGGGCCCCCTCAGCATCAAGAGGTGGGGGACCAGAAGGGAAACCAGCAAAAGGAACTAAAAATCAATAGTAAGCGAGGTAGAGAGGGATGGGGAGAGAATGGCTCCTGCCAGCCCAGTAAAGAGAGCCGCTGCCCACAGGGCGAACAAGATGAGGAGCTGGAGTTGACCTTGGTTTAGCAGCATGTCACTGGTTACCCGTGAGAGCATGTCCCCAGGATGGTGGGAACAAAAGCCTGATGAGAGGGACTTACAAGGAAATAAAAGGTGAGGAACTGGAAGCAGAATAGAAACAGTGTTTTCATTGGTGTTTGTAAAGAGGATGAAAGGAACAGAGGAGGTGCCAGGAGATGGAATGGGCTCAAGGGCAAGTTGGTTCTTGTTCTGTCTGTTTTAAGAGGGAAGTAGTAGCAGCCTATGTGAATGCTGATAGGGGCAACCCACTGAGAGGGAAACTTTAAGCCTGTACCAGGAAAAGGGAAGAATGTGTGGAGGAATTGATTTCCTTAAGCAAAAGAGAGAGGTATGGAATCTGGTACAAGAGTGAAGGGATTAGCCAGACGCGTGGCACACGCACCTGTGATCCCATCTGCTCCGGAGGATGAGGCAGGAGGATTGCCAGTTTAAGGCCAGCCACGGCAACTTATGGAGGCCCTAAGCAACTTAGTGATACCCTGCCTCAAAATTTTTAAAAAGTAGGTGGGGAGGTGTCTGGGGATGTGGCTCCGTGTGGTAAAGCATATCTGGGTTCAATCCCCAGTACCCTCCCCCACCAAAAAAAAAAAAAAGTGGTGGTACTACTTTTGGAGGTCAGCAAGGACATCTCACCTGTGGCAATGCTTGGGAAAGCAGAATATGTGGATACAGAGGCTGGTCCACGCAGAGACGTAGAAGAAGAGAGCCTGTAAGTCATCTTCCTCTGGCCTCAGTCACCTCACTGAAGTGGGAAGACAGATCCGCAGTGGAGAGGAAAGCTGGGGAGGTGTCGGGACTTGAAAGGAGACGTGGGCTATTGCGACCTGGAGAGAGGGTCACTAAGGTCTCTGCCCGGGAAAGACACCAGAAAGAGAAGAGCTCTCAAGGAAAGGAACTGCAGGAATGAGGCCATCTGTATGCATTGTGCCAGTTTTCTGTCACTGTTACAAACACCCGGAGTCATTAGGGAGATCACCTCTGACTTCCGAGAGGAGGTTTATTTTGGCTCACAGTTTTGAAGGTTCTAGTCTGTGACTAGGTGGACATCTTGCTCTCAGGGCTCTGGGGGAGGCATAGCACATCATAGCAGAAGTGCACAGTGAAGCAAAAACCCGTCCCTCATGGCCAGGAAACTAAGTGAAAGAAAGAGGCAGAGAACAGTGTCTCACAGCCCCCAGTGAGGGCACACCCTCCAGGTCCCAAAACCTCCCACAGGGTTCCACCTCCTAAATGTCCTCCCGCCCCCCAGTAGCAGCAAGTTGAGAACTGCAGGGACAGCCAAGATCCCTACAGGAGTGTGCATGTTGAGGTTGCCCAGAATCAAGACCAGAAGTTCTGGAGAGGATGCAGGGAAACGAGTGGACGTTTGGTGGGACTGAAGACCTGGTTCAGCAGCAGGGCTAGGTAGAGGATGATGTGATCTGATGCCACGAGACTTAAAGTGTTTCAGGGAGAGTGAGGGAGGATCTCAGAGAAGAGCCACGTGGGGTAAAAGGGGCAGCACTCCTGCCTCCGGGCCCAGTGGTAGGGGGACTTCAGGAATAAAACGGTCAGCACTTGGGAGAGATGTGAGGGAAACAGCGTCCCTGGGGAGACTCAGGTTTCCATTAGAGGAAGGCGAGGTGCACATCCTGCAGATCTGTGAAGTCATCGCGTTGCCTGCTGTAATCCCATATGCCCAGAGAGCTGTGAGTATTGATCAGCCATAAAATGCAGGCATCGTTATAAGGAGCATGCACATTGAGTTTCTCTAATAATAAGGATGGGAAATGCCTTTTCCAATTATTTGGAAAGTTAGTTTATTATAGGTGTTGATGAGACATAATACAACAGCTTTTTAATAGTTCTCAAAATGATGTCTTCTCATCTTCATTCAGACATATTTTTGGCATTTTTTTAGCATTATAGTATTATTACTATATGGCAGTAATAAGGACTTGCATCTTCATGATCCCAAATATTTGAGGGAAAAACTTTAAAAACTTAAGCATATTTTAAAAATTCCCAACATCCCGGTATTGAATATGATTTGGACATAGATTCAAAATAGTATTATTGTTTTTGACTATTTTATCTCTACATTAGACAATGAGAAGGGCCATAGACTTCTGGCCTGATATGACAGTTATATCAACTTGCTGTGTGATAGCTAGTCATTAAACCAGTGCCAAATGGAGAATTAAGTGGAAAACCGCCAGGAAGGGTCAAGCTCTAGTTAGAAATAGTGAGAATGCGCTGCTCAGGACATGCTGTAGAAATGGAAGCACTGGAGCTGACACAGGTTAAAAAAAATCTGTTTTTAAATAATCTTGCATAGCCCCTTTACTTTATTCAAGGTCATTAAGTTTTTTTTTAATTTTAAATATTTTTTAGTTGTCAATGGACTTTTATTTTACTTATTTATATGCAGTGCTGAGAATCAAACCCAGTGCCTCACACATGCTATGCAAGCACTCTGCCACTGAGCTACAACCCTAGCCCATGATTAAGTTTTTATTAATCATCATTCACCATTTACGAATAAAGAACAGTAAGAGGCTGCCCACCCTTTAAACTATAGAACGGTGCGGTGCATACTCAGCATATACACGAGCATTTATTTCCTCCCCTCCCTCTCTCCCTTCCCTTCCCTTTCTTATCTTTTGAACAGGGTCATTTCTACCTCTTGGAACATAAGAATAAAGATCCATGCACAATCCATTTAGCACACATTGATTGTTGGACTAAAAATAGCTTGATTCTGTTTCAAACTTTTTCGCCCACCCCAGGCTCAGATTTTGTTCCCTGCACGGCCTGAGCAGAAGGAGAAGGAATGTGATCAGCATTTTAGCTGGAACGCTTAGTGGACAATTTTAATCTTTTTTTTTTTTTTTTTTAAACTTCTTGACCTCTATCTCCAAAGAACATCCCAATTGGCAGGTCCAGGCTGATTAAGATTCTGTTCAGGCATTTAATTCTCCTAAGGGAATTTATAGCTTAATCTCACAATCAAGGATACCCAAAGCCACTCAGGACTTAATTTCTTGAAGGTTATGGGAAGCTTATACTTAAGCAACCTAAGTAGTGAGCTGGGTTATCATAATGAATTTTTACATACATCTCAGGCTATACAAAGATATTTCAAAAATAAACCCTGTGGCCTGAATCATACTAGATGTATTAATAGAAACTTTAACTTTGAATCTGAATTAAAATAAAATACTGTGCATCCCAGAAGAAAGTCTGTATATTGATTACCTACTTAGCTGGCTTATATATCATTTGTTCAATAACATTAAAAGTGCTTATTTTTAAAAGATATTTTTATTAGTTATAGATGGACACAATGCCTTTATTTCATTTATTTTTTATGTGGTGCCGAGAATTGAACCCAGTGCCTCACACATGCTAGGCAAGCACTCCACAACCCCAGCCCTAAAAGTGCTTATTTAGAAATAGCTTCCTGAGAGGGTTTTAGTTTTACTAAAATAATTTTTCAAAAAGCAGAATTGTAACCATACATCTCTTCTGAGGCTATCACAGGTTATAAAGACCTAGTCTGTGTCAGATTATAGGAATCTAGAATAGATTCCTAGTATTTTGGTATACAGTGTACCTCTACCGTTGTTTTTAGACATGAATATTAATAGATTGACACTATTTAGGCAAAATTATTACAGTGTATTAATATAGAACATATAAGAGAGTATCTGTCTTAAACACTAGGTAAATGTTTGCTACTGGTATGAAGAGGTGGTCAGCAAGCTTTTTCTGAATAACTAATTGAGGAGTTAAAATAAAAGAGATAAAGCCAACCCAAAAAACCAAAGGCCTAATGTTCTTTCTGATATGCGGATGCTAACACACAATAAGGAGTTTGGGGGGGAGAATAGAAGTTCATTGGACTGGACAACAAGAAATGAAGAGAAAGGAGGGGGGATGGGAATAGGAAAGACAGTAGAATAATTCAAGCATAACTTTACTATGCTTATATATGAATACATGACCCGTGTAACTCCATATCATGTACCACCACAAGAATGGGAAGTTATACTCCATGTGTGTATAATAATACAGTAGAGTGTAAAATACACTCTACTGTCATGTATATCTAAAAAGAAAACAACAACAACAAAAGAAAGATATAAAAGAATGTAAGAGGCTATTGGCGGAGGCTGAGGCATGAGAATCGTAATTGAAGGCCAGACTCAGCAACTTAGTGAGGCCCTGTTTCAAAATAAAAAATAAAAAGACTGGAGATGTAGCTCAGTGGTAGAGTGCCCCTATTTTAAATTCCTAGTACATCCTCCCACAGACATGCATACAACACATAAGCATGCCTGCAAAACAAAAACAAACAACACCTATGAGAGCTGGGCATGGTGGCTCATGCCTGCAATCCCAGCAGCTAGGGAGGCTAAGGCAGGAGGATTGCAAGTTTGATGCCAGCCTCAGCAACTTATTGAGGCCCTAAGTAACTTTGTGAGATCCTGCCTCAAAATAAAAAATAAAAGGGCTAGAGATGTGGTTCAGTGGTGAAGTACCCCTGGGTTCAATCCTCGGTACAAAAAAAAAAAAAATTCTGACTAACTTCTTTACCCCAACAATTAATAATAATGAAACTTGAGTCTTATGAGTAATAAAATTGTTGCATCGTATTTGAATCACTCTCACTGGTAGTACTTGCCAATGAAACAATTTACAACCTTTCTTTTTTAAAAAATTTTATTATTTATTTATTTTGTATTAGCTACACATGACACTACAATGATCTTGTATTTGAATCATTGGGATATACTTTCTCATTTTTCTATTTGTACAGATTGCAGAATCACACTGGTCATAGAGTCACCTATATACATACAGCAGTCATAATGTCTATTCTATTCTGCTGCCCTTCCTATCCCCCCTTACAACCTTTCTTTGGATTGTCATTTTTTTTTAAATATTTTTTTCTTATTTTCCAATGGACCTTTATTTACTTACTTACTTACTTATTTATTTACTTATTTATACATACGCAGTGCTGAGGATTGAACCCAGGGCTTCTATACATATTAGGCAAGCACTCTATCATTGAGCTGCAAACCCAGCCCTGCATTGTCATCTCTTTAAGGAGCATTTTTGGACATTTTCCTCCTAATTTTTCCTGTCAAATAAATGAAGACTGAGATACAGTTTGAGCTTGAGAAGATCACAAACCATTATAATAGCTAAGAAAGTTCTGGCTTCTCAAAGTATCCATCTTGACCTGTTTGGAACTGTATTAGTTTCGCACGGCTGGTGTAACAAACAAAGGGTTACAAATTTTGTGGCTTAAATACAACCCAAACTTCTCTCTTAAGTGCTGGAGGCCAGAGTCTGCAGTTTGCTGGTTTAAAATCTAGGTGCTGGTAGGTCCAAACGCCCTCTGGAGGTGCTAGGGAAGTGTATACAGCCTTTCCAACTCTCAGTGTATTCATTGTCTAATGGCCACTTCTCTGTCATCCAGAGCCAGCCAGCAGCATGGTGTCTCGTCTCCCCATCACACTGCCTTCTTCTGTGTCAAACGCCCCTCTCCTCCCCTCTTAGAGGTGCACTGTGATTACATTTAGAGCCTACTCAGCTAATCCAGGAAAATTTCTCCATCTTAAATTCCTTAGTTACATCTACAAAGTTTCTGTTGCCACCTAAGGTGACATTCACAGGTTCCAGGGATTAGGACCTGAATATCTGTGGGGGCCATTATTTAGTCCTCCACAGGGGTTATACCATCCCCTATTGGACATGCATATTCTATATCAATTTAAAAAAAGTTTCAAAAAAGAGGAATAAGAAATAATATATAACTTTGTCTAATACTCAATTCTTTATCATATCTCAATCTATATGGGACATGTGTTATTAGGACAATGAGTGAAGATATATTAAAAGTTGATTGGATTCAGAAGAGTAGAATCGGTGATGCCCATCTCATTGCGGTGTACTCACCCATTCATTTATTTTGTATTGCCCTTTCTGCCTGGGGCCAGTCAGCAGAGAAGGGCAATGAGTCACTCCAAGGTCAGACAGTGTTATTACCCTCTTATTGTGATGGACAAATCCACCATTAAGCTTCAGATTGAGAGAAATACTATTGAGTTGGCAAATGCTTTCCATGTGTACGTGCAGAGAGTCATATGTAACCACAAGTTTCCAGATGCTGGCATAGAGAGATGGAAACTCTGTGTATATTTTAATTTTCTATAAAATGTCTCCTTCAGGAATGACCATCCGGTTAAGCACCTACTCTGCAAATACTGTGCCAGACATTGCTGGAAATTGCAGAATGTGCAAGGCATTGTCCACCTATATCACACTGTTCAGGGAATAAAATGAATATACAATTCGTTCTGATATGGGAAGGCACTTCTCTGCCAGAGTGCTGCTCCCCCTGGGGCAATTGCCAAAATCAGAGCAGGAAGTACTTGGCTGGTATCCTCCATGTACACACCTGAATTAATGTCCTATGGGAAACATCCAGGTGTACACCACTCAGCTCTCTAGTCTAAGAGAAATCTCTCTAAAGACTTCACACCAGGTCCTTTGTTTATTCTGTGCATATCTTAGATGACCTTGAAATTGATTGGCTGTTAGCAATCTGTCCCTGAAATGAGTAGAAGTCAGGGTTATTGCTATGGTTCAAATGGGTTCCCCCAAAATTCAGATGTTGGAAACTTTATCTCCAAGTTTAGGTGTTGGCAGTATTTGGAGGCGGGGCTTCTGGGAGGAAATCAGAGTTAGATGCAGCCGTGAGGATAGAGCCCCATGATAAGATTAGTTGTTTTATAATAGGAAGAGAGACCTGAGCGGGCTTGTGATGCCTTCCACTATGTTTTGACGCAGCATAGAAGCCCTCTCCAGATGCTGGTCCATGCTCTTGGACTTCCTGGCTTCCAGAAGAAATCAATTTATCTTCTTTATAAATTATCTGTCTTGGTATTCTGTTATAGTAGTGTGAAACAGACTAAGATAGTGAAGAAGGCTGAGTTCCTATGAAGAATTCCTATGAAGTGTAACTACACTGTTGGTGCTGTGCTGTAACCGCTTTTGGAGATGGACTTCCCCACACAATATACTAAATTGCAAGCTAAAAATGGTCTGATTTGTCCAATTCTTAGGCCTGAGGACCCCTGTTCTTTTTTTTTTTTTTTTGGTACTTGGGATTAAACCACTGAGCCACGTCCCCAGCCCTTTTAAAAAAAAATTTATTAGCGACAGGGTCTTGCTGAGTTGCTAAGTGCCTCACTAAGTTGCTGAGACTGGCCTGGAACTCTCGATCCTCCTGCCTCAGCCCCCTGAGCTGCTGGGATTACAGGTGTGCGCCACTGCGCCTGGCACTTTATTTCTTTTCACGTCCAAGAATAACTCTATACACAGTTAATGAATAATTAAGACATTTTTTGGTCTGAGTTGTTTTCTCCATAATTTCCTTTCAATTAAATTTATTCCTTCCTTAAGGACACTTGTGTTTCTAAGAGAACGTCCACATTATTCTGTCTTTACTGTGATTTTCTATCTATGTGTCTGCTTTTTTTTTAGTTCTATTCTGTTTTATTCCTGTCTTGTTCTGTTATTCTTTCTACCCACTCTTATGCCTATTTATTACCACACAATAATATATGTAAAGTTTACAAATACTATTTTCCCTTATTTTATTCCTTATGTTTCAATTACTTTGGAGGCTCTTCATTCATCTCTGAATGGGTCTAGTTCATTTTTTAGATTATCAATATTATGCGTGTATTCTTTCTTTTTTCTTGTACTGAGAATTGAATGCCGGGGAGCTTAACCACTGAGCCATGTCCCCAGCTGCCCTGCACCCCTTTTTTTGAGACAAGGGTCTCACTAAGTTGCATGGAGCCTTGCTAAAGATGCTGAGGCTGGCTTTGAATTCTCAATCCTGTCTCAGCCACCTGAGCTGCTGGGATTACGGGCACCACCATGCCTGGCATATATGTTTCTTAATAGAGCAGTTTAGAAGACTTATTCAGCCTTCGTTTTTGTTTTAAAGTGCTAATTTTAGTATCTCTTCTAAGAGTGACTTTATGAAATCATTAGTTCGGTTGACTCTAGGCAAGAAGAATGATTCTTTATCAACTATTATAATATTAATTTTCATAGATATTCTCGTAAAATGAAATACAGAGAGCAATTATTTTTGCAACCACATATGGGGAAAATCAATATTAAGCTTCTTTAGTATTTGAGATAGAGAGCTAATAATACCAAAATATTTCAGTATAATTTTTTTCTGCAAAATATTTTCTCAGTGTGACAAAGCTCTGCTTGAGGACCATTTGACCCTATGTCTCTTTGCCAGAAGATAAGATGACCTCCCTCATCCAATCAAATTATCCCAGCAGGCTTTTCATCCTTTTAATGGAGAATGTCAGCCTTGCCACCTAATTGCTGATACCTAAAATATCTGCATTTCCTTCGGTCTGCGACACAGGATAGCTGAGGCTGTCATCAGAGAATTACCTCCAATTCCCCTGTTATTTCAGCCCTGTCCAACATAGATACCCAAAGGTTATCAAGTATAATGCAGTGCCTCAACTCCTCTATTTTTTCTTAAGTTTTGGTTTTCACTTGATGTAGGATATTAGAAAGCTGTGCACTCTTGTGAACAGTATGATGTGACTTAAAATACATACTCTGGCAGGGCACAGTGATGCACACTTGTAATCCTGACTACTCACGGGGCTGAGGCAGGAGGATCATAAGTTTGAGGTCAGCCTGGGCAATTTAGCAGAATCTGTCTCAAAATAAAAAATAAAAGGGGCTGGGGATATGGCTCAGTGATAGGGTGCCATTGGGTTCAATCCCAGTTTCACCAAAAAAAAACCCCAAAACCAAAACACCCACTGCACTTTAAAGTCAGATAAGACCTGAATTCAAATTCAGTCTCCACCATTTTCTTTCAATGAATCTTGTCTAAATCTTATAATCTCTCTAGGCCTTAGTTTTTTCATCTGTACATTGGTGATAAAAAACAATAGCTAATGCCTTTCTCTTGAATATCGTATATCACTTTTAATCAGATAATTAGAATTGTATTTTCCTTTTTTACTTATTTGCTAGGAATCCAAGAACTCTATTTTTTTCTCTTTCCACATTTTAAATTGGTGCATTAGAGTCGTACATAATGATGGAATTTGTGGTCCCATAGTCATCCACGGCACACATAAAACAAAATAATTTGGCAAATATCACTCTCAGCACTTTCCCCTCTCTCCCTTCTTCATAAACCGGGTCCCTTTCCTCTGCTAATCTCCCCTTGATTTTCATGAGATTCTCCTTGCTCTACTTTCTTTTTCTTTTTCCTTTCTAGCCTCCACATATGAGAAAACACAATGACCTTCTGAGTTTGGCTTATTTCATTTAACATTATAGTCTCTAGTTCTATTCATTTTCCTGCAAATGACATAATTTCATTTTTCTGTATGGTTGAAAGAAATTCCATTGTGTATATATATATACCACATTTTCAAAAAACTCAATTTAAAGCTCAGTTCAAATAACTACTTGAGGCCTGGTCAGGCTATTTGATGTTATTTGATATGTGAGCTATTTGCCCAGGTGAGCAATCAATATATCACCTAAGATTACGTGATTTTTCCTAAGGCAAAATTGAATTATTGGTTTATGATCTTATCTGGCCTGGGCAAAGTTTCCATGGAACAAACAACTAAGTCATATTGATACAGGGGAATCTCCATTTTCAGACGTCAAATCTACATCATAGTTCTCAAGGATTTTTGTTCTTTTATTTTAAAAGTTTACTATTTTATCTTAACTGCTTTATCACGTATACCTATTTTATTATAAGTGGCCTCAAATATCTTAAACATGTACAGCATAAATAATAGTAATGAATATCAATCATAATTTAGTCAGCTATTTTGCCACTGTGACTAAATGACCCAACAAGCCCAATTGTAGCGGAGAAAAAGTTTATTTCAGGGCTCACAGTTTCAGAGGTCTCCATCCATAGACAGTCAGTTCCATTCCTCAGGGTTTGAAGTGAGGCAGAACATCATGGTGGAAGAGTGTGGCAGAGGAAAGCAGCTCACATCGTGATCAGAAAGAAGAGAGAGAGAGAGAGAGAGAGAGACTCCACTCTCCAGATACAAAATATATACCCCATAGCCATGCCCCCAATGATCCACTTCCTCCAGCCACACCCGTCTGCCTCAAATTACCACTCAGTTAATCCCTATCGGGATTAATTCAATGATGGGGGTTAAGATTCTCCAAACACAGTCATTTCCCCTCTGAACCTTCTTGCATTGTCTCACACACGAGCTTTTAGGGGACATCCAAACCATAACACTAATATAGTCCAAATTATCAGCAGGAACAAAGAATACATAGTGGTCAAAGCATAGGATCTGGCCCTTAACAAATAACTTACCTCTCCCTGCCTTTATTTCTTCATCTGTTAGATGAGAATAATATGGAATATAGTGTTACTTTGAAGATGAGCTAATGCAAGGCTCTTACAGTGGTTAATAGGATAAGTGCCCGATAAACGGATATTTAAGAAGAGAATGAAATCACAACATGGAGCCATTTGCATTTTTAAGGACTTGAGTGTTGGGTTGAAGCAAGGTTGACATCTGAAAAGAAAAAGCATCCCTTAGCTTTTCTTATCAAGAAACTTGAATTTTAGAGAGAGAAGATGGGAGGGGAGAGGAGGAGGGATAGTAGAGGATAGGAAAGGTAGCAGAATACAACAGTCACTAGTATGGCACTATGTAAAAACGTGGATGTGTAACCGATGTGAGTCTGCAATCTGTATATGGGGTAAAAATGGGACTTCATAACCCACTTGAATCAAATGTATGAAATATGATATGTCAAGAGCTTTGTAATGTTTTGAACAACCAATAATAAAATAAATAAAGAAAGAAAGAAACTTGAATTATAGTAGATAAATTGTTCCTTGTTTTATTGTAGTTCCTGGTAAGTTTAAGAATTGCTTAAAGAATGTCACAAAGCCCGAATTTGGCTAAATGCTCTTGGGAAGATCTAATTCCAGAGTTCATTCTCTAGTTCTGGGGACAGACATGAGAATCACTAAAGTCTTCAAACAAGGACATGTGTGGATCAGGCATCGATGCTTCCTGTTCCCCCTTGAGGAGAGGATACGTACAGACTCACCCTCTGAGGGGCAAATGTCAAAAAGGAATGTTAAAAATTCCCAGTAAGCTGATTTTATTTTTAAGTAAGAAAGGAAAATTATTAAATGTTGCCTAGGTTGACTTTCTAGTATTAAAAAAAAAAAGGTGGGGGAAGGGTGTTTAGACAGAAAAACAACTGTGCCTTGGCCTCCAGAGATGTAAGTGATACCTTTGAATCCCTTCAGTATCCTGTTTCTAGTTATAGCTTCTCCTTCTCAGGATTGCCGGATAACTAGGAGAATAATGGGAGGCATGAGACATTAAAGAGGAAAAGAAGTAATCATCTCCACCTACAGACATTAGCACCCTAATACCTGGCAGAGTTCCAACAAAGCATTAAAAAAAGTGGTCTGTTTACACTTTTCAACTGATTAGAAAGAACTTTTAAGAAAGCATCTTTATAGTTGTTTGATATTTGCAGATTTTCTAGTGTTTATTGTTTTCATTTTTCTTCTCTCACTATTTTGCATCCATTAAATATTTATTGGACACAGATTGCCAGATACTGGTCTGGAAACAGAACTTCATCAAGACTCTAGGCAACACCCTTCTCCCTATGAAACTTACATTGATGTGAGATGAGCAAGAAGCAAAATCATCACACAATGTCCTGTTGTTCCGTGGAAGACCCTCATGGAGGGACTGGGCTTGTTGTGGGGAGTGTGGGCAGTACATCTAGACTTCTCTTCTGGTCATGTCTGGTTGGTTCAGGCTGCCTGTCTGACATGCCTGTGAAAAGACAAGTGCACAACTGGTTTCAGAGTCTGAGCTTAGGGTAGGAACTGAGGCCAGAGAAGGAAATTGAGGAGTCTTTAGTGAATAGATGGCATTCAAAGTCTTGAGTCTAGAGGAGATCACTGAAGGAGTGACAGGAGAAGATATCCAAGGATCTAGTGAGACAGAAGTCAGAAAGACAGGGAGGAGTCTAAGAGATTAAGATAAAAGCAACTACCTAGAATCCCTGAGATAATTACGTTTTCAAAAAGAAGAAATGAAGAACCATGTGAGTAGAATGAGCTTAGGAATTGATTATTGGATATGGCAAGGTGGAAGTTGCCCATGACCTTGGCAGGTGGTGGGAACTGGGACCAGAGGACAATAGGCCAAAGAGCACATGAGGAAATGGAGATGGCAAGTGTCAGCATCCATGTGAGCTTTTTGCTGGAACGGTAGCAGAAGGATGGGGACACCATTATTTTAAATTTTGTTTTATTATTAATTCCTGCCTTGGTGGTAGTCTGTGTTTGTAAAACTGGTGATCCTTCAAGCAGGAGAAACTGATGGTGAAGGAGAGCAGTAGAAGGGGTAATTACAAGAGTGATGTCCTCTAGTAGTCTTTCTTTCATCTCAAGGTTTCCATCTATACAGAAAATGAGAAAAGAGAAGTCCCACATACTTTTTCTCAAGGAAGACTCCTGGGCCACTTTTAAGAATTCTGAATTAGGAGAGGATGGGGAAGGTGGTCCAGGGAAATTGGGTAAGTGGTGAATTTGCATATTATTCAGCACCAGTCTTTAGGAATTCTGGGTGGGTAGGGTTGACTATAGTAACAGCTATGAAGGAAAAAAGGAAGGAAGGAAGGAGGGAGGGAGGGAAAGAAGGAGGGAGGAAGGAAGGAGAGAGAGAGAGAAGGAAGGAAGGAAGGAAGGAAGGAAGGAAGGAAGGAAGGAAGGAAGGAAGGAAGGGAGGAAGGAAGGAAGGGAGGGAAAAAGGTTTTGTCACCAGAAAAGAGATATATCTGAAGAAGGATCTAGGGAGTGGATTGGGTACTCAACTCAGGAAGAGTTAGGTTCCTGGAATAAGTGATGGAAAAGCATTTCAGCCAAGTGTCAGTCAAAGGCATAGACTGAGGTTGATTTAGGAAAGTGTTTACACGTCTAAGGGAGAACCTGGGCTGTTTCAAGAGAGGCAAGGAATACACGTTCAAGGGAGAGCACTGGTCATCTTAGGAGTGAGAGAGGTGTTTTGGTGACTCTTCTTTTAAAGGAAATGTGGTGAGGAGTGGGTATGGAAAGGTATGTAGGAACGATATTAGTCCAGTGATCTCAAGATGGGTTCTGGTGGTCTGGTCAGTTTCGAGATTCTAAGGCAGAAGTGATCTTTATTATCTGATCAACGTATAGTGCTAAAAAGTCCCCTAAATTATAGTCATCAAGATATTGTATCTCTCTTATCTTTGTTTAATCTACTTGGGGGAGTAATTAGCAGCACACCAGAAGATTTACAGATTTCCCAGGAATTTAGGAGTCACAGACCTGGAAAAGTATGTGAGAAGTCTGTTAAAGTCTTTTTTCCTTAACCTTCCTTTATGTCTCCTTTCCAACTATTTTTTTATTCCTTCTATCCTATCTCAATTTGAAGAAGCAAACTTCCTGGTGCCCTGAGGAACAGACCTGGGTTGGAAAAGTGAACCTGGGCTTCACTGGCAAGGTGCCTGAGATGTACAGTGATCTCTGAAACAGAAAATGTTCTTTATATGAGTTCTGTGAAATACTTATAAACTTTAGTTAACAACAGATAAATCTTGAAAGTGATTGGCTGGCCTGGGAAGTGCCTATCCTCTTTTCTTTTCCCTTCTCACCTAGAATTTAAGCAAAAGAGAAAAGAGTTTCTGATTTGATCAAATAGGCGAAGTGTTACTAAAATGCTAAGCCAGAGGCCTGACTCCGGAGGTCCCCACAAACCAGGTCCAAACATTTGTCTCAAAAACCAAGCAGGGGTACTGGGGTTGTGGCTCAGTGGCAGAGCACTCGCCTAGTATGTGCGAGACACTGGGTTTGGTCCTCAGCACCATATAAAATAAATAAAATAAAGGTAGTGTGTCCAACTATGACCAAAAAAAAAAAAAATTAAAGAAAAAACAAACAAGTAGGAAGGGTAGTTGTGAAAAGAAACTTTAATGATTATGGCCTTTTGGGGAACACGAAGCGAGATCCAGCATCTCAGACCTGCCCTCAGCCCGAGACAGAAGATTTGACTGGAAGAAGAATTGGGGCTGGGGCAAAATGTCTGTGTGATTAAGCAGTTCTGGTCAAACTGTGGTCTGGTGGATCATTTCTTCAGTTCTGATTTTTCAAGGTGGCTCCTGAGCAGTTTTTATCACCTGAGGGGATAATTTTCACTTGTTGCTCAGCGTGTTAGTCTATCAAACTCCTGATCTGGAAGGGGAAGTTTAGTTCTCATGAGAGGATTGCTCCTCGTAAGGACAG
Source organism: Ictidomys tridecemlineatus (assembly GCF_052094955.1). NCBI lineage: Eukaryota > Metazoa > Chordata > Mammalia > Rodentia > Sciuridae > Ictidomys > Ictidomys tridecemlineatus. The sequence goes on along the minus strand of NC_135482.1, from coordinate 76,500,341 downwards.
CCCCATCCTTCCACTTGTTGCTGGAAGGTGTAGGACAATGACTGAGACTTTTAGGTGCCACTCCAGGGGTCTGATGTTATAAAAGTTGACACTTGAATGTCCCTGCAGATTTTTGTCTCAGACAAGAGAGACAAGGTAGGTTAGATAAATTTAGGGCTAATAAACTTTGTATTCCTCATGTTAAGATGGACACTCCTTAAATGATTAACATGCCCAGTGCACAACTGAGCAAAGCTTCAGGTAATTAAGGAGACAGATAGATACTAAATGAAGGCACAAGTGTCACACTTCATCCTGCTTTTGGTTTACCCACGGGGCATCTACAGGCCTAGCCAAAGGCAGCCTCTTCTTTTTTTTTGGTAGCAGGGGTCCTTAACCTCTGAGCCACATCTCCAGCCCTTTTTTATTTTCAGACAGCGTTTCGCTAAGTTTCTTAGGTCTACACTAAGTTGCTGAGGCTGACTTTGAACTTGCAATGCTCCTGCCTCAGCCTCCTGAGTTGCTGGTATTACAGGTGTACATCACTATGTCTAGCCTAAAGCTGGTCTTTTAAAATCCCTGTTAGAAGGTAACATGGGGAGGGAGTCTGACACCATTCAAATGGAGTCTAGCTTAAAATGTTGCAACTTTGGATGCGTTTTCCTGGAGATCACTAAGGGATTCCAGAGTCCTGCAGATGTGTTGCTCTTCATTTCCTTGTTTGCTTCTGGAGTTTTAAAGGCATTTGGTTAATTGGCAGCATTGACAATTCAGTTGTTTCATTATTACATTTTGCTCATTCTTATGCGCAAATATCTTCCTAGGTCATTATACTGATATGATAATATCATGTGATAATACCAATAATCTGCGAGTGATTTTATTGGGGCACAACCTTGGTTCCCAGGGATACTAAAGCACAGGTCCTAGAACAGAGACTTTTAAAAGGACATAAGGGACTTGATAGTAAATACAGTCAGGATTGGTTATTCTTGTTAGTGACCCATTCTTTGAGACCAAATTAAAGACACAAGAAAAGATGTTGGGAGAGACTGAACTATTGGAATGAAAGGCCACAAGTCACATTATTATGCTAATTTAACAGCCTTGGATCCGCAATGCTAAAGCTAAAGCTCAAGCTAAAGCTCGCCTACATACATTGATCACAAAGAAAGTTTATTTACATGTTGAGCCGAGCTTTCTTGACTATATCGATAGAAGATTAAATTAAATGGTTAAGATTGCACACTCTGCAATTACCCTGCCTCTGTTCAAATCTGGGCTCCTCTGTGGCTGTGTGGACCTTGGGCAACTAAGAGGAATGAAGATTGTATCTACCTTAGTGGTGCGATCTTCATTCCTCTTCATTGAATGGTGAAGATAAAATTAATACAGACCCATAAAACTATTATCAGGATGCCTGGGAAACAGGGAATGTCCATTCAATTTCAGATATTTTTATTATCATTACAGTGTGATTTATGACTAGAAAATTTAGGTGGGATTTGCAGTGCACATTTATCTTTGTGTAAATTTGAAGACATATTGTCCAGGGGATGCAACAGGGTCCATCATAGAGTTCTCCTTGCAGCATGCATGCAGCTCTGGATTCGATCCCCATCACCTCTCCCTACAAAATAAAAAATAAAGGGGCCAGGCTTGGTGGCTCACACCTGTAATCCCAGCAGCTCTGGAGATGAGGCAGAGGATCACAAGTTCAAAGCCAGCCTCGGCAACTTAGTGTGACCTTGTCTCAAAATAAAAAATAAAAAGGGGCCTGAGGACATGACTCTGTGGTTTAGCACCCCTGGGTTCAATCCCTAGGACAAAAAAAAAATTTTAAAAAGAATGAAACCAGGGGACAATGAGGGCAGATGCATTAGATACTCTGATATTCAGAAGGAGACTCAGGTTGAATCTTGTTTTGTTTTTGCATTTCACTAGAGACCCACCTACTTTTCAAAATTGTACTGTTTAATCTTATTACCTACAGACAAATTCTCAGTAAGCTTAGGCCACCATACGTAAAATTATAAGAATGAACTAGTCTTATTGGGGGTACTGGGGATGGAACTTAGGGACTCTCTACCGCTGAGCTATACTCCCATTCCTTTAGTTTAGTTTTGTTTTGTTTTTGGTGCTGGGGCATAAACCCAGGGGCTCTTTACCACTGAGCTATATCCCCAGGTCTTTTGTTTTTTCATTTTGAGACAGTCTCACTAAATTGCTGATGGTCTCCCTAAGTCACTGAGGCTGGTCTTGAACTTGTGATCCTCCTGCCTCAGCCTCCCAAGTCACTGGATTACAGGCATGTGCCATCCCACCCGACTCCATTTCTTTTTATTTTATACTGAGGCAAGGTCTCCCTAAATTGCTTAGGCTGACCTTGAATTTGTAATCCTCTATCTCTTCTCCTCAGTTGTTGGGATTATAAGTCTATACTGCTGCGCTGGGAAGTTCCTAGTTCTTTTTTTAAAATTAATTAATTTCTAATTAATTAATTTTTTATTTGCTTTTTTAGAAAATTTATTTATTCTAATTTGGTAGTTTCAAGTGTTTTTGAGTGAACTATAATATAGACAAAAGTTCACCCTCTTAGAATTTTATTTTTCTTACATATACTTCATTATTTCTTGGCTAGAATAGAAAGTTATCCTTAAAATTACCAGCATTATAAAAGGAATTACACATTTTAAAATGCCAATTAGAAACAATTCTATATTGTTGTTATTATATATTTTTAAAGTTATATTATGGATGTTAAATATTTAAGTGCAGCTGGATTGTAGCTCAGTGGTAGAATTTGCCTACTATGTGTGAAGCCCTGGGTTCAAGCCTCACCACCTCAAAAAACAAAACAAAAAACCAGACATTTACTATCTTAAAGTTCAGAAGTCTGAAATGCGTCTCACAGGTTAAAATCAAGGAGTCCACGGGGTTGTGTTCCTCTCACAGTCTCCAGGGAAGAATCCTTTTCCTTGCCCTTCCCGCATCTGGAGGTTGTTCACATTCCTTGGCTGGTGGCCCCTTTCTTCCATTTGCAAAGTCAGCAACGTCAAGCTGTATCCTCACATTGCCATCCCCATGGTCCCCTCCTGGGCCTCTCTCTCAGCTTCTAAGGACCCAGGTAATTCCACTGTGCCCACCGGATAAGCCAGTCTATTCTCCTATCACATGATCAAATGATAACTCCCTATGTCCCGTAGCCTACCATATGCACAGGTTCCCAGGGTTAGAATATGGACATGTTGGGGGGAGGGGAGTATTATTCTTTCTACCACCCACTATCCACACATGCTTATTATAGTTTGTATCTTGAAGGTTTCCCAAAGGCCCATGTGTCGAAGGTTTGGTCACCAGCCTGTGGTACCATCGGGAAGTAGCGGAATCCTTAGGAGATGGGGCCCAGTGGAAGGAAGTTAGGTTATTGGGGACATGACACTGAAGGGAATATTGGGACTCTGGCTCCTTCCTTGCTGTTTGCTTCCTGGCTTTCATAAGGTGAAGGCCTCACCCCACACACATTCCTTCCACGGTGTGTGGAACCAACTGACCATGGACTGAAATCTCTGAAACTAGGAGTTAAGATAAGCCTTTTCTCCTTATCAATTATTATTTTGAGCTATTTTGTCACAGTCATGAAAAGTAGATGAGCACACTTATATATTGTTTCATAAATGTTTAATGCTCCTTGATTTTCTTTTTCACCTAATTACATACTTTGTGGAATTCTCCATTATTTCTGAACAACTACATACTATGTTAAGGTATGGCTATACCACATATTATGAAACCAGCCCACCATGTTGATGGACACTTGGTTTATTGTCAGGTTTTTTTGTTGTAAATATACCACAAGGAATATATTTATAACTTCATATTTATGCATTTGGCAATATTTACATGGAATAAGTTGTTTGTGGTATGGTTTCCATGTAAAGCAGGATGTATACTTATATTTTGATGTTTCTTTCCAAATTGCCTTCTCAAAAGACTCCATCTCCCTCCAATGATAATTAGGAGTTTATGATTCCACACAGTTTAGGAGGGCCCTGGAGTTTGTATTTATAAAAAGTTTCTCAGCTTTACCATTATGATAAGTTTTAATTTTTGAAACCACTTCTCTTTTTACTGTGATTTTCTTTAATTATGAGTTGTTACTATTGGGGTTCTGAGTGGTCCTAGTTAACCAGCTTCCCCCGGGGGTGACTTCTCTCCTTCCGTCTCATTCCCATCAAAGATGAATGAGTCTTAGACGTGGTCTGATGCTCAACAGGCTGTGCTCTGACAAGACACCAGAGCAGGGTGGTGGCATAGGTCACAACCAGCCAGGGACTGGAGGACTACCTCAGAGTTTGGAGATTCTTCTCCCTTCTTTATACCTGTATTTAGGATGGTCGGTTGCAGTTTCTTTCACAGAGGGAGGTTAGGCTGTGCTTGTGAAGGTTGCTCTAAGGTTTATGAAAGCTGCACTGATGTTGAAGCATCCTCGTCTCCTGGGACTCCCTGGGTCAGGTCGAATCTTATTGCCAAGTGACACGTGGTGTCAGCCTGCATGACACTTGAGCAGACCTCGTGGCTATGGCTGATATGATAGCCAAAGTACATCTCTTAGAGTATGCTACAGAATTGGTTTTAGCATCTTACTGTGTTTATTAGGCATTTGGATTCCTTTTTTCTTTCAACTACTCCTTGATATATTTGACCAATTTCCCGTTACATTTAGCATATTGATCATGCCAGGGATTAGGATGCAGAGATGAGGGAAACCAGGCCCCTGTGCTCACACTGCTTACATTTTAGGCCCAGACCTGTGGATTTGAGTGCCTCATTGGACTCATCCAGCAGTCTTTTCCATTTTGTTTTTCAAAAGGACCCAATCTTTTATAACTGAATGATAATAGCAGAAGAAAGACGATGGGTTTTTATTTTGTTGTTTTAAGTACTAAAAGTGATGAAAACATTTCTTCTTTCAAGAACAAAGAGAAAGCAGAGATGAATATTAAGCTTCCAATTAATTTTTATTCATCGTAAGCGTTAGGTGATTCATGATGGAAATAGTTCCCTAAGGCCTTTCTAATGTATTCCTGCTTATTTCAGTCTTAGCATTTTCCACTACGTGAGAGTTTTTGAGGGTTTATTTTCTGTTTCTGTCCAAGTACCATACAAGCTCCTTGTAAGCAGGGACTACACCTCTCTTTTTCACTGCTGTATTCCAAGCATCCAGAAGAGTGTCTGGCCCTCACAGATGCTCAGTGAATATTTGCTGAGGGAAATATTTGCTGCATAAGCAAAACAAGACATTTGAACCTCTTAACAGATCCCATATTTTGACATACTGTCCTATAACATCTATTTGAAAATCCATAAACAGCCCAAGCAAATAAATAAAACACTGACCTTCTCCAAGATCTTTCCTCCTCTGTTCCGCGTGCCACTATGAAGAGCAATGCATTTGTGTGTGTCACTGTTTCATTCAATCTGGACAGCCAGATTGTCTTCCTCTTGCTGAATTGAGCCTTTACATCACAGGGGCAAAATCAGGGCCCACCCTCAGGAATTCAATGAATACCATTGTCTAGTTTCCCTAGGGTGCAATTAGACAAGAGCAATGAACCAATAGATAACATTTCTTAACAAGCAATTTCCTTTACTATTCTTGTTGTTTAATTAGTCAGTTTTCTTCTCTTTGAGCTCTCTAGAGGCATTTTGTTTTTCTCTTAAAGTAGAAGCATTAAGTAAGATGCATTCAGTGCTTTTATTTAGAGTCTTTTATTCTTCCTTGAACTAAATCTTGGTCATTGTATTAATCTGCTTGGGCTGCCATAACAAAATACCACAGGCCAGGTGGCTTTAAAGAACAAATATTTATTTCTCATAGTTATGGAGCCTGGGAAGTCCGATCTAAGATCAAGATGCCCATTGATTTCCCTCTTGGTAATGGCCTGTTTCCTACTTACAGTCTTGCCGTATCCTTCACATGGCTTAGAGAGACAGAGAGAGAAAGAGAGAGAGGCGCATGAGACAGAGAGAGAAAGAGAGAGAGGCGCATCCATTTAAGAGCAAACTCTCTGATGTCTCTAAGGACACTAATCCCATCAGATAAGAGCCTCACCCTCATGACCTCTTTTAAACCTAATTAACTACCAGAGACCCCATGTCCAAACGCAATCACATTGGTAGTCAGGGTTTCGCCATAGGAACTTTGGGGGGATGCAAACTCTCCGTTCATAAACAGCCATAACAAGCAGTCATCTGGACAGAATTTGAAAAAACCACTCATGTGAAAGCCTTGTCTCTTTTTTAAAGCAGGAGAGGCATAACTGCTAAGGTGATCCTTTTAATTCTTACGTATTCTACCAATATTCTTTGTTTGTACCATACTCCTGCCTTATAAATATTCTAATGGTGAGGCACTGAATTTGGAGAAAGCATCCAAACAGATGCTCCTCGACTCATGATGTTATCTCATCCTGATAAACCCACTGTAAGTTGAAAATATCCTAAGTGAAAAATTCATTCAACACACCATCATAGCTTACTGACACAGGACACTGTTAGGTATCTGTTATTTCCCTCATGACCTTGGGCTACTGGGAACTGCACCTGATTACTGGTGCCCAGCATTGTAAGAATTTCTTACTACATACACTGGCAAGGGTACAGCATTCAGACTTTTAAGTATGGTCTCTGATGAATGTATGTTGCCTTTGCACCACTGTAAAGTTGGAAACCCTTAAGCCACACCATCCTAATTTGGGACTATCACCCGTACTGTGTTCTGCAAAGCTGTGGTCAGGCACCTGCTGACTCCCAGAGGCGATGCCTATGTTACTGTGTATGACTCTGCTTCACCCGCATTGGCCTCCTGGCTGCTGCTTCCTCCCTCAGTGTCCCCATCAAGCCTAGCTGGAGACCTAATGCTGGGTTCACGAAATCTGACTATTCCAATAACTCAAGAAAATGACAAAGAAAGCTCGCAACCACACAGAATTACCTTTTCAGTAATCCGGAGACGGCTCTGTGACCTTAATGGTCCTTGGAAATCGAGAGAGCCACCAGCATTCTTTATTCATATATAGGGATAGAATGATCCATGGAACATTCTATCCTAAAAAGGGCAAAGGGGTAAGATTACAAAGGAACAGGTGGGTATAGCTCCACCCCCGAGGTGATGCCTACACCTGGAGCCATACCTGGCTATCGGAGGTGGGGTAACACCCAAGCTATTCAAGACCTGGCACTATTGTGGCAGACTGAAGGCAATAATTGGTCAGTGCCCAAGGCATCAAGACTTGAAGGTCTGTATCCAGGGCAGCTCCCGTCACCTCAGGGCACTTGCTCTTGCTTCTCACTTGTTACTGAGATGCTTTGCCCTAGACCACTGGCACATTCTCACCATTTGGATCCCAGCTAAATGTCACCACTCATAGGACATCCCTGACACCCACTCAAACTACTTCCTGTGCCAGCTGGTCTGTGCCAGAAGCTTTGCTGGATATGAAGACAGCAGAGAACAACAGTAGCTAAGCAGGCTTGTTAAAGTGTTGTCCTTAATAAATGTTGACATGTGTCTGGGTTGTTAACAATATAGCAAATATTGATCACTTACTATTTGCAAAGCACAACACCAAGGCTTTGCCATTATTTATCTGTTAATCCTCATAGCTATTCTTTGGATCAGATCATAAAGATGCAGCTTAAGGAGGTCCATTCAATTGCTGAAGACCACTCAGGAGGTAGTAAGGTGATGGAGTATCACCTTGCTTTCATTAAGCTTCAGATTTGTGTGTGGGGGGGGATGGGTACTGAGGATTGAACTCAGGGGCACTCCACCCCTAAGCCACATCCCCAGCCTTATTTTGTATTTTATTTAGAGACAGGGACTCACTGTGTTGCTTTTCCTGAAGTTGGCTTTGAATTCATGATCCTCCTGCCTCAGCCTGCTGAGCTGTTGGGATTACAGGTGTGCACCACTGTGTCCAGCAACGCTTAAGATTTTAAAGCTAGCAACATTTCCCTTTTGCCAAATTAAAAAAAAAAAAAAAATGAACAGTACAAAGTGTCTTTATTTTGGAAAAAAAAGAAAAAAATAATAGCTCAGAGGGATATTACAAAAAGAAACAAAGATGATTAATAGAAATAAAGGCATTTTGTAATCAGACAGACCTGGGTTTGAATTGTGATCCAGTCACCACTTGGCTTTGTCACTGCAGGTTAAAGACATTTCTTTTCTTAGCTGTGGAAAGGAAGTTTGAGGATTACATGAGATAAGAAACACTGGTACAAATATTTTCATTCAACATTAGTTTGATTTTCTTGAATAATATTAACAAAGTTCAGTAACTAATTACTTTGTGCAGTTCAGCATCAAATGCAAATAATCATGTAACGATTTTTTCTTAGTGGTGTGAATCTTTTCTAAGCAACGCTAGGATTAGAAATTTAAATTTTTCAAAATTTCAGAATTATGGAGAAGAGACCAGACTTTTTCTTATGGAAGTGTATGTATGTATATATATATATATATATATATATATATATATATATATATATATAAAATATCTATAGAAAATTATTCGTTCTGGATCACAAAGTATGTTACCTGCCTTGCTCATTGTAGATCCAGTGGTCATAAGAACTAGAGTAACATTTTGTCAAAACCCTATGTCTCTTTAAAGATTTCTAAAAGATATGGATTATACCAAAAGTTGGGAAGATGGAGTTCAAATTCACTCTCCAACACTAACAATAGACTTGTAATTTGGTAAAACCACCTAGAAAAACTATTTGGCCTTGTCTAGTAAAACTAAAGATGTTTGGGTCCTAAGCTCTAGCAATTCCAATCCCAAGTGTGTACCTCAGAAAACCCTGCATTTTTGAGTAAGAAGACACCAACAGTAAAATGCAGAGTAACACTGTTTGTAATAGAGGAAAAGCCATTTGTAGTAAAATGAATGTTATAATATAATTAAACAGTAGAAACTCATGTTTGTGCATTTATTTAAGTGGTTACATGTGATTGTGGTTCATTAATTCATATTAATATGCGTGGTACAGGTAATACGTATCAGTGATATGTTCTTGTGTGTATAGATATATATCATTGTATGAATATATCAGTTTATTTTTCCATTCCATTTCCATTTGACATTTAAATTGTTCCAGAAGTTTAGCACCTATGAGTAGGCTACTATGAACTTCCTAGTTTGTGTATTTTGAGGCATGTCTGGGTTATATTTCTGTTAGTTGTATGCCTAGAAGTAGAGTCACTGTGGGATATGCCTGTTCAGCTTTAGCAGAGATTTCCAAATAATTTTCCAAAGTTGTCATACCAGTGTACATGCCTATATGTGAGAGTCTGATTATTCCCCCTCTTCACCAGTATGTGAGTACTTTCTCTCCTTTTCATCTAAGCCACTCCAGTGACTGCACAGTGGTATTACATTATGGTTTTAATGTGTCTAATGTTTCAAAGATTAGTTACTACTTAAGGAATCATTTTAGTGTTCCTTTTTTTTAAAAAAATTTCTTATTTGTTCTTTTTGGTCATACATGACATAGAGTCTATTTTGACATATTTATGGAGTTTTTTTTTTCTAATTAGGATCCCAGTCTTGTGGATGTATACTCATTTTAGTATTTCTAATAGTTTTATTGTAATTAAATGAAATTTTGAAGCAGATGAAATTTTAATGAAATTGCAGACATTTAATATGTCTGTTGGTCATGTGATATGCTATTATTTTAAGGCAAGATAATTATTAACGAAGGGATCATTGGGAATTTAATAAGGTTGTTTATGAAAAATCTGTGGAAAGCAGTGTGTTCCTGAGTTGAGGTTAAATTACCCCACTGTGACATGATTTGAGAATCTCAGTAGATTAAAACTGAGGTTTAACTCCTGTTCTTGCTACCAGTTTGTTTCCAATGGTCAGTGGTCTGTTCCACATCACCAACATTCTGGCATTTTGGGTGAATAGGCACCCTCAGTATGGAGCATCACTGGCCTCCAGACAAAGAGAAAAGAGTAACATGATGGGTCACACAACAGCTTATAACACTTATGCTCAGAAGTGTTATAAGTTAGAAGTGTCACTTCCACTCACCTGGCACTGACCAGTGCAAATTATTTGTCGAAGACTGATGTTTGTGAGTGGATTGTACAGTCTCTTGAAAGGAAGGACCACCAGGGTGGAGCTCAATGGGAGAGCACCTGCCTAGCATGCTCAAGGCCCCAAGTTTGTTCCCCAGCACTGCAAAATATAAAATAAAAACAAACAAATAAAAGGGGGGGTCCTCATAGAAAGAGCAATAAATATTTGTGAATACGAGGGTGCCCAGTAACATCTTTTTCTGCACAGTAGATATTTAAAAATATTATTCTACAATTGAGAAACCAAACTGTTTGTATAAGGGTTGTCTTCAACACATATATTTGTTCTGTTTTGTTTGGTTGAATTAGTTGCCAATATTTAGAAATCAATGACATTTTACAAAGATGCAGATTTCTGATTTCTCTTGGAAATTGTAAGCTATAGCCAGAATTCTTTGGAGCTGAGCAGTAACTGCCACTATAGCCAGAATTCTTTGGAGCTGAGCAGTAACTGCCACTATTCTAGGTGGGATACTCTCTGGTTCTTCATGACTCTATCTGCTTGCCTTCTCTGTAATGGTGCCTTTCAGACATTTTTTGCGTAACTCACTATAAATAATGTAATTGATGCTATTACCCAGGACCCACATGCATGCATAAGTGTGCGTGCAGTCATATATAGGTGTAGACATGCATAAATGTCTATATCCCAAAGCAAAATACTTTGCTCAAACAATATTTGCCCTTACTCTGTGCAGTGTGTGTTGTTATTTTTCTGTTCTGCATCATGCTATTCTTTTATTTTAGTATTATTTTTTTAATGCTTAAATTAACTCTCTAAATTGATTTCACAAGCCACTTTTGAGTCACAGCCCTGTAGTTGAAAACATTCTCTCAGCCATATGGCTAGTCTGCTGTCTTCTACATGCTATGCTGTTGATTAGATTTCTGGACTGAACTTCTGTTGAAGCCCTTCAGAATCATCAGGCCCATGTGCTGTGTGGGTGAACAGCATCCAAACCTGTAGAACAGATTCAAACCTGTAGAATTACTGGGTTTGCCCAAGGTTCTTAAAACTTAAACTTATTGAATACATGACAGGTGCCATCATCTGGATTTTCTACTCAATAAAAATAGACTTTTAAGCAAATAATACTGATTCAAAAAAATCATAATTCCCTGATGAGGCTAGGGAATCCAGGGCAGATGTAAGCAAGCCCTACTATAGGTACAGGAAAGAGAAGTTGACTGTGAACTTTGTTATCTTGTGACACCCAAACACATAGTTTCCATAGAGTCGATACCTTCATCTCATTTATTAATTTAACAAATACTTAGGGATTATCCATGTGCCAGGCTAGGGAATTCACCCAAAACCTGTGCAAAGATCTCCTAGATGCACAGTGTATAGGTAGTAATCATTTTTTCTGTTTCATTTGTTCCTATTTCTTGTTTTCTTACCTCAACTTAGAAATCCACCCATTATGGCTTGATGCTTTACCAACTTATGTCCTTCTGCTGTGTGGATCTCATTGATGTATGTAGTGGTGGGGAATGAAATTGTGCCTGGTGCTATGGGGAGAGCATATGGGGATGTGAAGTCTACAAGAAGCATTGCTGTAAATCCCAATATTATAGGGAAGGGTAATATTATAGGGAAGGAAAGCAGTGTTACCACACTGGAATTCCATGAGGCTTTGCACTCTGAGTACCAGTGCCATTTTTTGAAACCAGAGGATTCTACCACTTCCATGGTATTGGCATCAGGAAGAGAGTCCACCACTCAAACAGTATTGGTACCAGGTGTACCCAGCAAATGTAGAAAGCAAGTCCTCATGGAACATGGCAGGATGGGGCCCAGGAAGGTAACAAAAAGAGTAGTGGGACCCCTTCATGCCGGTGGGGAAGTAGCAGAGGTCCAGATGGCCAATACCTTGATGAACATGATTGTGATCCCAGGAGGACAACTCATGGAGACTCTCAGAAATAATTATGGGTGTGAGTTGAGTTCATACTTGGTTAGAGGTGTTACAGTCACTGGAAAGGGCAAAATTCAGTAATATGTGGGTTGTTACTATTAAATGTGACCCTGTTTCACATCCTTAGTTTATATAACAAGGTTATTTATGCTTGTCCATGAATGTATTATTATATCTATAAATATCCTTAAGCTTTTATAACAGTGTAAATGCAGCTCATTACCAGAAGTTTTGAGCACTATCCCCAAAGTTGCCTCATTACCTTGACATTTGTTTCTTGTCTTTTTCTTTTTTTAATTAATTTTTTATTATTTATATGTGACAGCAGAATGCATTACAATTCTTATTACACATATAGAGCATAATTTTTCATATCTCTGGTTGTATATAAATTATATTCACAACAATTCATATCTTCATACATGTACTTTGTATAAATGATGTCCATCACATTCCACCATCATTTCTAACCCCCTGCCCTGTCCCTTCCCTTCCCACCTCTCTGCCCTTTCTAGAGTTTGTCTATTCCTCCCATGTTTCCCCTCCCAACCCCACTATGAATCAGCCTCCTTATATCAGAGAAAACATTCGGCATTTGGTTTTTGGGGATTGGCTAACTTCACTTAGCATTATCTTTTCTACCTCCATCCATTTACATGCAAATGCCATGATTTTATTCTGTTTTATCGATGAGTAATATTCCATTGTGCATATATGCCACATTTTTAAAAAAATCTATTCATCTACTGAAGGTCATCTAGGTTGATTCCATAGTTTAGCTATCGTGAATTGTACTGCTATAAACATTGATGTGACTGTGTCCCTGTAGTATGCTGTTTGTAAGTCCTTTGGGTATAGTCTTATCTTTTTCTTAATAATGTCTCTTCTAGCCGCTCTGCCCTTGATCTCTCTTGTCTACATCTGAGCCTAAGAAGAGGAGAATCATGAACCCCTTGGCTACTGTGTTGTTGATGTCTTCTATTTCTTCCTTCTGTCTGCACTCATTCTCCCACGTCCTTCTCCATCTCCATTCTTGTTACTACCAAGTTTCTCCCCTTTTAGTATCTTACAAACAATAAAAATAAAAATAGAGTGGGTATAGCGAATTGCTTATTGGCCCCTAAAACACCTGTCACACGGCCCAACACATTCTAACCCTTGGTACCCCAGAATGTGTTCTTAATTGGAATAAGATATCTTTGCAAATATAATTAAGGTAAGGAACTAAAGGTGAGACAGTCCTGAATTAGAGTGAACCCTAAATCCAATGACAGGTATCCTTATAAGAGGCAGAAAAGAAGACAGAGATTGTAGTTTTGCAGCCACAAGCCAAGGAATGCTGGAAAAGATGAGGAAGAATTCATCCCTAGAACCTTCTGAGGGAAGGCCCTGCCAGCACTATAGTTTCAAACTTCTGACTTCCAGAACTATGAGAGAATAGTTTCTGTTGTTCAAACCACCACACTTGTGGTAATTTGTGACAGCAACCCTAGGAAACTCAGACAGGAGAACATATAACACCAAAAGTACTCTTATTTCCTGAACAATCTAGGTATGGTAGAGTGTTCCTGCAATTCCAGTGTCAGTCAGCTTTCTGTCACTGTGACAGAATACTTGAGAAGATCAACTGAAAGGAGGAAAGATTTATTTTAGGTTATGGTTTCAGGGGTTTCAGTCCATGATCATTTGGTTCCATTGATCTGGGCCTGTCGTGAGGCAGAACATCATGGAGAGGAACACATGGTAGAATAGAGCTGCCCACCTTATGGGAGCCAGGAAGAAGAGAGAGGAGGAGAAGAAAGGGTCCAGGGACAAACTACACCCTTCAAAGGCATGCCTCCATTGACCTACTTCTTCCTAGGAGGCCCCAGCTCCCAAAGTTTCCAGCCCCTCCTAATGGAACCACCAGCTTGGGACCAAGCCTTCAGCACACCAACCTTTGGGGTATTTTTCAGATTCAAATTATAACACCCAGCTACTTAAGAGGCTGAGGAAGGAGGATCATTAGTTTCAGCTGGCCTGGGAAACTTAGTGAGACCCTGTCTCAAAAAAGAATAAATAAAAAGAAAAAGAAGAACAGGGATGTGGCTCAGTGGTAGAGCACTTTCTTAGCATGTTAGTAGCCCTGGGTTCAATTCCTAGCATCACTAGAGAAGAATTATTAATAACTTATCACATGTTAAAGAGCCAGTTCTTACCTGGCTTCTGAAGTTAACTCATAAGCAAATTGTTTAAGACTCCTAATGCATTTTTTTTTTCCTGCAGGAGTCATGTGTTGTGTTGTGGGTGTTTTCAGAGAGTAATCCATAGTAGTCATTTTAATGTTAATTATGGTTGACCATAAATTTTTTTAAGCTAGGGGTTGTCCTAATGTGTTTTAAACTAGCTACCTAACATGAAGTTTTGCATTTGGTAGCCTGCCAATAAACACTTCATGGGTAGTTCATTTCTTAAGAAGCATATGCTAATGTTTAAAAACAGCTGTTTTCAAGTCGGATTGCAAGGCTTGAAATCCTGGTTCTGTCACTCACAGAATGTAAATAAGCAAATTATGTAATGTCTCTATGCATCTCAATGTATTTTTCTGTAAAATTGGGATAATAATACCTACTGCTGAGCACGGTGGTGCACACCTGTAATCCCAATTACTTGGGAAGCTAAGTCAGGAAGACCACAAGTTCAAGGTCAGCCTGGGCAACTTAGCAAGACCTTGACTCAAAAGAAAATTTGCAAAGGGCTGGGGATGTAGCTCAGTGGTAGAGTGCTTGCCTAGCTAGATGTATGGGGCCTTGGGTTCAATCCTCAGTACCACCAAAACACACACACACACACACACACACACACACACACACACCTCCACTATAAGGCTGTTGTGAAGGGTAAATGAGTTCTTTACATACTAAGTACTTAGAACTGAATTTGCATGTAAGGATTCAATAGGTGTTAAATACTGTTATTAGCTCTGGGCACTCCTCCCCAACTCAATTATAAAACTCTTTGAGGAAGTGTCCTGTCCTTTTTATAATCTTGGCACCTACACAATTTCTTATGTACTCAGTGAGCATTTATATGTTGAACTAATGAAAGGAGTGAATGAATGACTGGTTGCAAGTTTAAAGTGCCTTCTTGAAAAATCAAATACAGGCAGCACTGACAAAGTTCTAATGTTTGTTTCCATAAAAATTGTTTTCTGAAATTAAACAATCTTAAAATTGTCAGAGAACTACAAGTATAATTAAGAGGGGAAAAGAAAAGGAAATGACTGACGACGTGAAGTTCTTAAGTCTCTTTTGGGCCCTGTTTCTTTGTAATTCCGGCCTTTGCATAATGTTTTGAACAGATTCTTGCACATAGA
This sequence comes from Ictidomys tridecemlineatus, assembly GCF_052094955.1. Lineage (NCBI taxonomy): Eukaryota > Metazoa > Chordata > Mammalia > Rodentia > Sciuridae > Ictidomys > Ictidomys tridecemlineatus. The sequence goes on along the minus strand of NC_135482.1, from coordinate 76,484,932 downwards.
AAGGGTTTGAGGAAGCCCACAGGCAGATTTGTGGAGTTTTCTTTTTGCATAGCTCATAGCCATCTCCTTTCCAGTACTCTATCTTGCAACTTCCAGCTGCCTGAGTTTTGAACTCCTGGCCTGGCGAGACCTTTGGCTTCTCTGGGTTCCACCCCTCCCCCTGCACCTCCTATGGGGCCTTTGAGCAGAAACTTTGGGGTGTTTTTACTGACAGTTTTCCTTTCCTAGAGGTCAGTCCTATTTGGGCCTTGTTCACAATGAAAAGCTAAGTCCGTCCTTTGCTTCTTCGTCATGGCTAGCTATACAAGTTCTCATGCAAGTTTTTTGGCTAAAAGAAAATAGTATATGCACCTATAAACTAAGACATTTAAATTCATTCAGATGGCTCTTTGCTGATTGAAAATTAGTGTCATTTCTCAGTTTCTTAAGAGGTGATTCTGGCCAGATGTTGGGTCTCAGTCAGCAGTTTACTTCAAAAACACTCTTCCATCTTCATTTCCAGCTTAAGTGAATTAAAGAGGAGAGTAGAATTCTAAAGGATGAAGGATGTATACCGTCACTGCCCCAGTCGGGTGTCTCTTCGCTTGTCAGGCAGGATGGTGAGAAAGTGTGTCATCTCTCATGTTCATTTGTGCATGCATTCTTACAGCCGCTGTCTGTAGGGTCTTCCATCGCTTTTCAAAAATTGGTTTAAACATCTAATGATGATGTATACAGACTTCCTTGCCTAAGCACGGAAACCATTTCTGTACAGCTAATCATTTCCCCTGCCAAGGTCATAGCCCTATAATTCTATCATGCATAAAACCATCCATTGTAATAGAGCCTTGCAATGGTGGTAGGAGGAGGAGGGTGCGGATCATTTCATCAGAAAAGTACATTATATCTATTGGAGAATTTTCTTGCCCTAGAAACACACATGAAATTATATTTTGAAAATTTCAAATCGACAAGGTTACAGTAACGGTTTTTCTTTTTCCAGTATGGTGACTGTCAATAAAAGTGCTATAATTGCAGTAATAGGCCACATTTTAAAAATTCAACCTCTTAGTTAATTACAACCTCTTAGTATCTTCCAGAATGACATTTGAACCATGTCATCTAAAAAAATACCTTGGGAACACCTATGGTCTAAAATCCATGCTAATGGCATCTGAAAGAGAATTTATAATGAGAGCAATTAATAATTATTCAGTGATTCATTATTGAATAATTATTCACAGCAATGAATAATAATCACTTACTGGTAAGAAACTATTCTTCCTTGTAGGAATTAGAGCCCTGCCCCAGAGCCTTGGCTCTGAGACTTGAATTCTATTTATTATATACTGACAAGAGCCTGTGGTACATTCACGGTTTCATTGTGCCAGCACAGGGGTGGCCATGACAAAAACTGACGCATGTCAGCTAAGTCATTCGGTCTGCTTTGTGGTTTAGGGTCTCTCATGGTGGATGCCTTTGATGGGCGTTGTTTACATGCAATTCAAAGATCTTCACGCTTTGATGCTTTATCCATATGCCTCTTCCTTGTCCTCAATCATCCGAACTTTCTCCTTTCTGGATCTTTGTATATATGCATAGTGTATATAATTTACCTATAATTTAAGTGAATAAACTACAATATTTACTTATTGATTATGTCTATTTTAAGGTAGGCATGTAGGTTTAAAAAAGCAGAAATCATATTTTTATGTTTTGTTTTGATATGTACTATATCCCTAATTCTTATACTAGTGTTTGGCACATAATGTACATTCAATAAAGAGTTGAGTTGTGAGGGAGGGGCTGTGGCTGTAGTTAGTGGTAAAGGATATGTCTAACATGCATGAGGCCCTGGATTGAATCCCAGCACCAAAAAAAATAAATAAAATAAAAATAATAAAAAAGGATGAATGCAGGGTAAATAAAAATCTTTGTCGATTATTGTATGTCGGAGAAATATCTATTTCTAGATCTTTTCATTTACTTTATTGTAAATGATGTTGAATGAACAAGTATTGAATTTTAACATTAACATAGCTAATTTATTAACATTAATCTTTTTCTGTGTCATAAGCCATTTTTGCTTTTTACCATTGATTAAGTTTTCATACAAATATGGTGGTTCCATTCCAAGTTTTCTGAGGAATTTCCATTCTGCTTTCCGTAATGGTTACACTGATTTGCAGTCCCACCAGCAATGTATGTGTGTACCTTTTTCCCCACATTCTCTCCAATATTGATTGTTGCTTGTGTGCTTAATGATTGTCATTCTAACTAGAGTGAGATGGAATCTCAGTGTAGTATTGATTTGCATTTCTCTAAATGGTAGAGATGTTGAACATTTTTTTCATATATATGTTGGTTAATTGTATTTCTTCTTTAAGGTATCTGTTCAGTTTCTTTGCCCATTTATTGATTGGGTTATTTGTTTGTTTGTTTTTTTTTTTTTTGTGTGTGTGTGTGTGTGTTAAGTTTTTTTGAGTTCTTTATATATCCTGGAGATTATTGCTGTATTTGAGGTGGGTATGGTACAGATGTTCCTATTCTGAAGGCTCTCTCTTCACATTATTGATTGTTTTGTCATACTTACTTTTATTTCTTTTTTTTTTTTGTGTGTGTGTGTGTGTGTTTATGTGGGTAGGTATTTTTATTTTATTTCATTTTTTAAAATATTTTTATTGGTGTATTGTAGTTGTACCCAATGGAAATAATGGTGGTTATTTGTTTTTATCCACAAATACTTGATGTCATTGAGTAACAAATAAGCCAACCTGTTTTCATCCATTGTCTGGCAGAACTTAAGCTGTCCTAAGTAGATTTTTCTGTTGTGGACCACAGGTTATCAAATTTTAGTGTGCATCAGAAGACTAGGTTGCTGGAGTTTCTTATTCAGATTTGGGGTGGGGTTTAAAGATGAGTATTTTTAGCAAGTTGCCAGGTGATATGTTGCTGATGTGTTCTAAGACCACTCTTTGAGAATCTCTGTTATCAATAATATGTCCACAGCTCCACATGCTTATTTTCCCGTCATAATTAATTTACATAAATTTAAATGGCAGCATATATTAATACTAAACATCATATTAGAAAGGCAGATTTATTTAAAGTTTAATATTAGAAATGGGCACATGAATACGTAATATTTTGAACTTTGCTGTGGTTTTTTTTTTAAGCAATATAAATACAAATGCTGCCCTCCAAAACTTAGATAGTAGGATTTTGTTGTTGTTGTTGTTTATTTGTTTGTTTTTGGTACCAGGGATTGAACCCAGGGGTGCTTAATCACTGAGCCACATCCTCAGCCTTTTTTATTTTTTATTTTGAGATAGGGTCTCACTAAGTTTGCTTAGGATCTCGATAACTTGCTGAGGCTGGCTTTGAACTTGCTCCTGCCTCTAAGCCACTGGGATGGGGTGGGGTACCAGGGATTGAACTCAGAGGAACTCTGAGCCACACCCCATCCCTATTTTGTATTTATTTAGAGACAGGATCTTATTGAGTTGCTGAGGCTGGCTTTGAACTCATGATCCTCCTGACTCAGCCTCCTTAGCCATTGGGATTACAGGTATATACTACTTCACCCAGCTCGAAGACTATATACTTTTATAGACTACTTAAGTCTGAGTAATTTAACAGTAATTTGCCATGTACAAAAAAGCATTTTTTAGGTTTCTATAAGTACAGAATAGTAAAAATGTTGTTCTATTAAGAAAAAGAGAATTATAGGGAAAATGTTTCAAAGATTGGTTACAATTGTAATGCATTCTGCTGTCATATATAAATTTAAAAAAAAAGATTGGTTACTACTTAAGGAGTCATTTTAGGGTTCCTTTTTTAAAAAAAATTCATATTTGTTCTTTTTGGTCATATTTGTGGAGTATTTTTTTTTCTAATTAGGATCCCAGTCTTTTGGATGTATACTCATTTTAGTATTTCTAATAGTTTTACTGTAATTAAATGAAATTTTGAAGCAGATGAAATTTTAAACACTTTTAACTTGCCTTCTGAAGTCATAAATCTGATGGCTGAGATAGTGACTTATTATGCAAAATTGTTGGCTTTGATTTTTTTTTTTTTTTCCTAATACAAAGGTAGACTCTCAGCCTCTTTTTTCCCTCTCTTTAATTTTAGACAGGGTTTCACCGAGTTGCCAGGCTGACTTCAAATTCATGATCCTCCTGCCTCAAACTCCCAAATAGCTGGGATTACAGATATTCACCACTGTACCAGCTACCTTTGATTCTTTTTAAGTTCATTTTATGTTTGCTTAAAATCGATTTGTCCTAGTCTTGTCCTATGACGGGGCCCAGATAAATGCTAATTTGCAATTGGGATTGATCCAAAACATCATTATATAATTTTGTCTTCTAAATTTATTAATGAAAATCATGATGAATAAAACATTAAATATATGAATAGTAATAAAATAAATCCCCACATCTGAATATATTTGTGTAAGGTCCTGGGTTCAATCCCAGCACTGAGGGGGGTGTCTATCATTTTAATGTGAGGTTTACTAAAAGTATGAAAGTTCGATGAAAGTGACATTGAACAAGTAAGATACCACCAAAGAACAAAGATATCTGTCACAGACTAATTAATTAATGGGAGACAGAGACATTTTTATCTCATGATTTAACTCACTAAACTATAAAATAGGTAAAACAAAAAGGTAATTATTAGGAATTTTTAGGTAAAACTATGACAAGATAAAATAAATGTGAACCCCCACAGAATACTCATGAAATAGCCCCATCTTCCCATACACACAAAACGCTCACTTGGCACGTACTGATTTTTAACATATATTTTATAATATTTCCTTGGTCTGGGCCTGCAAATTAAAGACAGACATTTCTCACTTGGTCATTTTCAGGTCTGTTGGCTGAGGTGCTGATTGAAATTCTAGGCAGGGAAGACTACATCACTGGCCTTTGTGCACTGATGAAAGGCCTTCTCCTTGGGCCTGCTCAGTATAAAGGCTTCTCTTCTCCTCTGCACGCTGACAGGGACCCTGTGTGTGAAGTGTGTTCTGTGGGATCTTTAGGCAACAACAGAGAAAGCAGTCGCTCACCAGCCGGAAGCCACCGGGCACTCTACTCCACAGTGTGGCTCCAAGGCTGTCTCAGCCCTGGCAATTAGGCAGCCCAAGAAGGGACTTGCACTTCCCTAAGTTCTTTCCCAGGGCTGGGGGAGGGGAGCCAGCCCTGAGACCCAGTGTGGAGCTCTGAGTCTCCACAGAGGCAGAGCCTGTTCTCATCCTCCAAACACTGCATTTTATCCTGAATTCATGTCCTTCCTTTAAGTCAAATAAGACTTTGCTGAGAGCTTGTGGCCATGGATCTTTAGTTTTCTGTTTTCTCAGGGCTTCCAATTTGGAGGTCCCCAAATGAAGAATTTACTTCTTTGATTTGCAGATAACCCTTTATTTTCTCCTTCCATATTTTGTTCTGTTTCCGTTCCATCTGATTTTCTTTGGCTTTCTGCCCGAAGCCAGGAGACAAGTCAAGGTGTCTTAGGTACCTGGGGTCCCTGGATCAAAACCTAGGTCTGTTATTTCTTAGTTCTGTTACTCATTCAGAAATTTTAATCTCCTTTTATGTCTTTTAATGACCTCAGTTTACTCAGCATTTCAGTAAAATATATACGGCAAGTTATTTTTTTACTACTTATATTTAATTACCAAATTCTAATACTTTTTATTAGTTATATATGTTTGAATGATGATGTTCTCTTACATTTTTATGCTGAGAAACTTTTTCCTGTGTCTAAATGATATGTATATGGTAAAAACACTTTTATTAAAACATTAAAATATTAAGGTCATCCACTTCAGTGGCATTGTAATTGATTGAAAAGTGCATTTTGAGTAATTATGAAATAAATAATTACAGTAAAGCAGTTATTTAGTATGAAAGAAAGATCACAAGACTTGGAATCTATTTTTCTTTACCTGACAAGAAGGAAATGCATTGAATATATATTTATATGTACGTACATATATATTTCAAATATAAATTGAATTCTGTAAAGAGTGGTGTTCGGATGTTTTTTCCTATGCATCTTACCCATTATTAGTTTATTTGGTTTAAAAAGTCTATCTGCAAATATAATTTATGGAAAAATTTGTATTCCAAATGTTTCTTAAGGTGAGTATGAAGGTAACATTTTTGAGATGCAGCTCATATTCTTTGACACCACAGTTTTACTTTAGGGCTGACGTAACTAATCTGCCTCCTGGGATTTATGGCTCAGCTTCATCTGAGTGTGCAAGATGCCAGGGAGGCCGTGCCTTCTTCTCTTTTGTGCAGCATCTTCTTGGATGGTTGCTGGAATTCATAATTATTGCACACTGTGGTTGTAGCCTCAGTTTCTGTTGTTTGCTTTTTACGAAGTTGCAATAAATACAGGTCAGATCACTAAAAGGACTCAAAAGATTCCAAAGGATGTACTTATGGAAGGGTTTGATAAATTAAAGGATGTGGTTCAGCAGGAGAGAGTAAGCACAGGCAGCAAACACTGAGAGGATTGGGCTGTGTGGGCACAGTGCCAGGACCCCTCCTCGGTCTCAGTGGACGCACTTTGTGTCCAGGCTTTGAACCACCAAGGTATAAGCGCGATACCTGTTTCCAAGGAAGCCAAAGCACAAGTGTATAGAGAAGACTTTTATGCCCTGCTGTACACATAGCTCAAGCAGGACAATTAAACCAGACGCCAAGCAATCTGTAAATTCTACAGACTATGTAGACAAACTAGTAGATGTTGCTTCAGGGGAGTTGCGGACTTTAAATAGCCCCTATAAATCACTGGCTAGTTTATTTCATCTTTATCATGACCGAGTGCAGTCCTGACTTCTAGAGCCACACCATGGTGTATTGACTCCGTCTGTACACAGTAGTCATACCTTGTGATGATATAGTTTTCTTCCCACCCAGGCCTTATAACTTTTAAATTTTGCTATCTAGGCTTCTTCTCCTATCGTAAGCTATTACTCCTCGTTGTCACCCCAAATTCCTCTCTTCTAGTTATTCCAAAAATCTGTTTTTCCATTTATTCAAAACAAAAGGGGAAAGCTGATACCAGGAAGACCCTGGTTAAGAGAGTTCTTATTGAAACTTTAATGTAGGTTCTAAAAGGAGAAGACAGATTACCTTTAGGAAAGTTATTTGAAAAACACATCTTTGAATTTTTCGCAATTTAATGTGATTGTCAAAAATTGGAATACCAGCTAATTTGGGACTGATCAAGACTTCTAAGTCTGTCACTTTTAATAAGAACATCAAAACTGAATTTCCGTATTAATCACTCTCCAGCATTCCCATTCCCAGAACATCGAAAGCCTTCACAGGGAATATTCCAGAAACACATGGGTGGAGGGGACAGAATTCCAGTATTTGAGCCCACCACCATGTTTTCCTGTTATAGCATTGTTTTCCACCACCTCTATATAAAACAACTCCTCTTTGAAGCTATTATTTTTCATAATATTGCATAGATTGAAGTCTGTATTTGGAGTAACTATATTCACGAGTATTTTAAGCTTTTTCCTTCATTATCAATATTTGGGCTAAATTTTATTTCCTGGATAATAAACATGTTTTATAGCAGCAGAAATAAACAGCTAAGTCAGACCAACCAGGTACCCTGTGAAAACTTCAGAGACTCTGTGGATCAGAATGACCAGTCAGTCACCACTACACACAAACTTAGCGTAAACAAAACTAGAGCCATTTTGGAATATATGAGCTCCACAGACAGCGCTGGGACAAGGCAGGGGCTGGACAGCTACTGGGTGGCTATGTCTTGCCGAGGAAAAACAACCACATGGGCAAAGGAGATATCCTAAGAAGCCCAGAGGCAAAATGTCATCCTGTTTTATTAAGCTTCTCAGAGTTTCTAAGATGTGTTCAGAGAGGTGGAAGACCATGTCTGTCGCGACCCCTTGCCCGCAAGGAAGACGCAACTCAGGAATCTTCTTTCAGCGGTTTATTCAGGCCCTTGATATTTATTTTACTCATCCCTCGGATGCCCCTCCCAGCCTTAATAAAGCATCTCAAGCCCCAATGCGAAGCTGCCACGTGGAACTTTCTCATAGGGTGCTGAAAAGCCATGCGCCAACTCTCCCAAATAAGGAGTTGTTTGTCACATACCACAGCGGAGCCAGCGCCATCTTGTAATGGCGACCATAATCTGCATAAGCGGCAGAGGCGGCTCACCACACATGTCTACAAATGAGAAGAGAAAAATCTGTGGACAGGCAAAGGCAGACAGGGCCCATTGTGAAATGAAACCCTTTTTCCCTCCTAAATGGGAAATAAAATTCAGGGATCCCAGTGCACCCAAGAGGCCTCTGTCGGCCTTCTTCTTGCTCTGTTTTGATAGCACCCCCAAATCAAAGGAGGACATGTAGCCTGTCCATTGGTGACGTTGCCATGCACCTGGAAGAGATGTGGAATAACTCTGTTGCTGATGACAAGCAGCCCTGTGAAAAGAAGGAACAACACAAAAAGGATGTTGCTGTCTAGGAGCTAAAGGAAAGGCTGATGCAGCAAACAGGGGCGTAGTCGAGGCTGAAAAAGCAAGGAAAAGAAGGAAGCTGGGGGAGATAAAGAGGAGGAGGAGAAGTTGGCTCTAGTGCAGTTTTTCTCTTGTCTATAAAGCATTTAAACCCCTGTATACGACTCACTTCTTTTAAAGAAAAAATATTGAAATGTAAGGCTGTGTAAGTTTTATTTTTAAACAACAGAGTATCTTTTATGTGTGTAGTTAACATATTACCAAATATGTCTTTAGATAGCCCGGACCCAGTGGTATTTTCTGTGGCCACTAACTTCATTCAATTTACTTCCTGTAAATTGGCATGAAAATTTAAAGCAGATTCTTGTTGGTGCACAGCACAAATTAGTTATCTATACAGATGTTAGATTTTTCGTTTCCATTGTCTCTGATGGCAGCTTATATGAAATAATTGTTGTTTTGCTAACTGAAGAACACTCTGTAATTGCAAAAAAAAAAGTTGCAGTCTTGTTGATATTCTGAATACTTCTAAGTAAGCACAATTTTTTATTTTTTTATTAAAAAAAGAAAAAACAGCATAACTAATAACTTTAAGTCTCTTGAGCAGCTTTTATCTTTCAAAGCAGCCTACAGGCTATGCCAATATTCCCTTTTCCATACAAACTTTGCTTTCACATTTTGTTCCTTCTCCTTCTCATCCCTCTATATTTTTTTCTTTCCTTCTTTATTTCAATGTTTAACTCACTATATTGCATACAATCACCTCTGTTTTTATTCACTCATTTCCCTGTTATAGTGTGTTCCCTAAATTTAATTGTCATGGTCAGTGATTTTCAGACTGTTGGTACCATTTATCTCCTGGGTTAGATCATTCACACTTTAACAGGGAAATGGAGTGAATAAAAAACAGAGGTTGATTTGTATGCAATATAGCTGAGTTAAACATTGAAATAAGAAGGAAAGAAAAAAATATAGAGGGATGAGAAGGAGAAGGAACAAAATGTGAAAGCAAAGTTTGTATGAAAGGGAATATTGGCATAGCCTGTAGGCTGCTTTGAAAGATAAAGCTGCTCAAAACTTAAGTTATTAGTTATGCTGTTTTTTTCTTTTTTTAATAAAAAAAAATTGTGCTTGTTGCATCTTTACTTAAAAAAAAAAAAAGAAAGAAAGAAAATTAAGTAAAACAAGTAAGCAAGAAATGACAACTCTACTTTGGGACATGATCAGTGGTTTCCTGACTTCAGGGTAGATCATAGAAAAGAGAAAAGATTATAATATTTTACATCTTTAGAAGTTTATTCCAAAAAAAACAAGTATACTCAGGTTACAATACCCAGGTCACAAAGTCACATTTTTATTAATTAAAAAATAACTTTCAGTCCATTGAGTAAACTTTAAATGACCCTACTACCTTATGAAATATAGTATCTCAATTACTGGATCTACTCTATGCTGAACAAATGCCAACACCCTGCAGTAAATTTGCTGATATAATTTAAAATATCATTTGCACTTCAGCAAAGATATCTATAGACTTTGAAAGACAAATATTTTATCAGCTTTAATTAAATTGTTAAAAATCTTACTTGCATTCTCAAAGGACTACATATTATTATCTGATTTCATCTATATGAAATGTCTAAAGTAGACAAATTTATAGAGACACAAAATAAATTAGTGATTGCCTAGGGTTGGAAGGAATTGCATGCATTGTGGGGAGGGGACAGTAATGCTAGCTAAAGGGATGGAGTTTATTTTTGAGGTGATAAAAATGTCTTAAAATTGATTGTGATAACGGTCACAGCTATGTAACAATATTAAAAATTATTTAATTGTGTAATTTACATGAGTAAATTGTAGAGATGTGAATTATATCTCAAAAAGTTGATACAAAAAAAAGATCCTACACAAAAAGCGTTCCTGTAATATACATGTTCTGTCCAACTAAGATGCAATTTGAATGTTTATTGATCTGTTTTATTGTTTAAAATAACAAGTGTTCTTTTAATGTCCTTTTACACAAAGAAAAATCTATAAAGCAGCATATAAGATGAAGACCTGTCCTATATTATTTATTTTGCACCATTTATTTCAGTTGTTTAAAAGGGCAGATGTTGTGTTGCTGCCAAGATTTTGCCTATGATAAGTATTTAAAATGAGGCCCTGAAGCGTGAACGGCTTATGAGATGAGATGGTCCTTAGCTTCTAATGGAGGCAGTGATCCCATGGGGAGAAGACTGTATTGCTTCAAATCCAACATCAGATGGTTAACCCTTCATGGTGCCACCTTTAGAGCAAGATTTGCACAAACCTTGAAGTGACAATGAAGAACAAGAAAGCAATTTGACAGGGTAGAGGAGGGAAAGTTTCTGCTGACATAGAACAGATGGTTGGAACAATATACACATTCATTATAATTTTACATGTGCAGTGGAAGTCTCACAAGAAATGAAGACACCGCCCCCCCCCAAAAAAATAAATAAATAAAAGTGGCCAGAACAGAAAATTTATACATAGACAAAAAATAATGAATGTGTGAAGAAATGACAGGCCATGGCATTTGGGTCAGAACCAAATTGTGGGGAAAAACTAGTAGAAAATAAGGGTTATTTTAGTTGAATTTGTTGGTACAGATCTATTTCAGCATCAATTCCAGTCCAGTGACAAGGGTGTATTTCTCTTCCTGGTTGTAGGAAAGCACCTTTCTCTGGGAAATTTTATGGCTGGTTTTCAGGTAGAAAAGGAGAGAACAGAAAGCTCTTCTGGCTTTTGCTATTTCTCCAAAGCCTTCGGCTCAAAATAATCAGTATCCCAGAGTGGTATATTTTAGGGTGATATGTCCTGAACTCCTTCCCCTGTTTACTCACTCATTGCAAATCAGGACCTACTCATCTGACTGTCTCACCCTTTTTAACATCTGACTAGTTCTCTGCTTTCAATTTTATGCCATTACTTTAATCAAATGATCCACTCAGCTATCTGCAATTGCAAGAGTCCTGGGTTGGGTTAGCTTTGTGTTTTACTCCGCCATCTGAGAACTTTTTTTTTTTTTTTGGTGGTGCAGGGGATTGTACCCTTATGCATGCTAGGCAAATACTCTACAAACTGAGCTATATCCCCAGGCTCAGAACATTTTTTTTGATGATCTTATCTAATGGATTATTTAAAATGTTCCATGAAAGGGGCAAAGATCTTGTGGTCAAATAGATTTAGAATACAGTCCATACCATATCTTTCTCTTACAAAGTCTGAATGCTCAATCTACACTAGCATATTAAAGGTTCTGAGAAGTTCAGAAGCCAAAAGAAAAGTGTGACTTCATGTAACCTAATGTTTCCCAAACTTATGAGTAACTTCTAGTGACTGCACAGAACTGTAGAATATACATTCACAACTGTCCTTAAGTCCTCGTTCTCCCCTCCTTTATTATTCTTTCCCAGCCTTGACAAATCTCTTTATATTTTTTTTCCTTGCTTAACATGGGAGAGAGGAAGGGACCAATTGTAGAAAGAGAGAGAAGCAGAAAACTTGCTATACTTAAACCTACAGTATGACCATTAGTCAGTACGTAAGGCCCATTTGGGAGAGATTCAGGAGTTTTTTTTTTTTTTTTTTCCCTTAAATAAATCTCATACACTAGGCAATGTTCTAATCTACATATCAAGCCTCTGAAGAAATTTCCCCTGCAGCAAAAAAGAAACAGACATGGAGAAGTAAGTAACTGACAAGGCTAGTCAGGATTAAAGTCAGTATCTGAACCCAGGGAAGCTTGATTAAGAGTCTGGGCTTCTAACCATGCCACTACACTGCCTTTTCATGAATGGAGCTGAAACCAGTCAGCCCCAATTTATATTTTCCTTAGTTCTTATTCAGCTATGGGCATACACGGGGAAGGCAGAGAGTTAGGTTTCATTAGAGACGGGGGTGGGGGGGCACAAGGGAATTAAGTGTGTTTGCAAGAGAGTAAGAATGTGGGGACAGTGGCATTGAAGCTGGCTGAGGAGAGGAGTGAGGAACCAAGGTTGCAGATAATGAGCAAGTTGGAGATCAAAGATGAGGAATGCCTTTTGAGGTGGAAGGGTGGTTGGGTTGGGGGAACTGGAGAAGATGACTTGTGAGAAGAGGAGGTGCCCTTATTGGCAACTGTGGGACAAATGGCGTGGGAATGTGCGGCCACTTGTGAGTGGAAGAATGGACCATTTGAGTTAAGTAGATTTGGGAACTGAGAGATCCGGGGCTTGCCTCATGTATCCGTCATCCAGTGTTCCCATCCTTCTTTCCTTGCACAAGAGAAAGTCAGACCCTTGTGCTCCTGGAATCCACAAGTAGAGTGTGTGCTTATGTGTGCAGCAGGAGCAGTGCAGGCAACGATGTGGGTGGGCTTGCTTGGGTTGGTGGGCAGCCCCTCACCTTCCCTGTCCACCCTCCACCCCTCATACTTCCCTTAACTCCTAAAGCTCAGGACTTCTTGGCTCCAGGGTGGAAAATTTCTGTGGGATACTTGAGGGGTAAGGAGAACTAGTGTCCCCCTCTCTCCAATAACAGAAGGGTTATTATTTGCCCAAATGAAGGAAAATTAATGTTATGATCTGGGTCTGGCAGAAAGCCTGTTCCACAAACCCAGCTTTTCCCCTCTCCAGCTTCTCCACTTGGGCCAAAACAGCTCTCTTCCTTTACTCTTCTCATGGCTCCAGGAATTTCTGGTATGACGGTGCAAGTAAATACCACTTATAATTATTTGCAGGATGTATCATTCACTGTCTCATTAACTCTATTGTAAAATTTCCTTTTTTTCTAACAACTCTGTTAGGGACTTGTTATAGTTTGTATCTGTAATGTCCCCCCAAATGCCCATGTATTAAAGGCTTGGTCCCCAATGCAGCAGTGGGGCTCTTGGGAAGTCTTTGGATCATGAGGCTCTGACCTCATCAGTGGATTAATCCATTAGTGGATTAATTATTTGATGGCATTATTGGAAGGTGGTGAAAACTGCAGGAGATGAGGCCAAGTGGAGGAAATAGGTGTCCTCAGGCCTTCCTCTCTCCCTGCTTCATGGCAGCCCTGAAGGAAGCAGCTTTCCTCCACCCTTCTGCCATGATGCTTCTGCCTTCCAGCGGGGACTAAAACTTTGAAACCCTGAGCCAAAATCAGTCTTTCCTCCTAAGTTGTCTTTCTCAGGTATTTTGTCCCAGCAACAAAAAGTTACTTAACATGGTACTTTTATCCTTATTAGATCATTCGTCTTTACTCTTTCCCCCCCCCCATTCACTATTGCATCAATCAGTGACAAAGTCCCATTAATTCTAAGACATTTCTTGATCTGTCCCCTCCTCAAAATTCCTCTGTCTCTCCTGTCACTTGAGGCTGTTGAAGTATTTGCTTGTTTGTTGTCTTTGACTCTTTCTTTCAGTCTCTACACTGAGCAGTCACTTGTCAAAACAGGTCTGATCAGGTGGCTGCTTTGCCTGGAAGACTTCAGTGGTTCCCTACATTCCTTTGTTTAACAAAGAATTTCCTACAAAATCTGTCTCAAGTTACTTTGCTCCAACCACAATCAAACTGCGTTTTTACCCAAACCACAGCCTAGTTAAAAACTGTAAAGATTCTAAGGACTGAAAATATTTTTGGTTCTTCCCATTCTCCCAAAAGTTAACAACACTAGACTGTAATTTAATATTGCATTTTATGAGATAGCAGCAAACTTAAGCATGTGCTGAAAACAGATAACAGTTTTGTAGATTTTTCCTACTTTCCCTCTCTTCTTTGACTTTCTGTCACTCCTGTAGCTTTGCTTAAGGAAGAGCTCAGTCTGACAACTGGGTATTTTAGCATTGCCTTCCTCACAAATACAGGGCTTTTGTTCAAAGGCTTATTGCTAGCTGGAATATCTATCCCCGTTGTTCCACTTTACTTTTTCCTCATTTATTTTTTGTCATTTTTTTTTAATTTACTCTTTTTTCATTTCCAAACTGTGCTTTTCCTTCATGGTTCCAGCCAAATGTAATCTCCTTTATAAAACTTTCCCAACGAATACAAGAATAATTGATTGCCCAGGCTTTTGTGTGTGAACCCATTTGTGTTATGGTGAGTGATCCATATATCTGGCATCCCTGCTTATTTCTCCATGTTATATCACTGAATCCTCACAACCACCATATAACCTTATGAATTTAGATTGCCATTCTGCAGCCGAGGAAATTGAAGGTCTCTCCTCCAACTCAACACAAGCTGTCTGTCATTCAGAGCTAATGTGATGCCAGGCACAGGGGTGCATACTTGAAGTCAGAGCTAGGCAGGAGGCTGAGGCAGGAAGATGGCTTGAACCCAGAAGTTCTAGACCAGCCTGGTGAAATTGTGAGACCCTATCTTAAAAGTAAATAAATAAAGCTTTAAAAAATATATAGTGTTGGGCTGGGGATATGGCTCAAGCGGTAGCGTGCTCGCCTGGCATGCGTGCGGCCCAGGTTCAATCCTCAGCACCACATACAAACAAAGATGTTGTGTCCACCGAAAACTAAAAAATAAATAGTAAAAAATTAAAAAAATATATATATATATATAGTGTGGCCAGGCACCATGGTGCACACCTGTAATCCCAGCAGCTTGGGAGGCCGAGACAGGAGGATCATGTTTAAAGCTAGCCTCAACAATGGCGAGGCACTAAGCAACTCAGTAAAGCCCGGTATCTAAACAAAATAGGAAAACGGGCTTGAGATGTGGCTCAGTGGTCAAATGCTCCTGAGTTCAATCCCTGAAATCTAGCATAGCAATGAGTATAACTGATTCATAAAAGACACTAAAAGGCCAGGGCATAGGTCAGTGGTAGAAAATTTGCTTAGCATGTGTGAGGCCCTGGGTGCTAATCCTTAGCACTGCAAAAATTAATGAATAGATGAGACACTGAACATTGGAACTGGAAGGCATTGTTATTATTACATACTTATGTGCATTTCTCATATGTTCTTTGTGTGATAACCAGGATTCATGTTTAATATTCCTTCTTGCCAATGATAGAAGGAATTTTTATGATTACTGCAAGAAGAAATCTTTTTAATATTGATTAAAATAGTGCTCTAAGTATGCAGCCACCCAAAGGGCAATGCAAATAAAGAGGATGTTCTTTCCACAGCTACCCTCTTAGGTTGATCCTGCTCCCTGGGGAAGCTGATCGGAAACGAAGGGGGGTGCATCCCCCTCATGGGCCACTGTCTCCCCTTTCTCTCCTGCTTTATTATTCTTGCTCTCATTGTTTTCATTGGGAGTTTTTAGTAGAGCTCAACACCATCTTATGCTAGAAAGAAAAAAAAATGCACAAGGTGAACCGTGTGGTGAATGGTGCAAAGAAACAGCTACGGTTGTTTGATTTATTGTGGAATTAAAAAAACCTTCCCCACGGATTGTGATCTTCAGCAATTCAAAAAGCAAGGATTTTTTTAGTGATATAAATAGGACTCATTTTCTTTCCCTGGGCCCAGTGCCTGTTTTATTGCTAGTGATTCTTCCACATTAACTGGTCTGCTAGTCCCAAGGTCTTTCTTTTCCTTAATTAGCACTGCAAGTTTTCATTAGTTATTTTTTCATTAGTTGTTTTTTCATTAGTTGTTTTATGAGTTATTTGTTAGTAATACTCATTAACTTTGCTGTGGTCTTAAATTTGTCTTGACATTTACTGTTTTACAAAGATTTTATGGTTAATTTCCAGTACATACAAGCCAGGTTTCTGGCCATTACTTTTTTTTTTTTTTTTGCAATGTATGTATTCTCATTTACAGAACCTCTAATATCTTAACATTTTTCTTTACAATTTTATATAGGTGACCGGCATGCAATTTATTGGGCTTCCTAATATTGTTATACATATTAAATAAGGAAAAGTAAATAAATATCTATCACTCACTCAGGTAATGATAGATCTTTTAAGATACAGAAAACAATTAGGATTTCATGTTTCTGCAAATACAATTCAATAAAATACTGTAATTTAACTCATAGCTAAATTATTGTTTTTTATTCTATATTTAATTGAGTACATATGTTGCAAAAGCATATGTCCAAAGAGCATGAAATAATGTTTCTGCCTCCAAGAAGCTCCACAGTATATTGAAGAGGAATTATAACAAATCTTGCTTGTTATTTCACAGATTTGGGTATATTTTATTTCAAAGTGCATTGTTCTCCCTTTTTGTCTCGCTCTAAAATAAGACAAAATCCATCATCTATGCAATAACATATATTTTCAAATTTGTGTTTAATCTTTCCTTTACCTGTGTTATTATTCCATGATTACAAGGAAATAAAATGTGCCAGATACTAGGGACATAGCCATGAACAAAATAGAAACAGTCCATTATATTCAGAAGCAAAAAGAAATATAATCATCTAATGTAAAATGCATAAAAATTAGTAAATAGCTAATTTCAAATAATGACTAGTGTTATTCCTTCAACAATTATTTTTTTTTAGTACATACTCTGTGCTAAATATTGATCTATAGAGTGAGTCATGTAGGGTGATTGGGGGTGGAGCTGTTATAGTAGCTGTTCAGGGAAGGCCGCTGTGGGGAGAGGACATTTGAATTGAGACATGAATGGACAAGAAGCAGCATAAGTGTGTCTTAACAGAGGTTCTGGAAGTTTGTAGCTAGAATTTGAGAGGCCTCTAAACTTGGGTGGGAAAATAATTGTTTATTTTCATTAAATTCAGGCTGAAATTTGGCATTTTCTTGCTTTTGAATGTAGGCAACGAACCCCAGTGGTATTAGCAGCGCCTGGTACTTTTGTAATCAGTAGAAAGTAATTAGATTTTGCTGGTATCTTGCAATGTCATTGCTTCAAACTTATAGTATTTCTTAGATCTGACACAGAATCCGATTATACATTGTGTTTATAAAGAAGCTCATGTATCACTGTACCAGTTATGAATTATTGTACAATAAGTGACCCCCGAATTTAGGTTAGGGTTGCAACAATAACCCATGATTCTGTGGTGAGCAGTTTGGGCCGTGCTCAGCTGGAAAGTTCTTAGAGACTTGGCTGGGTTCATTAGGGTGGCTGCAGTCATCGGCAGCTCACTAAGGCCAAGCAGTCCAAGGCCTGGCAGCTGTGCTGACCATGGCTGGGCCCATGGCCCTGTGTGCTAACCTGGGCTTCCTCTCCTGGCAGCAAAGTTCGACTAGGACAAGAACATGGACTGTGAGACCCTGGAGGCCTGGATCCAGAAGTCTCACAGGACTTCCTCTGTGTCGTGTGGGTCAAAGCCAGTCAGAAAGCCTGTTCAGACTTGCTTTGAAAAGAGACTCCATAGGTTGTCTTCGGGGAATTGTAACCAATCGGGCCATTATTATACTGATCTACCCAGCTACCATATCATAACTTTTTAAATTATTGTAAAAATTTTAACATAGCCAGTGTCTTTTGTTATCTTGACTTTCATGACCTTTAAAGTAATGTTCCAAGGAGAGGTTCAGAGGCTTTACCAACATTGTCAAAGAGGATATGGCCAAGATGAGCCTGAAAGCCCGTGGTCTGAAGGCAGAGTGAAGAAAGCTGAAGGCAGCAGCCAAGTGGGCATGTCCAGCAGGTGGAGGAACAGAAGGAAAGGTCTAAGGCCAGAGCTGAGTGCCCAGGGGCAGAGCAGTAGAGGGAGAGGCAGGCCAGGCCTTGTGGCAGAGGGCCTCCCCAGAGCAGGAAGAGTAGGCCTTGTTTGTAAATTGTATTTTATGACCTTTGAGGGTTGTTGCTAACCCTTTTGTGTGATCTTAGCTGAATTAAGTGTGTTCTTTTTGCTATTCTATCCATCTATTATATGATATCAGAGTTTTGCTTGTATTGGATGCTTGAGCAGTAGCTTTCCAAAGCTGGGAAAACCACATTCTCACAGGATTATATGCCATTATTTACTGTTTCATAAACCTGGTCAAATGTGCTTGAGATAGTCTCCTGTAGCAAAGTAAGAAGCAGAAGTCTGTCTTTCAGTTTTTTAGAAAATTTGTAGAAGCCATTCATCAGGTTCTTTTAAGTTGGCAAACTATCTTCATAACACTTCTGGGCTGCAGTAACTCATGGCTCACAGCAGAGCAGAATCCTTTTCAGAGGTCATTGATGCAGAGAGTGAGGCTCGAAAGGAGAGATTAAGCTGAAGTCAATTAGGGGAGCAGACATAGGCAAACTTTTAAGATGTCTAAGAAGCGACCGGTAGAATTATTAATTTATCATAATGAGAACTAATGAGAGAGGACCCAGACGTCTGAAGCAGTCCAACTGACAAGGCGCTCAGATTGCTTATACACACGTGATAGGACACATGGTAAGCTGAATGCAGGTTTCCAGGACAACCCATTGGTTGGTATAGCCTCAGGATTGATCATTACATTCCACAGAAGATTACAGTGAATTGATGAGGTCTGTGCATTTCCGGGAAATTCCTTAAAATCTACTTTTTATGATGACAAGATATGGAATAGATCAAAATCTGATGCCAAAAGGGCCTTGGCCCTGCCCAAATTAGGATTTACGTTCTCTTGACACCAAGGCAGATGTTTTGCAAACTCTCTTATCATAGTACAGAGCATGACTGTCCATGACACACTCTCTGTCCTCGACCAAAATTTAGTGAAGCTCCACTGACTCCTCTTTTGGCCTAGGTCTCAGCCCTGCCCTCCCATCTTGTCTTTGGCCTGCCAGTCAGCTTTCACAAAGAGTCCTGCTAAGTTAGCCTCTGACCTTGATAACCTGATTACCCTTCATATCCAACCAAGTTCTTCATCCCCTACCTTTTTGATGCCTTGGTCCTTGAACTGCCATCAGCAGGAGTTCTATTGGTCCAGCTTAGCAAGAGCCCTCCTACCGTGTCTCCTTTTAGTCATTTTCCATCTGTTGACCCCCTCACCATGATCTTTAGCTCTAAGTCCCCACTTCCCCTTGCTGTATTCACAGTTGAGCCACTCTCTCCTCCTTTCAGCTGCAGTGGTCTCCGATAAAGTCTTCCTTGCTAATTTAATAAAGATCAGAATAATTTTTCCTTTGTCATCTGTCTCCTCGTTTGAGTCAACAATGCTTCATCCTCCCAAGACTCTGAGCTAACAACCTGTGTACAGAGAATGCAGTATCTGCCTTAGAATGACCTTTTCTTTAGCCAGCACTCAATCCATGATTTTGGAGCTGAGATTTCTGTTTGCACGTGAAAAAATTATGAGTTTATGATTTGCTGTTTTCACATAAGCATAGCAGAACCGGGGAGAGCTGTACTGAGAAACAGAGTCAGTAGAAAAAAAATCACCATGTTCAGACAGAGAGGTGCTTATAAAAACCAAAGTCAAAGGGGCTACTCAAAATCAAGACCTGTAGAAAATGAAGCTAGATAAGGGGCATTGGTAAGTATACACAGGAAAATCAGCAATTCTCTTAAGGTTTGACCTTCTGTTAGGAACAGAGATCTTTTAAATCTTTGTAGCGCTTGCAGATGTCACTCCTCTTCCTACAAAGATAATATTATGCCAACTTCTGTCACCAATTAGTTTTGCATGTGCAGTCACTTCTTAGGGAGCCCCAACAAACTACTATAAACTGGTAGCTTCAAACAGCAGAAATTTGGGGCTGGGATTGTGGCTCAACGGTGGAGCGCTCACCTAGCATGTGCGAGGCCCTGGGTTCAATCCTCAGCACCACATAAAAATAAATAAAACAAAGGTATTGTGTCCAACTACAACTAAAGAATAGATGATTTAAAAAAAAAAACAGCAGAAATTTATTGTCTCACAGTTTGTTCTGGAGCTGGAAGTCTGAGATTAAGGTATCAGCAAGGTAGAGCTCCCTCTTATGGCTCCTGGGGCCACCTTCCCTTCTCCCTTCCTAGCACTGGTGTGCTGGTGACCTTGTGGTTCCTTGGCTGTAGAGGACTGACTCCGGTCTCTGCCTGTGATCATGGGCTGTCTTTTTCCTTGTGTGTCTTCACGTAGTCTGCCTCTGGCTTCTGTGGCCCATGTTCCTTTTTTTTTTAATAAGGCTATCAGTCTATTGGATTGGGCCAACCCTGATATCCTCATTTTAACCTTCCCTGTTGTAAAGACTCTAGGAGTCAGGATATATCTGTTTTGGGAAGACCAACCCACATAGCATGTTCTTGAACTTTTAAAAAATATTCTTCCACATTTTTTATTCATGCATTATAGTTGTATATATTGGTGGGATTTGTTGTGACATATTAGTACGTGTACACAGTATAACATTATAATTTGGCCAGTGTCAGTCCCCAGCATTTCCTGCCTCCCACCTGTTGGTTCCTTTCCCCTACTGATCTCCCTTTGATTTTTTAATAAGATTCCTGCCCCCATGCACAACTTTCTTTTCCTTTTGCCTTTCTAGCATCCACATATGAGAGCAAACGTATGACCCTTGATACTTCTGAGTTTGACTTAGTTCACTTAACCTAATGATTTCTAGTTCCATCCATTTTCCTACAAATTTTATTTTTCCATCCATTTTCCTACAAATGCCATAATTTCATTTTTCTTTATGACCGAATAAAATTCCACATTTTCTTTATCCATTTATTCATCAATGGACACCTAGGCTGGTCCTATAGTTTGTTTATTTGCTTCAAATATGTGTGTGCATGTATCACTGTAGTAAGATGACTTTAATTTTTTAGGATTAAATACCGAGAAGTGGTATAGCTGGGTCATATGGTGATTCCATGCCTACTCTTTTAAGGAGCCTCCATTCTGATTTCCATAGTGGTTGTACTAATTTACATTCCCACCAACAGTGTAAAAATATTTTTTCCTTCACATTTTCTCCAGCATTTATTATTGTTTGTATTCATTTTTTTTAATGTCTCAATATATTTTGTTTATTTATTTATTTATTTATTTTTATTGGTTGTTCACAACATTACAAGCTCTTGACATATTTGTTTGTATTCTTGATGGCTGCCATTCTGACTGGCATGAGATGAAATCTCAGTGTAGTTTTTTTGTTTTTTGTTTTTTTTGGCATTTCCCTAATTTCTAATGATGTCGAACATTTTTTAATGTATTTGTTGGCCATTTGTATTTCTTTTTTAAATAAGTCGTCTTTTTAATTTATTTGCCCATTTTATTAGTTGGGTTATTTGATTTTTTTGGCGTAAAGTTCCTGGAGCTCTTTATATAGTTTAGATTTTAACCCTTATCAGAAGAGTAAGTCACAAAGATTTTCTTCTCTTCTGCAGGTCATCTCTTTACATTTCTAATTGTTTCCTTTGTTTTGCAGAAGCTTTTTAATTTGATGCCATCCCATTTATTAACTCTTGGCATTATTTTCTGAGCTTTCGAAGTCCCCTGGAGAAAGTCATAGCCTATGCCTAACATGTTGGAATGTTGACCCTATATTTTCTAGGAGGAGTTGCAAGGTTTCTGATCTAATTTCTAGGAGTTTGGTCTATTTTGAGTCGCTTTTTGTGCAGGGTATGAGATAAGGGTCTAGTTTCATTCTTCTACATATGGATAACTAGTTTTCCCAGCACCATTTGTTAAAAAGGCTGTCTTGGGCTGGGGTTGTGGCTCAGCGATAGAGCGCTTGCCTCCCACGTGCGAGACCCTGGGTTCCATCCTCAGCACCACATAAAAATAAATAAGTAAAATAAAGGTATTGTGTCCAACGACAACTAAAAAATATTTTTTTTTTCTAAAGGCTGTCTTCTCCAATGTATGTTTTTGGAACTTTTGTCAAGGAACAGATGACAATAGATCTGTGGGTTTGTCTGTGTGTCTTCTATTTTGTGCCATTGGTCTATGTGTCTGTTTTTATGCCAGTACCATGCAGTGTTTGTTTGTTATTATAGCTCTATGGTATAATTTAAATACAGGTGTTGTGATGCCTCCTAAAGACAGGTATTGTGATGCCTCCAGCATTGCTTTTTTTGGCTTTAAATTATTCTGCAGTTTTATTCTTCAAAATGAATTTGAGAACTGGTTTTTTCTAGTTCTGTAAAAAATGTCACTGGTTTTTGATGGGGATTTCATTGAATCTGTGTATTGCTTTTGGTAGTATGTTAACAATATTAACTCTGCCTATCCATTAACATGGAGGTCTCTCTCATGACTGAGATATTATTCAATTCTTTCAAAACATTTCAATTGTTTGATTTCTACAGTTTTTATTGTAGAGGTCTTTCCCTCCTTGGTTAGATTCATTCCTACGTATTTAATTTATTTATTTATTGAGGCTATTGTGGATAGAATTGTTTTCCTGATTTCTCAGCAGATTTGTTGTTGGTATATTTCTTTCTCAGCAGATTTGTTGTTGGTATATAGGAAAGCTATTGATTTTTTTAAATGTTGACTTTGTTACTCTGCCAAATTTGTTTATTAGCTCTAGCAGTCTTTTGGTGGAATTCTTTGGATATTCTATGTATAGGATCATATCATTGCAAACAGTAATAACTTGACATCTTCCTTTTTTATTTTTATCCCATTTATTGTCTTCTCCTGCCTAATTGCTCTGGTTAGAACTTCTAGCACTATATTAAATAGGAGTGTTGAGAGTGGACACCTTTGTCTTGGTCTCAGATTTTAAAGGAAATGCTTTCAGTTTTTCCCCATTTACTGTGAGGTTGGCTTTGGGTTTTTCATAGATGGCCTTTATGATGTTGAGGTAGGTTTCTACTATACCTAGTTTCTTCAGTGTTTTTATCATGAAAGGGTACAGAATTTTGTCACATTCCTTCTCTTCATCTATTGAGATTACTAAGTGATTTTTGTCCTTAATTCTGTTTACGCAATGAGTTACATTTATTGATTTGCATATATTAAACCATCCTCACATCTCTTGGAGTAAAACCAACTTGATCATTGTATACAATCTTATTAATATGTTGTTGAACATGATTTGTAATATTTTATTAAGTATTTTTGTATCTAAGTTTATCAGTGATATTGGTCTGTAGTTTTCTTTCTTTGATGAATCTTTATCTGTTTTGAGTGTGTGAGATTCATAGAGTGAATTTGGAAATGTTCCGTCCCTTTCTATTTCATGGAATAATTTGGGAGAATTGGCATTAGTCCTTCTTCAGGTTTGGTAGAATTCAGCTGAGAATCCATCTGGTCCTGGGCTTTTCTTTGTTCGAAGATTTTTTTTTTTTTTTTTTAGTTGTAGATGGACAGAATGCCTTTATTTTATTTTGTTTTATTTGTTTTATGTTTTTATGTGGTGTTGAGAATCAAACCCAGTGCCTCACACATGCTAGGCAACTGCTCTACCACTGAGCTACAACCCCAGCCCCTCGAAGGCTTTTTATTACTGCTGATATCTTATTACAAGTTATTGGTCTGTTTAATTTTTTTCTTTGTTTGTTCTTGTTTTTTGTTCTCTTGATTCAGTTTTGGCAGATTGTATTTGTCTAGAAATGTACCCATTTATTCTAGGTTTTACAATTTGCTGGAATATAAGTTTTCAAAATAGGCCCTAATGATCTGCTGGATTTCTGAGATATCTGTAGTGATTTCTTCTTTTTCATCTCTTAATTTCATTAATTTGATTTTCTCCCTTTTTTCTTTTGATTAGTTTGGCTAAGGGCTTATCCATCTTGTTTATCTTTTCAAAGCACCAACTCTTTGTTTCATTGATCCTTTGTGTTGTTATTTTTTATTCTCAAGGTCATTAATTTTAGTTCTGATCTTAATTAATTCCTTCCTTTGGACTTGGCTTGTTCTTCTTTTCCAAGGGCCTTGAGATGCATCATTAGGTTGTTTGTTTGGGAATCTTTCTAAAGGAATGGGTTGAAGATGTCTTGAACTTTAAGGATCAATTGCTGATGAAAATGATTAGAAACATTTCCGAGCATGATGAACCAACTAAAAATGTGTTTATTGATTTTGTTGGGGACCTTGCAGCCCAGATCTCTAATGATGAAGAGGAAGTTTGTGACGAATGTTTGGGAACTCTTGCAAATTGACCATTACAGATTTAGATGGGAGTCAGCTCCTAAATAGTACCAGTTAGTTCCATACCTCAAGGATAAACGAAAACCAGGTGCTGCAGAAAATGACTTTGTTTTACAAGTGGTTATAATGATTAGAACTATATCTATGGATGACTCTTATGCTACATTGCTAGCAAAATCTAGAATAATCCCTGCACACATCAAATTTCTAATTGCTTGACATTAAAACAATGAGTTTGTATGTTGGTTTCCACCAAGCCCCGAGAAATGTCATAATCAAGGGGACCCAGGCTTCAGCATATCTTGTAGACATCATGCATGATAAAAAATAGTGAAATCTGAGAGGTCTGTAATATGCTATATATTGTAGTGGAATATGATGAAGAATGGGCTAAGAAATTTCAGAGCGAAAAGTTTTGCTGGCATAACTCTTAGTGGCTGGATATGGTATAGAGCCACCAGATGGACGAAAGTGAGCAGTACTTGTATGGTGATGATTGAATTGAGCATATGTCCATAACAGAGATATTCTTGAAAGACCTAACTATTTCTATAATTCAGATGGATTAATTCCCTCTAAAGGAGCCATGATTCCTTTAATGATTATCATGGAGATGTAGTTGGGCAGCATTCATTTCCTCGCAGTCTTGAAATGGATAGCATTGGCCAACCAGAGGGCATTCTTGGATACCCTGCCATAGTTTATGCATTCTCCCCTGATGAGTCTTAATAATAAGGCTGTTAGTCTCAGTAAAGTCATCTCTTTCCATGTGTATTCTCAGCTTAGAAGAAGTCTGTATGGATTGGGTTAATTCTGATCTTGGCCTAATAAAGCATAATACTATTATGGGTCTGTGTTTCTTCTTCCATATTATTAGCGGCAGATGAACTTCATCCCTTTCAGTTGATGCTACCATTGCTCCCTCATCCACCCACATCTTGATGCTGAAAAACATTTCCCATGAGACTCAGAAGTGAATGTAAAAAAGCTGCTAGATTAGAGAACAAACACTACATTATATACATTAAGTGAATCATTTAATTTCTATTAAAAAGATGCATGAAGTGCAATAAAAATCCTTTTGTACCTGTAATCATACAGTTTAGTCTTTGCACCTGGCTTGTTTCAGTCAACAATATATTAATGAGGTTCACTCATGTTGCAAATAACAGTACTTTATCCATTGTCAACCCTATATAATATTATATCAAGAGTTGGCAGATTGTGGCTCAGAGGCCAAATGTGATCATGATTCATTTTTTACCTTATAGATATCAAAGTATTATAAAAGAAAATGACTTTACTTCCTACAGTATCTTTTAAAAATATGTGTAATATTTCTCTTTGTTTAAATAGGAAAATAATCTCATGGATCCTGAATTAAAAGAACATGTCCCTTCTTTCCATGATTATGAATATATTGCATGTATAAGTGTAGATACCCACTAGTGTAGATACCCATTATATATTTTGTACTAAAACATAGCTTATACTTGCACACAAGTTTAGGGGAAAATTTAAATATTTTACTTAATTGTTTTATTTTTTAAAAAAATATTTTTTTATTATAGGTGGACACAATATCTTTTTTTTTTTTAATGTAGTGCTGAGGATTGAACCTAGCACCTCATGCATGCTAGGCAAGTGCTCTATCTCTGAGCCACAACCCCAGCCCTTAACTGCTTTATTAATATCCTGAATCTTTACACATAAGACCTGGCAATACATATTTGTTGTCAAAACTTTTGAAATGACCCAGAAGGATATAAGAGTCAAAGTAATGGACACCTCTGCTCATCCCTTTGGCTTGTAATCCAACCCCTTCTAAATAATCACTATTGACAATTTTGCAGGGTATTCTTACAAATATATTTATGACATGAAAGTGTTGTGGTGTGTGTGTGTGTGTACACATTTTTATTTTTTAACACACCTGGGATCCTAATATGCATACTAATCTATAACTTGTTTTCATATTTAATTATATATTATAACTATATTTCCATTTTTGCAAAATAGAATTCTTACTCATTCTTTCTCATTTTTTAAAATAATGATGTAGTGTACAATGAATACATATTTCATCATTCTTCAAAATAGCAAAAAATAAACTATTTCTAATTCTTTGTGTAAGCATACATGAATTTTTCTTTTTGTTTACCTATATGAGAATATATTTAAGAATGATCTTTAGACATTGAATTGCTGAGTCACATATATGTGCTTTTAAACTTTTGACAGATAGGCAGGGCACAGTGATGCATGCCTATAGTCCCACCCACCTACATGGAAGGCTGAGGTGGGAGATTGCTTGAGCCTAGGAGTTTGAGACAGGCTTGGGAAACACATTAGGTCTCCATCTCAAAAAAGGGGGGGAAATGAGGGGTGATGGGTAGGAAAGACGGTGGAATGAGATGGACATCCCTACCCTAAGTACATGTATGCAGACACAAATAGTGTGGCTCTGCTTTGTGTACACTAGAGATAAGAAAGATTGTGCTCTCTATGTGTAATATGAAGTGTAATGCATTCTACTGCCATATATAACAAATTAAAATTTAACAAATAAATTTTTAAAAATTAGATATCACTAAATTGCCATTCAGAAAAGGCAGTTGGCCATTTTGCCCCACGAGGCAATATTATTATTATTATTGACAGCAGAACTGTCTCTGCACTTTATGAAATCTAGAAAATAAGGAAGTTTTATATTGATTGTTTATTCTGTTGTTTCAGAACAATGAGATGGTGGAGCTACAGAGAATACGGATGAAGGATGAAATTCGAGAATATAAGTTCCGGGAGGCCCGGCTCCTTCAGGACTACACTGAACTAGAAGAAGAGAATATCACTTTGCAGAAACTAGTGTCCACGTTAAAGCAGAACCAGGTGAGATTTAA
The DNA here is from genome assembly GCF_052094955.1 of Ictidomys tridecemlineatus. NCBI lineage: Eukaryota > Metazoa > Chordata > Mammalia > Rodentia > Sciuridae > Ictidomys > Ictidomys tridecemlineatus. Next base: position 76,457,611 of record NC_135482.1, on the reverse strand, counting down.
GAAGGCTTCTTTTAGATACACACAGATGGATCCACAGATTCTGACAACTCTAGTTCCTTCACCTCTATTTCTTAGGGAGGAGCTTGTCAAATTTTTTTTATAATCCCTTAATCTTTTTATGTAATGTTTATGTACTGAAATTTCTCAACTTTCCTATTTCAGCTACAATGTAGAAGGAAAAAAAAAAACACCTATAAGGAGTATGATTTACAATAAAGCTTTACTAATAAAGATACAAAGGAGAATTTTGGTTGATTTTATTTCAGCAGTTAAGTTAAGCCCATTACAGTAAACTAAATCTGACAACTTCCAGTTCAAAGCCTGGGTCTGTAAGCTATTCATTCTACAAGCTTAAGGTCTCCCTACAATCACTTGTCTCATTCTTTTTGCTTCCTTCTTCCCTCCTTCCTTTTTCCCTCCTTCCTTCTCTTCTTTTTTTTTTAATTTATTTTTTAGTTTTAGGTGGACAAAATATCTTTATTTTATTTTTATGTGGTGCTGAGGATCAAACCCAGTGCCTCATGTGTGCTAGGTGAGCACTCTACCACTGAGCCACAACCCCATCCCTCTCCTTTCCCTTTTTTGGTAAATTGCTTTTAAATCATTGAAGGAAAGGGATTATAAAGTATATACCAGCAGGAACAAAAGCATAAGAAATCAAGTGCCCGATTTCTTTTTCAGCTGTACCCTGTACCCTGATTCTAAAGATGTACATTTACATAATTATGTAATTTTTTTTTCTGTAGTAAGGCTTACATGGCTTCCTTTTTCTAATTGTTTTGCAACATGTTTTTGCATAGTTATTACTAATTGAATTCTCCAATCTGTAATATGAGAAGAATCCATTTATGAATACAGCTGTATCGAGTAGTTAAGTAAAGGCAACTTGGATATCCAAATTCTTTTTAAGGAGCTTCCTCAGCCATAACCTCTACTTTGGTCTATATGCTATCATAACCTCTCAGTTCAGGTAACCCGACTATGTGCCCAGCACTGTACTAGGCTGGAAAGGTACAAGAATTCATAAGGCATGATTCTTGACCTTGGTAAACTTGGAAAACAGCCAGTATATACTTTTAGAGTTAATAAGCTGGGGATTTAGCTCAGTGGTAGATCTCTTGCCTAGCTGATGTGAGGCCCTGGGTTGATCCCTAGCACTGGTGGGGGAAAAAAAGTTAAGAGGAAAAAAGAAAAATATGGATTGACACAATTAAAATTTGGTTTCTAATCATTGCCACTTAGCTTTGGAGTTGCTAGGGAAACAAGATGTCAACTGATGAGAACAGGGGGTAGATTCAGCCCATCAAAAAGGGTTGTCAGAAAATCCCCCTGTGTTTTTACCTCTTTCCTTCCCCTTTGAGCACTGAACACCCCATGCACCAGAGGCCAGCAGACCCACATGTCACAGGAGAGTAGGGAGCTGAAGCTCCAAACCTCCATTCTTGTGTCCCAGAAAAAGAAAATTTAAAGAATTTAAAGAAAAGCCATGCAAAAGAATTTTATTCTAGTGAAAGTAAAGTTAGGTTGAAGCAGAGAGCACTCTCAAGAGGGTGGGTCCTTTCTGAGCAGAGGGTGACAAAGGAAACAGTGTGGCTTCCAAATTTATTGCTGTTATACATTTGCCTTGGGAACTGGGGTTCACCTTCCGCACTCTTCTGCAGTCATGTGTTGAGCTCCTCCTTTGTGTTGGACAGTGGAGTCTTTGACCCTAGTTGGTCCTCTCCAGACTTGTCATAGTGGCCTCCTATTCAGAGTGGCTTCATCTACAAGTCAGCCCTATGTTAATGTAGGGACTGGGTTTGGTGGCCAAACTACCTTAGTGCACTTGTGTCATTAAAGAAATTTGTCTTTTGAAATATATTGAGAAACTTATGGCCACAAATCCTAACTTCACAATGACCCAAGTAGACCTTGTCAGGAGTTAGCCTCATTGATCTTTCTTTCTTGACCTATTTGATTGGCTCCCTTTGTTTCCACCTATTTATTCTCAGGGTTTGTGCACCTGTTATTTTTGTATAGGTTACTTATTTGTTCATTTGCCTTAAAAACTATTTAAAGAAGCTGAGCACGAGAGTGCACTCTTATAATCCCAGCAAATCCGGAAGCTAAGGCAGGAGGATCACAAGTTCGAGACTAGCCTCAGCAAGTTAGTGAGGCCTTAAGCAACTTGGTATGACCCTGTCTCAAAATAAGAAGTGAAAAGGGCTGGAGATGTGGCTTAGTGGATTCAATCTCTGGTAACAAAAAAAAAAAAAAGTAAAGAAAACTCATGACCATGCCATGCTATTGGTTTGCATTCTGCTGCTCATTACTATCTACTGCCTAACACAGGCATCTCAGGTCTTATTTTGGCTGGGGTAAATGAGCTTGCAGTGCAGAAATTAATACTTAGAGGAATTTTTTTAAATATGCTTCTCAGCTGGGTATGGTGGTGCATACCTAAAATCCCAGCTACTTGGAAGGCTGAGGCAGGAGGATTAAAAGTTGAAAGCCAGCCTTAATAATTTAGTGAAACCTGGTTTCACAATAAAATTTTTAAAAAGAGCTGGGGATACAGCTCAGTGGTAGAGCGTTTATCTAGCATGTGCAAGGTCCTGGTTCAATCCCCAGAACCCTCAAAAAATACTTCTTAAAATGAGGAGGATTTTGTGTGTGTGTGTGTGTGTGTGTGTCTGTGTGTGTGCGCGAGTGGGTGGGGACTTTGGGGTTCTTTTGTTTGTTTTTGGTGTAGTTTTGGTTTTTGTCACTGATGAAGAATGAAGAGAACTTTGCTTGAAGTACAAATATTTAAATTGCCTTTCCTTCCTCCCTTTTCTCTGCTCAGACAGGAACAGGAGCAGACAGCCTCCCTGTGGTCCTGTGTGGTGGGCTGATTCATCTCAGGGGTTAATTAGAGCCAGGATTAGGGGTCCTTGGGAGACTGCCAAGGTACCCTGCCTGTGTTCATTAACCTAGAAGCTGTTTCTAAGGGAATTCATTTTATCAATGTGGCTGATCACTGTTTACCATTTACCCAGACCCTTCTACCAGGAATCAAAACAGGGAAACTCGGGAGTTTTGAGGAAAATATATACATCTCTTCAATTTTACTTTCTAGATGTCAGATGATAATTTCCCCAATTAAATGTTGAACCAATTCAAAATCATTTTCTGTACAAGCTGTTTGGGCTTATTCCCTGACACATGGATACAAGGTAGCTCCAAGTCTGTCCCAGATAAGGAAATGCTGTGAGTTTTCCCCTACTATTGGCTTTTATTTAAAGCCATTAGCATCATAAATACTCTAATTAATGAATTGAGCATATTATTTTGTGTACAAATGCCACAGGTTTTTGTGAAAAGACAACTGGCATTCAATCACAAAATCAATCTGAAACTTACTTTGTACTGATCCTCCCCCCACGCTGTGTACCCCAGCCTGGCTGCAGGTTTCTCCAGCAGCAAAGCTACTGCCATTGTAAGATGCTTGGTTCCAGGGATTTTTCCCTTCTGAAGTTTTGTTTTTCTATTAGCTATTTATTATTTTCTAAATAATATCTAAATAGCCTGTCTTACTCCCTCTTTAAGCATCTATTCACAAATACTTGCTGAAAGACTGAGAAAACAGGTGTTCCTTTCTTAACCTTCCCATGGAACACATTAATTCGGGAGTATGGCTGGTGGCTAGGGACTGTCAAATTAACAGATGCTTTAGGCTAGGTAACAACTCCTTGGAATTTTGAAAAGTATATTTCAGTGACGGGTATAGCCCAGTAGTAGAGCATTTAACTTGTATGCACACAGGCCAGCACCACATACACACACACACACACACACACACACACACACACACACACACACAAACACACACACACACAAGTATATTTTATTTGCACGTCATCATGGCTGTTATATGCTATTTAAATGCTCATTTATGCATTTTCCCCATCAGGCAATTTATTCTCCCATCAAGTGTCCACAATCCTAAGTAATGTAGTTAATATGAAACACAGAAATTTTCTTTAGAGGACAATTATTGGTAGTATGCCATGAATTGATTTGTTATGTTTCCTTATATTTATTCAAAGATATATTTAGGGTAGAACAATTAGCATTCTATAATTATCATTATAAATAATAGACATATACCTCCTTGATTGACTCTTCTGAGTAATTCTATCACTGACATGTTGAAATTCTAATTACCTTTTTTTTCTTTAGAAATGTCTTTTATAGGGTGTTTTTACATAATGTATTCCAGGTACCACACTGTGGTAAACACATTCTTTTTATTGAAATAACACTCTCCTTATTCATATATACAAATAGCATTCTTGAAAACATCTTTTATTCATGTGCCTTACAGAGTTTATTATATGCTGTATAATATGGCAAACACATTCTTTAATGAAATACCACTATGCTTATTCACATATGTATCTAGTATTCCTGGAAACTTCTTTTATACACGTGTCTTTACAGACCATGCCCCACAGTACTCCAATGACCTTCTGTAACAACGAATTTTGGTTTTCATTTCTCCCCATTGTATTTCCCAGTTTTAACTGGGCCCAAGGCTGCACAGAGTAAAAGCTACATGCTTCCAGCTCCCTTGCATTAAAGTGTATCATAGGATCAGTACTGGCCAATAGAATATGAGAAAAAGCAATATGGGAACGATGGGATGTTTCTGGAAAGGCAGAGGGTGTGCCCCTTACTTACTTCAGCCCACTGCCAGGCACAGGATCAAGATGGCAAGCCAGCTTGGCTCATGGACCAAGTACAAGTCAGGGCAGCAAGAGAGGAGGAGCCTGGTTCCTGGTAACCTCCTGGAGCAGAGATTCCCCACTGGTCTTGACAGTCTGCCTCCATACTGTTACATGAGAGGAAAACTTTCATCTCCACTGAGATAGTCTCCTGTAGGTCTCTGCTACATCAGCCAAACCTGCATCCCCACCAAACCCATATTCTAACATTTGCAAGATAAGCGATCACACCAAGATTATGTGAGGGGAATAAAAATACATGAAAAGTAATGGTTTATGATCTCTCTCTCTCTCTTTTTTTTATTAGTTGTTCAAAACATTACAAAGCTCTTGACATATCATATTTCATGCATTAGAATCAAGTGGGTTATGAACTCCCATTTTTACCCCAAATACAGATTGCAATTCTTAAAATCATTTTTAAAATTTAAGTTCAAACTAATAAATACCAAAATTAAATATAAAGCCAAACAGTTTATTTGAGCATTCAATAGCAGGATGTCTTTGTTTTTCTAGTTTATTTTTTCACTCACGGTTATTCAGCAAATGCTTATTGAAGAGCAGAATTTTGTTTTAAACACTGTGAGGGAACATTGAAGCACTATGAGGGACACCTTAGTGAATAAAAAATCCTTTCTCCAGGCAGATTTCAAGGTAGTTGTAGAAGTAAAATGTTTATAGAATGGTGACATGTGACAAGTGCCAAGGAAACAGTCCCAGGGAAGGCCCAGCAGCTCAGAAGAGAGACCTCTGTCACCTGTGGGTTTTCATGGCCAGGAAGTCGTCTGAGCAGGCTCCCACTTGATTACAACTCAAAAGAATATTATATTGATAACACTATAGATATGTTTTGTTATTGGATAACTTGCCCCTTTTCTTTCAGATTTTTTTTCTTTTTTCTTTCTTTTTTTTTTTTGTACCAGGATTGAACCCAGGGGTACTTAACCACCGAGCCACATCCCCAGCCCTTTTTCATATTTTATTTAGAGTCAGGGTCTCACTAAGTTGCTTAGGGCCCTACTAATTTGCTGAGGCTGGCTTTGAACCTGTGATCCTCCTGCCTCAGCCTCCTGAACTGCTGGAATAACAGGCGTTCTTTCAGATTTGATCCTTAAGCCTATATAAACTTTCTTTGCTCTGTCATCTTAATCTCAAACATATCTTATTGAGATTTTTTTTATTGTATTCTTTTAACTTAATTTATCCCTGGGTATAAAAGTTTCCTATTTATAAATAATGACATTTTTAAAAGTAACAGTGATGATGATAAAAATCTTTCCATGGATTGTATTTGGATAAATTATTAGCAAAAAAAAAAAATTCTGATTTATGAGGCAAACAATTTCCTCTTTGGACGATTGGATCCTATAAAAGAAATCCTAGAACAGTAGAAAACTTTTTCATCCTGCTAAGAATTAAATCATAGACTTATATAGATTTCTGTTACCAAAATAAATTAGAAAAAGCGACAAGGTCATCATTGCTATTAGATGCTAATTATATATAATTATATATGTGTGTGTGTGTGTGTTCATTGCATATATAATTTCTAAGGAAATCATCCTCTGTTATCTTAAGGAAATACTGTTGCTTTTTATGATTTATTTCAGGCTGGGGGTATAGCTCAGGGGTAGGGTGCCTCCCTAACATGGATAAGGCCCTGGATTCAATCCCTAGCATCTGGAAAAAAAAAAAAAATCATGTGTACATGGTTCATTTTGAGGACGAATGCTGTCATCTTTTTGAGTGATCAAGCTCACTGGAGCGCCTGATGGCAGTTTTGTAAGACCCAACTTTTAGTTCTATGAATCTTCCTTGTCCTGTCTGATGCAGGTGGAGTACGAGGGCCTGAAGCATGAGATCAAGCGGTTTGAGGAGGAGACGGTGCTGCTCAACAGCCAGCTGGAGGACGCCCTGCGGCTGAAGGAGATCGCCGAGCACCAGCTGGAGGAGGCGCTCGAGACGCTGAAGAACGAGAGGGAGCAGAAGAACAGCCTGCGCAAGGAGCTCTCCCAGTACATCACCCTGGGCGACAACCACATCAGCCTCTCGGTCGACGGCCTCAAGTTCGCCGAGGACGGGGGCGAGCCCAACAACGACGACAAGATGAACGGGCACCTCCACGGGCCGCTGGTGAAACTCAACGGGGACTACCGGGCGCCCACCCTGAGGAAGGGGGAGTCCCTGCACCCGGTCTCGGACCTGTTCAGTGAGCTCAACATCTCCGAGATTCAGAAGCTGAAGCAGCAGCTTATGCAGGTGAGAACTTTGCCTGGGGCTGAGAGAAGGGTCCACGGCACCGTGGTAGATGGCAGGTGGTGTGCGGTGGGATTTCTGATTCTGGTGTTTTAGTTCCAGGCTGATTTTTAAAGACGTTGCTTCTTCAGGTAGAGATTGAAAGCACAGTCTTTTAGAAGGAGACGACAGAAGGGATGTTGAAAAGAAATCTCTTATTTGTATCACTTTAAGGAATGAAGTTCTTAATGTGGTACATCTACGCAATGGAATATTACTAAGCTATAAAGAAGAATGAAATTATGGCATTTTTGCCGGTAAATGGTTTGAACAGGAGACTATCATGCTAAGTGAAGTCAACCAATTCCAGAAAACCAAAGGCCTAATGTTCTCTCTGATATGTGGAAGGATGAGATGGGGGAGTGGAGATTCACTGGATTAGGGGGAAGGGCGGGTAGATGGGAATAGGAAAGCCAGTAGAATGAATCGGACATAACTTTCCTATGTTCATGTGTGTAACTCTACATCATGTGGCACTCAAATGAATTTCTTTGTTTTTTTTTTTTCTGAGAAAAAAAACAGATTCTTACTAACATTTCTGACTAACAGAGAATCTAAGAGCTTTATACACAAGTGGAACAGAAGAAATTGCAGTTTTTTATCACAAGTAACTGTATATCTAGTTTCCAGATTAATGGTGACATTTCCCAGGAGTACTTTAAGCTATAAAAAAACAACAAGGACTTTATGTACACAAATTGGCTAGGATACTATATGATTAAAAACACAGAACAGGTATAAATCTGAAACCAAAGGATTCTAGATATTCCAATGTAAGCTAAACCTTAATTTTTTAACATCTTCAAATTATATGTATCCAGAAGAGTCAGAGCCTTTATCTTATCTCACTATGATGGGACTTTCTTAGTTTTAGAGCCCTGCCCCCTAATCTTAATTCAATGCCATTGGAAATGTCTGTAGAAGGAGGGTACCGCCATAGCCTGGGGGTTTATTTTAAATTGCTGGGCCCATATTGATCTACTGAGCCAGGAATCTGGCTTGTTAGGTGGTTAAATTTGGGACTAATCTTCAGTCTCATGCCTCCAAGGTTCATCATGTATAGCTGATAAATTGAGACTGTAAAGATTCGTGCAGTCGTACAAACAGAAAAATGAAAACTTGATCTCCATTTGTATATTTGAATTGAAATGCATTCTGCTGTCATGTATAACAAATTAGAACAAATAAATTAATTAATTAAAATTACAAAAAGAAAAGACTCTAGCAATCACTTATTGTACAGCAAACAGAGCTTCAAATTTTCTTCTTCCAAAGAAATGAACAATGAAACTAGCAGAAATAAAGACTAGAGAGCCAATAAAATTAATTTGTTAATAGGTTTATTTTTAATACTGCATGCCCTTCACTTTACCACCCCATGCTGTGGCTGCTAAAAGACAGTTTGTTTTTGCAATATTTAATTTGAGTTAAGATAAGAGACCATGACCACTGGAAGAAAACCAGTTTTATATAGCATTTCTCCTGACACAAAATCCAGTTCTTTATGGGTAATATTTTTCCATATCTTTTTCTTAGTTTATACTAATACAAGTAGGTTGGTAGAAATAGAAAACATGTCTCTTCTTGAAAAAGTTGTACACGATACCTATTTTCATAAAAATGTGTGCCCCAAATTAAATAGCACCTACGATTAGTATATTTTCTGAAAGTATCATGTTGATGGCTTTGGAATAAAAAGCCATTGTGAGTTGAGGCTTTTTGTTTCTTCATTTTATTTTGCTGGGGGGGGGAGGTGGGGGGCGGGGAGGGGGGGAGAAGATAAGAGGAAGTGGGGCTTCAAGGCATAGGACAGCTCAGTAGTTTTTAACCAAGTCATTTATTGGGTTAAAGCTTAGAGCTGTTTTCACACTTGACCTTAAATGTAATCTGAATTGGGAAATATAAAGTCCAAAAAAGATGAGTAGTTTATCTTCTCATGAGTGATAGAGAAAAAGAACAAGTAAGTCTCAGCAGAGTGACATATGCATTTGGGACAGTTCCTCACTATCTGAGACTGTCTCCCAAGTTAAGGAGGTTTAGCCTCTCTGGCCCAGCCTATTAAAGTGCCAAGTATATCTCTTTAGTCATGTGATAACCAAAAATGCCCCACACATTTCAAGTGCCCTCAGCTGCTAGATGGGATTTGTTCTTGGAGCTACAACATTTTACTTTTCCATTAAATAGGGAGTCGAAAGACTTCCTCATTCGATTGTTGTGAAGGTGTATGAGCTAGTTAATATGTGTAGATTGCTTAGAACAGAACCCAGTGCACAGTAAATAGTTATTGGAACTATTATTATTTCAACTCCATAGTGCCTTTAGTTTTTGAAGCACCTTGATTTATTATTTAAGTATTCTTATTCTTGCTACTAGCATTAACTGTTGTTTTTGGACTATCAGCTCAAGAATTGTCACCTGGTACAAGACTGGTACGTGCAACTGAGTGGAAAATGAGAGTTAAGTCTCCTGATATGAAAAGGGATGTTCGTGTTGCAAAACATGAGGGTGAGAAAAATTCTGCAGGATACATCCTCCTTCCTTATCCCAGAGAGCTGTGTGCCTTCAAGTCTTTCATCAGCACTCAGTTAACATGGACAGTTCATAAAGATGTGCAGGGGCCCAGGAGGGCCTTGGATCACAAAGTTGGCTCCAAATTGAGTAATGAAAACCAGGCTCAGCACAGGAAGGACTTTGCAGCTTTAGTCATGTGATAACCATGTGTTAGTCTCACACCAGCAACACTAACCTCTCAATTTTTTTTTTCTAAGTAACCATTTATCCTCTCATAATTAGCATATGGTATCAGGGATGCCATATATGGATGGTAACAGGGGTGCTTTAGCACTGAGTTACATTCTCAGTCCCTTTAAATTTTGAGACAGGTTTTTGTTAAATTGCCCAGGTTGGCTTTGCAGTCCTCCTGCCTCAGCCTCCTGGGTAGCTGGGATTACAGGCATGTGCTACTATGCCCCGCCTTTTTTTCAAAACCATATCAACTGTTTTAGGAATATTTTTCATTCAACATTTTTGGTACAAGGGCAACAGAGTGTATCTTCTCATAAATGATTTCTTAATAATCTGATTGTTTTTCCTTCGCTATGCACTCTTTGGGGTTTCATTCATATAAATAAATTATAAAATTATTATTTGATGTGAAGCTTGAAAATAATATGTCAATTCTGATCAACAGCAGTTCTGATGGGCCATGAAACATACTGTGAGTTGTACTGTTCCAGGCGTTCTGAAGGGACTCCAATAAAATGCACTTAAGTATTGCTACCTAAAATACTTGAGGCCACATGTGTTTTGAAATTCAATTTTCAGACTATAGAAAGGTAACATGCAGCATAGGTCATGTGTATATTGTGTCATCCCCAGCGTGGCCACATGTGGCACCCAACAATCACATAACATTAACGTTAAAATATTAATGTTAATGTACAAATATGTAACAATAAATCCCACCATTAAGTCCATCTATAATGCACCAATAAAAATGTGGGAAAAAATTAATACTAATGTTAAAAATTAATGCTAAATGTAAAATGTTAAATGCTAGTATTAAAATTTGTGTAGTAAAGCATGCAAGTATTCATATGAAGAGAAAAAAATCAGGACATTTTTTATATGAAAGGGCCTTCGATTGGTCGGGTGCAGTTTTGCTGCTCCACAGGAGTTTAGGGCTGTCATTATATTGCCACCAAACAAGTTATATAGAACTTCTATTTCAAGCTTTTTGGACATTGAAATTGTAGCCAACGTAGGTGAAACTGGGGCTGCACCGTTAAGCAATTTTGTATGCCTCAGCACACTTGGGATGGGACAGTTGGTATTTTCATAGTCCCCTTGTCTCTTAGGATTTCTTTTGGCAAGAATAAAAACATTTCATCTGAGTGAAGTCTGTGTGCCGTCAAATCTAACACCTATGCTTAGTTACTACTGATCATGTCGAGGGGCACAGGCTGGGATATAACACCTTAAATGAGGTGATATGCAGCTTTTCAGACTATCTTCCTTGTGATTAAGAGCTCTTTTGATGGATAGGAGGAATAAGTTCAATTGGTCTGCCGTACAATGTGGTGGCTATAATTGATAACAATGCATTTTATTCTTAAAAATTACCAAGAGAGTAGATTTTTTTTGCAAATGATAAGTATGGGATGCAATATACAAATATGTTAATTAGCTCAAAATTTAGCCATTTCGCAATGTATCCACATTTCACAACATTCTGTTATACATGGAAAGTATGTACAATCTTTTATTTGTCAATTAAAATTAAATTTTTGTAAAAAAAAAAAAAAAAAGAACCTCTTTAAAGACAGCATACATAGGCCATTCCCTGTTGGCCTTTTCTTGTCTTACAAGTCTCCATCTATACACATAAATTATGTTATCTCATTTGTAGGTGTTTACTTAACCTGGTTGGGGGGGAGGGGACCTGTGCATCTTTCTGCCTTGAATGTCAGGAATGCTGGGTAGTTGCTTTCTCTGAAGCTCCTTCACAAAGAGGGAAGGCAACACATTAGCAAAGCACTGGTCTCTTACCATGCCTTTTGTTAGAATTAGGAAAAAAGAAAACACAAAACCTGCTCTCCTTCTTTAAGAGGTTACACTGCCATCTGCTGGGAAATGATAATAAGTAGTAAAAATCTACAGGGACTACAGTTTAAATATTGCCTCCTTCTAGAATTGCACTGTGTACAACCTGCACAGTTGTACTTTAAAGCCCTTGTAAAAATGCCAGGCCTCTTTTGTAGAATTGTGAAGAACAAACGGGATGGTAACTATGAAACTATGTGTCATTCATAAAACTGTAAGTTATTATTACTGTACTGGGAACTATCCATCAGTTTTGAGGTGCCAAGGTCTCCACTACCATTTTATATAAACAGTGAATACAGAAACCATAAAATTATCGGAAAGGGTAGGTGGTGATAAGCCTTGATTGAAATTAGGGGGTGCTTTTCTTCCCAGAGCAAATTGGTGTGAATATTTTACTGCTCTATGTCTTCTAAGATTATGGAATAAAGTACAGGAATATTTAAAAATTTAAATTTAGTTAATCAAGCTTTCATTTCACACAGAAACACATGCACAAAAAATATAAGAGAGGGCTGGGGATATAGCTCAGTTGGTAGAGGTGCTTGCCTCACATGTGCAAGGCCCTGGGTTCAATCCCCAGCACATATATATGAGACAGGAGTTTAGCTTGATGGTGCAGCTCTTACTTGTCTAGCATGTGTGAGGCCAAGTTCAATCCCCAGCACTGCAAAAAAAAATAAGAATAATACAGTAGGAAAACATGTTTTGTTCATCTAGGGGTCCCTGTAAGCTTGACAATAGGCCTCTATAGTGAACAGCTCAATTAGCATCATCCCTTATTCACTAGAAGAAAATCTGAGGGTATTACTAGATAAATTATTTTGGCTTCTTGCTACCCTAAGGACCTTGCTCTTTCAAACAGATTATAATTGACATTTTCCAGTGACAGACCAGGACCTTAATTAGTTTTATTAGAAAGAAAATAAGTAGATCCTATCTGGAAAAACTAACTAAATTACTTCATCTATTTCAGGAGTCCTCTGTGCTTGTGCTGAAATTTATGCCTTTAATTGGAAAAAAAAACCAAAAACAAAAAAAAAAAACACTGTTTAACTTTACATCCACATGGAGTCTGAGCAGGAAAACAGGTTCAGTTTTTTTAAATGAATTGATTTATTTCTTAGTACATGTTGGATAATTTTACATGTAGTATGAGAAAACAACTGTTTCTATAAAACTGAAGTTAGTACATTTTGTTGAACCTCATAGATGTAAAATTTGGGTCTATTCTGTTAAAGGCAGTTTTAATATTTTCTATAATGATCATAAGTTATAATAATAGCTTTCAATATGTCCAATAAAAGCTCAGTTTTTATTTGCTTATTTGGCTGGTGCTTATAACCACCATAGGGGGAAGATCATGTCATCCCTGTTGTACAGATGGGGATGGGACGAGGGCACTGTATGTTGCATCATTTGTTCAAGGTCATAAATCTAGCAAGTGGAGCTGCCCCACACAATCAGTTAAATATTTTCTCTGCTTAGCAAGAGCTTACTCCCTATGTATGGGATGAAGTTAATTAGAACACGTTTGGTCAGTTCCTAGTTCTTAAAACCTAAGAGACACTTTCCTAGTACAAGTTGAGCACTTAAGTGATTAAACTACTTTAGAGTTTGTATAAACTTCATAGGGAAGCACATTTCCCACAAGCCTTACTTTTTCTATTACATATCAGTAAACATAAGAAGAGCATCTAATAATCACAACCAGGGAAAGCCTCTGAGTAGTTTTTGTTGTTGCTGTTCGGTTTTGTGTTTGTTGTAGAACAGGGCTTATGGAGATACCATTCACAAAACATAGAATCCATCTGTTTAAAGTGGTTGTTAGTTTATTCACCAAGTTGAGCAACCATCATTGAGCAACCACAGTCAATTCTAGAACATTTTCATCACACCAAAAAGAAACCATGGGCTGAGTGTGGTGGTGCAGACTAGTAATCCCAGTGACCCAGGAGGCTGAGGCAGGAGGATCACAAGTTCAAGGCCAACCTCAGCAATTTAGCAAGACCTAGTCTCAAGATAAAAAATAAAAAGAGCTGGGGAGTAGCTCAATGGTAAAGTACCCCTGGGTTTAATCCATAGTACCAAAAAGAAAAAGAAAAAGAAGAAACCATGTATTTATTAACAGTCACTCTACATTTTCCCAGAAATCCCCAGCCCTAGGCAGCCGTTAATCTTTGAACTTCTTGTCTCTATAGATTTGTCTATTGTGAACATTTCCTATAAACGGAATCATATAATATATTGTCTTTTGTGACCGGCTTCTTAGCATTAACATTTTTCAAGCTTCATCCATGTTGTAACCTGTAACAGAACTTTATTCTTTTTTATTGCCAATAATATTCCATGGCATAGGTATATCACATTTTATTTGTCATTTATTAGTTGATGAACATTTGAGATGTTTCCAGTTTTGAGTTGTTATGAATAAATTATGCTGCTGTGAACATTCACCTATAAGCTTTGGGGTGCACATATGTTCTAATTCTATTGGATCAAGTTCTAGAAATTTCAGTGACATGGTAACTCTGTTCCACCTTCCAAGGAGCTGCCAGACTATTTTTCTAAGTGGCTGCCCCATTTTATAAACCCTTATGAGGGCTTTGATTCCTCCACCTCCTTGCCAGCACTTGTTGCTATCTGCCCTTTTAATTGTAGCCATCCTAGAAGATGTGAAGTGCCATTTCATCAAGGTTTTGATTTGCATTTCCTTTTTTTTTTTTTTTGTCAATGGACCTTTATTTTATTTATTTTTATGTGGTACTGAGAACAAAACCCAGTGCCTCACACATGGTAGGCAAGCACTCAACCACTGAGCTACAACCTCAGGCCCCTTAATTTGCATTTCTTTGAGGACTAATGATGTTGTGAATTTTTTCATGTGTTTCTTGGTCATATGTAAATTTTTTTATCTATTAACTTCCTTTGCCCATTTTTTAATTGAGTGATTTCTTTTTATTATTTAGTTGTAGGAGTTTTCTTTTAATATATCCTGGATGCAAATTTATTATCAGATATAGGATTTTCAAACATTTTTTTCTATACTTTGGATTGTCTTTTCACCTTGGAAGTGTTCTGTGATGCACAAAATTTTTTTAAATAAATATATTTTTTAAATTTATTTAAAAAATATATGTGTGATTTTTTAGTTGTAGATGGACACGTTTCCTTCATTTATCCAGGCAACATCTATTGAAAAACTGGTCTTTTCTTTCCTTACTGAGTTGTCTTGACACCTCAGTTTATCAGATATGATAAATAAACTGATAAATCAGTTTATTCCAGATACGAGTCTATTTATCTTCCATTGATCTACATATTCACTTTTATGTTAGTATCACACTACCTTTTTATTGCGTTGTCGCAAGCTTTGCAATTTACTTTTTTTTTCTTTTCTTTTTGTGGTACTGGGGATTAAACCCAGGAACACTGCACCACTGAAGCTATATGCCCCATCCTTTTTTAAATTTTGAGACAAAGTCTTGCTAAGTTGCCCAGGCTGGCCTCAGACTCTTGATCCTCCTGCCTCAGCCTCCTGAGTAGCTGGAATTACATTTGTGCACCACCATCCCCAACCTTCTTTGTCCTTTTCTAAAAACTATTTTCAAGATCATTTTTACCTATTCAGTGGCCTTTGCATTTTCATGTGGATTTTATGATCAGCTTGTCAGTTTCTGTGAAGAATTCAGCTGAGGTTTTGATAGGTTTTGCATTGCACATGGAGTTCAATTGGGGAATATTGTCTCTTAATATTAAGTCTTTTGGCCCATGAATAAAGGGTATTACTTATCTTCTTGTTTGATTTTTTTTCTTTTTGTTTTTAGAGATTGAGCCCAGGGGTGCTTTACCACTGAGCTAAATCCACAGCCCTTTTTATTTTTCATTTTAAGACTAACTTACTCAGGGCCTTGCTAAGTTGCTGAGGCTGGTTTTGAACCCCCATCCCACCCCCATCCTACCCTTGTCACTGGAATTACAGATATGCATTACCACCCCTGGCTTTAGGTCCTCTTTAATTTCCTTCAACAATGCTTTATGGTTTTCAGAGTATACATTTAGCATTCTTTTGTTAAACTTTACCTAAATATTTTATTCTTTTTCATAGTGTTGTGAATGCAATTATTTTATTAATTTAAGGTTTGATTTTTTCATTGCTAGCATGTAGAAATATAATAGAGGTTTGTACATTGATCTTGTATCCTGCAAACTTATTATGCTTGTTTATTTGTTCCAATATTTTTTTTTTTTAAAGTGGATTTCTTGAAGCTGAGGTTGTGGCTCAGAGGTAGAGCTCTTGCCTAGCATGCATGAGGCACTGGGTTCGATCCTCAGCACCACATAAAAATAAAAGAAAGGTATCATGTCTACCTATAACTAAAAAATAAATATTAAAATAGTGGATTTCTTAAGAGTTTCTATATACAAGATCATATCATAACGGGCGACGGCGTCTCATTGAGGGATTCCTCTTCCTGCCAAGGAGGGTGTAAGCCACCTGGAAACTTAAAGTCTAAATTAATTATTGAAGAACAAAACACAAATAATCAGAAATATATTTACATAAAGCAGAGCCCCTGATAGATCTAGTCCACATAGATGCTGGAATTAGACAAAGGAAAGATGGCTCTGGTGGTTTATTTAAGGGGGTACATCAAAGGCAGGGATAAGGTTTCAAGGGCAGAGTCTTGCTAAATGATTTCTTGTAGTCAGCAGGTGGATTGACATCTTGGCAGGTCACATGCAGCTCAGGTGCTGTGTGGGATCTTGGCAGAGCTTGAGTGGGGGGAGAGTTCACCTGCATTCGGCAGTTGGAAAGTTCCCTATGCCAGACTTATCCCCTCACTAAGCTATGATACGCAACACAGTCCACACACAAGCCACGGACAGCTTGTGACAATATCATCTGCAAATAAAGACAATTATGCTTTTTCCTTTCCAATCTAAACGCTTTTTATTTATTTCATTTTCCTGCCTACATTCCCTGGCTAGAACTTTCATACTATGTCGAATAAAAGTCGCAGAAGCAAATCAGTCAATCAGTCACGTCTTGTTGCTGATCTTAGCAGGAAAGGATTCAGTCTTTTTCACCATTGTTTCATTATAGTTGCATCTGGAATGTCCCCCAGCCTAGTCCCCAATACATCAATGTCCAGAGATGAGGCTTTGGGAAAGTGACTGGAATCATGAGGCCCTTGATCTCATCAATAGAGTAGTCCAGCCAGACACGGGAGCTCACACCTGTAGGGCTCACACCTGTAATCTAGTGGCTTGGGAGGCTGAGGTAGGAGGATTGTGAGTTCAAAGCCAGCCACTGCAATTTAGGGAGCCCTAAGCAACTTAGCAACTTTTTACCAAAAGTAGAAAGGACTGGGGATGTCGCTTAGTGGTTAAGTGTCCTTGAGTTCAGTCCCCAGTACCAAAAAAAAAAAAAAGAGTAGTCCATTGACTGGTTCATAATTGAATGGACTATTAGGAGATGATGGAAACGTAGGGGGTGGGGCCTAGTTAGAGGAAGTAGGTCACTGGAGGTGTACTCTGGAAGGGTATATCTTGCGCCTTTGCTTTCTTGCTGCCATAAGGTAAGCAGCTCTGGTCCGCCACGCCTTCTCTACCATGATGTTCTGCCTTACTATGGGCCCATAACAATGGAGCCAGCCAACCAGGGGCTGAAACCTCTGAAATCATGAACCACAATAAATATTTCCTCCTCCAAGTTGATTTTCTCACATAATTTGTCAACAGCGATGGAAAGCTGACTTACAGAAGTGTGATGTTATCTATGGTTATTTCATAGATGCCTTCAATCAGTGTAAGGAAATTTCCTTTTATTCCTACATTGTTGACCTTTTTTTTCCTAGAAGGCACATTGAATTTTGTCAAATGCTTTTCCTGCATGTGTTGAGGAATCATGTCGTTTTATATGCTATTAAAACAGTGTATTTTTAAAAATATCTTTGTTTTATTTATTTATTTTTGTATGTAGTGCTAAGGATTGAACCCAGTGCCTCACACATGAGAGGCAAGCACTCAACCACTGAGCTACAACTCCAGCCCCAAACAGTGTATTTTTCTCTTTTTTTCCTTTTTTTAATTAGTTACACATGACAGTACAATGATGTGTATTTTTCATATTGATTCTTGGATGTTAAATCAACATTACATCCCTAGGAAAAATCCCACTTCATTGTGCTATCTAATCCCTTTTATGTTACTGGATTCAGTTTGCTAGTATTTTGTTCTGTATTCCTAATTGATAATCAGCATGTATTTTTCAGTTTCTGTAATATCTTTGTCTGGTTTGGGTATCTGAGTAATACTAGGATCTCAGAATGAGTTGGGAAGGTTTTAAATATTTTACTACAAAGAAAGGATAACTATGTGAGATGATTTATATTTAGCCTGATTTAATCATCCTCCAATGCATAATGTATCATAGTATCATAATGTCCCCAAAATATATACAATTATTATTTTTAATTTTAAAAACAGAATTATGTATTGATTCAAAATTCACATACAAGAAAACTCATCCTTTTAAATTGTTACAAAATTAAATTCATGGAAGTTGATAGTTTAAGAACAGCTTTGATTTCTTTTCCTATAGAAATCCTAATGTTAATTGCAATGATCTTTTCTTGGTCTTTCACAAAAACTCTATTGGTCCACAATACATGTAAATATGTTTATTTAAAAGGCAAATAGGGCAGTTCCCAGCAACTTGGGAGCCTGAGACTGGATCCCCAAGTTTGAGGCCAGTCTCAGCAATATAGCAAGGCCCTGTCTCAAAATTAAAAATAAAGAAAGAAAGAACTAGGGAGGTGACTTGGTGATAGAGCACTTCCCTGGTGTGTGGCAGGGCAGGGGGCAGGGGGATATAGAAGAGGAAGATGATAGGAAAAAAATAAGGTGGCTCTTTTAGTGATAGATGATTACCATTAACTCAGCAAATCTCTCTTGGATAAGTTCTTCACAAATGGAGATTAAAATAATGACACCTAAAATGTATAGTCATTTTAAAGCTTTCAAGTGTTTTACATTTATTAATTCTAAGCACAGTGAATCTTAAATAGTTTAAGTGCCTGCTCTCTTTGAAACCCAAATACATTAAGGTACTACAGTTCTTAATAACTGAAGGAAAATATAATGCTGGAGTTCTATAAAAATTATCTGTGATAATTCAGTAATCATGTTTTGGTCAGATCCACCTGAATTGTCTGGAGCAAAAGAGTGGAATATGTGTGTGTGTGTGTGTGTGAGTGTGTGTGTGTGTGTGTGTGTGTGTAGATATATAGATATACAATACATATATGTAGTGTATATATATATATATATATATATATATATATATACACACATGTATGTATATGTAAATTTTGAATATCACAGCCTGTGCAGCTGCATGTGTATATCACTCTCTATTCAATATATACATACACATATGTATTCATATTCATATAAAATTTATACCACAGCAGGTGTGGTGGTGCACGCCTATAATCCCAGCTATTCAGGAGACTGAGGCAGAAGGATCACAAGTTTGAGGCCAGCCTGGGCAATTTAGTGAGATTGGGAGCTGGTGCTACAGCTTAGTGGTAGAGTGCTTGCCTAGCATGCATGAGGCACTGGGTTTAATCCTAAACACTACATTAAAATAAATAAAATAAAGGCATTCTGTCCATCTACAACTATAAAAAAAAATTTAAAGGAGGGGCTTGGGTGTGCTTAACATACGAGACCTTGGGTTCAATCCCCTGTAGCACTGAAAAAAAAAAAAAAAGCCAAGGCTTCTGCTCTCTATCCAGTTGATTTCATCAGAAATAAATTGGGTGAGGAAAGCAATACTGTATATGGAACATCCCCACATGAAACTATGTTCTATGTGATGTTTTCTGAAGGTGCTATCATGAAGAGAATGCTAGACTTTTCCTTTTAGACTTAGAACATATATATGTTAAATATGAACTAGCAGAGCGTGGCTTGAGAACCATTTCAAACCCATTACCTCATTTATCATAATACTTTGTCTCAAAATAAATTTGAGGCACATTCAGTAATTTTTGGGGTGCAGGGTACCAGGGATTGAATTCAGGGACACTTGAACTACTGAGCCACATCCCCTATTTTGTGTTTTATTTAGAGACAGGGTCTCACTGAGTTGCTTTCAAAATCCTCCTGTCTTGGTCTCCTGAGCTCCTGGGATTACAGGCATGCACCACTGCACCTGGCATTCAGTACATTGTGTTTTGATCAATTTTTATTTTATAAACGGTTTTGTTCTATTGAGAGATTTGGGGAAATGGTTTTATCTATAATCATGTACACTACTCAAATAATGTTTAGACTTTTCCAAGGAAACCTATTTGATTTTCAAGGGAAAAAAGAACAAAACACTCCTGAAACCCATTTTCACTGGGATTGTACATAATGCCCATAATAGAATATTCGGAAGATTTTCTATCTCCTTTATGAAAAATTCAAATGGCTTGACTTTTATCGATACCATATTATGAATTATGTACTTTTGGGTTGACTTCCCAGAACTGCTGAATAAGAAAAGATGCTCCAATTTAATTTGAAATAACAGGAACATTGACTGTGCTGCAGTTATTTTAAATATGCACAGGCCCCACTGTGAATGGACCAAGCTCCTCCGTGGCACTGCATTGAAGGCACTCAGAGACTTTCTTTTTCATTGCAGGTAGAGCGTGAAAAGGCCATTCTTCTGGCCAATCTCCAGGAGTCACAGACACAGCTGGAACACACCAAGGGGGCGCTGACGGAGCAGCATGAGCGGGTGCACCGGCTCACAGAGCACGTCAACGCCATGAGGGGCTTGCAGAGCAGCAAGGAGCTCAAGTCTGAGCTGGATGGGGAGAAGGGCCGGGACTCAGGGGAGGAGGCCCATGACTATGAGGTGGACATCAACGGCTTAGAGATCCTCGAATGCAAATACAGAGTGGCAGTAACCGAGGTGATTGACTTGAAAGCGGAAATTAAGGCCTTAAAGGAGAAATATAATAAATCTGTAGAAAACTATACAGAAGAGAAGGCCAAGTATGAGAGTAAGATCCAAATGTATGATGAGCAGGTGACGAGCCTTGAGAAGAACACCAAGGAGAGTGGCGAGAAGATGGCCCACATGGAGAAGGAGTTGCAAAAGATGACCAGCATAGCCAACGAAAATCACAATACCCTTAATACAGCGCAGGATGAGCTGGTGACGTTTAGTGAGGAGCTAGCCCAGCTTTACCACCATGTCTGTCTGTGTAATAATGAAACTCCCAACAGGGTCATGCTGGACTACTATAGGCAAAGCAGAGTTACCCGCAGTGGCAGCCTGAAAGGGCCTGATGATCCCAGGGGACTTTTGTCTCCACGATTGGCCAGACGGGGTGTGTCGTCCCCAGTAGAAACAAGGACCTCATCTGAACCCGTTTCAAAAGAAAACACAGAAGCCAGTAAAGAACCAAGTCCAACTAAGACCCCCACTATCTCCCCTGTTATTACTGCCCCACCATCATCTCCGGTATTAGATACAAGTGATATCCGCAAAGAGCCAATGAACATCTACAACCTTAACGCCATAATCCGGGACCAAATCAAGCATCTGCAGAAAGCAGTGGACCGGTCCTTGCAACTGTCTCGTCAGAGAGCAGCGGCTCGGGAGTTGGCCCCCATGATTGATAAGGACAAGGAAGCCTTAATGGAAGAGATCCTCAAGCTCAAGTCCCTGCTGAGCACCAAACGGGAACAGATCGCCACGCTGAGGGCAGTGTTGAAAGCCAACAAACAGGTAATCTCCTTCCACTGGTGAAAGCATGCTAGTTGAAAACCTTCTTAACCAATTTCCTCCCGAATGTTGTTGAGTTTCCAGGACCATCAAGACAAGGATTCCGATTACTGGTCAGTGGAGCAGTAAGACAAAGTGCGTCCTAGTGCCAGGTCAGAGTGTGATGTTATTTTTAAGTGAGTGAATGGATGAAATAGAGAGTAGTTGTGCCCACCTAGTGGAGGAAGAGATGAGGAAGGTAAAAGTAACAACAGAAGAGAAGACCCAGCTGCAGATACACGGCAGCAGTCCTGTGAGTGTGGAAGCAGGACATAGATAGTGGCAAAAGAGGCCGGCATGGCAGTTTACGACAACTAGGGAGATACGGCAGGAGAGGCAGACACCTGGTGGGCAGCCAGGTGGTAAGGGTGTCTGGGTGCAGTCATGTATAAAAGAGGTCTGAGAGCCACCAACCTGACCTCAACTTCAGAGACATAGGTTCCTCAAGGGCATGCAGCAAGGTGGAAAATGGGTGTCTTGTCTTTAATCCTAGGCTTTGAGAAATAAGAGTATTAGATAAATGATCAAGTCATGGACTCTAGGATAAAGAACAAGACAGCAGCAGGCAGATTTTAGCAACAAATAGTTTGGAGCCCACATTAGCAAGCAAACGATACAGAAGGAAATGGTGGTAGCGATGGGAGAGAGAGGAGGGAGGAACTGGGAATGTAGCTCCGTGGTAGGGTGCTTGCCTACCATGCATGGGGCCCTGGGTTCAATTTCCAGCACTGCAAAAACATAAATAAAATAAAAATAAAAAAGCTATGGAGAGACAGAGAGAGAGAGAGAATGAACTCTAGCTCCATTAGTGACCATATATATGAAACTTAGGTTTAGATGGTGGATTAATTCATGGATCAAAATCACACTAGACAAGACTTATATAATCTTTACCATGAGCACAATATCCTGGGGTTATTCTTGGTTGAGTCTTTCAGATAACTTCTCTAATTTATTACATAAAGTTTGAATATTAACCAACCTAGAAAACTAGACCAATGAAAATATCAAGAGATTTGACTGAAACAATAAGGTTGGTTGATAAGCCAAGAGAGAACTAATTTTTGAGCCAGTATTCATTGACTTTGCAGATAAGGAGATAGTAAGTAGGGTTGCAAAAATAAATGACTAATAATCTAGTACAAATTCAACACATGCCTGTAACTACAGGCTGGAACATGTGGAACACTTTATAGTGGTATAAACAGTGCCATAGAAATTAGAGAAGAACAAAGCACGCCTAGCTGAATTTGATTTTCACAGTGCTGTGTGGTACCATTTGCATTACATCAGAGTCACAGCCTGTATAGGCTCAGTAAATCCAATGAAAACACATTTCTAGCCCATTAAAACAATAGTGGGCTTATCAAGATGCTTATGCACATAAATAGTTTCAAGTATCAACAGATAACATCATCATATTTAGACATTGTGAAATGTTAATTATTGAGACTAAAGTGAGAATTCCGTGGTTTAGGGGAAAAAGGAAATCATCTTATTTTGAGGTAGGCGTTCTCAGTGAAAATTTTTTTTTCTTTAGAGGTGCTGGGAATCAAATCCAGGGCCTTGCACATGCTAGGCAAGTGCCCTACCACCAAGCTACATCCCAGCCCATCTATGAATCTTTTATTATACTTTAAGATTTCTTTTTCAGAGGCACAGTGTCTTCTGACGGAATGATTTAGTTATGAAGCATCATTTATGTACTAGCCTGTTTTAGATGTGAACATTCAAATAAGACTAATATATGGTCTCTGCTTGCCAGAAGAGGACTCACAGCCCCCTGGGAATGGCAGAATACAACAGATAATTATAGTTTGAT
The DNA here is from genome assembly GCF_052094955.1 of Ictidomys tridecemlineatus. Classification (NCBI taxonomy): domain Eukaryota; kingdom Metazoa; phylum Chordata; class Mammalia; order Rodentia; family Sciuridae; genus Ictidomys; species Ictidomys tridecemlineatus. The sequence goes on along the minus strand of NC_135482.1, from coordinate 76,434,315 downwards.
GTTATATGTGCTGTAATCCAAGTTATGGGAACATGGCAGAGGAAGTCAACAATGTTTCTTAAGAGGAGTTGGAAAGGACTTCACAGAACAATTCTTGAGGTTTTTTTTCTTTTGTTCTTAAAGGATAAGAAATTGTTTTCCCAGGGGAAGAGGAAATAATTCCAGACAAACGAACATTAGGTACAGTGGGAGAAGTGACAAAACAGGATAATGTATTGAGGGAATGTTTATGATGGTCTCTGTGAATGAGAATAAGTATTTCTTTTTTTTTACAAAGTTAACTTTGAAGTATGGGAAGAAAGTGAATGTAGATATCAACAAATCTACTAATGGGGTTTTGATGGTCTAAACTAATTCTGAAAAAGTTTTGCATAGTCTGTGGGAAACAAATCTGCAAATAAAACAGCCTTTGGGGGCATTCTTACAAATAATAAATGAGTTCTTTCTTCTATTTCAGATCCAGCGGCCCGTCATCTCCCTTGTTTCTCCCCTTAGAAACTGACCATGTGACTCTATGTGCTTACAAATTCCTTACACCTACATTCACATGACTTAAATTTAATCATCTGTTTTAAATGAATATGTGTGTAAACTTTTTGAGAAACCAAACAATTGCTTAGAGATGTAGCTCAATGTTAGAATACTTGCCTAGCACATGTGAGTCCTGGATTTGATCCCTAGTACTCAAAAAGAAAGAGAGAAGGGGAAAAAAAAAACCTGACATTTTCCGCAGGCCAATTTATTCTGGATAGTTTTCTGAATTTATAATATTTCTGAAAATTCCAATGAATATTAGCTTTACAGAACACACAGAATTGTTATATGAGTAACTTGTCATTTTAATCTGAATTTAAATACAGAGTTAAAAACCAGTAAGAAACTAATTTGGAATCAAATACTAATGAAATACCTCATCCTGATATTAGTTTAATTAAAAATGAATTCATCCATTTCTATCAAAGTTGACACTTTGCGTAAGAAAGTTGAAACTGTGCATTTCAAGCACAGAAATATAATGATAGTCTCCCTGGGAAATCCCATTAGTAATGGGGTTTCCAGTAGTATTGGATATTTTTTCACACTCTGAAAAGTTGCGGTTTAGAGTCTGTAAAAATAGTGCATTTCCAGTTTGACTTCAAAATGCATGCCATGGGCCATGTGCCATGCTTCCATTTGACTTCCCAATGCCATCAGCTGTGCATGTCCCTAAAGATGCACCAATTTTAGGCACTGGATTCAGTCATTGTGTTTATACTTTCTACTGTGCCAGGCTAGTTCTTGGTTTGAAACACTACTAGTTCTAGAAACTTCAGATAATCCCAAACCCAAACAAATATTTTAACTTCTTCTACATTATGGAGTTTCTGCTTTCTTGGAGATTATGAATAATTTAACTATAACCCACTGGTTCTTTGTTATTTCTTTTCCTTAAACATATAAGAACACTGGCTTATAGCTTATCATATACGCATGTTATAAATTACAATGGCCTTTTATTCTGTGTTTTAAGCCCACAGGGAACACAGAGAACACAAAAGTTGAGTCCTAACGTATTTCAGTTGGAAACTGTACTCCTTTACTAACTCCTTAATAAAATCCTTCTTATGTAAGATTTCATTTTGGCTCCCTCCATGTCTGAAGTTCCTACACCTTCAACAATATACATGAAGTATTTATTGGACTACAGCCAATTTCTTAGATCCTGATACTGACTGGCTCATGGTTGGCTTCTAAGGCAATTTAACCACATTATCAATTCACACCAGGTTTTTGGTTTTGTTTTGCTTTTTTGTTGTTGTTGTTTTGGTTTATGTGGGGTTTTGTTTGTTTATTTGGGCAGTACTGGGGACTGAACCCAGAGCCTCATGTGTGTGTGTGTGTGTGTGTGTGTGTGTGTGTGTGTGTGTGTCTCAAGCACTCTACCCCTGAGCTCCATCCCCAGCCCTCTCACAACTCATTTTGACACTAAAGAAAATCTTTCCTATGTCCAAGGTATGTACATATGCTATGTGAAATCTAACCAAGTCAATTTCACTTTCCATTTATGAGAGAATTAATAGACCCAGCATGAATAACTGTGTATGACAGATGTGCCTGGTATGAACAGGGTGAGCATTGTGATTTTTCTGCTTTAGACAGCTGAGGTGGCCCTAGCTAATCTGAAGAACAAATATGAGAATGAAAAAGCAATGGTGACAGAAACCATGACGAAACTGAGGAATGAACTGAAGGCTTTGAAAGAAGATGCAGCCACCTTCTCATCCCTGAGAGCAATGTTTGCAACAAGGTAACTGGGTTTTCTTCCTAAAATTGTGGTCCACGCCAGAAAGACTAGAGCACTCACCAGTGAGTCTCTGTGTATCTTGAGCGTATTAGATTGTGGTCTAGGACAGAGATTCCACTCTGACAAATATAAGGCTCACTTCCAGAGTCCTCTACTGGACACAGTGGATCAAACAATTCTAATACATAAATATTTTTTCCAGCCACTTGGGAGGCCAAGACGGGAGGCTCACTCGAGCCCAGCAGCTCGAGACCAGTGTGGACAACACAGCAAGACACTGTCTCAAAATCAAATAACCAAAAATTAATTTAATAATCTTTTTCTATACCTTATATGCTCAAAAGAATTAGATATTGGCCAGAGATGGGGAATACTGGGAAAAGAACCCAGGGCCTCACACATGCTAGGCAAAGACTCTACCATTAAGCTACAGCCTTATCCCATATATTAGATTTTTTAAAAAGTTTCCCATAAGGGAAAAAATAATTCTTAAAATAGCTGAAATATAGTCCTATGACTAAAGTACATAAAAGTACATTAAGGTGCTTACTGATACTGTCATCATGAAGACTAATATTCATCAAATCAGCTAATACTTACACTTTAATACACTGTGAATTAAGTTATATTTATATTATTTCTAAAATGTAATTGTGTATATCACTGACTTTTTTTACCTTGCCCAACTAATTATACAAGTATTACTTTCTATCTCCCCCACCACACACACATCAGTTTTGTTATGAGGAAATGCTTTTTTTTTAATATGAAATAATTAATGAAGAATAATCTGGAAACTCAGAAAGTGAAGGGTTGTATGTTTTCTCTCATATGTGGAAGCTAGAGAGGAAAAAGGAAAAGAAAGGTGGGTGGGGAATCTCATGAAAACTAAAGGGGGAGCTGGGGTTGTGGCTTAGAGGTACAACGCTTGCCTAGCATGCATGAGGCACTGGGTTCGATCCTCAGCACCATATAAAAATCAAGTCACTATTGTGATTTTATTCTGTATTTCCCTAATGACTAATGATGCAAAGAATCTTTTTATATTCTCATTGGCCTTTTATATATCTTCTTTTAAAAAAGAGAACAACTTTACTGTGATATAATTCACATGCCATATAATTGATCCATTGAAACTATACCATTCCATGGTTTTTAATATAATAGTATAATCACAGATGTCACGTTCCATGTGGCAAAAACACTCAGGGTCACTCCAGGGGATCTGGGCTGCACAAAATAACCACACAAGAGACAGAGATACCTTTTCCTTTGGGGATCCTGTGACAGCTCCTCTGACCTTAAGGGTCCACAGAAAGAGATTGAGCACGTGCTGACCTATTTATTGAGGAGAAGCCATTCAGTTGAGGTAAGGGGTCAGGTTTCAAGGGGCTGAGTCTAGCTTCCTGATGTCTGCTGTCAGCAGGTTAACTGACATCTAGGAAGGCCACACCCAAGGGCAGAGTAAGAGAAGGGGTACACAAAAGGCGTTTCCATGGAACTTTCTATCCCAAACAGGGCGAAGGGTTAATATCACAAAGGAACAGGTGAGTGTAGCTCCACCCATGGGGCTGCAGGAAGACAGTTTGTTACGTTTTTACAACTCTCAAGATCAGGGCCACTGTCTACAGCCACTTTGATGTGGCCAGATCACTGGAAGTGACCAACAGAGCCTCACCAATCAGGAAAGGAAAATGCTGGTCACATGGCATGGCGGCCTCCTACACACAGAGATGTACGATCATCGCCAGAGACCATTTTCAAACACTTTTATCACCCCCAAAAAGAAACCCCATATCTATTAGCATTCACTCCCCATTCTTCCTAGTGGTGTAACCACCATCTCTTCTCTGACACTCAAGAGTTGCTTCTTCTGGACATTTCATATAAATAAAAAATAATTTAATTGTGAAAAAATAAAGTTATTGTGTCTACCTAAAACTAAAAAGTAAATATTAGAAAAAAACTGAAGGTAGATGAGTAGACTAGAGGGAAGGGAAAAGGGAAATACTTGGGAGTGATATTGTCCAAACTATATTGTTATATTGTATGCGTAGACCAATCTGTAACATGAAGTCCCACCATTATGTCCAACTATAATGTACCTATTTTTAAAACGTGGGGAAAAAAAATAATGTACTAGGCTGGGATGTGGCTCTGGGGTAGGGAACTTGCCTATCATGCCCAAGGGCCTGGGTTCCATCCTCAGTACTGCAATAATGATTATTATTACATGTAATGATTTGAGGGTTTCAAAATCTGGAGGTCCTCAATATACTGTTGAAATACCTTTTTTTGTTGTCACAAAGCAGTCTCCTCCCCCCAACAAAAAGCACCAACTATATATATCCTCTTTGATACAAATTTGGTGCAAAATTCACAAAGCATAACTTTGACTTTATTTGCATACTCAGAAAATGATTTACATGTAGCTGATGTAATTTAAAAAAATATCTTGGGCTTATAGGAGTCCCCAGGATCTGTACAGCTTGCTTTGTAACTCGGGAAAGAAAAGGCTCAAGGTCATATGTGATTGAATCTCTTGGAAATGACAGTCAGAAGGGACCTGAGGGACCACAGGGGTGGAGAGGAACTGGCTTCTGGGGCCCAGAGCACAGTGGTATTTGGAAAGTAGAAGTATACCTCTGACCACTATGAGGGATAGGATATAGAGAATGGGAATGGTCCCCTCTCCAATGCAAGAAATCAGGTTTATGTTTAGAATCAAGAGAACATAAATTTGTTCTTTGAGAAAGAAATTGAAAACATTTTAAAAGGTCATTTGAAGTCTCCATATATGAGTGAATGGCCTATATCCCCCATTAGTTCATTTTCACAGTCATTTATTTTTTCAGATACAGTAACTGCCTAACGCTATATGTTTAAAATATTGTTATCCAGCAGTGAAGATTAATCCAGGTCCTGAAATTTGCTTGGTATTTTACTAAAATTTGATTTTTCTTATGATCTACATGTCCCCGCTGATTCCTGACAGTCGATGGTAAAGAGAATGGCACCCCCTTGATTTCAAGTTCTTTTACCGCAGAGCCTGTTTTCTTCTTTAAAATACTCCAGGCTTGTGCTAATTTCAAAGTTTGTATAATGCGTCTTGGATAACTCCAAGATGGTCGTTAACCATCTGCTGGTGCATGCACAGTAATTGTTATTAATATCTTAATGGATAAATAAACAGCAGAATCTCAGAATAAGCTTTTTTTCCCCACACTGCCTCTTTCTTCCAAAAGCATATGGATGGGCTCAGGTTTTCGATTTGGTGGGGAAATAAATCACTGAGCTTACCTTCATGCTTAGTGCAAGCATGAACCTGAATGAAGATGTTCCTGACAACTGGCTCTACCTCCATCAAACCTTGTGCAAGCTTTTTTTGGCAACTCTCTGCACTCTCATTTGGTAGAGAAATCATTGAAAACGCCACTTCCTAATTCAGAGAAATCACCCATATTGAAAACAGTGCCAGCTGCAATCTGTACTAAATTAAAGTAAAACCTATAAATAGAGATAAAGAAGCAAATATTTTCTTCACTAACATTATTATCTTTTCGGATGCCACAGACATAACCCATAACAAACTTGTCATGTTCCTGCAAAGAAGACAAATGTTATATAGCAGAAAGAGCCATTGTAACACATCTAAGGTACTTTGGACGTGTGAAACTGTACAGTACTACCAAAAAGCAGCCCCCAAAAGAACTCTGTCCTTGGGGTTCATGATGCCTATTTAGAGTGCTCCCATATGTACCCTATTGTGTGGGTTATTGTACACGCTCTGTGGTTTCCAGTTTCCTATTACTGTAGGTTATCTCCATTCTGTTGGTAGGAAGACCAGTATTCTGTCTATCTAAATTCTAGTCAAATTCATTCCAGCAGTTTTTCCCTTATCCATAAGAGATATAGTTCAAGACCCCCAGAAACCACTGATCATAAACCCTATGTATAGTGTTTTTTTTCCTATACCTGTTACAAGGTTTAAGTTATAAATTAGGCACAATGACAATTAACAATAATAAAATAGAATGATTATAATATGCTGTAATAAAAGTTAAGTGCCATGTTTTTTTTTCCTATACATAATGTACCTGTGATAAAGCTTAAGTTATAAAATAGGCACAGCAAAAAAATTAACAATAATAAATAATATAACAATTATAACAGTATAGAGTAATAAATGAGAATGAAATTTTGAACCAGATGTGGTGGCACTTGCCTGTACTCATAGTGACTCTGGAGGCTGGAGCAAGAGGATCTCAAGTTTGAGGTCAGCCTCAGCAATTTAGTGAGACCCTATCTCAAAATAAAAAAATGAAAAAGGATTGGGGATATAGTTTGGTGGTAAAGTGTCCCTGGGTCCAATCCCCAGGCCACAAATAAAAATAAGATAAAATAATCTAAAAGATAAAAGAAAAATCTTTTGAGTCAAGACAAATAAAAATTTGGGGACCACAGATGATCTCAGGTTACGGAAACTGTGGGGAAGTGAAATTATGGTTAAGGTCGGGGGAAGTATTGTACTTTCCAACTTGAGTTCCAAGATGTCCCCCTCACCACCTCTCTGTTTGGGTTCCAGATGTGATGAATATGTCACACAGTTGGATGAGATGCAGAGACAGTTAGCAGCCGCAGAGGATGAGAAGAAGACTCTAAACACTTTGTTACGAATGGCTATCCAGCAAAAACTCGCCCTGACCCAGAGGCTGGAGGACTTAGAGTTTGACCATGAGCAGTCCCGTCGCAGCAAAGGCAAACTTGGAAAGAGCAAGATCGGCAGCCCTAAAGTAAGTGGGGAGGCATCAGTCACCGTGCCCACCATAGACACTTACCTCCTGCATAGTCAGGGCCCACAGACACCCACCATTCGGGTCAGCAGTGGCACTCAGAGGAAAAGGTATGCATGCAGCGATCTTCATAGTATGGTGCAGTGGCCAGATTTTAGTTAACTGCAAAAATTAATGTGCTCTTGTTGTGGTGGCTGGAGGAGGGGAAGGAGAAGGAAAAATGGGAGCTGCTATAGATGGGCTTTGCAAATATCGGTCTTCCCAGATCAAAACCTTGTGATAATCGTGCTACTATATTCCTTTCTGCCCCCATCCCCACCGCTTTGACCATAAAATAGTTTTCAAAGTGTCTGTTCATATTTTTTGCTGCTCTTTGTATGCATATATGCCTCTCCCTTACCTCCAACCGGAAAATTGGTAAAGGTGGATAATGAGAATGAAGCTGTGTTCTACTTGGATTACAAGTCATTGTACCTCTGGAAATGGTGCTATTTACCAGCTTCTCTTTAACGGGGCAAGGATATGAATACGTTCTCTTAAGGGAACTTTTGTCCATATGACCCAAACTGATGACTGAAAGGGCATGCCTGTATTTAGGTAAAAACGGAATGGAATACATATACTCCTTTCCTTTAAAAGCAAGTTTTTGTGCTCTTTCAGTTGGCATGTGAATATTTCACAGAGAAACCACTTGTAAGGTTTTTGGTGGCCTGATTTCATGACGTTTTCCCCCCAAGTCCTGGTTATTGAGTTACATACCTGGTGTTGTCTGTTAATATAGTAAAACTTTCTATTTTTAGTTTTCGTTTAAGAATCAAATAATACGTATATTTTGTATTTGAGGTTCAAACTGACTAACTGTAATAAATCTCTTTTCTAGTATCCAAAACAGTTTCCAAATAGGGAAACTGTATCCTGGTGTGGAAACTAAAACAATTAGCAAAAAAAAAAAAAAAAAAATCTTGATTTACATATTAAAACAATTAAATGCCAATATAAATAATGTTGTCACTGGTGAGGCGTTGAAAGGTAATTAAAGTAAAACTTTTTTGTTTCCTATATGTATTTTTCTTGGATCTCCTGCAAGACAATTTTCACCTTCCCTTTGTGATCAGAGCCGTCCCAGGACTTCAGGGGCTTCCTACCTACAGAATTTATTAAGAGTTCCCCCTGATCCCACCTCCACAGAATCATTTCTTCTGAAGGGCCCCCCTTCCATGAGTGAATTCATCCAAGGGCACCGGCTCAGCAAGGAAAAAAGGTTAACCGTGGCTCCACCAGGTAAACATTTTTTCCTTGGGTGCATGTGATGCAAATGTCTAGTTGAATAGACGACTCTCCCCTTCCTTCCAGCCGCTCAACGCGCTGCCCCCATCCACAGAGCCTAACTCTGAGGGACTTTGAGGATGTGTGAATTCCCAGCACTGAAGTAAAGATTCCTCTGCACTTAGCTTCCTGTCTCTTCCTTGACCACAGCCAGACATGGTTCCTGAGACGACTCTAGAGACTTCCTTCCAGCAGCCAAGGATAGAAATGAGAGCTGGAAGGAATGGGAGAGGGAAAGGGAAATCAGCCAGCCATGCACAGCAGGGCACACACCTGAATCCTCTCTGCAGTTTGGTAGCTCGTGGTGATTCCGTCTGGGTCAGATTTTGAGTTTGGCTCTTACCACGTTTAATGTAATTTCACCCCAGAGCCATGTTTATATTATGGCTTTTGAACCAATTCCTTTTGTAGTGACTCAGAATGTCTCCTCGGTCATTATACAGAAAATTAAAGTGAACTCCATGAAGGCTTTGCTCCTCAGGAACATTTAGGTATAAGGTATATATAAGGTATATATAAGGTTCTTGTCATTTGTAAGCCCTTAATTTATGCTTACCAATATGCTCACAATTTAATTGAACATTTCTGTTTTTTTTTTTTAAATCTTTCCTATGAAAAGGCCTAAATCAAAAGCATGATTTATGGCAAATAAAGAAAATGTGACTCTGGCAAATAAAGATCATCCTTTTGCAAAACCCTTGCATGCCCAGTATAAGTTAGAGATGGCCAACAGGAAGCCCATGAAAGGAAATAAGCCCAAGGGCAGCTATTATTTGTCTATTACAGGGAACCAAAAATTAAAACAAATTGAAGTTAGTTGTCAGCAGTTACAAACTCAGGGATTTCATATGAACACCTGTTATTTCTGGCCTCTTTTGAATGATTCTGGATATCTGGCAGCCCTTGGTCTGCATTCATGCATGTCAACAACCTGTTGGAGCTCAGTAGTGGCTGCTGTCCTTAGACAGGGAAAGCCTGGCACTTGGTCACATCACTCCCTATGACCGACACAGCCTGCTCTACTTTTTCTGTTACCTTCTGGCCTCTACTGTAGCCTCTGAGTTTGCCACCTTTGTGAGAGTTTTGTTTGTCTGTCTGTCTGTTTTACCCAATTTACTTCAATTTTACCTTAATTCCTTTTTGGAAACCTCAGCCTTTGGATCTCTAATATTTTTCTTATCTGATTCATTTGATCAGCCTACTGATTGGGATTAAAAGATGTGCTATAATGATTTATATCACATGTTCTACATTCTAAGAATGTTAAGGAAATGTTGAGAAAATCAGTAATGGGGTAACAGCCCAGATGCACAGGTACACACACAAAAGTAATCCTTCCAATGGTTACTTCTACTTTTATAACTCATTTTCTAATTTTTTAGACACTTTTGGAAGGTACCTTGAAGTATTCTGTGAACTACCAAAGGGGTAATGATATGCTAGGGCACCTAACTTGGGTAAAACCCACAAAAGCCTTCTTTTTAGAGTTATAAATGGATTTAGTAGCACTATCTACTCGAATTTAGAAAATAAATGGTATGATTAATAAGTAACTCCTGTTGCATTTCACTTTAAAAGGTGGTGTAGCAATAAGATTAAAAATTAATAAAATCTAACAGTAGCTATTTTCATTTTTGTATGACTGCTTGGTTCTTGTGTACATGAATATATATTTTACATCATTATCATTACATTGTGGAAGTCATTAATATTACATCATTAACATTTCCATGTTGCTACTTGGTCATTGTTATTTTTAAAGTTATTGTATCTTAAATTTTATTTCAGATGTTGTTATTGTATTAGTCACTCCTTCCCCTGGGGTTGTCCACTGGAATGGTATTTCCATGATATGGTGTATTATTGAATGCTGCTGGGAATAGCTTCATGCATTCAACAACTCATGTATTCGATTTTTTCTCAGGAGTGAAATCATGGGTTAGAAGTTGAACATCTTTATGGCTTTTGCTACATTTTGATGTTGTCAAAAGGGTATATCAGTGTGCAGACTGCCCTACAAAGCATTTTCCCCTTCTGCTAATCTTTCTCCTACTTTACACACAACTGTAAATATCTTCAGCTCTAAGACCACTTAGCTTATGTGAATTAAAATGCCATTATTTTTCTTAAATTCTTTAGTTTTGAGTAACCAGAAGATGTTATTGGCCTCAGAAATGGTTACTATATATAAGATTATAACTCAGAATCATCACTAGACCAAAAAATCACTTTAATAATAACTTATTAGTAAACTTTATATTTCTAACCATTTATTTGAAGTTAAAATAATAGAAGAGGAAAAGAAGTAAAGCTCTTATAGCTTGCAAATCTTTCAATTATATATCATGGAATCAATTAGATTAATTCTTAACAAATTATCATTAGATCAATCAACAATATTTTCTAAAAGATCTTGAATAAATCAATTACTATAGAAATTGATTGACACACCAAACAAACTAGCTCCTAAAAATACCAGCATTATTGATAACATATATTACTTTTCCTAGGCTGAACTACAGTGGGTAAAATATATTGAATGTTGTTTAGAATGCTTTTACTATATAAAATATTTTCATTATGCCAAAAATGGGGAACTATGTCATATTTATAACCAATCCTATGTTCTATGCAAGCAATATCTTAAACCTCTAAGTAATAATAGATTTTGAGATTTTTTTTTATTCATGAGTTTAATGTAAATTGTTGATTATTATAAAATTTGCTGGCTGGTATCAACCATTTTAATGTATAATTCCCTGTTCATTTTTCAGAATGTTTTTGTTAAATATTGTTTTCTAAAATACATATTAAATATATATTTTTAGGCAACTTAAATTATTTAAATGAGCAGATATATCAACATTGTTTTCCTTTTGGGGATCATTGAAATAATTATATCAATAAGTTAATTATATTAGTTTAGTTTGTCTTTTTTTTAAAAGGTGGAACATAAATGTTTTTACCCTAAGATGTACTTTTAAATAGATTTCATTTCTATGAGGTGACCAACAAAAAACCCAGTCCTCTTTAAAACACAATTTCTCAATTCTGAAGAATCCACTCTAGGGTAGAACATTGATTTACAATATTAGTTTTACACTAGTTGATTAGTACATTGTACTAATTGATTTGTTACTTTAATATGACTTTTGGGGGGAAATTTTTGGTCCTTGCCTCTGAATTTGGTTCTGCTGAGTCATCCACTGAAATTCCAGAGTTTTCTGCTCATGACTGTTGACTTATTCTTGACATTATCCTTATTCTGCCACACAAAATCCCGAGTCCTCCTACTCCCCTTAATTTTTGCAGTTTCAATTACCAGCTTATCTGAGAAGTGCCTTCCAGTGTTGATGAACTTGAATCAAAAGGGACCCTGTTGTCATCAAGAATTTATAATCAGGCAGCCGATTGCATATCTTCAAAACTTGTTGCTATTTTGTAGCCAACATTTCATCTTGATGTTATAACTGCCTAGGCTTATATAATAATAATAATAATGATAACAACAACAATATCATCTTACCATTTAATCAGTAATTAAAATCTGTCTATCAGAATATGTAAAAGGAATCCATGTAATTAACAGGCAAGAGATGTTCTTTCTGTAGTAAAGATCTAATTGCAGCATTTGTACAAGATAAATAAGAAATTTCAAACCTGAAAAAGCAACTTTGGCGTTTTCTTAAAGTACTATCCTAAATAATTTGCTCTTTAAATCATTACTGAACTGGTGTTAAGAGAATTGCATTGCCTTGAAATCTGAAATTTTTCTATAATATTTTCGACTTTGCTGATTTTAAAAACAACTCAGAGAAATGTGTTGACCTTAGATTCATAATCCTTTTAGAATCTGTAGTCAAGCAGGGCATGATGCTGCACGCCTATGATCCCAGTGACTTAGGAGGCTGAGACAACTGGATGACAAGTTTGAGGCCAGCCTTGGTAACTTAATGACACCCTGTCTCAAAATTTTAAATTTTAAAAAGGGATGGGGATGCAGTTCGGTGGTAAAGCATTCTTGGGTTCAATCCCAGTACCTAAAAAAAATTTCATAGTCAACATACCAACATACCAACAAGCATGTTCATAGTAAAAATTGCTTTTACATTTCACTACATTCAAACAAGTAAACAATTTTCTGTTTGTATTGCAAAGCTTGTGTTCTTAAGCTTATACCAAAACCACATTGTTTTCATTAAACCATTTGCTTATTTGCTCATTCACTTATTCATCAAATATAACAAAATTTATTGAGTACCTATTATGTGTCAGGCACTTTTCTTGGCTCTTGATATACAATGATATTCAAATGAAACACAATTCTGTTCTTCAGGAAACTCACAGCCTGGTAGGGGATGAAGGCATGCAAATAAGTAATGGAGTTGACAGATGTTCCTGGAATAAATGAAGGAGTTAGGTTAGGCACAGCCTTCAAAAAGTGAGGCAAATGCTGACCATGAATGATGTTTAGATGTTGATAGGCAGAAGGTAGAGGTGCAGGGGTAGGTAATGAGGAGACCTTTCTAGGAAGGAAAGTCAACTTGTACAAAGGCCATCAGCTTGAAGGGTGGAACCTAAGTCAAGACTTGGAAATGATGGGAAATGAGACTGGAAAAGTGGGCAGGGACTGGTAATCAGGTTAGTGCAAGCAGACTTTACACCACTGAGCTCACCTAACAGTTACAAATAGGATCAGATGTTCATTATATGAAATCATCCTGACAGCAAGGTGAAGAATGGATTAAGTACAGATAACATTTCAGATAAAGAAGCAGGTATGGAAACTGATAGAATATACAAATGAAAGAGGGTGTTGACCAGAATCAAAACTCAGAGAAACATTTGTACGTGTGTGAAGTTTTCAAAGTCCAGCCTGTGTGTGAAATCTAGCATGTCCTGTGTGCACACAGCCTGCTCTTAACCACCTTCTTCATCTTCCCATGTGGAAAGAGCTCATCGAATGCTATTTGAATTTACTTCCTGAACTAATGGCCCTAGTAGTTTTTTTTTTTAATAAGTTATATTTTTCTATAGAGGCTTTCCTATTTATGTCTCTTCCAGGTCTTCATATCACTCTCCTTTCTTTTTCTACAGTATTTAATTCTTGAAATAGTTTAAGTGCGCAGGATCTGCTAAAACCTGTGATCATGTGGGAATGGGGGCTACCGCGGTGGAACCCAGGACCTTCAGTGTGCTAGGCAAGTGCTCTAACACTGAGCTACACCCCCAGCCTGTAATCTTTGAGGCGTGGGTTTTCTTTTAACACAGCCTCCACAGAGTTCTTCTTTGTGGAGGAAGGCTTAGGCATTACCTGATGCTAGAGCATGTTGTCTTTATTTTGGGATCTGCTATTAACAAAAATTAATTCAAAAATATTCATTCAGGAATGGGGTTATAGCCCAGTGGTAAAGCACTTTCCTAGCATCCGTGAGAACCTAGCACCACAAAAAATATATATATATTTTAAATAAAATAAATAATTCGGAAGATTACCAAACACATGTTGAAAAATACATTTTCTTCTATCTTGTCCCAAGGTAGTATGCAATTAGAAATTGGTTCAGATTTCCAAATTTAAGGGAATCATAAATGCTACAGGAGGTTTTTTTTCTTCCTTTTGGGAGGTTTAACCATGATTCTTTTTACACTCGAAATATACAAAATCTTGAATCTCTTAATTTTTTTTCAATATTCAAATGGTAATTTTATTTTTATAGGAAATCTTTTAGAATGATCTTGAATTAGAATCTGCATTGTTAAGGATATTATCTGAGAGCTGTGTCTCATTGTTAAGATTTCATTTGTCACTGTTCATGACAGGGACCTAATAGAAAACTGAAAAATACAGGAATTTATCTAATTTTTCCCAACTAGCTCTACTTTTGCTTTGTTTAGATAAATACCACATAGCCTCAAATTTAGCCCAGTGTTCTTGATTTTGATAAATGGTTTCATAAAAAATATTTTGGACTTTTAAGATTTCTGCTCTTTTATTTTGTCTTGCAAAGGTTATAAGCTTTATGTATCATATATAGCAGTTTTGCTATTGTGTACATAGTGCAAACATTAAAGAAGCCTTTGTCTACACTAGGAAGAACTAGCTGCTGCCTCACTGTGGGCCAATGCAGACAGCAAAGAGGTTGGCATCAGATTCCTGGATGAGTCCTAAGCTCCCATGGATAGAAACCTCCTTGGCCTTTGAAACAGAGGATCTTGCCCAGTACCTGGGCCTTCATTTTGTTCCATAATTGATCATTGGTCCAAATTTCCTACAATATCAGAAAATAAATGCTTTATTTTGGTGTGTCTTCCACATGTGTGGTTCTCTTACTGTATTGGTTTATTGATAGTATATTTGAGATGCAGTTTACTATAGTTGTTGCAGTGAAATCTACGTAACAATTGCATTTGGAAAATTTCCAAGTGAATTAGTCATTTGTCTCCTTTATTTAAGCCAGGCGGCGGGTGTATCATTTTGAATTGTCTTTATTTGGTTGCTTTAACATATGCACACCTAAAAATCAAGGCAAAGATAAGCAAATATCCACTTTAGATGGTAATATTTGTGACCATGTAGCACAAAGTACTGTAGAAAGGTATATGTAAATATATCAGCTTCCCTTGTTTTTATTTTACTCCTTTTTTATGTTAGTTTTTAAGTATACTTTTCAATAGTTAATTGTGTTTCAAAATTCAAAAAGTACAAAATATTATACAAACAAAAGTAGACCTCTGCCACAACTGTTCCTGCCCAACCTTTTCTATCCCTATAGAAATACATTCTGTGGGCTGGGGTTGTGGCATGTGCGAGGCCCTGGGTTCGATCCTCAGCACCAAAATAAATAAATAAAGGTACTGTATCCAACTACAACTAAAAAAATAAATAAATACTTAAAAGAAATACATTCTGTACATATGTAAGTGAACATACATATATAAACACATTTTATATATGTATTAACAACATTGGCACGTTTTATATATGTACTAACAACTTTGGCACATCCACCAACATTATGCATGCTATTTTTTTCATCTAATGTACCTTAACTCTTCTTTCATATCAACCCATCTTTTTATTTTTAATCAGAAGAAATTACACAGGGGAAGGAAGATAAGCTTGAATTCTTTAAGAAAACTTAAAATATAAGCCAAGCACTGTGCTGCACTCCTATAATCCCAGAAATTCTAGAGGCTGAGACATGAGGATCACAGTTTTGAGGATAGCCTGGGCAATTTAGCAAGGTCTTGTCTCAAAATAAAATTAAAAAGGAACTGGGGATATGGCTCAGTTGTAAAGTACCCCTGGGTTCAGTCCTCAGTAATATCAAAATAATAAAATAAAACACCTTGAAATGTTTCCATGTGTAGAACAGGAATATTTTTTCCAAATGACAAAATGATAGCTATGAGACTGTTCCTAAGTCAGAATTATCCAATAGAAATAACATAAGCCCGTATGTAATTTTAAATTCTCTAATAGTCAGATTTTTAAAAGTAAATGAAACAAGTAATCTTAATTTTAATAAGATATTATAAATATATCCATGATATTATCATTTCAACATGAAAATCATAGTAGTTATTAATGAGATATTTTACGTTTTTTTCCTCAGTCTTTGAAAATTCTGTATTATGAACTTACAGGTGTATCTCAATTTCAGCCACGTGAAAAGCACCCCGTGTGGCTAATGGCTAGTTTACTAGACAGTGCAGTTCTAAACCTTCCCTTACCAACTGTTTTGACCAGATACAACGACTACACAGAAATCTAATTGTAATAACTAACATCTGATGTTTAAAATAAGATTTAAGATGGCACATACCTTTTCTTTTAAACAGAAATAGTGGTTCTGATATTTGCTATTGCAAATTGATTCTGCGTTCTGTCTGATTCATAGCTCTGTTTTAAATATATATTAAATATTTAATATTAACATTTAATATTAAAAATATTAAGTAATATTAAATGTTTGCATATCCTTTTTATACGTATCTTTTATTCGTTTCTAGGTCTCCTTGTTAGGATAATAACTTAATTCCTATTGTTTAAGTATGTGCTAATAAAACACGTTCCTTAAATATTCTTAAAACAATAAAATAACTTCAAGGCTTTTTTTTTCTTTTTAAATTGCTGCAGTCTAGTTGTAAAAAATCCCATATTTCTTACTTTAAGCAGGGAGTGCCTTGTAAGTATGTAAAATGTATCTTGCCAGTTTTAAGTGGCAGCATTTAATGGTGCCACATATAGATCGAAAATGCATCGAACTGTTTCAAGGTGAGTTCCAAATGTTCTCCTTCTTCCCAGAATAAGAGAGAAGATGAAGACAATACAGAGTAAGCTATTTCATGCTACAAATTGGAGCCACTCAACAAATAAGGCAATGATTGATGAGACATCTGATGACCACAGTTCTATCTTGTTTTGTTTTTATTTTTGTTTTTTTATTCCCTCTTCTATCAGGTATTCCTGTCCAGAACTTGGATTTCCTTAAACGATTCCACATTCAAAACCTGAGCATTGTAAGCAAAATAAACTATGATAAAAGGATGGGAATTCCATCATTATTGAAGGAATTATATGACAACTTCACAGCAGGAATGTGCATAGATTAGATCATATTTCCAATCCATGTTGACTAATTGGTATCATTATATAATTTTAAACTTAAAGTTTAAAGCTTAAAGTTATATTAAAATTTTATTAAATCCATGAAAACTGAAATTTTCTAATTTAAATCCTTAGGGGAAAAAAACTTTTCTCATATATTCATTAAGTGAAAGAAAATATACTTAGTTGATATTCTCAATTGCTGCATATTCAGAGCAAAAGTGATTAGGTTGTGCTTGTGTCCCCCCAAGTCCACCAACATGGTGCTGAAGATTGTGAGGTCTCCAGGAAGCAGCAGTGTCCAGAGGGGTTCATTACCCCTCTGGAGGAGGAACAGGTATGCTGAGATGCACGGAAAGCCCAGGACATTCCCAGCAGTAACTACTGTCCTCTCTTGACCCTGCCCAAATGGCCCTGCTTTCTGGCTCATAGAAAAACATATCAACAGGAGCGCTAGAAAACCCAAAGAGACACTCTCAGAGTTGGTTCCTAGACCATACAACCTGCTGTAGACTCACTTAAGTGACCAGCCTCCAACCAATAATAAACTAAGCCAAATACTGAGTGAAACCAGTGTGCATTTTATCCGTCTCCACCCCCAGTCCGAGAACAACCTTTATCCCACCATCTGCAATTACCTATAGCACCTGACCCTTAGCTTCTTTGGTGTCCCTGGTGCTAGGTACTTCAGTGACTTGCATTTGTTATTGCCTTTGTATCCCAAAGCCCCACGTGCAAAAAGAGTTCTCGTGGGCGGCTGGGATCCCTCTTCCTTGAACACCATGAAAAAGAGACCCATCAAGGTCTTTGTCAGGCTTCTGTGCTGTGCCCATACTATTTAGTACAACCTGCTGGCCCTGGTTTGTTGTATCCCAGTCACCCTCATTATAAGTACGTGACACCCTTTATTATAACAAAACTTCTGATTATAAGGCATTACCTGAAAGGTTTTATCCAAACTACACCTTCTGAAAAAGAAGGTGAAGCAGTCTTGAAGGGGCTCAGGCCATCCCTAAGCTTCTCGCATTCTGTGAATTCAATTCCACGATCGGGTCTGGAGCCCCTTATGTAAAACCCCCGTTTCTAAATAGACACATAAAAATATTTAAAATATCAGAACTATACAGTTTCTAAGGGAATTTTTTTCCCAAGAAAGAGGAAAATGTCTTTTATCTAAGATAATGAACAAAAACTCTTGACCATTTAAAATATCTGTGCGTTAATGAACTGAAAAGAGCAGTGTTCCTGAGTTCCCACTGAACTCTTGCAATGTACTAACACTTTGATTTCTTTCTCAAAACAGATGGGATTCACAATCTAAAAATATGCCTGTATCGTTACACTGATTATTGGGGCCACCAATTTAATTTAGAAATGCTTCTCTGGTGCTCATCAGCATGGCAGGCACTCAGACTCCTCTGAGGCATTATGAGTAGTTTGGGGGAATGGACCTTTCTGTATACTAAACCTGGCTTCAAGGGTATTCCTAAACTCTGAGCCAGCTGAGCAAGGTCTGAAGGAGCAATCCGAGCTCTGCCTGTGAGCACAGTGCAAATGATATGTAGGTATAATGCTCGTGGAAGGGCTGGGCTTGCTACTTTCTGTCTTTTGGTTTTAAATGATGTACTGAAAGTATGGTCCCGTCTGGGCACTATAGTGCATATCTGTAATCCCAGCTACTTAGGAGGCTAAGGCAGGAGGATTCCAAGTTCAAGGCCAACCTCAGCTTAGTGAGACTCTCTCAAAATAAATTTTAAAAGGGCTAGGAGATTTAGCTCAGTGGTACTCTTGGTTTAATCCCCAGTATGAAAAAAAAGGAAGGAAGAGAAAATGTAATTCCACAGCATTTACACCTAGACTACTACTCAAAGTGACCTAGTAATTAGACTTGTGCAGTTAATCGATCAGAAAAGATTCACAGGGCACTGTATTCATTAAATTACGTGAAGCATTCCCGCCACCCTCTGGGATTCCTTTAGCACAGCTGTGTAGCCCTCTTCATGCCCCCATCTCTTGATCTTGTTCGGGTTTCTTGGTCCTTTCCCCAGTGTATCTTCTGCCCGAAAGATATGAGAAAGAAAAGGGAAAGCAAACTCTAAGTGGTTGACTTTATTTCTTTGTACCCTTTAAAAAGTGTAAAGCCATAAATAGGACGTCCAGCCATTAAATCATTGTCCTTTAATTATCAACTCTCAGCCAAAAATAAAATCATCAATAGACTCTAAATATCACAAATTTATAAGTATTTGTGAAGTGTACGTATAAAAGCCTTGATTGCCTTGGCTTTTGTTATGCCTGGTCCTAGGGATTTTCTTATTCTTTTTCAGCATTTAGATTATTTATGTCACTGTGACATAAATAATCTAAATGCTGTGAGGGATTGCTTCTAGAGCTGGCTTCTCATATAATTGCATTAGTCAACTAAAGGTCTCAGAAGATGTACTAGATGTGATGGTTACTCTTAAAAGAAACTTCTATAATTTCAAAATTTTGTAGGTAAAGATTTACATAAGGATATGTACATCTGTTTTGCCCAATAATGACCTAGAGCAGGAATGTCATTTAAACTAATTTTTGGTGGATATAAAAAACAAAACCAAAAATTAAAATAATTTTTTAAAAGTTTTTATTTGGAGGGGACACATTTTCTCATACTGAGGACTGTTTTGCAGTTCTGATGCTGATCATCTACCCATTTTTTACTTTAAATGAAGCCTTATCTACCAATTTTTCACTGCACTGAAGAGTATACTACAAATAGAAAATCCTTCTCTTACGTGTGTGGACCATGAGGACCAAAATCAGAAATTTAGAGTAGAAATACAGTGTTTGCTTATGATCAAATGGTACCCAGGTCCTGGGTTCAGATATCTCAATGACTATGCTGCCGGGTTCATCTGAAATCCCTGCTTCTGGCTGTCTAAGCAGTCCTTGCTTCACCTCTGTACATAGGATCCTTTAAAAACCAGAATAGTGTTTTACTCTGAGTAGGTATTTATGGAATGAGCCATTATGTAACGCATTAGAATCAGTTAAACATAAATTTTTTTCTCTTTTTATGCACTACTTGACATCAAAAGCAAAAAGAGGTAAGTTGGCTATAAACCTGTAGGTGAACCTTGTTTTCCTTCATAGATTTATTCCTGAAGCTTTTGTTCAATTAAATTTTTATCAATCAAATACTTTCACATTAGGAAGCTTGTAATTGTAAATACTTATTTTTTTTCTTTGAAAAAATGTATAAGCACCTTCTGTAAACTTGGATTTTAAAAATATCTACTCTTTAAACACATTGCTCTTCCTTTAAGTTGTACTTATGCTTTAATTTATTTATGAGAACTTAGGGCATTTTGAAACACTTAGTTTCATTTTGGGTTTCTGAATTGTTTCCCCCCCAAAATGTGGATTACATTGATAAGCATTTCTTTTCTTAAAAGGGGAGGAAAAAAAGCCAAGAAACAAGTGACATTGATGAAAGTCTATAATTTTCAGATCCATGGATTTACAGAAGAGGATGCCTTGAGCCTCTCAGAACATATTCTAGTATGATATTTTTTTTGCAATGATTTTTTTAAAGTGAAGAAAATATTAAATCAGAAAAAATCAAACACATTTCATTGAGTGGTGTCTCATATATTTTTCCGGTCTGGGGTCTAATTTCACAAGTGATCTGTTCAGTGGGTTCTTGGTTGTGGCTTGCTTAATGTCCTTCTCGTTCGTGTCTTTGATGATGAATTCATTCTGCCATTTCAGAGGAGAAGCTGGTCTTCATTTGATACATGCTATTATTGACTTACCAAGAACAGACCACCACACCACCTTGAGTTAACTCTGTGCCGGCTGGCATTGCTCTTGAGAAGGTTATTTGCAAACAAAAAGCTGTGTTTTAAAAGCTGTTTAATTGGTGTAAGAAGAGTGTACTTTTCCCTCTTAGTGCCACTGTACTCAATCCTTCCCAGCCGTTTCCTCCTCCTCGTCTCTCCTGCCGTAGGCTGTTGGTGACACACATGCTCACGGTTTAATTGTAAGCTGTTCAGAAGCACAAAGGTGACTAGACTGCAGGGCACTTTTATATTTCTCTTCTGCAAGATTTGAAATAAAAGTAGACTTTTCTATGAATCCCCATTTGCTTTATTGGCCAGACATATGATATTCATTAATATAGGAAATGGAAAGTTGAGTGAGTTTTTGTCTAATCAATAATCACTACAAAATCTAAAAAATGCTCCCTCTCTTCTTAGCGAGTCATGTTCTAATTCTACATCGTGGAAGATAATTTTAATGCCTGTCACCAAGGTGTGATAAACTAGATGCAGTTGTCACTTACAGGAGACAGAGCCAGATGCTTTTTAAGATTTGTCACCAGGTTTTATCTTTTTATTTTATTTTTTGCATGATCTATATTTTTTTTAAAAATTATGTGTTTCAACAGTTCTTTTTGTTCTCTGAAGGTTATTACTGAATAAACGTAGTATGGAAATTGCTGTTAAACACTGATGTAAAGAGAAGTGTGTGGTGTTATCAATTAGCAGATTACATCCCTGAGAATTTGGAAATGATGCTGTTGTCTTACCTGTGGATTCTTTCAGAGAAACTAATGTGTTAACAGAACATATGATGTGTTTGTCAAAAAGGGATGAGATGGCCAACTCTATGTGTTTGATTAAAAAATGTCAAAGGTTGTTCATACCTACCTATTTTTATTAGTATCAATGTATCGTTAAACTCATCATTAGATATTTTTAAAGATTTCAACTTTTCCTAACTACTATATAAATATTAGTATTTGTGTGTTTCTTGTGTTCTTATTTTTCTTTATCACATATCTATCTCAAGTTGTTCTATTTTTTTCCTATATTCTTTATATACCTGTCTTTTCAATTCATGTGTTTAGGAGTCCAAATAGGACTATATAATGTTCAAGTTGTTACCACAGGGAGAATTTACTTGATGCTTCTTTTCATTAACTTTTTTGTTAATTCATTAACCCATTATTAATCATCTTGTAGATTTAGTGAGGAATAATTCAGTATTAATGTTACTTAACACTTCATAAATAATGAGTTTAAATATTATCTTCAATATTTATGCATCAAAGTCTTACGCTATAATGGCTCCAATTATCAGAAAAGAAAAAATATTATCATTACACTAACTTTAAAAACTTGCCCGGCACTGTGGCACACCCCCCTGATCCCAGCTATTCGGGATGCTAGGGCAGGAGGATAGCAAATGCAAGGCTAGCCTGGGCACTTTAGTGACACCCTCTCTCAAAATAAAAAGGGCTGGGACTATAGCTTCATGTTGATAGAGCACCCCTGACTTCTGTCCCAACACGGGAGGAAAAAAAAAAGAACCCTTTATCAGACAGTGTTTGAAAGATGTTATGATATCAGAAATGTCTGAATTGCAAACTCTCCCTTCAAGTGGATCTCTCAAACATTGATAAAGTCCTAACAATGAACAAATCCAAGGATCCTTTAAGAGACGTGACATCTATGTAAGCAGGTATTTTGAGCCACATGGAAATTCTCTAAACAAACCTCTATGGAGAAACAAAGAATTATGACACAGGGTCCTGCCTGCTGCTGGGGGAGCAGACATACTTTCAGGAAAGCAGTGGTCAAAAGTTGGGCAAGAAGTGCTGAAGGAGATTAGGGGAGCAGAAGTTTCCTTCTGGAGTGATCAGGAATAAAGACTGACGCTGGTTGGCTCTGAACAGTCCGAGAAACCAGGAACACTTCAGATGGATATATAACGATAGCAACAAATGGCTACGGAAATGAGTTAGTTCATCATAGGGTCTGTTTGGGCCTTTCTTGATGGATTGCTGTTAATAGCTTTGTTTCTTAAAGCTGAAAACCCCTAGGTCACGATTCCCCCCCTTCCCTTGTCTCTTGTCTCATCAGTAGACTGCATGTTTTCACAAACATCCTCTCTCTGGTCTTCTTAAGAGCCCTGCAAGACTGATATCTCATGTTCTCACTTATCAAACAAGTGAGGCTTAAAAACTGAGGCTTAACATATTTAAGTCCCTTCTTTAGTGTCACTCAACTATGGTTGGCAGAGCAGTAGTGCAAACTTGTGAGACTCTACAAGTAGGTCCAAAAGTACCTACAAACTGTAGGTGCCATGCCAAAATGGAGATTTGAGAATACAGAATAAAGACAGACAATAAAGGCCACAAGCAGTCATTGCAAAAGCATCATTGGCAAGTAGAGGTGGGATGACTGTGGTTAGCCTATTATCCATAACTGATCTTTGTGTAAAATCCTCACTTAAGACCTGAGTGTATCTGTGAGATTGTCAGTTACCAATTATGGAGAGTGCTTTGTGCTTCAACCACAAACTTTCAGAATTCCTGAGTTTGGGAGACTTGTTTGTAATTACACAAGTTTTCTATCTCCACCTCAGTGTATAGTATATAGAAATTAATATTTTCTACTAATGTAATTACAAATTCTCAAACATAATTCTCAAGTTTAACATTCTATCATTGGTTTAGTTCTCTTAATACCACTAATTTGGACATTTTCTCTTTTTTTCTCTCTAGCATGCTTTTTGCTAAGAAGAAAATCTGCTGAAATTCAAGTGCATATTTTCATTCATAATTTGTACTGCTGGGCTTGTGTATATATCATTTTGCTTTGAGTTCATTTCAATCCTCGGAGAGCTTAGACACTAGAAGAATTTGAGAGAACTGTTGCTGTTTGGGTTTATTTGTACTGCAGAGCACTCTTGGCAGAGTCAGCAGAAGTAATCCCTGCTTCCACTTTGGAGCAAGTACCAAAGGCTCTGTTTGCTCCAGATGCCATTACAAAATACCACAGATAGAGCAACTTAAACAAATAAATTTATTTTTCCCAATTCTGGAGGTTTGAAGTCCAAGTTCAAGGTGCCAGCAGATTTGGTTTCTCTGGAGGCCTCTCTCCTTGGCTTGCAGACGGCCGCCGCCTTGCTGAAGCCTCACGTGGTCTTCCTCTGTGCATGTGCACCCCTGTGTCTCTGTAATCTCCTCTTTACACAAGGACAGGAGTCGGATTGAATTAGGGCCAACTCTACCGGTGTCATTTTAACTTAAATCACCCCACTAGTGACCTCATCTATCCTTTTGAGTTTTTATAAGGATTAAAGAGTCTGCATGCAAAGTACCTGGCCTTGGTATGTTCATATGTAGGTGTGTATACACACATTTACATAGATACACATACATGTGCACGTATGTATACACTATATATATGACTTTATAGATATTATGTTACCATTATTTCTCATTCTTCCTTCTTCCTTCTGCTCTCCTTCTGCCTTTTCTTCCTTTTTCTGTCATTATGCAAGTCTGCATGCCCAGACTTGCAGAAAGAAGTTGGAGATCCTTTTCCCTCCCATCAGGACATAAAAGAAAATGCCTCAATGCTTTGATCATTAACCATGCTGTGTTGATCTTAAGACAGTCCATAACTCTGTCAATTTCCTATCTAGGATCTTTCATAATTAATCTTGCTTTTCTGCTTACTGTTAATTAGTCATCTGTGGAAGGTCTTTAATGAATATTGACTGTTTACTCCAAGTATGTAAGAATTTTGGTCCAAGTGGTATCTATTTGAAAATAGCAGCGAAGTCATATTCTGTGACAGCAATTGTTCAAGGAGATTTAGTAAACTTTTAAAAAAATTCTTTTAGTTGAACATGGACATAATTCCTTTGTTTTACTTATTTACTTTTTATATGGTGCTGAGGATCGAACCCAGTGCCTCACGTGTGCAAGCACTCTGCCACTGAGCCACAACCCTAGCCCCTAAGATTTAGTAAACTTTTAAAAACAGACTTGAAACAGTACACCAAGTTAACAAAGACGACTGAGCATCTCATCAAGAGGCATGTGTGCACTTTGTACCATGAACTTGCATTTCCCCTGCCTATTTTTGAGAATAAGTATGAGTTGTCATTTTCAAAACAAGAGGAAGGCCCACATCCCTTTCCTTTTCATTTTTCTTATTGAAGGAAAGATTAAAAAGTTACAGATGGGGTGGTAGGGGGTGGTAGGGGGTAGGGGGTTGCAGGCCTGTAATCCCAGCGGCTCAGAAGGCTGAGACAGGAGGATTGAAGTTCAGAGCCAGCCTCAGCAACAGTAAGACTCTGAGCAACTCAGTGAGACCCTGTCTCTAAATAAAATACAAAGTATGGCTGGGATGTGGCTCAGTAGTCAAGTGCCCTGAGTTCAATCCTGAAACCCCCTCCCCCAAAAAAGTCATGGACATATGAAAGAGAGAAGAAGAGGTGCCCAGGTAGAACAAAAGCATGGAAGTAAGAGGATCAATACCTAAGTGGACAGAAGATGTGGAAATAGAGTTTTTATACAGTGGAAAAGTAAAAAGTTTCTCTAAATTATAGACTAACAAACTTGATCCTAGACAAGTTTCTAGAAATTGATGGGTTTTATATGCTCAGTTTATAATGGGGATTGCCAAACTCCAACAAGAGTCCATCAAGAATGACTTTTGGGCATGAGGGGTGCAGCCCAGTGGTAGAATCGTTGCCTACCATGTACAAGTCCTTGGGTTCAGTCCCCAGCGCAGAGGGAAGGAAGGATGGAAATGATTTCTGCTAGGCCACCCTTATCCTCTCTCATAAAACCTGGGAAAGTAAAACAATATATCTGAACCTTGGCACATAGCCAATTAGGTATTTTTAAATATTCTTGAGACTAATAGAGAAATCATTTCTTGGTGGTAAGATAATTTTTGATTCACAACTGGTTGAATGACAGGTACAAAGGGTCCAAATCATGGATGTTTATAAAATATGATCTTTACTAGCCAGGTCCTATTATTAGTTGCTAATCTTAGATAAAAATGTCAAAATCAGAGCCGGCGTTGTGGCTCAGTGGTAGAACACTTGCCTAGCATGCATGAGGAACTGAGTGGGTTCAGTCCCTGGCACCACATACAAATAAACATATAAAGGTATTGTGTCCATCTACAATTTAAAAAATAGTTTTTAAAAAAAACCAACAGTTGGGAATTTAGCTCAGTGGCAGAGCGCTTGCCTAGCACATGCAAGGCCCAGGGTTCAGTCCTCAGCCCTGGGAGGAAAAAACTGAAAAAAAAAAAAAATCAAAATTATGATTAGCACATTTTCTGATCTGAGACAAAAACAAAATGGGAGAGGAAGCAAATATGCTGGATGATGGGATAGGTTCCAAAAGTTATTGAGGGGGAAAAGGTGAAAAGTATTAGGGAAACACAAAAAAATTAAAAGAGTATTAATACATTGAAATTTCACACACTCTATGTCTAGGATGGACGAAGCCTGACTTGACAGCACCATTTATAAACAAAGAAACCTCCTTCTGCAGCAGCAGTGGGATGTGAATTCCCAAAAATGCTACAAGGGTTCTGCTGTTTTCATAGAATTGGGATGACAGATGGGACAGGCCTGCCATTCCCCCTCTCTGCTAGTCCTGTCTGACCACACGCAATTCCTTTCTGAACACCTCATTTTCAGAAGGATTTGACATCGTGTCTTATGAGGGAGAACTTGTATGAGGGAAATTCAGAGGACACTAGTTTTCACAGAATGTGGGCAGCATCTGGCAGAGTTTGTGGCCCTGGGGGAAGGAGATGTGGTATGGAAAAGACCTCCTGAGAAGTGGGGGTGCATTAGTTCCAAAGTCAAGAAAACAAGGGGTCAGGGTGAACCATGCTGTGGGGGACTATTTGTTGCAAAGGGCTGCTGCTCCACCTGCCGCAGAGCATCTGGGGACCAGGGCAGCCACCCTGTGGCCCCACTACTTACCTTGGTGGGAATGGTCTCCACAGAAGGCTCTGGTCCATACTCTCCACACCAACGCCCACTGCTGCCCTGTGGGCCAAGGCAGAATCAAAATTTAGTGTTTCTGTCTTCTTCCACATGAGGCTCTCCCTTCATCCAAATGGCCAGTCATTTTCTAAACTGCACTGGAATGTTTAAAAAATAGTAGAAGCCTAAGAGAAAGCCACGTGGCAAGACTTTTTCTGTCTGCCAGCGAAATTTGTTATTTTTCCCCACATCTTTTCAAAAAAATAGGTATCATTCCTGTACACTACATCTTGCTTTGCATTTTGAGGTATTTGATTGCCTGCAAATCAGTTTCTTAACTGGGGAAGTTCTTACATTTCTTTGATTCTATGACATGATATTTTCTGGAAGTAGCTGACAATGAGTTGAGAAGCAAGAAGAGTAGTGAATGAAAAATAGTCTGTAGCATTAAAAAGTCTAAATTTGTCATGCATGGCAGTGCATACAGCTACTCTGGAGGCTGAGGCAGAAGGATCACAATTTAGAGGCCAGCCTCAGCAATTTAGTGAGACCCTGTCTCATTTAAAAAAAAAAAAAAAAAGGGATAGGGATGTAACTCAGTGGTAAAGCACTTCTGGGTTCAATCCCCAGTACCAATAAATAAATAAATAAATAAATAAAAACTAAAAAAGAGTCTAAATTTAAATTCTCAGTATGCTACTTCCTGGCTATGTGACCCTGGATACAGAGTGGTTAGTGATTAATCAGTGGAAGTTTGCAGACCACCTACTGTGATGCCAAGCTCTGGGCTTGTTTTCTGGTGGAAGAGAAAGAAAATAGCTGAGCATAGTGACACACGCCTGTAATTCTAACTACTCCAGAGATGTTGAGATAGAAGGATTGCAAGTTTGAGGCCAGCCTAGGCCTCAAATAAAGTCTCATAATAAAAATAAAAAGGACTGGGGATGTAGCCCAGTAATAAAGCACCCCTGTGTTCAATCTTCAGTACCAGTAAATAAATAAGAAAAAAACGGATGCAATATACATACGTAGAAAATATTTCCCTTATTATGGGAATAGTGACAATGAAAACTCCAGATTTTGCTAAGACTTAAAACAGATGACTAATGTAAAGTTTGTAGGAAAGATTACAACAGTTGACTCAGCAAATATTTTCCTCCTTCCCTTGTTTTCTATCTGTCTCTCTCCTTTTTCCGGGTCCAGGGGATGATCCCAGGGCTTCCCTCAGGCTAAGCGCACTCTCACTGAGAGACATATCTCTTTTCTGCCTTCCTTCCTACTTGAGTCTTTTGTTTATGAGGAATGTCACATGAGAATACTCTTCCTGTGCTTATCAAGATCTAGATGCTTTTCCCTTTAACTTTTCTTATTCACCCTGTATAATAGTTATCCTGGAAGCACAATCTCTTTAAAATATACTGTGATTTTTCTCAGGTCTATGAGTGATAACTTACAATGTTATCCATTTCAGTTCTAGTAAACACTAATTTTATAATGAAGTGACCATGAACAGCGTGTGGTTGCTGTCAAGTATCTGTTAGGTATAAGTTCAGATGTCACATCTGCAGGAGGCATTCCCTGACCACTTAGATTCAGTTCAGTTAGTGCTAGGCATGGTGGCATGTGCCTCTAATCCCAGAGGCTCTGGAGGCTGAGGAAGGAGGATCCTAAGTTCAAAGCCAGGCCCAGCAATTTAGTGAGACCCCAAGAAACTCAGTTAGACCCTGCCTCTAAATAAAATATAAAAGGGGCTGGGGATGTGTCTCAGTGATAAAGCACTCCTGGGTTCAATCCCTGGTACCAAACCAAACAAAAACTGATTTCGTTTAGTTGGTTAGATTAAATCTGATTTAATTTAGCTAAAGTTAGTCTCTATAATACTCTATGCTACTGCCATCATGGGAGATAGCTACAGGTTCAGCTCAGCCTTTGGATCATATAATCACACATTCAAAGCCTTTTCCCTACCTCTTAGTGGATTTGCCAAGTTGCTTAAGTCTCCCTTTCCTCATCTGCAAATTGAATGAATAAAACAAGGTTCAAGGAGAATGTGCATATTAAGTGCCTGCACAGTGCCTGACACATGGCAAAGCCATGAATAAGTGCGGGATGCTGTTACCATCATCACCATCACCATCACCACCATTTCACTTACTGTGATCGCTCATGGAATATGTTTGTCTTCCTCCACCAAGCAGCGACTGTAGCTTCTCTGTTTGCCTTTTGTTCCCACTGCCTAACACAGTTTCTGACACATACTTGGAGCTGAGTGACTTGACTGTTGAACGGTTGAGACAATCCTGGTGGCCAAACAACAGCAGTGGCTGCAGGGGGATCCGCAGTGCCTGCTGCATAAGCCACATCATTGTCATCTTTTATGCCCTCAAAGGAAATGAGATTCAGCCTAGTTCCTTCTCAAGCCTGCCAAAGGAGGTCCTCCTCAGAGCAGGGAAGGTCGTGGGGAGCCCACAGGATCTCAGCTAGAAGGGACTGTCTCCCTCCTCCAGCCTGCCCTCTTCATCTTACCCAGTACATGCATGTTGAGACAGAGCTGAGCTCAGCTGGGCTGGATGTGAGCCCAGCTGGAGGTCCTTAGACCAGAGATTTAGAAGACTATTGAGTCACATCATTGTAGATAACTTTAAAATTTTTTCATCTGTCATCAACTTATCTGTGGAATTTGACTTTTACTTTCTAAGGCTAGCACTCAGCGAAGTCCTCATAAATAATAAATGTAAAATAATAATTAGCCAGAGGTGTTACTTCTAAAGAAGGAAAAATGATGTTTACTACAAATGTAAAGAATAACTACCACGTATTAAAATAGTCCACTAGGGGAGAGCATTGTGGTCCTGATTACCTTCCTTCTAAACTCTATCACCAAAGTATATTTGGAATGAATAACAATACATGACTTATTGCAAAAAAAAAAAGTATTTCTAATATATGTAAGATATGAAATATTTAACATTTTAATACTCCAATCAATTCTAGTATTGTCATTCCACAGAGATAGTACTCTGCTTTAGAACAACTTCGTTAATATCTCCCTCCCAATATTTAAACAGGGATTCCAGAGTGATTTTGTCTTTACATCCATTGCATTTACCCAAATATACCACAGGAGGGCAACACACACCTGGTTAACTTCAAAAGTGCACAGACCTGTCCTCAAGTACAGTAGCTGTCTAAGCCAGGCATGGTGGTACATCCTATGTCCCAGCACTTGGGAGTATGAGGCAGGATAATTGCTTGAGTCCAGGAATTTGAGACTATCCTAGGCAACATAGAAAGACACTCTCAAAAATATCAAACCAACCAACCAAAAAAAAAAAAAAGTGACTAAATTAGTCCAAGACGTGCCTAAATTGCAAGCCAGATAGAAAAGCTATTAGAAAAGACAAAAGGAGCAAAGATTTAAAAAAATTTAAAAAAGGAATGTATTCCTAAGACTCTGAGTTTCTACAAAAGGGAATCATTGAAGCTAGTAGGGTCCCTTCAGTAATAATGTTCTCTTAAATGAACTAAAGTCAAGACTACCTTACACTGTACTCTGTGTGGTACAGTTTCAGTGTATTTCCAAAGTCTTTCATAAAAGCATCAACAATTATCATGATTTTGGATATTCCTTAGCTATGTAGAGAATATACTGGCTTTAGAAAAAGTGATACTTAGGTACACATTTTTAAATATACATGTCATTCATTCAAGACAGTAAATCCAGAATTTGTGTTAATTGGGCTTAAATGTTATCTACGTAAATATCGAGGAAGCAGTTTGCAAAACAAATACATAACTGAATCAGTTACCAAGAGAAAGTGCTTCAAATTTTCAAGAAGAGTTTTTAAGTCTAACTCCAATTTTAAATTATGTGCAAAAGTATTTTTGCATAAATATAATGTATGAATTTCTAACTAGATTCTTGGGTGATTCTAGTACAGACTGATTTTTGATTTTTTAAACACCAGGCACATAGTCTTCCTTGAAGTGGATTGGCTATAACATGGACTCTACTAGCTATCACTTTGTTAACCTAGTTTGAGTCATATTATATGGCTTCAAAATGATAAAAACAAGGGGCTGGGGATGTGGCTCAAGCGGTAGCGCGCTCGCCAGGCATGTGTGCAGCCCAGGTTCAATCCTCAGCACCACATACCAACAAAGATGTTGCATCTGCCGAAAACTAAAAAATAAAATATTAAAATTCTCTTTCTCTTTCTCTCTCTCTCTCTTTAAAAAAATGATAAAAACAAAACAAAGAATGGAGATCCCCTTAATTCAATTTAGCTTTCTTCATAAGCTCAAGTTACTAACAATTTGCTATACAATAAACAGGAAGATTTCTGCTAACAATTCTCATTTTCAATATATAAAAATCAATCTTCAGGAAACTAAGGATGATTTTCTTATCCAACATCCTTGTATTAATTATGGAAAGGGTTTTATTACATGCCTTTCTCCATGTACCTGTAGGATTGACAATATGTCTACATGTCCTGACAATATGCTCAGTTATCTCAATACATTCCATTTTAGAATAGCAGATGTGTGTGCTACGCAAGTAACCACCACTACATTCAAGTTCAGAACTTGAAGATCTTTTATTAATAGCTCCTTCCTTTTTAAGAGGTAGCAAAATACCAAATATGAATGACTGCATGTGTCCTAATGTACTTGAAAAGTCTTGCTACTAATTTTGTCACTAATTTTTTAATACTGTATTTGATTTTTTTAAAAAAAGTATGTCTTCTCTATTGGCATCATTCAGGAAAAAAAACCTGCTTAATCAAGCTGTTTCTGTGTGAATGCACATTCCTCACTAAATCTCAGGCAGCTGCTTTAGTTACTGTTACTAACACCTTGCTCTGTCATCTCTTTGTATACATGTCTAATTTATCAGTTTCTTGTAGATTGTCAGCAGCCTGCTGCCTCCGTACCGCCACAGTGCTCACAACTAGCCGGGAGGCAAGACTGCCCAACTGTCAGGTAAATTCACACGTCCTTTATCTTCCCACCCAGCTGCATGTCAGATCCCTAGGTGTCCCCCCAACTCCCCTTCCCAATTCCATAACTACCTATACATAATTATATTTTGCTATGAATTATTTCATATATGGGCTACATGAATATGGTTTGCATACCTGAAGTCCATATGCTCCCAACGAGAATGCAAGAGAGCTTGCATGTGTGTCACCAGCCATTAGCTGGGAGACTAAAGGCTGCCTCAGCTCCCTAAATAAATACTTGGATTAGTATTTCAAGTATTTGAATTAGTAGTTTCAATGCTTTCCAAAATATAAAACCTGGAACTGTTAGAATGTTTGTCCTACTTTTTCTTCTGCTTATCTTTTGTCCTTCAAATGCATTTCTCAGGCAAATCAACAGGAAGAATACAGAAACTAGATATGAAACATGTCTAATGTCTATTCCAGGACAGCTTTATAAAAAGTGTTTCTATTTTCTGTCTGCTCGGTGCTCTCATCAAAACTAAGTTTGAAAGCTGTTGAAAAACCTTATAATCGACATTCAAAAAAGGGTATCTGTGGTGAGAGTCCCTTTACATGAGATTAACTGAAGAAATTTAAAGGCAAGTTTGCACACTCCCTGGACACTGAACTGGAGAGTTTGCTGACAGTTCCTATTCCAGATGAAAGCTTTCCATATCAGTCACAAGTTGACCTCCCCCCAGGGAGGACTTGCACACAGCATCACAGTGTCCGCCAGGACCGCCTCATCTCCAAGGAATACTTCATCTCCAGTTACCTACCTGGCCTTGTTGGGCCAAGCTTTTGTAGTCTGGCTGAGTCTTTATGGTCTGCTGATTGGTGTGTTTTAATGTATCTGTTGCTCTTCTGCCAGGGGAAGGCTTCTTTTGATTAGAGGCTGGCCCAAACACATCTCCATGCATGTCTGAGGAATAGATATCACTGACAAGGTCACATCTTGGGGGAGTTGGGCAGCTACAAAGACAAACACAGTAGCAGCCAAAGCCCAAATATGGTGTGGGCTCTGAGACAGTTGCACTGCCAGCTGTATAAGTGGAACCTAGAGTTAGAGATCAGGGTATTATTAAAGAGTCACTATCCAGGGTCTTTCAATTGATATCTCCTGCTCAGCTATTCCACAAGTTCCAGCAATAGAGCTTTATGTTTTTGTTGTTGTTGTTGTTAGGTTCTTTGCTAATATACTAATGCCATTTAATACAAGCAGTCAACACTAGAGTAATTTGCATTATGTGAGTGATTGAATATAAGTACAAATGTTCCAATCCATCTCAGTGGGATTCTACAGTCCAGCTTCCACTCTCACTCTGGACACTGCTAGACACATAACATATGTTCAGTAAATATCGATCATATGAATGAGTGAATGAGCTCTAGATTAGGTAGCCTGGGTTTGAATCCCATCTCTAACACCAAATCTTGGAAGTTTCTTCTTCAACTCAGATTCTATATCTTCATAAAGTGAGGAAGAATAGATATTGGGGAAATTTAGTGAGATTTGGCATGTTGTTTCCACTCAATCTTTATTATCAATACTAACTTTGTACCTAACTCACCCTCAAGAAAAAGATCTGCAGTCCCTTTCATAGCCTGTCTAATTTGCTTGGACACAGAGTAGGGAAACGTATTGTTTTAAGTGTTTCAATGAGATAGGAAACAGAAAGGTTGGGAGGAAATGTTTTTAACTCTAATTTTATTTTACTTTTTTTTTTTTTTTTGAAGAAAGGGTTTGAATAAATGGTTCTGTGACCCAGTTCCATTTTCTTTTGAGATTACTGAATGTAGGGTATTTGCTACCTCCATTGGGATGATTTTCTTGGAAAAAAATTTTAAAAAAGGAAAAATTTAATGAATTACAAATGTTTCAGTTTCTGCCCACATGAATACAGCATGGTCCAGTCAGGGCTTCGTCCATTCCTCACTGTGGTTTACACAGAGAAATGATTGAAAGTGTGGTGTATTCCTGGAATCCCAGGCACTTGGGAGGCTGAGGCAAGAGGGTCACAAGTTCCAGGCCAGCCTCAGCCATTTAGCAAGACTGCCCCAAAATAAATAATAAAAAGGGCTGGGGATATAGTTTAGTGGCAGAGCCTTGGGTTCAATCCCTGGTCCTGACAAAAAAGAAAGAGAGATGATTAAACATCTATGGACTGGAAAAGACTGACTTGTTTGCAGAGTTGCGAGATTGTGACTGGCTCCTTTCCTGCCCGCATCCACTGCTAACTGGATGGAAGTTAAAGCCTTCACTCCCCTTCCACTCCTTCCTCACAGAAAAGGTTAACACACAGCCAACATTAGATTTCATATTGCATTCCAGACAAGGGTTAAGTTCTTCACAGGTATTAATCATTACACCTCACTTGTAAGGTAAGCACAGCTATCATTCCCATTTTTAAATGAGGAAATTGAGGTCAGAGTGTGTCGGATGACTTGTCCAGAGTCATGCATCTCGAACACAACTGAGCCCAGTGATCCAAAGCCCATCCTACTGCCCTGACTGTAGACACTGCTCTGCAGAGGACAGGACCCCTCCCTCACTTTACTTACAAGAGGAGGAGCAAGAGTATTTTATTATCCACATAGACTCTTTTTCAAAAGAGATGTTTGTTTAATGAGACAATGAGAAAATTTGTTACAAATGTTGAGTGATTTCTGATTAGATGTTCTCTGTTTCTCATTTTGAAAAAAAATTGCAGGGGGCTGGGGTTGTAGTTCAGTGGTAGAACGTTTATCTCACACAAATTATCTTATCTTTAAATAAGATAAAAATATTGTGCCCATCCACAACTAAAAACAATTTTTTTTTTTTTACTTCCGTCACTTTATACATTTACTGTTTAAACATATAGAGGTGTTTGGTATTCAGACCATCTCTACTTCTTTCAAATAGTTATTTTCTTGGAAAAGGAAAAAGAAAAAAAGCTTTCCGAAGATAATATCCACCTTTATGACATAGTAATAGTTTCTAAGTTTACTATTTACAACATGATCTTCAAGACCAGTGGAGGGAAGGGAGCTGCAGGTGGGGAGAGAAGGGGAAGGAGAGGTACTGGGGTCTGAATAAGAACAAGATATAGTCCATGCTTGTATAATTATGTTGAAATGGATTCTACTGTCATGTATAACTAAAAAGAACCAATAAAAATGTTTTTAAAGAATAATTTCTTAGGCTGGAAACCAATAGTATGTTCCTTAAAGGCTATTATACATAATATGCAGTAAGAGTGGATTTCATGCAAATTTGTAATAGTAATACTATTAAGTTGTTTTTAACTCTTGCTTTATGTAAAAAGTCTGAAATAATGAAAATAATCTTAAGTCATCACAAATGATATTATGTCAAGGTGCAGGGCCAAGTGAACTGTAACCTACACTCAATGTATTGCCACACAGGACAGCCAGCCTTGCAGAAATACTTGCCCTCCTTTATCAAAGAGAGTATTGAATTACACAAGTCTTCAAAAATGCATTCTTCTTGCACAATGTGACTGCAATCCTTGCTATTATTTACATTGCATAACATATTAATTCCCTCAGAAGGAATCAGTCCTAACTCATGCAGATTTGCAGATTTACAGAAAGAAACCGTTAGGTCTGTGGGAAAATCTGTTTGATTTAGCAGTAACCTGCTGTTTCCCAACCATCTGACTGACCCTCTGAGAATGTCAATCTTGCCATGAATTATTTTCTTCCTTTTAAAATAATTTTTAATTGATAAATAATACCATCCACTCAGTTCTTTTGATGGTGTTCCAGTTCTCCTGTATTTACCTACCACACATTTTTAAAATATGTAGGATAATAACTTTTACCATTGGTTCTAACCAGCACAGAACATGAATCTTCTTTTAAACTAAATGTACAAGTGCAAAGAGCTTAGGAAGTAAAGGTAACTTCAAGCAGACTAGAAATTTTGTGTAATTATGATTTTGTATTAAAATTCAAGATAGATATATTTGAATGATAATTTCAGTACCAAAGTTTAGAATGTATTTATTTAATACTAATTTTAAATTATTTCAATGATATTAGCTTTAAAAAGTATTTAAGTTAGGGCTGGGGATGTGGCTTAATGGTTGAGTGCTTGCCTAGCATGTGTGAGGTACTGGGTTCCATCCTCAGCACTATATAAAAATAAATAAATAAAATAAAGGATTAATCCATTTTTTTTAAAAAAAAGCATTTAAATTAATAAATAATAATAATAACAAACTTTGAATAGTTCTCTCAAACATTTCTGATAGGAATGAATTGTATGGTATTGAATTTCATAATATATGGGGAAATAGTAGTTTTAGAAAAATATCCATCTTAGCTGGATTTTGTGGTGTGTGCCTATAATTCCAGCTACTTTCGATACTGAGACAGGAGGACTGCTTGAGCCCAGGAGTACAAGACCAGCCTGGGCAACACAGCAATAACCCTCAACAAAAAATAAAGAGAAAAATCCCCACAATGCCCTTTCCCCTCTGCTAGCCACATTTTAAAAGATCTGAACCCAAATACTTAGGTTTCACTCTAGGCAATTCAGTTATTTTACTTCCTCATTCTTCAAGATTACTCAAGACCTTGATGAGCCTGAGTTGTTTAAATTGGAAGCTCTCAGAGGTGATAGTCTATCTCTATCATTTACTTAACAAATGGAAAATGTCATAAAACTCTTCAGTTTTTTGTTTTTGCATCACTGTGCTAAAGCAGGTGGGGGAACTCCTAGTGAACTGGCCTTCCACGGGTCAATTAATTTTCCCATTGAATCCAGATTTCACCAGAGAACAATAGAATCCTCTCAACTCTTAAGGCCTTGGTCCAACATCCAGCACCACCTAAATCAGTAGAGAGAGCCAGGCCAGCAACTTGGGAGGCTAAGACAGGAGGATCACAAGGTTGAGTTCAGCCTGGGCAACTTAGTGAGACCCTGTCCCAAAAAAATAAATAGGGCCAGTAATGTAGCTTTGTGATAGAGCACCCCTGGGTTCAATCCCTGTACTGCAAAAACAAACCAACCAAATTACTGGAGCAGGCACTTATAAGAAATGCAGAATCTCAGGTCCTACCCAGATCTACTAAATCAGAATCTACCAAAATTGCTAGGCAATTTGTATGCTTTACTGAAGTTGAAAAGAAGTGACTTTGGGGCCAGAGTTCACATGCAATTTCCCTAACATGTTTTTCCCCCCCTTTCTTTTATTATTATTATTATTATTACTATTATTGCCTTGTTTTGAAAGCCACAGGTGACTTGTCATGTTTTGAATTTAAACTATTTTCTGTGCAAAATTTCTGATCATGTTTTTAAAATGTATGTGAAAGCAATTGATCTGACCCTCATGGTCTGCCTGGCCCCTCGGTGCGTTTCCTGCTGACCAGCTTTTTCTCGTTTTCAGTCCTGACGTAGCTCTCCCTGAGGAGCAGCCACATTCCAGCTCGCCCTGCGCCCCTCTCCACTGTCTCTCCAAGCCTCCTTACCCCTAGTCTCCAGCTCCTGTGGAGGAACATCTGGGCTGAAGATTCTGTAGCCACTCGCAGGATACTGCCCAAGCCCCGGCGGGGATGTCCTTCCCAGCGGTTCGCTGTACAATTGGGTTAATGTTCATCGTTTTGGAAGAGAGAAAATTGAGAAGAATGATAAAAAGCACAGACCCCGGTGTGATCAAACGTTTTATGGTTCCTCTGAGTCGCTGATAAACTTCTCCAATCCAATGGCTACAGTTCAGTTAAATTTCAAAAATAAAAAGAAACATGAAATATGCATCTCAGATGGCTGGCTTACCTCGATAGCATAAGAGAGACCTAAGACGATGTAAAATACATATATTGTAAAATCATCTTTCCTCATGCTCCAAATTTAGCTATAGAAGTTGATTCTGATATTTTTCGGTCATTGATATTTATTTTGTACTTTATTTGCTACATGATTTATGTCTGTAAAAATAATATCTGTGAGAGGTGAATTTAATGCATTTATTTTCAAAGAAGCATAATTTGCTCAGTTACATATGAGTTTTAATTGAGTTTGAAATCTGGACTTGGCCAGATTGTGGTCGTTTTCCTTGCACAAAATGATAAATGTGGTGCATCAGAATGTTAACAATAACTGTATTTTGCTGCTACACTGATTATTTATGCACTTATTTTCTAATCTGTAGCTCATTAACTGCTGGTTGTTTTTTTTTTTTAAACTAGATTTCTTCACTGGACATTATTAAGTAAATCTAAGAAAGAGACTAAATTTTGTTTCATTGACTTATTCAAGTTTTGATGGCATCTTCAATTTTTTAAAATTGCGGTTGAGTAGATGTATTGGTGCTGCTTCTTTGTACATGTGTACGTGTGTGATGACGTTATAGAAGGCTTAAACAACCTGAAAGGAAAAAAAAATGATGTGTTTATTAAATGACCAGAACTTTTTTTTTAAAACTTTTTCCAAATTCAGGGTCCTACTATGGGTCTTTCCTGCTAAAAGGTATCAAGAACAAAGGAGAAAATATATACATACATAGATGTAAGGTAGCTTTGGCTAGTTAATTTACCAGAAAGTGTTCAGATTTTGATTAAAATTGTATGTTTTGTTGTTGTTAGGTTTTTTCATAATGAATCTTCCTTGCCAAAAAACAAATAGATAATAAACCTTAGCTCATTGTCTACTTTTGACAAACACTCAGGTGCCTACAGTCATTATATTATATTGAGATAAGACATGTTCCTAGTTCATTTACAGATTCTGCTAGGTAACTTTTATGACTTGATTTAAGGCAGTGGATTTTCACAGCAAAATTTATTTTGCACATAATCTGACAAACAAGGAAACAGCTAATTGAGCTGAAAGGTCTAACACTAGGGCTCCTTAACTCTCAAGTGCTGCCCACACAACTGCTCCTAGCCCTGATTCCTTGTCTTTGTCAGGTAGCCTTAACTAATTTACAACCATAAGGGTTTCACCTTTTCATGTAACTTCTCTTCAGAACGGACACAGTCCAGCTGTTAACATGAAGGACAGATAACGGTGCGGGACACTAGCAGTGAAGGTTTAGGAGCTTATCGAGTGGAAGTGGGTGGGTACATTCATGGAGGGGTCCATCCAAGGCCCACCTGTCAGTCATTAAGCACATTGCAGGAGCCTCTGTCAGTCATTTGCCTGATAAGTAGTGGTCATTATTACCAAAGCAACCAGGAGGTTTTGTGCTCCTTCTCTAAGTGCTATTTTCAACAGTCGTTTCTTATGCAACTTGGGGTAAATAGTCGAAATCTTCACCAAAAGAGAGATTCAGGTTCAAGTACAGAAACAAAACAGATCTTCATGAAAGCCCTAGTCACAGTCACCTAACATGCTCCATCCTACCCGTGTTCCCTTGCTGTTTCATCTGCTTGCTACCAGGATTAGTGAGACAGTGTGGATTTTATTAGAGTGATTCAAGAATGCTTGCCCCGCCTCCACACACACTTTTCCTTTTTCAAGCATCATGTGTTTGGACCTGAAAAGTGGCATAGCTGCTAAGTTGACTTTGTGCGAGAGAAAACATGCCTTTTTTAACGAGTACCTCAGAACGTCTTTCTGTTTGTCTCATGGATTTTGTCTGGTGAGATGGGAACTCAGCCGTCGATCTTGGTTCTGTGTAACCACACAACTGTCCTGTTACCAGGGCTGCATTCATTTTTATTCCCTTATTCTAGATTTAGGTCCCAGGGAAAAATGAGTCATATACAGAACATTTATTTCTTCAAATATGAAACCTATCAAAAACTAGTTTTATTTCAGTTCTTTATCCAAATAGAGTGGAAAATGCTTGTTTTGAAGTCTTAACTACAAAATACTAATTTTAGTGGAACTTTGTCAAGAAGATTTAGAAACTTGGAAATAAATTTCTCACTTTCAGCACAAAATTAAGTGGTAGTTCCTAAGCAGTAAGAGAGAATACCATGTATTTACAATGTGGCATTAGTTGGTATAGTTTAAATTGAGCCATATTTATATTTATTTATAGGCATTTTAAATGAATAAACATGTGTAGTGTTGGTAAGAATTAATACTTGTAAAGATAATACCAGGATCCAAAAGGAAACTGTAAAAGTGAAGAACTAGTGAAAACCCAAAAGGATGAACCTTACTAATTGAAGACATGTTTGGGGAGGAAAACTAAATTGAAAAAATACACTAAAGATACTGGCTAAGTGTTGTAAACACAATGAGCAAAGATGAAAGAAATCTAACAGGAGTGTTTAGTAGAATAACCAAGTAGAAGTTTTGTTTCGATTTGGTTTTTGGCTTTGATGAGATGGGGTCTCTGCTCTTCAGCTGGTTTTGAACTCCTGGCCCAAGTAATTTTTTCAAAAAGGAAGCACAATTACAATGCTGAAAAGAATAGTGTTAGTATGCAGAAATGCTTTCTTACTAAAGATTTTTTCTTAACTAAAAAATATCAGTAAAATTAAAAGGAGCAATAAATTGCCTTTGGCCTAAGTGCTCAGGGGCATAAAAAACCTTGGATACTTTCCCATCAACTCACATTTTATCAGACTCCTTTCATGTATACAGTTCTGGATTCCAAAAAAGGGACTTTGGGGAACTTTGCAAAAACAGAAAATTCTTAAACAGTTAAGACTTAGATATACTTTATGTAGCTCAAGGAGAGCATGTACAACAGTGATCTTCAAGAAAAGAGAAATTTTAGCAAGTGATAGATATCAGTAAGGCTAGAATAAGAAATTCTTCAGTGTGAAAGATTTATACTAATTCTAGGAAGAAGGATTTTACAATGGAAAATTCATCACTGGAATTGATAATCATAAAAAAGATATGTTTTTTTAAAGTTAATATTGTTGGAGATCTAGAGAGCGTTAAGTGGCAAAATATCTTAAAATATCTTACAATAATGTGTTATCATTGTAGGAGGCTATAATCCCATGAATCTTTTATTTTTTTAAAATACATTAAAGTTTTACTGATAGTCATAAAGTATTTAATTCCTTGAAATAAGATAGTAATCTTACTTTCTCCAAGATATTTGGCTTAAAAAATTTTTGTTGGTATTAATTTTCCTCCCAGCTATATTTCATAATATCTTTAAAGTTATCTAGAATGTAGCAGTTTTGCCACAAAAAGCCTCAATTTTTGGAATCTAAAAAACAAATGTCCTCAGGAATACTTCAGAAAGAAAAGGTATGTGATCCCTTAGGGGAAACAAATACCTCTTGAATTTTATCTTTATTTAAAAGGATCTTCAAGCTTTTCTTATCCTATGGAAATACAACAGATAAATCCTGCTATTTTGAAAATACTGAAACAGTGGTCCAACAAATAGCCAAGATGTGGGAATTTCCTGATTAAAAAAAAATAAATTAAATAAAATCCTCTCCAGTTCTTAAGTGGAGATCACAAAACAAGAAAATGAAGGAATAAAATATATTTTCTACTGAAATAAGAATGTCACATTTCATTGTCATGCTCCAGTCAGCCAAAAGATATAATTGCATCTCTGAGAAAGAAATCAGAAGAAGCTAATAGGTTTTCAGGAAGGAACAGTACTGGTTCAACCCAGGGATGCCACAAATACATTGATATTGTAGCTAGACCTAGATTTGAGAGAAACTCTTGGGGTGAAGTTTCCATTTTTAAAAGTTCACTCGCTGGTTGTTTGTTGTTGTTGTTTATAAATCAGAATGATTTAAAATAATTCTGTATTTAAGATCACAAAAATTTTATAGTAGTATGTTTTCAAATAAAGGGAACATAATTTTCCAGAAAGCCATCAAACTGGAGTCATGATAGGTAGCATGATCAGTGCTGCTACTGAAAAATCATTTTTTACCTTAAAATCAATTTGTGTTGACATAATGAGAACAAGCTTACTCCCGAGTGACTTCTTCCATCCTCTGTAATAATGCTCCCAGATGATTTTGTCTGAAATTATTATTATTATTATTTTTATTGTGTGTGGTGCTGGAGATTGAACCCAGGGCCTCGTGCATGCAAGGCAAACACTCTACCAACTAAGCTATATCCCCAGCCCAATTTCATCTTTATTTTGATGCCAACATTACTACCATAGTTCCGGATGTATTGCATTTGTAGCCTAGCTCTGTTAACACCTGAAAGACTTCATCTAGACATCTCTTTCATCCTATTACTCAAAGTGTATTTGAAAGAGATATTTAGTGCTAAGGTATGTTCCCCAGCTGAAAATTTTCTACAAATGGTGTTCTGTTAAAAAAAAAAAAAAAAAAAGAGGAGAAGAAATAAACTGCTGTTAGTGTAAGGCAAGGGCGCATAGAGGTACACAGTGTAAGATGTTTGCATGAGATAGTTCACACCGTGTAAGCCTTCCCATATCCATGATTTGAACACTCTAGAAGTCTTATTGCTCCTACGATTTCCCCATTAGGAATGTAAAGAGATTGCCACCTGTACCTGGTCTCCTTTCCATATTGAAATGCATGGCTCTACTCTTTAATGTAGTTTTATCCCTTTCCTCTGGAGTTATTTAAATTTTGCCCTATTTAATCTGAAGCCTGGATAAACTGCAGATCCAGATTAATTCTGAGATTGACTTTTAATTGCTGTACAACATGTGTTGAGAATTTATTTTTATTTTAACTTTTCTTCCTTTCAGAATTATTCTCTGGTAATCATGACTCTAATCAAAACACTGAGAAGTAAACTTGTGTGTTGACTTTTTTTTTTTTTTTAGTGTGAGTGTATGCCTTTCTTTTTTAAAAAAAAAATCACTTTGGTTGACTGGGGTTGTGGCTTAGCAGTAGAGCGCTTGCCTAGCACAGGTGAGGCCCTGGGTTCAATCCCCAACACCACATAAAAATAAATAAATAAAGATATTGTGTCCGACTACCATTAAAAAATAAATATTAAAAAAAATGAATGCCATTGGAATTTTAAAAATATCACTTTAAAACGAAGATCAGAGACCTATAAAGTAAAAGGATATATCATCACTATGTTAAAAAATCATTATTTGGTGACAATGAAGACACAGAGTGAATGTTGGATTCATAGATATGGTTGCATAGCAAGTCATAGAGAAAATGCATCGTTTTAACATTGTCACCACAGAATTTTTAAGCTCAATGGTTTGACTGTTAGAGTCAACAATTCTTTAGAAATCTTCTATGACATTTTTGTAATCTACTCAGTGTTTTTATTTGTATGATTACGTATATACAGTGAACCAAACATGATTCCTACATTGTATTTCTTTCCAGTATTTACATTTGTGTCATGCGTGGCCAACCCTGATTTGTACACTGTCTGATTATTGTTGTAGCCATTTAGCTTTCTCCTACATTTAATTACAGTTTCTTATTTATGCCTTTTGGGGTTAAATGATGTGAAAGTGTTCCACCTAATAACACCATATGGAAACATGACTAAATGACTGATCTAAGGAACTTCTGTTTGCTAATTATTTTTAAAAATTCAAATTTCAAAGGAAACATTCTCAGACACATGCATTTGTTCTTAATTAGAAAAAACAATCCTTATGTATTTATTATTGCTTGTCCTTTTTATTTTTTTATTGTAGACAATCTTAAGTGAATGTCTCATGGGAGAATTCCTACACCCTGTGCTTGTTTTCGTGTAATTGATCACACACTCAATGGTTGGGAAAGGCACTCCGATGCTAAGAAAATAACCAGAAGCCGATATATCGATTCTTATACCTTGGTTTATGTTAATGACTGAATATTGTGTAATGCATAACTTTTTCCAGTAAATAAACTGGTTACCTTTTGTTCATTTCATCAGTACTCTGTTTTTAATCAGTCTAGCATTTTTTTCTGTATCATTTTGATTTATAATTACAAAAAATATAGGAATTTGATCTATATATTTATTCAAAGAACTTATTGAAACTAAAAACTGAATGGTTTGCTTTAACATTTCTGTACATTCCTGTTAAATAACGTGTATAACTTTGCCCATCCTCTGTATTTACCATCTCTCCGACTTGTAGTTGTTCCTAAAAGGGTATTTTGGCAGGAAAATACACTTAGCTAAATTCAGCTAGAAATGTACCAACACTAAGAAGATGCCTGTTCTTTAAAAAAAAGAAAAGAAAAAAGAAACATTATTTTAATGACAGAAGAATGAAGGTTTGGGTTTTTTTGGGGGAAGGAGTTGCTTGTTTATATATATATATATATATATATATATATATATTTAATATAAATTTATATATATATAGTGATACTAGGGATTGAATCCAGGATACTCTACCACTGAACTACATCCCCAGACCTTTTCATTTTATGTTATTTTGAGACCAGGTGTTGCTAAGTTGCCCAGACTGCCTCAGCCTCCCAAGTTGCTGGGATTACAGCCATGTACCACTGCACCCAGCAAAAACGAAACTTACATTCTTTCTTTTTAGAGATAATTATTTGTTCTCCTACATGAAAGAAAAGCAGAGACCCAAATTGTTGAGAGAGGTTAATTTACTGGTTCCTCCTGCAAATATGTCTGGTAGTAAATTAGTTGTCTTGATTGGATTGGATTTAGAGGGAGAACCAGACAGAATGTGGATATATGTGAGGTTCTAAACCTCTAATACAACTCCCATAACTCATCATACTCGCCCACCGTGGGCCACAACAATCCAGCTAAAGCTGCCTGCTCACCTGTTTCACAAGGACAATACTAGCAATCAACTTTCCTAAAAATCTTTTTATTATTTCTTCCACATCCCCCTGGGTTTGTTGTTGTTTGTTTTGATTTTCTTTTCTTTCGGTTTATTTGATAACACCACTTATTTCACCTTCAAAAAGCTAAAACAGCTGGTTGTGGTGGGGCACACCTCTAGTCCCAGCAACTCTTGAGACTGAGGCAGGAGAATTGCAAGTTCAAAGCCAGCCTCAGCAATTTAGCAAGACCCTGTCTCTACACACATACACACACCCACACACACACACACAAACAAACAACAAAAAAACACAACCACATCAACCTGAGAAGCACCAAGGAAGTTTCTT
This sequence comes from Ictidomys tridecemlineatus, assembly GCF_052094955.1. Taxonomy (NCBI): domain Eukaryota; kingdom Metazoa; phylum Chordata; class Mammalia; order Rodentia; family Sciuridae; genus Ictidomys; species Ictidomys tridecemlineatus. The sequence continues at coordinate 76,389,519 of NC_135482.1, read as the reverse complement.
CTCAAGATAGAGGAGGTAGTACACACCTATAGCCCCCAGCTACTGGGAAAGAGGTTGAGGCAGGAGGCTTGAGCCCAGGAGTTTCTAACATATCTCAAAAAAAAAAAAAAAAAAAAAAAAAAAGAAGAAGAAGAAGAAGAAGAAAGGAACAAGTCTTCTCATCTCTTTCATTTTGCAGACAACTTAGATGGTACTACATTATGAAGGCAACTTGGAGGGTTCCCACATCTCCACTATATTTAAGAAAATGGCCAAAATTGGTGGGAATTTTTGGATGGACACATATTTAATGGTAGGAATTGATAAATTTGAATAAGAGTAGCAAGTACCTGAAAAATGGGTTTCTTGGCTCCTTAACATCTAACTTTGTTCATAAGACATCTGGAACTGAGTTTATAGAACCTAATGTCACCTACTATAATTTCAGCAGGCCCTCACCACCAACTGATTGGAGGAAATGGTGAGTGGTTATCAGAACTTCAGTATGCTAAACTCAAAACATAGTTGTTAAAGAAAGTAAATCGTGCCAGGAAAAATATTAGCAGTAATATTAAATAAACATAATGGATAATATAATTCAAATGTGGAAAGCAACATAAATATAATGATAACTATAATGACACATTGTTGTAGTAAAGAAATGTGATAGTAGGAATACCTAGTTTTCTTTATTATCTATGTCAGGGGATAAGAGAAGGATAATTCAGTAAGTTAACTTCTGTTACTACTAAAATCAGGTGAGAGAAACTATAAATATTCAGTCAGATGTCTGTTTTCACATCCCACAATAGGACTGTGAACATAATTTGTGAGACCCTGTTCAAAATGAATATGTAAGACTCTTTGTTCAAAATGTCTAAGAATTCAAGATAGTGACAATAGAGCATTAAACCAAACATATGATCACCCCTTTCTTTTTAATCTTCCTCAGTATTGGAGTTTGAACCCAGGGGTGCTCTACCACTGAGCTACATCCCCTGCCCTTTTGATTTTTTATTTTGAGACAAGATCTTGCTAAATTGATCAGGCTGGCAATTCAGCCAGCCTCCTTAGTCACTGGAGGCTGTGTGTACCAGTCACCAGTGTGTACCACCCTGCCTTGCTAAAGGATTTTAAAGTTGAAACTTTCAGTACTCCTATCCTCCATGTAGCCATAATATGTCAACTCAAAATTTCTAACTCTGACTCATGTACCACCTTGTACTAAGATTATAAAACTCTTTAAGAGAAATCTTCAAAACAGCAGCAGTAGACATTTTAATTAGTGTAGATTAATATAAAACCAATTTAGGAAAACCTACTGATCTCTTCATAATTTGACTTCCTTTGAAGTTGTAAATTATTAATAATGTCAGTCAAATGTCACAGGAAGATTTTACCTCATTTAAAGGAGCACAAGTTTTGAAAGGAAGTAAGTAATTATTTACTTCATTGAAATCCACTGACTTTAAAAGTATGAGCTCTCACGTATAGTAAGCTACTCGATATGTATGAAAGGAAGAAAATAAAAATATGTTAGTCTTCTCTTGTTTTTATAAAGTAACAGTGGATATAGAAATGTTTACCTATGAAGGAGTGAAAGAGGGGATGAAGGGGACCAGAGGGGAGTCAGACTCTGCAGTAGGTGACCTTTTCATGTTGTTTTGCTGTTTTTCAACCATGCAAATATTCTATCTATTCAAAAAATGGAAAACAAAATAAAGAAAATATGGGTTCTCAAAAATTTCACAATGGAACGAGAGGAAAAAAAAAGCAGGAGGGGCTGGGGTTGTGGCTCAGCAGTAGAGTGCTTGCCCACCACGTGCAAGACACTGGGTTCAATCCCCAGCACCACATAAAAATAAATAAATAAAATAAAGGTATTGTGTCCAACTACAACTAAAAAATATTTTTAAAAAGCACGATTCTAGAGAAATATTTGTCCCAAAGCAAGCTATGTTGGCAGAAGTACTTTTAAAAACATGATTTTTTTTTTCCAATTTCTAGCCCTGGCATTGCACTGAATAGCTCTGTAACTTTGAAAAAGGTACTGAAACACAAGCCTCAACTGTCTCAGTTTTGAAATGAGGATAGAAATCCCCTATCTTGCAAGGTTATTTTAAAGATTAAATGAAATAACACACACATACTCTCTTACAGGGTTTCATGCTTGGTAGCTAATATTGTTTTTAATAACACACTGCCTGGATTCTGGAGTCCTCCACACTGACATGGATTAATTCAGCAAATATTTTTTTGAGAACCTATATTTTTTTTGAGCCAGATAGTGTTCTAAGATTCAGATATATCAATCAGAGCTTTTTGAAGTTTGTATCATATCTCTAGCATAGATGGGGAGACATAAAAAAAAACCTGTAGATATAATAAGTATGTAAATATCAAAGTATGTTAAGAGAACGAAATTGTATGGAAAAAGAAAAACGTAGAAATAGGGGGAAAACATGTCAGATTAGAGTGGGGAGAAAGTAAAACATGACAATTTTAAGTGGGGTGATCAGGTTGGGCCTCATTAAACAGATGAAACAAGAAAAATTATTCTTTTCACATCATGTTATCAGTTTTTTAAAATATTAAATTATACTTATTTTTTTCAAAAAATTTTAGAAGCTATTGTCTGTCTAAAAATATAATCAATTCTTAACATTAAGCAAGAATATTTTTTTCTTTTCTATTTTTTTGTGGCACAGGGAATTGAACCCAGGGGCACTTAACTACCTAGCCACATCCCCAGTCACCTTTTTTATATTTTATTTAGAGTTAGCGCCTCACTGAGTTACTTAGGGCCTCATTCAGTTGCTGAGGCTGGCTTTGAACTCTCCTTCAACCTGCCTCAGCCTCTGGAGCTCCTGGAATTACAGGTGTGTACCACTGCGCCCGACAGAACATTTTCAACTTAGTCTTTTAAAATAGACTAATAATTTGGAATAACCATAATAAAATATGCATATATTTTATTTCATGAACATCTTGCTTTGAAATTCCAGAAGTTACCTTATGAAGAGATAGTGTGCCCCTTGGAGCTTTAGGACTTTTACTCTTAGGCTTTCTCTATAAATATTTGTGTCAAATGGTTTTATTCAACAGGCTTATTGATAACTATTAATTCTAATGTCTTTGTAATTAACCCTATTAATACTCTTTAGTGTTTTGTTTTCCGGTACTGGGATTGAATCCAGGGGCACTCAACCACTGAGCCACATCCTCACCCCTTTTTTTGTATTTTATTTAGAGACAGGATCTGGCTGAATTGCTTAGGGCCCCACTAAGTTGGTGAGGCTGGCTCTGAACTCGTGATCCTCCTGTCTCAGCCTCCCTAGTTGCTGGGATTATAGGCGTGTACCACCACATCCAGCCCTATTAATACTCTTTAACAACTCATAATATTGTTTTTCAATATGTAGACAAAGACTAAACTTTTCTTTCTTCTAGTCCTTAATTCTCTCTCCTTGAATGACCCTTTCATCTAGATTTTCTATGAAATTAAAGGTATCTTTTCAAATATTCTTGTAAGAAAGCTATCATCACATTGTTAGACTTTGCATTTGCTTCCTATCAAGTGTTAACCTTTTTTTTTTAGATTTGTATGGATTCATGCTTCAAGTTTGGCTATTTCAGGATAATTAACAGCAATTAGAATATATTTAAAAGTCAACCTTTGCTTCATTCACATCAATTTTTGTTCTAATTCTGGGTTATTTATTTTATTAGAAAATAAAGACCACGTTACTAAATATACTTAAATAATGCAGAAAAGGTCTCATCACATCACATTTCTAGGTAAGTAGTCTATGTACTCAATAAGTATCAGATGAAAATAAAATCCTAATGATGAAGTCTACTTATTTTCTGTGAAGAGATTTTTTTTTTTTTAAATGTTCAGCAAAAGTACAAAAATAAAGCTCTGCTGGGTGTAGCAGCACACGCCTGTTATCCCAGCAGCTGGGGAGGCTGAGGCATGAGGATTGGGAGTTCAAAGCCAGTCTCAGCAAAAACAGGGTGCTTAAGTAACGCAGGGAGGTCCTGTCTCTAAATGAAATGCAAAATAGGGCTGGGGATGTGGCTCAGTGGCCGAGTGCCCCTGAGTTCAATCCCCAGTACAAATAAGTAAGTAAGTAAATAAATAAAGCTGTGTTGAATTAAGATATAATTATGATAATGTGCTCTCAATTACGCATAACAGACCAATAAAAGGCTGCTCTTTGAAAATGTGCTTTATCTGGGAAACGACTATTGTTTGCCTTAGACAGTGGTGGCCTACCATTGTCTGTAATATCAATTGATATTGACTGGAAGAAAAAATTTTCTGAGATGCTCCTCAGAAACATTTTTGTTGGATGTTGAATATTCTGAAGTCCATATTTGCCCATTTTGTACACATTCTGATGTAGTTCGATAGTTTGTTTGCTTATGTAGTGCTGGGGAATCAAACCCAGGGGGTCACACTAGGGAAGACTTCTGCCACTGAACTATACCCCCAGGTTTCTATATATATATTTTTTTTCTTTCTTTCTTTTTTTTTTTTTTTGGTACCAGGGATTGAACCCAGGGATGCTAAATAATTGAGCCACATTCCCAGCCCTTTTTTACATTTAATTTAGAGCCAGAGTCTCACTGAATTGCTTAGGTCCTCGCTAAGTTGCTGAGGCTAACTTTGAATTTGCAATCCTCCTGCCTCAGCCTCCTGACCCACTGGGATTACAGGTATGAAACAGCACCCAGCAGCTGGTTTCTATATTTCTAAAAGATATATACCTTACATTTAAAGCATGTTTTCTTATTCTGTGTACTTCATTACTACTATGAAGTGAGGCCAGATTAGGGCAATGGAATAACTTTATAATTCTTGTATTGTTGAAAACTAAATGAGTTATGATGAGTTCAAAGTGTAGGCACCAGTTCTTTTGCATTCTCTCCATATTATGGTACTTGATGGAACTGGAGTTTTTTATTACAAGCCATCTCATTACTACTACTACTTCTTTTTTTTTAAAGAGAGAGTGAGAGGAGAGAGAGAGAGAGAGAGAGAGAGAGAGAGAGAGAGAATTTTTAATATTTATTTTTTAGTTCTCGGCGGACACAACATCTTGGTTGGTATGTGGTGCTGAGGATCGAACCCGGGTCGCACGCATACCAGGCGAGCGCGCTACCGCTTGAGCCACATCCCCAGCCCCTACTACTTCTTATGAAAGTCAGTAGATGAATATTTTTAAAAAAATTTTTCTAGGTGTAGATGGACACAACACAATGCCTTTATTTTTATGTGGTGCTGAGGATCGAACCCAGGTCCCGCACATGCTAGGTGAGCACTCTACTGCTGAGCCACAATCCCAGCCCCAAATGAATATTTATTAACTATAGGCTATATGCATCAATAGAATCTTAGAGCTTCCTTTATGATCAACCAGTTGAGCACACTTGCACCAACTACCAAACATGGAAAACCAAAATATATATGGAATTAGCTGCATTCTCTTAGCATTTGTAGCATTATCCTAAACAAAACTGATGCTTTCAGGGGCTGGGGTTGAGGCTTAGTGGTAGAGTGCTTGCCGAGCATGTGCAATTCTCAGCACCACATATAAATAAATGAATAAAGATCCATCAAAATCTAAAAAAAAAAAAAAATTTTAAAAACTGATGCTTCTAAACAGTTGCATCATTTAGGAAATGCAAATTAAGGGTAACATAGTTAAAATATATGTTCCAGGCGACATTGATAAAGTTTAAAAAGAAACACAGATAGCCTATGGCTGATGGAAAAACTGTGCTTAAGGTATTGAACAAATTATTCAAGAACTGATTGTGTTCCTAAATATCCTCTAAATCAGCAAAGACATGGGGTGTTAATTGGCTGGCTAAGTGACAATCACACCAGCAAGGCTGCGGAGGCAGTGTCATCTCTATTAAATTGAGAAGCCTATAAACAGCTGAGCCCTGCTCAGTACACTTATCCCTGGCAGAACTTCTCCCTTGGACAGTGGTGAGACCTGCTCAGTTCAGGATTAAAAACATTAATTTCACCTGGAATAAATCAGGTTATTTTCCGACAAATTGACCGCAGACAGGGTTACTATTATAAAAAATGAATCCTCCCAGCACAGTGATGCACACCTGTAATCCCAGCTACAAGAGAAGTAAAGGCAGGAAGATCACAAGTTCAAGGTCAGTCTGGGAAACTTAGCAAGAACTTGTCTCAGAATAAAAAATAAAAGAAAAGAAAGAAAGAACAAAGAAATAACTTAATCTTTATATAGGGCTTGGATATATAGCTCAGTAGTAGAACCCTTGCCTAATATGCACAAGACCCTGGGTTCAATCCCTAGGACTGCAAAAAATAAAAATAAAATTTTTAGGCAAAAATTTTCACCTGAATGCTTAGTTCCTGGGTCCTATCCCCAGTACAAAAAAAAAAAAAAAAAAAAAAAAAAACCACCAAATTTCTGTTAGGTGAATTATTATTCAAAGAAGAAAGAAGAGTTGCTGTTAATGTTCATGAATATTCTTCCTTTTGGTCTCTTTTGTTCAGTAAATTTCATTGATGAATTTAACTAAGAAGCTACTGTACATGATGCAACAGAGAATATAAACATGAATTGAACAGACTGGGCCATCAAGGAGCTTAAAATCTAGAAAGGAAAATCAGACAAAGGTATCTATGCTATAATGTACAGTGAAAGATGATACATTTCATGAACACATTTTTTTTTTTTTTACTGGGAATTGAACCCAGGTGGCTTAACGACTGATCCACATCCCCAGCCTTTTAAAAAATATTCTATTGGGCTGGGGATGTGGCTCAAGTGGTAGCGCGCTTCCCCCTGGCATGCGTGCTGCCCGGGTTTGATCCTCAGCACCACATAGAAACAAAGATGTTATGTCCGCTGAAAACTAAAAAATAAATATTAAAAATTCTCTCTCTCTCTCTCTTAAAAAAAAAATCTATTTACAGACAGGGTCTTGCTGAGTTGCTAAGTGCCTTGCTAAGTTGCTGAGGCTGGCTTTGAACTCATGATCCTCCTGCCTCAGCTTCTCAAGCCTCTGGATGATGAATGCAGTTTTTGATTAGGACTTTGAAGATCCAAAAATTAGGAAACTGTTTTCTTTCTTTCTTTCTTTAATTTTTAGTTGTTGATGGATCCTTATTTCATTTATTTATATGCAGTGCTGAGAATCGAACCCAGTGCCTCACACATGCAAGCCAAAAACTCTGCTACTGAGCCACAACCACAGCCCAGGAAACTGTTTTCTCATGAAACGTTGAGTATTATTAACATGAAAATGTTTATACCCTACTTTAAAATATTTTTAATTGCCATTATTCTCATTAAAATGTGTATCAGATGTCTATTTATGTCTTTGAAAAAAACAATTCTATTGGAGGTACTGCATATACATCACTGATTTCAGATTTATATTGCCTCTTTCACAGAAAATGTCATGGTATGATGAATATAGTTCTTTTAAATTCTAATTATGCAGAGCTATGTGGGCTACTACAGGTGCCTATAGATGCATAAGCCTTGTCATGAAGCCATGGTGTCATTGAAGAAGGTTGTAAATTTACAAGTAGAGATAGACACTATAGTCTGATAGCCTCAGCTTGTCACCTCCTGTTGACATTATTATGGCATGTACAAAGGTATAACATAGCAGAACTTGAATTATATTTTTTGAAAATGCCTTAATTCATTTTCAAATTCAAATGAGCCTTTTAAAATTTCTTTTGTGTATCAAGATCGAGGTCAGTATAATTTCTCTGTAAAGGACCAGATAGTAAATATTTTCAGATTTGCTTGTCATCTGGTCTCTGTCACAGCTACTCAACTCTGTTGCTGTAGCAGCCATAAACTGGCTGGGTTCAATAAAAGTTTTGTTTACAGACACAAGTTTGTATTTTATATAATTTCATATGTCATAAAATATACTTCTGACTTTCTTTCAGGATCTGGGGTATAGCTTAGAGATGGAGAATAGGCTTAGTTAGCAAAAATGAGGCTCTGTGTTCAATACCCAACATCAAAAGAGAAAAAAAATGTATATTTAAAAAATTTATTATTTAGAAAATTAGAAGTCATGCTTAGTTTATAAGCTCTACAAAAATAAAAAAAATGGTGGGCTTGAGTTGGCCCACAGATCATAACTTGACCAGCTATCTAAATCATCTCATTAAAAAGGAAGAAGTTACATGTATACATGCTAAAAGAAACCTTACTAAGCAGCAATAAAATGTTAAGTACAAGACTTTGTAATTTCAAGATTTTAGGTCCTTTTCTTAAAATTTGAATGAACTAATTTTTAACAGTATGGTCATTGTCCTACTCTGCCATTTTCAGAGTCTCCCCCTGGTCACAAGTTGGCTGTAGTAGCTCAGGACTTACATCCATATCCCTCCCAACCAAAACCCCTACAGAAAACAAAACAAACACATCAAAGATATCTTTAAGTACCAAGGGTCACTGACGAACCATGAAAACATTTCATCATGGTTTCCAATCCTGTTCCTTCTTAGTGCCTCTCCCAATTATGGCATCTTAGAGCTAATGGAATAAGAGTGTGGCTTGAGAATTCAGAGAATCAAAAAGTGCAGTCCCTGGAATGAACAAACTTACCTTTATGTTCTGGACCTGTTCATTCACAGGTTAGTTTTTTAGCACAGAAATAGCATGTGCTGAAAGAAAGCATGTGCTGGTGGAGGTCTTAGTAAATCAATATGTACTGCTAATTAAATAACCAGAATACTCAATAACATGCGGAAAGCTTAAATATTCAGTGACTTAGCTTTGTGTTTCCTGGTCAAGAAAGAGAGGAGTGGGAACGCAGGATTGCATCCCATCACTCTGTGCCCTAATTGTCCTGGCTACTTGGCGTTGGTGTGGTAGCTCAGCAGTGTTTATACAGGAGATACTTAACAAAACAGACTATCATAACATTACCACAATAAAAACTAAACTAAAAAATATGATGTAGGTAACAGCAAGGTGTAAGATATAGTCTACAAAGATAAAGAACGTTTCCTAAAATCCTCTATTCATGTATAATCTAAATAAATTTCCCCAGCGTTTCATTTATTCACTTATTCATGGAGGTATAAATCCTCTGAGATGAAATTATCCAAGATTGGGACTTGGATGTAGCTCCATGGTAAAGTGCTTGCCTAGCATGCACAAGGCCTTGTGCAGAAAAGAAAAAAGAAAAAAAAAAACAAAAACCCAGGATTGTCAGGCACAGTGGTGCACACCTATAATGCCAGCAACTCAGGAGGCTGAGACAGGAGGATCTCCAGTTCAAAGCCAGCCTCAGCAAAAAGCAATGCGCTAAGCAATTCAGTGAGACCTTGTCTCTAAATAAAATAAAAAATAGGGCTGGGTATATTGCTCAGTGGTAGAATGCTACTGAGTTCAACCCCTAGTACCCCTCCCCCCACCAAAAAAATCCAGGAGTAAGCACTATTTTTGGTGTAATTCCCTTAAAAATAATGGATGTGGACATTCTAACATGATTGTTAATATGCAAACCTGTCATTTCTTCTTGCTTAAAACTCTTAAAAATTATTCCCTTGTTACTATGACTTCCACAGTCCTTAATGATCTAACTCTAGTTTCTATACCCCCTTACCCCTAGACCAGGCCAACTCCTTATTCTTTGGGTCCTCCTTTAACTTCCTTTAGAAATGGTCTATTGATAGATCAAGTTCAGCTTGGGTGTCTCTCTCCTAATCTGATAAGCTATAAGCACCATGATGCCAGGGACTACACATTTTACAAAGCAAGTACTTCCATTCCAGTTTCCAAATGAATAAAAGATATTGATTGATTATTTCCTTTTTAGGAGGTACAAGGCCAAACTTGTACTAGGGCAGTTTCAGTAGCACATCAAATTTGTGTAAAAGAGGTACGTATGTGTATGTGTGTATGTATGCATATATGGTATGTGTGTATGTGTGTATTCAAATATAGACAGAAATAAAATTAACATGTTAGAAATTACTTAATCATATATAAAGTATATACTATACACACATAAAGTCTTATTGAAATCTTAATTTGTACCAACTCAAAAGTATCATTATTGTTAGCCAGGCATGGAAGCAAATACCTGTAATCTCAACTATTCAACAGACTGAGGAAGGAGGATCCCAAGTTCAAGGCCAACATGGACAATTTAGTAAGAACCTGTCTCAAAATGAAAATGGGTGGGGGTATGGCTCATGGTAGAGGACCATGGGGTTCAATCCCCAGTACTACACACACATACACAAATTACACTGTTCACTAATTATTATTATATTATTCTGTTACATATTTGTATCATCTTCTTCAATTAGGTCCTTATGAAATTATCTTATGTCAATCTCCTAATGCTACTACACAAAGTCAGTATGACTCATACCATTTAGTGACCTTTATTACTTTAATGACATTTATATAAACTCCTACCTAATGACAGCATCAAAGTTAATAACTAATAAGTTTACAACTCATTTTACTGAGGAAATAACACAATTTATTATCCAAGTGAGAGAAGTTTTATCATTCTTTTTGTGGTGTAGGGGATAGAACTAGTACATTTTGTGTATTAAGCAAGTGATCTATTACTGAGGTACACTCCCAACTCTGGAGTAAGATTAAAATAAGAGCAAATCTGCTGCAAAAGTTAGATTTTTCTTAATTAAATCATTCATAATTTTTCTCTTGAAAAGTTTAAGTGCACTGTCCTTGTTTGCCCAAGATAGACAGTTTGGTCAGCATTGAGCATTGTCCCAGCCACAGAAACATGGAGTTTAAGTACTCTTCTATGGTATTCAGCACTGTATTATGGGGCCTAATGCATTTCTTGTTCAATATGTGTCGATGAATAAACAGCAAACTTCTTATTAGCTGTATTAACAAACAAAATATCAATACTATATATCCAAGCTGATATTCAATATTTTGGCACAGTAGGCTGCCGCAGTCTGGCTGGGCACAAAATCACGAGCCACTCACAGCTTTGTAGATTCAAACAGCAATTCTTTATTCCTGAACTCACACCGGCCCTCTACAAACACATTCTGGGGAAAATCACGTTCTTGGGGAAAATCCCAAATACTCTCTGAATCCCGGGAGAACTCAACAGGAACTCCAGGAGCAGGCACCTGAGGCAGGAGGATAGTCCTATTCCCAGCAGGGTACACCTTAAACCTGGAACCGCCCTAAACCCCAGGAGAGCCCTAAACCTGGATCCGCCCTGGTCCTTGAGCAAGGTCACCTTACATGCAATGTCACTGCAAATGACCTGGGTCCAATATGGAGAGTCCTTCCTCTAAGCAACATTGGGTAGGCTGACAAAGAAATTGCCATGTGTCATTCCTACTTGGCAATGGCTCTCAGCAGTAGGCAACTCTGCATTTAAATAGAAAGAGAAATAATGACTAGGTGTAATACAGTGATAAAGGGACAATAACTCCTAAAGGAGCAAAAAGTTCCTTTAACAAGATTTAAAATAGATACATTAAAGAATTAGGGGAATAGGGGCTGGGGACATAGCTCTGTGGTAGAGTGCTTGCTCTGCATGCAGAGTCCCTGGGTTCAATCTCTGGTACCACACAAAACAAGAGAGGAGTAGTTCCTTCTTTGATGGGTTAGTTTGTATGTTTTCTGAGTAGCAGCTCAGGAGACTGAGAGTTCAACTGAATTCCACAAAGGTTTCTTGAGGAGTGTTGGGATATGAGCTACATTTCAGGGAGCTGGTTGAAAGACCATGCCACATGGGGTGACCTCCAAGATGGAGGGAATGACTGGGGAAAATCTGCTTGAGCTGAGGATCTTCCCCTTCTCTCTCTGTGGTTTGGAAACAAGGCCTCTTAGTTATTAGAAACAGCAGTGATTTATTTATTTGTTTGTTTGTTTGTTTATTATTTTTAGAAACTGGTTCGCTGGACTCCACTTTTGGGCTCAAGCGATCCTCCTGCCTCAACCTCCCCAGTAGTTGGTACTACAGGCTCGCACCACTTAAAAATTCATTTTCTTTAATTTGTCTATAGTTTGTGTTAAAAATCGGCAATTTTAAAAGAACTCTAAAGTGCACTACTAATGAAGTCCTGAAAAAGATCACGATGACGAGGGTCTACTTTTCTGGAAACCTATGCATTGTTGTTAGCTCCACCTCTTCTCTTCCTTTCTTGGTTCTGGGACCCACGGCGCACGTGGCAGATTGTGATGCAGACGCTCAGGGATTCTAGGTTCTTAATGCTCGGTGATCCACGGTAGGCTCCACACTTTGGTTTCCTTGTCTGAGTATCAAGAGCTGTGCACAACATCTTGAAAAACGTTTGTGACCCTCAGCGTGGGTTTGTGACAATGGCAGGCACCCTGAACAGAGTTCAAGAGTAGCTGGACTTATTTTCTTCCCAACCTAGTGCGCTGTGCGCAGGTGAGCGCAGCGACCTTCCTAGCACGCCAGGTGTGCGGCATCAGGTGTGCGCCGGCGCGGCTCCCGGGGCCAATGGTCGAGTCCGCGGCGGGGCGGGGCGGCCACAGCCAGCCGGCTCCCGGGCCGCGCCCTGGGCGCTGCGCTCAGCACAGTGCGTCCTTGGCTGCTTCCCCGGCCGGAGGAGGCGGCCGCCGCGGCGCAAACAGCCTGGACTCCCCGCCTCCGGGATAGTCTCCCTGGGGGGCCTGCGGGCGATAGGCTCCGGAGAGGAGGGGGTGGAGGCTGCCTCGGCCCGGCAGCTGCGGTAGGAGCATCAGGTGATTGCGAGAGCCGCAGAGAGCGAGGCGGTGGGGCTGCCGCAGAAGCAGTCAGAGCCAAACTCCCCGCGAGGCCCGGAGCGTCCCAGGAAGAGACCGCAAGGCACTTGCGGTGCGGATCCCTCGGGAACCGCTCCGAACCTGGCCATGCAGGCGACGCCCCCTGGGGTCCGATCGTCCGGGAGAAGCCGCCAGAGTGGGCTCTTGGGGCTGGAACCCGGCAGGAAAGAGGGCGGAGCCGCCAACGAGCCCCTCACCATGAGCGTGGACGGCGGCTACAACTTCAGGCGAGTGGCGATCCGAAGAAAGTCCAACTTCTCCTACCTGCCGCCCGGGACTCCCCGGCCCTGGACTAGGCCCCCGTCGCACTTGGGACCGGCTCAGATGGGCATCTTCAGGCGCCACGCATCCGCCAACGCCACAGGTAAGCGCCTGTGCGCCGGGGGAAGGGAAGGGAAGGGTTGGAAGGGGGCGCGTTTGCAGGTGAGGGCGCGCCCAGTGCCCTGCAGGTGTACCCTTTCCTCCAGCTGCAGAAGGAAACCTCTAGTACTAGACCACTGCTCGCGGCCACATACCCCTTTACTTATTTTGTCCCTTCCCCGGAAAGACCTTGGGCAGAAATCCACCTAGCTCTGAGGTTGCTCTGTCGGTCACTCCTCAAAGAATTCCGGAAGTAAAGGTGTAACTCTTTTTAAAGAAAGTTTTGTTAGGTATCAGCAAATCTTGTTTTCTGATCCTGAAGTTTGTAAGTCTAATCTTTTCGCTAATTTCCTGCTCTTGGCAGACCTACTACTGTGAATGCGGAGGCTGATGTTCATCCTGGTCCAGCAGCCTCGCTGTTGGGTGTGACCCGAGCTGCCTATCCTTAGTGCCCTGGTTTTCGCTTTTCCGAGGACGCTTAACTTCCACCCTGAAGGGAAAGCCGCAAGTCTGTTATTAAGGAAACATGCCTAATACCAGGAAACGGAATTTTGCTGTTTTCATGTTGATAAATTTAGGGCTCAGCAATGCAGCCTTTTGATTTTGAAATTCGTATCAATTCTTAGTAATGGAGAAATTCTCAGGATAATCTATTTAAGGCCACATCACCTCCTCTGTTTTGTAAATGCGTTCAATTCTCCCCAGGGAAGCTTGAAACTAGAACACATTAGGAATTCCCCCACCCCATTTGCAAAACTTAAAATTTCCTATCACCAGTTTATGTGATAACCAGAGAAGTATGGAATGTAGACCAGCTTGTGAAACAAAACCCTTATTTAACCAGCAACAATACAAATAAATTACTTTCACACATTTTCTGATATTAAATAAAATTATTTTGTTGATTTGCATATGATTTCATATTGGAGATTTAAAATGTTCCCTTTTAGTTCTTGTCCTGAAGTTGTGATCAGTATACAGCAGGAAAAGATGATGAGTGATGAATTCAAAATGTATAAAACCACATTAGGTAACAACAAAGATGGTGATGTAAGAAAATATATAAACAAGTTGAATTACAGTGATTTCAGTCTCCATTTAGTTCCTGCAAAAATAGGAAACTGGTGAGGTGATTTCTGAGCTCTCTTCCAGTTTCAGGTGTGATTCACTCTAAAAAATGAGTGGAAAAGTGTTTTCTTTCTTATCAAGTGAAAATGCTTTGCTTTTTAAAGGTACTTATTTATATGTTTTTCAAGTTATTTAACCCACACAATTTGTTAATCAGTTCTTTTTAATTTGAGGATAATTGGTTCCCAGTTGTTAACATTTTACTAAGACCACCTGACTTAATTTTGAACTGAAGAGGCCAACAAAAATCTTGTTATAACTAAGGGTGAATGGTGTTGTTGCAGTCTGTACAACATTGTTTAGGCAGCTGTGCTTATAAAAGAAAGATTCCTTTTTTATTTATTTATTATTTATTTATTTTTACAGTATTGGGGAATGAACCCAAGGGTCTCCTGAATGCTAGGCAAGTGCTCTGCCACTGAGTCACATCCCCTCCAACCCCTGGTGATTTTTTTTTTTTTTAATTCAAAGGAAATCCAGAGTACTTTTAAAAGAAATAGAGAACCTAGCCATAACCTTTCAAAATTTGTTACATTGACTCAATATTGTTCACTCCCTGAAAGTAAAATCTTGGAATTATTTTCAGTCTTGAGAAATAATGATTGTCTCTTATTAGGTACAACTGTTCCCCTTCCTATAATATAATTTGTAGCATCTGTAGAAGGATAGAGTATCTATTGATCTATCAATCTTTATTTTATACATATATATGATTTAATTTTTTTAATGTGGTGCTGAGGATAGAACCCAGTGCCTCACACACATAGGCAAGCTCTCTACCACTGAGCCACCCAGATCGGGATACAGTACCTTAATGTCATAATCTAGTGACATTCAAATTGATTATATTTTTGTTCCAGTTGATCCAGTACAAGCATACACTAGAGATTTTATTCATCTCACTAAGGAGAGAAGCATGGTTGGTCAAGCTTATAGATCCACATCTCCATCTAGTAAGGATCTCTTTCTCCCTGAGACCCCACCTATCTAACTATAACATTCATAATAGCTACTATTTATTGAGTGTATTTTCTATATTAAGAACTGTGTGGTACACACAAATATACACATACATACATTTTACAAACCACTAGGTGACCACACCCTGTTCAATTTGGGAAGGGTAAAAACATTTCGGAAAGTGCTTCCCTTTTTAAATCAAGTCTGCTTCCCTATTAAATCCCATTGTACCATCTGTCATTATATAAGTACATCCCCCCATCAAAAAATAAACAAAAAATTCTGAGAAATGCCAGGTCATTCTTTAGCATCCAGAAAAATATTTGTGTGTGAAAAATAGAATTTAGATACTTTAAAGTGAACATTACTCAGTTGAAACATTACTTTCCCTCTTAAAGAAGGAACAAAAACTGAGAGGTCAAGAACTTGGCAGAGAATTTAGTTCAACAGTGCTGTATTCTCTGGTTATGAAACCCACTATTTTTAGAGTTATCTGGTTTTTGGCCAAAAATAATGAAAATAAAGTCTACTAACATTATCCTTTGTATATGCCTGAAATTGAAGCTCCTCATCTGAGTGAAGCAGAGAGGTGACATGGGCTTTGGGTGGTATAGCACCCAAATACTAGTCCCTTTTCCATCATACTGGGAATTGAACCAAGTCTCTCAATTTCTGAGTTTCTTCACCTGGACAATGGAGGGAACAATACTCGTTTAGGATACTACAGGAGGATTGAGAATAATCCCAATAGGTAGATGTCTGGCACAAAATAAACTCGCTAGATAATGTCATAAAAAGGAGTTAATTAGCCAAGCGCAGTGGTGCGCACCTGTAATCCCAGTGACTCTGAAGGTTGAGGTAGGAGGATTGCAAGTTCAGAGCCTCCTTCAGCAACAGCGAGGCACCAAGCAACTCAGTGAGACCCTGTCTCTAAATAAAATACAAAATAGGGTGGGGGATATGGCTCAGTGGTTGAGTGCCCCTGAGTTTAATCCTCAGTACCAAAAAAAAAAAAAAAAAAAAAAAAAAAAAAAAAAAAAGAGAGTCATTTATTCATCTCTGTGTTGCTAAAAATCTGGCACTGGGACCAATATATGGGAGACATTCTGTGATACTTGTCAAGTTAATGAATTAATGTTCTCCTCATATTGTCACCAGACAGGTTTTGAAGAGTTCCCTTCAAAGGGACAGTGGGACTTCAACATATCTGGGGCAGGTTGGATGGGTTCTTGACTTAACTGCTGAAAAGAATTTCAAGACGTGTGAAAAGTAAGGCACGAGCAAAGTTTTATTAAAGGACAGCAAAGGCAGTTACACACCCCAAAGGCAGGGTGCAGACACTCAGAGAAGTGAAGCTCTCAGGGTTGGGAAGAAAAGTGCAGATTCCCAGGTAAGCTTTTGTGAAAAAAATCAAACCCCATGTCAGTCAATTTTGATATTTGGGGTTTAGAATATTTCTTCTTGGTTAAGCAGCTAGCTATAAATCAAAGACCATTGTATAGGTCTTTGTGAATCTAGTGACATTCAAATTGATTATGTTTTTGTTCCAGTTGATCTAGTACAAGCATACACTGAAGATTTTATTCATCTCATTAAAGAGACAAGCATGGCTGGTCAAGCTTATAGATCCAGATCTCCACCTAGTAAGGATCTCTTTCTCCCTGAGACCCCACCTATCTAACTATAACATTCATAATAGCTACTATTTATTGAATGTATTTTCTATATTAAGAACTGTGTGGTACACACAAATATACACGTATATACATTTTACAATCCTGGTAAGTAGTATTATGACCACTTTATAACTGAATTAATTGAGGTACAGAGAGTTGCTACTTGGAATCATTAACTGGTAATTGGTTTGCCAGGATTCACACCTGTGTGTCTGGTCTCCCAGGCAGCTCTTCCAGCAAATTGTGAGAAGGGCTTTGAGAGTAAAGAAGGTCCTGGACTCCAGTGATTGTTAGACTTGGAAGGGGAATGTTGTGACTGTATATTAAAGTATATTGTAGCCCTGTATATTGAAGTCTAAAGATTCAGAAGTGTTTTTGGTTATCCTCTCTCAAAATAGTCTTTTTCATTGTGAAAATTTATACATTGAAAAAATACGCAAGGTGGGATTTAAAATTTATTAAATATGCTAATATAAATTAATGGGTGACTCTAATCCATTTATAATGATGATATGCTTGGATTTCTTTCTGTCTTCTTTTGTGCTTTCTTTGGTCCAGCTTTTTCTAGGCCTTCTCCTTTTTTCTTTTCCAAAGTTGAATATCTAAAGCCCTTGGAGGAGAGTCTTATCTATTCAATGTTGCTTCTGCTGACTCTAATACAAGGCTGTTTATTTCTTTCATTACTCCTTAATTTTATGGGGATGTTTTCTATAAGAAAACATTTATTTGTTCCTGCTCAGTCCTGGACAGCTTTAATATATTCGCCAGGCATTTCCCTAATTTCAAGGTAGTATAAATTTCAACTCAGGCTTGCTCTGGGGAAATTGTTGCTATCATTATTTTTCTGCCTAAGATTAGTATAGGTCTATAAATTTTCTCATCAGTTTGCTTTTGTAGAACGTGGATTTTTCCCAGGCCACCCTTCTGGGAAGTGGAGCTTCCTTCCCTGGACTTTAGGATTCCTGGAAATGACATTACTCCCAGGGTAGCATGATTTGATGAGTTATAGATTTAAGTTTATAGTTTTTTTCCTTGTCCTTGAGCATTGTCTTTATTTTCTTATGGGCTCTGTAATATTTAAAATGCATTTAAAACTGTATGTGTTGTAATCCATTCAGCACTGGGGTGTTTTGTGGTGAGGGAATTTGCATGTTATGGACTTCACAGGTTTGTATGCAAGTACAGTTCCTTTTCTAGTTCTTTGTTTTTGGTGGGGTGGCGGGAGTACCAGAGATTGAACTCGGGACATTCAACCACTGAACCGGACATTTGACCACTGAACCAGACACTCGACCACTGAACCACATCCTCAGCCCTATTTTGTATTTTACTTAGAGACAGGTTTTCACTGAGTTGCTTAGCACCTCACTTTTACTGAGGCTGGCTTTGAACTCATGATCCTACTGCTTCAGCCTCCCCAGCCACTAGGATTACAGGCAGTCACCACCGCATCGCCTCCTTTTCAACTTCTCACCATGGCTGGAATATTCAAATTTTCAATACATACTCCAATGTCCTGAGCACTTTTAGTGGACTAATTTCACCATTGTTGGAAGAAAAGGGTTGGATATTTTGGAGTCAGAGCAATGAGAATAAGTCCTGTTTATTGAATTCTGGGTCTGAATCAGGACTTTATGTGCTACTTCCAATTCTTCTTAGGCCAGCCCTGCAGCATAGGTGGCATTACTACCATTTTAAAGAAGAAAAAACAATTTCAAGAAGTCTTAATTTGATGCCCTACAGCTAGTAAGTTTCAGCGACAGGACCTGAACTCATCTCTGGCTTCAGTGCCCGTTTGTAACACCAGTTCTTAAGGTTTCCCAGGGCTTCAAATGGCCAAGCTGAAAGAAAGCACTAACAATTGGTGATATGTGTTCACGTATGTTGGGGCTCTTATTTGTAACATTAAGAGGTGTGTATTTTTATTTTTATTATTTTTTTTATTAGTTGTTCAAAACGTTACAAAGCTCTTGACATATCATATTTCATACATTTGATTTCAAGTGGATTATGAGCTCCCATTTTTACCCCATATACAGATTGCAGAATCACATCAGTTACAAGAGGTGTGTATTTTTAAAATGAACCTATCTTGAACATTATTGGAATAGCTGCAAAACGTTGTTCTACACACGCAGTTTACCTAAAGATTTATAATGAAATCTCGATGTATATCTTTTACTTTCTCTTTCACAGGCTTCTTTTACTCCTTCCTCCCCCAGGAGTTTTTCCTAGACTTTAAACCTCCATATTCTCCTGAGCTTCTGCCCAGTGACTGTTCCTCAGGCTCCAACGGGAGCTTCCTTCCCACCTGCATTGATTTCTTTATCCCCTCTGGGTGTCCTCCTCATTCTTCCTTTTCTTCTCTAGTCTGGTCTTTGTTCCTAACACTGGATTAGCAACTGTAAAGTCAGTGAATTCCCAAATTTCTTTCCACCAATTCTTAATTTTCTCTCCCCAACCCCCATCTCCTCTTCCTCTCCTTTTTCCCCTCCATCATTCCTCCTTTTTCCTCTTTCCTTTATTTCCCTCCTTCCCTGGTCCTTAGTGGTCTCTTCAAAAGGCATAATTATTTACCCTATCTATATCTTCTTTGCATTTTCAAGGGTCTGCTTAAGAAATGTTAATTTCCCAAGAGCACTTCTTTTTTTAAAAAAATTCTTTCTTTTTCTTTTTTTTAAATATTTGTTAGTTGCCAATGGATTTTTAACTTTGTTTATTTATATGTGGTGCTAAGGATCGAACCCAGGGCCTCACACGTTAGGCAAGCGCTCTATCACTGAGCCACAACCCCAGCCCCTAAATTTCTTAATATTAATTTTTACTTGTAGGTGGACACAATACCTTTATTTTTTTATTTTTATTTTTATGTGGTGCTGAGGATCAACCCCAGTGCCTCATGCATGCTAGGCGAGCAAGGCTGTATCTCTGAGCAACAATCCCAGCCCCAAAACTCGTTTTATTGCTGCAGTTCAGCCCTTTCTGCTGATTTCACCAATCTTGCTGTTTTGATTTTGTTTGGCTTCAATTTTGGTTTTAAATTTGTTGGAATCTGTTATCTACTTGTCACCCAGTTGGCCACTGGTTCTTATCATTATTTCTGTTATTTCACCATGTCAGATTTTGCCTTATTTCTGGCCTGTTATGCTCGAATTCGGGGCCCCCAAAAGACCACCAGAGACCAAGATCGATGTAAGCAGCAAAACAGCGTTTATTGCGAACTAGCTCAGTCCTCTGTGCACACAGCAACTGGTGACGGTGAGAGGCCCCTAGCTCAGGGTTTGCAGCAGTTTTATACACTCTTTGGGGGAAGGCAGGGACTTCACATACATCATGCATCTCTTAGCAAATCATCACACACTGTGGGAAAATCAAACAACTCTAAAACATGATTAGCACATTCACTGGCGGGAACAAGTTGGGTAGGGGTGATTGGTTACTACAAGAGGGGATCCATTTGAACTGATTGGTTTAAGCCAAGAGGGGTGTTCATGCTGAACTACATGGTTTCCCAACACCATAAACTACTGGGAGGGTCATCTGGCATCCCAGGTATTTCCCTGTCTCATGCTGATTGGTGGCTGCTAGGGGGTTGCTATGGGTCTCCACCTAGCCTGACTGAATCAGGGACACCTGGTGCAGCAGCTCTCTCCTGGAACAACTTAGCAGGGTGGGTATGTGCCTAGGAGTGCTCTGTGGGTCTTTCCAAGGACAAAGGTCATGTCCCTTCCTTGGACAGGCTTTGCTCTGAGGTAGAGGCTGGTTTTTCAGGCTCACATATCTCAACAGTAGTGTTGTTATCTTACATTACTTTTCTTAAATCTAAATATGGATCATATCCTTACCATGGTCAGAAAATGTTTCATGGCTTGATGCCTATAATGGGATGTTTATATCAAAAAATGATCACCTTCATGTTTGCTGGTTAAATCTTCACTAAGGGTAACTGCTTGATATAGAAATGCCCTTTTAAAGTTCAGACAAATATTTAGACTTTTTTTAGACTATTAAAGCTGGACTAGATGTGCATTAATTAGTTTAGGAGTAGGGTGTGTGTGTTTTCAGGAGTGAATTTGGTATTATTTTGCAGAACATTGTCTTGAATTAGTCATTCTGTGTTCTGTGGGCCACTTTGTATCATTGCTTTACTTATGCAGGAATCCCGTGAAAACCCAGGTGCCATGCCGCCTCAACATGCATATCCATTTTCCGGAATTAAACTGTCAACTTGAGCAAGTGTGATGCGTGCAGACACCGGGGAGCTACTAGACAATAGGAAGCTGCCCCTGATCTGGGAACTGCATGAGCTGCTGTGCGGCTGCTGCAGACAAATGTCTAGCCTACTCTGCAAGGCTGGAGTTCCTGACAGGATTTTGTTTGGCTGTAGGTTAAAAATAGCTTTAAAATGTGTTAATCACTTTATAATAAGTTTATTTGTATTTTAAAGATATGTGCTTAGAAGGTGAAAAGTCAGCATATAGAAGAAACACATAAATTATAAGATATTCTGAGGAAAACCGAAGAGGTCATTGCTTATAATTTCAAATGCAAGGCAGGGCAGTCTATAGAAAGTTATTAACTTATAGCCAAATTTAATTAAAAATGATTATGAAAAGCCTTCTGAAGAATGATCTTTATTTCTTCTGCAGAAAGTTGACTACCATGTAACTTTTTCCTGAAACATGCTCTGTCAATGCTCTTTGATGACTTACCAATATAGTAAATAGCATTGGGAATCCAAACGTGAATAAGTCAAATGCCTACACCTTGAGTAATTTCCACCCTAGAAGGAGCAACATAATAATAAAAAAAAACTAATATTGTTTGTAAGAGAAATAAGAAGGTGGCTGCAGTTAAGAGAAAGGCACACTTTGTACTGTGCTGCATCCTACCTTGAGGAAGACTGAACCTCTGACTTGAGCTTTCAAGGTCAAAGTCATCCATGAGTCTGAGTTTGCTGGCCTATGCATCTGATTGGAGTAGCATCCTGCTGACACAATCTGGAAACCTATACCAGGTTGGAATTTTTTTTTTTTTTTTTTTTAACCTCCAAGTTTATTTTAGAGCTCTGATCCCATTAATTTCATCAGTATCTCTGTGTTCTTTTTAAAGCCCTGTATCCTTCACTACAAAATTTGCCTCATGTGATGTTTCTTTCTGCTCCCACTAAGCAAGAAACCCTTCATTACTTCAACAAATATTTGAACATCTACTATAGACCTGCATTGTGAGGGCCTAGCAGTTAAGGAGAGAGAAATATTCTGTAGCAGCTTAGAGTGTGGTGCAGGACTTAGACTCCCTGAATCTATTTCTTCTCTGTTGCTGATTAGCTCAGTGACTGGAAAGCTCTTTTTGACTCAGTTTCTCATCTACGAAATGGAAATGTCAGTATTACACTGTGGAGTTGTTAGATTCATATTTTTAAAGGACTTGAAAATGTTCAAATAATAACTATTTTTTTCAGTATTGTTAGGAATAACACAAGCACTGCCCTCATGGTCTGGGTTCCTTGTGGCCTTTTTGTGTCTCTTTAATGTTTGTCTCTTGATTGTGATTGGTTGTTTATAAGCTATCCTTAACCTACTGTGCAGGTTTCCGCCCCAGGTGCAAGGTCTTTCCAGTCAGGGGTCTTTTCCTCCCTTCTTCCCCTTCTGCTTTAGCCCTCTCATCCCCTCAGTCCCAGCCAGGCTGCCTTTTGCTGCGGATTTGTCTCAACTTTTCCTTCTATACTGTCTTGAGCCCAAGTTTTTATGTCAAGAAACCCCCCTAAAACTTTAATTTCAACACAACCCACCTCTGTCTCTGTTCCCAAACAGATTCCCTAGTGATCTTTTGTGATTTGCATATCTTATCTCCAGGTCAGGAGCTGAGTTCCGCCCTCCCCCAGCTTTCCTTGACTTTCCCTTCCTGATCTTCTCTGAATCCTTTCTGATGCTGTGATAGGTCTTGGCTTCAGGAGCATATTGAGAAATGAAGGGCCTGGGCCTGGTTGCTTCTCCACTGAAAGACTACAAAATGCCAATGCATGATATGTTTTCAGGAGGTTGTTTTTTTTTTTTTTTTTCCAGTGTCATTATCTTACAGCTTTACTTCTCATTTCCCATTTTTTCTGTTCTGTCTTCTTTCCTTTCATATCCTTTTTCTTTGCTTCTTTTTTTTTAATTTTAATTCTTTTTTAAATTTTTTATTAGGACTTGGCTTTTAAGATCAAGACTCCTAGTATTGCTTCTGCTTGTTGACCAGCAAGTTGCATGCATTTCTAATGGGCGTGCTTAAACAAACAGAGATAGGATCAGAAGCTAGATTTGAGTCCACAGTTCTTTATTTTGATCTTCTGTACATTTTTGTTTTTAATTTTAATCAGAATTATTTAGACATAATTTGTTATAATATAACATTGCTATCATGCAACCTTTTAATAAATTCCCATCTGTGTTAATATGCACCAATTTTATTTTTTATTTTTAATTTGTTCTAATTAGTTGCAGGTGACCTCAGAATGCCTTTGGACACACTGTACACAAATGGAGCATGACTTCTCATTCCTCTGGCTGTACATGGTGCAGAGTCACACTGCTCATACAATCATATATAGGGTAATAATGTTAGTTTACAGTTCTCATAGAAAAAGATGAGATTATAATAGCACTGTATTATTTCCCATCTTTTAATGTATGTCATCAAATCTAAAATGTTATTTTTTCACATTTTAAGTTTCTGAAATTAGGATACCTCTTGCAATTGATGGTATTTTTAAAGTCATGTGGTATGAAAATGTAGATTGACCCACACTTTAAACTTGCATAATATTTACTGCATCTGAAAAATATAGATTATTCAACATGGTCCCAGATTATATAATGGAGAAACTGGCTAACAATTACCCTATCCCCCTCCTCTAAACCCAAAACATACTGTATGTGAATATTGTTTCCACATCTCTTGCTACTTCTATAGCCTTCTTAATTATAATCTTTTTTTTTTCATTTTTTTTTTTTTTTTTTTTTTAGAGAGAATGAGAGAGGAGAGAGAGAGAGAGAGAGAATTTTTAATATTTATTTTTTAGTTCTCGGCGGACACAACATCTTTGTTGGTATATGGTGCTGAGGATCGAACCCGGGCCGCACGCATGCCAGGCGAGCGCGCTACCGCCTGAGCCACATCCCCAGCCCTTAATTATAATCTTAACAGTCATAATAATAGCAGCTATCACTTGCAGAGCACTTTAAGGCAGATGCATTCTGAGTGCTTTACCTGTATAAACTTGCTTAATTGCCACAAGTTCGAACCATTATCCCCACAAAACAGAAAAGGAACTAGAAGTTCAGACAGTTGAAATAATTTATCCAAGTTCACATGGCTAGTCCATGGGGGAGTCAAGATTTAAATCCATGCTTCTAACTCCTGTACTTTTCTCTTTTTTGGAGAGGGTACTAGGGACCGAACCCAGGGACACTTAACCACTGAACCACATCCCCAGCCCTTTTAATTTCTTATTTTGAGGCAGGATCTCATTAAGTTGCTTAGGACATTGCTGACTTGCTGAGGCTAACCTTGGTCATGCAATCCTCCTGCCTCAGCCTCCGCAGTCACTGGGATTATAGGCATGGGCCACTGTGTGTGGCTGTCCCTGTACTTTTCTATTTCCCATTAAAAAGTTTGTAGCCAGGTAAGGTGGTGCATGCCTATAATCCCAGCAGCTTGGGAGGCTGAGGCAGGAGGATCTTGAGTTCAAAACCAGCCTCAGCAGAAGCTGGGGATGTGGCTTAGTGGTCTAGTGCCCTTGGGTTCAATCCCTGGTATCAAAAAAAAAAAAAAAAATTGCATATGCATGTATAATATATGTGTATATTTGTGTATATGTATAGTATATGTGTGTGTATGTATTTATATTTATATATTTATATAGATATATATACTGCTATATATATTGCAGTCAGAAGTATCTTCTTGGGCTGGGGTAGTGGCTCAGTGGTAGAGCGCTTGCCTAGCATGCCTGAGGCACTGGGTTTGTTCCCCAGCATCAGCTAAAAAAAAAAACTAAATAGACAAAATAAAGGTACTGTGTCCATCTATAACTAAAACAACAATTTTTTAAAAAAGTATCTTCTTCGCTTTTGCTGTGCCTCTAAACATTTGGGCATATCACCTAACTGCTCAAGCACCTAGTAGCCTACTGAATTTTGACATATGCAAATAGCATTTATTTTCAAGAAATTTTAGGTATTCTGCAAAAACAGGTAAAACTTCATTCTTCCATTTATCACATTAGAGAAATAATTATAATAATGAATGGATATGTAATTGTGTATCCAAAAGAAATACATCAGTGTCCTTCTGCTGTTGTTAAATTACTTTAATTTTTCTAAAAGAATTATGCACAGCCCCAACCTCCTTTAACATCTTAGTGTAATAAAGAATTGGGTGAGAGAATTCACACGGAGATGCTGTCCCAAGTGCTAGAAGAACTGGTTGCAGGACTGGGAACTGACCAGGATGTTAATTAAAGCCCCTCTGTAGTTCTTTTGTGGAACGTGGTAAACCCAGGCCACTGCCTCTGAAAACAGTGAAAAGAAGGGAAGAGAAGTGTTCTGTAGGAAGTCAGGAGGAAACTGCCAATGATGGCAGCCATTGTTTTGAAGTCAGCGTGGTGCCCAGTATAAACTCATTTTCACCGAGAGCTAATGCCCTTTTCCAAGTTTTGGAACAGAGGTACCAACTTGCATGCTTTTGTTAACCTGGGAGATTTGCTTCAGCTACGGAGTGGGCATTGGGGAGGCAGAAAAAAGGAATAGAAAATTGAGACAGTCACTCACCCCTCACCTTTGGTGGCAGCTGTCATCACATAATGTCATGAAAGCTCTGATGAGCTGGTACAAGGAGCATTAAGGGTTTCTTTGCTCATGGTCTTTCCCACTCTCCCATCCCGCACAGTGCTGGAAATTGAACCTGGGGTGCTTTGCTACTGAGCTACATCCCCAGCCCTTTTTAATTTTTACTTTGAGACAGGGTCTTACTATGTTGCCCATAGAGTGTTCACAGTCAAGATGGTCTACAAAGTGGAAGAACTGGTTGCAGGACCGTGAACTGACTAGGGAGGCTTTGAACTTGAGATCCTCCTCCCTCAGTCTCTAGTAGCTAGAATTGCAGGTATGCAGTACTGTACATTATGGTATTGTTGATGGGGGTTGTTTCTGTAAACGTAAGGAAAATTATACTGGCAATTGCATGCATCACTGCTTTTTTTTTTTTTAAGTTGGACATAGTACCTTTATTTATTTTTATGTGATGCTAAGGATCAAACCTGTGCTTCACACAAGCTGGGCAAGCATGCTACCATTGAGCTATAACCCTAGCCCATCACTGCTGTATTAAAACACTGATTTTGGAGTATTCATTCCTTCAATTCTTTTGTCATTTGACCATTGTTGGCACAGATCCTGAGTCCCACTGCAGTTTATACTTTTTCATCTGGAAAAGGACTTTATTTTCTTTGTTTTGAGTCTCAAAGCCAGTTTCTCACAATCATTTCCTGAGCTCTAGTGGTTCATTCAGAAAACTTTGCATAGACTTTTGGAAAAGTTTAAGAGTTTATGTTGACTTATTTTCCTTTATTCAACAGGACCCCCCTCCAAAAATAGAATAATAATTCCCCTTTTTTTTCTTCCAATATTTTCTCTGCTTATGTGCTAATTGGCAAAACTTTTCCCTACGCTGTGGGTACTTACTGGGGATTGAACCGAGCAAGGGGCACCACTGAGGTATACTCTCAGCCCTTTTCATATTTTGAGACAGGGTCTTGTTGTTTCTGAGGCTGGCCTCAAACTTTTGAATCTACTGCCTAAGCCTCCCAAGTTGCTACAATTACAGGTGTGTATCACTACACCCAGAAATGGCACAATCTTTTATTATAGACCACAAAGGCTGTCTAATTTGAAATTTCAGGCACTTGAAAACTTTTAATTTTAAAGAAGTATTTATTGAGTTTCTCTCCTCTGTGCTTGTAACTTACAAGGCATTTTCCTACTTTCTGCAGTCCCCTTATTTGAAATTGGAAACCCTACTTCTATATTCCTTTCCTTGCCATATTTTCACTGCAATATTCATCACTAACTTTGTATTTTATTTATGTTGTATATTTTCTGTTCTCTGTCCCTTCCCTGACCTAATACACAATACTCCACTCCATGGGAGCAGGATTTTTTTAATCTGTTGAACTCTTTTTCAAAGAGAGAACGGTCAGGATTCCCAGTGTGGATTCCTCTCAGCTTCTGTGAGACAGCAAAGGTGGCAGGTCGTGTATTTAGGTGGGTGGTGAAGGTAAGCGTTAGATGTTACAGGTAAGATGCTCGGCCTGGAACTCTGCACCAGAGCACCAAGCAGCTACAGCAGCTGAGTCACTGTGGGCCGCTATTTTGACAGGAGCAGGTAGAGGGAGAGCAAGGAATCAAGGTGACTTAAGAATAAAATGGTGGGCTGGGCACGGTGGTGCACACTTAGAAGGCTGAGGCAGGAGGATCCCAAGTTTAAAGCCAGCCTCAGCAACTTAGCAAAATCCTTTCTCAAAATAAAACATAAAATGGGCTGGGAATGTGGCTCAGTGGTGGAGTACCCTGGGTTCAATCCCTTGTACAAAAACAAAAACAAACAAAAAAGAATAAGGCTGTGATAGGACTAGGGCTATACCTCACAGCTCAGTGGTAGAGTGCTGTGTAGACTTGTCTACCATGTGTTAGGCCCTGGGTTTGATCCCCAGTATTAATAATAATAATAATTATTATTATTAACTACAACTTTCAAAAGTACACCTGTATTACATAACAAAATATTCTCTTTAACTATAGCTATTAAAGTTAGTAACATCACTGATTAGTGATTCTTTGAGACAAAGTTACATTTTTGAGATTTTCTATTGTGGCTGGGGGTGGGCTGCAAAGAATTTTGCTCAGGCTATCTGATTATTGATTGATTGTATTTGTGATTGAACTCAGGGAGGGGCTTGCACATTTTAGGTAAGTACTCTACCACTGGGCTATGCCCCCAGCCCTTTCTGTTTTAGTTTGAGACAAGATTTCACTTAAGTTGCCCAAGGGCCTTAAAACTGACACTCCTCCTGCCCACAGCCTCCTAAGTAACTGATAATGTATTTAAACCAGATTACACAACATGCAGGCGCTTTCCCTGGGTTTTCAAAGTTCCTCACGCGTGTCATCCCTTTGCAACAATTTCAGTTAATATGACATCCTAAAACTTGGTTTACACTTAGAAAACGGAGGAGAATCTTAATGATAATTGGCTCTATCTTAGCTTGTGCTACATGCTTCTAATCCAAGAAAAGTTGATTGTTCTGTAGCTCAAACAAGGAGGCTTGGGTGAACAGTAACATTTTAAATATGAACAGCTTTTGCTGAAAGCAGCAGGTTTGTAATCCCAGCTATTTGGGAGGCTGAGGCAGGAGGTTCACAAGTCCAAGTCCGACTTGGGCAACACATTGAGGGGGGGCCCCTCAACCCCTGCCATTTCAAAATCAAAACAATAAGTACCAGTAGCTTTTATACAGCGGGAATATTTGAAATAGTTCCTTTCCCCTCTTCCAAATGGTAAACTTCATGCACATGAAAATAATTTTAAACGTGTAGGCTAAATTCATTTCTTAGCTCCTTAGAAACAGCCTGGCCTTTTCAAACAAGAAGGCTTTAATTACACTGTCTTCTTCAGGAAGGTCATTCACTTCATGTAAGTAGGATTTCATGCATCTGGGCCCACTCCAGTTTCTTTATGGGTGTAATTAACTTAATTGCCTTCCCAGTGCTTCATGCTAGGAAAATGGGAATGTACTTTAAATTTTTGTGGCTATTGACATTTAGAGTAGGATTAACTTGTGAACAAGGTTTAAATTCATTCAAGTGCAAAA
Source organism: Ictidomys tridecemlineatus (assembly GCF_052094955.1). Taxonomy (NCBI): domain Eukaryota; kingdom Metazoa; phylum Chordata; class Mammalia; order Rodentia; family Sciuridae; genus Ictidomys; species Ictidomys tridecemlineatus. The sequence goes on along the minus strand of NC_135482.1, from coordinate 76,360,693 downwards.
ATCTACCATGTGATGAGAGACCATACGGTGTTTTGACTGAATTTTGTTACTGTACAGTGTAAGAATCAGAGTTTAGTGAACAAAACAAAACAAAAACATCAATGGCAAATGATAGAAATACCTGTTTTGAGAAGAGTAACTTCAAGAGAAAGTAGGATGAAACTGGTTGAGAGGCCTGGCTTAAATAATTAGAAAGGTCTGGGTTCAGATCTTGCCTCTGCCCCCTCACAGATTTGGGTGAGTCAATTCATTCTCTGAAGTTATTTATTTGGAGTAGCTATTTATTTGTAAAATGGGGTAATGTATTTCTTAAGGCAATGAAGTTTTAAATAGAATAATGCATGCAAAATGTGGTATATTGTCATAGTCAGTACTCGGTAAATGCTAGTTACAATTTTTATGAAGATGTGCGTATGGAATATGTATGTATGTGTGTGCATTCGTGTATACAGTTCGCCTTATGTATTTTGGGCTCTGCATCTTCAGATCCAACCAATTGATGGTTGAAAATATTTTTTAAGATCCAATAAAAATAACAATGCAACAATAGAAAATACAAATAAAAGACTAATACAGTGTATCGAGTGTTTACATAGCATTTATATTAGGTATTATAAGTAATCTAGAGATGACTTAAAGTATATAGGAGGATTGCATGGGTTATATGTCAATGCTGTGCCTTTTTGTAGAAGGTGCTTGAGCATTGCAGGAGACCTGGAACCAATCCCCAGCAGATACTGAGGAGCTGCACCAAAAAATATTTCTGTGACTCAATCAGGGATGGATTCATCATTGTTTGAGCTTCGCATTTCAGAAGATTCTAGACTTTTGGGTGGTGGGCCATATATGTTTTGCAAAGTATCAAGCACTGGTAGAAGAGAAGGAATTTCCTAATTTGACCTAATATCCCCAAATAGCTGTTGCTCTTGAAGCCAGTTTCTGTGGCTCTTCTGCACTCTGTTGATCTGTGGGCAGAGTGCCAGAGAACAACCTACCCGGGATGTGAGGTTGCCAGTCTTTCCTCCTGGCCAGAGAAGGTGCTGCCGGTATTGGTTCTCCTTAGTTCCTCTTTAGGTACACTCAGGTGAGAATTCTGCATTTCCACATTTTTGCAAGGCATGAACTGGAAGATGAAACGGTCAGAAGAATTAGAAAGGTCAGGGCTGTTAGGAATGCTTTGACTGAGTATTAAAGCGGCCCAGGAACAAATGCAGGATGTAATGAAAAGTCTGTGAGAGGTGTAGAGGGAACTGTAGATGTTGCTATGGAGTAAGTGTGTTGCCGGTGATGTTTGAGAACCTTCTACATGCCAGGTGATAAGCAAAGATCTTTATATTCAAGGTTTCATTTCAACCTCTCACCAATTTTCTGAGTTATGTTCTATTATACTCATTTGTTTTTGTGTACTTATTATCATCTTTTTTTTTTTTTTTTTTCGGTACCAGGGATCAAACTCGGGGGGGGGGGGCACTCGAACACTGAGCCACATCCCCAGCCCTGTTTTGTGTTTTATTTAGAGACAGGGTCTTGCTATGTCACTAAGACTGGCCTCAGTTTAGTGCCTCACTTTTGCTGAGGCTGGCTTTGAACTCCATAATCCTCTTGTCTCAGCCTCCCAAGCTGCTGGGATTATAGGCATGTGCCACCGTGTGCGCTTTATTATCATTTTTTGTGACACTGGAGATTGAACCCAGGAGTGCTCTACTACTGAACTACATCCCCCAGCCCCCCAGCCTTTAGTATTTTTTTTTTTTTTTTTTTTACTTTGAGAAAGGACCTCATTAAATTTCCTAGGCTAGACTTAAATTTGCAGTTCTCCTACCTTACCCTCCAGAGTAGCTGGGATTACAGGCATATGTCACCATGCCCAGCCCAAGTTTATTTTTCTTGTACTTAATTCTGATGACAATTTTGAAAAAGCAAACTAAAGTACTAATTTGTATTTTTTATTAAGTTACAAGGCCTTTTTAAAAAATAGCTGTATTGAGCTATAGTTCACCCTCCATATAACTTACCCACATTTAATGGACAGGCTGACTTTTAGCAACAAAATTTTGGCTTGTTTTGATGTAGTTCCCCAAAACTGTGAACTAAGCAGTGATTTATGACAAGAATTTTTCTTTCTCTGAGAGTGCTTATTCGTGGCAGTCTAAGAAGTGAGGTGAAGCACAAACAAATTAAAGGGGGCATTTCTTTGGAAGTCAGCAGAAAATGTTGCCAGCTTCTAAGAAGACTGTTGATTGGGCCCAGAATAGTAGTGCATGCCAGTAATCCTAGTGACTCAGGAGGCTGAGGCAGGAAGATTCTAAGTTTGAGGCCAGTCTTAATGACATAGCAAGACCCTGTCTCAAAATAAAAAAATAAAAAATATTGGGATATAGTTTAGTGGTAAGGCACTCCTAAACTCAGTTCCCACCACCAAAAGTAATTAAATAAATATGAATAAGTAAATTAAAAATTTTTAAAAAGAACAGGAGGTGTGGCTCAGTGGTATAGAGAGCTCCTGAGTTTAATCCCTGGTACCAAAAAACTAACTAACTAAAAACTAGTGTGTTGCAACTTTGTAGCAATTTAAATGTTTTCTGTTAAGTTGTATGAGGAATGTATTTGAAACAATGATTGGTACTGTAAATATATTTGTCTGAGTTACTGGAAATACAGTTCAAGTTGAAACAGGAGCAAGGAATAGATGAATAAGTTCCCATGCAAATATGACCTTCCTCTAACATGGGCCACCGGAAGACGGGTGTGTTCCTGAAGTAGCCTTGAATGAAGTGGGAAGATAGACCAGAGGTCCTTAAAGGGACAGGAGAACCTGCACTTGCCAGAAAAAGATTTGTTAGAAAAGCAGTAGGTGCCTAATAATGTATTTAGTGAAGTCTCAGTCTGTCTAATCCTTACAAGAAGAAAAACTCTTCTCAGAGGAATATAGTATTTATAATATGGCTCTTTGAAAACAAGCTGTTTCATATTTGTAAAAGCCTGTATTATGGTTTTCTTCTTTCATTTCGCTATTTCTGTGCTATAAAGTAGGTTTTGAGGAAATCTGACTTTGACTTGTATAAATTTTACCCTTTGACTATTGCTTAGGAATGATTACATTGCAAAAGAGGGATTGTTTTCTGGAACAATGGCTTTCTATTTGGGTAAGGACTCAGATTATTGAATAAAATCTCTTGTTTCTGTGAAAATGGCAGTTGGAAAACTTCTTTATTACAGTTCATCACTAGGTCTCTGTTTTAGCTTATTTTCTGTTGATAGGACAAAACACCAGACGCTGGATAATGTATAAATAAAAGAGATTGATTTAGTTCATAGTTTGGGAGATCCAAGACACTGGCATCCACTTCTTGTGAGGCCCTCCCATAGGAGCACCTACAGGGAAAGAGGGAAGGAGACAAGTGTCACATGGCACGGAAATGGGTGGGGCCAGATTTGTTCTTTTCATTACAGACTGCTCCTGTGAGGATTAATCTACTCCTATAAGACTTGACCCACTCACTGCCTTGGAGAGGAATTAATCAATTCTTGAGGGTGGAGCCCACATGGCATAATTATATTCTACTAGACTCCATCTTTTAAAGTTCCCAGCACCTCCCCGCTGGGGTCAAGCTTCCAACATGTGATCTTCTCAGGGACAAACTACACCCAAGCCACAGCAGCCTCTGTGCGTTGACTGGTTTTGAAGTTGGCGCATTTCATATGGTCGTTTTGGAAATGTTGCATGATCTGGGACTGAAATTGTGCTGTACTGTGAATTGTAAATAACATGCATACTGTTCTCCAGGGTCTAAATTTTCTTTATTAAAAACAGAGTCAAGTAGCTTCTGTAAAAAGCTTCCTCCGGCCTGAGGGACTTGTGATTTTTCAAGTCTGGAGTTTTATGTTGATTTTTCAAGAAAGGCCTCAAGCCTGGAGTTTTATGTATTTCTCAGTGTTTGAAGCTAATTTAAAAATGTTATTTTGAAAAAATAACAAAAATGTTGTTTCATGGGCCAATGAGACATGCCTATGGGGTGGGCACATGAAGCCTTCTCTGGCCCTAGACAGTGTCTGGGAGGAAAAAAAAAAGGATTCCATTATCATTGCAGGTTTCATGGGTGAGGCACAGCTATGGTCTGCAAGTCAGTGTCCCCAACCCCCAAATTCATAAGTTGAAACCTAGTCCCCAGTGTAATAGTAGAGGGGCCTCAAGGCATTATTAGGGTTCTTATAAAAAAGGAGGTGGGGGTGGGGGAGGGCAGTTTAACTTAATGGTGGAACATGTGCTTAGCATGCTGGAGGTCTTTGGTTCAAATGCCAGCACCAAAAAATCAAAAAGAGGTCCCTGTGAGCTTGTTTGCCTTTGCCATCTGTGGCTCTGTGAGGACACCACTGAGAGGTGACATTTATAAGGAGCAAGCTCTCAACAGATAGCAAATCTGCAGGTGCCTTGATCTTGGACTTTTAGCCTCCAAAACCATGAATAGTAAATTTCTGTTGTTTATAGATTATCCAGTTCAAACTGTTTTGTTTTAGCAGCTTGAATGGAGCAAAACAGACATCTGTAATAAAAGAGAGATCAGGGCTGGGGTTCAGTGGAGAGTGCTTGCCTAGCACGTGTGAGGCACTGGGGTTCCGTCCTCAGCACCACATAAAAATAAATAAAAAAGAGATGAGCAACAGAAAGGCATACACATTCATTTGATATAAGTTTTACATGATGCAGGAGCTATTAGAAATGAAGGCCCAAAGAAATGGGAAAATATGTGTACGTTTATGCATGGGCTTAATGGAGAGTGAATAGTCATATAGAAGCGAAATTGGAAAAAAAAAAGACAGTATGATCTACGAACACAGTGGGAGGAAGTTAGCAAGCCCTGGGTGTGTTCGATTTTTTTCTGTGCCCCTGTGTCTTCAAAAAATCCTGACATCCCTCTTCCCTGGTGTAGATTAAAAGAGAACAGGGAAATTTGAAGCTATGAAAAAGTAGCCTTAAAACAAGTCCCCCAGTCCAACCAGACCAGTGGTCCATAAGAACTTTCTACACAGCGTCATCACCAACGCTCTGTTGACACTCGTCATTTCATCAGTGAGGTCACTGGGCTGAAGACGAAACCTCATACATCTTACTTTAAATTAAGGAGGATATTGGTCCAGACTGAAATAATTGTTTAATTCTCTGGTCCCTTAAATTTCTTCCTTGTTTCTCACTAGATCTTTCCTGCTTTAGAATCACTTTTGTATTTCTTATTGAGTGGTTTTCTGGGTGTGGTTGTATGACTCAAATAGAGGCTATTAAAGTTATTCTTTTACTTGCCCAGAATTAAAATTTGTTGTCCTTCCCTTTGAGCATTTGATCCGTGATTTAAAATGGCACCATGATATTTACGTGTGTTGTGTTAAATGGACTGTCCACCTGAAACAAAGGATATAGTCTGATTCACTAAGAATTAGGCTTTTTAACTATGAGGAAGGTTTAGCATTCTTGTCCTGGATCATCCATTAACTTATTCAGTGACACAGAACGAACCACTTAACCTCGAATGACTCACTTTTTCACCTGTTAAGTAGAGAATATAATCTGGTTAAATACTTGATAGGGGAAGGGCTGGTGTGCACAAGCCAGAACACTGCCCTTCCACAGGACACTGTGTCTGATTTATTCACCTTGGGGTCCTCGGCACTGAGTACAGTGCCTCAGGAATAGTAGGCACTCAAATGGTTGTTGGTTAAAATTAATGCAGAAGAGAAACCTGTTTTTTTCCTGTGGTGTTGTTAGAGACAGAGGCATATATTTTCATGGTTTTGCTTTTGTGTTCTTGTGTGTGGGTACCCCAGATTTTTAACTCATTACAGAGGAAAAAAATCATTGATACAAGGCAAAGAACTGTTGATCAAACATTAGATGAGAATCCCTGATTTGTCCCAGATCTTCAGATGCTGCAGACTGTGACCCCAGCCCTCACTTTGGATCCATTCCTTCAGAACTCAGTGCCCTGGTCTGAGCATGGAATGAATTTGGGTCCATGTCATCAAATTGGCTCTCATCTTAAGAGGGAAATGAATAGAAGAGATCACGGCGTGCATGGTATTAGAGGTATGATGACAAGATAATGCAGCTCCAAGCAGTTGGAGCAGAATCACATGTGCTCAGAGAAAAAGGGGTGCTGGAGCTTAGTCTTGGAATCCAACTGTGCATGAGCAGGGGGAAGGGAAGGGAAGGCAATGGAAGGGAAGAGCCTGGCCACTCAGGAGCAGCTGGTCACTTCCTACATGCCGGAACTGCGGAAGAGGAGGATGGGAGGGCTGCTAGGTAAAACGTGAAACCGTAAGACACAATGGAGTATTTCTACAGCATGGTTATAAGTGAATATGCTTGTTTTAAATAAAACTGCCTTCATAATATTTTCAAAGGGTTATTTGTAGATGGAGAAGCTGAGGTAGAGAAATTAAAGTCAAAACATTTGCTTAGGGTAATTACACCAGGTGTGGCCTTAATATTGATTTTTTAAATTTTAAAAACCATCTCAAATATACAGAAAATTTTCAGCTATAGGACATAGAACTTTCTTCCTGGTTATTGAATAGTAAGTTGCTCACCTGAAGCCCCAGCAGCTCTGAGTAGTTAGTGCCTTCTTTTTTATACAAACAAGTTCATGCTCCAACATAGCTATAATGACAGCTATGAAAATCAGCCATCAAAATCAGAAAATTAACATTGATCCATTATTACCATCAAATCCTGAGGCCCCATTTAACATTTTCCACTTGCTCCAATTTTGCTCTTTGTGGCAAAACAATCTGGTTCAAATTTGAACCATTGCATTTATTTGTTCTATCTATCTAAATTCCTATACTCTGGGACAGATCCTTAGTCTTTTCATGACTTTCATGACCTTGATGTTCTGAAAAGTCTAGCTATGACTATGGCAGAATGTCCTTCACCTTGGGTTTATCTTAGGTTTCCTATGATTAGATACATTCAGGCTTGGCATCTTTGGAGAATATCATTGCACTGATGCTCTGTTCATTTAATCGCATCTTCTCAGGCAGCTCATGATTTTTATTTGTCTCATTATTGATGCTGTTGGAAGGTGGAATTGATCTGACTTACCCACTGTAGAATTTCTTTATTGTAATTAAAGAGCATTTTGCAGAGAACATTTTGAAACTGTAAATATCTGGCTTCTCATTGCACTTGAAGTCTATTCATTTATATCATGCATACTCATCATTTCCTAAGGAGTTCTGATCTGTTACTCTGCATTGAGGCTGCCTTCCTTCTATTCTCTTGACTAGTTCCCATAATTCTTCAGGCTGACGCAAGCTATTCAGGCATGTCTCATTCTTCCTACCCCACTACTAGAATCAGCCAATTCTCCAGGGATCCTGGTTCTTTTTGGTGAAGATGGTATGTGGCAGCTATTGGGGGTGTTACTGCGTCTATCTGCACATACACACAGTTTTATATGCTATCTAAAAATCACAAGCTGTTCAAATGGATACATCAGATTCTAATCTGACTCTACAGGATCAGTTCCAGGTTTCTCTTTTGTCATATTCATAATTTCCTTTCTTTAAAATGGGAAGTCTGATTCCCATTATCTTTAATATATTTACCTATTTCATCAATCCCACCATATGTAACCAGACTCCTATTATACCCCCACCTCCCTCTTCTGTGCAGATGTCCTATATTACTTGGGACCTGGCACCTTGTGCCACCTTGACCTCCACATTTGGACGCCTCATCTGGCTTGTGCTTGGTTCTCTTGGGTTTTTGTTTGGTACTGGGGAATCAGAGATCCTTTACCACTGAGATTCAGCCTGTCCTTTTAAAAAATTATTATTATTGTAATTATTTATACAGGACAGAATGCATTTTGACACATCACATGTAAATGAAGCATAACTTCTCGTTCTTCTGGTTGTACATGATGTAGAGTTACACAGGTCATGTAATCATATATGCAAATAGGGCAATAATGTCCAATTCATTCTATTATCATTTCTACTCCCAAGCCCCCTCCCTTCCCTTCACATCCCTCTGTCTAGTGGTAAATACTTTTATTCTCCTCCTCCTCCATTTTTGTGAATTAGAGAAAACATTTGGCCTTTGGTTCTTTGGGATTGTCAGCCTATCCTTTTTGTGTTTTGTTTTAAGACAGGGTCTCAGTTAGTTGCTAAGGCTGGTCTTGAACTTGGATTCTCTTCCCTCAGCCTCCTGCATAGCTGGAATCTTAGGTGTGCATCGTAGTGCCTTGCTTGGTTCTGTTTTTAAGTGTGGCAAATCCAAAAGGACTAGATTTAGTTCTAGTACTTTTGGTAAAGCTTTGTGAAGAGGTAAATATAATCTTGCCTATATTTCTTGAATCTTTTTTTTTTTTTTCTTTTAGTACCGGGTATTAAACTCAGGGGCACTTGGCCACTGAGCCACATCCCTAGCTCTGTTTTGTATTTATTTATTTATTTATTTATTTATTTATTTATTTATTTATTTATTTATTTATTTATTATTGTTGTTCAAAACATTACAAACCTCTTGACATATCATATTTTATACATTTGATTCAAGCAGATTATGAACTCCCATTTTTACCCCGTATACATATTGCAGATTCATTTAGAGACAGCGTCTCACTGAGTTGCTTAGCACCTAGCTTTTGCTGGGGATGGCTTTGAACTCAGAGCCTCCTGTCTCAGCCTCCCAAGCTGCTGGGATTACAGGCGTGCACCATCGTGCCTGGCTTCTTTAATCTTTAATTGCTTTTCTTTTTGTCTGTTTTTTCATCTAATTAGGTCCCCCCCCCAACATGGGGTTGGGGAGTAGTGGGGGGTGGTCCTGATTTGTCCTTATCCACTAAAGTGGTGGATACATTTATCTCCAGATGTGATGATTCTTGTATCAGTGCTTATGCACATCATTCTTGGGCAGCTTATGACATGTTACTTAAATGTTATTTATGAAGGTATATTTTTAGATATAATAAAATTATATGTTTATATATCAACATAAAATACAAAAATGTCAACATTGGCTTAAAAATCCCATTTCTACCTGCAATCCTCATCTTCATGGATGGAATTCAACCTGTGTAATCATATCAGCATCCCCTGTGTAAACTAGAATATTGCATAAGTTTATGATTCTCTGATTTTAAGATTATATTCTAATTCTAAAAGCATCACCAATAGTGTAGTAGATGCTGTTGTGTTTGTGTGATTCCTTGGAAAGGTGTCTTTTTCTTTCAAAAATGTACAGAGGGAAAATTACTGCATAAGATTAAGCTGATAACACTGGGTTCCTTACCTTCCTAAACTATGTTCCATTGCAGATCCTCCTTCACAAACAAGTGAATTTGTTGGGAAATAGAACTTCCTGAATGGTTTTTTTTTTTTTTCCATGTGTGTACCTGATGTACTTTAGAGGAAGCTCTGTAAATGTGGAGATGCTGTGAACAATTATTGGCTTATCGCCAAGGTTATGACTGATTAAAAAGCAGGCTGACTTTAAAGCTCATTTTCTTCTTTATATTTCCTATTGTTAAGTCTCTCCTAGTGAAATAACCCTTCTGGGAAGCCATCCCATTTTGCTATTATTTTTCAGTTATTTGTGGAGCAGTTTTATAGGAAAGGCTTTATATCTCTGCATGACGTATGAGCCTTTCAGAATTCTCAGTTCTAGAATGCACCAGACACAATTCAGGTATCATCCTTTCTGCACAGTGAATCTAGAGATCACCATTGCAGCCAGCAGTGGGCAGATAACTCTTCATCTAAAAGCAGGTTTAACCCATTCATTTGTCTAAGAATGAAATGTTGTTGAGACAAACAGGAAGCTAATAAAGAAATGATCAGTACAAGTGCAGGTATAGCTATGTCAGTTTGTGAAGGACAGTTGTGCTATAAGTAATACAACTGGCTATTGGTTAGATTGGGATCCTAAAACAAAAAATAGAGCTTCAGTGAACACTTAGTGGGTGAGTGAGTGATTTGGGCCTCCTCCTTTCTTTGGATTATAAATTACTATTGCCTCATAAATCTTATGACTCAATAGCCAAAAGTGTCCAAGCACCTTATGGTAAAGAATGCAGTAGATTCCCAATTTTATTTAACTTAAAAAAAAAAATTACTTTATGGTGCTAGGGATTGAACCCAGTGCCTCCTACATGCCAGACAAGCATTGTGCCACTGACCGTTCCCAGCCCTGTTTAACTTTTTAATATGGAACTTTTCAAACTTAGGCCAAGTGAAAAAGACAAGTGACGCCATCGCCCGCCTGCCAGCTTTGATCATTGTCGTCATATAGTCCATAATTTTGAGTTATGAAGCTTAAAACAAAAGAATGATGAAATGGGACTTAAAATTTTCAGTCTACGATATTCTCATAAAACTTTAAAGCAATTGTGTACTTTATAGGAAGTTCTATAAATGCACCACATCTGTGTGTGACTTTATGGCTAAGGAGGAATTTCCCTTGGAGTCCATTTCCTCTTTGCTTCAGGTACCCTTTATTCCCGTTCCCCCTTTGTTTTGTGAAATTATTGGGATTCTTCTCTGGAGAGAGAACTTGCTTGTCCTTAGGGCCTAATCAGCAGTAAGTAAATCAAACGAAGGGCCTTTTGCACTGATGGTTGGTGGTCCTGTGAATGAGATAAAGGAGTTCAAGGAGGTCTTTTGCAGAAGATTCCTTCACCTCTGGTTTTGAGATCTTCCCCAGCAGGACCTTGCCAGTTCAACACAGGAACTCTCTGGAGAGCTCCAGGTCTTACCACCAGAGTGAACACAGATGAAGTACTGATTTTCACTTGATCTGCTTCAAAATTTGCTTCTCTTCCTCCTTTGATCAGCTCATTCTGGAGTTTGATCTTTTAGATCAGATTACTCTTTTGCTAAGTGGCCGTTAGCTTTGAGTAGTCACAGACTTCATGAGATGAAAACCTCACAATGATATATATGATTAATTTTGAACAATTTTTAGACTTTAGATTGAGGAAGGTGGGATGGGAGTTGGGAAGGATCTTCTATTCCAAATCTCTGGCAAATGTATAATTGTATCCAACATAATAAAAGTTGAAGTCTTCTTAATGTGACAAGCTTGCCAGTGGGTCCTTAAGAGTGTTAACAGTAACCTTCCAAGGTAGTAGGTGTTACTGTCCCCATTTTCTATATAATACTAGTCTTCCCGGGAACCCTCTTGGTTTTTATCCTGGTATCTCTTCCTGTTTAGCATTGGATAAGTGTCCCAGTTTATCTAATACATGATGTGCTTGCCCTACAGAGAAGCAAATGGTGCTCAGACAGATTAATCTACTTGTTTGGAAAGAGCCAGATTTGAGCTCATTTTTTTGAAATTATAAGCATATCTTTCAAGAACTACATTTTCCATAGTATTTTCACACTTTAGTTTTTAGATATTTGTTTTTTTTGCTTGCTTACCATCTGCCTCATTCTCTAGATAAGATCCAGGAGAGCAGGTTTACCTCTTGTATGTATTACCACACACCCAGTACCTTTCAGACCAGTGATACATAATGTCCCATAAACATTTCTGAATGAATGAATCAAAAGCATCTTTATAGTAGTAGTTTTATTTGCATTCTAAAAATATTTTAGGTGACATTAATTTCTTTCTTTCCCATTAAGAATAGTTTCTGGTTTTTCTTTATAAATACTGTGGCCTCCCAGGGAGACCATGTAGTTTTTTTTTTTTTTTTTTTGGTACCAGAGATTGAACTCAGGGGGACTCAACCATTGAGCCACATCCCCAGCCCTTTTTATATTTTTTTCAGAGACAAAGTCTCACTGAGTTGTTGAGGCCCTTGCTAAGTTGCTGAGGCTGGCTTTGAGCCTCCAATCCTCCTGCCTCAGCCTCCAGAGCCTCTGGGATTATAGGTGTGTGCAACTGGGCCTGGCCCATATAGACTTCTGTGTGTTTTTAGCTATTTGTAAAAAGCATTACTAAAGATACAATGTAAATAATTATGAAAATTGTTTATTTTCCAATCTACTGTCCAGTAAATTAAATGCTTAGTTGTACTGAGGAGAAAGAAAAAAACACATCTGGGGCTTGGATTATGGCTCAGTGGCAGAGTGCTTGTCTAGCACATGTGAGGCACCGGATTTGATCCTCAGCAATATAAAAATAAATAAAATAAAGGTAATGTGTTCATCTATAGCTAAAAGTTTTTTTTGGAAAATCTGTTTTTTGTTTTTTTTTTAAAGGACACATTGATAACTATAGGTTCTTTTCCCCTCTAATATGATTTACACCATGAATGAATAATCCAGGGGTTTAGGGTGTAAGCCTTTGTACCCCATGCAAGTGTTTTTGAAGTTTTTATTGCTTTTAATAAAGCATTAGCCTCACATACTTTAAAATGTAAAATATCGGTTGCCACCTTGTCTTGTGAATGCTGGCTCTTCAGGTTCTTATCCTATTGTAGCAGATTTCAGAGCAAAATTATTTTATTGGTTTAAAAAAAAAATTTTAAGGTGGTTTTTGTTCCATAGGCACCTAAGATTACTCTGGGTCACAAATATCTTTTTTCTTTTTTTTAAATTTTTTTAGTTGTAGATGGACACAATACCTTTATTTATTTTTATGTGGTGCTAAGGATTCGACCCAGTGTTTCATGTGTGCTAGGCAAGTGTTCTACCACTGAACCACAACCCTGGCCCCACATAATTTTGAAGTTTATTATTAAATGTAACCCAGGGCTGGGGATGTGGCTCAAGCGGTAGCGTGCTCGCCTGGCATATGTGCGGCCAGGGTTCGATCCTCAGCACCACATACCAACAAAGATGTTGTGTCCGCCGGGAACTAAAAAATAAATATTAAAAAAAAAATAAATGTAACCCAGTACAGCACACCTAACATGGAATCAGCATGGTCCTTAGGGTTTTCTAGTTAGATATTTGAATTAAATTACCAAGAACTTTAAGTCAATCATTTCATAATAAAAAAAAAAATGTTCTGAGCTTATGACATAGAAACAAAGAACCTTTATCATTTATTGAAACTAGTATACCTGAGCAATAACATTGCATATTTCTCAAACTATTGGAAAATTGCCAAAATGACTTCACTGATTTTAATGTAGAGAGCAATTAGGAAAAGTAGAGCAAACCCTAAGAAGTATCTAAGATGTGTAAGTTTCCACTCAAAAGAATCTTTCTGGTGGTGTTTAGTAAGTCAGATCAGATTACTCTTTTGCTAAGTGGCCATTAACTTTGAGTAGTCACAGACTCAAAACATTACAAAATTTCAGATTTTTTTTTTTGTACCAGGGATTGAATCCAATGGTGCTTTACCACTGGGCCACATCCCCAGGCCTTTTTATTTTTTGTTTGGAGAAGGGATCTCACTTATTAAGTTGCAGCAATCTGGCCTCAAGTCTGTAACCCTCCTGCCTCAGCCTCCTGAGCTGCTGGGATTAGAGGCATGTGCCTTCCCATCTGTCCATGTTTCCCTTTTTGTTGATACTTTGAGTCCTAATATCTGCCTGACTCCCACCCACACCCTAAATGTGCTCTTGTGTGCTTATCCTCCTTTAAGATTTTATCTGTGACAAAATATCTAATTAGCCATGGGTGGATACAGTGCTGTTTAGAGACTGAATCTATTCCCTGCTGAGATTTTTATTGGAATAAAAATTATAACATGTATTGTTAGCTGTATTGTCAGAGTTTTATGTGTTAATGGGATTAAATTAATATTAATTTTTCAGTGAGTTGGATAGTATATTCCAGGTTAAGAGGACAGGTGGTAACCTAAGATTCTGGCATTGAAACTGATAAGACCTAAGAAGAAAATGAGAGAAGCTAGACATTTAGAGAATAGTGTCCTTTCTTTAGTAAGCATGTACAATTAATTTGTAATTAAGTTGTTGGGCTGAATTTTGCCTTTGCCCTTCATGCTTAAAAAAAAGGACATATTAAGCAAACCAATAATTTAAAGATTTGTTGGACATTGTGACCTATTTAAATGTGAAAAGGGAAAACACATGTCAGATACTTAAAAATAGCAATATGAAAAATTATGTTCATTGAAAATTCTTCTATCAGTTTGCTAAATGGTACAGTGAAGCATTTATTGGTGTGCCAGTGAAGTTTAAATTAAGAAGAGGATGTTTATAAATCCAGGGTTTGCATTTTTTTACTGTGTCTGAACTTTTTTCCAAGGGACCCTACGTTTGTGACTTCTTTCTTTAGTTCCCAAAATTTCGTTCATTTCAGGACCCTGAAATATGTGGTCATCTTTCACTCCTCCATCCCCTATCACCTCTCTATTATTATCTGTTTTTCTCACTTGTGGATTCTGAGGGCATGGACATACTAGACACCCAATATATATGCTTCATTAAATCAGTGTATGTCAAGTATGACCAGTGTGATCTAATAAATTCCATATTTCTCTTGAATATTTATTATAGGCTGGGGATGCAGCTCCGTGGTAGAATGCTTGTCAAGCATGGGCAAGACCCTGGGTTCCATCCCAGTACTGCAAGGAAGAGAATCCACATTAGATATGTTTTGGGGTAGCTACTGGTCAGATAGCCAATCTCTTAATTCCTCCTTCCTTCCCTTTCCTACCAAAAGAAAGGGCCTGAATTTCTCCCTAAGATCAAGCAACAAAATTTATCTTCTCATATAAAACCAAAAGCAGTAACAACAAAAGACCAAATTAAATACAAGACATAAGGTATTAAAGAACTGTGGTCCTGGGAAATAGTACGGAGACTCATGGTCCTGGGAAATAAAGGAGATAAGTCCCAAGGCCTCTCTCGATGATTGCCTGGGAGTGCTTCCAGGACACAGCTCAGAGAGGGTGATCCCAGGGAAAACCCAGAGTACTCAGAGTTGAGAATTCAGGAGACCCTGGTGGCTAGAATTTGCAGAACAGAATATCAAAAAAAGAGAGCTATAAAAACAAAGATCCCCAGAGATCTGAAGGGGGATTCTTCATTCCTTCTTCTCTACCGCTCTTCACAAGTGGAAGGAATAATTATGTGCCTATGTGGAAGCTTCCCAAGACTGGGGATAAACTACTCAGTGTAGATATGAGAAACAATGCCCAGTGCTCTCAGGGTATTTGGTACTTGTTTTCAGCCATGGAGTGTTGGGTAGAAGACTCAAGATGATTTTGCCTCCATACTGAGGAGTAATTGGTCTTAACTGATTAAGGCTCTGGACCTGCCTAACAAATCATAAAAGCAAGACCCCAAAGGCACGAACTATTTCCAAGTAACTTCTAATTGTAACCCAGAGCAAAACTCAGGAATATTCATAGGAATAAAAAAATATCCAACAAAGTAAAATTAAAAATTCTTAGCATCCAAAGATTACCAGGCATACAAGAAAACAGGGGAACACAACTCATAAGAAAGATAATAATCACTTGTGACTTTCCCAGGACTGATATAGATATTAGAATTACTGAGCAAGACATTAAAACAGGTTAATTGTATTCTATTTGCTAAATAAATAAATAAAGCTAACTTCAGCAGACTTCAGGCAGACCAGTCAGAATCTCCCTCCAGGAACATGGAGTTTGGATTACCAGTCATATTAATATATAAAGTTGGGGCCTACCTGTGGCAGGCCATGGAGACTAAATACCAGAGAAAATTGTGAGCAGAGAATTCAAGTAGCCCTAAAACGAGACATAGAGGTAAGAAATAGACATGCCTTTGATTTTTGGTGGTCTTCCAATTTCTAGTTCTAGTCCTTCCTGAGATTTAAGTTTACTTCACATTTGGATTTTGCAAGGAACCATTCTTTTATAATAAATTCACCTCCCCCGCCTTTTAAACTCACCTATTTTTAAGCTAACCCTAAATGTTCTTGGGTACTTGTAACTAAAAGAAAAATTTAAAAAGGGGTAGAGCAGTCCTACATTTTCTTTATTGCTTGTTGTGTTAGTCAGCTTTCTGTATTGTAACAAAATACCTGAGATGATCAACTTAAAAAAAGGAATGTTTGATTTTGGCTTATGGTTTCAGAGTTTTAATTCCTGGTTGCTGGGCCCCATTGCCTTGGCCTATGGTGAGGTGGCACATTACAGTGAAGCAAGATTTTCACCTCATGGTGGCCAGTGGCTAGGAAACAAAGAGAGAAAGAGGAGGGCCCAGCATTCCAGTATCCCCTTCAAGGGCTTACCTTCATATGACCTGAAGACTTGCAACTAGGTCCACATCTTAAAAATTCTACTACCTCCCAATAGTACCATGGGCTGAGGACTAAGTCTTTAAAACATGGGCCTTTGGTGGGGGGGGTCACTTATCAAACCATAGCATTTATTTTAGTAAATAATCATGCTACCTATCATATCTAAGAATAGACAAAAGAGCCAGGTGCAGTGGTACACTCTTGTCATCCCAGCAACTTGGGAGGCTGAAGCAGGAGGAAGTCCAAGGCCAGCAATTTATCGAGACCCTGTCTTAAAATAATAAAAGGCTGGGGAAGTAGCTCAGTGTTAAAGCACTGGGTTCCATCCCCAGTATCAAAAAAAAAAAAGAAAAAAGAAAAAAAAATCAATAAAGTAAGTTCCTTCTGGACATCTACAGTGCTTGGGCATCGAGAGAAATGGTTGAGGAATGAGGAAAACAGTGGCAAGCGCCTCTCAGTGTTGGTCTGAGTCCAGAGAAGACCCTGGATTTGTATGTGTGCTATATGCTTTTCCAGCATTCTCCACAAGGTGCCCTCTTCCAATTGTCAAAATACTGTACTTTGAGTGTGATAGATCCCAGCCTCTGATTCCTTTATAGCAAATGATTGGTTTAAATAAGTTAAAACAAAAAAAATTTTTTTTCAGTACTGGGGATTGTACCTCAGGATGCATTACCACTGTTCAACATCCCCAGCCTTTTTTTATTTTTTATTTTGAGATAGGGTCTTATTAATTTGCCCAGGCTGGCCTCAAACTTGTGATCCTCCTGCCTCAGCCTCTCAAACTGCTGGGATGACAGGCCTATGCCATTATGCCCATCTTAAACAAGTTTTGATTCTTATTTTTCTCTGTCTCTAATCTAGTAGTTTTGTTTTGCTTGTAACAAATTTATTCAACAGGATCAGACAGCATGATTTTTCGTTAATGTGTATCTTAAATTCTGTGGACTCTAATTTAGAATTTCAGAAAAACCTTTGAGAATTGAACCCAGGCTCTGGAGCATGCTAAGCACGAACTCTACCACTGAGCTATATCCCTAGCTCCGGAAATTCTTTTAAATAGTTGCTCTTTTTATCCTCAATGTTCTTGTTCCTGACAAAGTATCTTGTGATTCTTTTTCTTCCTTTCTGAGTGAAGTGACAGAGTTCTAAAGTCTTTTTTTTGAAGGTTCTGGTGATCTAAATACTGATTGGAGAGCTTTGACCTACTTAGAATGCGTCTTTGTGTGAGGGAACATGTTTATCCCCAAGGTAACTCTGCTGCAGAATTGCCCCATGTGAATGCATTAAAAACTCAGCCACTTGCCGGATCTTTTATTACAGCAACACAATGAAGCAGCAGGCCGCCAAAAAGAAGCAAGGAAGATTGTATTGTATTTGACTTCCTTGAATTAACAAGTTTTATTCATCTCAAAGTTTTCTACAGATTCTTTAGCAATAAGATTGTGAACAAGGACTTAGCAACAAGTTGATTGCATGTGTGCTCATTCTCAATACTGAGCAGAGTGTTGTGTCAAGAAACACTTTTGTGTTTTGTTAAATAGGTCATTCTGCTCACACATTGTTTTCTTTATGTTTAATGCTGACTTAGGCAAATGGCTCTCACATGAAGTATAGTAACAGAATCCTTTTAGATATTTGAAGATAAACTACCACCATAGTTATAGTAAAGCTGAAAGTATACATTTAAAAATATTGGTACTTCTTAATGTTCCATTTTTGTGGCTGACAACAGAATATCTGTGCCATTTTTTCTATCTATTTAGGGATGAATGGAACATCTGTAGAAATTTTCCCTAATCATTTTAGTGATGCTGGGTATTGATATTTTAATAGTATTTAATTGGTATTTTAGTGGCTTTATTTATTTATTTGGGAACTGGGGATTGAATTTAAGGGGCATTGTGTAACTGAGCTGTATCCTCAGTCCTTTTTATTTATTTTTTTATTTTGAAACAAGGTCTCACTAAGTTGTCCAGGCTGGTCTTGAACTTGTGATCCTCCTGTCTCAGTCTCCAGAGTTGCTGGGAGTCATGGGCCACCATGCCCAGCTGGTGTTTCAGTATTTTAATGTATGTATTGTAGCTATTTTTTCCTTAGTAATGGGGATCAAACTCAGGGCCTCATTCTATTAGATAATGCTGTACCACAGAGCTACATTCCTAGACCTGATATTTCGTATTTTAATGAAGTTGATATCTCCATAGAAGAAGTCAGTTAAAATAATAAAATAAGCTGGATCAAGTTCAAGGACAGCCTGGGTAACTTGAAATGAAAGTTTCTCAAAATGAAAAAATAAGGTTGTGGCTTAGTGATAGAGCCCTTGCTTAGCACATGCGAGGCCCTGGGTTCAATCCTTAGCACCACATTAACAAATAAAAGTATAGTGTCCAACTACAACTAAAAAATAAATATTAAATTAAAAAAATAAAAAATTGAAAGGCCTGCCATGTGGTAGAGTATCTGTCATGAATGAGCCATTGCCATTAATATAGACCAAACACATTTGTGTCTTTCCACAGTGTCAGAATTCATTAAATAACAATAAAGTCACAGACTTTCAGTGGTTACACTTCACCAAATACTTGTGGGTCACCTAATAATGTCACAAGCTGGATAATCACAGGCTCTTTTGCTCCAATCTTAACTACTAATACCTATAATACTGAAGTCACACAACACACTTTATACAGTTATGTCTTTATAGGTTACAAAAAGGCTAATAAGAAAGGGCCCGGCACAGTGATGCACGCCTGTAATCCCAGTGACTCGGGAGGCTGAGGCAAGAGGATCACAAGTTCAAAGCCAGCCTCAGCAATGGTAAGGCACTAAGCAACTCAGTGAGACCCTGTCTCTAAACAAAATACAAAATAGGGCTGGAGATGGGGCTCAGAGGTTGAGTGCCCATGAGTTCAATCCTGGTACCAAAAAAAAAAAAAAAGCTAAGAAAGGTGACCACAGGGTCTCCGAAGGCTGGACTGAGAGCAAAGGCAGAGAACAGATACAGATAGGATTGGAGGGAGTCACTGTATATGGTCAGTGAGATTACCAAGAATTTGTTCTGGAAAGCAGAGCTGTCAGGGCGCAGAATTTAATGGTTTCAGAGTGTCAGGTTGGAGTGGACTGTGCGTGGTTGTCACAGTGATGATTTTCCTGGACAAGGCTTGTGATGAGTGACCAGATGATGGGTTAGTGGGCTGCTATGACTGGTCCTGGGGTGCTTCTCCTTTTGTGGGTCTCGGGTGAGGGGTTTGCTTCATTTCATTGTCTGGTGTGTTAGATAAGCTAATGAACCTGTGTTTCTTGCTATGGCTGGGGTGTCCACATGTCCAGGTACTCTTGATTTAATTTGGTAAATTTGCACCAAAAGTTATTTTATTTTAATAAATCAATTTGTGCCTAATGATTGTGCCAGGCAAGGGTAGGGGTTGTTTACTTGTACAAACAAGGTGTAGAGTCATTCTACCTTGGGGTTGGGCACAGCCTGAAAACTGCTGTTCTATGTCACCGAGTAACTCGGAGCAGGACAGCCTGATCTCCACAGAGCCTCTGAGTTTAGTCCCCAGTACCAAAAATAAAAATAATTGTGGCATATTCTCTATGGTGATTATCAAGACTTGAATTTGAAGATATGTGGTATTTATTAAAATGAGACTTTTTGTGAATGTTGCGTTGTTTTTATATACCTTTGGCCTCTAGGAGGCAGCAAGGTCTAGTATAAAAATCTGGATTCTAAAGAAGGAAACTTAGTCTTTGTCATTTTAGAACTTTTCATATGAAAATATTTGCCCACTGAGTCTCACTATAACTCTGGGGATGGATAAAATAACTGCTGATAGTCACAAAGTCCCTGAGAAGGATATTTTGTGATTGTGTTACTCTCTTTGAGAGTACTTAAAAAGGAAAAGGATTTAGGATTGTGATTACCCTGGCAGTTGCCTGACAATAGAAAAGCAAAGGAGTTAATCTCCATGAAGGGATGTTTTTCCAGTTTTCAGACCCCCTTCTTCACTGGGCCATCTGAGCTCTTGTGTAAATGTTCAACAAGCATTACCTAATTCGTGTCATTGATAATTTGGGGCTTTCTATTTTTACTTATGCTTTTGCTAAAATAGTGTTATGTGTTTATAATCTGAATAAAATTTTAGCAAATGAAAATAATCTTAGCAAAGACAACAGCTCACCTTAGCTATCATTAAAAGCTATTTAAACTGGTTGAAATTCAGAAGATGTTAATTATTTTCCTTGTAATTGTATTCTGGTCCTATGTGATCAGAATGAACCCATGTGAATATTGATGTAACAAAGATGCCAGTCATGAATCTCAGGCTGGCAAAACTTATCTGTGTAAGAAATAGACAAATGATAGAAAAAGGAAAAAGTAACATTATGCAATTTGATCAAACTGGGGAGAATCAATCAGATTGCTGCTCCACAGGTCCTACAAAAGCAGTTGAAATTTAAACAAATGTCAGATACTACACATATGTAGATTTAGTTAGGCTGTGTCCATCAGAAAACATGTCAGTTTTAATTTCCTTGGCATCTGTCAGGCACCTGGGGGACAACCCTTCAGCCTCTGCTTTCTGTTTGAAGGAAATACAGGATGCAGAAAAATAAGCTTTCAGGAAGAGGCCCTTAATTTCAGTGGGAGTCTGTTTCATAAGGGGACCACCACAGATGGACAGCTGTCCTTTTTGGTTTATCTATTTTCCTTCCTTCTTCCTGTTTTCACGATGCCGAATAATAGCTACTTAGTGACTGGCATTGGAGTATCAGTAAAAGGACACTGTCCCCGGGTTTTCCTGGAACTGGCAGTTTTGGAAGAATTTTTTTGCTCCTCAGTTCCCAAAGGTAGATTCAGAAGGCAAAGGAACTGGTGGGAGGGTTCTTTTTAGAATCTTTTTAAAAATTTATTTATTTTAATTAGGTATATATGACAGCAGAATGCAGTTTGATTCATTGTACACAATTGCAGCACAACTTTTCATTTCTCTGGTTGTACATGATGTAGTGTCACACCTTATATGCAGTCTTTTCATCATTACCTAAGGTAATGATGTCCATCTCATTCCACCATCTTTCCTGGCCCTATGCACTCTCTCTACCCTCCCTCCTCTTTGCCCAATCAAAGTTCCTCCATGTTTCCCATGCCTCCCCGCTCCCCATCTTGGATCAGCACCTACTTATCAGAGAGAACATTCTGGATCTATTTCAAACAAAACTTCATCAAGTTTAGGTCATTGTTACAGCTTTAAATGTTCTCAATCTAGAAAGAATTGATCAAAGTGATCAAGTGCTATGCTGAAAGAGCTGAAGAACATTCAGAAAACTCAGAGCTGCTCTGTGTTCTCAGTAAGTCAGTAGATCCTTTCCCACAAAGGGTGCAGTCCTTTAAAATGGAAGTCTATGGGAAGAAATAATCCGGTGTTTTCTTGTTGGAATGGTCTGATGAGGCTTCCGTCACCTCTTTTGTATTTGAGACACAAAGGTCTCCAGCCAGCTAATGAGTTGGACTTCTTTTGCATTTTTAAAAATAAATGTTTATTTGAATGTGCACTGTTTCTGCATTGACAGGGTGATATTTGGGCGGACACAATATCTTTATTTTATTTTTATGTGGTGCTGAGGATGGAACCCAGTGCCCTCATGCATGCTAGGCAAGTACTCTACCACTGAGCCACGAACTCATCCCCTGACAGGATGATATTTGGGACAAAACGAAAATGGGACAATACAAACTGGTATAACTGATTCTCAGGTGTAATGAGCAGAAGTGAACTAATAAAGGAAGTAAAATATTTGGAAATTTTTAGATTTTAAAAATCAAAGTAAGGCTTCTTTCCTCTGCTTTCCATTTATTTCTACATTATTATTAAAAAGCTGATTAAAAGAAGCTGGGTGTGGAGCACATGCCTGTAATCCAGTGACTGATGAGGCTGAGGCAGGAGGATCACAAGTTTGAGGCCAGCCTCAGCAACCTATGAAGGCCCTAAACAATTTAGTGAGAGACCCTGAATCAAAATAAAAAAATAAAAAGGTTGGGGATGGGGCTCAGTGATTATGCACCCCTGGGTTTAATCCCCTGTACCTTCTGCTCAAAAAAAAAAAAAAAAAGAAAGAAAGAAAGAAAAAAAAAGTTATTTCAAGGAAATAACGTACTTTCTGCTAAAGAGAAATGGTATATATATATATATTTTTTTTTTTTTAATTGGGGATTGAAACCAGGACCTCATGCAGGCCAGGCAAGCTCTTTACCACGGAGCTATATCCCCCAGCCCTTTTTAGTTGTTTGTTGAGAACAGGGTCTTGCTAAATTGCTCAGGGTGGCCAGAAACTTTTGATCCTCCTGCCTCAGTGTCCTGAGTAGCAGGGCATACAGTCTTGTGCCATTGTACCTGACCAAAAAAAAAAAAAAAAAAACCAAAACCAAAAGCTATAGTTTTAATTATTCTATTTTAACATTGTTATAGTGTGGTTATTTTTGTTTTGTTTTAAACTAGAAATCAATTACATGGAGATCATTGTGGGACATATATTTCAGCTAGACTATGCTTAGTCTTTTTTTTCCCCCCCTTTTTTATTTTTATTTTTTTTGTGGTACTGGGGATTGAATCCATGGCCTTGAGCATGTGAGGCAAGCACTCTCCCAACTGCGCTATATCCCCAGCCCCAAAGTATGCCTTATCAATTTATATCAGGATTGATACACCTGAAATAATAGTGCCAGTGCTGTTATGATCCCCCCGATACTGGAATTGAACTCGGGTGTGTTCTACCACTGAGCTACGTCCCCAGTTCTTTCTGTTTTTTGAGACAGGGGCTTGCTAAGTTGCTGAGTCTCGTCTTGAACTTGAGATCCCCCTCCGGAGTCCCTGGACTTGTAGGTGTGCAGCACCCTGCTGGGTTAGTTTTGATCCTCTTTAACATGGGGAACTGTGGTAACCAGGTCATACTGCTTAAAACTGTCTTCATTTTGGAAATAGTCTGCCCAATGTGTGTTCCACAACTATTTCTCATAAGCACACCAAAGTGTTTGTAGGGCATAGGGGAAGTTTTTTAATATCTAATCATTGGGGTCTTCTGTAAAAGATAATCTGTGCTTGGTTTGTCCATATCATGAAGAATAATATGTTGTTATAGTATTTAGTGGACTTCAGAATATCTTCAGTGGGCCTAGCACATAGGGGTTGTGTTTTGTAAGGTATATGTTTAATGTGTGAGTATGTATGGATCTGTTTGCTGACTCTTTATAAAAATGGTCAGCATGTCAGGCACTATTAAAACTATTATTGTTAATTATGCCCAGAACATCATGTGGCATGTACGCATAGAATGTAAATTGCAGGAGAAACCAGACATAGCATTGTAGAGCTGAAAGGGACTTTGGAGACCATCTAATGCCTTGGTCTTCCAGCTCTGCTCCCAGGAGATGAGTGAGGAGTTCTACTACTGAAATTAAATAATAATGATGAGCAATGAAATAATAAGAAATTTGTTTTCCTTTCTGTCAATTGGATAGTGACTAGAACTTCCTCATTTAAATTTTTTGGGGGTGGTACCAATGATTGAATATATAAATATACACACACACACATACACACACTACCTGTGTGTGTGTGTGTGTGTGTGTGTGTATTTGTATTTTCTGCTCATAAGATATCCCTGTGGTGATAGGACTGAACTTACTCAGTAGATTGATATGTTTCCCACCAGAACATGTTCTGCAAAGAGCACTGTGAATTTTAAGTGCACTATCACCCAAACAGTTTTTGGAACTAATGATTTGTCCAGTATTCTCACTAACCAATAAGACCCAGAGTGGTTCAATGACGTTTTTAAGGTCACCTCACAAATTAATGCTAGGGTCAGGGTAGTATTATATGGCTTTTAACTTTACTTTCATTGTTCTAGATTTAAGAGTAATACTTAATACTTCACAGATATAACTGAGTTTGGAGAGAGCTTTTTGTTTGTTTTTGGTACTAGGAATTGAACCCAGGATGCTTAACCAGCAAGGCACATCCCCATCCCCCCCTTTTTTTTTTTTTTGAGAGAGAGAGAGAGAGAGAATATTTTTAATATTTATTTTCTAGTTCTCGGCGGACACAACATCTTTGTTGGTATGTGGTGCTGAGGATCGAACCCGGGCCGCACGCATGCCAGGCGAGCGCGCTACCGCTTGAGCCACATCCCCAGCCCCCCATTCCTTTTTAAAATTTTTTGAGACAGGGTCTCGGTAGGTTGCTTAGGGCCTAACTAAATTGCTGAGGCTGGTTTTGAACTTGTGATCCTCCTGCCTCAGCCTCAGGGGCTGCTGGGGTTACAAGTGTGCACCACTGCACCCAGCAAGAGAGAGCATTTTTGTTTGGGAAGTACTTATCCATTGTGTTAGCTTTCTATCACTGTGACCAAAATACTTGAGATAATCAATTTATAAGGGGGAAAGATTTATTCTGGCTCACAGTTTTGGGGTTTTAGTCCATAGTTGTTGGCTTCATTGTTTTGAGGGCTCCATTGTTCTGAGGTTAGAACATCATGGCAGGAAGTTTGTGGTAAAGCTACTTACCTCATGGTAGTCAGGAAACAAAGAGAGGAAGGGGACAGGGTCCCAGTGTCCCCTTCAGGGGCATGTCTGCGTGACCTAACTTCCTTCCACTAGGCCCCACCTCCTGAAGTTTTCACCTTGTCCCAACATCACCATAGGCTGGCAACCAAGCCTTCAACACATGAGACTTGGGGGGACACCCAGATCCAAACTGGAGCATCCATTGTCCAGCAGTATTATCCTCATTTTTGCAGATGAGGGAACAGTTTGTGGAGTTTAAGTTATTTGCCTCAAGTTTATCTACTGGGAAGACAATCACCAAGGTCTTATACTGGAATTATTATTCTTCATGTTATTGGCTCTGAGTAGAAGAGAAATTGTCACAGATCTCTTGAGTAGTGAGAGGTATAATCTCATGAGACAAAATTTACTAAGGATTTAGAAAATGGGAAGAGTTGGAGCAGCAGATACTTACTTGGAAAAGTATTGATTTGTTGGTAAATCGTGGTTTTGGAGGAATATTTGAATATAGCTGTTTATAGGTTAATAAAATGTAAACTTAAGCCACTTAAAATGCTTCTGTAGCTGGATTTATCTCCTTCAAAAATAAAAATTTGAAAGAAAAAGTAAAGACCTTTTTATTTTTTACTTAAGAGACAGGGCCTCACTAGGTTGCTGAGACTGGCTTTGAATTTGCAGTCTTCCTACCTCAGCCTCCTGAGCTGCTGCATTGTGAAATCTAAGTGTTTGGGGAATGGGGATATGGCTCAGTGGCAGAGTGTGTGTGTCTCTTGCACAAGACCTGTGTTCAATCCCCAGCACTCCCCAAAAAGTCTCAAAGTGTTTCAAAATAAATATTTATTTTGAAATAAATCAGACTAGCTTAGATCATTATGAGGAAAACATTGATTATGTAGCTAAATAATTCACAAGCTGTTTTCCTGCTATAACTTTTCTGTTCTTTGCATTCTCATTTTGGTATTATTTTAAAGAAAGAGTTCTCATTTTCTAAAGAAGCTTCAGTGATTACCACCCCCATAGTGTCTGGCTACGGGTATCCAGGTAGTTTCTGGGACTTAAAGTCCTTAAATGGGTCTGGTCACAATAGTGGGTTGTGTGTGAAAATTGATTTGAGTAAAGTATGTGTACTTTTCCATATATATATATATATATATATATAGTGTGTGTGTGTGTGTGTGTGTGTGTGTGCGCGCGCACGCACTGGGGATCAAACTCAGGGCCTTGTGCCTGGAAGGCAAGCACTCTACCAACTGAGCTGTATCCCCAGCCCTGCACTAAAGTGTGGAAAAATAAAAATAAAGAGCCCGTTGGTGGTTAAAATTTGTATTGAAAATGTCTTCATGACAAAGCTGCAAATGTTGTAAGGATATGGATAAGATAATCTAGAGGCCTCTGGAGAGAAGCAGCTTGAATCTTTCCAGGGCAGTCTGTGGAGTGGAAATGGTGATGCTTGGGCTGTGTTTCTGAAGGACTAGTAAGAGGGTGTCGAGCCTGGAATACAGGGGGGTGAGCAAATTGTGGGTAGGGACTGACACTCCCATGCATGAAGTGCTCAAACTTTCCTGGACCTCAGGCTTTCGCAGTCCTTGGTGTAAATCTCCATTACAGTGTGCTCCACATTAGGCTGGAATTTTATTTACTTAGTGATAGTTGTGAAGGCTTAGGAGACCAAGCCTTTGAGGGCCAGGGCCAGAACTTATTTCTTTCCCCCAAGGTTTTGTCTATTTTATTATAGGAGCCATTAAAGCTTGTGTAATGAATGAAGTTTGTGAAGGACCATGTTCAGAAAGCATCTAGCAATTTGGTGGGGCTCTGGAAGAAGGCACTGAGTAGGCATTTGAGCTGGGAGCAGGTGAGTTTGAAGCGAGACTTTACCTATGCCACAGGCCTTTTATAGTCACCTAACAGATAACGGTAGGGTCAGGTTGGGTGATGTGGCTGCTAACTTTACTTTTATTGTTTTTTATGCCATGATAAAGAGTTTGTGTTTACCCTGCTTAGAGTGTAGTACCCTTGAGGATTTCGGAGGGGAGAAGAGGGTAAAATGATCAGATCTATAATTCAGAAAGGTAACAGTTGTAAGCAGTATGGAAGACAGACTGCAGAGGGGAAGAGGCTAACATTAGCTAGGAGGCTGTTCCAAGTCTAAGAGCATGTACCCTCACACAATCCCAGACATTGGAGAAAAATGAACTTAAAAATTCAATGAGCCATAATAACATTTATGTTGAAAAATTGCCTTTTTGAAACACATACTTCCTGATCTGAATGTCTTATCGTCACATCCAGGGAGTAGATAGAATTTCCTGAAAGAGTAAGGATCCCATGACTCAGGGGTGGTAGTGCTTCTTGTGTTTTGCTTTTAGCATTTTGCTAAACACTGCAGTCAGATGTGCTTGGTTTAGTGGATTTATGAAACGGCTTGTCTAGCTTTAAACTTGAAATGCTGTGAGTGTAAAAGTATTCTCTGAAACCAGTTTTGAAGCCAAGGCTAACAATACAAGTAAAGAACAAGTAAATAGTTCTACTCCTATCTTTGAGTCATATGATGATGCAAAAGCAGCAACTGACCAGGCAGGACAATAAAATGACCTAACTCGGATCACATCAGAGTTATCACAAAGTACCTTTGAAGTCTGAATTTACATCCACCATTGTTCAGTATGACCTTCAACTCTAGTTTTATAATGCCTGTGACGTTAGCTAATATTATGAATTCAGTATTTAAAACTGATTTCCATTTTATCTATCTTTAAATCTTTCTTAATCCTATTCTTGTGTGATGAATGTTAGACAACTAGTACATGTATACCGTTAATAAATGGAGACAATGCAGAGAAAAAAGTGTCAATGGGTTGCATAATAAAAAATTTGAGATGATTGATCGAGACAAAGTCGCTGATAAAGTAAAGAGGGGATGGTCATTTGAGGATCTATTCAAGCATTCAGTAGATAAAAGTGACTGTGTAGCCAGGTGCGGTGATGAATGCTTACAATCCTAGCAACTTAGGAGGCTGAGGCAGGAGGTTCACAAGTTCCAGGCCAGCCTTGGCAACTTAGCCAGATACTTTCTGAAAATAAAAAATAAAATGGGATGGATGTAGCTTAGTGGTAGAGCAACCCTGGGTTTAGTCCCCACTTTTGGGGGGCAGAGGGGAGTGCCTTTGTGGGTTTTTTTTGCATACGTTATGTGATGTATTAACATGAATCTTATAAATCAAAAGTGGCATTTTATAATCAGCAAAACTGAGGCTTGAGTAAGTGTAATAACCTGCCCAAGATTACAATTATTTTTTTAAATTTATTTTTTAGTTGTAGTTGGGCACAATAGCTTTATTTTATTTATTTATTTTTATGTGGTGCTGAGGATCGAACCCAGGGCCTCACACGTACTAGGCGAGTGCTCTACCGCTGAGCCACAACTCCAGACCAGATCCCAATTATCTGGTATTTCAGCCTATGGAGTACTAAGCTTTTTCTACATAATGTTTCTATTGAAATAACCAGGCATTTGAAAATGCCATTAGCTTAGATAAAGAACACAAGGGACTGATTTTCTCCAGTAGATTACTGGTTTACATTTTTAATAAGATTATATTAATCCTATCTAAGACCTTTGATATATATACATTGATGTGTGTGATTTTTTTTCTATGTCTGGGATCCATAACTTATTCTTCATGTTCAAAGTTAGTACTGAGTCTTCTAAATTTGTGTTTGATAAAAGAATATTCAGTTAGGAGATGAATATTTTTCTTTTGGGAAAGTATCGTATTTTGAATCATATAGAAAAAGCCATAATTAATCAAGCAATTAAAACTGGTATAAATACAAACTTTTATGAACCCAGTCCCCCTTTCCCCCCCAATATCGGACAAAGATTTTTGTGGTCCTTTATGATTCTTGGTGTCTCCAGTCTAGTAACAAAAGTTTTCAAATGATTTCTTCAGTCTTAGAAGCTCACCAACTAAAGAAAATGCCACCATTTAATAGTAATATTTTCATTTGTTCATCTGTTTCTCTACTTCTTTTGACATCTTTTTGCCAGGTAGTTTATTTATCTTCTGTGCAATTTAGCAGAAGTGGAATTTGAGTCCACATATTTTCACAGAGTGCTGAGAAATGCCATAAAGCAACAGAAACCTTCCTGGAAGAATTTCAAGAATGTCGTGCTTTTTTTAAAATGGAAGTCTGAGCTGGGCCTCTGTGTTGCACAGTTTATGTCTTGTGAATATCCTTTCTTTTTATCTTTGTAAAGGTTTATACAGTGACTTTTTTATTTATGGATTTAGTTTGGTGTCTGCCTATCAGGTGGCTTATAGCAAGGAAACACTGCCCTTGTGTAACAGTCAAGTTGGTGGAGAGACTTTCACACGCCTCCCCAGCTCATCCCAACTTTTGCCTTTTCTGGTGGGTGTCAAATACAATGGTGTATGCAAAGTTTCTAACCCCATGTCCAGGGCACAGGTGAAGTCTCAGTAACTAATTACTATTATTCCATTATCTCCTCCTATCTCTATCTCTCTCTCTCTCTCTCTCTCTCTCTCTCTCTCTCTCTCTCTCTCTCTCTCTCTCTCTCTCTCTTGGTTTTAGGCAATTAACTTTCACTATCATTCTCTCCAGGGTTTTCCCAACCTTTTACATCTGTGCACTGACTTTTGCCTTCTATCTTATTTCTTTTTCATCTATGAGGAAATCAGTATAACCTTTTTTTTTTTTTAAGAATTAAACTTACTTTTGTGTAAGTAGATTTGCAAATATTTCTAAAAATAGCAAAGAAGAAGAAGATGATGATGATGATTAGAGGCAGTTTATGAGACCCCACTTCGCTGCTCCCCTCTCCTCACTAACTGTTGAGAGAAAGTAGGAGGAAGAAAGGAGGGAATTGGGGAGGGAACGCCACTAACATTTGCCAGGCACAGTGCTTGGCTGTTTAGTAAACATTATGAGATCTTTTATCCTCAATTCATATTGAAGGAAACTGGGCTTCAGAGAATTTAAGTAATAGGCTTTTCAAAGTTATAGCACTAATAGCTGATAGAATAGAAATTCCATACCATGGTCACTGTGGAATTCCCACTGTGTCATTATGTACCATGGATCTAATTTTAATAGTGTTTCTGGTGCTTAGTTTTGCATAAGGCCATGGAGTCTCTGTTGTCCAAAAAAACAAGAAGGAAGAGCTCTGACAAAGTTTGAACAGAAAACTTCGAGTTACATGCAGTAGTGATGAGTGTCCTCAGGGACCCTGAGCACGTCTGGGTTCCAGGTTTAGTATATTGTGTCACTTGTTAGGTTGTGAATGCCCCTGTTTTGTTCCAGAGTTGAACAGCACAGTGGCCTTGAATCTAACATGGATAAAGTCAAAGGTGAAAGCATTTTCTACTTGCATTGGTCTTTAAGACTATTTAAAGGTGGGTGCAGTGGCACATGCCTGTAATTCTAGCTAATTGGGAAGTTGAGGCAAGAGGATGCAAGTTCAATGCCAGCCTCCACAATTTAGGAGACTTTGTCTCAAAAGTAAAATTAAAAACAGCGTGGACCACAAGACAAAAAAAACCCCAAAAAACAAAAAACAAAAACCCAAACAGAAAAACAGCTTGGGTGTAGCTCAGTGTTAGAGTACTTGCCTAACATGTGCAAGGCCCTGGGTTCAATCCCCAGCACCACAAAACTAACTAACTAACTAACTAAATATCTCATCTATATTTTACCATTTAAAAAAGTTTAGCCTTGGGCTGGAGATGTGGCTCAAGCGGTAATGCACTTGCCTGGCATGTGCAGGGTGCTGGGTTTGATCCTCAGCATCACATAAAAAGTAAAATAAAGATGTTGTGTCCACTGAAAAACTGAAAAATAAATATTAAAAAAATTCTCTCTCTCTCTCTCTCTCTCTCTTTCTCTCTTTAAAAAAAAAATTAGCCAATGTAGGGGCTTCTGATGTGCTGGCTTCTCTGGCAATGAGGTTTGTCTTCATGAAGACCAGCTTTGGGAGGGAGAATGAAAACCAAGCAGTGCTCTCTTGGGCTCCCTCATGCCTGGAAGCTGAGGAAAGCAGTTGGTTGGCTCAGGGGATGAAAGGCAGTCTCTGGAACCCTAGGAGGCAATATTTGATCTGCAGGCCTGTGAATCCTGCTGCCACTAGGTGGCAACAGAGAGGGAAGAATTCTAAGCCGACTGGTAAGATTAAGGAGTCTGGTCAACCAAACCTTCAGAGGTAGACGATAGAGAGTAGTCAGTCAGGGTGCCCCAGGAAAAGAATGTATGCCCTAGACTTTATTTCTGTGCCATTTATTTTTGTTTTACCTCTGGTGACAGAATTATTTTCTAGGATGTGTCTTTTTTTTTTTTTTTGGTACTGGGAATTGAATCGAAGGGAGCTTTACAATTTAGCTGGATCTATAGCCTGTTTTTTTTTTTTTTTTTTTGAGGTGGGGTCTCACTAAGTTGCTGAGGATTTCACTGAGTAGTTGAGGCTGGCCTCAAACTTGGTGATCTTCCTGCCTCAGCCACCCAGGTTGTTGGGATTACAGGTGTGCCCCACCGAACCCAGCAAGGATATATCACCTTAAGGGCATAAATTGTAAAATTCTAGTTGTTGGAAAATTTGTAAATCTAAAGGAGGTAAGGCATAGTATTCTTATTTTGTAGATGTACAAATAGGGGGGCATAGAACTTGTCTTTCCCAAGATCTGACAACTAATTACTGGTCAGTCTTGTTCCTTGAGTTACATACAGTTCTGTGGCAACTGAGATGTTGCTTTAGGTGTAATCTATTTATAGGAAAAGAGACTGGAAGATGTTCTGGGTTCTACCTTCTGGTTACCTGTAATTCTAAATGTAGACCCTTATGTAGCTCAAACCAGATACTGCCTGTCAGTAGGGGCTAATGACCATACTTAGCAGCCCTAAGTCAATAAGAAAGCAACCTTCATCACTCAAAATGCAAAATTATAAAGTCACAGCAGCTGTCATATCGGGTTATTTAGAGTAATGCGCAAAAATCTTACCTAGAGCTATATCTGGAACCCTCTTCCTATTTGTCTCTTGTTCTGAAAATGTATTAGCAATCTGGGTTTATTAGTAATGGGTTGCAACCAATGTGCTGAAGTGGGAAGAAAAACTTTCCTCTCCATAGTCCAACCTTTTAAACTGTCTTCTTTTCTTTGTCATGGTGATGAACTTTTGCAAAGAAGTGTTACTGGGGAAACTGAATGTTAAGGTTTGCCACTTGGTTCCAGACCAGCCGTCAGTGACTGTCCTTTAGAATCTTGGCTTTCCAGCTTTATGTACAGCCTTGGCCAAGGCTGTGTGCGTGCAAGTGAGTCCATGTGACACACTCTCTGGGTGCTTATACACTCTGGTGTTTTATTATCAGTCCACTAATGGAACAAAACCACAATTTGAAAAACCTCTTGCTTTAGAGAAAAAGAGAAGAAGACATTCCTTCCTTTTAGTTTTGTGTCTTAACTGAAGATCTTCCAGTTTGGCAACAGCCAAGGGCCAAATTCAATAAGAGAAGGTCAGGCCTCTTGAAATATGTATGGTTGATGCTTCAGGCGATGCTCTAAGGGCACTGTAATTTCCATCTGCTCACTCTGTTAACTTGGGCCACAGCTACAATACAAGGCGGTGAGAAGAGGAAAAAAATGCAGCACAAGTGCTGTGAATCACAGCTGAGTCTTACTCACCCTGTATTGCTTTTGTGGGGAGGTTTTAACCTAATTTCTTGCAATTCCTGGATCAGTGGGCTTGTGTTAACTCACATCACTTAGAGAATACGCTTGAGACAACTTTAGAAATTCAAGTGTGAACTCTTGGATGGAAATGCGACTGCTTTCTCAGATGCCAACCGAACAGGGCCGTCCATGTGCTACTTTCTTGTTCATAGCTTGGTGTGTTTGATCTCATTGGCTCCTTAGAGACTAGCCTGGAAGAGAAAGGAAAAAAATGTCTTATTCCTTCAAAACAGTGACCATGGACAAGCTCACGAAACCCAAAAGTTCAGGTGGCTTATTCTAAGTCACATAGCTTGAAAGAAAGAGCAAAGCTGTCACTGAGGTTCTGCCTTCTTCTAAAATCTTGAAACAAAAACGCCCTTCACTATGTCATTAAGAATGTCAGTATCCAGAGTAAACATTGTCGTGGATTAAAACACTCTTTGGGCAACAAGTTAGTTTAAAGAGTATGCAGCCCAGGAATATATCATTCGAGTGTCATCATTTAAACATCAGTAACCCGTTCTGCTCCGCTGTGCACGGCAGTTCCCTCAGGCGGGCACTGAGGAGGAGCATGGGTAGGGTATTTCTTTTCTCAGTGCAGCAAACCTGGAAGCATCTGTGTCTTACCATCTGACTTACTGTTTTTCTGAAAACTTGTGAAGGAGGTGGGGCAGGTGGTGTCATTAGTAGCACTGAGGTTTGAAAGGGGTTGTGTGAGAACTGGAACGGGAACTCAGGCTTCTGACCACCTGCTCACCTCCCCACAGAGCAGTGGCGCCCTGGCAGAGTAATGGAGTGTTGGGGGGGAGTACAGACCTGAGGTCAAAAATGCAGAGGAAGGGACCACACAGTGTCTTTGCCACTCAGGTTTTACCATGTAGCCATGTGAAGACCATTTTGTTGGTGTTCTATAGAGTGATCCCAGAAGGAATCTGTCCTTTTAAGATACCTCATTCACATAGCCATTGAGTGGCCATTTCAACAGGTAGAAATATTCTTTGAGGTTTGATTTCCTTTTGATTCCAAGTTTCTTTTAGGTTTTTAAAAATTATTTATTTTTGATATTGATGAACCTTCATTTTATTCATTTATTTATATGTGGTCCTGTGAATTGAACCCAGTGCCTCTTACACACTAGGCAAGTGCTCTACCACTGAGCCACAACCCCAGCCCTCTTTTAGTTTTTCTTAAGCTCTTATTTGCATGTAACCCAATGAAGCATGCTATGTATTTGAACACTGGATTAATCATCTTTTTTTCAATGTGTTTGGCCTCATCCAGCTGAAATTCATGATCCTACAAGAGATTAAAGAAGAAAATGCAAGTAGGGTGTTTATTCTTGATGATCATTTAAAGGCTGATTAAACAATAACAAAAACATAAGAATGGATAAAGTTTATTGAGAAGTTCCTGTATGACAGATAGTGTTCAAAATGTTTTATCCATTTTGTCTCATAAAGTGTGGCCAAAACCCCAGTGAAAGTAGATACTATTATTATTCTAAGTTTTATTTGTGAGGAAAACAAGGTACAAAGAGTTTAACTTAATACCAACGGTCATGGTTTCCTAAGTGATAGAATAAATACACCGTGACTTGACATCCTTGACTTTCAATAACTATCTACTGCCTCCCTATGCAAAAAATGTTAAAGTAAGAGTTTCTAGGAAATGGGTCTTAATTATAGTCTTAACACTAATTGACAGTCTGAAGTAGTACAGGTCACTTCATTTCTTTTTGCCTGTTTCTTCTTCTCCAAGTAGAAGGATTATTTAGGTTCTACCTACAACTCCAATTTGAGATAAGGATTAAAGTCAGAGAAGAGTAGTGGTGATAGAGTGGGGATACATGGTGGAAATGAGAGGAAAGTGAGAGATGATACAAACAAGAGAAAGTAGATTTGTTATTGATTGATTGATTGATTGATTGTAGTTTTAGATGGACATCATGCCTTTATTTTATTTATTTTTTATATGGTGCTGAGGATCGAACCCAGTGCCTTACAAATGGTAGGTAAGCGTTCTGCACCTGAGGTACAGCCCTCAGATTTTTAAATGTGCATGTGCAAGGACTTCTTCTAAAGGTTGGTGAGAGAGATGTCACTGGCTCTGGGCACCATGGGAAGGTGAGCCAACTTAGCCAAGCAGAGGTTTGCTGAAGGGACGATAACTGGATAGAGGAGCTCCAGGACTGTTTGGGTTGGTCATTGGTAATACTGAGGCATTTGGGGAAAGCACAAATAACTCATCATTCACAGTGGAAGACGATTGCATCACACACTGAATCAGAGGCCATTGTACTCTCTACCACCGCCTGTTGTCCTTACTTCCCCTCTTTTTTCTCCTTTCCACAGTGACCTCAGCAGGTCATTGCTTAGGTCTAATTGTGTTTTTGAGTTTTAAAGAGGAGACAATGAACTGCCTCCAAAACTCATTGCTCTTAGAATCCCATTGGTAGGGATATTAAGAAGTTCCTTGCTGTGGCCATTTCAGGGATAGTCCTGCACCCTCAAACAGCATGGTTTGCTTGAGAGCACCTTGACAGGAAGAAAGGTCAGGCCACCCTAGTCTGGAGAGGCCATTTGTCCCTCATTGAGTAACTCCTGCTATATAGAAGTTAAACTGCTTGTAGCCAGGTTATGACCTTCCAAAGGACATCCACTGTATTAGTCAAAATTCTCCATAGAAACAGAAATGATGGTGTGTGTGTGTGTGTGTGTGTGTGTGTGTGTGTGTGTGTGTGTGTTTGTTTTATATAAGGAAATGGTTCCTAGGATTATGGAGGCTGGCAAGTCTGCAGTGTGGGCTAGTAGACTCAAGACCCAGGAGACCCAGTGGTGTGGACTGAGGCCAGAGGCATCTGCTGGAGAATTCCTTCCTCTTCTGAAGGCTCGTCTTTCTGTTTTGTGTAGGCCTTCAGCTGATGTTAATCCATCCAAGTACTGTCCAAGTTGACACATAAAATTAACCATCAGCCCTCCCTACCAGATGTGTTGCAGGCAAGGCCTCTGTAGAGGACATCATTCCAAACCCAGAACTTGTCTCAGAGCCCAGCATCTCAACTAAATATGCTTTATTCGGTAGAAATCTTAAAAGCTATTTGATTCACTCAACTAATAAATAAAAAAAAGCACTTTAGGGGTTCTGAAGCAGACACAAATGCAAGGAATTTAGGGGAGTACTGAGTGAAGAGGATGTGGGTGGAGTTCAGTATAATTGTGACTGTCACCTGTCCTGAGGATTATGGTTTGGCAAGAGGACAATAACCCCTTTCTTCTTTTTGTGCCTGGAATGTACTTACTAAACACAGTGCAGTGGGGCCTTCCTAGAGCCTCCTCTTTGATCTTTGGGGAAAACCTACCTGCCTTCTGGTGGAGAAGAGTATGGGGATTTGGGAAATCTCCCAGTCCTTGGAGAATTCTCACCTCCTTCCCCTGCTGCTGGCTCTTCAGAGTTGGAGAATTGGAAAGCTAAAACACGGAATTGAAGTTTCCACAGCAGCTATCATTTGAACCATATCATCTCATATACACCTTGGGAGAATCTAATGAATTGGAGGGGTGCTTATGTTGCTACTCATGCTTAGAGCAACCACAATTTTAAGTCTTCTAATAAGTGTAGGATTTAGTATAGTATTTTACATGTAGGCGCTCATTAGCTATTTGACAGAAGAGAAATTTAATGAAATTGGGGTGTAGTTCAAAGATAAAGTGTTTGCCTAGTGTGGGTGAGGCCCTGGGTTTAATTCCTGGCACCACCCCCAACAAAACATAAATAAAATAAAAGAAACCTTGTTCTATTTCTGTATTTTTTCTCTTTTCCTCTCTCCTCTGATTTTTCCCCTTCAACCAATGTTTGCTTATTATAAGAAGATAGAATAATAAAATGCTCTCTTATCTTAATTTAAGAGAAATTAAGGAAATTGATTTCTATCTGTTCCTTGAGTTTTTAACTGAGGTTAACTTATCATAACATTAGAAGGGACATAAAGTGCTTAGTACACAATACCATTGGACACCTTTTAAACTACTTCTAGATTTTCACCTTATTTTAGAGAGTAAGCTTTTAACTTGACAAAGAGGTGGTGTGTTCCTTTCTCTATGATCTCGTACAGCAGAATGTTCATTAATTAAAATAGCTGCCCTTTTCCAGGAAACAGCTCATGTAGCGAGCAGCCTCTGACCCTGTTCTAAAAACAGACCCGAGCTGCTTGATACTATGAGAAGAGTGGACATTGCAACTGTGTGAGCCAGCACAGGTAAAACAGCATGCTGTGTGTTAGGAGGATCCGTGTGCCTTTCCATGAATGTTTCCCTGGCTGTGAAAGTCACATGTGCTTCGTATGTTTTGCAGAAAGTGAAATTCTCACCCACATTGTGGTGTCAATTTAGCCTGGTGGTTTCTACAAGATTTTCTTGTTTGTTTTTGCAGTGCTGGGAATCAAACTCAGGGCCTCACTTATGCTAGGCAAGTACTCTACCCCTGAGTCACATCCTCAGCCCTACCAGGGTTTTTTCTCTGTGTGTATATAGTATATACTTATTTAAAATAATAGAATTGTCTATTTTTTCAACTTGGTTGTTCACTTATTTATATCTTTTGGGAACTTTCCACATGAATTTTGCAAAAATCACTTTCTTTATGTACTGTATATTTTTAAAGATAGTATAATATTTTACTCTATTGCTATGTTACAATTTGTTTAAACCAGTTCCTTAATAGATGCATGGGTTGGTAGCCTTTTATTTAAAAATCACTTTTTTCCTTGAAAAATCATTGTTTTAGAGCAGATATACTTCTTATTGAACAGATTTACCACATATAATGTTCACAGTGGAATACTGAGCATTTATAGGTGTCTGGTACTTTTCTAAGAACTATCCTGCAAAAATTATAAGCATAGATTTGTAGTCGTATGAGGGAGTTACTATCATCATTCCTGTTCTAGGGATTCAAAAAGCCTCTAAGATCTCTTTTGCTGTTTGGACCATCATAGGATGGCCCGAAAGACGGGGGTGAATAGATCAGACATGTGAGGACCCCTAAATCCAAAGATGCGCACAGAACAGCAGCTGCCTTCTTACAAGAGAAAGAAGAGTTTACAAGTTCTTATTGGAGTTAGGCATGTTAAGTTTCCTTGCTGGTTGTCATAGTGACAGGTAAAAACCTTCCTTCTGACAACCTTGAGGATTCCTGTCCCCTTGGTTATTATCACATATCATTTGGCATCTGTGCATCCCTTGCTGACTTCTTAAATCTGTTGGGAATTTACTTGATACACAGGGCCTTTCCTCAGAATTGTGTGTAGCCCTAGTGTGCCTTACTAGGCACTGAGGGATGTCAGCTAATGCTGAGATTGTGCATCCTTGACCATGGCCAGATCATCTTGATGGCCCATGTAAGCTAGCTGCTCATTGTATCTGCTGAACATGTAAACTCTTAATTTTTTTTTTTTTTTTTTTTAAAGATCTTACTATTTGCCCAGCTGGCCCTGAGCTCTTGGGCTCAAGCGATCCTCCTGCCTCAGCCTGCTGAGTAGTTAGGACTATAGAAGATAGGTGTAAATCTTCTGCACAGGGTGAAACTCTAGATTTTTGCCATTACCAACTGCTTGGTCTTAAGGAAACCCTCCTGAGACTAGAAGGTATGATTCATCTGTTTAAATATTGTTAAATTGATCCTAGGTATAATGCATACATTTTCAGAAGGAAATGAAGGTTTATTCCACATTGCATTTTTTTTTTTTTATAGGCAACTCTCCCATCATGACCAGAGAGAACCAAGTTTAAAATATCACCAAAGGGAGGCTTTGTTCTGGTTATTGACTGCATGCAGCATAATAAACCACCCCAGCATTTAGTCGCTTAAAAACAGCATTTTATTTTCTTCCATGATTTAGTAAGTGAACCAACCAAAGTTCTGTTTCATGCCATACCAGGCCGGGTGCTAGAACGGCTTTGGTGTCCTGAGGTTTGGATGGGAGCTCAGTTGGGACCCAGAAGTCCATAGGTCACCATGTGTCAACATATGCCACCTTGTCTGAGTTCCAAAAGGGATGAGTTATTCACCCTTCCCCCTTGCCACCCAACCCACAAGGGTGAGGCAGGCACAGAAAATTTATAACAGACACTCCCTTTCAAAAAGGAATTAAGGGCTGCGGGGAAATTTGAACCCTTACACACTGCTGGAAGGATTGTAAAATGGTGGTGTGTTTGCTTTAGAAAACAGTCTGGATGGTTCCCCCAAAACTTCAACCTAGAGTTGTCATAAGACTCAACTATTCTATACCTAGGCATAGGCTCCAAAGAAATGAAAGCAAGTCTCCACGAAAGCTTATACATGCATGTTTGTGGCAGCAGCTTAACAGCCAGAAAGTGGAAACGATCCAAATGTCCATCAACTGATAAATGGATAGGTAAAATGGTCTGCGTCCATAGACTGGAACATTTATCAGCCATTAAAGAAACGAAGTACTGGTACCTGTTACAACATGGATGAACCTTGAAAATATGCTCGGTGAAAGCAGCCAGCCACAGGAGACCACATACTGTAAAATTTCATTTATGTGAAATGTCTCAAATAGGCAGATCTATAGAGAGAGTAGCCTAGTGTTTGCTTTGGGCAGGGGAGGCTTCGGGGGGCGGTGATTGCTATAAGGTATATAGATTTCTTTTTGATGAGAGGGAGCCATCTAAAATTGTTGTGTGCGTCTGAGTATAGTAAACACTTCTGAACTGTAAACTTTAAATGAGCGAATTGTATGAGATGTAAATTATCTCATTACATTATTGTTTTATAGAGGCAGGAGGAAGAAACGGGAGTCACAGAGCTATCAGTGGTCTATAGCAGTTCTAACCTCCAGCTAGGTTAATGTCTTCCTTTAGGGACCAGTTGGGTGGCTCTGTGAGTCTCATCTCTGTCCTCTTGGCCCTGCTGGTTTCATTTTGAACCATCTATTCTCTTAGGGCTGATGGAGCTTCCACTGTTATATTTCTCTTAAAAGGTGGTGGTTTGTGTGGATCTCCTTGGGGTTGACAACATTAGGTTAAAAAACACTCCTACAAATCTCTTTAAAACAGGATTCTCTTTACCTGGGTTCACCTTTAAGACAATGTGGTGTGAAAATAACTTTCTTATTATAGAAGCTCTCTGTCTTTCAGATGGTTCTCAAGACACATACACCCTGAAAATTCTTCAAAGCCTTTGGTCCAGCTCTAAGATTTAGAAAGCCTGGTCTTTGAAAACCAGCAGTACTTGCTTCACCTAGGAACTTATTACAGCGGTCGGGTCCCACCCCAGACCTGCTGAATTAGAAACTAGGAGGGTCAGGCCTAGCAAACTGGGTTTTAATAAGCACCTCCAGCTGAGTCTGATGCACACACTTTTAGATTCTCTGGTCTAACTGAAAGTATAAGCGACCACCTAAAGATCTTCATGAGATCTCATCAGAGGACCTTAAAACCACATCCTGTGGCTTTGTGGAACTGGCAGCACTGGCTGTGATCTTCACCCTGAGGCCTTTTCTTACGTTGAGTGTCTTTTGCTAAGATGCAGAAATGAGGAATAGTTTGATTTCTAAACCCACGTCCAAGCTTTTATATTTCCTCTTAATTCTTGGAAAAGAACCGGTTTCTTTTTTGGTTCACTATTCCTGCATTTTATCACAGGCTGCTAAATAAGCCACTTGACACTTTCAGC
This sequence comes from Ictidomys tridecemlineatus, assembly GCF_052094955.1. NCBI lineage: Eukaryota > Metazoa > Chordata > Mammalia > Rodentia > Sciuridae > Ictidomys > Ictidomys tridecemlineatus. Next base: position 76,320,556 of record NC_135482.1, on the reverse strand, counting down.
ATTCTTCTTGGAGTTCTCCTTAGTCAGATCCATGAATTGATTAGGTGCTCTTTTAATTTTCCACATTACTGCATTAAATAACTTTACTAATTATTCTTAGTTCCTCATTTCTTCAGCTACCATTAATATTTCTATACTGTTTTTAAATTTTTCCTAATAGCATCCAGCTTTTGTCTACCAAATGGACACAAAGCCAGTACATTTTTTTTGTTTGTTTTTTGTTACATCAGAATCCCCACTTCTGGTAATACTTTTTGTTTCAGTTATCTCTTACTGCATAGCACAAATCATCCTCAAATTTAGTACCTTAAAATGTCAATTATTCTCTTGCTCACTATTTTGCAATTTGGAGTTTGGTAAGGATAGCTAATCTCTGATCTGTACTGTCAGCATGGGTATCTTGTTTATGTGTATGGATTTATTTCCACAATGTCCCACTTACATGACTGACAAGTAGGTGCTGTCAGCTGGGATCTTAGTTGAGATTTTCAGCTTGGGTCTTGATTCTTCTCCAAGTTAGCTTGAGTGTGTGTGTGTGTATCTTCTCAGAACATGGCAGCTGGACTCCAGAAAGTAGGAAGAAAGAAGTTGCCAGGCCTCTTAAAAATGAAGCTTGAGGGCTGGAGATATATCTCAGTTGATAGAGTGCTTGCCTCGCAGGCACAAGGTCCTGGGTTTAATCTCCAGCACCACAGACAGATAATTGCGCGCGCGCACACACACACACACACACACACACACACAATTAAGCTCAGAATTGGAACAATGAGATTTTTCCTCTTTTCTGCTGGACTAAGCAGTCCTAGGCCTAGCCCAGAGTCAAGGAGTAGAGAATAGACCTCCTTTCTTGGTGGAGGTACTGACAAAGAATTGTGGCTATCATCAGTCCACTATATTCTGATGGCTTCTTTTCAGCAGCACTGAAAAGACACTCTTGGCTTAAGGTTATGAGTTGGTAAAAAGTGCTTGTCACTCAAAGAAAGGTTTTAAGATCTGGAAAGAGATTAAGTCAAAATCTTTTACATATAAAGCACCTCTCTTACTATCTGTTTTAGACATTTTAAGTGTTACAATTCACAGTTGGACTGAATTTTTTTTTTTTTTTTAAGAATTAAATTAAAACATTTCTCACTAACAGAATAATACTCTGGTTGTGTCACTAGTTGATTTTGTCAAGTGATAAGGAAGTGTGCATTCATTTATATATCTTATTTGCTTGTGGTACTGGACTTTTTTTTTTAATAAAGACAGGCTGCCTTATTGGTGGAGAAATAGTTCGCTTCCACAGACTTCGCTTCTCAAGATAATGATCGGGTGCTGCTGTGAACAATCAAGGGCAGAATCGGATGGCTGTAGAAATGGTGGTGGGGAAGCACAGGGTGAGTGATGGGGAGAACGGATCTCAGGCTTTCCACCGCTGGGGCCTTCAGTGTGCAACTGTGTCTAGATTTGTAGGGGAGGACAGAACAGATGGCAGCAGGAGTTGCTTCTGCTTTCACTCATTAACTGGAACCATGTATTGGGTTTGCTCATACAGGACAGTAAATGGCTTCCTGAATTTTCCAAGCACTTAGGTTTAAGTAAATTTCTCCCTATTCAATTTGGAGTTCTATTTTTAAAAAATCTAATTACTTCTCTGCTGCAGAAGTGATTCAACAGGGTTTATAGCCATCCTGTAGCTTTAAAATTCATAGAATTTGGTATTAGATCCATTTATTTTCTACTTTTAGCTTGCTTTCTTTTTTTTCTTCAGTATTGGGTATTGAACTCAGGGCTGCTCTACCTCTCACCTTACTTGCAGCTCCCCTCTTTTTTTTTTCTTCTTTTTTGGGACAAGGTCTCACTGAGTTGCTGAGGCTGCGTCCATCTTGTGATTCTCCTGCTTCAGCCTCCCAAGTAGCTGGGATTACAGGTAGGTGTGTCCTGCTCGGTTGTTGGACTTTTGATCTAATGCTTTTGGTTTTGGTTATGCATTTACTTGAGAGCACCAATTAGTTGTTATTAAGTGTAGAAATAACTTGAATATTTTTCTTCACTTTGATCATTTGTAAAAATGTTTGGGGCAATACTAGTTTCCTTTATTTGATTTTGGTTTTACTGAATAATTGTCAAATATGACTGATAGAGTGTTTCTTATTTTTCTCTCCTTGCCCCTCCCCCACGCCCCTTGTGCTGGGGATTGAACCCAGTGCCCTTACACGTACTAGGCAAGCTCTGTACCACTGAGCTGTGTCCCTAGCCCTTGGTTCTTTGTGTTTTTCATGTCTGTCTTCCTCGTACTCTACCAAGTCCGGTGAAGTATTTAGGAATAAGACTCTGGGAGCTGGGGAGGAGGCATGTTGATTGTGATACCATACGTAATGCTGTATGAGGAGTTCTTCTAGAAGCTTTGATACTCCATCCCTTTGTCAAGTTCTCTGGCATGACATCACTACCCACAATTTCAAAAATAATTTCCACACTTGTTTTCAGACATTATCTTCTTCTTTGTTACCAGAAATTATAATTCCGTTTTCTGTGGGAGGGGCTAGGCACTCGATTCATTGAGAGATCGCTGAGCATGGACTGGTAACGCATTTTGGGAGAGATGGTGTGGACAGGGAGTTGCAACCACTGTCCTTTGCTTCTTCTCTAATATTCATGGTCTTTCACAGCCAGACTTGAAAGCTGGAGGTCGTTGTCTGAAGTCCTGGATTACACGCCTACAGATTGTTCAGTGCCTCTGAGTGAGTGATGTGATTTGGGCACAATCACAACAATCACACAATCACACCTCTTGCCTTCACAACCACTTCAGTCTTACTTAATAGGACCTTATTTCAGGGTTTGTAAAATCCGCTGCATTCTATTTTATCCTCCTCCTGGTGAGAATATATTCTCATATAAAATGCAAAAATTGTTCTTTATTTCAACTGAGTAGGTACATGACCTCCTGATTACCTTCCAGGTATTTCTTGCTGAATTCACATATATGGGCTAAATAATCTTAGTTGTCTACAATTTTTCTTATATGTTCTACCTTCCCTCATAGCTCTAATAAATTAGCCACGTAGTTACATACATTTAATATTTAGCAGAATTATTAAATTTCTACTTGACCTTCTTACTCTATAGATATATAAGCAGCAAAATTCATAAAGCATTATATTCTTCCCCTACCTCTTCTAATACATAATTCATGAAATAATGTCAGAGTTGTAATGGGTCCTTGAAATTGTGGAATTTAATTTATCTCTTGCAGATATTGCATGTGTTGATGTTCAGGCTTAATGCGTACAACATAACCCAGAAAAGTGGGAAATGGTGCTACTGTGACTCTCTTCATGTTTCATCTGCCCAGTAGGCTGTTTTAATAAAAATTTATTATCATGTCCTATTCATTTCTTCATAAATTGTGTAAATTTATCTTTTGGCATATTTTGCTTATTTGCTTCAAGTGTTTTTCTTGATTTTTTAATTTTTGTTAACCAAGATCATTTTGACTTTCAAAATTTGGACTTCCTGTTTTTTTTTTTTTTTTTAGCATTTACAAACCATTTCTAGTTTCAAAAATGATATACCCATAAAAACTACAAGGTGTTGATGAAAGAAATCAAAGAGTTAGTTAATAAATGGAGAAATATGTTATCTTAATTGGTTGGAAGACTCAACATAGCAAAAATTTAACTTCTCTCAAATTGATATATAAATTTAACCCAATTCCTACAAAAATTCTAGGAAGGTTTTTAAGCTCTAGAAAAAGATTATTCTAAAGTTTGCATGGAAAGACAAAGTAACTAGGTTAACAATTTTGAAAAAGAATAATGTGAGAAGAATCAATCTACCCAATATTAAGATTCATCAGATAGTTATCAAGACTGTGGTGTTGAAAGAGAGAGAGACAAACACAGGAACTATAGAACCCAGGAATAGCCACATACTACTATGGCCAATTGATCTTAAAAAGGTGTAAAAGTATTACAGTCAAGAAGGATGGTCTTTTCAGTAAATGGTTGTCCAATGGATGCCCAAACCCAAACAAACAAACAAACAAACTAAAACTGTCCAAACCTCAGACCTTTACACAAAATTAGCTCAAGTAGATCATTAATTTGATTTAAATATAAAACTATTAACTTTTAAAAGAAGACGTATCGGGGGGGGGGGGGAATCTTCAGTGTCTGTAGTTTGGCAAAAAGTTTTAAGCCATAGCACCAAAAGCATAATCCATAAAAGAAAAAAAAACCCTAATTTCATTAACATAAAAAGTTTTGTTCTGCATTAGACTGTCAATAGGGTTAGGACTGGGGTGTGATTCAGTGTTAGAATCTGTGGTTTTCATGTGTGAGACCACAGGTTTAATCCTCAGTGCCACCCCCAACCCTAGAAAAAAAGGCAAGATGTAAATTGGTTTCAGGGGAATCATTTGGCATAGAACTCTGCCCTAGAATACATACTAAAATCTCAAAACTCAATGGAAAAAACATGTCTGAATGATTAATTAGAAAATGGGCAAAGTATTTAACACAATTAACCAAAAAGAAAATGAAGATGACAAATGAAAACATGCACATGTGGATACTTACCATTGAATCTAGTATTTGTACTTCTGGACATTTATCTCAGAGAAGTGAAAAGTTAGATCTGTATTAAAACCTGTACATGAACAGTTAGATCAGTTTTATTTGTAATGACCAAAGACCATAAACAATCAAATGTTCTTCAAAATAAGAATGACTTAACCAACTATGGTACGTCTACACAATGGAATTTTGTGCACAAGAATATATTGGTATTTGTAAGACACTGAATGAGTATCAAGGGCATTAGGCTAAGTTAAAAAATAATAATTTCAAGAAGTCACTACTGTATGATTACTCTTATATAATGTTCTGTAAATAATAAAATGATAGTGATGAAGAATGCACTCAGGGTGGCCAGGGTTTAGGGAGGACAGAGAAAGGGGTATTGGGTTGACTAAAGGAGTAGCACAAGGGAGCTCTTTGGGAATGGAATAGTCTGCATGTGGATTACGGTGGTGGTTGTGACATGAGTCCCTACAAGTGATAGAAAGGTATAGAACTAAATGCCTTGTACCAATGTCAGTGGCCTGGCTATAAGATGGAGTCATTAAAGGAAACTGGGTGAAGGGAATACTCAACCTCTCTCTACTATTTTTGCAGTTTCATTTGAGTCTATAATTATTGCAAAGTAAAAAGTTAAAAAACAAAATGAAAAACCAAGAAGATATACCCAGAGACTAGACTGTGCTATTCACAGTTCAAAGGTTCCTTTTTTTTTTAAAGTATATTTTTAGTTGTAGGTGGACACAGTATCTTTATTTACTTTTATGTGGTGCTGAAGATAGAACCTAGTGCCTCACATGTGTAGGCACTCTACCACGGAGCTATAGGCCCAGCCCTCAAAGCTTCCTTTTAAAATTAAAATTAAATTAACTCAAATAAAATTGATTTTAATTCCTTGGTCACATGAGCCATGTTTCAAGTGTTCATGTAATTATCTTATTTTTTTTCTCCACGTTTTTAAATTAGTGCATTATAGTTATACATATGGTGAGATTTGTTGTTACATATTAGTATATGCACACATTTTACTAATACAATTTGGTCAATATTCCTCCCTGGGACTTCCCTGATCCCTCCCTTCCTTCTACCCCTTGGTCCCTTTCCTCTATTCTACTCATCTTCCTTTGTTTTTCTGCATCACCCCCTCACCCCTAGCTCACCACCCCCTGACTCCCATCCATTCATTCATTTCTTTCTTTCTTTCTTTCTTTCTTTCTTTCTTTCTTTCTTTCTTTCTTTCTTTCTTTCTTCCTTTCTTCCTTTCTTCCTTTCTTCCTTTCTTCCTTTCTTCCTTTCTTCCTTTCTTCCTTTCTTCCTTTCTTCCTTTCTTCCTTTCTTCCTTTCTTCCTTTCTTCCTTTCTTCCTTTCTTTCTTTCTTTCTTTCTTAATTCTCTAGCTTCCACATATAAGAGAACAAGCATATGCCCCTTGACCTTCTGAATTTGGCTTATTTTATTTAAGAGTTTCAAGTTTTGTCCATTTTCCTGCAAATGACATAATTTCATCTCTCTATGCTTGAATAAAACTCTGTTGTGTATGTACACCATATTTTCTTTGTCCCGTCATCTGTTGATGGACACCTAGGCTGGTTCCATAGTTTGGCTGTTGTCAGTTGTGCTGCTATAAAATGGGCATTCATGTATAGCTATAGCGTGATGATTTTAATTCTTGAGTATGAACATGGAGGAGTGGTATAGCTGGGTCATAGGGCGATTTCATGCCTAGCCTTTTTGAGGAACCTCCATACTGATTTCTGTAGTGGTTGTACTAATATACAGTCCCACCAACAGTGTAAAAATGTTCCTTTCTCTCTACATCCTTTCCAGCAGTTATGGCTACCTTATTATGTGTCAGAGATGTAGAACATTTTTGTCACCACGAAAAGTGCTGCTTGCACTTGTACATTGCTGGTGGGACTGCAAAATGGTGAGGCCAATTTGGAAAGCAGTATGGAGATTCCTGGGAAAGCTGGGAATGGATCCACCATTTGACCCAGCTATTGCCCTTCTCGGACTATTCCCTGAGGACCTTAAAAGAGCGCACTATACGGATACGGCCACATCAATGATTATAGCAGCACAATTCGCAATAGCTAGACTGTGGAACCAACCTAGATGCCCTTCAATAGATGAGTGGATAAAAAAATTGTGGCAGCTATACACAATGGAGTATTATGCACCACTAAGAAATGACAAAATCATAGAATTTGCAGGGAAATGGATGGCATTAGAGCAGATTATGCTAAGTGAAGCTAGCCAAGCCCTAAAAAACAAATGTCAAATGTCTTCTTTGATATAAAGAGAGCCACTAAGAATAGAACAGGAAGGAAGAGCATGAGGAAAAGACTAACAGTAAACTAAGACGAATGGGGGGAGAGAAAGGGAGAGAGAAGGGAAAGCATATGGAAATGGTAGGAGACCTTCAGTGATACACAAAATTATAAGAGGTTATGAGGGGCAAGGGGGAGGGGGAAAAAAGAGGAGAGAATTGAACAATAGCAGAGGAGGTAGAGAGGGAAGATGGGAGGGGAGGGGAGGGGAGGGGGGGATAGTAGGGGATAGGAAAGGTAGCAGAATACAACAGTCACTAATATGCCATTATGTAAAAATGTGAGTATGTAACAGAAGTGAGTCTGCAATATGTATTTGGGGAGTTCAAAACCCAATTGAGTCAAATGTATGAAAGATGATATATCATGAGCTCTGTAATGTTTTGAACAATCAATAAAAAAAATGGGGAAAAAAAAAGTGCTGCTTGGCAGTGTACATAAGACAAACCCTTCTGCAGTATGAGTTGCCACATGCATCGGTACCTACACATTTCTTAGTGAACTGTCTTAAATTTATAAGTCAAAAAGCAGTGGTCTGTACTAGTAAAATTAAAGAGAAGAAATGCATTTAACACATGTTTTTTAAAAAAAATATTGTAATTTTCTTTCTTTTTATGCAGTACCGGGGAATGAACCCAGGGCCTATCCATGCTAGGCAAGTGCTCTACCTCACTCTAAACTACATCTCTCTCCTTTTCTATTTTTTGAGACTGGGTCTCACTAAGTTGCCCAGGCTGACCTCAAAGTTATGATCTTTCTGTCTCAGTCTCTCAAGTAGCTACAAATGTATCCTTATATTTTTAATAAGGAAGTGAAACATTTGTTTCATGTTTGAAATAGGAATAAGGTTTTTACCCCTTTAGCTGCCAAAACAGTTGCTTCTCCCATCCCCTCCCCCATCACAACAAAACATGCATAGGAGATGGGCAAAATAGAGGGGATGTGGTGGTGGATAAAGAAATCAACTTGAAAAGAAACTCGGAAAGTATTTTTAATATCCCATAGGTCTTGTTTTTTTCTGTTTCTTGGTGACCAGCTTACCACTGGTAGCTTACCACTATAGAGGAAGTGCAAGCCGACCTTAAATCAGAAAGCTATTTCTGGCTCAAAGTGACCTTAAGGAAGTGACAAATTTACTCTTCTTGTTTTTTCTCATAGCCAGTCAGCAAATTAAGATAAAAGTGACTATTGCTGGGTGAACTGCAGGGCTGCAAGATGTTACTCTAAAATGATCCCATGTTCTGGGTTATGTGTAAAAGTATTTGCCTAAAAGTAGATGCAATACAAACTTTTGAGGAATTTAGCTATGAAAATGACCACAAGTTAGAGAAAGTTTACCAGGCATAGAAAGTTTTAGGTTCTTTTGAGAGGGAAAACACAAGGAAACAATGATGTAGGGCAGAAGTTTTTAGTTTAAATGATCTGTAGATGGTCTTAGTTTTACCATCTATAAAGTGGGCCCCATAGTACCTTTTGTTATGATTGCTAACGAGGCAGGCACATAGTAAGTCAGTATACAGTAACAATACTGATGATAATGTTGATTTTATAAAGACATGGAATATAATGATGGTGGTATTAAGAACAGATAAGGAGCTTTGCTTATTTTCCTTTTATGAAACTTCATATTTAGCCATGTAATACTTAGGAGGGTTTCATACATTTAACTTTCTAACAAATTGAGTTTTCTAAAACCTTCTGAAATTTAAATGTGTGTATAATTAAATTGGTCAAAATCACTTGATGTGAAATCAAGAGAGATAAATCTGTTTCTGTAGAGTCTAGCAAACCAACATATAAGCAGCGAACTCAGAAAAATAGCACACATTTATGAGAAATTTTATTTCAGTGCACTCTCTGCAACGTTTTTCTACAGCTGTATCCACATAATATCTGAACAATGAGAAGGTCTAGTCAATTCTAAAGATACATAAAAATTTACGAGGTGCAATCAAATTCAATCTTCAGGAGACATTCCACATAAATTTTCTTTTTTCTTTTGCTGCTCAAAGTGCTAAAACATTGAAAAAGACGTCAAGAACAAGGGCCAAAAATACACATTAGGCTCCTTGCCACTGTAGTACCAAGTAGCCACCCAGGGAAGTTCCAATTTTTGTCCACAGGTCACTGGCATGTCTGGGTAGGTTGAAGTTTCCTGCCGTACTTCTCTGACTAAAGACAGAAACTCAAATGCTTACATCCTCATTTGTGTCACTCATGCCTGAGCATAACATGAGTACTTCCTGTTCAAAACTTAGCCTCCATCTGCTGAGCTCACCTTCAACTTTCAGCCAACCTGGGTGAAGATGGTGGCTTGACTTGCTGAGGTTTGGAAACCATTAGGTAGCCATCAGTTAGATGCCACTAATCTATGTGAACCTTCCACGTCTCACTGTGACACCTTTCACTTTATAGAGATTGGCTCCTAAAACTTATAATAAAGACAGTGTCATTGACAACAACTGATTGTTGCAGATGGGTTACTACCTCTCCAAATCCCCACTCATGGAGGCATTATACTGGATGATGGGGTGTTTAAGAAAGAGCTAATCAGTTAGATGTATATTGTCTTGGAAATTGCACCAAAAGAGTCTGTTAGAAGCTTTGAAGTATATATAACTTGTCTCCCTAGTGTCAGTATAGCAATATCCAGCCTGCCTTAACACACTTTTTTTTTTTTTTTTTTTTTTTTTGCAGGGTTGAACTCAGGGGCACTGAGCCACTGAACCACATCCCCAGCCCTATTTTGTATTTTATTTAGAGACAGGATCTCACTGAGTTGCTTAGGGCCTTGCTTTTGCTGAGGCTGGCTTTGAACTCACGATCCTCTTGCCTCAGCCTCTCTAGCCTCTGGGATTACAGGTGTATGCCACCGTGCCGGGCCTGCCTTAACACTCTTGGCCTAATTTTTCTTACCTAATTTTTCTTTTAAGACTGACATTTTTAATGTATACTTCTCTGAGCAGTTTCTTCGTGATTCTGCTTGTTGGTTCCTAAGTGTATTAAATGATTTTTACCCTGTACATCAACATTTTCTCAAGTGTTCTCAGAGTACTGTCAGATACTTTCAGTTGATATTTGAAGAAGTGGTGTTATAAACTGGAACTAAATTTAGGTATTATAGTTTGATTCCAACTACATCATCTAACTATCCCATGGAAAGGGAAATTAGAATTTGGATTATTATATAAATGTTGAGTCTACATGATGATAAACCTTTAGGTGTTTTGAAATGTCTATGTTATGAGATCTATTAACTAAAATACTCTTCCTAATAAGTAATTTATACACACAAGGATGAGAAATTTGCTTATTGATGCTTTTACTACATTAAAACTCTGATTTTTTTTTAAAAAATATATTTTTTTTAGTTGTAGATGAACACAATACCTTTATTTTATTTATTTATTTTTATGTGGTGCTGAGGATCAAACCCGGTGCTTCAAATGTGTCAGGCAAGTGCTCTGCTACTGAGCCACAACCCCAGCCCCAATCCAGATATTTTTATGAAGAAGCGGAATTGCTGTTTGACCTGTATACCTTTCCATGGCTTTTTTGGGATGCGGAGAGTTTATATACAACTTCACTATTTAAATTTTCTAATGGCTATGAAAAAAATCCTGAAGATCCTTCAAGGCCTACCTTTTTTTTTTTTTTTTTTTTGAGGGGAGGTGGTAGGGGCAGCAGTATTGGGGACTGAGCCCAAGGGTGCTGTACCACTGAGTTACCCACTCAGCCCTTTTTATTATTTATTTTGAGGTCAGATCTCACCAAGTTGCACAGGCTGTCCTCAAACTTACAATCTTCCTGCCTCAGCTTCAGGAGTAGTTGGTATTACAGGCGAGTTTGGCGTGTGGCTATAAGCTATTTTTAAAACATGGTTTAGTTATAAAACAGAAGACTGTAACTACGGTTAAATCACATGTAGTTGGCCCCATCCTTCCCATTCCACCCACAGTATTCTCGAGTCCTCTGAGTACATTTTGAAATACCTTCGTGGAATGTCGAAATGTATTACTTGCGTAGTTCTTGGAGGCTGCATCACAGCTAGCAGTGAAGAAACATAACTCTGCACTTCCCATTATTTAATTTTTTAACATGTTGAACACAAGATGCGTGCTTTTCGGCTGTCCAAATACAGTATGCTTATAGATTTTACCAACATCCCACCAATTCAAGTCCTTCTTCCAGAAGCAGGAAATAAATTGATGAGAAAAGTGAAAGGTGCTGCTGGGCATTCTTTGGAAGGAATCCTTTATGGGGTGCTGTGAGTACTGCTGTTTTGTGATTGCCTTTTCTGAACTCAGGGAGAAAGCATTTGGGTTTTCTGAGTATACCAAGTATCTGAGTAGATGAAATTGCTGGTATTTGTGCCATGATTGAAAAATTATTGTGAATCTTGTTTAGAAACATTTCATGCTGTGATTTTTCATAAAGATGTGCTATTTGATGTCTTCAGGTTCCAGGAGCAGTTACTTGAGGGAATGGCATTTCTCTTTATGGATTCACAGCACGGCCATTTTCCTGAGTAGAATCGAGCTGTGTTCAAATGCAATCCATGTGGCCCCTTCTCCCTGAGTCTTCTATATCATACTCTCTTCCTTTAAGGATTTCTTGAAATCAATTTGCATGATTTATCAGAATCTGAAGTCTAGTTGACTTGACTAGATCCTTCTAACACTGTGGCTATATTGGTCTCATAGTATTTTATATTTAACCCAAACCACTTTAGAGAAATGTCTTTGTTCAGAAACCCATTTTTTTTAAAACATATTTTTGGTACATAAGAAAGGGAAAAAATGAAAACATCCAGGTAGGTATAATCTGTGATGCCATGATGAGGTGCTTTCCCTGTTAGTTTCTATTGTCTTGCAAAGCCGAGGTCATAGTGTATGTGGGTTTTATGATATGCCTTCTACCTGCCACTTTATATTATTTCAGGTTACTAAACATTTTCAAGAATTATCTTTTAGTAGCTGTATGATATTCTCTTACAGGCTAATTAATTAATTAATTCAGTTAACTCGTCCACTATTAGATATTTACAGATTTTTAAAGATTTTGATTTGTGAATAACTGTAAGAACATCAATTTTTAAGACAATCTTGCAAGGTGCTGGGGCGGGGTTCTGTTGTGTTTATGTTCTTAACCCATCGTGTCCCATCATCCTATGTAGAATTGAAAACTCAGAACTTAATATTTTAAGATATTAATAATAGCCTGACCTTAGATCTTTAAGGACAAATATTAAATTATGCACATGTTTGTTTAAAAGTTAAGGATCTTACATCTTTTTAAACTTCTTTGTGTCATCCAGTTTATGCTTTGTTCATCGGGACAAAATAGAATGGAATCTATAGATCTTTTTGCAAATAGCTCCACCAGAAGGGAAATGGAAGGAGGATTATAACTAAGGCAGGTTCTTTTATGTGCCAAGCCTCCTGTGAATGGAAAACAGACCCTTGCACATAGTGTGAATTAAGAATGAGGTATGAAAATACTGGTGCCTAGGAAGATACAAACTTACAAGACCTTGGTCACTATTTTTTTTTTTTAAATGAGATTAGAAAGGGCCTGAGCTTCTTGCAGTAATTCAGCCACAGAAGAGAGAAGCTTTCCTCCTTTATTCCTGTTGTGAAGAGCTCTGTGTCACAGACTTGCACCAAGATGCTGTGCTGACCTTTCTTGTGGAATGAATGGAATGAAGTTTAGAGCACTCAGTTACTCATAAATTTTTAAGTGCTTCTATTTACAACTTCAAGGCACAAAGATAGATTTTGATAGAATAAAAATGGCGAGGATAATGTGATTATAGAATCAAAATGTAGAAGTGTGGAGTCTCTGTGTAATTTTGGATCAGAAAATTTGAGTATTTTTAAATTTGACTTAAAGATCAAAGAGTATTTATGCTAGTTTAGATGTTAACATAAAATGAGAACCTGACTTTTCTATACAAATAAGTAAAATTTTATTGACTGTATGCTATCCATAGTAATAGTAATTTTTCATTTTATTTTTTGCTGGTAAGTTTAAGATTTTATGTATAAATAGGCATCATAAGCATTAAAATATATGTAAAATTTTAAACAAAGTAGGATTTATTATAGGATCTATATGTCAATCTCTGACAAATAATGAACGCTTAGCTGTAAGACTTAAAGTAGACTCAATGAGTGTGACTACCCCACTAATACTAGGTTCCCCACTTTGATTTGTCCCCATTTTCTTTCTTTTGTTTTTCTCTGCATCTCAACCTGTCATATGCCTCTCTTCAGAGAGAGCACACTCTGCTCATAGTTTTCTAAGATTCAGCTTTTAACTGAACCAGTTGGACTCCTGTCTAGCAGTTTATACAGTCTTGGCATTTCTCCTGCCCATTTGTTTAATCTTTCCCACTCACTTGATCCTCTGGCATTAGAGCTAACAGCTGCAATTGCATATGGAGTTCTTAAAGTAACCAAATAATAAAATGTCATGACCTGGTTCTTACATAGTTACATTGATCACTGAGTTGGTAAGTCTCTTCGTAATGGAGTGGGAACAATCAATCCATGTACTTTTTTTTTTTTTTCCCCCTCAAAAGTCCACATGGTAGAATCAGTAGAATAGTCATGCCTCCTTTGCTTTTCTGTAGAGGAAATGCTACATATTTATTTTGCAGATCAGGCTGACTATTATTTTTACTAGAAGCAGTTTATATATAAAAAGGAGTTTATGTATATAAGGGGTTGATAATTGCTATTATTTATTAGGTCCTATTAGTGCTTTGTGTTATACGTACAATCTTTCTGTCCTTAGAATAACCTTATCAGATAGGTGATGTGACCCTGTTTTTCAGATGGAGAAAGCAGGCTCAATGAGATTATACCCATGCCTACATAGTTAGTATTACATGGTAAGTACCAGCACTGGAATTCAAGCCCAAGATCATCTGTTTCCAAAGTTTGTGGCCTATTCATTGCATACTATTGCACTTATTTGTTCTTTTGCACTGTGAATAGTATTTCATTTCCATTCTGCTGGTGATGGACCTTAGTTCTTATGATGAAAGGTGCTATTATTGTTGTCACTTGTCTTTTGATGGAAATATTGGGTCATGGCACATGCATTTGTTCAGCTTTCAGCAATATTGTCTAAAAGTCCGTAGTGTTCCCAGTGTATGAATATTCTGTTTCACATACTTGTCAATACCGTATATTGGTTTTTAAACATTTAGCCATGATAGGTGTCTAGTGGTATCATTTTGATTTTAATTTGCTTATTCCTTATAATTAATGGTTTTTATGTTTGTTGGAGATCCTCTTTTGTGAAGTACCCATTTACAACTCTGGCCTGTAAAAAAAATTTTTTTTAATTATCTTCTTAATTTTATTTTTTTTCCTAAGTTTTTTGCTCTATACTGTATAGCAGTCTGTTGTTAGAATCATGAATTACACACTTTCCTCCCTCTAAGGCTTTCTTTTTTCAATTTTGTGTTTTTCTTTCCTTTTTTTAAAAATATTTTTTTAGTTGTGGATGGACACAATACCTTTAATGAATGAATGAATGTGGTGCTAAGAAATGAACCCAGTGCCTCACACCACTGAGCCGCAATCCAGCCCCTCTTTTTTGTTTTCCTTTTAAAGTTCTCTTTTTTGCTCTTTGTGGTGTCATTTGAGCAATGATGTCCAATTTGAGTCTTTTCCTTACAATTTAGGGCTTTGTGTCCTAATTAAAAGTATTTGTATACCTGAAGGTCTTAAAGATGTTGTCCTGTAGCACTTCTAGAAGCTTTTATTAAGGTTTCACCTTTCACATTTAGGTCTGTGATCCACCTGGAGTTGATCTGCATAAATGATGTGAGATTCGTTTTCCTGTGTGATGTGAATACCGGGTTGATTGCGTACCCTTTATTGAAAACATGGACCTTGCTCACTAGATTTCCGTGGCAACTTTGTGACTTCTGCTATTCTGAGAATTCTGAAATTTGACATTTTCAGAATCTAAATGAGCCCAAATGCTTCTTATAGTTTTATTAAATGATCTCCAGCACAGACCATGTTTTCTGTTTCATAATACATCACCTAGGAGAGTGCTCTGAATACATTGCAGGAAGGAAAGAATTTGTCTGTCATGAAAAGGATGTCACTCATCAGATGGCGTAGTTGGGTTATACATTTCTGCATGAGAAAGAAGAAATAACTTTATGTTGCCAGATGGAAGCAGTTTGAGTGTTATTTCCAGGCAAAGTCTTCCCAGATGCACTTTTCCTCTAAATGTCTTTTCATTGAAGGTTTAGGGAGGTTTGGATTATAGCCCTCTCACTGGATTGAAAGTTGAGTATCAGGAATTATACATTTAAAACAATTCTTGCCACACTATCTGATTTGTTCTGTAAGTGCTCTAGGCTGTCTGGCTAGAGCATGTAGTTCACATGGTGGAGAACTTTCTCTTACCTTTGTTAAGGGTGTTGTGTATGTGTGTGTGGTACGGGGATTGAATCCAGGGGCCTTGTGCATGCTAGGCAAGCATTCGACCACTAAGCCACATTCCCAGCCGCCAATTTGAGTTTTAAGTAAACACTGAGACAAACATTTCCATGTCTTGGTTCTGACTATGATAAAGGCTGGAAAAGCCACTTTGCCATAAAAACTGTTAACCTGGCATGTACTGTGGTGGTTTGCAAGCATGTAAACTTATATAACGTATAGTAGAAAGAAGTTCTAACACTATTGGTCTAAGTGTCCACCTTGTGAACTTAGAGAAAGAGCAAATCAAACTCAAAGTAGAGAGAAAGTAACAATGATCATAAAAGTAAAAACCAAAACAAAAAAATAGAGAAAAATAAAAGAAAAAGTTTGTTTTTTGAAAAGTTTAATAAAATTGGTAAATCCTGATTGAGACTGATCATGAGAAAAGACAATCCCAGTGTCAGTATTCAGCATACAGGATCATTAGCAATTGTTAGGGATGATTTGATGCCAACATGTTCTGCAACTTATATGAAATAGACAAGTCGCTTTGAATGACACACTTAGCAAAACTATACAAAAGAAAAGATGAAAAACTCAAATAGGCCCACGTCTGCTAAACAAATTGAATTTGCAGCTTAAAGTCTTCTAGCAAATAGTGCCATACTGCTACTGCTGCCGCCAGAAACCACATTTTCAGAATTACTATCCTAGGCTGTAAGGGACATGAGGACAAGGAATACTTTTCAAGACTCTTTTGATTATCTACATGTGGCATTACATTCTTGGTAAATGTTTGTTAAATAAAATGATTGAATGACATGGTACAAGTAAGAGAAGTCCCTTCCCTTGGAAAAAGTAACAATTTTTAACCTCCTTTCTGTGGTTAGGAATGTTTGATCTTCTCTCCAGCTCACAGCAATGTCTGTCTCTACTGGTACGAAAGCCTCAGTCTCCTGTGTCCTGAACCTCTATATAAACGGGAATGCCTTAGGGTCTCCTTGGTGACCATATCAATCACATTGAGTGTGACTGTGGGCCATATTGTCCCAGACACAGTGCTTTAATCTATATAAAATCCTTTAGTCTTTTAAAAATTAAACCAAAGGTAACATTGATCCTCTTTCTAGCAATGGCATTTTTTTGGGGTAGTGGTGCTCAGGCAGGAAGTTGGGGGGGGGGGAGAGTGAATGGGGGGGGGAGAGAAGAGAGAGTGTGTGTGTGTGTATGCCCATGTTAGCACATGAGTAAGTACTTTCCCCTGACATTACCATTCTTTCAAACACTGTATTGTTCATTTTTAAAGAAAAGGACCAAATTATAACATCTCAATTGCTTGTTAAAATTCATAACCTTCATCTGTCAACAATCACTATTCAGCTGATGGTTAGAAATCCTGTAAAGTGAACAACACTTAAGAGATTATTAGAAACATTTTTAGAAAGTCAGGTAGTGACTCCGAATAATGAATTAGCTTAAGCTGCAGCAGAAAACTGTGTTATTAGCTGAGAATAAAGAGGTCCCCTTTGGGTCATGTGGTTAGTCTTCTCAGGCAGAGTTTGTTTATTTAAAAAAAAAAACCTTAAAATTAATGTACTGACATTTATTGGACTGTTAGAGAAATTATGTTTCTGAGCAGTGCCACTTTCTATAAAATAAAAATTAGTTAAGTAGCTTAATTATACATCAAGGTTTCCTTTTCAACTGACTACTTGACATGATTGAGAAAAAATAAAAAATGACTCTGTCAAAATGATTTCATAAATTTCTTACTGAGCATGGTGTTCAGAAAAATCCCAATTTTATGTAACACACAGTAGCATGTATAATATGCTATTCTTGTAAAGTAAAATATTTGTGAACTATACATGTATGTGAGTATAAATACATACTAGAGTCTGGAACTGGTACTCCAAGATATTAATAGAGGTTATTTCTAGGTAAGGGCAAGAAGCTACACTACTGATATTTTTTTGCTATTTCTTTTTTATTTTTTTCTCAATAAGCACAAATTCCTATTCATAAAGTTATTTATCTATTTATTTATTTATTTTGCAGCTCTGGGGATCAAGCCCTCATGCATGCTGAGAAAGCACTTTACCACTGAGCTATACCCTCAGCTCCTTAAAGTTTTTTTTGTTTTGTTTTTTTTTTTTTAAAGCAATTACAGAAGGCAAGAGAGTCAGCATTTCTTCTAGCTATAGCAAAGATGACAAGCTGGTGCTGCCCCCAAGCACAGGGAGCTCTGCTCTTCAGGGCCAGACACACAGAGCATGAAGCTGGATGCCTATGAACTGGCCAGCTATTGTGGGCACCCAGGTCTGCTGACTCTATTTCAGTTTTCAAGAGGAGAACCTGTGGCATGAGCTTATTGGAATAGAGTTGGGATTTAGCTGATTGCCAGGGTTAGGGCTTGAAGTACAGTCTGGGTCATAGCCAGGAAACATGGAAATCTGGTGGCAGAGTCACTTGACAGTTACTGTTCTGCCATCTGGCATTTAGAGAAGTTTCATCTCTACGATCTGGCTGATGTTACAAGATGGATTATGTTATACCTGATTCTTAGATGAAGGCCTCAAATCTCAGAGATCTGCACCAGCAGACCTGGGTGCCCACAATAGCTGGCCAGTTTGGACGTCACCCAGCAAAATAAGTTGTGGGGCAAGAATTCCTATTACCACACCTTGTCCAGCTGAGTTGTGTGCAGCATTAGTTAACCATGATTTGCCTCTTATGCACCCAGCATCTCCCGCACACACACTCATCTCATCCACCATTGCACACCACTGCTGCACATCTCCATTGCACACCCCCCTACACCCCTCTGCAGCACACATGACCTCAAACTCTTATACTTCAAATGTTCACAGACTCAGCTTAGTCCTAGTCTCAAGGGACCCTTGCTTACATAACTTGACTTCTTTCTCTTTTTAATACTTTCCTCTTTCTGAGGTTTAGACTTTATTGGTTCAGATGGGAGGCCATAAATAAATACCTTTGTATCAACAATAAGGGTTTGGCTGATCATTAAATTTTTGTTAAAATTTCCCTTTTTACCCTACAAATGAAACCCTCTAGAACTTGAGAGATTTTGTGTAAATTTGATCAAAAGCTCACATGTATTGGCCCCTTAGTTTGTTGTCTCCCCCAAACCCTACCTCCTGCCCCCCACCCCCATGTCAGGGTCTCAGAGTGTTGACTAGGCTGGCTCATAACTCCTGGGCTTGAGAGATCCTTCTGCCTCAGCCTCCGGAGTAGCTGACACTACAGGCTTGTTCCAAAGCATCCAGCTCCATCGAGAATATTTTTTGAGCTGCAGGGATTAGCTCTTCAGTATTGGGTTTTATGAGGGTAAAATCTGACTTGTCATAATTTTCATTCTGGCTTGCCTTAAGATACGAGGGAGGGGGAGAGGCTCACAGGCTGAGAGTGTGGTGGTGGTTTTCGTCTGTGTGGTTTATCTTTGAGGCTCACCTGGTGCTGTTCTTCTCTTGCTGTCTTAGTTGTTGGCTCCATCCGCCCTCTACAATAAGAAGTAAAAGTCTTTCTCAAAGGTATTAAGAGAGGGGCCAGCTGTTCCTCTGGTCTGTTGCGCTCAGGGTGCAACTTGGCATAGTTACCACTCAACAGATCTTATTTATAGAACATTCTTTATTCTTAGCTCTTTTCTACTTATTACACCTTACAGATATCTTAGATCTTTGTTAATTTAGTACATTAAATATATTGTTATACATGTGCACTTTCTATAGACAGGTATTTCAGAAATTTTCTTAGAAGAAGAAAAAAAAAGAAAATATCTAGATTCCAACTTCTTTGGTGAAGTCACTTCTTGAGAAAGTAGAGATGACAATAAAGTGTGGAAGGAAAAGAGACTGGGACCCAAACAAATGCTTGATGGTTTCCTCCCACGCCTGTGTTAGAACCAGTATTAAGGATTTGGAAGGACAGGCGAGATTAGCTCTTGTGAGGCCCGTAGCATAATATGTTGATGTGAGGAATCGAATTCCATTATTCGCCTTTGACTAGACAGGTCATCATCCCAATTTTAGTAAAAAAATACCCTTGGCCAGTGGCCCCTGTGGTGGAGTCCTGATGGTTGGACTTGGAGGGAAGATGAACAATTAAAAAAAAAAATCCTTCCATCAAATCAGACTCTTCTATCTTATTTCTTGCCAAATGGGGCAGGAAAGTTTAATTTATTTCTGTGTATTTTCTTTGGCTTATAAGGTACTCTGTAACCCACAAATCTATTTTTGTTCTAAATCACTTTTATAAAACTGATTATAGAAGAAAAGTAGTAAAGTCACAGTCACCCCCCCCCCCCGTTTTTTTTCCTTCTTTTTTCTGTACGGGGGTGGGGGGGAGGAAATTACTGAACCACATTCCCAGCTCTTTTTACTTTTTGAGACAGGGTCTCACTAAGTTACTGATGCTGGCCTCAAACTTGCAATCCTCTTGTCTCAGCCTCCTGATTTGATGGGATTATAGGTGTGAGCCACCACACGCAGCCATCAAATAAACTTTCATAGAATATTAACCAAAACCACAGAATTCTTGGAAGCTCACTGAAAATATTTAAGGATATGTCTCCCTCTTTCCCCCTTTTTTTGGTGTTGCTGGTGTTGAACTCAGGGGCTCATGTACACTAGGCAAGTACTGTACCACTGAGGTACATCCCCAGCACTTTTATTTTAAGACAAAGTCTTCTTAAAGTTGCTGAGTCTTATCTGTAACTTGTGATTCTTCTGCCTCAGTCTCCTGAGTCTCTGGGATTGCAGGGATACCTGCAGTCACACCTAACACCCACCATACCCCCCCAAAATGTCACCTCTTTATAGATGTTGTGCTTGTTTTCTGATATCCAGTAGACAGCTGTTCCAGGTGTGCCCTATGCAAGGCATCTTTGTTAGTTGCCCGTTTCCCTGGTGCTAGGGTCGCATCTCCTGCTCCATCCTTTCAGTCATCCCACACCTGGAGTAGGAAGTACCCAGGTATATCCTGCTGAAAACTGGAATGTGCCATTTCCTCCTGGAATATAGATTTTTCTTCTTGTCTTTGTGACTCCAGCTTCTTTTGCTAATCTTCCCAACTAAGTAAGAATGAGGAAGAACCTTCTTTCCCCTATCATCCATTCTCTTGTTTCAGAGCTGAAGAGACTCTGGGCTGCCCTAATCTTGCTCCTCCCCCATTTATTGACTAAAGAGCATAGGACCCAAATGGGGACAGACTGGCAGGGATGAGAGTCCAGGTGTCTGAATATCTAATCAGGGATTCTTTCTGTCGTTGGGCTTTCAAAAACTCGGGGCTTAAAAACATCATTCCCAAAATAGGTGCTAGGTGTTTTGGAGCACCTCTGCCAACTTGTTGGGGTGCTGCTGCCTCTAGGATATCTTAAAAATTTCAGGGGGAAACACAGCAACATCTATTAAACACTTTACGAGTTCCTGCCACCGGGTTGTTGCCAGTTTTCGTTTTAGAATGTGCTCTTTCTTTCAATGATGTCATTGTTTTTGCAAACCTGGGCGTTTGGTGAGCACTGTGATAACAAGCTGGTGAAAATCAGTGTGGGGCAGGAAGTGAGGTTGGGATGTCTAATACCATCTGTGGTGGGAGTGGTTGAACAGGACCCCACAGGCACCCACATTCCATTAGGAAGTAACACCAGTGAAGAAAAATAATGATTTTTCTTGCAATTATTTTGTATTATGTTTTCAAAGGGTGCCAAGTTGCTAGGTCAAAAAGAGTTCAGATCATTTGTCCCCAACTACTCTCCCAGGAATTTCTCTTGGCCCTGTGTGCCATGAAAAAGGTACTGAAATGCTAAGGGCCCTGGGATTTAAAAGAGTTCTGGAACTTCTAACTAATGTGGTCTTGGATAAACCCTCTTGCCAAGGAAAAGAAGGAAGAGGTGAGTGAAACTGGCATCCTTAGCAGGGAAGGGAGTGAGGGCAACATTCCCAAGATTATTCGATGGCCCTGTGGCTGGCACAGGGGCTGCTACAGCAGATATTCCAGGCAGTGCTGCCGCCACCCAGTATTTGAAGAAGATAAATTATTGGACTTCTCTGCTGCCAAGGCCTTTTTTTTTTTTTTTTTTAAAGTCTTGAGAACCTTTGTGGTAATTGTTGGCTCTTTGTCACGTGCCCTATCATTTACCTTTGGTGCCCTATTATTAGATTCTGGGAGCAGTGAGTTTTGAGGCGCCGTCATGAAGACAAGGTCAGGACACCCAGGGGTGACCTTGGAACTGGAGAGGACACACTGCTCCTAACTTGCCATTCTTAGATCTGCCACTCTTTCCCTTCTGAGTGATTCCCATGGAATTAATTTTCTAGAAACTATGAGCCAAGTTCTTTTTATTTTTTAATTTTTTAATTATCTTACTAGATAATAGATACACCCAAGAACCTTATGGAGTGAACATAAAAAAATAGGAGGAATAAATTTTTTTAGAAAATCATAATTGTGACATTAAAATTTTTGGAAAACAGGAAATCACTTAATATTTTTTTCTCCAGAAACCCTTTACATTTTGAATACTGGTAGATATCGGCTTTGTTCCTAAGACTCTCTTTTTTTGGATGTCATTGTAAAGGTGTATGTTTATAGTCAGCATTCAGTTTTGTATTCAGTTTTCCTCCACATCTAGGAGGTGGTATAGCACTGACTTAGACCTAAGCTTTGGTCTCGGATGAATGAGATATTCTAGTCTCAGTGTTGAGAGAGAGACCCAGGACTAAAGCTTAAATTCTGGGTCTCAGTTTCTACATCTAAAAGATGATGATGATAACATATATCTCATAGTCCCATGGAGGTTTAAATAAAATACTTGTTAAGTGCTTATTATAGTGCCTAGCACACACTAGGAACTCAGTAGATAGTACATTGTTATTAGTAATATTTTCCCTTTGACATATAAGTCTTTGTGGCCATATTTTAATGACTGCATGATAGTCTTATCAAGTTATGAACATTATTATTTGCATAACTGTTCATCTAATATTGGATTCTTAGGTTACCTGTAGACTTTTCCTAGAATAAAAAGTTGTGTAGCACAATCTTTTATTCATCCATCTTATCTACTTAGTGCTCACCGAGTACAAGGACCTTCACTGGGCATTGGGAACACAGCGTGGCATAGCCTTTGGCTCTGGTATACATCATGGTTCAAATATTGGGAAATCCAGAGGAGAGGACAAAATGTCAGTTTCTGGAGAGCCCAGGGAAGGCAGGAGAGGATTGTAGAAGATGATTGAGTTAATGGAGGTGGAGGACATGATATTAAGAGCTTTTTAATTTGTTGTACCAATTGGGGCTTGTATTCTCAGTGCAATGGAAAAGCTTATTTGAAGAGAATGGGCATTTTTTGCTTAGGTTTATGATCTGTAGGAGATAAGATGAAAGCAGAGTCTAGTTGGGAATTTTTTAAGGAATCCAGGTGAGAGATGATTTGGGAGTGGTTGAGATGGTAAGAAGTGGCCAGATTTAGAAAACCAGTCTACCAGGTGAGCAGATGGGTTGTATTCATGATGTCAGGGAGGAGACAAGGACAGGCTTCCTGGGGTTCAGCCTGAGTGGAAGGATGGAGTCGCCATTTCAAAAACCAATGAGTGATGCAAGAAAGAGGACTTAGGTTATATTTGAGGTGATAATCAGGAGCTGAATTTTGGAATGTTATACTTGAGATGCTTATTGAATATGTAGGCAGAGGATGGAAGATAGGTAGATGGATGCAGGAGTCTGGAATTCATAGGAGAGAGATTTGTCTAGGAGTCCTGAGTTTGGGGGTTGTGAGTATATTTGTGGTGTTTATGACATATTTGAAAAATTTGGAACTGTTACTTTTACCCATTACTACTTTTACTGTATCATATAGAATAGGCTTTGGTGTTTCTTTTATTAAAAATCCAAACAAACTTCACTTTGTTAAATTGTTTTATAAGCATATTAGAAATTTTACTACAGGATTATTTGGTAAATTGAGAAGGTTTGGTTATCTATCTAGTGGATCTCTTTATCCTTTTAGTTTTTCTTTATTTCTCCCAGTAAGAGTTCATGGTTCTTTCATGAATGTTTCACATACATTTCTTGATAATATTATTTACAGTGTTCTTCACTGTGGGTTGGTTGCCATTGTTAGTTAGTACACCCGATCTTAATAATAGGGTGATAACTCTTGGTCTTCTAAAAAAATTATATTGATATATTTGGTTATTTCACTGAATTTCTGGTACTATAAATAACATACTACTTGATTCTTTATTGGGGGATAGGAATTTAATCATTATGTGCAAGTAATAATTACGTCTGTTTAAATATTTGGAACACATTTCTTATGTCAAGAAAAGAGTTCTGATTGAAGACAGAGAATGGTTATGAAATAAGGAAACAATACCTAAAAACCTTGTCACAGTTACATTTTTTTTTTAAGGCTGATCCTTATTATCAATCTTCTTTGCCATTTTACTTATGATGGATATTTTGAGTGCCTATAGTTTATATTCACCTCCGACAGCTGTTTTTTGGTGTGGTATGTTTCATTTTCAGCCATTCTGATCTCCTCAGGACTTATTCTCTGATTTCCTAGTGAAAATTAGTTATTGAGGGAAAAACTGTTTTCTTGCAGAATCAATATTTAATCTTCATGGGCGCAGATACAAATTAAACCCAATAGACAGTATAAAATCAAGAGATTTCAAGGCTATAATTGTGTAAGGCTCTAGATGAAAATGTAAAATTCTGTATTCAAACATAAAATTTTAGCCTTCTTCCTCCCCATTCAATAAACAGTAAAATAAAAATGAATTTACTTATACAAGTTTTCTTCTAACAGAACCGATTTTGAAATTGGACTTTATTTCCAAACTTTTTATACATTTATATTTGCTAAAAAATTTCCCTAAAAAGCTGAGTTTTCAGTTCTGAGGTGGATTGCAAATCAGAAAATGACTCACTGATGCAGCTTAGATTTCCAGAATGCTTTATCTTGACTTTGCAAGTTAACTTTCAAGTTTTTTTTTCTATTTATCAAGTTAAGTGGTGTGACCTTGCTCTCTGAATGAGCTGTGTTCACGATCTGAAACATTAGGACTTTGTACCACCAAGGGTAAATTTGCAGAAAGCTTTTAGTTGGGCTGTCTTGCCTTGTTTAAATAGCCCAACACCTGCTAGGCAAGCCCTGCGCATGTGAGTGGCTATGTACGTTCCTTCCTTTAGGATTTGCAGGGCTGGAGCACAAAGACAGCGATTGTTACCCAATAAGCAGTAGTCACACACTTCTACCAATCGCCTTAGGAGGGCTGGTTACCATGGAATCCACCATCTGTTCACTCCCCGCCGCTGGAATGTGATTATCCTTGCTGGGCTGGGAACTGGGGTAAGCAGGGGAGCCTGTGTGGTGGGAGATTATCTGCAATGGACTGGGTTAATGGGAGGCTTGATTTGGCTCACTGGAAGAACAAATGAAGAGAGTCGTACTTCACCCATTCGTGACTTCTAGCCACCAGGAATAAATTCAGCTTTTTCTAGGGTAAGTCACCCTGGTACTGCTATCCCGTTTGTACTACATTTGGTGTGGGGCATTATCTCCATGTGGTCCAGGAGAAGGGAGCTCTGAGCTCTTCTGGAAGAAATGTCCAGCTTACACACTTGTCTTATAGGCACTTTAATGATATGTTGATGTTGGGGAAATGAAAGAATTGTCCTTTCATCTTTAAAAAGGATGTCTGCTTGTGAAATTGTTTTATGACCTCTGAAAGTGGCAAAAAGACGGTCATTTTTAATGGTTTCTCAGAATGAATTACACCGGTATTCTTGCTGAAATACGCCCATGGCCACAACGTGTTCAAAACGTCTGGAGGGTCAGGGGTGTTTGTAGGGTATAATTTAATCAATGCTTATTCTGGCTCACATGACTGGTTTACTATTACCAGGTCATGTTTTGAAATGTGATGTTCATGTAGTTTTATTTTGCAATGCTTTTTTGCCCAAGTTTGAAGGGCCTGAGCATGTGGAAACAATGTGACAGTGCTCTATCGGCAGGCGTGCAGGCAGAGTGGTAAAGACAGGGGCAAAACTAGGAAGGTCCCTTCTATTTCAAGGGCTTCCTTTGTATTTTTTCTTTCAACAGCCCCTTAAAATATGTGTTGCATATTGTGAGCAGTAGAAGGAGATTTTGGTGCTAACAAATGGATGACTGACATTTTTTCTGTGTGGCTAAGAGGTTGGTAGCTCAGACAAGGGACTTCTATGTCCCTTGTAAAGCAGCATTGTATATCCCCTTCCCCAAAACTGTGCCCTAAAATATAAAAGTGAAAAAACAAAAAGAGTGCTGTGTATACTCTGGAGACTTCTTTTTTTGTTAAGTTTTTTTTTTTTTCTGTCATTTAAACCATAGCGCCAGTGCTGTGAGTCTAACTGGGTCTGCCATTTTTATCTGCTCTAGGAAGGGTTGCAGGGCGAGGCTTCGCCTGTGCAGTTTTAGTCTTTCTAATTGTGCTGTTCTGCTGTCGTCTTGGACATTGGTGTCAGTGGGCCAGTGGCTGCCCAGAGACCTAGAAAAGGTCATTGCTAATAGAGTCTACTTGATTTTCCTTTTTTAAAATGATAGTATAAAATTAGATAACCTCATATTAGTGAAGGGCTCATGTTCTTACTTCAAGAATAGGTTTTCAGGCCTGATTGTTATTTGTGGCTTCTTGGTATTAAGAATTTTAATTCTTAATCATTCGTTTAATGAAGAATTGTGAATTAAATTTCTTTTGAATCTTTTGCCCTTATTGGGCTTTAAACATTTTTATTGTTTTTTAATATATGAAATTAGATTAGTTACATTCTACCTCTAAGAAGCATCTTTTTCCAATAATAACATATTTGTCTAAAATTTCCTTAACATCACTTGTACAGTTTTTTAAGCTAATCTTAACTTATTTGGGATAAAATTTTCACCATAAAAAAGAGTCATTCATAAGCAGTACAAGGGTTGGGAGGAAATGAGCTGATTTAGAAGCACCCTGTACATTTAGAGTGTTCATGCTGCTTTAATGACATGTGTCTTAGAAACCTGAAACAGTCTTGGAGCAAGTGGGTGTGAAGTGTGTGGCTTCTGTGTGCCTGGGATGTGGTTACTTAGGTCACTGTGGTGGGCTGGGGTAAATCTGTACACTTTTTGAGTTCGTTAGTGTTTGTGAGTAAGCTTACTATTTTTACTGTTACTGAGTTACAGTTCCAAGATTGTGGTGGGGGGCTATAGGAGGCATGCTGGGGATTGAACTCAGGGGTACTCCACCACTGAGCCACATCCCCAGCCCTATTTTTGTATTTTATTTAGAGACGGGGTCTCACTGAGTTGCTTAGCACCTCACTTTTGTTGAGGCTGGCTTTGAATTTATGATCCTCCTGTCCCAGCCTCCCAAGCCGCTGGGATTACAGGCGTTCACCACCATACCTGGCATGTGGTTTTTAATTGAATGCTTATGCTAGAACACAATCCCAACACTTTATGGGCATTTGCAGGTATTTGGTCACTTACTTTCACTTGAAAGCATATTTGTCAATTTGCTCCTTGTTTAGTTTCCAGAGTAGCAAGTAATAAAACCACGCGGTTCTCCAAATTGTGTTTTGATAGCTTTGTTCCTTCAGTCTCTGACAAGATACTTGGTGGTTCTTGAGGAGAGCCCTTTACTGAAATTAGTGAAGAGAGTGGACAACAGGAATAGTCCCTGGAGCACCTGTGACCCCAACCAGGGCACCCCAGGGACTAGAGTACAGTCATATGACTGTCCTTTACTCAAGAGGATATGGTTTGGGGGCTTGGTGAGATGTCCACTTCCATTCACAGCAGTGTCGGCAGGGAAACCTATCATTATATGCATGATGCCTGGTGGTCAAGAACTTAGAACATACTGAATTCTCTGTACTGATACTTGTGCAAGTAGCATGTGGAACACAAATGTGAACTAAAGTGCTTAGAGTGATTCTGGTCTTCAGCAGTCTGTGCAGACAGCAAATTAACCCACTACAAGTTCAGCAGTCTCCTCTTTCTGCTATTTTGTTTGACACATGATGCTGGAAAACTGCCTGACCTAACTTATTCAGACAAGGGGACCACAGAGCTAATAAACAGTGGCGAATTTCATACATTTTTCTTCCTGTGTTTTGTTGACTTACTCTGCCCAACTCCTAAGTTGAGTCAGTGTTTCTCATTACTTTTTTGAGTACCTATTTATAATCCATATTTTGAAGTTTACTATTTTGGGCCACTGGATCCTTGAATTGTCTGAGATGATGGGATAGTAGGAATTTGGAGTGGAGCATCTGTGAATGCTATTGTTACCAGTGTTGTTATGTTCACAGGTTGGGGCTGAATCTGCTAGCATTTTTCCATGACTTAAAAGTAGATGTACTGAAAAGTGGTCTCTTTTGCCCTCTCCCACAATTCCATTTTGCCATGGCTGCAGAATATGCTTGGAATGAGTTGATTGCATCAGCAATTTTGCATTGCTGTGTTAGACATAGAACTACAGGATAGTTAGCCTACAGAGCATGCATGGGAATCATGTAAATTTGCACAAAAGCCATGGCTCAAAGCTTGTTGCATTTGGCGGGCTTTTCTTGCTGTGTGTGGCATAGATTTGCATATTGGCTGCTGTTTCTTTTGAGTTGTCCTCAGCTCTTCTGTTTTTATAACTGCTCCTGTGCTTGTCTTAACACAAGAAGACAAACTTTCCATAAATTGGCAAGGAGTAGGTCTACGTAGGCTGCAGAGGAGCCTTGGAACGCCTGTGGGGATGGATGGCACTTATCCCTTTTCAGTTGCCATCATTCTAACCCCAGGAATAGCTTGATGGAGTTACACATGAATGTCTAGCAGCACCTTATTCTTAGAAAAGTTCTGTATTTTCACAAATAACACCACTCTGTAGGGCTAATTGCTTTTTTTTTTTTTAACAAATGTTTTAAATGTTGGACTTCTTCCTATAAGTAGTTCCTTCCTTCCTCCTAGTCTGCCTAAATCCTGTGTTCTTTCTTTATATTTTCCCCAATTTCC
The DNA here is from genome assembly GCF_052094955.1 of Ictidomys tridecemlineatus. NCBI lineage: Eukaryota > Metazoa > Chordata > Mammalia > Rodentia > Sciuridae > Ictidomys > Ictidomys tridecemlineatus. Next base: position 76,292,161 of record NC_135482.1, on the reverse strand, counting down.
TGGTCCTGAACTCATATTAATGAAATCATGAGACACAGTATATTCACATGAGGCAGGCAGATTGAATCTATTGCATTCTTTTTGATCCCTAATATATCACTGGATGTTTGTTTTCACATTTATATAAAGACCCCAAGCTAAAAAGAATCATTTCCTCTTTTATCCTCATTTTAGAGAAGAATCTAAGATCCATAAAGATGAAGCAACTTGTCTTAGGTGGAGAAGGTGAGATGGGGGCTGGGGACTCTGGAGCAGGTGACATCTTGAACCAGAAGTGCTAGTCGCAGAGGGCGGAATCTGAGACCAGGCAGAAAACAGACTCAGTCAGGTCACCTGACTTTCTATGTCATTGCCCTTACAAGGAGCAGAGTGTGGGGGTGCTGATGGAACTCAGATGGAACGAACTTTCAGTGCATCTCCAGGGAGCACAGGTTTGAAAGATGGTTTACTCAATAATACGAGTCATAAGAAATGGATTTCTCACAATAAACGCCTAGCCTTTTAGAAAGCATAGCTGGCAAACCAACTTAGATATTTGTGTGTCAGTTTGTATGCTCTCTTTCCTAAAGCCATGTGTATATGAGAGGTAAAATGATGATGAGAATGTTGTTTGGCAGTTGTGGAGCCTAGAGCAGGTGGCAGGTAGAGCACTAAGGAAGGACAACCTGAAGGGCAGATGACTGTAGTTCTACTGCATGGCACACCTGTCACTCAGATCATACACGCCTGGGATGTGTTGGTGTCCCTCTTCTGTGGACACAGCAGATACACTACCCAGTTTCCCTTTCTTCTGCTCCCCTCATCAACCACATGTTCCCCCTGGCCCTAGACCACCTCACCCACTATTGAGACAGCCTATCAGATATTACTGTTGTCAATGTTAACTTTTCGTTCATTCATCAAATACTTTTTTTTTGCTACTGAGGATTGAACTCGGGGGTGCTTAACCACTGAGCTACTTCCCCAGTTTTGAAACAGAGTCTTGCTACATTGCTTAGGGCCTCACTGAGTTGCTGAGGCTGGCCTCAAACTTGCAATCCTTTTGCCTCAGTCTTCCACATCCTTGGGATTACAGGCATGTGCCATCATTTCCAGCCCACCATCAAAGATGATTGAACAAATTTCCTCTGTGCTGTTATTGGGCAGATATGGAGAATTTGATGCTGAGCATAGTGGCAAGGACTTTAGTGAAATTTACATGAGGCTGGGGGGACATAAGGCAAAAGTGAAGAAATAAGTGAACAGCATACTTTCAAGTAGTGGCAACTTAGTGAAGACAAACATGAAATGGTAAGGAGGGTTTAGGGTAGCAAGCTTTATACTGGGTAGACAGGAAATGTATACCTAGACAAAAATGATCTGGAGTCAGCCATGTGTGATCCAGTTCAGGCAGGGGGGTTGTCATCATCACTTAATGGAGGTGGAAATTCAGGAGCATGAATAATCAGGATCATTCCAAAATCATGTTAAAATAACTGTAAAGCTACACTACATTACCCGCTCCCCCAACACGCATATACCCATCCCCAGGACTTAAAATGTGCTCTTTTTCAAAGGCAGAATTTAACAGATAAGCATGGGAAGGCATTTCAAGACCGTGGTTAAGAGCAGCCTTTTTAAGTCCAGCTGACCTGGGTTCAGGCCCCTCTCCCATACTGGCTGCCTGGTTACTGAACCTCTGGAAACCTCAGTTTCCCCGTTATCAGAACCCATGGGGTTATTGTGAGTATGAGGAGAGGTATGTTAAATATTGTCAATTAGTACTGAAAGTGATGGTGATGAGGGCTTACACTTGAGAAGTCACAAGGGAACCAACAGGAATGGGGGCAGCAGCTGGTTTATGATTTCTTCCTCACCCTCACCACAGGGTACATGAACCTGGGGTCAGCGTTAGCTGAGCAACTGAAATGATTGTATCTGTGTGCGCGCACACACTCAACTCACACACCGCTCTTTTCTTCATCTGCAAAGCATGTATCATTCAATCGGAGCAGCCTTAAATGTATTTATAATGCAACTAATGTAATTGCAATTGATGCAGTAACATGCCAGACACTGCAGAGCCCGTTCGTCATCGAAGCTAGACTTGTTGAATAGAAGGGATTTGTGCTCATTGAACAAATAAAACCTGCTAGGAGATACATAATAATCCAAGTTTACCAACTGTTAAATGGTAAACTAGAATAAAAACTGTTTTGGTTCAATCTGTGTTCTTAGCTTTTCTGTCCTATTTTCTTTAGTTATAAAGGCATTACATTAACCTAGGTAACATCATCCTCATCAGAAGAAGAAACTTTTCATAGAGACAAGAGATTACAAACATGATTGACTAATATGGGAAAAAAGTTTTATATAACAAGCTATCAAAGAAATAACACGAGTATATTGGCAAAAAATTACTGATTGCTTATGTTCTGGATTAGTATCACTGTATTCTTCAGATGAATGTACAATGATAGAAATTTTGGTGAAAATAACAATATATTTTTTTAAAATTTAGAGTACATATTGCAAGGAATAGTATTGTACTGTAACTTAAGAGAAAAGAGGAATGCATAGAAACAGGTAAAGGTATCTCACAGAAAACAGGGGTGTAAATTTGTCCAGGCCTCACAAGAGCCTGGAACCAAGATAGTTATACTTTCTATTCCTGTGGGTGTTGGATCTCTCGTCCCCTCTGCCCTGCTGTATGCTTTCTGCTCTTCACCTGGGCCTCTTACACATCTGTCTATAGATGGCAGAAAACATGGCCACCCCAATCGGGTTATGTAGCACTTCCCAGTTCCAGAGCCCAGTGGATAAATGCAGTTCTCACTTCTGATATCCTGGAGAGACTAATGGGCTGAGCTTTGGTCAGCTAAGTTCTGTCAACTGTGGCCGTGAGACACAGAGGTGACTTCACCTGCAGCAACCGATACAAGCACCCACCTGCTACATGATCAATAGCTTGACATTTCTTTTCTTCTTTACAGTTATTCTGTAGATTTTAAATGATTGATTAGCAATGACATTATATGGATTTTATGGCAAAAGTAAATTACTATAAGATTCAAAAGGCAAATTAAAACCTGATAGGGAAGGGGGCTTGGGTTGTATCTCTGTGGTATAGTGCCTGCCTAGCATATGTGAGGCACTGGGTTTGATCCTCAGCACCACATAAAAAATAAAATAAAGGTATTGTATCCATCTACAATTAAAAATTTTTTTAAAATATGTGATAAGGAAGAGATAAACTTGTACCAAGTAATAGTGACCAATTTAGGCTAGTATATATTTTTGTTATAGATTATATAGTGAAAACATAAGAATGGATTTCCTTATAATTGGGCTGTTTTATCTCTGGTGGTTTTCAAGTAAAAATTAGACAAACACTTCTAAGAGGTGTTATGGAGAAAATAGGTATATGGAACTACATGGCTTCCAAAGTCCTTTTCAACCCTAATGATCTGTTAGGAAAACAATTTATTCTAGAAAGATTTCTTTAAAGATTCTTAATTAAATATTAGAGGAAGATCCTGTAATACAACCCACATGCCTTTTGAGAATAAGATGTGAAATTATGCACAAGTCTGCAGTCTGTGGGATTAAGCAGGAGGCAATGAATTTGAGTCCTATCTCGAAGGCAGCGATTGGATTATGTGAGGGAAATAATTTTAAGATCTTGTTAATGATTGTTACTGAGATACAGTTAGGATTTAGCCAATCCATTACTTTAACAAATGCCTGAAATAATTCAATTCATAAAGAGGAAAAGTGGTTTTTTTGTTTTGTTTTGTTTTGTTTTGTTGGCTCATGGTTGGTTGCTCTTGGTGGCTTTCTTTGGGGCCTGTGGTAAGGAAGGATATAGGGAGCTTGAGGTGGAAGAAGAATCTAACCTCATGGCAGCCAAGAAGCAGAGGGGTTCGGGCAGGGTTTCAATATTCCCTTCAAGGGCTCACCCCCGTATGACTGGAAAACTTCCAACTCAGCACCACCTCCCAAAGTGCCACAGGCTGAGGACCAAACCTTCAACAGCAGGAGCCACATGGCTTGCCAGCTAGAAGAGGCATTTTCCTGGTTCATTCTCTAGTTTGTGGTCTTCACCATATTTGGGGAAGAAAACGTCAAGATAATAAGCCATGAATTCTTTTGTTTTCTGTTTTGGTGATGATGTCAAACTGTGGCAGTACTACATTAGCAGCTGTACTGTGAAATCAAGGACTTGTTTAACTGTCAGGATTAAAATTATGCAGAAACCAGTGAACTTTGTTGAATCTGGGCCCAAGTGAGTTCATCGTTGTTTTGTTCAGGTGAAGTTTAAGATGTATTTCTGTTCATTATTCCATAAATAAAATCTGATCCCAGGATTGGAACTTAATTTATAATTTTAATAAAATTAATTTTCCCTTTTAAAAAATGGAATGGATATAAAATCATTATTATAAAAATGGTGAATAGGCTATTCCTTTTCCTTGAATTACTTTTCCACTTTCTTTTTTTCTTCCTTTTTTTTTCTATTTTTTGGATGGACACAATCCCTTTATTTTATTTATTTTTATGTGGTGCTAAGGATCAACCCAGTGCCTCACGCATGCTAGGCAAGCACTCTACCACTGAGCCACAATCCCGACCCTACTTTTCTACTTTCTGATTTTGGCGTGTATTGAGTCTGTTCTGTGATAGTTCACAACTTGTAGGCTAATTCTGAAGTGTGTATCCTAAACTTGAAGTTGTGGTTGATTCAAGTGTTCTAAGGAGTGGAGTGTTCATAACCTTGAGGTGTGGGTTGGTACTATAACACCTAGGACTCTCCAGATTAGTACCTTTCCTCTACTAGGATCTGTCACTGCTGCCTCATTCTAGAATATTGTTTGGGTGGAGTGTCTTTTCCCAGAAGGACCAGGTCTGGACCAGGTAGACCATCAGTGAGCCATTCCATCAGTTTGCCTAAAATGCAGTTACTCTGATAAAGGCTGATCCAGGGTCCAGCTCTTCACTTCTCTGGGGGTGCATATTTTTTAACATTAGAAAAAAATTGAGTCATTTTTTGACCAGATGGAAGTAAAAAGGGGATGGAGTAGAAGTCAGATGCTTTGAAGCATACACAGCAGCCATCTATTTTCCCTGCATCCTCCACCATCCAGAGCTGTTTTCTCTTAATTGCTCAGAGGTACAAGATCTTTCCAGAAAGGTTATTCTCTTGTTTGTGAACACTGGCAGAAAAAAGAAGGGCATCACATTTGCATAAAAATTCTACTGGAGGAAAAAATCAATAGAATCTCCCTACACCAAAGTTAGATGGATTTTTTTTTTTTTTTTAATTTCCTTGTCTGGGCAACCTGGACACTCACTTAATAAACAAACATCTGAGTGTTTTCCCATGCCCAGTGCTGTGCTAGAGCAGTAAAGATACAGTTTTGCTCTCCACATCCTCACTTATTAGCAACAAAGTATAATGCAAGGTCACATAACTGTGCAAAGATGGGTGTGATGTGTTGTGATCGCACAGAGAGAAGGAAGGTCTCAAGCCCAGGCCCCAGAACCAGAAAAATATTGTCATGGAAATAACTCAGCACTGCATCTTAAGAATAAGGTGACACCTGCCAGGTGGTGAAGAGCATTTTCAATATGAAGGGAACAACCTGCATTAAGCTGTAAAAACTACAAAAGAATAACGTGTGTTTGGAATACAAGAAAGTTGGGATTGGGTGTAGGAGTGGGTTAGTCCAAGCCTTGCCTTGGAAGCAGGACTCCGCTGCAGGAGTGGAGAGAGTTGGTTGAGAGCTTTAAGCTGGCAAGCCACCTGGTCTTTTAGGCATTCTGGAGAGATGACTGTGACAGTAGGTAGAGGAAGAGCTGAGGTTGCAAGGTGCAGGAGCCTCAGCAGTTCCACGAGGAGCAGATGGTACAGAAGAGAGATGATGAGTCCTCCCAGTTAAAGTGGTGGCTCAAGGACGGAGAAGAAAGAAGGCACTGAGAAATTGCTAGGAGCGGACTCATTAGACTTAGTGATTAATTGGATGTGTTGATGGGGGTGGGAGAGTGGGAAGTGTCGAACTGCTCTCAAGTTCCAGCTTGGATAGGCGGCTGGATGATGCATCATTAGCTAATACTGGGGCCCTGTGGGAGAGGCAGACTGTGTCCCTTGGTTGACTCAGAAACTGCATTTAATTTCTTGTCACACATCTAACTGGTTTAGATTTATGTTTGAAATTTGTATTTTTTTTTTATGTTTTGAAAGCAAACACCACATCAAGTCCAGTACAGTATTCTTAGTATGACAAATTATGTTTGCATCCCTTTTGCAAAAAATAAACTCCTACTTTTTCTTCCTGCATCATACTTTAAATTCTTGCCTTTGCTACCATTTAGTTTCCTATCAACAGGTGGCTAAACTCTTGTTGTGAAATGAAAGCAGAAAATAAAACAGGGTTTATCAGAATTCACAGTATAACTTGGGAAAGCAAGTGTGTGTGTGTGTGTGTGTGTGTGTACACTTTTTTCCCCATGAAAAAAGTCTAAACTCTTGCCTGGTGAGTTAATAGATTTGTTATATATATATATTTCAGCTATAGGATACTGAAGCATTGTGAATGTTGAGGCAAGAAATGGCTGTAAGATGTCTGGTCTTTTGAGTGAACTGCGCAGGTTCACCTATATGCAGATTTTTTTTTTAAAAAGATTTGCAGTGATTTGAAAAAACTTGTAGACAAACCACATAGCCTAGAAATGTTGAAAGAATTAAGAAAAAACTCAGTATGTCACCAATGCATAAAAATACATGTAGGCAACAGTCTATTTTATAATTTACTAACATAAATGATATACAAGTCTAACCTAAAAAGTTTGAATCTAGCATAATATGTTCACCCAAACACAAGCCATAGTTGGTGCCATTGGTACTCAAGAGAAATATAAACAAAGGTAAAGATACACTATTAAATCATGGCTGCATAAAATAAACTATGGCACACATTGTAATATTGTAATAATTTCATAGCCACATCCTGTTGCTTTTGCAGCAAGTTCAAGTGTTGCAAGTATCTGCTTGAAACTCGAGTGAAGCTAATCATCTCCACGTGAGCAGTTTGTCTCTCCAGTAAACTGTGTATTGTAGCAAAAAAGTGATTGCTCATGGTTCTTATGCATTTTTTACCATATATAGTATATACACAAAATGTTAGCTGCTTATTGGTAAGGCTTCTTTCTGATCAGCAGCAGATTATTAGTAGTTTGGGGGGATCAAAAGTTGTGTAGTGGATTTTCTGATGTATGGAGAACTTCATTCAAGGGTCACCTGTATTTGAAATTGACTCTTACCTTGTCTCTTTCCCTTGCTAGATTGATCTTCTGAGGCAAGGAACTTTCTTACTTATATCTTATGTCCCAGCTTCTGGCTTGGCATGGAATCCATACTAACCATAGGAACAATTAGGTTGTTGAATTGAAATAAGGCTAAAGAAAAAGTGGTACTGCCAACTGGGGATGAGGAGAGGTACCACACCATGGGACTAGATAAAGCACCAGTGATTACCAGCTGGCCCCAATGCCTCTGTTTTGGGACAGGTCCTCCACCAACACAGTTCTACTGTTTTTTTTTTTTTTTTTGGCTGGAAATTGAACCCAGGTGTGCTTACCCACTGAGCTACATCCCCAGCCCTTTTTATTTGTTATTTTGAAACAGGGTCTCACTAAGTTGCTTAGGGCCTCACTAAGTTGCAGAGGCTGGTTTTGAACTTGCAGTTCTCCTGCCTCAGCCTCCCAAGCTGCTGGGATTATAGATGTGCTCCACCATGCCTGGGCAGGTCTTGGCTCTTCTTGCCCAGCTCTTCCTGGTTGGTTTGGGTACTGTTGGAGGTCATGGTTTTCTTTCTTTTTTTTTTTTTTTCTTTCTTTGTACTTCTAGGTGCTTGCATAAAGCCCAGCAAATATAAGTTGCTAGGTAAAGCACCTGATGAAGAAATAAGGAAAATGTGTCTTTCCCAGACTTCTTCAAAGTGTTTGAGAATCACTAAGGAATTTGGAGGATATCATTGACAGTAGGTCTGAGGAGTCAGCAACAAAAGACAAATCAAGTCTTTTGAAATCCACAGTCATTTGTTTTTTCTACCTGTCCCTACTGTTCTTTTGAGACAGCATTCCAATGTGGCACACTTCAGATAACTTTATTTTCTTCTCTCCTAAGTTTAGTAATGATTAACTTCTCACCTCCTTTTAACAGAGGGGTAAAAGAGACACAGAAAGACAAAAACTAACTCCTCTCTCTACATATATAGTCATTGATGGACCTTTATTTATTTATTTGTATGTGGTGCTGAGAATTGAACTCAGGGCCTCACTTGTGCCAGGCAAGTGCTCTACCACTGAGCCACACCCCCAGCTCCAGAAACTTAACTTTTTAAGATATATGCGAATACTTGTGTCTTTTAAATATAAAAAATGATCAGGGATGGCTAAGGGTCAAAATCCCATAGAAGAAGATCAGGTGAATTGAAAACTGGTTTTGAATGAAATACCCTCTTTAAAAAAGCAGACAGATGAACTCTTAATGTGAGATAATCATGTTGAAGAAATGAGTTAGCCCTGTCTTCAACCAGTAACTTGACTTTATTGTTTTCATTTTATTTATTTATTTTTTTGCAGTTCTAGGGGTTGAACCATTGACTTTTCCTGCATGATAGGCAAGTACTCTACCACTGAGCTACATCCCCAGCCCAGTAACTTGATTTTAGCAAATAACTGTCTGTTCATCCAAAATTAGGGCATGAGGTAATAACTAAAATTGCCAAAAGCAGAACTAAAAGTATTCTCAGAAACCAGTAGAAAAATAACAGTAGCAAGCAGTAAAAAATAAAAAACCTTTTGAGAAGTTATAGGGTAGAATTACACAGCAAAGGAACTAATTTTCCACTTTCAAACTTGTGATTGATATGATCAGCATTTCCTCTTTTCAGTATGTTCTGATCCTTTAAACACCATCTTGGTTAATAGAAATAACAATGAAATGGACACAGGTTATCAGTTCTGAAAATACATGCCTACACTGATGCATATGATGAACTGTGAATTATAAAGTGGTCTTTTGCATAAACTTTTACATTTAAATTAGAATAAGGCTTGCTAGAATAAAAGCTTTATTTCAAACTCCAGGGTACTATTAGGTGGTTTACATGTAAATGATGAGAGCAAAAATTGTTTTCTAGTAAAATGCCTCTGACCTATGAAAGTGCCAAAAGTATAATTCATTACTCAAATGAAGAAAGGAGTAGGAAACTTAGTGCTTTTAGATGCTAATTTTGTCTAATGCTTATCTATGACATAGTACTGGAAATATTATTGCATAATACTGTAGTAGATTTGGAAATGGTAATTATTTCAGTTGGGCAAATTCATGTCTGATGTGCTTTTAGTGAGTACCCAAAAAGCTCATAGATGCTTAGTAAAGTTTACCTATTTTGCCCAAAGAGTTAAAAACAAAAACAAAACCCAGAAAAATCTTAGCATTCCTAATGTTTATGGACTTATATTAGCATCTTCATTTTGTCCACTTGTCAAATGCATCTGAAATGCAAACAGTGTATCTGGTACTGATGAGGACTTCTGTTTTTTTTTTTTTTTTTTTTTTTGTGGACAGTACAGTCTCTTGTGACCTTCTGTCTGTGGCATTTTAGGCAAGGCTGGTTATGTGGACTGAGATTATATTATCTTAGACAGTGGGATTTCGGCAGTTCTTGGTAACAGGCTGACCTTAAACATCATGGGTTCTCTGATGGTGTGGTACTTTTAAACGAGTGTCAGACTAAAGATACTGCAATTTTTTTTTTTTTTTTTTTTTTGCAGAAGACAAATGGTCTTCATTTGCTAACCTTTCATGTAAAGACAGATATCTGTCCATAGCTATTTAGTAGGTTCTTACCTAGCAGATATGTTTGAAAAAATGAACACAGTCTGTCCTTCCAGGTAAAAGTGAGATTTAAATGAGCCAGTATCTGCAACCTGGAGCAGAGGGTAAGTGCACCACAGATAAGGCATTTTTAAAATGATTGTTTGGAAATGTTTTTATTATTGTGTAATCTTATCACTAACAGTGAGTCATGCATATCTTTTTTAATTTTTTTTTTAATTTCTGAACATAAACTCAAGAATTTTTTAAACCTTGTTTTAAATCTTTGAAATAGTTTTAGCAAGTCTTTAGACCAAGCTTAAAAAACCCCAAAACAACACCCTCCCCAAAAAACCTACCACTTTCCAAAATATCAGGGCAGATGGAAATTTGTTAGAAGAATTTCAGAGAAACCCTTTGTATAGTTGGTAGATGGGCTATTAAAATGTACATTGTGATTTACTAAGCACAGCCAATGATGTACTTCTTCCCTTGCAGCGATTAATCCTTCTCAATTAGGGCCTCATTAATATCAACTATGGAAGTAAACTGACTAGACCCAATCGTTCAGACTCTGCTATATCATGAAATATTTAAACAAAGATTTAAAAAAGAATCAGATTTAATTATGCCTTCTCAAAAAAGTTGTATTTTGCCTTTATATCATCCAAGTTTAAGTTTTATATATTTTTATTTTATAGTATGTATACTAGTGCAATAATACTTGTATTTAACTCATGTATACACTCAAATGTGGAGCACAATTGCTAGGAGTGCTTGCTCAGATTTCATGTTTAAAGGTATATGCCTTCAAAAAGTTGATATGCTCATATTTGCTGGTAGGACTGCACAATGGTGCAACCACTGTGAAAAGCAGTATGAAGGTTCCTCAGAAAACTTGTAATGGAACAACTATTTAAATCAGTCATCTCACTCTAGGTTTATACCCGAAGGACTTAAAATCAGCATAGTACAGTGATGCAGCCATATCAATGTTTTGTAACAGTTCAATTCATAATAGCTAAACTATGGAGCCAACCTAGGGTACCCTTCAATAGATGAATGGATAAAGAAACTTGGTTATATATACACAATGGAATATTACACAGCCATAAAGAAGAATGAAATTATGACATTTGCCAATAAATGATTAGAGCTGGAGAATAACATGCTAAGTGAAATAAGCCAATATCAAAGAACCAAAGCCCAAATGTTTTCTCTGATACATAGATGGTAATTTACAATGGGTATGGGGGAGAAGTATTTTGAATTAGACAGAGGGGTAAAGGGAGGAGAAGGTGTATGGGCATAGAAATGATAGTAGAATGAATTGGATATTATTACCCTATATGCATATATGGTTACATGACCTGTGTAACTCTACAGCATGTACAACCAGATGAATAAGAAGTTATACTCCATTTATGTATGATGTGTCAAAATGCATTCAACTGTCCTGTATAACTAATTATAAAAAAAAAAATTGGAGATCATTGTTCTAGAAATCCTTCCCCAGCTTTCTTCTGTGCATCTACAGCAGTGACAAGTCCCTAGCCAAGCTTGTCAATCATCATTTTACCCACCTGTACTCCATTTGGCTCCTGGAGAAAGGACCATTTGATGAGATTGTATATAGTGTTTGACACAAGGCCTTGAGTGAAAAGGACAGACAGGATCCATGTTCTCCAGAAGCTTGGGATACAGTGGGGAAAACAAATGCTAACAAAGGACATTGTAGGATTATTTAATTACAATTTAAAAGAACTGTTCAAAGGAAACCCATAGAGGGGAGTGAGACCTAGTCATACATAAAGACCTTAAAGCCCTAGGAACTGAGGAGGACATTGTGCCTCAGGGAAAGAGGAATTGAGGAAAATAATGAGCAGAATGGATTCCCAAGTGCCAAGTGAGGTGTCACATATACTATTTTGAGTTCCATGTAAATGAATTAATACAACCATTTTAGAAGGGATTTCATTTTTTTTGAGTTTTAACATAATAAAAATAATTTTCCAGCTTGTCCATATATAGGTAACTCTAATTGCTACTTTTAAATCTGAGTCTCCTCTGTTTTTTCACTTGCCTAATTGGTGACTGCATTTGTCCTTGCTGTCCCATGTAGATGATGAAGATAAGCCATATTCCATGAGCTGTGACTGCTTACTAATATGAGATTATTTTTCTCAAGTTCCACTAGTGGTTAATGTGCAAACCTAAGTGTTGTGTCCTAAGACTACAGGAATATTTTTTTAATCCTTAGCCTAGTACTGAAAACCTTTTTCAAGTTTTAGCATTATTGCTAAAGTTCATAATATGTAGGTTGGTAGTGTAATAATTAGAAAATTTCAGGTAAAGAAATTGATATTTTATTTAATATCCATTTGTCAGTTAAGGCCCAGATGATATGAGTTGGCTTCCTGCCCCCTGTTCCCTCCCACAATTTTTGTGGGTTTTTTTTTTTTAACCTTGACCTTATTTCCAACCACAAAAATGGTAACTTAGGAGATGTTATCCAAAAGGTTAATTGTCATCATTATTTAATGCACTTCTGAGATTGCATCAAAGAAGTTGAACATTTAAAAATATCATCTGTTGGGGGCGGCGATAAGAAAATAAGGAAAGTTCAGGTGTCTTTTCCCCACTTTGATTTTAGCCTTTGGGAATACTGGGGCCGATACAAGAGGTCTGAGTAGCTGCTGTTACCCCAACCAACTCCATTCGTCTCTTGGGAAAAGGGAGACAATAATTAGAACAAATTAGGATCAGGCAACTGATCAAAAAAATAGGGCAATGAAAACTCTCCCTTTTACAATCCCAAGTTAGTAGCAAGTGGTAGCTGGCTGGCCTTTGTCCTTCGTCTGACCTGCCAAGGGCAGAGCTTACATTTTATTTTCTTAAAGCCTCCGAGGAGCCTTTTCTGGAAGCTGCGTGGTTAGTTCAAAGTTGGAAAAAATAATAGCTGGGTTCCTGTGGAAATTTATGAAAAGAAAACATTTCTCTTGACTTAACTTTCTCAGAACCTCGGCTGACTGATAGGTTCCCAAGCCATTTTCCCTCTATTTGCAAAGCATAGAGTGGATAGGTGAGCGGGCAGAGTCAGCAGGCCTCACGGGGAGTTTTGATTTCCTTCTAAGCTCAGTAAAGCAGCCCCTGAGGCCATCAGCTGGGGACTGAGGACCCCTCTGTCAGCCACAGTGAAGCTTGCCAATCTGCCACAGGTCCCCTCACTACAAAGCCTGAAGTAATATTCTTTCTCTTCATTTGTTGCTAAACAAAATCCCACTCATCCTTCAAGATAAACCTCAACCCTCCCTTTTTCAGTGGAGGTACTTGTCCAGATGTCAAGATTGACATGAAGCCTGAAAGGGAGGTTGTATTTGGCAATGAACATTTTGGGGTTTTCTGCATAGTGGAGTAGCTACAGCCCCCAGGGGTCAGTTGTTCAGGGATAGTGAAGAAAGAATGCGAAGGAGTAGTACAGGCCGTGGAAGGTCTATGATCAGGAGTTGACCCAGCACAAACAGGTCAGGAGAGGCTGGCAAAGACTGGGAAGCACTGGGATATATGGTGGGAAATGTTCTATTACAATAAATTCTTATTGTGACGAAATACAATAAGAAATAAATAAATGTTAAAATTTTTACTTTTTAACATTTTCAAGTAGAATTCCACAGCATTAAGTACATTCAAACCATCTCCAGAACTTCAGTTTCCCCAGCTGAAACTCTATATTCATTAAATAGATGCAGTTTGTTGTTGTTTGTTTTTTGCTAGCAACACAGAGCAGCATTATGATGTAGGGATGGAAGAAACATTGGGGATCAAGGACTCCACGGTGCAGTAGAAAGTGCTCGCAGAGAAATTGTCTGTGGGCAGGTGGGTGAAGCAGAGGCACTCATGAGAAGGGGTGGAGTAGACCACAGAAGTGACTGTGATTTATATCCCGCAACCAGGGGGCTTTCCAGTTTGGATCAAGTGGGATCCAAAGAATTTTGTATAAAAATAATAGTCGGGCTGGGGATGTGGCTCAAGTGGTAGCACGCTCACCTGGCATGCACTGGGCGCTGGGTTCGATCCTCAGCACTACATAAAAATAAAATAAAGATGAAAGAAAATACATGTTAAGTTAAAAATAATAATAATTAAAGAAATACCATTATTTATTAGACAATTTTGTTTCTGCTCAGAATTAAGATAACAAATCCTTTAGGGTTAATATAAAAGCAAAATTTGATAAGAGATATGCCAGACTTGGAGAAAATAACTGTGATATGATAGAAATCCTTTAAAGACTCCTACAACTTAATAAGAAATGAGTAGGATTAGACGAACTCCAGATAGGGCAAAGGGAGGGAGGGGAAGGGAGGGGGCATAGGGGTAGGAAAAACGGTGGAATGAGATGGACACCATTACCCCAAGTACATGTATGAAGACATGAATGGTGTGACTCTACTTTGTGTACAACCAGAGACATGAAAAGTTGTGCTCTATGTGTGTAATAAGAATTATATTGCATTCAGTTGTCATATATAACAAAATTTTTAAAAAAGGAGTGGGCAAAAATTATGAGCAGAGTTCATAGAAGTTTAAGAAAATTGGTTAATAAACATTTATAAACATAAAAATTTATTGGTTAGGAAAATACAAATTTAAACAATGATACTGCTTTTAAATATAAAAAGAGGGGATTAGGCAGAGGGGACTGAATGGAGGAGAAGAGGGTGGGGGGAGACAGGAAGGATACTAGAATGAATCATACATTATTACCCTGTTTACAATTATGATTACATGACCTATGTGATTCTACATCAGGTGCAAACAGACGAGAAGTTATGCTCCATTTAGGTATGATGTGTCCAAGTGCATTCTACTGTCATGTAAAACTAATTAGAACAAATTTTAAAAAATTAAAAAGAATGAAGGGAAGAAAGAATTTGGTATCATTTCTTTTTAGTAACTTACTTTACTAAAAAGTAAGTTATCAAAATATTAAATTTAGGGACTGTTGAGCTTTGAAGTCCACTTGTAGTCATCTCGCCACAGAATTACTTGTACAAATACAGGAAAATATTTACCAGATTGACCTCTTTTTTTAAAAAAAATGGAAGAGTAAAAATCACATTTGCTAGTTTACTTACATGGGTTATGCAGCGTTATGCAGTATTTACCATCAAACTGAACTATACAGGGGCACAGAAGTGTTATTCCTGGAGCTCTGACCAGCAGCAGGGGCCCAAAGCTGTGGGCCCCCTTTGAGTCCTGCTACCTCTTGGCCAGGGGCAGCACACATATCAGAGGTGAATAGTCCATGATGGGAAAATGCTGCAAAAGAGGAAATGACATCCGACTTAAAGTATGTGATCATATGAATTGAGTGATGTGGTGCAGGAAATGCTTATCGATAAGATCAGACCGACTGTAAATTGGAGTGAGAAGATCAATTTCCTAATTGAGGCCAGGGCACAGTTTTGTTCTCTGGGATTTTATATCCATATAGATCTTTTTGAAAATTTGTTCTTTTAGTGAGATGCAGCTTCACAATGTTGCCCAGGCTGGCCTCAAGCTCCTGGGCTCAGAGGACCCTTTGTCTTAGCCTCCCAAGTAGTTGGGACTGATGGGCACATCTGGCACATCTGGCAGGATCAAATGAGTTTTTTTTGTTTGTTTGTTTTTTGGTACCAGGGATTGAACCCAGGGGTGCTTAACCATTGAGCCACATTTCTAGCCCTTTTTATTTTTTATTTTGAGACAGAGTCTTGCTATGTTGCTCAGGGCCTTGCTATCATTTATTTTTTTATTAGAAGGGAATTATTAAGGTCAGATGGCATTACAGGTAAAAGGTTTTTTTTTTCCTGAACAGTTTATCTAAAATATGGTCATGCATTACTAATGACACATTCTGAGAAATGCATCATTAGGCAGTTTCGTTGTATGAACATCATAGAACATACATAAACCTATGTGATATAGTTCAATCTCTTGACAGTACCTCGGAGTACTCTACCACTGAGCTACACCTCCAGCCCTCTTTTATTTTGAGACAGGGTCTTGTTAAATTACCCAGGCTGGCCTTGAACTTGCAATCCTCCTGCCTTACCCTCCCATGTAGTTGGGATTACAGGCATGCACCACCACATCGGGCTTTCAACAGAGCCTCTGATGCAATGGAGAATGGTGAATGCACGAGGCCACTGCTAGTGTGACATGGTGTAGGTTTTTTTGGTAAACTTTTTTAATAAGTGGAAGGAGGACTATACTCTAAAATAACGATGTCGTATAGAAAATACATAAACCAGTTACACAGTAATCTATCATCAAGTATTATGTAATTCTATGTGCTGTAGTTTTTAACAGTGTCAGTGCAGAAGGTTTGTCTATGCAGCATTACCACCAACGGGTGAGTCATGTTTTGTGCTAAAGTGTTAAAACAGCTAGTGTCACCAGGTGATCGGAACTTTTCAGCTCCATTATAATCTTATTGAGACTACTGTTTTATGAGCAGATAGTCATTGACCAAAATGTTATGTATCTCATTGTACACTGTACCTCCCTATTCACATGCCATTAGAAAGGTGTGTAGCCTTGTCAGGACTTCCAACGTGTAAGAGTAATGGAATGAACGGGCAGCCATTCAGTGTCCGATTGTGGTCCCATCCATCCAGAAACCCTGATTTGGAGGTAGAGGTTGGCGCTGTTTCAACAGTACTGTATGATTGCAGTTTTAATTGAATATGAAACTAAAGAGATAATAGAAAACATTTTTAGTAACTTTAACAAAAGAAGAGGCTCAAAGATAATAAAGTTGCTTTGGAGATCTGTAAAAAAAAGTTTAGTACAAAAATATTCAAACAACAGGATTTCCCTGGCATACATTCAAGAATTTCTAAACCTTGGTTCATGAAGGCTCAGACATGCGACATGAAAATTATGCTCCAGTTGGTTATGGTTTTTAAAAAATGCATCATTTTAAACCAATGAGGGAATTGTTTTACTACCACATTTTTGTTTGATTTTATTAGATTATTATTAGTATACTAACAGTGCAAAATGGTTAGATTCAGATTGGATGCATCCTATGAAAATTGAGATTTCTTCCAGTTAAATAACATCAAAGAATCAATCTAAGGATTTTACTTGTTAGTTCATAAGTGAAAATAGGAGTCTTCCATTATCTTTTCCTACTCCCATATTTCTATCTGAACAAGACTAAATATTAACATCCATGTAGTATAATTTTCCTTTTATTGCAAAATTTAAGCTAGTAAATAATTTATTAAAGCGAGGTTTGCCATTTTAATAGATGGAAGTTTTCAATTATAGGACAGATGAGGTTCTAGTTAGCTTTAAATAAATATGCTAAGACAGACAATGTAGTCACCCATCTATTTTTAAAATTATAGATTTATAAACCAGCTGTGGGGTACACATCTATACTCCCCACAACTCAGAAGGTTGAGGCAGGAGGAGTACAAGTTCAAGGCCAGTCTCCGTAACTTAGTGAGGCCCTAAACCATTTAGTGAGAACTTGTCTGAAAATAAAAAAGAGCTGGGGATGTTGCTCAGTGAGTGGTTAAGTGTTCCTGGGTTCATTCCAAGGTATATGAAAATCAAAAATTGTACATTTATAGGTTCAGATGCAGAAAATATGGGTTGCACACAGAACTCTTGAGTTTTTAGAACATTTCCATTATGAACGGAACTACTAAAAATAACATAAGCAGTCGTCCCTAAAAAGAAATTTAAATTCAACATAATGTAAAAATTACTATGAAATATCATGTGAATATGTGGCAGAAGTTTCTTTAGTTCCTTATTCAGTGGAATTTATACAGAAATAAACATCTCTACAATGAGGAAAGATGAAAGGGTAGGGTGAAGGCCTGCTAAGACTCCAGAGCACAGGTGTTCTATGAAGAGCTGCAAGTTGGTTAGCAGGGGTTTTAGGTATTTTCCAGGGCTGATACCTATAACAAATAATGTTAAGGAGATGTCTAAACATGATATTTGAAAGGACCTTTTCAAGGTGCTATTATACACGTCAACCTTCACAATTGGACTTTGTGCAGGAAGCTACTACATTCACTTTTTTGTACTTGTCAAGTTTTTTAAAATCACAGAAAACCAACAAGATAATAATGATGATCTTTCTTTGTGAAGATGAGAAGGGCAATAGGTGGACTGTACCTCATGTAGCTTTGAGTTCATACTATGAAAGATAAACCACCTGTTTCCTATCTCTTGCTTTTTAGAAAGAATAAATTGTTTGTAGTCCTTAGATTTTTTTTTTAAAAAAAAAAAAACCAACTAAGAATTCACAAACAGTAATATCACCCTCTCTATAGTGCCCTCCTGAGTGTTGACAGATGAATGCAGTCATACAGCTACCACCACAGTGAAAATACACAACTGTCCTTCTGTCATCCAAAATTTTGTCGTGTCCTTTAGTGATCAGTCATTGTGCATACCACCAGCTTCTGGCCACCATGCATCTGGTTTCTACCCCTGTGAATCTGCCTTTTCCAGAATGTCCCACAGAATTATATCTGGGTAGCCTTTTACGTTGGCTTCTTTCTAGTGCATGTGTGAGTGTCCTGACTTCATTCTTTGCTATTGCTGAGTGGTATGCCATTGTAGGGATATACCAGTTCACTAGTTGAAGGACAAGGAAGTGTCTTCATTTTTGGATGATTAAAAATAAAACCTCTGTAAACGTCCAAGGTTTTTGAGTGAGGAATTGGAATTGAGTTGGAATTGCTGGGTCATGTGATATGATCAAGAGTGTCCTTTTTTTTTTTTTTGTACTGGGGATTGAACTAGGGACACTTAACCATCAAGCCACATCCCCAGCCCTTTTTCTATTTTATTTTGAGACAGGGTCTTGTTAAATTGCTTAGGGCCTTGCTAAGTTGCTGAGGCTAGCTTTGAACTTGTGATCCTCCTGCCTCAGCCTCCTAAACTTCTGGGATTTTAGGCGTGAGCCTGACCAAGTTTATCTTAATTCTGTGAGAACTGCCATGGCTACATTGAGTGGCTTTGAATTTACTTCCATGTTTGGTAGCTGCTTCATATAATTGCAGATTATTGACTTGAGGACATTAGAGTATCAATCACAATAGTTACATTTTAATTATTTTGATGCCAGGGATTGAGCCGAGGACCTTGGGCATATTCCACACACATTCTATTGCTAAACTACACTTCTAGTCCTGGATGTGTTTTATTTTAATTATCACTTACTAGTTGCAAACCATGTTTTGGTTTTCTGGCTTTCATGTATAAAGAAAAGATGAATACCATTGTATCTTAATTTGTTGCACAAAAGTGAATGGATGTAATTTCCTAGAGGTTGTCATTTTATTAGTGTGAATGGCCAAGGTTTTTTTTTTTTTTTTTAACCTCTTAAGCCTGTTTTTTTCTCTTCTTTAAAGTGGTGATAAATTATTACCTGACAGTGAGAATTTACTGAAATGCTGCTTGGAAAGTTCCTAACATGTGCCTGGCACCAAGTAAATGTTAGCTATTAAAAAAGGAATTTGTTTAAAAACCAAACCTGAGACTATAATTTAAATGTTACTATCAAGGCTTAGGAAGCAGACACTGGGACATTTTTGTGACAGAGACACATTCTGGTTTTTGCATTACTGAGATGTGCCAAGACTGCGTGGTCTTGGAATCAAATCTAAACAGTTTCTCTTCCACGGTAAAATTTAAACACATACTGGTAGAATTTGTGAAGGAACTAAGACAATTCAGGTTTTTTCTCTTTGAGTTCTTTCTTGTACATTCTAATTCTGTATTCTTTTATTAGATTAGTTGCAAAACTTCATTCTTTTTATGGAGACAATTTTCTTTTGTGTTTTTGTGTTTGTTTTTGCTGTGCTCTGAGTACCAAGTTCATGCTTATGCATGCTGGGTAAGTGCTCTCAATACTGAGCCGTATCCCCAACCACAGGGAGAAAATTTATTAAAAATTATAATTTGTATTAAAAATAATTTGCCCACATTCAATGCGAGCTACTAAGAGTCCCATGTAAAGGCTGTGTTGAAGAAAGGGAACAGACTCCTGGAACTTGGACATTAATTGGTCCTGGTGGGTATGCAATTGAGCCATGTGCTCTCCAGTTTTTGGTGAGATGAAGCAACCTGCTCAGTCAGTGGTTCTCAAAGTGTGATTCCTGAAGTCAGCCCAGGCCAGCATTATGAGTCACCTGGGAGCTGGTTAGAATTGCAAATTCTGTGGCCCCACAGCATACCAGCTGAATCAGACCTTGGAAATAGGACGCAGCCAGCAATATGTGTGAACAGTCACCCACGTGTATCTCTAGGCACTAGACTGTGAGGTCCACCATATCTGGGCACTTGGAGGAATGGATTGGAGAGGTTGCTGTCTCCTGTGGGAGAAATTGATAGCCTATTACCTCATTGTGATTTTTGTAAATATTTTCATTCTGACGTTTCCTAATTCTTCAGGGCTCTGAGAAATCTTTAATGATCAAATTTTGTGAATTACATAAAAATGAGCAACAATAATATACCAGTTAAACAGGGTTCTGAAATAACATAAAATGTGGTTTCCTTGGGACCTTGATGTATTTATTCATTCTGCAGTTTATTCACACACAAAAAAAAATCAATGAGCTGTGCTAAAAGGAAAAGTCATACTTGGCAAAATAGCATTTGACATCATTCCAGCTGAGATCCTAATATCTTAAAGCTTATGAGTTGTGAATCTGTGACGTTTGGTCCAGGGCATGGACCCAGTTAAAAGGGAAACAAACTGTTTTCATGTTAGCTTTTTTTTCAAGAAGGATTACTAATAGTTCAGGCATTAGTCAGTTTATAAACCATCCTATTCCCAACTGTATTTCTAGTGCAACTGAAGGTTCCATGTGCCTCCCTTGTTTATTTCACTGTAATAAATAGAAATCTCTCCATCCTCATGTACTGCATCTCTTGCAAAACACAGCAGCAGCCCATCCTCTGGGGAGGTGTGGCATATTATGCATGGGCTTGTCCTTGGGCAGTAAGATCTAAGAATGTACTGAAGTCCACAGTGTACTGGCCAGAGCTCCTGGCTGATCCTGGGTGATCACCCCGAAGCTATAAAGTCAGGAGTGAGATTTTTATCACATGAACTTTAAGAGAGTAAAGGCAAATGTTTCCTTACTAAGCCAGAATGGACTAATTATCAGTATATGTGAAGTCATGTCCACTGATCAAGGTAAGTGGTTTCATTTTCTAGAATATCTTTCTTATGCTGTTTTCAGAGTGTGTGGGTCACTGAATAATGCTGCTGGCTGAGGGACATAAAAGTGGCAGAGTTCAGTGTCATTTTAAAGTTAAGAAGAAGCCTCACCTTGTTTTATTAGCTTTGAGATAAAAATATGTACTATTGATAGTTTTTGGCTTTCCCAGGCAGCTTCCTCTGGGCTAAAATGATACAAATTGGTTTGGTGGTAACAATGAGCCAGAGAAATATAACTAATATTTGTAAAATTCAGCCAGTGAGGGAAGGAATGCAGAGAAAGAAGGCAAAAGTTCCTTTTTTCCCTGCATTTCTGGTGTGAACACAGTTAAGACATATTAATCAGTTACCCTCCTCTGATGCAGAGCGTGGAGCGTTGTTCTGTTAAAACAAGTATTTCCACCACCCCAACCTTGTTTTAGCAAAGAAGTTCCAGGGAGTAAATTTTCCTTATTTTTCCATATACAATAACATTGTTCAGATAAGCATGGATTGTTTTTAAAAATTGTTAGCAGCAGTATTAATCCACAGTGGTGTCCTTGATTTTTAAAGAGAGCTAATTAATGAGAAATTGATACTTTCATATAGAAATGCAAATTCCACTGTGTGGTAAAAATATCATGTGAACTGGAAGTACCCACTAAAAATACTTTTAAAAGCTGAAATGGATTCATTTTGTTTAGCTATTTCCCCTTGTTTCTGCATGGATATAGACTTCCCTGAAGAATGTCTACACTGCTAACTGGTATGAACTGAAACATAGAACGAGCAATCCTGGTAGTTAGCAAGAGTCTCTTACTTGTGGTGTCTCTCCTTCCTGCCTTTGACTTCTGGGGTGCATGAAGCCCTGGGGCGGGGTTGGTTGGTCATAGTCCTGCAGCAGAAGAGCTGAGCTAAACCCCCTCCTACAGCTGCATGGCTCTGGCTGGCTATGTTCCCAGGTTCTAGTAGTTGCTGAAGGTTTGAGCAGCCGATTCCGTGCCTGCTCCTGCTCCTTCCACGACCCAGCCAGAAGCATGAATTCCTCTGCAGGGGTTCAACTGTTCTTGGTGTTCCTGTGATCTCTCCACGGTTTACCACCATATCTAAATGTGAACTTTGCAAAAAGGAGAAGCAGCAGAAATGCAGTAAAAGGGAAGTCTTTTCTCCATCAGTGAAGTTCTCTTTTTCCTGAAATGGCTTCTGTCCCTTCTCATTCCATCTTCAGTTAGGGATGATGGGAGAGAGTCAGCTCTCTGCTGGAGGGAGAACTGCGGTGAGGCTGGAGGATGATGGCAAGGCTTCAGAGGGCAGTGTGGGTCCACAGAGCGACGCTCTTGCCTCCTTTCTGCTTAAGGGGACAACACCCTGGAGAGCATGGCCACTACAACAATGTGGGCTTTATGAGTTCCTTTAAAAAGGTCTAAACTGAAAAAGGCAGTAATGTAGCCACTTCCTGCCTACTGTCCCAGATCATTTTATTGCTTTTAAGTCAGGCAAGAAAAATTTATGCAAATTTAATGTACGTGTTTTTTGTACATTTTGTTTTTAATGACTGGGATTTTTTTTTCCCCTTTTTAAAACTTATGCTTCTAGGCAAACCCTTCTCACATAAAAATGAAGTAAGCTAGAGTGTGATGGAAGATTCCATAGGAAGCACTGTGCACTTCTTTTGAGGGGTAGTCATTTGGTCTTTGTTTAATATACATCCAAACCTACATGTGGCTTAAATTGCAGTGCAGAATTCAGATTTAAACTTAACTAAGTCCCCTTACATACCAAATAGACTTCAGGAGGTCAAGGGTAGATAGGAAGCTACTAACAATAATCCAGGGGAAAGTTGAGTTGACCTTTTATTTGGGGAATGAAAGGTCTTTTCTTAGCTGCTGTGTAGACCTATCCATTCCTGCCACATTTCTGACTCACATTCTGATAATCATCTTTACTCTGGATGCTCTTTCTTCTTCCTAAAATAGGGAGCTAATTTTTATTGGCTTCAATCTGTTCTCTGCCTAGGAGCCTGAGTATCCCTTTAAAAATGGAAAACACATCATTTTCCTCTTCTCAAGATTCCTTCCCTGGATCCTCAGCTCTATTGAGGAAAAGCCTCTGCCCCTTCAGTGTGTGCAAGGCCCTCCTGTTCTAGCCTCAGCCTTGACCCCATTCTTGCTCTGACTTCAGCAGCAAGCTTGTTCTCTATCTGGTCTACCCATGGCGTCTCCCTTGTTTCTTGGTAAACACATCAACTATGCAAACACATCCTTACCTTAGGATTTGTGCAGTTTTCATTTGCCTGAGATTCTAATCCCCCCAATATTTGTGTACCTCACTCCCTTTGGGTCTGCTCAGCACACCTTATCTGTGCAGCCTTCATTCATTCTGTGTGTGTGCGCGCGCACGCCTGTGTGTGTAAATACAATAGCTGCCCTCTCCAAATAGCACTCACTCCTTTACCCAGATTTGCCAGCAACATGTTTTTTCACTTAGTATATAATGGCTTTTGGGTTGTTATGTTTACTGCCTTATCTCTTGGGTTTAGTAACAGAACTGATAAATACAGAGTGGTTCATCAATATTTGTTGAATGAATACATTTCTGATAGTCCTGTGGCTTTTTCTGTTAGGAAACTTAAAGCAAAATGAGCAGCAGGAATAGAAGACAAGTTAATAATGTATAAGTCTTTGTAGAGTTCTCCATTTCTTTTCCTTGATCCCCTTTTTAGGAGTGAACAGACTTGCTTGCCACCTTCTGGTCTCCCTTGTGGAGCAAAGTCTGAGTGATGGGCTTCTTCCCACACAGGTCTTAGAAGCCAACTTGATCTAAAGATCTGTAAAGATCAAGACTGAGACAGAAGGAAGTGGGGGTCGTAGTGAGATCGGTGTCTACAGATGAGTTCAGTAAATGGTTTTTGGATGATCAATTAATGAGCTGGGTTGGGAGAGAGGAAAGAGATGGAGGAGAAACTTTGGGATGTGAAATTAATAAATTTGGGAAGCATTTTTGTCAGTGTGGAGAAAATTATGACGTGAAAAAAAGAAATTTTGTGATATTTTGCTGTGTATTAAGAGTCTACTTCCCCCTTTTAATTTTTCATGTTTTTTTTTTCTTCCTGTTGTTCTACTTCTGCTGGAGAGAGATAGGCAAAGAAAGAGGACTGAATAAAAATACCAACCTAGAAACATTTCTTCCTAATAGTTTTTTTAAAGCTTGATTTGAAGGGGTAGAAAATTAAAAGTGTGAAATTATTTATGTATTTATGTTTCATGCTGTTTCCTTCCAAATTTGGATAATTAGAAATTGTCCTACATGTAAAAATCTAAAAGTAACAGTAAAAATTTATGAACTGTTATTCGCTATATGGTAATATACTTTATCTGAATATTGACACATTATTAGACTTCATAGTAAGATAAAATCTAATTTGACGACAGTAAAAGAAAATATACAAAGCTTAAAAATGATTATTTTTGTGGTATTGTAAATGTAAGCCCCCCTAATGATTGTTAGACTGGTACAATTACTGCTTTTCTCCTCTTATATTGCCAATAAGGGTTTTTTTGTTTGTTTGTTTGTTTGTTTTGCCTTCAGATGAACTTTCTGTGCTCCTCTGACTGGCCTCAAATTCTTGGGCTCAGGCAATCCTCCTTCCTCAGCCTCCCGAGTAGCTGGGACAGGTGCATGACACTCAGTTAAAAGATACTTTCAGTGCCTCTTAAGTTTAAAATTGGTGAATAATTTAAAACAGAGTGGTAACAAAACAGGAAATATAACTATATTCACTAGACTAATCCCCAAAATATTTAATACCCGTGCCTTAAATGATATATAAATTTGCCTTCCCCATAGACATCTAAAACCAGTGACTGTGAGTGACACTTGACATAGTGGAGGTACAAAGTATAGATTTGGAGAGTAGGAAAGAAGGAGCAATTCACTGTCAAATTTATTAAGGAAAATTTCCTCAAAAAAGGTGACATTGGGCTGGGCACAATGGCTCAAGCCTATAGTCTCAGCAATTCAGGAGGCTGAAGCAAGGGGATCACAAGTTCAAGGTCAGCCTGGGCAACTTATCAATACCCTATCTCAGAATAAAAAATAAAGCCAGGTGTGGTGGCACATGCCTGTAATGTGGCTCTGGAGGCCGAGGCAGGAGGATCATGGGTTCAAAGCCAGCCTCAGCAAAACAGAGGCACTGAGCACCTCAGTGAGAACCCTGTCTCTAAATAAAATAGAAAATAGGGCTGGAGATGTGGTTTAGTGGTCAAGTGCCCCTGAGTTCAACCCTGGTAACTCCCCTCCCCCATAAAATAAAAATAGAAATGAAATAGGAAGGGATAGTAGAATGAAACAGACATTATTACCTTATGTACATATATGAATGCATGACTGATGTGATTCTACAACATGTACAATCAAAACAATGGAAAATTATACCCTACTTATATATGATATATCAGAGTGCATAGATGCATTCTACTGTCATGTATAACGGATCAAAACAAATTTCAAAAAAAAAATAATAAAAAGGATTGAGGATGTATCTTTTTATTTAATTTTTTTAACTTCATCTGCTATTATTTTTGTATATTTTTATGTGGTGCAGAGGATTGAACCTGTGCCTCACATGTGCTAGGTGAGCGGTCTTACCACAGCCCTGGGGATGCAGTTTAATAGAAGAGCAACCCTGGGTTCCACCCTCAGAACCACATATGCGCACACACAAAAAGATCATTATGTTTTTGTCACAAGAAGGACCATCACACTAAGGGAACCAACATATATAGAAAGAGAGGTGTATGACAAGAGTATGAGGTATTCCAGGAGCAGAGAACATAGGAATACAGCTGTGAGTAGATAAGAAGCCCTTTGGTAGAGCAATGTCTGGTGAGGAATCCTTTATACAAACTGGAATGTTTTTCCTATGGCTCTGGAAGTCTCATTAAGGAATTTTAAGCAAGGGAGTAATAAGATTGGTTCCACTCATTGGATAAATACAATAGTTCACCATTTTATTGTGGGAGCAATATCATTAGACCTGGCTAAACATGACTTCAGTAAGGCTGTTTTAAAATTCAGAATTGGAAAAGTGGCTATCTTTGATGAATTGGTCCATTTTTTTTCTTCTAAACTTCCCTCTTCTGTTGGCCAGAAAAAATATAGGAAATAATAGATAAGCTAGATGGAGCATTTGCTTTTTAAGTTTTGCATGACTGGAACAATCCTCTGCACTGTTTGAAGCTTAACACAAGATGCTATTGTGCTTCTGGCCTAGAATCTAGCTGGGGCAAAGCGTCGTAAGGCCTTCTGGGTTGATTCGACAACAGGGAATAAGGAAAGCAAATTCCTAACTTTGTAAGCTGTTAAATATTAAATGTATAGTAAAATGGAATTTATACTGACATTTGTCTTAAATGAAAGAGCATCAGAGAGTTGGGGTGGGGTAGAAAGTATTACCAAGCCTTTAAAGTGAGCTGTCTAATTTGTCAGATGCACTTTTAAAATTTGCCAAGAGTCAAATTGAAGAACTTTGAGGTCTAGGTCTGTTTACCTGTGACCTTGCCTAAGTAAGGTCACTTAGAGCAGTAAAACTATTTCTTTAATTTTTAAGGAAGTTAAGTAACTTTCCCACAGACATGAGATAAATCATGCCAGAAATTTGAGCTTTGAGCCTCTAATTTTACTAATCCACCCTGTTTTCTCCTGGGGAGGAATAAAAAAAGCACTTTCCAGATAAACTGTTGAGAGCCACAACCAAAGGGGCCCCATGAAGGGTACCCCTGAGAAAGGAGGGGGCCCTTTCATGAGTGGTGGAGAATGTTCCCCTCCACTGACAGCAGAGCCAGCTGGGAGACCTCCTTCTGCTACTCTTAATCAAAAAGATATGCCTAGAAACGGATTTGACTCAGGATGTGGTCCAGCTCACATGAACAGCAGCTCCAGAAGTTCTTCTCTAGCTAAGGTGACGAATGAGGGCAAGGTTCATATGGCTATGAAAGGGCCCCCTCCTTTCTCAGGGGTACCCTTCATGGGGCCCCTTTGGCTGTGGCTCTCAACAATAAACAACCTTGTTCTTCGTAGCAGGTCTGGCTGATCCTGAGGCTGAGGCTGCGGTGACCCATGCATTTAGAGCAGTGGCTGTTGGGTGAAGAACTGGGTCTCAAGGAGCGTTTCCTGTTTGGTGGGGTTGGTTTTATCCATTGTTACCATGAGGTTCCACTTAGGTTTGAAAAGTGAATAAATAGTGTCAGAAACTATAAAACCAAGTGTTCAGGATGGTGGGCTGAGAAGTAAAAGTCAGCTGGAAGCTCACAGAAATTAGTTTACAAAATAGGTGTTAGGCTAAGATGTTTTAGCCGCAAGGACTCAAAATTGAAAAAGAATCAAGTTCAGAAAAATTAACCAGATAGCAAGTACAAAAGTAATGCAAATCAACAAAATCAGGAAGGATTTGCTCATGAAAAGGATGTTTTCCCTTTTGTGAAGAAAAGCAGTAGTACATTCTTGGTTACTTGTGACTGAAGTAATGAAAAACAGTTATAATTGGTTTTAATAGTATCTTTGTCAAGACTTATGAAACACTGGCCAGTTGGATTTTCTTTTTTCTGGCTTTGTTATGAATAAATGAAAAATAGTTTGGCAGTAGGAAGAAGGAAAAGGAAAAGCCAAAATTCCAGTTAGTTTATAAACCAGACATCTTGAGTAAATGAGTTGGCTGTAGCTTTTGCCCTTCAAATTCTTTTCTTACATCTGTTTTTATTTCATTCACATTTATAAAGTCAAAACAAATTTTAATTTCATTATTGTAGAAGTCTCTTGTTATGTAGAAGAGCCTTCCATGTTCTTTGTCTACCATAAATAATCTCCTCCTTTTTAATTATTAAGGTTCCTAATGGGTGGCTTTTTTTTTTTTTTTTTATAAACTGGGGGATATCTTAATGTTTTTTCCAGAAGTGGTACTATGATCTTTTTCTATCCACAGAGCTCTCCTGACGTCAAACTTGTGGGCTTTTTCCCCCCTCATACCAATTCTTCAATTCCCTGAACACCAACCAGTTGTGCTACAATTTAATTCTGACACTAACTACCTGGAGTTAGCCTTAGCCCTCACAAATGGACAGTCCCATAAGACTGTTTCCATGTTGGATGCTAGTTGCAAGTTCCAGACATGCCATAGTATTTACCAACTGGTTATACATCAGAGGTTTCTATGACCCTCTCAGTTACTCAGTAAGGCTCATGGAACTCAGGGAAGCAGTTGGCTTACATTATGGGCGAGTGAAGTCCAGAAGTTTCCTGAGCATAGGAGCTCTGTCTCGTGTTCTATTCTCCCAGCACATGGTTGCATTCACCAACCTGAAAGCTCTCTGGAACTTGACATTGAGAGCTTTCACCACATAAGTGTGTGCCTTTATTAACCCAATATCCAGCCCTTCTTTCTCCCCAAAAATTGCAGGGAATGGGGCTAGAAGTTCTGGGCTTTTAATCAAGAGTTGGACTTTTTGGCAGTGGACCCTATCCTGAAGCTAAGCAGGATCTCACGAAGATTCACCTCATTAGAACAAAAGAGGCTCCCGATATCCAGGAAATTTCAAGAGTTTCAAGACCTCTGTTAGGAACACATGATCCTCCTAGTTGTCTTTAACACTCAGGAAGTTCCAAGGGTTTTAGGAGCTACCTTTTGTCAAAAACCAGGAACAAAGATCAAATACCATTTATTTCTTACAATGTCACAAATCAGCTGATCTTTTTTGCCTACCTGTGAAGAGGGCTTTATACTTAGCATATAAATAAATATTGGCTATGACTTCAGAGTCACCTGGTACTGTGAACCTAAATAGCTTCTATTAAAATATGTCAGTAAGCCTTCATGATGTGCCCTTTTTAAATTTTGTTGGAATTTTAGCTTAACCAAAAAATTATAGTATTAATTTCATACAGCTTCCTCTGTAGATGGTGTTTTGATCCAAGCCTATGATAACACCAAGAATGCTGCTTCTCACCCTTGGCTGAATGTTGAATTGACTGGGGAACTTTAAACTGACACCTGGGTCCAATTTGCCAGAGATTCTGATTTAAGCTAACTGGGAATTGCAATTTCTTTAAAAATTTCCAGGTGATTTTAATTTCCACAGGTGATTCTAATGGTTCATGGTTGCGAACCACCAACCAAGAAGTATGATTTTAGAGAAATGACTTACCCCCTCCGATTAATGGCTCACATGCAAAACATGTCCCAGGAAGATTATCTTGGCTAAACATATTCAGAAGGTAAACCGACATAAGAACACACTAGGCATGTAGGGTTTAAAACAATAAGAAACTAAAATTATAGCCTATACCACTGTTAACTCACTAAATACACCCCAGAGTGCCTTCTATACCACGATCCACTGAGATACAGTGGTGCTAATAAGTTTCCTGCAACCAACAGTTCACTTGCCCAAGATCACATTGCTAGTTGGGGACAGAATTAAGATTAGAAAATTATTGCATAAATTTACACCTTGATGCCTTCATTATTTGGTCCACGGTTTTTAAAATTTTTTCTGTAAAGGACCTGATTGTAAATACTTTAGGCTCTGCAGGCCTCGTGGTTTCTGTTGCTCAACTCGACCAGTAGAAAGCATCACATACTGAATGAGTGTAGACTGCAGACAAGCTTTACTGGCAAAACAGGTGGCTGGCTGAAGTTGGCCTGTGATCCGAAGATTGCAGACTGTGACCGAGGGACACTTTACCCTTCTTTTGGAGGGAGGTCTCCTTGAGAGCAGAGTGAGGATCTTACCTATCCCACCTGATGCCTGCTGCAAACCAGTCCTGTTACAGTGCCTTCACTGCAGGTGTTAAACCAAAGCTTGTTGAATGAATGCAGACCTGTAACTCCTAACCTTTCTCCTGCTACTTCCGATCCTTCTGTTGCGGGGAAAAGTTGCCTCATATTTCAGCTGTGGAGAGAGAATGCTTTGTGGTCTGTGGCAGGATGTAATCACTATGTTTTGGTAGAATCCTTGAAGTGAATTAGAGATCTAACCTCACTCTGTGGACATTCTTATCTTAAGATCTTAGTTTCTAAGACTTTTTAAAACCTCAAAGTATTTCTTTAATTTGGTTTTGTGATACATACAATAGAGTGCCTAATAATTTTGTGAATATTATGAGTTTCTCAATACAATGTTTATTTCAACCCATTTGGATTGAAGATCACTGGTATTTATACATGGTGAGCGGTGTGTGGCAAAACTGAACAGTGATGGATTCCCGCAGCTCCCTGAATACAGGAAATATAGTTTTAAATTATGAACCTGTTCCTAATGACAAACACACTGACCTGAAAATAAGGCTGTTGATTATAGTGGACAGAGAAAGGACCTGGGAATCAAAAGTCCTGATGTGATTCCTGCCTTTGCCACTTTAATCAACCTTACTTTCAAAGAGGCTGAAGGGAAGTATGACACGAGTTAGAGTACCCTGGGAGTCCTTTTCTCACCTCTCCCAGGAGGGGAGGGTGGGTCAGGCTTTCCAGAAAACACAGCCATGTAACCAGAGCTAACTGAGACTGGACTAGGGTGGAGGTTACTCAGCAGGTGTGCCCACTGGCTGCTCCGAGTGAGTGTCTAAGAGTCAGTGTAAGGGTGGCCTCCTGAGCCTCAGAGTGGAGAAACAGTGTATGCCAGAAATGGAAAGCAAAAAAAAGAAGGATGTCAGGTGTCTGAGAAGCTAAAAAGCAGATGAGAAAGAGGTTCAAAGCTGGAAATGGATAAGGTAATCTGGAGTTGTCTCTGTCTATAGTTGTCCCAAATCAAGACCTCCCATTCTCTTGCCTTGGATTGTTTAGTACCCTGTTTTAGTACTCTGGGTCTTTTGAAGCTCCTGGCTGCGTAGTGTTGGCTGAAATCGAAGCTCAGGTCATAGTAGGCAGCTCTAATATAACAGATGTAAGCACTCATTTACCTGCTGAGCAAAAGCCTAAGAACTATAAGCTGGAGTCCCTGTCCAGAAGGTGCCTATGAACCAAATGTAGGTATGACATTGGATACCAGCCTAACCACTCAGTTTAATCATTGTTATGATGGATAGTAAAATGCCTGTCTTACTTGACCTCATAGGATTCTTGAGAATGAAATAATAGTATATAGTGTGCTTTGCACAGTGCATGTTTGGCTCAGAATAAACACCCAGTGTTGTTAGACACTTGAACCTTTATTACTACTTGTAGTAAGAATAGTAGTAGTATTGAAAACAAGTTTGTCGTAGAACTCTGTAAGTTTTTAAAACACTTTGAAACCTCAAGTTATGGTTGTTGATATTTTTTGTGACATTCAGGATAAGTTTTTTTGAGGGTATGCTACCATCGGACATTTCTCCTGGCACCAGTTATTTCTGTTGAAAGCATTCATATGGATTCCTCCTGGTGTCTAGAGAACAAATAAGTTGAAAAAATTTCCTTTTGAAATATTTTTTTTAAACAGGGAACATAACCAATTCCGGTACCTTATTGATATATGTATGGGTTATAATACTTATGGGTTATAAGTCCTTAGTAAGAATCCAGCTTATCAATGTTTTGCCTGATCTTGGGTCTACCCCCAGAGGTAGGAAATAGAGCAAAGGAAAAGTGTATCTGTTCACTACTCAGAATTAAAGGTCAGTGGTTTGGTTTAATTTTAGAGGTCTTATGATACTTATATAGATGAAATAAAACTGTATATTACTATTCTCTGTATTGTTATAATACTTTATAACCTGTGCTTAAAGAAATGTGCAAATTTATTTTATAACCACTTCAAGGAAAGAAAAAATTCCTTTGGAGCTTTTCTGTGATTACTGACTTGCCTGTTTCCATGTTCTGTTAGGTTGTGGGTGTGTAGGTGAAAAACAGGAGGAAGATGTAGAGAATGGAGAGAGAGTGGACCAGCAGAATAACAAAACATGGTTGCATCTGACTTTTTAGGCTGGTGGCTGCTCCAGTTTCAGACTCTGTGCACAGAATTCGGTGTCCTGGGTCCTGCCCCAATGCTGCTTTTATGGTCTGAGCAACCTCAGAGCTGGAGGGTACAGGGTCAGGTCCAAAAGGCAGGAGAAGGTTGGAGTTTCAGTTTATAGTCGAGGTCATGAGGGCAGCCAAGATGATTACTGGGAAATCAGGAGTTCGGGCCAATAATGGAGGTGGGAAAGTGTGGAAAATGGCCAAGGTGGTGGCTGCCAGGAATCGGGAGAGTCCCTAGGGTAGCTTTTCCCAAATGTGATCCGAGACACACTAGCACGGTGGGATGTTGACTTATGCTACATTATGGGAAATTTCCTGAATAAATGCTGGATTCAAAGTTGAATAGCGTTTTCTTCTGTGGACCTTTCCAGAGCTTCTAGTATACCCACTGGCATTATGAATACACAAGACGAATTTTTCAAGTTTGGTCATCACAAATATTTCACATAGAATTTGGAGACTTGGCCAGAGATGGAAGAGTGGGGATGAGGGATCCTCTCATCAGAGCAGTGTTTCACCACACACTTCTTTGGAAAAGTCCTAGGGCACATGGCACATGCTGTGAATATTGCTGACTTTTTCACTGGGCTCTTCCACGGATTATTCTTTAATCCTGTGGAGTTCCAAAGGTCTCAGTGATGTCCAGAGAGTTTTCTGGGCTCTCCTTGGGTACATTTTTCCTTCCTCCAGTGTAATTACTTGGCTGATTTTCAGTTGCTGTTGTTAACACAATTAAGGAAACTAGTCCTTCTTAGAGGAAGAACAAATGATTCAATCTATAATTACTGAGACCAAAGGTTAAGAAAAGGGAAAAACAAAAAACAAAAACAAATGGGTTCAGAGCCTGAGAGTAGTTGGCCATTGATTGCACAAATAGGCTCTCCCACTTAAAATGCACATGAAGTTTTAAAGAAAGTCCAAAGGGAATGTATCTAAAACTTTAACAATAAGATTGAGGGCTAATGGAGTGTGCAGGGCTGGCTGAACCTAATGAATTTCAGAGCAGACTGTGCTCCAGGCTGTCTTGTAGGCTTCTGAAATCACATGTCAAACTGCATTCTTGAATTCATTGTTAAAATGAAAGGAACTGGGGCTGAGGCTGGGGCTAGGGCTCAGCTGTAGAGCGCTCACCTAGCATATGCGAAGACCTGGGTTCGATCCTCAGCACCACATAAAAATAAATAAACAAAATAAAAGGTATTGTGTCCAACTACAACTAAAAGTAAATATTAAAAAAAGAAAAAAAAAATGAAAGGAACCATTTCCCTGTCTCGCTAGTGAGAAGCCCAGGTAAGCACTGCCTTCTCTTTCTGTCTCTGCTGTCTGCAGCCAGTCTCTCTTTAGTTTCTTAGTGCATCTCACAGTCCTCCATCTCTTCTTTTTCCTCTGCCCTCAGGTACCCGTCCTTCTGTCTGGGCTGGTGCTGTTGCATCTTAACTGTACCAACTGTTTCCTCTTTAATCATGAATTACTTTAATATTTTTTATTCATAGATGGACACAATACCCTCATTTATCTTTATGTGGTGCTTACGATCGAACCGAGGCTCACACATGCTAGGCAAGTGCTCTACCACTAGGCCCCAGCCCCCTACTTGTCTTTTTGTTCTCAGGAATTACCTGAGTACCAGCACTTTTAATTAGGGAGTTATCACTCTGTGCATTTAACTAGGGAAAAAAGAATAAAATAGAAACTTGTCCAGTTTTGTTATTCTTTTTACAGTTGATCATTGTGTATCTCAATACTTAGAGAACAGCTTGTAATTTGGAGACTAAGATGAGATCTATTAAGAATAAATATCGAGTTTTTTAAAAGTAGAAATAGGCATTTAAACATACTTTTTAGAAAGTGAATCATTAGCAAAAACTAGCAAATGAGATACTAATAAATGAAGAAATAAAATGCAGACAGAAAATTTTTAGAAGTTTGAATTTAGAATAAGCATTTATAATAATGCAATATGGTAAAGATAATGTAAAGAGTAATGATTTAATATTCCAGTTTTCTATAATAAATTCTACTTCTTATCAATTGCCAGACATTTTATCATTACTAATAATGTTAACTTTACGAAATAGGGTCTCATGTTTGTATGAGGTCCGTTCACTTGTAAATAAGTCATTATTGATGTGCAAAAGAGTCATGTATTGGTAATCCCAGAGAGTAACAGAGTGGATAGCATAGTAGCAAATGGCAAGTGCTGAGATATAAACCAGTATGAGCCAGTGTTGGATGGTAAGAAAATAAATTCAGGCAGAAGCAAGACCAGATGAAAGAAGAGACAGAAAAGAAGGAAGCAAGAGATCAGGGCCTGAGGAAGTTGGGAAAAGAATGATTAGATCCCTAGTCACTACCCTGGCACCATGCATCACTGGGTATCATACAAGTGAAAATAATAGCAAATGATTAATGTAACATTTATTGTGTGCCAGCTACTCTTATCTCCACAACAATCTTTTAATGTAGGTATTACTATGAATCTTATGAATTCTCATTTACAGATGAAGAAATTGGACTGTAGAGAAAGTAAGTCATTGGCCCAATTGATCACTAGGAAATAGTAAAGGCTGGATTTAAACTCAGAAAAATGATAGTTATTTTACAGGAATGATTAAATTGCTGTAGAAGTACACTGGGTACTTCTACAGCAATTAGGTACTGTGTATTAGGTACCCAGTACCTAATACACAGTAACTTGTATAGCTGGTATCCAAACATCCCCATGTTTCTGGGAATCAAGGAATGTTGCCTAGGTATGTGCGTTTATAGCATCTGAGTTGCCTTTTTGATGTAGATAAACATATAGTGAAATCAAATATCAATTATCAGTATCAGGCACCTCTGTATGGTAATATGCTTAGAGGTCTTAGATATCTTTTTTCTTTCTTTCTTTTTTTCCTTTGGTGGTACTGAGTATTGAATCCAGGGGTGCTTTTCCACTGAACTACATCCCAGCTTTTTATTTTATTTTTTTATTTTGGAAAAAATAGTTAGCTAAACTGCCCCATTTGCTGGGATTACAGGTATGCACCACCATGCGCAGCTTAGAAGTCTTGTTGACAACAGTTGCTATTATAAACTGTTATGAATTTTAGGCTCTGTCAAAAAGTGTGATTGTTTGAAAACTCAGCATTTGTCTGATCATATGATAGAGCAATTTGGGGGCCTGTTTATCATTATCAGTGCAGTAATAATGCAGGATGTTTTGATAAACCTATGGCCCAGTCACTTCTACATGGTTATGCTTAATAGTAAAGGAAGGGACCAAGAAACAGGGGTTATGATCATTTGGAAACAATTGTCAGGTAGAGCACAGCAGCCTTTGAACCTCCTCCGATTCAAGAGTGTCAACTAGAATGGCTCTTTGCAAGAAGATAGAAAAATTGATCCGTGTTGGTTTTTCCTGCCTTCCACTGCAGTCATGGCTGCAGATGCAGAGTGACTGGTGTACTTTGAATAGGGAGAGCTTTCCATAATGTTGACCAACATTCTTAGCTGGACATAGCCAAAGGGAAACTTTTGGAACTTTCATCAGTGCATGGTTAGGGATGGGAAAGTGGCCTCAAATGCCCTCTCTGATGTAGGAAATTATTTCTCTAACAAAAAAACATTATGCCAAGGTAGAGTAAGATGTACTGAGTCAATCCCAGCCCCAGTGCAGGTGTTGTCATGGAGAGCTCACTGTCAACACTGCTGTGCAGGCTAACAGCATCTAACAACTGGCCACCCAGCGAGTGGAGGAACAGGGATTGGGACTGTGTTTCAGACCACCTAACAGAATTTTATTTCTTTATTTTTTTCCTGTGTGTGTGTGTGTGTGTGTGTGTGAGAGAGAGAGAGAGAGAGAGAGAGAGAGAGAGAGAGAGAGAGAGAGAAGGGAGGGAGATGGTCTTGCTTGCTATGTTGCCCAGGTTGCTCTCCAAGTCCTGGGCTCCAGTGATCCTCCTGCCTCAACTTCAAGTAGCTGGTACTATAGGCCTATTCCAGTGTGTCCACTTGATCATAGTTTATAAAAATAAATTTGTTTTTAGAGGCTGAACATTTTTTTTTATTTAAATTGCATGCACACATTATTATATGCTTAAGATATCATAGTAAAGATTGCCTCTTATATTTATTTGGGGCTTTCCACCTGTGGGGCCTTTAAAAATACTAAATATCTGCAGTTACTGGTTTTCAGAGTTTATTTTGAGTTCATATTGCCTTTTTTTGTGTGTGTGTGTGTATATATGTATGTATGTGTAGATGGATAACAATACCTTTTATTTTAGTTATTTATTTTTACGTGGTGCTGAAGATCAAACCCAGTATCTCACATATGCTAGGCAAGTGCTCTTCCACTAAGCTACAACCTCAGCCCCTCATATTGTCTTTTAACTTTAAGGATATCTAGCCAGTAAAACAGTATAACAAGCCAGTATAATATTCTTTAATATTAGGTCGTATTGAGTGATGATTCTGAAATATTGGCATCCCATAGTGCATTTTAGTTAGTGATCCTAGTGAACATAAATAAAATTACAGGTTATAATCTGAAATATTCAGTCAGTTGCTGGGATTCTCCACTCCCCCCAACCCCACAGCTACTTTTATAAAGACAAACATCTGGATAGTTTCACAACTCCAGATGTTTACAAATCTGCTTCTGGGATGTGAAAAAAATTATTTGGGTGTAGCTTTTTTTTTTCTTTTTATTTTTTTCTTCCAAGTATTTAAGACTTGTGTAGAAATAACTTTGAGTATTTTAGATTTTAGACAAAAATGGAAAGGTCTAAAATTTCACATAGAGTGAGCCCTAATACAACTACATATTTCTTAACTGTCAGAATTTAGAAAATAGCTATCATGAAATAGAAACAAAATTGTAGGCAAATAAAGAACAACTTACCTAAGGTCTTTGGAATTTATTCATTCAGAATATTTATCAGGCATCTACTACATGACTGGTCGTGTTTCTGGTATATATCAAAAAGAAGATTACTCTTTTCCCCGAGCTTACATTCTAATAGACAACATGCAATAAGTAAAATAAATAACATGTGTTAGAAGATGACAAGTGCTATGAGAAAAAAATGAACAGTTCAGCAGGGTAGGGTAGAAGTTGCAGTTATAATAACCAGATGATCAGGGTGGTCCAAGTTAACAAGATGCAATTTGAGCCAAGAGTTGAAGATTTTTCAGATGGTCATGATCTGGGGGAGACACATCCCAGCAGAGAATGGCTGGATGGAAGGCCTGAGTGTGCCTGGCCTGTGTGAGGGCATTAGAGAGCCAGCATGACAGGGGTAGAGTGGACAGCAGCAGTAGCAGGTGATCAAGTACAGTGCTAATGGAACCAAGGCCAGATCTTGCAGTGTCTGCAAACCACTGTGAAGACTCGGCATTTTACTCTAAGTAAATTGTGGAACCACTGGAGAATATCAAGGACAAGATTTGATTTGGATTTTAAAAGGATCTCTCTGGGCCTTGTTGGACAATACCAACTATAATAGGGATAAGGGAAAGAGCAGGGAGACTCGGTGGAGGGTTTTGCTGTTATCCAGTTAGAGAGATTATGGTAGGTTGGGCCAGAATAGTAGCAATGAAGGTGGTGAGAGATGGACAACATCTGGAAATGTCAAAGGCAGAGCCAACAGGATTTTCTGATGGAAAGGATGTACAGTAAGTGAGAAGAAAGCAGTTTCAGATGCTTCCAAGGATTTTGCCTAAGCCTAGGTGGTGCCATGAGCAAAGTGGAAAAAACTGTAAGGGAAGTGGTTTAGGGAGAAAGTTGGAAATAAATGTAAGGTTCAGATTTAGGAATATTGATTGTGACAAAGCTCTTCGTCATACTAGTGGGGATGCAAGTAGGCAGTTGAATGAATGACTCTGGAGTTTGGGTGAAAGGTCTGGAGTGAAAGTAAATGTACCTGTCTCAGCATGTAGAAGGCCTGGGACTGGCTGAGATCATCAAGGAAGTGAGCAAGCACAGACGGGGAAAGAACCAAGCATAGCACTCAAGAGCACCAAAACTTCAAAGAGGTTCTAATATGATTTCTTGCTATACTGAAGATAAGGAAAAATTAGAATTTCTTGAGTTTTTCTTATTTAAGCAATAGATATAATTTTAATTTTGAAAAAAATATATAACACAAAATTTACCATCTTAATCATTTTTTAAGTGTACAGTACAGTGGCATCACAATCCATTCGCACTGTTATATGTTATTGCCTTGATCCATCTACAGAGCTCTTCATCTTGCAAAACGGAAATTCTATGCTCGTTAAGCAATAACTCCCCAATACTTCTTCCTTCCAGCTTCTGGCAATATCCGTTCTGCTTCTGTTTTTTATGAATTTTACTATTCTAGGTTCTTAATGTACCTGGAATCACACAGTATTTGTCTTTTGAAAACTGGTTTATTTCACTTTGTATAATATCTTTCAGAATCATTCGTGTAGTGGCATGTCAGTGTTTTCCTTCCTTCCAAAGGCTAAATAAGATCCATAGTCTGTACAATACCACACTTTATATACTCATTCATCCTCTGCTGGAGTTGGGTTGCTTCCATCTGTTGGCTATTGTGAATAATATCATGAACATGGATGTATAAATATAGGGGGTATCTGTTTTTTAAAGTCTTGTAATACATGTAGTAGTTGATTTTCATGTTTTTTCTTTTTTATACAAGTAATAAACACATTTTATTTATAAAAGATTTAAAGCTGTACATAAAATATTAATAGCTATATAAATAGCAAAACATGACAGTTTTTATTTATTATCTCATTTCACCACCATACCTAATTCCCAAAATTAAGGTTTCATATTACCTTCCATTCTTTTTAATATGTTTATAGGTGAAGCATCCCTAATTTGAAAATCTGAAACTCCTTGAAGGTGTTGACAGGATTTTTAAAAACTTTTTTTTTTAATATCTTTTGCTTTATTCAGTTTTGGATTCTGGGGCACTTTGGATTTCATATTTTTGGATTAGGGATATTCAGTTGATAAAGTCTATGCTAATATTCCAAAACCCAGATAATTCCAAAATCTGAAGGATTCTTGGATAAGGCACACTCAATTTACATACATTTGTATACAGCTTTTTTTTTTTAATGAGATCACATTATGCATTCTGTACTATACAATTTT
Source organism: Ictidomys tridecemlineatus (assembly GCF_052094955.1). NCBI lineage: Eukaryota > Metazoa > Chordata > Mammalia > Rodentia > Sciuridae > Ictidomys > Ictidomys tridecemlineatus. The sequence continues at coordinate 76,252,953 of NC_135482.1, read as the reverse complement.
CTTTTATCTAATTTTGTCTTGGAGATCATCCGTATCTGTTACAAATCTTGATAATGTTGAATTGACCTGTGTCCATACAGAACTATTTCTCTGCCCTAGGTACCCACTTACTTGTAAATCACTCCTACTGGTTCTTCTTGATAATGGGGACTCCAAGAGCCCCTGTAGTTAATGTAGTTAATGGGTAGACTATCTGGTTATAATTTGGTTTCAATTTCTTGTTGTGCAACTGGCACCCAAATGAGAACTCTCCCCAAGTCATAAAGAAGCAAAGTTGTACTTTTTATTGCTATTAACCAAGATGAAATGATTAATGAAATGATTTTGGTATGAGGCAAACTTTCTTTACCAAGATATGTGTGACCTATCTCAGTGGTCAGTAACTTTTCCCTTAAAAGGCCAGACAGTAAATTGGGGGACAGAAAGAGGTATGCTTATAGCCACATATGGTCTTCTTTTCTTTAAATAACCTTTCAAAAACGTATATGTTCTCTGTGTCCTGCATGTGTTCCTGTTTCACGAAACTGGTGGATGTTTGGAGACTTGTTTTAAACAATAGTGTGAAGTGAAGTTTCTGACTGTGGCTTTATTATACCTGGCAAAAGATCTGTGGTCATGAATTTTTAATGAATTTATGGGGAAATGAATGTGTAGTTGATCTCTTATTGCAAGCATCTTGTCACATTCCTGGGCGATAAATCTCTATAAATGTGACACTTATAAAACCCATCACACCCAGGAAGCTTGCTCTCCAGAAATTATGTGCCTAGTTTTGAATTTCAAATTAATACTTTTGTAAGACACACTTCACTTCTAAATAGACTAATTTTTAAACTTGTTTCATATGTTAATATGTAACAGTGGAGGTCTGTTTTTTTTTTTTTAAAGACTTTCAGTTTTGTCATTCAGCACATTAACTTCCCATTCAACACATTAATGGTTTTATTGCTGCTGTTGTTATCACTCTGGCTAAAGCTGCATTCTTGCTTTGGCAAGGTCTCCTTTTATGATTATGATGCAGTTTCTTGCTCTGGTTTATACTGGAGCTGTGGCTTTTCTGAGATTCTGCCCCTAAGCCATCCTTCACTAGGCCCCAGCAGGGGGCCTTTAGGATACTTGCTTGATGTTGAGATGACTGTGGAAAAACAACCAAATCCCCCTGAAAGGCTATGTGGTTGCTTGATATATATCCCTGTGAATTTGAGGTTTTCTAGGAAGGGGACATAAGCTCATACATTTAAAGATTTGAACTTTTAGTTCTTTCATTTACAGATTTAATAATATTCTGCCAGTCATCCATAGCTCTTGCTTTTGCTGAAAATAGTTAATCCCACTGACAGATTTACCATTTTAGCAGAAGGGTCTCTTGTTGAAAGCCCATTTAATTTCTGCACTGCTTCTCTAATAAATTTCTCAGACAATACTTAGAACTGTTAATACTTCCTAAAATCTGTTTCACCAAAATAAATTTTAAGGGCACACAGAAAATAAAGCAGTCGTGTACTTTTTAAAAAGTCAATATTATTTAATAATTTGGACTAAGAAGGATCTTCTTTTAAAATATTTTATTAGTTGTTAATAGATTTTTATTTATTGTTATGTGGTGCTGAGGATCAAACCCGGGGCCTCACACATGCAAGCGCTCCACCACTGAGCCCCAGCCCCAGCTCCCAAGAAGGATCTTGTTGATTCAGTAGATAGTTGATTTTTTTTTTAACTTAGCTTTTCTTGATTTGCATGATAAAGTTTTAAAAATCTCTGATATTTATATTTGAATCCTACAAAAATGAAACTCTTTGTTTCTTAACCAGATGGCCTATTTTGTTTCAGTTGTAGTGAACTTAGAAATGTTATTTTCTCTTAACCAGAGTTCAGTCTATAGTTAATTTCGCCATGTCAACCCTGAGAGAGGGAAATTTAATGTATGTACACAAAGAAGACACTGACATGGCTTTTTCAAAGGTCTCTGAAATTTAAGATGTACCTTCTTGTATCAGAAACTGAACCGAAGACGGATCTTCTTTTCCTCTCTGTCTGTGTCTTGTAATGTATCTCCGTGTTGTTTTAAAGAACATTTGGGTTTTGAGTTCTAAATAAACTTGAGGGTGTTCTCCATGTTATCTTGCCTTTCCATCCTTGGGAAGCTTGGGTCACTCCTCTGCTGCTCGTGGGCGTTATGTGGAGTCACCGAGTAAGCTAGTGGGTGAGAGGTTGTGTGTATTTGCTTGTTTCTGTCTGAGCCATTCTTCTGGAGTCCTTGGGTCAGCTGTCACGTTGGGGCTTTCCTGCTTTGTTCTTTGAGTACAGGCTGATGACTGGTGACTGACTGGACACTGGTAAGAAAGGCTTTTAACAGATTAGAGCTGGGCCCCTCCTGTCCTCGCCTCCACCTACACCAGAGCAGCTGCATTCTGAGCCCTTTCTGCGACTCTGCTAGGAAGGAAGGTCTGTGTGGAGCCGGTTTTCCTGGGTGTGCTAAGAGGGTTTCCCAGGAAAGTTCTTTATCAAGGACAGCACTCATGGAAATAGTATTTTGACGATGAATCTTATGACTGCTTGGGTTTTATGGGGTTAGGAGAAATGTGACGAACCAGATAGAATGGTGTTATGCCTCTGGTATTTATCTGTCTTTCCTTTTGAACTCACAGGCAGCAGTACCTGTCCAAAGGTCACTCTAGTCCCACCTGGTTCCACGAGCAGCACAACCACACTGGTCGATCAGAATGTATCTGAAGAGGCTCAGGGAATAAATGGGAAGACACCAGCGAAACGCTCAGCTGCAAGTCCAAAGCCACAAGGTATGCATGTGGGTGGGGGGTTGTGGTTGGGGGCCGGTGCTTTGTTCATTGAGAAAGTCTACTTAGAAGAAAGAAGAACATGGAGTTTTTAACCATAAAAAGAGAGGAACTGGGTACCTTTAATTTTTAGCACCTTTTCAGGCAGTGCCAGCATTTGCTCTGCTCCTAAAACAGTGTATAAATTTCTCTGTCATTGTTCTTTGCACAGTGCTGAGATTTCATGTCTTCTTCCTGGCCCTGGGATCTGTTCATGCCTTATGCTCAACCTAGTGCAGAGCTTGATTTACTGTCTATATAATAAACACGTTTAGAACTACTGTCAGGAAGAACTGGCCTGCTAGATGTCAGAGGATCTGTAAAACAGATCATTCTAAAACAGTGCTTAACATACTTATCAAGAATGTGTTTAGATGATATGAAGAACAGGGCCTGGAGAATACCTCTTAGGAACAGAGACGAAAAGTAAAATCCCTCCATTTAGATGGAGTAGCCATTTGGGGGAAGATAAAGTGGAAAGCTCTGAATATTTTGTTCAGTGACCTCTTCCTTTTACAGAGAAATTTCCAGTGAACTGAGTATTAACTTTGAGAAGCACAAATTATAGTTTTGATGGTAGAGATCAAGGCCTTTTGGAATGCAGTGCAAAAACTGAGCTTTGTGATGGTTTAATGTATAGTTTCTTCTGGATGGATTTTCATTCATAATACTGAACATTTATTTACCCAAAAAAAAAAACATTTTTAGAATCACTGTGCTTTGGAGAAATCTATTTATATCTTGTTTATTTTGTATTTACTTTGGTCTCTTTCCTATTCTTACAAAGAAAAAAGCATACTAGGGAGATGCATTGTAAAAGAACTGATGTTGTTTTTTTTAAAGTTGTCTTTGTTAAGGATTTCTGAAAAAACATTTGAAATAGACTCTTAATAGATTATGGTATGTTAGTCTTTTTGTTCTCACTACTGGCTGTATTCATGGTGGAATGTCAAGCACGGCCAAATAATTGGTGATTTAAAGGAAGAGGCCCCACCATGAGCTTATGACCTTTTCTTTGGGCCACAGTTCTCCCTATAATAGTGACGTGACTATAAGCACAGACATTCTTTTTACCTCGATTTAAGGTATTTTATTTGTAAAATACAAAATTAGACCTTGCTCATTAGAGTAGAAAAGATAAAATCTGAGGTAAGACGATAAAAACTGAATGCAACTCTAGTTTATGTAACTGGCCAGATCAAAAGCGAGATTTTCATTGCTTAAAAACCTGTTTTGGAAGACACAGCTGCATCCCCAGCCCTTTTCCTTATTTTACTTTGGCCTGTTTTCTGATTGACACTAAACTCACAATAGTGGTAGGGGCAAGGGTTCTCTCTAGGTCCTGTTTTAAAGGGAATGAATCCCATGAATGAGAAGCAGACTTAATCATGACCTAATCATCTCCCAGAGGCCCTTACCTTCTCATGCCATCATCTTGGGGGTAAGGATGTCAGCATGAATTTGGGGACACAACATTGAGATCATAGCACCCATGCCTCTTTGTTTTTGGTTATTCATTACTGTCTGACCTGCTGTGTGTTTGATTCATCTGTCTTGGGTGTTTTCTGTGTTTTGTGCTCTTGTATTCCCTCCTATAGCATGGGGCAGGTCTACAATAATCTCCTCTGCCACATTTCTTCCACTTTTTTATAATACACCCATCCTTTCCCTCCTTTCCCTCCCTCCCTCCCTCCCTCCCGTCCTTCTTTCCTTCCTTCCTTCTTTCCTTCCTTCCTTCCTTCCTTCCTACCTACCTACCTAACATTTCTTCCACTTTGCTTCAGCTGTTCTTTATTTAAAACTTTAGATGTATGCCATTCAAAGACCAACATCCCTGAATAAGGCTATATCTTAGAATTCTAAGATGAGCTGCCATATAGATTGGGTACTGTGTAAGACTTACTGGCCAACAATAGTTAATAGCTCCCCTTTACTGGAGAGGCGCTAATTCTGATTTCTTCAGGCTCTTAACATTAGAGTGACTGAGGCAAAAAAGGGATGGAGTGCTAATGAAGACTTCCTGCATGGAGTAAGGGAGTAGCTTACTGAGATTTTTATTTAATCCTGCTATGTCTTTAATCCCTTAAAAATTGTGAATGGTGAGGGTACTGAGGCTAAAGAGTCATTGTGTGACTTTAACTGAATTGATGACTCTTGTTCTATATCAGTAGTTTTTACCCAGAAGCATTTTTGACACTCTTACCACCACTTCCATGGGACATTGCTTATGTCTGGGGACAATTTTTTATTTGACATTACTTGTAAGAGTTGCTACTGGCATCTAGCCAGGAAAGAAGGGTAGGGATGATGCTCAATATCCTACAGTACACAGGACAGCCCCTCACCAAAAATGTCATCTAAACTGAAACATAATTAATGCTGAGTTTGAGAAACACTGATGTACATCCTCAAAGATCACATCATTATATCTTGGGTGTTTTTTGATTTCCTTATGTGAAATGCTAATGAGATTATAGCTATAGTTTATTTTGGTAGTTTTCAAAGGAGAGAGATTACTGTTGTATGCATATATATTAGTGGTGGTTATTGTGTATCATGCATTTTTTAAAAGGTAAAAGAGGTAAATTTTAGATTTGATAAAGTTGCATTTGGATCTAAATGGCAGTGTGTAGATTTTTAAAAGATTTCTTCAATATTAGAGCTTGTTTTGATTCCACCTCAGAAAATACCCTAAGGCTTAGAAACCATGGCTGACTCTCTTTTATACCAGTCCCACATTACTGAGCGATCTCCAACATAGTCTTTCTTCTTGTTCACCACTTTTATTATTGACCTATTTCTGGTCATACTAGAGTAACTCAAAATAGCTTCTTTTAAAGCAAATAGTACTTTTTCTCTCAAGAGCTTTGGTCCACAACATTCTCCATAGTTCATGATTTTTTTTTTTTTGGGGGGTAAAACTCAATTTTTGTTACATAATGCCTCAGTCTTTAAATCTAAATATTTTTAAAGTTTCATGAATTTGGAAAAGTCACATTATTATTTGAATAATTTATGAAATTATATGGAATACTCAAACTAATTTATTTGCCTGTAACGTAAAACAGTCCATTCATGTGTAATAATCTATCGTTAACAAGTGTATGTTTTTAATGCATTTATATGTAGTATTATTTTTTATTTTTATTGACAGTAATTGAAATCTCCTAATGCTCTTCAATCTGGTAATTAGTTTCTCTTCATTCTTCATGATCACTGTGCATACTTGGAAATTTTTTAATAATTAGATTTTTTTCTTTTTTATTTGTATATAAATGTGGCTATAATGGTTCATTTTACTAACACTCAGATATCTCACTTAGCATGTGCAAAACTGATCTACCAATCTTCTCTCCAAAAATTACTCAACTCACTGTTTCAGTTGATGACTGTGCCTCCCTCAGGTGTTCAGGCCAAAGGTCTCAGACTCATCCTTGACTCCTCCCTGTTTTTGTCATACCTCACAAGCAGAAAATGTACATCTAGAATCCAACCAAATCTTATCACCTCCTAAGCACCCTTATCCCGTGCCTGGATTTCTATAATAACCCCTGACTTGTTCTTTTCTATATTCTCAGCACAGCAACCAGAGTGGTGCTGTTGAAATGTAGGTCACAATGCTACATCTCTGCCCAGAACTCTGCAGTGACTTCTCATTTCTTGCAAAGTTAAAATCACTTCCAGGGTCCATAAAATTTGACAAAATCAGGCCCCCCCTGACCTCAACACCTACTCTGCTCACTTAATCATTTTGCTGCACTTACGTTGGGCTCCAGACTTTAGTAGTCTCTAGCTTTTTATCCCTCTGCTGGGATGCTCTTCCCTGAGAAACTGATTCAACTTCTTGAAATCTTTCAAATTGTTGCTTCCCACAGAAGCCCACTTTGGACATCCTGTTTAGTGCTGAAATCTGCCCTCCCTACATTCCCTGTGATCTTGCTCTTTTAGCTCCTCCCCTGTTCTCTCTTATCACTTCCAACTACTGATACATGATTTTCTTTCTGTTTTTTTTTTTTTTAATTGTTTTTCATTCGGCTCACTAGTTGGCTGAAATGCCTGGAACTTCATAGTCATTCATTAAGTATTTGTTGAATCAATGAAAAGGTAAAAATTTTAAAACCCTGTTTATGTGTACAAGAATTCGTATAAGAGATATTTAAATGAAAAGGCTGAATTCTTAGTGGTTTTATCAATTTCTTCTCTCACTGAAAACATATGAGAATTCATAGTGCTCCATACCCTCACTTACCCTTGGTATTGTGAGATTTAAATTTTTTGGTAAATCTGATGGTAACAAATTATCATATGGTGGGTTTAATTTGCAGTTCCTGGATTATTAGTGCAGGTAAACACTATTTTTTTCCTCTTTATATTCTTGGGCTACAGGTTCTTTGAGTTAATAGTCTATTGCAGTTCTTTATTCTGGTTGTTATTCCATCTCAGTCATATATAATACAACAGTCTTCTGGGTTGAAAAACTCTAGGTTCTCACAGAGCATCCTGGAAGCAAACAAGGGGGTGGGACACTAATGTGGGTGCAGGGGAAGACTAAGGGCAGTACTAAGTTTTGAAGCTTTGTATCCTACAACAAAATTCCTTGTAGATTTTAGATCTCATATTTATTAATGTTGTGCAGTTACAAAATGCTTTCTTAAGTGGCGTGGTTCTGGGTAATGTCCAAAAAAATCCTTTACTAAGTATTTTATTCCTCAAAGTAGCTATATGTTACTTTTTGAATCTTTGATAAGAGCAATAAGATAAATTGGTTTTGGTATACATTGATTTTCCTTAGGAGTTGAATATTAACGTATAATCAGACAGGTCAGAAGACGTAGGCTGATCTCATTCAGATATCATAAAGAAACCCAGTCCAAGAAGACATTGATGGTTCAAAAATATTACAAAACATTATGACAAACATTAATTGAGAAAGATGAGTGAAGATTTTTGAGGTACGGTGGGAGGACAAGGGAAATTAGGGGTGGAATACTCAGGGTGGGCTTCTCAAAAGGAGTTGATGCCTGAGGTGAGCTTTGTTGAAAGTATGGGAGTTTGCCAAGTGGAGCGGAAAGATTGCAAGAGACTTCCCAGGTGTTGGGACAACCTGAAGGCCCGAGGAAAACATTGCAAGCTTACGATTCAGAATAAAACGGCTGTATGGGGATGGGTTGGGAGAGATCAGGTAGGTACTAAGAAAAAGCCCAGGAAATCTACTTCAAAAGAAGACAACCTGCTGTGATGTCTTTATTTACAAGTAGACATAACAAAATTCTTGCTAACATAATTCTGACATTGTTCACTTCCTTACCAGGATGTGCTCCTGTGTTTGTTTGATTCAGTGAAAAGTGTTGTAGTACACATTCTGGATTCAGAACATCCTTTACCTGAGAATTTTAATTTATTTTATTTTATTATAATAATTATTATTTTTTTGTACAAAAACAAGTAGGGAGTGATTGGAGTTGTGATTGGAGTTGCATGCTAAACTACTGTTAGTGGGAATGATTTTGCCTGTTTTAGATGTTACATTACTGTCCTGATATCTCTAGAACTAATATCTGAAATAAATGAATGAATGAATGAAATAGTAAGAGAAAGAGGAATTGAAACATTAAGCATTTCCATTCTCATTGTCTTAAATACCAGTAGGAATTAATAATAAACTGTGGCCTTAAAATCTTGCCTACAATTTATGATCTTTTTTCCCTATTGTGCAATTGGCGGGGGGCGGGGAATCTTTTACAATGTTCTTTGTCTATTTATAAAATCTTTCTTTTTTGGGGGGAGGGGGAGTGGGTACTGGAGATTGAACTCAGGGACATTCGACTACTGAGCCATATCCCCAGCTCTGTTTTGCATTTTATTTAGAGACAGGGTCTCACTGAGTTGCTTAGTGCCTCACTTTTGCTGAGGCTGGCTTTGAACTAGAAATCCTCCTGTCTCAGCCCCCCCGAGTCACTGGGATTATAGGCATGCACCACCGAACCTGGCTAAAATCATGATTTCTTTAGCTTCAGATTTTAGGTTTCTTTTTAGTTTTATAATAGATTATTAACAATCTGGATTGTATTAATATGTAAGAAAGGAAGATTTATTCTTTCTGGTTCATGACCCTCTAAGAGTAGAGGAAGAAAAATTTCTCCTCTTTGCTTTTAGGGTCTATGGTTAGACCTGAGAATTAAACTGAAACAAGACAGATTATATAATATAAATATGTATAATAAATACATACTTATTTATATAATAAAATTTATTTATATAACAAATATATAAATTTATATGTGTTTATATACACACAATGTACATATATACAATGCACATATAGTTTTTACATGTACATGGAGTCTCCATAAGAAAAATGGAGGCCTAAAGAAGCTGAATTCTTACATACCAAATTGGATAAAGAATAATAAATTATGAAAATAAGACAAAGAGACTTTTCCTTAGTTATGGAGGGAAAACTAGAAAGTAGGAGTTACTGTAACAGATTATGTGTGTACAGTTTTCTTAGCCTTAACTCCTCATCAGTGGTGAAACGAAGGTTACTTTCCTTCTGGTGTAGGGAAGACAGCTTCTAGAGGGCCTCCCCCACCCCTTCTGGTTTAAGGAAGAAAAAGAGGCAACATGTCCTTCTCACACTTGCTGTTTTTCTATAGTCTTGCTCAAAATAATCCTTATTCCAAAGTAGTATAGTCAGGGGCATGCTCTGTCACATTTCATATGCTATCAGGTACTCACAAAATGAGACAGTTATTAATGTATTGATTTTAAAATAATAGCAAATATTCTATTTTGCACTCAGGGAAGACATTGCTAATCATCATCATCATCATCATCATCATCATTTTTAAGCCTGGAGTCTCAAATTCTCGAGTAAATAGCAATTGATTAGAGTTGTCATCTTTTTATAAAAGTTATTGAGACTGATAACAAAAGTTGATCATGAAAAATTCGCCTTCTAGGCACAAACTATGAGTGTGTGTTAACACGAATTCATGGGAATTGAACCCAGGGGTACTCTACCATTGAGCTGCATCCTTAGCCCTTTTTATTTTGAGGCAGGGTCTTGCTAAATTGCCCAGGCTGGCCTTGAACTTGCAGTCCTCCTGAATAGCTAGGATTTCACCTGACTGCTGACCCTTTCATTTTTATTGTTTATTTCGAATTAAATGTGGGCACTGGGGATATGTGAGAGACAAGAGGGCCTTAGTGCAGTAACTGTGGAAGGAAAAGGAGGAGCCTTAGTCAGCTAGTATAGAGATAACAATCAGCTGGACTTTGTAAATGATTTTATAAAGAGAAGTAATGTTAGAGGGAAGGTGGACTTGTACATCTGTGAGGGCAAGGAACATAGGCACAGTGCCCAGAACGCTGTTTATTTAGTCTGTGGGTATAATGGTCAATATGCATTTGATGAATGATTCTGAGACAAATGATGAATGATGTTAAATATTTATAAAAATGGAGAATATAGGTGGAGGGGAAGCTCTTTTGTAAGAAGTAATAAATTGAGTTTTAGATATAATGAACTGGATTTGCTGATGGAGCACCTAGGAGAAATATCCACCCCCTGTAAACTTTAGGCTGTTATCAATGCTTTCAGTGACTGCCTCTAAGATACACTTGCATTTCTCAATGAATCTCCATTCCCTCACCGATCCCTATTTCTGATCTTTTACATGGTGGGGTCAGCATTTCCAAGTGCTTTCTGGGCATCTCCTAGGTGCTGCATCAGCAAAGTTCCTTTATTTAAAATGTGTATATTACTGATTTATTGTGCCTTTGGGTTATCTCTCTTACTGAATTAGATGCTTCCTCTATGTTTCTAAAATGCAGTATATCCAGCACCCACCTTTATCAACATGGTTAAACTGTTTTCCCCACTAGTATATGAGCTCCTGGATGACACATTGATTAGTGCCTATACGTGTTCCACATATTTACTAAACACAGTATACAACTAGTTACAGTAAATATAATTGTGATCATGTATTTGCTTTAGCAGCAAACACTAAATTTTTTGGCTACTTGTTGCTATTGTATGTGTCACTAATGTATCACTAGTTATCTAATGGTTGCATAAAACTTATAAGCACTTTGAAGAAAAGGTACACAGTACTATGAAACAGTTTAAGAGATGGGTGTAGGGCAGGGGTGTATCTCAGTGATAGAGCACGTGCTTTATATGAAGGAGGCCCTGGCTTCTAACCCCAGTATGGGTGGGTGAGGTGCATAATTAGTTTGCTAAGGTCAGTAGAGTCATCTCTGAAAACTAGCTAAGCCTTTATATTTCAGTTTTTCAAGTATCTAACAGTGTCTCCCACATGATAAGGAATGTTCAGTGAGTCAACTGTAAATGGATGATTTCTTTTATAACAATTGTAGCATAAAGAATTATAAAGAACATATTCACTTCCTTTCAATATTCTAGTTAGAAATATTGAAATTATTCCTAAAGCTTGAAGGTGTGTTTTGCTGTGTGTATGTGTGGGGATGGTGTCCTGTTTTACTACTTTGTATTTTTTTTCTGTGTGAGAATTTTTTTCCTTAAAATTAACACATCACACTTATTATGGAAACCCCTTCTTTCCCAATGGATACTACACTATCCATTTCCCCTGACTGTATCTTAGACAATATTATTTTCATTTCAAAAGAAGAAGAAGAAGGAGAAGAAGCATGCTCTTTCATTCAGGGATTTTCTTCTTATGTTAAAAGATAATAAAATGAATTAACTGCTCCACTTGTAGCTCATTGTGATATATTTTTTCCTTTCCTGTAATAAATTGATAACTGGCACAGGAGTGATGAAATCTAGGCCAGTGTGCATCCAGCAACTGTCAGCTGGCTGAGTTCATAAGAGATGAGATAACTGAAAGCCAGGGCAGCCAGCTGGGCAAAGTGGGGCATGTAATTAGAAGGTGACATGATTCCTTACCCTTGTTCCAAAAGATGGAATGGTTTAAGAAAGAAATAGAAGATAATTCTATTTGATCTGTTAAAATCAGTCGTAGAAAAATACATGTTATAAACTTTTACCCTCAGTGTTAATCTTAAAAGAAAAATTATATTGGTTTTCCATAAGTGAAGGAATACCTGTACTGATTATATACCGATTATATATCCAGAGTCTGCTAGGGAATGTCTGTAGATTTTAGTATCTCAGGAACCAATCTTTTCCTATTCTGTGAATTGAATGAAGAACTTACTAGTAAACATGATTTGTGGTATATCGATGCAAGCCTACTCTATAATGTGGCAAACAGTAGTAAAAGTACTTCTATGTCCCTCCATCCCCTTTTGCTGGGTTTACAAGGAAGAGTAGTACTGATAATGGGAATCCTAGAGTCTAGGTACCAGCCATCAAATTAGATTAGCCTTATTACCCCAAGCCAATCACTTCTGTAAGTGTTCGTAAACATGACAGGTGAATAACAGTACCTATCTCTGACTCTGGTCTATAAAGTGTAAAATTCTAAGATCAAATGAGGTAAAGTGCTTTCATAAATGGGAAATGCTGTGTGAATTAAATCTTGTATTGCTGCTATTTGTTGTTGTTCTGTTGACTTTTGTGTTGTTTAACTCAGTAGCTCTGGATTCTGGTATAGTTATTATCACTCAATTAGAAAATCTGTATTGTAGCCAATAGTTTATCTCTAGGAATTAGTTTCAAACTTAGCACCTTCTTTTCTCTGTTTAAATGAATAACTGCTATGTTGTCTCTGGGATGCTGTAGTCCTACATATATTTCTAGATTGTTTATCAATGCTGTATTTAAAATGAATTAATAGTAAACGAACTATCTAAATTTGGAAATAGGATTTCCATGGGACATGAAGCAAATGTCCAAGACAAATAAAGGTCACTTGGTTAAGAGTCAGTTCAGATTGCAAAGACCCCTTACAAACAGTATGATAATGCTAAAGATTTTTGTACTCAGGGTACCAGACTCTTTATTGTTAAAGAACAATGTATTGGTGAAATATTGAATTCTGTTCTTTTTCTACAGTGCCTCCAAAGCCATTACATCTGCAGAATTCGCCTTCGTCCAATATACACCAAACCCCCAGGCATAAAGCTTTACCTAGTGCAAGACCAAGGATGGAGGAAATTAAACCTGCCTCTGCTTCTTGTGTCTCAAAAGAAAAACCCAGTAAGGTTTCAGATCTCATCAGTCGCTTTGAAGGAGGCAGGTAAGAGTTAACAATGGGCGAAGGCAGAGGGAAGAAATCAATCTTTGAAAAGATAATAAAGCCATAGGTTTTCTGAATTAAAATAGTATGTAATTCCATTAGCTTTGGTAGGCCTTTAGCACGTGCATTTTTAAAATAACTTAGTCTTGCCCTAGAGTGAATTGTCATTTTCTGTACATTCCCTACATACAGCACCCTAGGCCACCAGGGATAAAATCATTTGCTTTGTGTAGATGTGCTCGCTCTCGTTTCCTGTGTATCTGTGCATGTCTCTCTCTGTCACTCCTTGTTGACTGTTTTGTGGATTACCAGCCATCTGGTTATGAAAGGACACAAAGTTGTCTCTGCTTTTCTCACTTTGTGTGTTTGGGAGTGTGACTCCTGGGGGCTTCTCATCCATGGCTCTCTCTTTTTTCTGACCCATTTTATTTAATGTGAGTCTTCTATATTCATTCAGTCCCTATTTTCCTGCACACTATAACCATCTTGTGGTAGATTTTTCAAAGAGATATTATTCCTTAAAACAGAACTCATGCTAAATTTTAGTTTGGTACTTACAGATAGAATTTATATTCTTTTTAATGTCTGGGGGGAAGGCAGGTGAAATACTATATATTTCTCACTTAAAAAAACCCATATAAGTTGCTTTTCTATATATAAGACCCTCAACTTTTTTTCTTTAAAGAATTTTTTTTTTGCCAGAACTCTCATCACTGACTTAAATAGAATTGTATTTAAAATGTTTATCAGAAAGGTAAGAGAATATGTATCTGTGTGTGTGCTTGTGTGTTTGCATACACACACACACACACACACACACACACACACACACACACACACACACACACATATATATATATACACATATATATACATATCTTTGCTTTCGTCCCAGAAGCTGAGTGTTTTCATTCATCTCTGTGCAATATTTGGGAATGGTTTCCCATTATGTGATCATTTTATTTATGGTATTTCTTATTATTTATGTAGTGAAATTAGAGGTTGGAAATACTTGCAGAATATCCTGAAAGTTGTAGCCAAGCACAAAGGACTTGTGTGAGGACTGCAATGTCCCTCATTTAAAATGGGACCATGTTAGCTACACATTCTGGAAAAGAGTAACTTAGAAGCCTGTTTTCATTCCTGATCAATTGTGCGAACTTTGGTCATAAATCTTTAAACTTTCTCTCCCCCTCAAAGTAGGATTTTTAATTCCTTTGCTATCTTAAATGATAGCAGTCTTTACAAGAATGGTTTAATTTAATTAAAAAGATTTTTTCCCTGCTTCTCAGGGTAAATTGCTTTAATAATAATAGAAAAGTGATCCCTCCTGTTTGCAGGTTTTAGCAGCTATGCTCAGATACTTCCTAATGGAAGGAGGGCTAGGGCCCAGATCCTGTCATTATCGCATGCCAGAGCCCACATCCCTGGTTTTCAGGGATAGCTTTATGAAGACCTGAAGGCAGAGAGTCAGTATTCCAAAGACTGAGGCCTCTCATCCTCACCATTTTGGTAATCCACCCCTTGCATTGCTTTTGGATTCTTCTCTACACATGAAATATGCAGAGTTTTTCTGCTAAATAATATCAGTTTTCTTTTACTCTTTCAAGCTACACCAATTCAAAGTCAATCAAAGTCAATTCTTAATGCAAAGCTTGAAAGTTTGATCTCAATAAAGAGGTGCGATATTTTATGACATTTTAAGCAAGTGTGTTCTGAGTGCAAATAGGGTGTAACATGTTTGGGCAACTATCATGTGGCAAAGTCCTGCCAATGCAAACAGATAATGATATGTTTGCAATGAAGCATTACCAGCACAAACTGGCTGTTTTTTACTCAAGTTTTTTTTTTGTTTTTTCCTCTGATGATACCAAGAGTCCTCAAAAGAACAACATAGAGGAGGAAGAGTTTATTGGAGGCTCATAGTTTCAGAGTTCTCATTCCATAGATGGCTGATTCTGTTGCTCTGGGCCTGAGATGAGGCAGAACATCATAGCAGACAAGTGTTGCAGAGGAAAGCAGCTCAGGACATGGCTATCAGGAAGCAGAGAGAAAGAGTTCTCCTCTCACCAAGGACAAATATATATCCCAAAGGCATACCCCAATGATGTACCTCCTCCAGCCACACCCTGCCTGCCTTCAGTTACCATACAGTTAATCCCTATCGGCGGATTAATAAATGCACTGATTAGGTTAAACTCTCATAAGCCAATCATTTTACCTTTAAACTTTCTTGCATTGTCTCATGCATGAGCTTTTGGGAGACACCTAATATCTAAACCACGACAGTGGCCCTGGGTCTACAGCTCTTTAGTGGGAAATTTGTATTTATATTTTGTTAAGTGATGTCTATATACCTACAGGGTGGTTTTCACTTTTAATCCCAGTTATCACAGCCCAAACTAGCATTTTGTGGGATAAAGGAAGATCACTCAACTGAGTTACTGCAGGAAATTGACAGTAAGAACCAGCATATGCTAGGGTAGAGTCTGGTCAGGATGGTCTACAGCACCTTATCATACTGCTGTTAAGACCTCACCTGTCATAGTTTTATTGGAAGAGTGATTTGGAACAAGTAGATTTTATTTATTTTGTGTGTGGTTTCCTTTCCTCTATCTCTATCAAAGTAAAAGAGAATATTCTTTTTAATTTATGAAGATTTCAGGACTTTAGAAATAAATATTTTCTGCTGAGGTGAACACTGATTTTTTTCAAGGGTACTGCAAGGCCAGCTGTTTCACCTCAAGGTTTGAAATCCACAAAGTAGCAGGAATCTTCTAAGTACTGGTTCAACTTCTGTTTCTATCTCCACATCCCCAGACATACCCTTGATGTCCCTTATGGGAAATTTCCAACTATCATCCAAAGCAGTCCTTCTAAAAAGTCCTGAGCTTGCCTCATTTTGGTTCAGCAGATCTGTTAATCTATCTGCCAGGTTACAAGCACCCAAGAGGGCATGATAAGGAAGACAATTTGACTTAAATCTCCAAGAAGAAATTATCTAGGCCAAGGATATACTCTCCTAGAAGACAAATATCAGGGGTGATGTTTTCCATTTGTATTTGTGTTGGCCACCTACAACTTTTGTGTGTATAACATTTTCCACTACTGAATTTTCCTTCTCTTCCTGTTGTGCTAGTCTTGACCCCTACCTTCGCCCTCCCTCCTTCTCACTTTCTTGCCGTCTATTGTGTATTCTGTTTCCATTCTCCTGTCCAGAGCAGCTGTGGCTAGAGTTGATGGATCAAAGAGAGAAGGCAACTCTCATCTTAGCATGGTCCATGGGAATTGCTCCCCACCCCCACTACCTGCACTGGGGAAGATAACCAGCACTGGACTTTGTTCCCACTTTTTTTTTTCCTTGAGTTTTTTTTTTTTTTTTTTAAGAATGTTTCAGGTACAAAGAGCTAGCATGTTGTCTTTCATCAAGTGGCTGTCTTGGGGCAATCCATTCAAGGAAGATCACTTAGTCCAACTTAATGAAACCTGTATTCTTCACATACTGATGGAAACAATTGCCAGCACATGATGAGGCCATATTTCTGGATCACATTGTACCAGTTTGAGCAGACTCGACAAGAGCTAGAACCCTGGCCACATTTTTGCAGGTGTCTCCATAGAGCTGTTGGTGACCCATCTTACTTTTAAGGGGCAACAAGACAACAAAAGTGTTCCTTGTCTTTTTGTCTGCGGCTTATTCACCTGCTCTTCATTTCATTCATCACCATGACATAGGTGAAGATCATCATGAGATTTAGAGTTGGACTTACCGGTTTGAATTCTGACTTTGGTGCTTGTCAGATGTGACACTGGCCACAAGATGCCTTTTGTGTGTGTGTGTGTGGTACTGGGGATTGAACTAGAGGTGCTCTACCATGGAGCCTCATCCTCAGTCCTTTTTATTTTTAGACAAGATCTCACTAGGTTTCTGGCCTTGAGATTGGCCTCAAACTTGCAATCCTGCTGCCTCAGCCTCTGTAGTAGCTGAGGTTACAGGCATGCACCACTGTGCCCAACTGCATGCAATTTTCTAAGCCTAGATTTCCTTTGGTCCCTACTTTCAGAGTTTTTATGAGGATGAAACACAATGATCACTGTAAAGGGCTTTGCATAGCTTGTGGGACTTAGTAAACATGTGATGGTCTGTGTTATTGTATTATTGTCACAGTCATCATCATTATTATTCATAGTCCATCAAATATTCATTGAAGACTTCCCATAAATCAAGCACTATGCAGAGAGTTAGGAGTAAAGCAGAGAACAAGATAGCACAATGTGCCTCCTTGCAGAGTTTTAGTCTGTTTTTATTTCTTCTCATTTCCAACTTGGAATCCTAGGTTAAAATGCCATGCAAGTATTTACATAGGAACATTGATTTGTACTGGCAGTGAGATTCCATTGTCTTGTGAGAACTATTAGGACTATATAATGTCAAGTGGTAATAAGTCTATAAGGAAGAATAAAATATGGAGATAGTGACGGGTGTGCTGTTTTGGATGGATCCAATCAGAAAAGCCACTTAAAAGGTGAATCTGAGCAGAAACCTAAATGAGGAGGAGGAAGAAGCCACCAGTGTCCTAGGCAGAGCACAGCAGTTGCAGTGACCCCAAAATAGACACATTTGCTTACTGGGGATAGGAAAGAGCAAGGCATAAAGCAAGACCATGGTCAGGGGAGCATGTGTGAGTTGGGGTCACTAGGGGGTGGAGGGTGTACAGTCTTGAAGGTAACATCAGGATATCATTTACCCTCAAGTGTGTGAGAAAGCCCTCTGAGTTTGATTTGACTGGAGGGGATTCAGAGTGGAAACAGACCACTGAGGAGACCAGTTAGAGGGTATTGCAACATGGAAAATTAAGTTTTTAAGAATGTGTTCTGCCATGCAAATAAAAATAACTTTCTGGTTTACCACAAGTTCATAAACTGGGGACTGCTATGCGTATTTTTATTTTACTTTATTTTATTGGTAGCAGGGATTGAACCCAAGGGCACTCAACCACTGAACCACATCCCAGCCATTTTTGTATTTTATTTAGAGATGGGGTCTTGCTGAATTGCTTAGGGCCTCGCTAAGTTGCTGAGTCTGTCTTTGAACTCAAAATCCTCCTGCCTCAGCCTCTTGAGCCAATGAGATTACAGGTGTGTACCACCACACCCAGCTCTGCTATGCTTGTTTTTAAAGTTCTAAGGGAAATAAAAATCTTGATGATTTTATTAAATATAAATAATTTTCTACTTACATCTTTACTAACTAGTCATATTATTAAACAGCTTAAGGAAATGTTCCAGATTCCATAGGTAAACCCAGGCTTATAATCTTTGTTTAACTATTTATTTAAATGTAGATAGCATCCCCAGTACCATGTTTCCAAAGCCATGTGAGATAGCGGGGAAAGTTCCTTTTCCACGACAATAAATTGGTCTAGGTGCTCAGACTTCCATGCCAATGTTTTCACTCTTCCTTTGTACTTTATCTTTTAGTGCATTAGCAAATTATGGTGATATGAAGAAAGATTCTGCTGTGAACTTAAATGCTCCTCGGACCCCAGTACGGCATGGAATAACACCCATACCTCCACAAAAACTCCTCTCCGAGCACCCACCGCAGAGGCAGGGAAATGGTACAGACCAGACTCAGGGCGAACAGACTTGTGTGGCCAATGGTATAATGGCAGCACCAAACCAGATGGAATGTGAAGAGGCTCAAGCAGCCACTGGTCGCCCAGCTACTCCTGTTCAAACTGCTGAACCCTTCCTTGATACACACTTGGTGAACGGAGAAAGAGATGAAAGCGCCATCAATTCTGCATCACCCACAACAAGTGACCATGACGGAGATGTTTCTGACGGTAGCTGCAGGACTCCAAGTATAGGCGCAGTGCTCCCCCTTAAAGAAAGAGAAGTGGAAGCGGAAGCCAAGGTTCAAGAGAGGGAAAATGGAGACAGCCCTGTGGAACTGGAACAGCTGGACCAGCACCAGGAGACAAAGGTAGAGCACAAGGCTAACTCACAGCAGGGCAAGCGCTGCCCAGCGAACAGCAGTTTAAAACTATTTCATTGCACCCATGAAATGAGTGAGTCAGATCATCCCCATCCAGTAGTTAAGGCAGTTTCAAGCTGTGGGCACTAATTCCATCTCTGAGGGAATAGTTCACCTTTCTGTGTAGTTTCTGTTGATCTCTCTATTGCAGTTGCAAGGGTCAGAAACCTGGTGCCAATTTTGATATAGGGAGTTCACAGTCATGTGATCTTCATGTAGGAAGGAAATGTTCTTTGTTGTTCTAGATGTTGGTGCTGCCTCCCTAATGGTTACAGGCTAAGCAAGAAGAAATTTTATGCTCTTCTTCTTTCAACTTCTCTAATCTGGTAAAAAAAAATATTAGACATGGAAGATGAACTTGCCACTAGCAGATGATGCTTTGAAAGACATTAATATGGAAGTATTAAATTATTCAACAGATTATAACTCTTTTCAGACTTCTCATTTTTAAAGTTTTCTTCTCAATACCCAATATAATACTAAGTGGCTTGGTTTTGGAATTAGGAGGCCATTTAGAGATCATTTTAGTCAAGCAGTTCATTAATAGAAGAAATAGTCTAGAAGGGTTCAGTGATTTTCCAAGTTCTACTGCTTTATGTAATTAATATATGGCCCAGACCTTTTGTGCTGTGACACTCAGGGCAGTGCTGTGTCCCAGGTACAACAAATTACAAATCCAAATAGCAAAATGCAGGAATGTCAGTGGCTGCCACAGCCACAGATAGTTTACTGGAGTGGTGAACTGAAGTTCATGTCCTTCCTGAAAAGGGAAGTAGTTTGATGAACTCCCGGAATGGAGTTTCTGCTCCTGTACAAATCTCATCTAACACCTGATTTGCTGGTGAAATACACACATAATTTACCTGTATTCAGGTAAATTAAAATGTTGAATTTTCTTAATGTTAACATAATAGACGATGTTAAGTTTCTTTTGCCACAAGTAAAAGGAAAATATTTAAAAAGGACAAAGTTTACTTAGTATATCATAGACCAAACAATTAGAACCAGGAAATCTTGCTGCTGCTCCTGGCATGTCCACTAACTTGCAGAGATTGTTATATAATTCCAGTAAGAAGGTCATTTGAATTGTATTCTTCATTCATGTCAGTTTAGTTCTTTGGGAATATTCATAAATATAGTTTTTATACAGTATTTAGGACTTCTTAGATCACAGGTACAATATAAGTATCATCCAAAATTTTCCTAGATTAGAAAACTGTTGTGTTTTTTTTTTTAAGGCTATTTACATCTCTGAAGAGAAGAAAAATTTTGTATTGCTCAGTCTCTCACTGATTATGCTAAATAACTATTTGGGGGGTTGAAAATTGAAAAGTTGCAGTTATCAGAAAATTTATAAACAGCAAGTACAAGGCTTACGAGGTTTTTTTTTTTTTATGGTGTTCTGACATGAACACAGGCAGAAACTCAAAAAGGACTCATTCTAAAATATAAGAGTTAAAAATGATTGTTGGTTGTATTGAGAACTTTAACCCAAATGAAAGAAAACTTTTCACTGCCCCTGGGTTGAGGGTAGGGAAGACCCAAAGAGCAAATGGCTTATTTCTTCCAGTTAGTGGATTAATTTTAAATACTGACTCTCAAGCAGTGAAAGTTTAAATCAGGAAGTGAGTGGGAGAAAGTGACTCATGCTTGGTAACATTATCTGAAACAGTAAAGAAAACAGGACATTGATTGCGAAGTGAATCCTTTACATCTCGCATCGCGGTAGACTTTTAGTGTCTCTGCACTTGAACCATGGTGAAAGGAGAAGCCGAGTAGAACCAAGAACACCTTTTGCAGTTGGGATGATGCCCCCAGCAAGTGTTTATAAAACAGTAAGAGCTGTTCTTATTAAGGGAAATACTTTCACTGGGGATGCTGGCACTGGTGGGGTGGTACTTTTTCTACATCATGTTGTATATTGCTGTGTTTGCATGTTTGTCGCTGAGTCTTACTTGGTTTGAGGGAGATTTAACAGGATTTTCTTATTAAATGAGTGGATTAGGGTCCAGCTGGCCTTTCTCCTAATTGGGCTTTTAAGCAGTAGATGGCACAAGCTGTGTGTGGGAAGAAAAAGGAAATTTTCTCTGCAGAGTTGTTGATCCACACACCACATCTCTCCCATCTATAAACAGGATTTAATCTCTATGTGAGGACCCTGTTTTCTTTGTTGTTCTGCAGTTTGCTAGGATGCTTTTGCTCCTTCCAAAAGGCAAGCTTAAATGTTAATAGTGTTAAGATGGAACATTGTGTTAGGTATATTTACTATAGTTACAAAAGAAAATCTTAAAAAATAGAGTTTAGTGT
Source organism: Ictidomys tridecemlineatus (assembly GCF_052094955.1). Classification (NCBI taxonomy): domain Eukaryota; kingdom Metazoa; phylum Chordata; class Mammalia; order Rodentia; family Sciuridae; genus Ictidomys; species Ictidomys tridecemlineatus. The sequence continues at coordinate 76,231,579 of NC_135482.1, read as the reverse complement.
AGTATATCATGGACCAAACAGTTAAGACCAGGAAATCGAGATGCTCCTCTGGCTTGTGTCCTAACAAGCAGTATGACCTTGAACAAGTAAATAAAATTCTTCATTTGTAGTTAAAGGGTGTAAATTGTATGGTTTTTAAGGCCCTTTTCAGTGATACTGTACTAATTTTATGCTGTTACATGTAGATCTAACAGTTGAACTTTAAAGACTTAGTGAGATATTGTATCATAATTCAGGCAACTGAAAAATTACTCTGTCTTTAAATAACTGGATATAGAGGTCTACATGAGGATAGTCAAATAAATTTCATCTTAACCAATATTAAGCTACTAGACATTTTGTAGATGCCCACCAGGGGTGGAAAAATGAGGGGATAAAGAATAGAAGGCAGAATTGCAAAGGAACTTCAGGAAGATAGATACACATTAAATTATATCAAGAACAAACAATAATTGAACTGATTTGAAAACAGTCTCAGTTTGTAAACAGTTTCATTGATTTATCTGAATCATTATGATGAAGAATCACTTTCATGTATGAGTATAGAATACCTTTATTTTTTTACCATGTAGAACAGCTAAGTCTTTGAATCTGTAGAGTCTTCCATACTCTAGCAAACCTACACTCTTCCAATGATTAAACTTTTTGTAACACTAGTGATCTAGAATATAACCAGAGACCTTAAAGCAAGCGTGCATGTATATTTTTAAAGCTAAAAGAAAAAAGTGAGCACTTATGTGATAACTTCAGCTGTCAGTCACCAGGTCTTGGATCTTTAAGTTTAATTATGTATTACAAAGATTGAAAGATTGAAATCTACAAAAGGACCTATTAAAACCCATTAGTTACAGGAAATGAGAAGGGAAAGGAATTTTGTATTGTGAACATGCACCTGTGTGCCAAGTCAGGCAGGCATGTGCCCTCAAGGACACCAAGAGACAGGAATACGATAATTCCTGCCTGGCGTGATGAATTTGGGTTATCATAAATATCTCAAACTATATTAAGTAAACTATTATAAGACTCAGGTTAATTTTCCAATACATTTTTTAATGAATTTAATATATATTTATAGATATAAATATTTTATGTGCTAGATACATACTTAGCTTTATATGATAAACAGATATAAATGTGTAGAATTATACTTTTAAGATGAAAGTTTAATACATCTCTGTTATTGACAAGCTCAAATTAATAAATTATCAAAACCAATAGTTTTATCAAGAATATAACAGGCAGATTAAAAGATGGTTATTTGGCCAAAATGACAAATTGTATAATAAAGTGGCTGATAGATGAATAAGGAAGAATCCATAGTGTAGAGATTAATTGAAATGTTATTTTAGGAAATAAATTTAAATGTACTTCCTGGTTCTTTTTTTTTTTTAAGTGGTAGTTGGACACAGTACCTTTATTTTATTTATTTATTTTTATGTGGTGCTGAGGATCAAACCCAGGGCCTCACATGCGCCAGGCGAGCGCTCTACCCCTGAGCCACAACCCCAGCCTCCCTTTCTTGTTATTTCTGATTTTTAAATTACAATTTTACTTACTTTTACAATTTTACATTTTTATATATGACTGGAGAGGTTATACCTATTAAACATACTAAAATAAGAATTAAGAAAATAGTCATTTAATAGAGAAAGGAATGGCAAGATCACATTCCATAGTAAGTTTTGAATAAAGAAAAAGCAATTAGCCAGGCCGCACGCCTCTAATCCCAGGTAGTCAAGAGGGTGAGGCAGGAGGATAACAAGTTCAAAACCAGCTCAGCAACTTAGCAACGCCCTGAGAACTTAGTGATACCTGTCTCAAAATAAAAGAAAAAGCAGTGCTATAATCCAAGTTAATTTACTTTTCCTCTTTTTCCTTCCATTTCTACTAGGTTTAATTGTAACTCTTAAAATTACTTGCTGATTTGGAAACAAGTGAGACAGTTATGTTCAAAGAATGCTAGTTGGGAGTGGGAGATTGCTGTGTGGTCATGCACAAAGTGGGTTGGGGGGAATGGAAGTAGGAGCAGTGAGCAGGAGCAAGAGGCCATGCTTCAGGAAATATGTCTGGCCTCACAATGAGGCCACACAAGGGTTAGAGAAAAAGTGGAGTAGAGAGCTAAGCTTATTTTCATTTGTTTTGAGTTGGGGCCTCGCTGTGTTGCCCAAGGTAGTCTCAAAACCCTGAGCTCAAGAGATGCTCCTGCCTCAGCCTCCCAAGTAGCTGGGACTGCAAGCAAGCACCCATGTCTGACCAGGGCCAGGCTTAAGAAAAGTTAAGGACAAATTTCAGTGGGCTTTGTATGCTTGATAAGTAGGGCTCCCCTTCACCCCCACTTGAAAACAAACTTTTTTAAAAAAGATTTTTTGAAAACCTGACTAAAGACTTAATAGTGCTCACTAGAAAACAAGAAAATGTAGCGCAAAGCACATTAAATACAAAAACCACCCATGATTCTATTACCCAGGGAGTACCACCTAGATCTTTTTAACATTCCAGCTATTTTTCTGAGCTATGGTTTGAAAACTCATTCAATAGTATAATGTATGTCCACTCTGTATCCTGTTTTGTTGGATTAAACTTAGGTATTTTCCCATGTTAATTCAAATTTTCCATAAGCTGAATCTTATCTGGTTGCAAAAACAATTAAAGCATGGAAGTGACAATGATGACACATCTGTGGGTTTTAGAAAAATGAGTCAGACAAAATGAAAAGCAGATGGAGCAGGGTAAGAAGCAACTGCACTAGTCCAGGTGCAAGACGCAGAGGGTGACAAAGTGAGGTTTAGAAACAAAGACCATTCATTGAGCTACAAGAAGGTGAATGATACATATATTTGTGGAGAAAAAAAATGTAGATTTTGACATAGTGAATTTGAGAGTCCTCTGAGAAGTCTGGGTGAAGATTCTACTACAAAGCTAGAATATTCTGGAAATGTGTTTTATTAGTTAAGTATTCAGGCTTTGGAATTTAAAAGCCTGAGTTCACATGCCTGCTCCATCACTTAACCAACCAGCTGACCTCACACCTGCCACTTTAGCATAATTCTCAAGGCCATGATTTTCTATTGTGTTGGTGACATGGTTGAGATGGCCAACAGGAAGGAAAGTAATGGCACTGGGGACGAGAGAATGGAGTACAGTTGCTAATTGGGTTAAGTTTGTACCATGGAGCTTTATGACACCTGCAAGACATTCATCTGGAGATATTAATCAAGCACATGGAGCCCAAGAAACAGGAGAATTTAAGATGATGTATATTTTGGTGTGCTTAATAGTACTAAAGTAAAGCGTGCAGGAATAGAAAATGCATAGAGCACAGGAACAATGGGAAAAGGAACATGAGGCTTGTCCACAAGGTAAAGGGATGACAGTGTTTCACAAAGCTTGGGGGATGTCAGGGGTACAGACGTGTTGGTGAGCTTTAAGGGGAAGAACATTGTCTACACTTAGAATTGAAATTAGGAATTAATCTGGAGACTGGGTCTTCAGTGGGATTTGATGGCTAACTAGCTCAGTGAACATGGATAACTGAATTAAACTGAGTGAATTTATTTTGCGTATATACTATGGGCAAGGAAGGCACTACCTTGAAAGAAAAGAAAAAAGTTCATCTGTACTTAACCTCCATCAAGCATAACTTTTTTCATCATAAGGTCAGTGGAAAGAGAGAACTCAAAGATAAAGCCAAAAGTTTGAAGCATGGCTCAAGGAGAACTCAGTGTTCTTAGCAAGAGAGTCTTAAGGAGAGTCTGGGATTCACTGAGTGAGATTCTAAGGGGCCACAGTGTAGAGGTTACTCTAAGCTTGGGTCTTGATGAGGCCAGCAGGATATTCTGAAAGGGCATGGAGCTGTCCCATAGTGGAGAAAGTGGTTAGCTTCTTTTTTAGTTAGTGGTAACTTGTGACCATGACTCTGAGGGCCATGGCCAAAGATAGTGGGGCCAGTTGGTAATGTCCTCAGCCTTGCTGAGTGGCATGAAATTCAAGAAGGTAAAAACAAATGAGGTGGGGTGGGGTGGGTAGGAGTTAATCAAGATCAGCAAGTCAAGCAGGGTCCAGGAGGTGTGGGGTTGAACAGAATGTGGAAATGAAGCAGAATTTGGAAAGATCTAGTGCTTGGAGGACATGTGCAGAAAGATCCAGTTTAGTGTGGTTATGCAAGAAATGGAAAGATAAGATCTTACATACAGAGCAGCTGTCTGTGGCGTTAAGAACAAACAAAAAAAGGGAATCCTGTACCATGAACTAGTGGCAGACTCTAGGTTTGAATCCCAGTTCAGCTACATACTGGCTCTGGGATCTTTGTCCTTCCTCCTGCCATATGAGAGAGAGGTTACTTAAACTTCTCTGAGTCTCAATTTTCTCATCTATAAAGTGGAGATTATACATCTATGTTCCAGTGCTGCTGTGAGGCATAGAGCTTGTAAGAGTAGAAAAAAACTTAGAACAGTGCCTTGGTGCTTTGTAAGAGCTGTGTATTTGTTAAATACACATAAATTCTTGTTTCTTATAAGTCAAGATGAGTGAACTCAGACAAAGACATCATAGAATAGATCCAGAATTCAACATATTGTGTATACTGAATATCTCAGCACCTCTCTGTTCTTTTTCAAAACTGAGGTACCCCCTCTATGGGATACAGAGGGATAAGTCCTGTGAATCAGGAATATTGTGAAGATTACATGAAAAAATTCATGTGAAGCACCTAGAATTGTGTATACAATTATGTAAACAATTGTCACTTTCTCACTTTTGTGATAGCTCCCCTTGATTTCTCTGGTCCTTTGTTTATTTAGTAAGAAAGAATCTGTAGAATTTTGGAATATTACAGAATGAAGTTACCCAACACAAATAAAATTTTAAAGTGCTTTTTCAGATGATAGGCCAATTATGAGGCACTAAATATTGCAATCTCATTTTAAATTATCACCTGGAGCCTCTCTGAAGACTTTGACACGGCATTTAAAATGACACATCTAATTTTGATGCATCCATGAATTGTGCTACAAAAACAAATGTTTATTCCCTAAATTATCTTAAATTTTTATGCGAGAATGGGCTTCAGGGGATACCAAGGTGCATATATCTGTATAAAGTCACACTTTTCTTCCCTCCTTATAGGAGAGAATATAATTAACTGGCAGCAGATTTGGACAGAATTGAGAAAAATTTCATTTGATCTCATAGAAACCTGAAAATTTACATAGATCACTTACATGCATGTCTTAAATCTAACCCTTATTTGGCATATGGGGAAAGCTGCAAGAACTTGTAGAAGTTTTGAGTAAATGTTTTTAGAAAAAAATTACTCTTCCTGCTTAAATGTAATTCTGTAACCTGTACACTCAGAAAAATGAGAAATTATATCCCATCTGATTCAAATGTATGATATGTCAAGATCATTGTAGTGTCATGTGTAACTAAGTAAAACAAATTAAAAAAAAAAAAGAAATTGCATATAAGGACATGTTTTGAAGAGTTGTAAAGCATAGTGTCCATATCCAGTTCACTCTAGAAGTAAAGATTTTGCTCTTACAGCATCCATTAGGAAACAAATTGCCCATGGGCGTTGTGTCTACTCCCCCTCTTGGTAGTTGGAGGCATGTGGCAGGGTGGATGGCACCAAGATTTTGAAGAATGAATTGCTGGCTCTACACAAGCATTTTCTGCCTACCCGGTTAATGAACTCTGAGAGCTGCAGCGGGGGTTCTTTGTCCTGCCTCCTGCCATATGGGAGAGTCATGCCAGAAGGTCTGAAAAGAGCTGCAGGAGTTGGTGACATCTGCAAATGAGGAGGCAGAACTGAGACTGAAGTACATTCATGAGTCAGAGAGCACAGTGACTAACAGCCAAGGCTGATCCTAGCCCAGGAAAGGAGCAGGCTCTCCCAATTTTACCCCAAATACAGATTGCAGAATCACATCGGTTACACATCCACATTTTTACATAATGCCCTATTAGTAACTATTGTATTCTGAATCTAATGTATGAAATATGATATGTCAAGAGCTTTGTAATGTTTTGAACAACCAATAAAAGAAAAATTAAAAAAAAAGAAAGGAGCGGGCTCTCCCAGAGGGTCCAGAGGCACAGCCGCTCCAGAAACAGCCTGCAGAGGCATCAGACAGGAAGAGAAAAGTAACTGTGTATTCTATTATTGTAGGAGGAATGTATCTTTTTCAAGTCTGGCAGTTTAGATATAATGTATTTTTGTTTTGATGCAATACCCTGGGAATTGGTTTTTAATATATAATATTTATTTTTTAAAAATCCCTTTAGTTTAAAGAAGGGATATTAAAAGTAAGATGTTTTCTAATGCCATTTATTCAAATTGTTTTGAAATGTCAAGGCTGTTGTTTAGATTTTAACAGAAGAAAGTGAGTTGTTGATTAAATCAATATTGTATAACCATTACTGTTTCCTAAAGGATCACCAGAATAAATGACTTCTTAATAAAGCGCCTGAGGACAAAGTAGGAGTTATATTATTTTGAAGTGGCAAGTATTAAGTAACAATATTTACTTATTTAACTTTCCTATTTTGAAAACATTGCAGGCTAGAGCCCTAATGTATCAACACTTTTAAAACTATTTTATTATTTAAACATACGTCAAATACAGCCTGATGGTATAAAATGAAAAACCAACTGAACTCAATTATACATTATACACAGATCACTTCTGTGATCCCAAAATGTACATGGATTTCTTCCTATCAAAGCAAACAATCAGTTCTGCAACAGGGACACCAGCTAGGTATCCTCCAAGTTAACCCTTTTCTCCGACTGTCTACCTAGAGGTATAGTCAGATCCTACAGGTTGAGGCTTCGTCCCCAAGACTCACCACACCCTTCAGATGCCACTCAGAGTCCCCAGGTTGTGTGCTTATGATGGACAGGCTATATATCATGGTTCCCCCAACCCCCTCCTTGGGTTCAATTAATTTGCTTGGGCAGCTCACAGGACTAAGGAAACACTTTGGATTATTGGTTTATTACAAAGGATACAGATGAAAAGATGGATAGGACAAGATATGGGAGAAGAGGCATGGAGCTGTCATGCTTTCTCTGGGCATTTAGTGATTTAGTAGTTTCCATGGAGACTTCATGGCACAGGTATGATTGCGCAGAGACTGGATGGGGAAACCCAGCAAGGCCTGTCTATTCAGATTCTTCTTGGTCTCTCTCTCCAGGATTCTTTCCTCCAGGGTGTGGGATGGGAGCCCTCCAGAAGGTGAGGGTCTTATGACCTCTGATAAATCAGAATTTCTTTATGACCAGCTCCAGGACAGAAAGGTGGAAGAAGATTAGATTTTTCTGTGATCCACATTGGGGAAGTAACAGTCTAGTATCTGTGGTCTGCTTTGGGGAAGGAGTTCAGAGCCAGGAACTATGGTGCAAAACAAAAATATGTATCATAATGTCACAGAGCCCCATGCATGTGGCTAAATTATATTTTCCCACAAAGGTATTCAGATGTGTTTCAGTAAATAAATTTCTTAAAGTTGGAAGCCATTATTTTTTTCCATTAAAGTGGCTGGATTTTACACACCTGGTTACTAAAATGCTGAAAAGTTTGCTTTAAACAGAATTTGTGCTGGAAAATAATATATAAATCAAAATGAATAATAGGTACCACATTCCATTTTTAGGTGGATTTTATAAGCATATAGTTTGTATTTTGTCAGTCTGTCTTCTCAGGCATACACCACAATCTTATTTTTTGTTGCAAAGAAAGATGAGAGTCAAACTGTGTACTGAATAGTTACTTAAAGTTGTGGACTCTCCTATATGATTGGAATCTAACACAGTCACTTTGTAACTGTGTGACTGTGGGTCAATTACCTGACTTCCTTCAGATCAGGATTTCATTTTGTTGTATGTATGTTGATGAAAAATAGAACTTTTAAAAAATGGGTACCAATTTTATTGAGTTATAAAGAATAGTCAGTTGATGTGAAATCCTTACAACAGTGTTTGGCACATAACAAGCCATCAGTGAATAAGTGTTAACTGTTATTATGATTTTTTTTTTATTAACTTAGAGCAAGCATCCATGAGTCCATGATTTTCTCACCACAAAATTCCTAATAACTTTTCTGCAAACCTATATGTAAGTGAGTGATTAAACCGTATGTCAGCAAGCTTACTTTTGCTTATGTTTGTGTTGGCTTTAGCAAGGTCAGGGAACTGATGTACAGAAGACCATCTGTATGGAAGGAGTATAGCTTTTGCTAATAACTGCTGACATCCCTCTTGGATTTTGCAAAATTTGACCAGAATGTTCACAATTTGCCAAGTTCAGCTAACATATGCCTTGAAGTCAGCAAAAGATTGTTTCTTATAAACATCCTATTTAAGATCCTGTAGGTCTGTGGAAAACCTCCAGGGTGACTTCATTGCATAGTAGTAACACATGACACAATTTCTGTCTTATGAAAAATATTTTATGATGGCACAAATTCTGCTGGACTGCTTTTTTAAAAGATAAGGACAGACTAGAAGCAGACCATATAAAAGACTGTGTGTGAGTCAAGAAGACTCATCATCATTATTAGAATAAAATGAGGGATCAAACTATTGACATTAGAAAACAAATGGAGGTATCTCCAATGCATCTCACGAAATGAGAAACAAGATGCAAAAAGCTCATTTATTGTGATTCCATTTACATGACTTTTGGGAAAAGAACAGATCAGTGGTTACCAGGAGCTGGTATGGGCATCTGGAAATGGAGAGAAGGTTGGTCACCATGGAAATGTTCTGCATTTTAATTGTAGTAGTGGTTACATGATTTAATGCATTTTTCAAACCTCCTAGAAAAATACACCAAAAAGGGTGAATTTTATTATTTGTAAATTATGCCTTAGTGGATCTGACTTTTAAAAACAGAGGATTGGTCATGTCAGTGCAGGCAAGTGTTCTTTCTAGTGTGAAGGATAGCGTTATTTTCTATTTCATCCCCAGAAATATTGATATTTCTCATGTATTATTTTGCACTTGTATCACTTATTACAGATTCAGAAGTCACCTTAGTTTTATTAAGTATTTAAATTTTATTTTCTTTCTCCTTGAAAGAGGAGTTGCTTGAGGGTTTTTCAGTTTCCTGGAATCTACTGTGTGTATGTATGAATGTGTGTACAATTAAATATATCACATATCATAGTATTTAAGTTTTCTATATGAGCTGGGATACTTCTAATCATACATAACACTTAGCCAGATCTAAACAATGACAAACTTCATTGGCTTTGTCCCTGTGGTTATAGGTTAGCTGTGTATGGATTGAACTCCAGCAACCCTTATTCATGTAGATTTCCAAAGAAATCTCTTTTCTTCTGATTTTCCATAAGAATTGGGAGCTCCTGGGCTGGGGATGTGGCTCAAGCGGTAGCACGCTTGCCTAGCATGCGTGGGGCCCGGGTTCGATCCTCAGCACCACATACAAACGAAGATGTTGTGTCTGCCGAGAACTAAGAAAAAATAAATAAATGTTAAAATTCTCTCTCTCTCTCTCTGTCCCCCTCTCTCTCACTCTCTCTCTTTAAAAAAAATAAAAAAATTGGGAGCTCCTGTTGCCAGAGTCCTCAATATATATATATATTTCATCCTGTCTCATTGCCTCCTGAACTATTCATTGTATTGATTTTTTAAAATCATTCAAGGTCTGTTTCCTCAAAAGAAATTACTATACAGCTATAGGGTTTATCTAACCAAATCTGGATGCCATTTAGAAATTGGGGAGCTGGGGGTGGGAGAGGATGCCAGGCAGTCAACCAACAATATTAGTACTTGGCCTTGAATTTATTAAGTTAAATTAAAATCTTGACTAATTGAGGAGATGACTACATAGTTAGTATTTCAATTTTTGAGACCACAGATTATTTACACATTATTATAAAGATTTCACATAAAAATGCTTCATTCTGCTGCTTCTGTAAGAGCAACATAGCTTTTCACATTATAATTAATATCACACATAGAACATAAAGTAGATCTCATATGTTGCACAGAGAAGCATTCATAGAACTTAATAGTGTTTTATCCACAGTTTACAATGTAGCATCTAGCCAGGCATGGTGGCATGTGCTAGTGCTCCCAGCTGCTCAGGAGGGTAAGGCAAGAGGATTGTGAGTTTGAGGACAGTCTGAGCAACAGCATGAAAACACATCTCAAAATAATAATAATAATAATAACAATAAAATGAAGTGTAGCATCTATACACAAATGAGATTCTACTGGCTTAAAACATACTTTGGTTTACTTTGCTACTATTTTTTCCTAAAGCCCTTATTATACTCCTGGAGCAAAATGGTATATCAGCAAAGTTCTAGGTTGAAATTCCTCAATGTAATATGACTTAAGTATAAAATATACAGTGCAGGGCTGGGGTTGTGGCTCAGTGGTGGAGCGATTGCCTTGCACATGTGTGGTACTGGGTTAGATCCTCATCACCACAAAAATAAATAAAGGTATTGTGTTTATCTACAACTAAAAAAAATGCATTTAAAAAAATACAGTGCATTGTAATAAGACAAAGAATGAGGGCTTTGAATAGTTGAAGAAGTCTCCATCGACAAGGAATAGAAATTCAGCTGACTGTCAAAGGAAAAGTCAGTCTTAGACTGTAGAGACATACAGTAAGAGCGCATGCCAGGCAGAGAGGATGGAAAGAAGAAAGGTGCAGAGATGGCCAAAGACATACTTGAATAATGATGAAATGTCTTCAGTTGATATGTTTGGAGGGAAAAAGGTCTTTAAAGATAGAGTGAGAAATGAGTTTGAGGAAGTAAGTAGAGGTTTAAATTACCCTAAATGGTACACAGAGTGTGGATTTTATTTTTTGAGTTAGAGGAAGGATACTGATAGCTTTTGTTTCTATGGGAAGTAGGATTATGTGTGCAAAGCAAACCTTTAGACCAATTACTCATATAGCCATATACAGGGTGGGGGCCGGTAAGGAAACAAATTTTGGAATTAGATCATTTGGAAACTTGATTGGTCTGGGCATAACATGATATGTGCAAAACAGGGTGGCAGTGATGAAAACTTAAAGGGTAAATGCTGGAGACATATCCTGAGTAGGACTTGGTGGCTGTCTAATTCCATGGGAGGGATCCAAAAATAAAGTAATTCAAGCTTCCAAAGCCAGATAACTGGAAAGGGATAGTACCATTACTAGAATGGGAAACTTTGGGGTTTGGTAGTGAGGGAGAGGTTCTCCAAAAAAAAAAAAAAAAAAAAATGAGTTTGACATGGCATCAAAGTACTAATAGATAGACAAAGTGGTTAATATGTGTGGCTAGTACTCCTTCACTCACCCAGCAATATTTTATTGAATGTCAGTGTTTTCAGGGAGGCATTGTAGTAAACACAGGAGCTAGAGAAACTAAGATAGAAATATTTCTATAGGTCTGAGAAGGTAGCTTAGTGGTAGAATGCTTGCCTAGCATTTTGGAGGCCCTGTACTTTATGCTCTCGGTGTAATATTCATTCCAATGTGCAAAATTATGTTGCTTATTACAGAAGCATTGGAATAAGGTGTTTTTATGTGAAGTCTATAATGTGTAAATAATCTGTGGTCTCAAAAAATTGAAATAAGAACTATATAGTCATCATTTCCTCAATTAGTCAACTCAGTAAATTCCTCAATTGATGAACTCAGTAAATTTAGGGCAAAATACCAGCATTGTTGGTTGGAAAAAAAAATGTCCCTAGAATTATGAAACAAGCAAGGTTTTACAAATATATCTGAGGGTTAAGTACAAACAAACTGAGGAAATAATAAAGTGGAATTTAGTTGAAAACAATGTAGGTGGAGCTGCATATGGTGACACATGCCTATAATCTGAGCTACTTGAGAGGCTGAAACAGGAGGATCACAAGTTCAAGGCCAGCCTTAGGAACTTAGTGAGACCCTGTCTTAAAATTAAAAAAAGTCTGGGGTTGCAGCTCAGTAGTAGAGTACTAGCCTATTATGCTTAAGGCCCTGATTTCAATTCCCAATACACAAAAGTAGGGAGATGGAAGGAAAGAAATAATAATGGGGTAGAATGAGGTGAGGGAGGACACAGGTGAAACATAGACATTAACAATGAGTTGATATCTACAAATCTCAGCAAGGGACACATACAGTTCATCTACTACTAGACATAATTGAAATTTTCCTTAAGTATTTTTTTATTGATGGACAGAATACCTTTATTTTATTTGTTTATTTTTATGTGGTGCTGAAGATTAAACCCAATGCCTCACACGTGCAAGGCAAGTGCTCTGCCACTGAGCTATAGCCCCAGCCCCCTAAAGTATTTTTTAAAGGCAAAATGTTTTGTGCATAGAGTCAATAGTTAGACAAGACATCAGAGAGTGTAATGAAATCATTTCCAAAGAATAGCCTGCGAGGTAGGTGAAAATGAGTTAAGTGTAGTGCTAAGAAAAGGAAATGATGTTTCGAGGAAAAGGCAAATGGTAGTGTTGACTGCTGCTACAGAAGTTAAAGAAGCTGTAGTTCCAACCTAATTGCTTGCTTGGTTCTAATTTTGTTCATTTCTGTCTGAACAGATAGACATTTCTGTCTTGTCGGCTGACAGGAATTGAGGACCTGAGAAACTTGAGCAAACTGCTTTGATCAGACCATTAGAGGAGAGGTGTTTATTACTTGAGAAATATTGTCCAGGGTTCATTTCCTGACGTGTGATTATCTGCTCTATTTTTAGGAAACTAATGAACAAAAACTTCACAAAATAGCCAATGAACTTTTGCTTACAGAGAGAGCTTACGTCAACCGACTTGACCTCTTAGATCAGGTAATGTTTTCCCTTTCAGAATCCTTTTATATCTCAGCATTGTACATCATTTAAACCTAATGATTAAAGTGTTATAGAAACTGCAAAGTGGGCTTGTTTTTAGCCAGTGAAAGCTATTTGTTCAAGGAAATCTTTAGCACTTTCAACATTATTGGTGAATTCACTGTGTATGAATATTTTATAATTCACAAAAGTAGAGATTTCTTTCTGTGCAAATCACAAAATGACTTTATCTGTGTCCCACAGTGTTAAACATTAGCCTGTTTTTGTTTTGTTTTTTATCTTTACTCTGATCCTGACTAGGGAGCCATATTACTATTATAATCTAAGATATTGGTGGTTATACCGCTAACATGAATATATGTGATTGTGTTTGAATTGTTTCTGTTTAGCAGAAACAAATCTGAGAGTGATCTTAGTTGGTGCAGTTATAGGATTTTGAGTTTAATTGTTCAACCTTGTATAAGATACTTGTAGTAGTAACTGACATAAAGTCATCCAGCAAATATTTGCTGAATATGTGGATCAACTTAATCACATTTTGTCTTTTCATCATGGGGGTGGGGAGCCTTGTATGATTTCAAATATATTATTAGGGAAGTTTTTAAATGCATTATAACTATTGGAAATTAATGCATCATAATCCTACATTAGCTATAAAAGACATGACATTTAATAGATTGTCTGCAAATAAATTCCTCTTGTTAAAGCTACCCTGTTTGAGTGTTAGTTGTAAGAATTAACCCACTTCTGCCACTGGAAAATTGGAATTTCATGGAAACAGACTGTCCTGGCACACCTTATCCTTGTTATCTAGAGTGATCTATGTGCCTGGTGCAGTGACCCTTGAGGTGCCAGCTTATATGACCTCACTATAAAATAAAACCTCAACTAGAACTTCTCTATCTCAAATAGTGAGGTTAATATACTCTACTATTTAAAATAGTGTATAGCTCAAATAACCACTTTTTAAGAAATTTCACCATAAAACAAAATCAATTTATGAGGAGCTTGGGCCTTTCGAGCAACTTGTTTTCCTTGCAGGAATTATAGACCTTGGAACATTTAGGTGCTCATAGTAAAGATATGTCTTTTTCCTCTTAGCAAGTTTTCTTTCTTTCTTTTTCTTTCTCTTTCTTTTCTTTCTTGATCTTAAGCCAAATTAACTTAGCTACAGTTGCTGACCTTTTAGAATCTTAATATTAATTATTATAGTATCCTACCTATTGGTATCTCTAAGGACATAATTTTGTGTTCTTTTTGCCTCCCAAGAAAATGCAGTGGAGGTGAATTTAGAACATTAACAACCATCTGGACATTATGAAGGAACAGATCTCCTTCTGCCTACATTTAACAGATTGGCAATGAAGAGGTATAGTAGACCTAGTGGAGAATAGCTAAGGCTCAAGGTGGTTCTTTTTTCCTTATTATTTTTTTTTCCTTAATTGTCTCTAAGAGACTTGTTACTCTGTATAGAAGATCCCCCACAACACCCCATCAGTGTTTTAATTTTTCATGTTTTATTGTTCACTAAAAAGCAAATAAACATTTGAGAACTGAAATGAACTTTCGTTCACTCATTGGCCTGTTCTGTTGTGGGAACTAAATCCTGTATCCTCCCTTCTCAAGATACATAAATTTTAATACGGAAAAATAAGATTTAAGTCAACCAATTTCAATAAAGGGCAATATGTAATAAGTGCTGGAGAAGTCATTCAAAACATAAACGGAAATGAAACACCACAGTTACTGTGTGCATGTAAAGTACTTTCACATCCCTTAACTCTGGCTGTAGGTAGGAAGGGTAAATCCTATTAACCTCAATTGGATTTTCTCTGGCACAGAAAGGTATATTATTAACATCCCACAGATAGGAGCGGCGTGTAGGTTAAAAATCAAGCATCCTAATTCTTATTTGTGGTTCTTCCAAATCAGAGTATATATCCTTACTACATTTCAAACAATTGACTTCTTGAATCATGAACTTCTCCATTTATTCAGTAAAATGCTATAAAAGTCCTGCTACAGGCCTAGCACAGTGCTAGTTGGTTAACCCACAAAGTGAAGTAATATTTGCTTTATTCTTTTACTCAGGTATTTTATTGCAAACTATTGGAAGAAGCAAACCGAGGTTCATTTCCAGCAGAGATGGTGAATAAAATCTTTTCTAACATTTCATCAATAAATGCCTTCCATAGTAAATTCCTCTTGCCAGAGCTGGAGAAACGAATGCAAGAATGGTAAGAGGAGTAGACAGAAACGATATGTCTAAGGCAGTCATACAATATGCTGTATTGTTCAGCTTTTCAGTTCAAATAGAAATGCCACACACAGCTCTAGCTAGACATTGTGCCAACTTTTTACATTAAAGACTAAGAAGTTGTGCTACGTTTTCAGCTGAATCTGAAAAGCATTTTATCTCTGCACTCCAAACTGTCTCTTGACTAGTAAAGACAAGATATCAGGGGTAATCTGGACCTTCAAGGATGCCATAGCATCTCTCTTTACTATGGCATTTCTCAACTGCCTGGGAAAAAGAGCTTCTTTATTTTCTACCAGACTCACAGCAAGATGGATCTGAGGAAGCACAGAGTGTGTGTAGAAAGTGAAGACTTCATCTGCAGTCTGTGAATTGGCTTGTTCTACAGAAAAACTTAAGGATTTATTTCTTTATTCGGTCCAGGGAAACCACTCCTCGGATTGGAGACATCCTTCAGAAATTGGCGCCATTCCTTAAGATGTATGGAGAATATGTGAAGGGATTTGATAATGCAATGGAATTGGTCAAAAACATGACAGAACGAGTTCCCCAGTTCAAATCGGTGATTGAAGAAATTCAGGTAACAGGACGGTTTTGTTCAAAGTTACGAATTAATTTTTCTATCAAGGTTATATGGTCTTCTAGATCGAAAATTGCTGATCTAAATTTGTCTGAGATACCCATTCTACTGAATTATGCAAAGATATCTCTAAGAAGTTAAAATACCTGTTGGGCACAGGCCACATACTAAGTGCTAAATTCTCCATTTGTTTATGAGACCAGAGACTGACTGCATTAGGGTTCACATAAATTTGCAGAGCAAATTTCCCCTTTGCGAGTTTCAGAGCTTCACATGTTGGATGGAATATAAACAATGATTGCTATGAACCTTGAGTTTTTGGAATAACAATAATATTTTTAGGTCACTTTATACTGATTTTCTTCTATTCTACCAAATCTGGATAATACATTTTAATAATTCCATAGTAATTTTCTTTTGATATTCTAGTCAAAATTGTTAATAACTTACTCTTTGAAAGAGTTGTTAAGTTGAAAAGGCATTTTCTCCATCACATAACGATCTTGGGATTGGGATTTTATGGCTCTTTGCCTTCTGTTGTATTATATAAATAATGGCACCATCTTAATAATCCTTCCTTTTAAACTACTCTTAGTTACTTTCCAGAAACTGCTCTTGGGATTATAATATGTATGCATTTATCACAGCCTACTTCATATTATATTCTCTGACACTTTGCTCTAATACAGCTCTTTCTCCATGCTGTGCTATTAGTGTTATATATATTACATTTTTTGTGTGTTTTAAATCTGACAATATAGTGATGTTTTATAATTTATAATTGTTTTACAAAATTTTATGTATATTAAAAAGTTAAGAGAGGGGGCTGGGGATGTGGCTCAAGCGGTAGCGCGCTCGCCTGGCATGCGTGCGGCCCGGGTTCGATCCTCAGCACCACATACCAACAAAGATGTTGTGTCCGCCGAGAACTAAAAAATAAATATTAAAAAAAATTCTCTCTCTCCTGTCTCTCACTCTCTCTTTAAAAAAAAAAAAAGTTAAGAGAGGATATAAAAATATATTTATAAAAAATTTATATTCAACCATGTATTTGCCATTTCTAGAATAATTTTCTTTCAGTATAAAAATGACTGTTGTTTCCTTTAAGGTAGATCAGCTAACAATGAAATCTGTCAGTCATTATTTTTATCCAGGCATATTCTCCACCCCCCCTCACTTTTGAATGATACTTTTACTAGATACCAAATTCTTTTTGTTTGTTTTTGTAAAATCGAATTTTTAAAAAAATTTTAATTTGTTCTTGTTAGTTATACATGACAGTAGAATATATTGACATTATTTGTGGAGTATAGCTTCCCATTTTTGTAGTTGTACATGATGTGGAGTTTCACTGGTCATATTTTCAGATAGGAACACAGGAAAGTTATGTCTGATTCATTCTATTATCTTTCCTATTCACATCCCTTCTCCCTTCCCTTCATTCTCCTTTGTCTAATCCAGTGAACTTCTATCCTTCACCCTTATTGTGAATTAGCATCTGCATTCAGAGCAGCCTCTGATCTTTTGGGATTGGCTTATTTCATTTAGCATGATAGTCTCTAGTTCCATCCATTAATCAGCAAATGCCATAATTTTATTTTTCTTTACGGCTAAGTAATATTTCCATTGTGTATACATACCACATTTTCTTTATCCATTCATCTGTTGAAGGTCATTAGGTTGTTTCCATAGCTTAGCTATTGTGAATTGAACTGCTTAAACATTGATGTGGCCACATCACTGTGGTATGCTGATTTTAAGTCCTTTGGGTATTCCAAGGAGTGAATAACTTAACTGATGGGTCCCCCCTGCACTTTGAACATGGTCACTCTCACTGCTTTCTTTCCTCCACCAGTCATTAATTTTATCAGTACTTTCCTGTGTATGATTAATCATTTTTCTCTTCCTGCTTTCAAGATTTGTTATTTGTTGCTGGCTTTCAGTAGTTGGAATAGGATGTGCCTGTGTGGGGATCTTTTTGTATTTGTATTGAGCTGGTTGATCTTCTTGCATTTCTAGATTAATATTTTAAAAATCATTTTTAGGAGTTTTTGGCCATTATTTCTTTAAGTTTTTTTTTGTTGTTGTTGTTTTGTTTTAATCCCGTTACATAAATGCTGCTATTCTTGATGTTATCCCACAAGTTTATGAAAGTGTTTACTTATCTTTAATCTTTTCTTCTCTGTTCTTCAAACTGTATGATTTTTATTAGTTTTTCTTCAAGTTCCCTAATTGTTTTGTCATCTCAGATTCTGCTGTATGAAAGGGTAAAGTTTCTAAGCTGTAAAGCCTGAGTTAAAAAGTAAAGGACTAGGTATTGTAAAGTTTCTGAACTGCACACAGAACCTGAAATTCCTGAGGCAGTTAAGACAATGCCCGGTGCTGACCACTTAGTTGTTTAATAACCTAGGACCCTGTGCAGTTTGGCGCGTAGGCATTCAGGGCCCAAACCAATCAGTTTGAATGTATCCCCTCCTTAGGAATGACCAATCACCCGCGCCTGACCTATTCCTGCCAATGAATGTGCTAATCATGTATGAGAGGAGTTGTTCAATTTTCCCACGCCTCATGATGATTTGTTCTGATGTATGCAAAGCCCCCACCCTCCCCAAAAAGTGTACTTAAGCACTGCTTAACCTCTGCTCTGGGCTCTGGGCTGCTCTCCCTTCTTGAGTGAGCACGGAGCCCCAGCATGCTGGATTCTCAATAAATCCCCTTTTGCTGATTGCATGAGTCAGTCTCTTGGTGGTCTCTTCCTCCGACATTCGCTGGACCCTTACACTGTCCAACACTTATAGTGAATTTCTCTTTTAGTTATTGTACTTTTCAACTCCAGAATTTCCATTTGGTTCTTCTCTCTTTTTAATTATGTCTGACTCCTCCTTGAAAATTGTCATTTGTACATTTATTTTTTTTCATACTTTCCTTGAATTCTTCAAACATCATTTCATTTCCTTGAACATACATTGAAGACTCTGTCTGCCACATTAACTTCTAAAGGTACTCACACCATTTTTGTTGGTTTCCATTTTGTCTCTTTTATAGGTCCCACTTTACTTTTTCTTTGTCTATATTTTTTCTGGATATTGGATATTTCAGATAATCCAAAATCATGTCAACTCTGGTTTTTATTTCTCCACTGAAAGTGGTTGTCATTATTTTTTGTTTGTTTGCTTCTTTGTTTAGTAACTAACTTACACAAAATGGATGAGACCTGTTACTCCTCTGCTATGCAGTCCCTGATGTCTGCCTTCAAGCTGTTTGTTGGCATGTCTATGTTTGTGAGCCTGGTTTTCTAGGGATTACCCATATGTCTGTGTTGGTTAGGGTACAAACAGCTCTTAGACAGAGGTGTTTGGTTACCTGGAGCCAGAAAGGTCGTGTTCAGTTTATGGGCCTGGCTGTGAATAAGGGGACCCATTTAAAGATTGGGTAGTTGTCAAGTCTACTGGGCTCTTTAAAACTTTGTATCCATGTGTACAAAGCCTCAGGGTGGTCAGGTGAGTATCCTGACTTGGGCTCTCTCCAGTCTCAGCCATGAATGTGATTAGTCCATCCACAGCTATTACTTTTGGCTAGTAGAGCCACTGGACCCTCCACTCCTCCACCCCAGAGATCCTCACTTCTACTGTACTGAGCATGCTGCTGGGCGTGTGCATTGTGCACCACTCCATATTGAACCTTCCAAGCATCAGGAGGGAAGCTGCTGGTCCTCACAGCCTTACTGCCCAGGCAACACAGGATGGAGTTGAAAGGACAGGAGCAGCCCCGGGCTCAAATGCCATAGATTCTCACTATTCTTTCTCAAAGTTCAACAGTTGTTAAGGCATAAATGCTTTCCAGATTGTTATATGCCTTAGAGCAACTTCTAAAAATGCTGAAATGGTTGTTTGTCAATTTTCTTGCAGCTTGGTAATTGCTTTTTTTTTTTCTTTCAATTTTTTTTTCCTTTTAGTTGTAGATAGGCATAATACCTTTGTTTTATTTATTTATTTTTAGGCAGTGCTGAGGATCAAACCCAGTGCCTTACATGTGCTAGGCAAGCGCTCTACCACTGAGCCACAGCCCCCAACCCCAGCAGTTGATTTTTATAGGGAGGTTTTACCAGTCTCCTTACTCAGTCTGAAGTCCTGCCACTTCCCCTCTGCTCTTTTTATCAGCATCTCTTTTCTCAAGATTAAATACTCATGTACCTCTCTGAACACTAGCTTCTTTGAATCGTTTACCAGCCCTTCTTGCAGTACTAAAAAGTGAGCAGAGCCTAAGGTTTGTCTTCTGCAGTCTGTCGTCACACTCTCAGTGACATCCTACTTCCACATGCCTTAGTCTAGTCCTCTGTCCCCAATCTCTAGTACAATTCCACATGAAGGTCCTGTCAAAAACTTTAAATAGGGCAAAGAGGAGAGGTGAGGAGGGGGCAAAGAGGTAGGAAAGATAGTGGAATGAGACAGACATCATTACCCTAGATACATGTATGATTGCACGAATGGTGTGACTGCTTCACAAACAACCAGAGGAGTGAAAAATTCTGCCCCATTTGTGTACAATGAGTTGAAGAGCTTTCTACTGTCATGTATAACTGATTATAACTAATAAGTAAATAAATAAAGTCAACATGTTCTATAGTTAGCTCCCAAGCATTTCTTTTCATCTGACTTTTTAATGCCTTGCACAAAGTAGATAGTAATTCTGACAGGTGATTAGACTTGACAACACAACTGTTCTCTCATTCACCAGAGCTTGACAGTTTGGCCTCAGCTGTGACCTGTCATTTTTCCTCCTCCTATGTGTATTCATTTGCCTCTGAGATAGCGCGTTCAAGGTGCTTAGCATAGTGCTTGTTGCATAGTAATTACTCAGTTAAGGATGGTAGTTACTTTAAATTCTACCTTTGCAGTGTCTGTCTTCACCAAATATGAAGAAATGGCATGACAATGGAAAGAGTAGTAGACTGACAGTAAGCCTCGTTTATAGTTTAGTCTGCTACTTTTAACCATTTGACCTTAGAACACTCTCCTAATTTCTCTGAGCTACAGTTTCTTCATGTAAAAATTTTGACACCATTCATCATATTTTCCTAGAGATAAAGGTATGGATATATAGATCTGTTAGGGGAAATCAAATGAGATCATTAAACTTGTAAAATTAATATCTTACAAGGAAGCTATTACTCCCCCAGGTTTCATGCCAATTTCGGTCCCTGATTAACTTTCTTCCTTGTCTACAACATCAACTTCCAAGCTGGTTTCCCCACATCCCCGTAAAGCCATCCTGAAGAAGGGTAATCAGATCTAACGATATCCCTCCCATGTGCAAAAATCTGTATTAGATAAAGCACATCTAAACTCTGGAAGTTCTGATAGTATTAGCTCATATTGCCTTTTCTTCTTCATACCCTATTTTCTCATACTTATTTTCCACAAAATCCCAACTGCTCTCCTTTACTGAAGGAAGATGTTTCATGTACCGCTGCCTTGCACAGGTTTTCTCCCTAGACTAGTCTTCCTCACTTGCCTCCCCACCAAAGCCTGCACTCAGAGTTGGTGCTAAATGCTCCATTCCCTGTGAGGCTTTGAGTTACTTGTTTGCTTTGAATGAAAACACCAGGGCCTAATACAGCTTTCTTATCCTGCAGTGCCTTGACCATGTAGAAGTTCAGTATTTTAATGGGGGTTTCTTCTTTGTGGAATGTTTTCCTTCTCTTGTTAACAACCTATTGCAAGCAAGTGAAATAGACTTAATTTTGCCCTAAGAAATGGAGTTTAGTTTCTAATGATGAAGAATGCCTTGACCTAATGAAAAATTAAAATGTTCCAACAGATAGTAAGATGCCAGATCTTGTCATTCTCCTAGAGGTTTTTTTTTTTTTTCCTTCAAAGGAAATGCCATTTATGACAGCCTCATTATGAAATTTATGAAATAGTTTCGACTAAGTCCAAAGACATTTAATGCACTTGTGGTTAGTGAATCTCATTATACAGGTGCATCTTTTGAAAAATCTCTGTAGAATGACTTAATAATGTGACTTCACAAACCCTAGTAGTAACTAATTGAAGTGGTTGCCAGCTATCTGGAATTTTCTGGCTTAAAATTCTGCTTGACTGGGTGCTGGGGATATAGCTCAGTCAATTGAGTGCTTGCCTCACGCACAAGGCCTCAGGTTCAATCCCCAGCACCACAAAAAAATTCTGCATGATTTTTTTTTTGTCCCTTTCTGATGTTATACTAGATTAGTGGGCCTTAGATTTGTATATGCAGTGTTTTAAAATGCATAGTCTATAGCTTCTTCCCTCTAAAATTATGATTTCATAGATGGGAGTTTGTGTGTCTGCATTTTTAAAAGCCACCCAGGGGACTATGGATGTGGTTCATTGCCCAGCAAGTATAAGGCCCTGGATTTGATTCTCAGCACCATACACACAAAAATAAAATAAAATAAAACCTAAATATATTTAATATAGTTGATGGAAGTTATTATAGTGAGTTTTTAGATTGCCTAACCTAATTTTTAAATGTTTCTTTAAAAACAGAAACAGAAGATCTGTGGGAGCTTAACTTTGCAGCATCACATGCTGGAACCTGTTCAGCGGATTCCTCGGTATGAGATGCTCCTTAAGGACTACCTAAGGAAATTGCCCCCCGATTCCCCGGACTGGAATGATGCAAAAAGTAAATGGTTTTTTAAATTTTTTTTTTCTTCTCCATTATCAGATAATCAAGTGACCGTGCAGCCTGTTTCAAAGTGAGATGCATCTCACAGCTAGCTACTGTAGCCAAATATTGCTGTCAGAAAACAGTCTCACTGGAAATTATCAATGCCTCCATTAGGCAAGGCAGTTTTGAGCCCAAATCACAAGTTTAAAGCAATGCAAATCACATTTACCACTCTGGATTCACTTTAATCACCAACTGTGAAATATAAAACTATAGTCTTAGAGACATCCGGAATAGCAATACACAATTACCATCTCACAGGAAGAACACAGCCATTTGAAATTACAAGTGCTGCTGTTTAATTAGATAGGTCAATGCATACCAAGAATACCAAGATGGCATTTAATATGTAAAAATAACCTAAGTACTGTTGGCCTCACCTACCCAAGATACAATGGGAAATGGTGTTTTTATTGTCTATTAACTTTTTCCTCAAGAAAACTTTATTCCAGTTCTTTTAGTTGTTTTTGATTCTTTCATTAGATTAAAATGAAAGGTTTTGTTTTGTTTTGTTTTGTTTTAAGATTCATAAATTCTGCTAATACTTCAGGTTTCTTGTACAGTTTCTGTGTATGTGGTTTTGTACCTCCGTGCAGGGGATTGACCTTGGGTCCTTTCGAATCACATGCTGAGCACATGCTGTATCACTGAGGCACATCTCTAGCCCTCTGGCACAGTTTGAAAAATCATTCAACTGTTAAGAGATGAAAATTTAAGGAATCAAAATGGCTTGATATTTAGTAAGCACTGACGATACTCATGTACAGTCTTAATGCCACAATTTCCTTTTCTAATTTCTTGCCCTCTATTATAAGGGGACCATGGTATGAAAAAAGAGGAACATAAAACATCTTTGACCCTGGATCCTGAGTCTTTTCCTGAACATAAACTGCCTCTTATATGTTCCTCATACCATCCAAGTGACCTGTGAAACTTCTCTTTCCATTTACCCTTTTTGTAGTTTAGCTTGATTTTGGCTCACCATCTTCTCCCAGCCCAGTGCTCCCCAGGAACTGTGCCTCACCCCCATTTTTTGTCCATCTGGCTCAAGTGCTGGGTTCCAGTGGCAGAGCCAGTGGTGGATTGGAGGTGGAATCACTTGCTCTTCCTGGAACTCATCTCTTGAGCAGTGGCCCCACTCCATCTTACTTTGGCTCCCTCTAACCTGGTTCCTATCTCAGGTGCACAGAATTGCCCAAATCTGTAAAGAACTCTCAAACATGTAAATAAAATGCAGTGTCTTCTATATTCAAAGACGGTCTTTGCCTAAGATACTCATGTCAAAAGCAAGAAAGTTGTGGGACATAGTAGGGCATTTCATTACTTGTTTTGGCTTTGCATTAATAGTTACAATTAAATTCTAAGGAAATCACAGAAGAAGGACTTTTAGACCTAAAAGTGGAAAGGGAAGTAACAAAAGTGCATTCTGTTCAGCAGGGCAAAGAAGACGGAAAATGTAGTCCAGAAGGGAGGGGGTTGCTGCGGTAACAGAATTGAGCAGGCCAGCATTCACAAGACAGAAAAGAAGGGAAGAGAACAGAACATGACTTAGGATTGAAAAGTATTCCCTGGGGTTGATCCAGCAGGCCCTCAGCATTCACAGGTCTTCATTCTCAGCCCCAGAGCTCCTACAATGTCCATATCAGAGAGTTCTCACTAACACCCACCCCAGAAACAATACTGACTCTAGAAGACTCCCTTTCATCAGACCTAGGCTAGAATTCTGAGTGCATTTTCACAGAGAAAGTTTTATCGTGCTTAGTGGTTCATTTGCTTACGAAACTAGTAAAATACTTTCTGTCGAAATGTTGTAGAACTTTGAGTCAGAAAACCCAGTTTCAGATCTGGCCTTCAACCTCAGAGTTGTGTGACCTTGGCCAAGTCACATCTCTTCCTCATTTCTTTTATATGGAGCAAATATATTTACTGTTCAAGGCTGTTTTAATAACATAAGAATTGATTATAGTAGTCCTCTCTTACCTGCAGGGGATACCTTCCAAGATGTTCCACAGAAGCCTAAAACCACAGTCTTAAACATAGGGTTCAGTACTGGGTTTTCCCCCCTTATACCTACATACCTATGTTTAAATTTAGCTTATAAATTAGGTACAGTAAAGAGATTAACAAATAATAATATATAGCAATTATAATAGTACACTGTAACAAAACTTATTTAAAACTTATTGTTTGATTTCTGGAATTTTCCATGTAATATTTTCAGACTGTAGTAAAAAATAGAAGGACTACCTGTGTATGAAAGCACCTGACAAAGTTCCTTGAATCTAATTAATGTACGCTGTAAATGCTTATTGACTTTTCATGGTCTATATGAACTCAATATACCTGTGAGCCTCATCATCGTACATGACTTTATACAAGGAAGTACCCTTTGAGTTCAGTTAGTCTGCTTACAAATTAAGTTTTGAAGGTATACAGTTTGTAAGTGGAAATTGCTGCTACTTTCATTGTGTTTTTTGGTCTCAGATTTCTTATTTAAGTATGTAAATTATTCAATTATATAGTAGCCCAGGAAGGACAAAACATATTTATTTACTTTTCTTTTTTTCCCATTTAGAATCACTTGAAATTATATCTACAGCAGCAAGCCATTCTAATAGTGCAATAAGAAAAATGGTAAGTGGTTTTTAGAGGAGACAGGAACTTTATGGTTAGATAATTATCATAACATAGTCTAATACTATCTGTAGGTTTGGACCAAAGTGAACAGATAGAAGTAAACAAGAAAAAACATTTGCAAAATGTCTCATTTTTCCTGGAGTAACCCTCTCCCCTTATTCTCTCAGGTTTCAATTTACGGATACATTTTTATGCCAAAAAAAAATACATTCACTCCCAATCCCTTCTAAATGATGCAGATTTTAGTTAAGGTCATGGTATTATTATTCATGTCACTTAATTGACACCTCCTGTATTTGATCTTGCTGTATTTTGTTTTAATTTCCCAGGAGAACCTAAAGAAACTCTTGGAGATTTATGAAATGTTGGGAGAAGAAGAAGACATTGTAAACCCTTCCAATGAACTCATAAAAGAAGGACAGATCCTCAAGCTAGCTGCGCGGAACACGTCAGCACAAGAACGCTATCTTTTCTTAGTGAGTATTCTAGTGTTGGCAAGATACATAAGAAAAATTTACCAAAAAGGAATAATTTACAAAAAGAAAAATTGTTGTTTACATCTTGGAAAAGTACAATGCTTATTTGCTTGCTCCCCAAAATAATTACATCTGAGGCTGGGGATATAGCTCAGTTGGTGGAGTGCTTGCCTTGCATGTACAAGGCCCTGGGTTCAATCCCCAGCACCACAAAGAAATAAAATGAAAAATATTTTTAGGGCTGGGGTTGTGGCTCAGTGGTAGAGTGCTCACCTAGCACGTGCAGGGCCCTGGGTTTGATCCTCAGCACCACATAAAAATAAAATGTTTTTAAACTATATATATATATATTTTTTTTTAAATATATATATATATTTTAAATATATATATATATTTAAAATATATATATATATTTAATTACATTTGCTTTGATTTAGTAAACACTGTTAGGAGTTTGACGGAATAGTCTAAGTAACTAAAATTTAACTATTTTTGGTTTACTTTATGGGTATAATTTACTTTAGTAGAGCATATTGAAGACAATTTAGCCTTGAATTCCATGATAATGCTAATAGTGCATATGCAGGGTCTGGTATACTTTCTGAAATCCTCCTTGTCTACTTGTTTCCTTTCATTTTCAACATAATGGGCACCATTTCCTGAGTATTTTGTTGCCATACTATTTCCTGACAGCAGTTCTCCTAATCATCTGTAATCACTTTTTTAATCATTCTAGAGTGAAAAAAAAAAACTGAATGGGCAAGATTGTAAGGCTATGTCTAAAGTATTTATAGGGAAAGTGTGATTGCTACACAGTTCCTTTTCACCATTACCAGTCCTTGTCCCTTCCTTCACTTCCTGGAAATGACAGTCTGGGGCTTATCTCAAATGTAGTATTCTTTCTGGGGCATCCAGGCCATTATTATTATTATTTTAAGTTTCTGTCCACGTGACCTGTATTTCTTTGTTACCTTAGTGAATTCTGATTATTTTCTGTATCTAATAAAATAAGGATCATAATGGCTAGCATTGACAAAGAGCAAGCACACATTGAATAGTGGTTCAGTCAACCAGCTTTATTATGATGGTCATTAAAGGCAAAGAACAAAGACTCATTGGTGAAGAGGCTGCCTAGGCAGACTTTTCTGCTTCCAGGCATTCATTTCACAGAGTTGTTCTTAAGGCCTGAGAAGTTTCTATCTACTGCGTCCAGCCTTCTTTGAAAAGAAACCTTATACAAGCTGTCATGAAGAGGAATGTTCAGTATCTGTCAGTCATTTTTTTAAAAAAGAACATTTGCCTACCATGTGACCCAGTTGTTCCACTCCAAGTCTGTTCAACTCAAGGAAATTGAAAACACATGTCCACCCAAAAACTTGTGTATCAACATCCATAATGGCATTATTCATCTTAGCCCCAAACCATGAGCAACCCAAATGTTTATCAGTGATGGATGGTTAAAGTGTGGTACATCTATGCAATGGGCTATCCTATGATGTCAATAAAAAGAATTTATGTCAATAAAAAGGAATGTAGTACTGATAATATATGACATGGATGAAATCTTGAAAACTGTCAAATGAAAGAAGTCAGTCACAAAAGGCCACATACTCTGATTCCATTGATATGGAATTCCATTGTCTAGAATAGGCAAATGCACCAATTACATACTTGGTGGTTGCCTAAGCCTGGTGGGAAGAAGAAATGGGCACAAGGTTTCATTTTAGAGTTCCAGAACTAGTAGTGTTGGTTTACTACTATATTAAAAACAATTTTAAAAAAAAAAGATAAATTTGTGTAATATATTAATTTTCTTTGTTTTTAAAATGTATGAATATTATCTAACTATAAAGTCCTTATTTGAGCTAAAGAGAAGTACACCACCTTTCCCAGGTGATACAGAGAACTAAATAGACCTAAATATTATTATTCAAGAATGGTAAGGAGGTTAAAAGACAGATCCCAACAGGAGTGCTCTTCCTACCATGGGGAGGGGACAGCAGTGAAGAGGCAGAGGGCACAAGCACAAGGTGGGCAGGAGCCTTTGTGGCTTCCACAGGAGATAATGGGCAAGGCCGTAAAAGGCTTGGGATGGGCAAGTTTGAACTGCAGTGAGCTCCTGGGCATAGGGGCTGCTGTCTGCCTGACTTTGGGGGTAATTCTGGCAGGGGAATCAGCAGCCCAGCTTGATGAGGAAGGAGTGTTTGAGGGTGTTTGCTCCCGTACAGAAAGTGTGCTCACAGGTGACTCCTAGACTGTCTCTAGGAACTGGGTCACCTGGGAGGATCAGTCCCTTCAGTATGAGCAAGGAATGAAGATGTCCAGGCATCAACAACATAGAATTAAAAAGTCAGCTTAATATAATTTTCTGGGTAAAATCCTGCAGGAATCAATGTCTGCTCTGTCTTTACATTATAGGTCCTTTTCCTTCTTCCTCATTAGGGTTGCAGTCTCTATAGTTAAACTTTTTAGTTCTGTGTCTAACCAATTGTCTTGGTTTAATTTTCACATTTCAAAATTATTCTGGAAATAGTTTGAGGTCAAGGATCTTGATGCTAAGCCAAATGAAGCTGCTGTTTGGAAGAGAGGTGGCAGGAGCCTTGGGCGTGGGGGATGGGGGGAATATGGCAGTTAGCAACTGAGGAAAAGACCCATCTTGATCCAGTTCCCATTGGCTGTCAAACATACCACACCATTACCTCCCAGGAGAGTGGAGTGATGCTGTAGGAATTTTAGGAAACCATGTGTTTTGAAGGCCATTCTAGAATCACATATTGTGTAGGTTCCATTCATTGAATCCACTCTCTGAGACTCTGCTTGTCGTGTTTATTCCTAGGGAACATCTTGTTCTTCTATAAGTGGAAACTTCAAAAGTAGCATTTTCCTTTTCTTTTCTCTCTAGTGAGAAAATGAAGGCAAGCTTTTGATTCCCTACTACAGGATATTAAATTTGGCTTAAAAGTCAAACTATGTTTAGAATCTGATTCCATATCCAAATGCTCCTTACTCATTTCTATTTGCTTGCTTCCACACTACATTTTCACTTCTTTATGTTGATGTAGGTTACTCTGTTAACTAGATCACTACTGATATGTGGAAGCTAATCCACAACAAGGGAACTAGGGAAGAATAGATACTCAGTAGATTAGACAAAAATGAATGAAGGGAAGGGAGGGGGGATAAGAAAAGGAAAGACAGTGGAAGGAATCAGAAATAATTTTTCTGTGTTCTTACATGATACACCATAGTGAATTTTGAACCATCATGTACACCCACAAAAATGGGGTCCTAAGTAGAATAAGATATATTCCATACTTGTACAATTATATCAAAATGAATTCTTCTATTGCGTAACTAAAAAGAACCAATTAAAAAAAAAGAAGTTAAGCACATACACAATAAAATCACCTTATCTGGGATCTGAAGGTTTTAAAATAAGAATCCCTAAATTATTCCACAAAATGACCCAAGAGTTTTTATTCTTGGCCTTTTGTAGTTGTTCTATTCCTTGTTAGAGCTTGCTAGGTAATTTTTTTTCCTTATTTAAACTTTAAATATACAGATCAGTCACTGTAAATTTCCTCCAACACTCTTCTTTTACCTTCTAAAACAAACTTCAATGAAATTATAACTGGTGAGACAATGAAATTGTATTATTTCAGTGAACATATTGTAAGAGGTTAGAAATACTTGCACACTAGAGATCAAGCGAGGAGATCACCCCGCCCTTTTGTGGTACTGGGGATTAAACTCGGGGCCAGTCAACTACTGAGCCACATCCCCAGCACTATTTTTTATTTTATTTAGAGACAGAGTCTCACTGAGTTGCTTAGTGCCTTGATTTTGCTGAGGCTGGCTTTGAACTCACCATCCTCCTGCCTCAGCCATCTGAGCCACTGGGATTACAGGCGTAAGCCACCACGCCCACTCCTCCCCCCAACCCCGCGCCCCTTTTTTTAAAAAGATTAGATTGAGAACTTGCTTCTAGGTCTTGTCACAACCTAGGACTTCTACAGATGACCTCATCACTCAGTGCTTTGCTGATTACCACTTCTGAAGTATGGATAGGAAGAAAGTGAATCTCCTATAGTGAAAAAAAAAAGTCATTGTTGGTGCTACGGCTGCTGCAACTTCTTCTTTCAGTATGAGGGGAAACCCAGAGACAAGAGATTCTCTTAGTAGTGGTAACAGGACTTTTGCCACAGGAACAAGATTCAGAAAGGGAGTAGGACCAGCTACCTTCTTTTTCACAGATATGGCACCTAATCTTTGTGAAGCAATATTTTATATCCTGTAAAAGCTCCTACTTTCATCTCTGTGAATACAGAAGGTATTTATTAACCCCAGCATTAGACTGTGATCAGAGTTCTTTAAGGATAATATGTAGTTATTTACAATTTATTCTGTGAAGTCCTACCAAGGAAGAGTTTCAGGGAGGTAGTCCTGAAAGCATGAAAAGGAAAGAGAAACATATTTATATCTGTCTGTCATCTTATGAGAATAACTACCAAAGGCAAATGCTAAGATCCTCCATATTCATGTATTTATACGTCTATAAACTAACAAGACTATAAAGCGAACCTGAACACAAGTATCAGGTAACTTGACTCTTTTATGCTATAATACTACATTTGTCACTCCATTTTCAGAAACAATTTGGTTAAGTGTGAGCTGTCCTTGTGGTGGTGGCTCTGCAGCCCCTCCAACATACAGTCTTAACTAAATCTCCTCCTGAGGGAATTGGAAGGGAGAGGGAAAGAAATGTTAACTCAAAAAGTTAGCAAACAGGCCAGATGTGGTTGTGCATGCCTGCAGTCCCATCAATTTGGGAGGTTGAGGCAGGAGGACTGCAAATTCCAGGCCAGCCTCAGCAATTTAGAGAGGCCCCGTCTCAAAAAGGGCTGGGATGTAGCTCAGTGGTAGAGCACCCTGGGTTCAATCCTCAATGCCACCCCTTCCCCAGAAAATTAGTAAGGTATGGGCTTAGTCAAGCTACAATATGGAATTGGCAATGAGAACATTGGGAGATTTTTCAAATCTCCAAATTCTGTCTTACTACAATGAGGCTGTCGTGGCCATACACAGCACTTAGTGAGCTGTTAATGATAAAGGCTTATGTCCTCTACTAGAAATATAGATGATACTAGAATATATGTCAAATGCATTTAGTGCTCTTTTAATACTATGTTCCCCTGTGTGGAACTGAAATTTATGATGACAGTGGTTATAGGAAGTTACAAAATGATGAACGAGAAACAACTGGTGAGAAATATACTTTCAGAATGAGCACAATGGACTGTGTCACATAAACATGTTGATGCTTTAAATATCCATTGATGTGTCTCCTCTTAGAACATAGTATGGAGCCAAGCAGAGGGCTTGGGAGGAAAGCTCGAGAATCAAATCCTAGAAGAGCATAAAATAAGACAACTTGTTTAATTTAAGTAACTTGTATGTGCAAAGTACCGTGCTAAATACTTACCATTCGGTTTCCTCATTTAATCTTTTTAGCAACCAGTGACTTGCAGATAATGACCCCGAAGCATGAGGGTTCACACACCTCCTAAGCAGTAAAGTCAGGGCTTATAGTAAAATTTTAGAGAAAATTTGAAAAAGAACAAATTGAGAAACCTTGATGAAGCATGTAAAAAAAAAAAATCTGTTATAATTTAGGGCAAATGCTGTTGGAAAAGCAAAAGATAATTTTTAGTTCCTAGTAACTCTTGCTTAAGAAAAATATATGTAACCCTTGAAACAATTTAAATAACAAATATGAAGTAAGAAGTATGGACCTGTTCTTAGAAATCTGCCCACAAATTAAACCAAATATTTATAGAGTTTTATTTCTCTGTATGCTTTAACATATTCAAAAGTGAAATAGCTGGGCGTGATGGCACATGCCCAGCAGCTGAGGAGGCTGAGGCAGGAGAATCACAAATTCAAGGCCAGCCTGAACAACTTAGCGAGAACCTGTCTCAAAATTAAAAAAAAGGCTTGAAATTTAGCTCAGTGGTAAAGCACCCCTGGGTTCAATCCTCTGTACCCCTCTCACCAAAAAAGTGAAATAAATGCTTTCACAAAGTCATTAAAAAATCAGTTTCTGTTATGTCAGTCTTATATTGTTCATGATCCTAGCAAGGACTGTTCATTGTTGACCAGAAATGAGGCACAATGTACATAATAATTTTGATTCAGTTTCAAAATAAAAACCTTTCTTTTCTTTTTTTCTTTTAAGTACACCTTATCAAGACAAGAATAAGGTCATTCCTTTAAAAACCTCTTGATACTAACTGATGGTTTTTCTGTAAATTTACTTGATAAATTTTGAAGATTCAAGGATTCATAGGTCTGTGCTGACGTATCAGGATATTTTTTTTCTCTCTCTCTTTTTTTTTTCTTTTTTCTGATACTGGGGATTGAACCCAGGGGCATTTTGCCACTAAGCTATATTCCCCCAGTCCCTTTTAGTTTTTATTTTGAGATAGGGTCTTGCTAAGTTGCGAGGTTGGTCTCAAACTTGCAATTCTCCTGCCTCAGCCTCCTAAGTAGCAGGGGTTACAGGTGTGTACCTCTTCTCCCAGCTCTTTTCTTTCTTTTCTTTTCTTTTCTTTTTTTTTTTTTTTTTTTGTAGTACCAGGGACTGAACCAAGGGGTACTCAACCACTGATCCTCCTGCCTCAGCCTCCTGAGTAACTGGGGTTACAGTGTGTACTATTGCACCTGACCAGGAATTTAACTTCCAAAGTTAAGAACTTCAAAAAATAAAATAAATTTTAAAAAAAGAATTTCAGTTAAGGATTGGGGATATAACTCAGTGATAGAGAACTTGTCTGGCATGAGACCCTGGAGATCCTCAATACCATTTACAAAAAAAAAAAAAAAAGCCAGGCACAGTGGCGCACATTTATAATCTCTGCAATTTGGGAGGCTGAGGCAGGAGGATTGCAGTTTCAAAGCCAGCCTCAGCAACTTAGTGAGGCCTGTCTCAAAATAAATAAATAAAGGATTGGGGACATGTCCCAGTGGTTAAGCATCCATTGCTTCAATCCCTGGTACTATAAATAAATAAACAGGAACAAAAGAAAAAAACATAACAACTTCAATTCCTACTATATCAAAGGTCCTCAATAAATTTTTATCAGACTTATTGAACTAATTTTCTTAAAGCAGTGGTATAAAAAGGTGATTGATTTACTTACATATTAGTAAAATATTTGAATCATGAAAGGAAACTATTTCAAAAATTGTATGATTTTCTTTTTTAAAAAATGTAAGCATAAAAATCTTAATGTAGGGGTAAATTTTCCTCAAGTAGGAAGTACCATATTCCCTGGAATTCCAAGGAATTTCTGTCCAGGTCTACTTTTAGTATTGGTCAGTTTTGGGCTGGGGATGTGGCTCATGCGGTAGCGCACTCACCTGGCATGCGTGCAGCCCGGGTTCAGTCCGCAGCACCACATACAAACAAAGATGTTGTGTTTGCCAAAAACTAAAAAATAAATATTAAAAAAAAATACTCTCTCTCCCTTCCTCCCTCCCTCTCTCTTCTCTCTCTCTCTCTCTCTCTCTCTCAAAAAAAAAAAATTGGTCAGTTTTCCTTATTTTCTCTATTTCTTGTGTATTGATATACATTCTGTTTCTTGCAGTTCAACAACATGTTACTGTACTGCGTGCCCAGATTCAGCTTGGTAGGCTCAAAATTCACAGTTCGGACCAGGGTTGGCATCGATGGAATGAAAATTGTAGAGACTCATAATGAAGAATATCCATACACATTCCAGGTGTCTGGAAAAGAGAGAACACTGGAACTACAGGCCAGGTAAGAGAATCATTGCTGTCCCAATGCTTATCCCAAACATCAGAGTAAATTATAGCTCAAGAGTAGTGCTGAGGGCTTTTTCCCAAGTGAGTGCTACAGACCCCTGGGAATCTGACTGGATATAAATAGAGAGCTGGGAGCTCTTGAAGAACAGACATCATGACTTCCTCTCCCCACGGTGCTTGGGTCAGTAAGCATTCACTCAGTTATTATCTCTTCAGAATAACAAGGTACTAGAAAGATGAGTTTGCTGCATGTTGTCAGAGTCTTGACACTTGGAAGAAATTGCTCTCCCCTAATCAGCCTTCTATTCCTCCTCTTGCTTCTCAAATATTTGTTTGATGACTATTCCATACTAAACTGCCGAGTCCTTTAGGGGCTCTGTATTCTTGGAGCCTAGGAGCACTTTGATGGAAAGAAATGTTTGACAGGGTAATCAAAGTAATGATCCCCTGCCACAGCCAGTTGTAAGATACATGAAGGAGTCCTTTGGCAATCAGAACTTCGAGAATATGGCTCCAATTATGCACCTTATTGAGTAGGAGAGAAAGGGTTGGAGTTCTGAACTAACTTTTCCTAGGAAGAACTAGGAAAACCACAGCAATCATAGCTGACTACCTTATGCATGAACCTCTGAAAGACAAGGTGCTGTCAGGATGTGAAATAAATCTGCTTTAAAAGACAGTTTTCCATTTAGCCTACAAAGGCCTAGCAAGGCGAAAATGTGGACACTCCATAAGATCACAGATCTGAGGGTAAAGTACCAATCCCAGTTCTAACTGTGTTGGTGCCGATAATCCATGTAGAGTCAGAGAGCCCTTCTGTTCCCCTGTACACAGCATGTGGTTCCGGTTGCCCAGGTGAATTCACCTTGATTTACATATAATCACCGTCTAGGAGTTTAATATTCAAGCTTTCAACAAAAAAAAATTATTTATTTATTTATTTATTTATTTATTTTGGTACTGAGGATTGAACTCAGGGGCACTCGACCACTGTGCCACAATCCCAGCCCTATTTTGTAGTTTATTTAGAGACAGGGTCTCACGGAGTTGCTTAGCGCCTCACTTTTGTTGAGGCTGGCTTTGAACTCGTGATCCTCCTGTCTCAGCCTCCTGAGTCACTGGGATTACAGGTGTGTGACACTGCATCTGGCAAGAATATATCATTTTATCTAGAATCTGTGCCCAGGAGGTCTGATCATTGGTGAGATTACCACTATGGAAGGTGTAGCAAACTGGGAAAGTTTGAAGGAACAGCCAATTCTTTGATTTCTCACAAAGAATTTGTATTGAAAACCCCATTAATAAGGGAGCAATCAGGGGATACTGTGAAGATTAGCAGGTAGCATTTCAAGTGAGTTTAAAAGGTAGAGGGCTTGGCTTTTGAGGGTCATGGTTATCCTGCCTCATGGTAGGATTTGGGCCTCAGCCACCCAAACTCATGAGAAAATGTATGATGCTGTGTTGTAGGCTTTTGATGTGAGGCCTCACTCAGTGTCTGAGTTATTGGCCCTGGCAATAGGGAGCACTCATCAATTCTATGATCATTATAGAAATCTTAATTGTAGAAGAATTAAGGTGCTGCATATTTCAAAAAATAGAAAATAAAAAAGACTGCAAAAAAAAAATCGCAGCATACTTCCAAATCTACAAACCCAAGAGGTATTACATCAGAGGAGAGAATGCAAAGATTTTCTAAGGTTTCTGGATGCCTACAAGGAAATGTTAGCCCTCCATTAGCAAGTTGGGCTATTTGCTTTTCAGGATGGGAGAAATTTTCTTAAGCACAGTCAATCATCACTTTATAACATTCCAATTAGTATCAAAAACATGGTTATTCTTCATTAAGAATTTCTTATTCCCCTAGTTATATTTGTGATAATGTGGTAATATAAAAAATCTGGATTAAATGGTTACTTTCCATTTGATCTATAATGGCTCTCAAGAATAGAGACAAACATTGAGGGTTCAAAAAGCGTATCAGAGGGATTTATGTGCAATTAAAAATTGCATGTAAATGTGTAGGGCTATGGATGTGGCTCAGTGGTAGAGGAGGCTGAGGGTTAAATTCCCAGCACCACACACACACACAAAAAAAAAAAAAAAAAAAAAAGAAAGAAAGAAAGAACGAAATAAAGAAAGAAAGAAAGAAAGAAAGAAAAAAGAAAAAGTTAAAAAATTGGGTGTGTAAGCCAGGCATGGTGGCACAAACCTGTAATACCAGCAACTCTTGGGAGGCTGAGGCAGGAAGATTGCAAATTTGAGACTAGTCTAGGCAACTTATCAAGACCCTGTCTCAAGATAAAAGTTGAAAAAGACTGAGAATATGGCTCAGTGATAGAGTGGTCCTGGATTCAATCCCCTATACTACAAAAATCAAAATCAAAAAATTAGGTACATATTTGGAAATATTTAAAGAGAATTTGCTTCTGAAGCCAGCTGGGAAAAAAAGAGTTCCCCTTTTCTTGCTAAGGTATGAGTCAACTGCAGGACTGACCCCTTGCATTTATGCTTCCTCTTCCACATTTAAGAAGATAAAAAGAATTCTGGGGTTTTGTGGTGGTGAGGGTTCTGTTTTGTTTGAGGCAGGGCCGGGGATCCAATCCAAGGTTTTACACACGTTAGGCAAGTACTCTGCCGCTTAGCTACACCCCTACCCCAAGTATTATGTTTTATCTAATTTTTGTGCAATACTTTTATATTGGAAGTGAAATTTAAAATATTGTAATAAGTAAATTAATTGAAGGAGTAGAAAAACTTGCCAAGAGTAAAAAAGTAAGAAAAAAGACATTAAATTCTTGTTAAGTGTCTTTGTCTGCATTTAGTAGACTAAAAGTAGCTAATAAATAACTATGCTTCCATGGTAGGAGAGCTGTGGTGACAGAGCAAAGCAATAGGGAGTTGCTTATATTTTTGCTTTTGAGAAACAGATTTAAGCCTCTAGGTGTGCAATAAGCAGAATCTTCCATTTTACAGATTCTACCAACATTCCTGCACATTATGATACTCGGTAATAAATATTGGAGCCATGCATGGTGGCCCACACCTGTAATCTCAGTGATTCAGGAGCCTGAGACAGGAGAATTGGCAGGTTTAAGGTCAACCTCAGCAATCTAGTGAGAATCCTCTCTCACAAAGAAATGAGAATATAGTTCAGTGGTGAAGTAATTGCCTCACATGTGCAAGGCCCTGGGCTCAATCCCCAATATCACATGTACAAAAAAAAAAAAAAAAGAGATAATAAATAATGGATAGATGGACGGTGTCACGGGAACAAACCTCCAGTTATCTCAATCATAATGGATACCTGTTGGAATGAGGTAGGTGACATTAGGTTGGAACTCACACTTGGCTCTAGCCTACCAAACATGGTAAATGAACAGGCACTCTTTGATATTCTTCAAAATTTAGAGATCATTCAGAGTTCCTGAAAGGGTTTTTTCAAATATAATGTGACAATAGTCAGCCAGCTATATAAGCTACTTATAGGGGAGAGGAAGTAAAACTTGGCTCAACAGGATGACAGGGACTTAACTACAGTGGAGGAAATTTTTTTCCATAAAGAAAATTATAAAGCCCTGGTGCCATTGATCTGTGAAACCTCCTTCCTGCAGGCATTGAAAATGCTGATCTGTTTTGGTTTATCTGTAATGAATTGTAGATGCAAGGATAATTGCAGTCTTTTTCCTGAGATGGGCTGTGACTAGTAGCCTTCATGTATTTTAGGAGATTGGAGGATTAGCTGCTTTGTCCAGTATGTTAGATGTATAGGGCCACTTGATAAACACCATTAGCTGAGGGTATTTCACTCAATGTCAGGGCAGTATAGCATGGCAGCTTAACCTAACCGCCCCCAACAAAATATATGGTCACCAAAATTAATAGGTAAGACTACCTATTAATTTTGATACTGTATCTCAGAAGAATTTATTTGCTCAGTTGCCAAACACTGTGTAATTATTGTAATGCCTTTCAGGACATTCTTGAATTTTTCAGGAAGTTGGAACAGCATGAAAGCAGTTTTATTCACCAGGTGTAATTAATTAATGTTCTCCACATTCACTTTAATTTTGTTTTGTTTTAGTTCCGAGCAAGACAAAGAAGAATGGATCAAGGTAAGCCTGATTTCTATTTTCATTTTTGTTTTATGGCAACCTAGGCATACATTAATTTGTGCACATCATTCTGTTACTTAAATATATAATCATCAGAACAAGTTTATTTAATTTTAAGATGATTCCTATTATGGATATTTGTTTGATAAAGTGTATTCATGATTGTCATGTGATACTTTAATGTGTGCTTTGAATTTCATTTATATTTTAGGCCCTTCAAGAGACCATTGATGCCTTTCATCAAAGGCATGAAACCTTCAGAAATGCGATTGCAAAGGATAATGACATTCACTCTGAGGTTTCTGTAAGTTGAATTAAGTTCTTAGTTTTAAACTCTTTTATCTCTTTAGAGTTGCAGAAGATCTATCTAATCATTTTGTGATCTGACCCTTTCCCTTCACAATGCCAAAATTGGCTATTCAGACAGAATCTCATTCTTTCTTGATGGATACAGTAGTGAGTATTTCTTGACACTCTTTAAACTTCTTTGAATCTTTGATTTCTTTTCTTGGGGTCTTGAGTTTCAGAACATGGTTTATACAATTATTAAAATAGTTTTTTTAATAAAAAGGGAAATTACAATTTTTCTATTAATATTATATCTCTTTTTTTCTTTCTTTTTTTTTTAAGACTGCTGAGCTAGGGAAAAGAGCCCCAAGATGGATCCGAGACAATGAAGTGACAATGTGTATGAAATGCAAGGAACCTTTCAATGCACTGACAAGGAGAAGGCACCATTGTCGAGCATGTGGACATGTAAGTGAGATTTCTGGTTCATTAAGGTCACTAGTAATGGTGTAAGTGGTTAGATTATCATCTGGGAAAATATTTTTTAGAAAGATCGTTTTAAAAAATCACTTAATAAGCCTATTTTGGTGCCAATTTTGTGCAAAGCACTCAGTTTTGTGCTGAACCCTGGAGGAAAAAATGGGAAACAAAGCTGGGTGTGATGGTGCCCGCCTATAATTCCAGCAAGTCTGAGGCAAGAGGATCGTGAATTCAAAACCAGCTTGAGCAACTCAATGAGGCCCTAAGCAACTCAGTGAGACCCTGTCTCTAAAGAAAATACAAAATAGGAGCCAGGCACGGTGGCACATACCTGTAATCCCAATGACTTGGGAGGATAAGGAAGGAGGAGTGCAAATTCAAAGCCAGCCTCAACAATAGTGAGGCGCTGAGCAACTCAGTGAGATCCTCTCTTTAAATAAAATCCAAAATGGGCTAGGGAGGTGGCTCAGTGGTTGAGTGCCCCTGAGTTCAGTTCCCAGCACCAAAGAAAAGAAAAGAAAATACAAAATAGGGCTGGTATATGGCTCAGTGGTAGAGTGCCCCGAGTTCAATCCCCAGTAGCAAAAAACAAACAAACAAACAAAAAAAAAACTGGTAAACAAAATGATCCCAGCTTCACAGAGCTTACATTATAATGGAGAAAGACAAGAGTTTCAAATTACTGTCAACAGAGTTAGAAAATGGTCAAGAAGTTAAAAGAGAAGGTAGGAGTAATGGAAGATTTGGAACCAATTTTATTTAGAAAAAAAGAAGACCTACCTGAAGGGTTGGTACTTAGCTGATACCTAAAGAGGGAGAAAGAGCTAATCCCAGGGAGGAGGCAGGAGGAGCATTGCAGACTGTGAGTCTGAGCCAAAGACCTGCAGTAGGAAAGAGGTTGCTCTAGTCACAAGATTGCCAAAAGCCATGTGGCTGGAACATGATGAGCAGTGTGGCAAGAGAGGTGGTAGGAGAGAGAATACCCAGAGGACTTGGTGTCTTTGAGAAGACAAGAAGAAGTGGAACTCACCCTTCAGGTAGAAGTTCTGTCTTTTGATGGGCAGAGGGGAACATTGTAACAGAAGGAAAGATGGTTACAAATGGGGACAGGTTGCTGTTGTTTATGGCTTTGTGGTGTGAAATGAGGGAGTTTAGGTTCAATGTTGTATTTTCATTGAAGAATGAGGCAGTCGGAAGTTGAGAGTAAAGGAGGAAGGAAGGGGGAGATGGAAAGATTCAAGAGAGAAGACTAAGTATAAAACAGTTTGC
Source organism: Ictidomys tridecemlineatus (assembly GCF_052094955.1). Lineage (NCBI taxonomy): Eukaryota > Metazoa > Chordata > Mammalia > Rodentia > Sciuridae > Ictidomys > Ictidomys tridecemlineatus. The sequence goes on along the minus strand of NC_135482.1, from coordinate 76,192,132 downwards.
CCTGGGCAGAAAAAGGTAAGCCTGCCAGAGAATCAGGTGGACTAGATGCTCATTAGTAGTCTGTGGTCATAGATTAAAGGGATAGTCATCAGCTTAAGGGCAATGATTTCTCTAACAAAATTCAGCTCAGGCCAGGGGAGGCAAATGGCAGAGTTTATCCAGAGTCAATGTAGTGAGAAAAACAAGGAGAGAGAGAGGTGTCTTCATCAGATAGTTCATAACAAATAAGGAAAGTCTAAGTTAATAACAAAGAAGGTAGGAAAGCTCAGAGGGAGAGCAGAGGGTTGCTGAGAAAAAGTGGTAGGGTCAATGGACAGAAGGAGTTCTGTAATTTCAAAGCTGCATCTTAGTGGACCGCTGCCAGCAAGCAAGTCATGTTTGAACTTGTCGTGTCAAATGTGGTTCAATCCCCGGTGGTGACACAGTCTCATGGGTAGCCATGAGACTGACCTCGTAAGAATGGCACAGGCAGTAGGGACCTAACAAGTCAGTTCAGTGGGTTAGTCATGTGGGTGTTGAAGTCACCAGGCATTGTGATACCCTGGTGAACTAAGATCCATTTTAGCTATAAAATCCTGGTGGTGAGGCAGATGATGAGGAGACAATAGCTCAGTAGGGGAAAAGGCTAAAGCCAGGGGGTTCTGAGGGCAAGAAGAAAACCAAAGGCTACCAACCCCAGCTTTCAACCCTGAGGTTTTCAGAGATGGCACAAGGGGAGGTGAGAGAAACCGGCAGCCTCTACTTGAGGATTCGTGAGTGAGGGCCCTGTGAGAGGGTTCTGAGGGGTGGAAGGAAGATGGGGGACTACAAAGCAGTGTGTATGGGAAGAGTCTAGGAAAACAACTGGAGAGACCAGGCCTTCTGGAAACTGAGGTATGATGGAGTTAATTCTTCAGGTCTCTGAGTTAACAATGGTCAACCAGACCTATTGCCAGAGACCCAGATGTTTCCCTTGGTGGCATGGCAGCCGAAGGGAGAGCAGCTTCCAGAGAATTAGTGGGGCAGCATGTTTGAACTGAGGATACAATTGATATATCGGGCCTACAGGCTGGCTTGATATTAAACACTGTAAGACAGGGACTGGCTGTTGCTAGCTGGGACTAAAAATGTAGGTAAAGATGAGGTCATTGAAAGTCAGACATGCCATGCTTTGATTTGACCAAGTTTGAAAGGGAGATGGTTCTAAGTTGCGCAAAATGAGTATTCAAGAGTGACTCTCCCCACATTAAGATGAGGTGAATAAATGGGAATGTCATTAAGTGACATAAAAATATACAGAAAAATGAAGCAAGTTTGTAGAAGAGAGTAGCAGTAATGATAAAAAGAGTAGCTACCATTTATGGTGTACTGGTGCCAAAAAATTGTTGGAACTATTGTGTATATGTTATTTCTTATAATTTTCTCAACTCCTCTATAATGAAGATTCAAATGTTATACAATATGGTCTTTGTGTTACACGACCTTCCTATTCTACCCTCCAAGTCTCTATCTCCATGCCTCTCTTTGTAGCATATCTGTATTTTGTTAATTTTATTAGTTTGAACATTCTCCTTAGCTAACTGCTATTTTATTGATTGTTTGCATTTTCAATTTCATCTTATTTTTGATTTCTGAAAGTTTTTTTTTTTTCCTTCTAAATCTGCCTGTTCATTTCTATAGTTTTTGTATTCCACTTTATTTTTTTTCAAACCCTTCTTATACAACTTCAGGATTTCTGTCCCGGTAATGCCAATATCTGGTCAAAGTCTGTTGGTGGTTATTTCTACTAATTCTGGTTCCTGACGGTTTATTTTCTGAAATACTTTGCTAGTCTGATTGTGAGCTCATGTTTGGTTGATATTTCATGATCCTCCTTTGATAAGTTTAGTATAAATGACGGAGTCTCGGTTTCACTTCCCCCTGTTCTTGAGGCCCTAGGACTTTTTCCAAATATAAACTTTGAGTTTGCTCAGTTTATTAAAAATTATACTCACTGTTTTTTTTTGTTTTTTTTTTTTTATTCATTGGGTTTTAGTCTTTATACCTTGGAGAATTCTCTCTAAAGTCAAGTTTTAAAGTTACATTTGTTGTGTCTAGAAGCCAGTTGTATGAGGGCAAAAGGATTCTTCATATGTATCTATTCTGCCATATTGATAAAAAAAAATCAAGAGTCAAAAATATGTTTAATCATGGCTACATATTTCATATTATGACTTTTTACACAGTGTGTGTATATATATATATATATATATATATATATATATATATATATATCTCAATTGTTATATAAACTTATAAAACTTACACATTTTCTGGCATGTTTTATATTCTTTGGTTATTTATGAAAGTTTAAGTTACTTATATAATAATATGTTTATGATACAAATTAATAATTACAATGTTATATAGAAAAGTAATGATGCTACTTATAAATAAAATTTGAACATAGTTTGATCAGCCATTGAGCTGAGTGTCATTGGAAAGAGTGAAGAGAAAGCGTGAAATGAAGCTACAAAGAGGTAGCAGCAATTTGGGGGGTTGGGGGGAACCAAGCTGAAGACTAGATCCTTTCTGTTAAGAAGAATGGGTGAACTTCATTGTAGGCATTGCAGCATCATGATTTATTTGTTGTGTGCTTACCTGCAACAATTTATGTTGATATTTCTTTTAGCTTATTCTCATTTTATTGCAGATTTATTCTTTCTCTTTTTCTAAGACTCAGTTTTTAGTTTTGTAATCAAAACTAAACAAATAACAAACATCTTAGAGTAAGACTTTTTAAATCCATCATTGAGTTTATCAGAAATCATTTCTGGCATTGGCATGCTTGCCTTTGGTCAACAAACAATAATGTGTGCTAGTAGAATATCAAAATACTATGATGGGGTTGTGGCTCAGCCGTAGAGTGCTCGCGTGGCATGCGCGAGCCCCTGGGTTCGATCCTCAACACCACATAAAAATAAATAAACAAAATAAAGGTATTGTGTTCAACTAAAAAATAAATAAAAATTTTAAAAATGCTATATGATTTGGAAATAAATAAAACAGTTGATTTGAGTTAGCAGATACAGACAAGTCTAATTCTAAATCCCCCTAAAGTAATTTCATTATGAGAAAATGGTAGGATTTTTTTTTTTTTTTTAAGGGGATGGGTATTGAACCTAGGTCTTTGTCCATGCTAAGTACACACTCTGCCACTAAGCTATACCCAACCCCTGACCATTTTTATCATGAATTTTAAATGCTATGAACCTAGTTTAAAATTTTGACTAGGGATTGGGGATGTGGCTCAGAGATAGAGCCTTTGCCTAGTACATAGACAGCCCTGGGTTTGGTCCCCAGCGCAGGAAAAAAATTTTTTGACTGATATTTATATATTTCTTAGATACAGTTCACTATACATTGGTGAGGGGATATACCTCCATAATAATTATAAAAAAGTAATTTCTTAAACTAGAAAAATTTTAAACAATTATCCTATAGTAATTAGAAATTTGAATACCATTCACTAAAAAGTAACATGCATTTATTTGCATTACAGTCATTCATTCACTGACATTCTGTAATGTTTATTCTATGCCTGGTGAACAAAATATTCAAGAATAATATCTCCTGGAGTTTATAGCCTAGTAAAGGAGACAAACAATCTTACAAGTAAATAATTAAAAACTGTAATCAAAAAGTACAGGAAACTTAGTAGCACAGTGACAGGACTCAGGTTCTATTCTGGAAGTTGGAACCTTTCTTCTTCCTTTTTTTTTTTTTTTTAATTGTTTTTAGTTATTGACAGACCTTTATTTTATTTATGTATATGCGGTGCTGAGAATTGAACCCACTGCCTCACACATCCTAGGGAAGCGCTGTACCACTGAGCCACAATCCTGACCCCTGAAAAGAGGAAGTGAAATTTGAGTTAGCAAAATTAACTCACTGAAGCAGAGATGAGAGAGCAAGGGAACATGTACTTTGGGGACTAGAAGAAGTCACAGCCAGGGGAGAAAGAGGACCAGTTATACAAGACTTTATAGTCCATGCTTCACAATTTGTTCTTTAACAAAGAGCAAAGGAGAGACTGGGGAGTTTTAAAAAGAAGAGGATCACATCAGGTTAGCATATTTCAGAAAGCATCTGGCTGTTTGGAAAATAGCCTGGAGGTTTAAGAGTAGAGGCCTGAAAGCCAGTAAGAATTCCTTGAGGACTAGTCAAGAGGCTATAAAAAGTAGTCCAAACTAGCCTGCTGATAGTTTAGACTTGAGTGATTATACGAAAGATAAGACTGAAGAAAGGTTTAGAAGGTAAAATCAGCAGAACTTAAAATAGTGAATTTATGGAGTGAGGTAGTAGGAAGATGGTGGGAACGATTCCTATATTTCCTACTTTTTATGACTGGTTGGGTGGCTGGGCCATTTCTTGTGATAGGATTTATAAGAACAGGCTGAAAGGGGAGGAGTCCCCATATGAAGAGAGCCCAGGGTAGGGAACATCATGAGTTTTAAGGACATGGATGAATTATCCAGAAGTATAAAAATAAAGGTCTGGACCCAAGGTTTCAGGGATCGGATCTCCTATTCCAGGAAGTCAAGAAGAAAGGATAAGCAGAGCCCATCAGATTACAACACCTTGATATTTACTTCAAATGTTTATGTGGATGTTGTTTTAACAAAAATCCTCCCTGTGTGTTTGATTTTTTTTATTTATTATTATGTATAATTAATTGATAATTGATTAAACCTTCTTGTCTTCTAAAGACGACTATTCACTCTTCATTATCCTTTTTTCAAAATTTAAGGTGGTCTGCTGGAAGTGTTCTGACTACAAAGCTCAACTTGAGTATGATGGTGGGAAACTGAGTAAAGTCTGTAAAGATTGTTATCAAATAATAAGTGGATTCACAGACAGTGAAGAAAAGAAAAGGAAAGGAATTCTAGAGGTATGAAATGTTAAATGTTGGACATCTTTTAGGTGTTTCTGCCAGGAACATAGAATTCTCTTAACCACGAGGAATACAAGTAATATACTTTGTTCCTCTTAGTATTTAATAATTGGAGTAACAATAAGCAAGATAACTTTTTGCTGACTTTTAGGAACTTACTTGGTTGGACAGATAGAGGAGCTGTGTTAACCGACATGCACATAGTAGCTATAACCAAATATTAGAGTATTAGTTTGCATGTCTTCTAACATTCAAATTATAGAATCTTTTCTTTATAGGAAAGCGTTTCTTTCAATTTCAACATATTGGCTTTTGAAAACCACTTCATGAAAATTTTCAAATTTAGATTAAAATACTGTTTACCTGAACAACTCTTTCAACTTATTGTATTAAAATAAATAGCCAGTTCATTACAGTCATTTAATAGCCAGTGACATAATCTGGTAACTGTATTACTGAAGTGTCTCAAGTGAATTTATGTTCAATAGAACTTATATATCTGAAATGGGTTCACAGTCAAAGATAATATAAGCCTTTATGTTATAAGGCCTTTGTGGCAGGAAGTTCAGGGAAGCCTGGAAATAGGATCAAAATTCTATGTATCCAAAAATTAGAGATTTGGTTTAACAAGAATTTTTAAAGAGGCAGTACACACTTATAATCCTTATGGATCAGGAGGCTGAGGCAGGAGGATTGCAAGTTGCAGACTAACCTCAGCAACTTAAGGCCCTAAGGACTTAGCAAAATAAAGCATATATATATTACATATAAATAAAAATTATATATATATATATATTATGTATGTGTGTGTATACACACACACACATATATATATAATTTTTAAAAATTTTTTAAAAAGGGTTTTTTGTTTGTTTGTTTGTTTGTTTTTTAAGGCTAGGATGTGGCTCAGTTGTTAAGCAACCCTGGGTTCAATCCCTGGTACTAACAAAAATTCTTCTAAAGAATAACTGATTAGCTGCTAATTGAGCTTATTGAGGTAAATATACAAAGGTCATTTCGGTTAACTGAAAAAGGGTCTTAAACTCCAAATTCTCTGTTTGAAGTTAAAATATAGGCCTATTTGCTGAAATTCTAAATATAATTCTGAATCCTAATGGGATGTAAGTGTTCCTTGTATGGCAGACCAAGATGTTGCTTTCTTGGGCAAGAATGAGAGGAGGATACTCTTCATTTACCCCCAGGAACACAGCTTCAGCCCCAACACTTAATAGCAGCTCATGAAACTGGTACAGTATAATGAGTCAGATCATGTGTTAAATGATGAGTTTCAGGGTGTCTCTGTGAAATAAAAAATCAGTAGCTAGTTTTCTAGAAAACCTTATACTGAGGAAAAATCATTTACTTATTTGGTTAATTCATTTAACAAAATACAATGTGCAGTCCATAAGTAGGAGATAAGCATGCATGCACTTATTATATATGCATCTGAGACTTAACACTGTCCCAGCTAGACTGTTGTGTGCTGTGGAACAGTGGTCAACTTCTCCATAAAAGGGTCAGAGAAAATATTTTATTCTTTGCAGACCAAAAGGCCAGACCAAGAATATTAAATGGGTGTTTTTAAAATAAAAAGAAATAAGTTTCCACAAATTAGGTTGAAAAAATTCAATGTATTTGATTTATTATATTTGCAAGCTTATCCTCTTCACTGCTGAGCCATTGTTTGGATATAAAAATTCAAAAATATTATAAATGTAGGTTTTGTAATATGGGTCTACAAATAAGAAAAATATAATTCTCTGGGGGAAGATGACATTTCATTTAATTGCAGTCTAAAGTTAGTGTTCTTATCATCAAGTTGATTGTAAATGTTCATCTGTAAAAACTACTGTTATCTTGTAGGCCATACAAAAGCAGGTGGAGTTAACTTGCAGGTTGTCATTTGCCAATACAGATAGTTTCCTCTTAAACACAGATAGTTTCACAAGAAACTATCTGTGATGAAGCATCAGTTATATATCCAAACCATCACAGATCAACAAAAATATACAAGCATGCACTTAGGTATCATCACAAAGTCAAATTGCTATAAAAGTTTCTTAATGTTCACTCTTACACAGAAATGTGTATCACCTGGTAACAAATCAGCACTTTGGGGGAAAAAAAATGTTATCTTCCCCAGAAGAATTCCATTCTGATTAATAGTCGCACATTTAAAAAAAATTTAAGTACATACTAAATATTTTAAATTTTGTCAATGAAAATTTGTGAAAGTTTATTTTCTTCACATATGTATCTATGTTACTTGGTATGGCCTCTTGGCTTGGAAAGAATGAAATATTTTCTCTCTGGTCCTTTGGCCAGAGTTTGTTAACCACTACACAAAGTAATTCTCTGGTATACATTTAAGTGTATGTATGCATTCTCTTATCTCTCTCATTCACATTCCGTGACAAAACTGAGTAGCACCACACCATTTCAGAAATAAAAATAGAAGCCAGGTTCAATGGCATACACCTGTAATCCCAGCAGCTTGGGAGGCTGAGGCAAGAGGATCATGAGTTTAAATTACCCTCAGCAAAAGTGAGGTGCTCAGCAACTCAGACCCTGTCTCTAAATAAAATACAAAATAGAGCTGGGGATGTGGCTCAGTGGTTGAGTATCCCTGAGTTCAATTCCCGATACCAAAATAATAATAATAATAATAATAGAAATAAAAGTGTAAAATAAAAATTTAGTTAAATGGTTTTATTTCCTTTCTTGACAGTAATTAATATATTAAAAGCAAAGCAGAAAACTATAAAATGACTTTTCAAAAATTTGTCACAATGAAATATTTTAAATTATCTCAGGTACTAGGACAATTGATCAGTTTTTAGCTTTTTGCTATTGCATTTATGCATTGTTGGAGTATTGTGGCTCAAAGTTCATAGTTTGGATTCGTACTGGGCTAAAATTCTAGCACACAAATTCCTAAATGTGTGCTCTTGGGGAAACTGTTTAAAAATGCTGAGCTTCTAGCTGGGCACTGTGGCTCACACCTATAATCCCAGAGGCATAGGAGGCTGAGACAGGAGGATTGAGAGTTCAAAGCCAGTCTCAGCAATGGTGAGGCCCTAAGCAACTCAATGAAACCTTGTCTCTAAATAAAATTCAAAAAAGGGATGTGGATGTGCTTGGTTGTTGAGTGCCCCTGAGTTCAATCCCTGATGGAAAAAAAAAGCTGAGCTTCAGAGATAATGAAAGTACTAACTTCTCAATGTTGATATGATGATTAAATTAAATACATGTATCAAGCAGAGGAAACTGCCTTTAAAAAGCAGTCAATACATGTTTATTTAAATTTGAGTTCTACTCTAATGCCATCCATTTCCCTGAAAATGCCATGATTTTATTATTTTTTAGTGCTGAGTAATATTCCATTGTGTATAAATACCACATTTTTAATCCATTCATCCATTGAAGGACATCTAGGTTGGCTCCATAGTTTAGCTATTGTGAATTGTGCTGCTATAAACATTGATGTGGCTGTGTCATCTTGTATACAGAGATATGATAAATTGTGGTATATAGGTGTATTAAGAATTGTAATGGAAATAAAGATTAAAAATTAAAAATTGTAATGCAAATAATAATAATAATAATGAGAGCTCATGTAAAAATAAATAGATAGATAAATATAGATTTCTAGTAAGAGTTAGAGTTGACCTAAGTATTTTTCCATGTTAGTGACAGAGTTTCAAATGTAATTGCAAACTAATCTTTTTTGGACAATTCTAGAAGACATTTTATACGAATACATATTCTTTGAGTATTTTCCCTAAGTTGAATTACTTCGATTTTATTTTGTTTATTCTTTCTGCCCATCATAATTGCTCTAGATTGAATCTGCAGAAGTATCTGGAAACAGTGTGGTGTGCAGCTTTCTTCAGTACATGGAGAAAACAAAACCTTGGCAGAAAGCTTGGTGTGTGATCCCCAAGCAAGACCCTCTTGTGCTGTACATGTACGGTGCCCCCCAGGTAACTAAACCACATCTGCTTGAAGGCAAGATGCCCCCAGGGACAGAGGGAGACATGTGGACAGTGAACTCAATCCTGCCATTGCTCCTCCCTAGAACAAAAGAGCTTGGGCTGTCATTGTGTCTCCTTAAAATTGAAAAATAGGTGGGATGTGGTGGTGCACATCTGTAATTGCAGTGGCTCAGGAGGCTGAGGCAGGCAGATCGCAAGTTCAAAGCCAGGCTCAACAACTTGGCAAGGCCCTAAGCAACTCACTGAGACTCTGTCTCTAAATAAAATACAAAAACAGATTGGGGATGTGGCTCAGTGATTGAGTGCCCCTGGGTTCAATCCCCAATACCAAAAAAGAAAAAGAATTAATAACTTAAGTTTGTTGTTTAAAATGATAAATTTTGTAGTTGCTATTTTCTTCACCCTGTGAATCATTTATCCCCTTCCTTTGCTCATTCCTATTCAGTGGGTTTGAGAAAAGGTAAATTGAGTTAGGAAAGAACATGAGGAGGAGAAAGGAAAGCAGAGGGAAAAGTAAAAGGGGAGAGCACACCTTTTTAATGATAGGAAACATTAAGAAAAGTTGAGCTGGGCTTGGTGGCGTCCACCTGTAATCCTAGTGACTTGTCAGGCTAAGAAAGGAGGATCACAAATTTGAGGCCTGCCTCAGTAACTTAGCAAGGCCCTCAGCAATGTAAAGAGACCCTATCTCAAAATAAAAAGGGCTGGGGATGTAGCTCAGTGGTAAAGCATCCCTGGGTTAAATCCCAAGTACCACTAAGTAGAGCACTGAATGAGCTCCCTCAGAAAGGAGGTAATGGCATCAGTGGGTCCTGGCCAATTTGGGTGCTGGCTCTCATTCATGCATTCACTCAGCCAACTCCATCAGCCTCATGTCCGGGCATTGGAACCACCCCCTCTGCCCATGGAGCACTCAGAGTGAATCTGGGTTGGGCAGTAGTAGCAAAAGAGGTTTTGTAGGAACAAGGGCCACCCACAACAGACTAACAGCTCTCTCCCTCGTGCAATGTTCTTTACGCAGGATGTCAAAGCCCAAGCTACCATTCCACTCCTGGGCTACATCGTGGATGAAATGCCAAGGAGTGCAGACCTGCCGCACAGTTTCAAACTGACTCAGTCCAAGTCTGTGCACAGCTTTGCTGCAGACAGTGAGGAACTGAAACAGAAGTGGCTGAAAATCATTCTTTTAGCTGTCACAGGTGAGACACCAGATGGTCCAAATGAGCACCAAGCCACTTTGGACGATCATCCTGAACCTAAGAAAAAATCAGAATGTTGAACTGTCGGATCAGCTGCAGCGTGGGGTCTCAAGCAAGACGTTCTGCTCCAGATATCCCCAGCTCTTCTTCCTCACCTCTTAGCACTTTACGTTGAAAACTATAGGCTCATCAATGCCACCTGTTGGGGATTGTTTTCCCATTTGTGTACTCTTAGTAAAATTAATTTGCAGAGCCATTCTCCCGGTAAAGTTTTGAAATAATGTGAAAAATGGAGTTTTTATGAACTAGAATATGTGCTTTTTGTCTTGAAGAAAATGGTGTCAGTTGATTGTATCACTACCAGGTTAGAATGGGCCACTTTCATTTAAAAAAATCCCTCAATGTCTTCTCTTTCACATGTAGGATCTGTAACAGTTTAAAAGATATACCTCCGTGTTGCCAAAATAGATCCATGGTGATAAATACAGGGACAGTTTAGCTATTAATATTAACTTATTTAGTTTATAAATCTCAAGCTGCATAAATGATATATGTTCTTTTAAAACAAAAGAAAAAGGACAAATTATTGGTGTTCAACCTTTTGACTTAAAAGACAATACTTGTTTTTGTAGAAATACTCTTCAGAATAAAGTATATAGCAATTATCTGTATATAGTATTAAATATAAATATATATACTATACATGCTTTTCTCTTCAGCTTTAGGTTCATATTCATCTCTAATTTATTTTTAAAATAAAAAGCATGTTTTATCTTGGAATTGAGCAGTGTTCTAAACTTAAATGTTTTGGGTGATTTATGTTTAACTGATTGGCAACTAAGGGTGTTGATATTTTTATAAGAAAAAGCATAAGTGGCATGGGGCAAATTAGTGAATTCCAACAGTATTTTTAGAGTTTTTTTGGTTTTGTTTGTTTGTTTGTTTTTGTTCTGTGCCTATTTAAAACAGTGCCTCTCTTAGAAGGTGCTATTAATACCTATTTAAATATAAGATGAGGGTTTAGTTAATGTTTCAGTCTTGATTATTCTGAAATTAAAGTGCATTTTAGTCACTGGGATGGTCAAAGTCATACGGGTTAATTTGCCTTTTACAAAAATATAACTGTTGTAGTAATTAACATCAGCGTGTGCAAAAATCTTCACCAAAACTTGAACTATAGAAGACACCTGACCTTACGGAGAACCTGGGACATGTGGAAACTGCATTTTTTGTCATTGTTTCCTTTTTCCATGTGACTGTTATGCATGGTTGAATAAGGACTATATCTGATGAACACTTAAGATAACTCTGTGGGCCTATTCCTTGGTCAGATGTGAAACAAAATTCACACACGATAGCCTATGTTTGGGGGCAGGGGTTGAAAGATAGTAAAGGAAGTTTATGCACACACCTCCCCAGAGACGAGCAGGGGGTGGGGAGGACAAGATTCAAAAAGCAATATTTTAATGGCAGGTTTTCAGGAGGTACAAATGATTAAAGAATAGGAGAATTTTTCCCCCTTTTATCCTCTGTGGAATTTTAATAGATTGCAATTCTTTTTCATTAAGGCTGCTGCTCTTCTTTTCTATTTTACTGGTGATTAAAATCTCACATGGAGTTGCTTATTTAATTCTTTTCTCAACCTCAGTTTTTCATTTCCTTTTACACTATCATAACTCAAGCATTATCACTTTTTATACACCAATCTGCTAGAAATTTACTATCCTCAGTCTGTAAGGACTACATCTTAAATGTAGACAATGAGTAAATATCTACATTTACTCAGTTTGAAACTGCTATTTATTTCAGGCCCTTTTGCTTTAAGAAATATGTCTTAAGATTTTTTTTTTCCCACCACTCCAAAGGAGTAAATGAACCAATTATGGCTGACATAATTAGGTTCCTTTCCTCCATGAAAGGAATACCAGCCATGATCATTAACTTTAAACCAAATACTTAGAACCACAAAGAGAAAAAGATAGCTTCTTGTACCCTATTAAATCAGGGCCAAACTGAAAGAAAATGTACATTGCTTCTCTTTCCTAGCTGCCAGCTGTGGTATGTGTATAAGAAAGAAAAACGGGTCCAGGATGGTTATGGAGAAAATTACAGCTATAGATAATACTTTGGTTTTCTTAATCTCAAGAAAAGAGAAGCAATAAAAGTATAGAATGATTATCAGAGCATATATATATATATCCAATGATCTATTCGCTTGTAAATGTGAATAGATCATTGGATATATATATGGCAACTAGACAACTTATGAGTCAGATTATTTTTGAAAATTATTTGAGCAGCCAAACAACTCAATTTTTTCCTACCAATAAGTCCTTTTAGAATAAAAGTAACATGAACACATTCAGTGTTGTCTAACTTAGGTTATGGAAAGAATACTCACAAAGAGTATTATTGCCATGCTTTTAGTAGTCACTCTCTTCACTTTTTTTTTTTTTTGGAGAAATATCAGAACTAGAAGGAAATTTCTGGTTACCTAGTCATCATCTTCACTTTTCATCCCAAAATCTTCAGTCAGTCAAGCACGAAGAGATGCAGGGTAGCAGCCTCACTCATTTGTGTCTCTTTAAAGAATCACACATTTACTTGGAGAAAGGTAAAATACTCTTAGCTGCTCAACTAAGAGACCTTGAGGAGGTTGTTAAAGAGCAACTGGTGTGAGCAGTCATGACAAACTGAACCTTAAAAAAAAAAAAAGAAAGAAACTTTCCTATTAAAATCAACATTCCAAATGGGTTTTGATGGTCATTGTCTAATTTGGTGCTTTCCAAAGTCATCTTGTTAAGTGCCCTTCTTCTAAAGTTAAAAATACTTCTTTGATAAAACTATATTCATTAGAAAACATTCCAGCTTTTAAAACACTTAAATTTTGCTTTTGTTGAAAGTCTACCATTTGATAAGTGTGAGACTTTTATCAAGGTTTTAAGTGGAGCTCAATAATGAAAAGTGCCAGCCACTTTCATAATAATGGCATCTGTAATGCCAGCTTATATGCAAGCAATAAACTCTCCAGATATGGTTTTATATTGAAAGTTTAGTATGAAGACCCCTAGTCACAAGCATATAGAAGATTGACTTCCTATGTAGTATAATTCTAATTGCTGAGTACTGAGGAGGTAAATGGTGGGGAAGGGGTGGGCATCATTTCTTGGATTCGAATGCTATCAAAATCATTTTTACTTTCTCAAAGAGTGTGGAAAGTGAAACAAGTAAAGCACATATATGTATTATATTATTAAGCTATATTTTGTTTTCCATTAATTAATATACAGGTTACCTTGACTGGGCAACCCACTCCAATTTTTTTAAATTACCAAACTTTTTATAGAAATTCATCTTTTAAATGCACCCTGTGTATTTTTTTTAAAAGAGCACTTGTTCTGTCATAAATATATAAAGAAATCTATAAACTCCATGGTACTGCAGGGTTGTTATAGATTCATTGATGCCTTCTAAAAACCTTTTCTCAAAAATCCATGTGGAAGTTCATGATTCTGTTTTACTTTTTCTTATCTCTATGGAGACAAGGTGGGTTCCCTACCTTCAAACATTAGATCTTGTTCATTTGTATCCAAAGCCTTAAGTTGTTCTTAAGCATACTGTCTGTGATATATCTCTAAACGGATCTTTCGGCAATGGATATATTCTGAGGAATAGACACCAACAGGAGCAAATACATAAGTACATTTTAAGGAACAAAGGTCTTTTTTTTTTTTTGGTAAGTATCCTTGCTATAGTGCTCTATTAGAGGAGAATTAAAATTTCCTGCATCACATAATGTTCATGTTAGTGGGTCTAAGATTAAGCACATGGTATTTATAAGCTAAAATTTCAAAGGCAAGAATATCAATGTTTTCATTAATAAATTTTGTAATCTACAAGAATGTATTAATATAAGGACTATATGGCTAGCCAGTTCCTATTCTTAGGACTGTGTTGACATCTATAGTGGATCATGTTACTTCTTCATTCTTACTCAGTTTTATTAGATTCAAGCTACTTTTTATTTTCATACTACTGTCTACTATAGCTTCTCTAGATTTAGAGATTATGATTAAGTAGAAAGACCACTAGGTCTTCTTTAAAAATCCTTTTTGTGAATTTCTATTGTATGTACATATGTAAAACTTATTGGTTTTCAATTCTCTTTCCATAGGAAAGAAATTTTAATAGTTGAAATATTTTAACAAGTTGTTTACATGGATTTTGAATATATAATTCATTCTCATACATGCCCCTGAATCAACATGTTGAGTCATGGGAAGGTAACTTTGCTTTCTTTACAGATTTGGTAGAGATGAATAAGATGAGAAATTGAAACAAATAAGAATGAACACAGGTAGATAGTCTCCAGATCAGAGCAAAGTGTGTTAAGAGAAAAATACTTAAGCTGCAGAAGGAATATAAACCATAAATTACAAATCTATGTTTTTGCATGCTGATGTGATTCATTGCACCCAGGCTTTGACCGTGGCCTCTAAATTATAGACTATGGTATCTTCTTGTTATTGTTTTCCTTTAGGTTTTTTTAAAAATAGTTTCATTCTCTTAGAATATTTTTTGTACTTTTGCTAAGGCAAAACATCCCTCTAAATTAATTTATAATCTTTTACTTTCTGGACTGAGCACCTGTGAGAATGCAGTCTTTCCTGTTTTGAGCTGAAATAGCACATGACTTCAACGAGACAGTTTACTTGTTGGAGTCACTGAGAGTTATATGAGGGTCATCCCTTTTCCTAAAATTCATTGTGGTAGATTTAGTGAAAAATTAAATCAAAAAAACCTCTTAGTATATTTTAATAAGTGAATACTAAACATATAGAATGAAATATAGGTTTGGGAAAAAACAATAATCTGTGGGGACCATTAGGGTCACAATTACATTAAATATTACATAGTATATGGATATTGGAATGTATCAATGGGGGAGTCTTCATTAGCAAAACAATCGTGTGTGTATATAAAACTTTTTAAAAGCCAGACTAGCATTTCATCTTGTGAGTGTCAGTTGACTGATATTTGAAAATATTATCTGGATTTTTCTTTTGATTTGGTGACAAAGATTGAAAAGGTCTGTTATCAGAATTTTACCATTGACTCTAATGTGAAAAAGTGTATACAAGTTTTCTTTTCTAGCTATATGAATGTAAAATATTTGCAAAGTGTATATATTGTGTAACATATGTATATTTGGTCATAAAGGCAGATAATTGAAAATACTGTAAAATTAAGCACTTTAATTCCTATTAAATATTAAACATTTGTATCTTGTAAAATAAATACATCCTTAAATCAGTTCTAAAGCCTTATGGTGTTATTTCAGCTAGAATCATATATATTCAGTTCACAATGATTTTGGTTTTCTACTTGGGAAAAGAAGTAACTCTGATAGAGTACAGATCCCCTCACCACAACCCCACAAAACAACCTATAAAAGTCTTTCAAGAATAAAACGTGTGATTCAGCCAACATTTCCCAAGTATAATCTGTGGTTTCTCCCTGTAATCACTCCAAGTCTGTCTCCAGGAACTGATAAACAGTACTTCTTTGTATCCTGGGGAGGAGAGGATACAAAGAAGTACTGCTTTACCACCCCACACATTATGGTATTTGCCTACATTCTATTGTCTTAATATAGTGAAACAAGCTTGCAAATAAATAAAAGGCAAAGGAAATATTTAAATATTTTTTAAATACCTTTATTTCATTTTTATGTGGTGCTAAGGATTATTTTTTTATCCAATGCCTCATGCATGCTAGACAAGTACCCTACCTCTGAGCCACAACCCCAGCCCACTATTTAAATCTTATTGCTGCTATTGGTCATATGTCCTTGAATCCCAGTAATAAACTCCTATGATCATTCCAAGAGACAAAAAAATTACCATTTGACTATAAAGCACTACACAAATAGTATTTCTTTTCTTTTTTTTAAAGAGAGGGGGACAGAGAGAGAATTTTAACATTTATTTATTTTTTCTTAGTTCTCGGCGGACACAACATCTTTGTTGGTATGTGGTGCTGCTGAGGATCGAACCTGGGCCCCACGCATGCTAGGGGAGCGCGCTACCGCTTGAGCCACATCCCCAGCCCAAGTATTTCTTGACACACTTCACATTAGTATTGAGCTACACCCCCCAGTTACTTTTCTGGCTTTATATTTAAAACAAAAGGAATCCTAAGAGACTTTCTTTATGATTTCATAAGTGTTTCCAGAGATAATCCTTTTTAGAAGGTTATTAGCTTTTTTTGACCACAGAGAATTAACTATTTATTGATTGACACTTAAAAGCAATTTGCATCAGTTAAAGGGTTTCTTAACGTTGCCCTTGGATCATCAATATGGTTTCTTTGTGTCCACATTATTCCAGGTAGAAATGTGGAAAGCACACAATTTCAGGCCTCTCAAACTAAAGTATATAGGAATCACCTGGAAGTCTTGTCAGTTCTCAGACTGTGATTTAGCTGATCTGCGATACAGTCACCAAAAGGCATAAGGGCAAGAGAGGGCTGAATTCACCCTTTTATAAAAGCCCCAACCCTGCCCAGTGGTGGAGCTCTTGTGATCTAACCAATCATTTCTTTGCATTTGGTATTGGAGATTGAACTCGAGGCCTCATGCATGCTAGGCACTACTTCTACTGCTGAACATCCCCAGCCCCCTAATCGACTCTTAAAGGTCCCACCTCTTTATTGATTTCTTTCTCAGTGGATTTGTAATTGGTATACAGGAAAGCTATTGATTTTTGTGTTAATTTTGTAACCTGTTACTTTGCCAAATTTGTTTATTAGCTCCAGCAGTCTTTTGGTGGAGTTTTTTGGATCTTCTAAATATAGGATCATATCATCTGCAAACAGTGATGATTTGACTTCTTCCTTTCCTATTTTTGTATCCTTTCTGTTTCCTTCTCTTGCCTAATAACTCTGGCTAGAATTTCTAGCACTATATTAAATAGGAGTGATGAGAGTGAACATCCTTGTCTTATCCCAAATTTTAAAGGAAATGTTTTTGGGTTTTCCCCATCTACTATGAGGTTGGCTTTGGGTTTTTCATATACAGCCTTTATGATGTTCAGGTAAGTTCCTTCTTTCCTTAATTTCTTTGATTTTTTTTTTATCATGATCGGGTGCTGAATTTTGATGAATACCTTCTTTGCATCTATTAAGATTACTAAGTGATTTTTTTGTCCTTAATTCTGTTAATATGATGAATTGCATTTATTGATTTGCTTATATTAAACCATCCTTGCATCTCTGGAATAAAACCAACTTGGTCATGGTGTACATTCTTCTTTATATGTTGTTGAACATGATTTGCTAATATTAAGTATTTTTGCATCTAAGTTCATCAGGGATATTGGTTTGTAGTTTTCTTTCCTCCTTGTCTTTTTTTTTGTTTTTGGTGTGAGTGTCATAATAGTCTCATAGAATGAATTTGGAAGTGTTCCATCCCTTTCTATTTCATGGAATAATTTGATTAGTTCTTCTTTAAAGGTTTGGTAGGATTCAAGTGAGAATCCATCTGGTCCTGGTTTTTTTCTTTGTTGGAAAGCTTTTTATTTTTTATTTTAAAAATATTTTTTAGTTGTAGGTGGGCACAATACCTTTATTTATAAATAAATGTAGTGCTGAGAATCGAACCCAGTGCCTCACACATGCCAGGCAAGTGCACTACCATAGAACCCCAGCCCCAGCCCTAATTATTTCCTTTTTTTCTACTAGTTTTGGACTCGCTTTGTTCTTTTTCAAAGACCTTGGGAATCATGTTTAGGTTATTTATTTGGGATCTCTCTGGTTTTCTTTTTTTTTTTTTTTTAATATTTTCTTAGTTGTAGATAGACCTTTATTTTATTTATTTATTTTTATGTGGTGCTGAGGATCGAACCCGGGCCTCACACATCCTAGACAAATGCTCTACCTCTGAACTACAGCCCCAGCCCCCTTTCTGATTTTCTTATGTAGGCATTCATAGCTATAAACTTGCCTCCATAGTGTCCCAGAGGTTCTGGTATATTGTATCACTATTCTCATTTGAGTCTAAGAATATTTGATTTCTCCCTTGATCTCTTCTATCACCCATTCATTGTTCAAAAGAGTGATTGTTCAGCCAGGTGCAATGGTGCACACCTGTAATCCCAGTGGCTCAGGAGGCTGAGGCAGGAGGATCATAAGTTCAAAGCTAGCCTCAGCAAAAGCAAGGTGTTAAGCAACTCAATGAGACCCTGTATCTAAATAAAATACAGGGTCTCACTGGGGATGTGAGTGAGTGGTCAAGTGCCCCTGAGTTAAATCCCTGGTACAAAAAGAAATAATTTTAAAGGGGGGCTATTGTTCAATCTCTATGTGCTAATATAATTTCTGTAGGGTTTTGTTATGTTGATTTCTAATTTCATTAAGATCTGATAAAATGCAAGGAATTATAGCAATTTTTTTGTATATGCTAGGAGTTGCTTTGTGGCCTAAAATGTGGTCCATTTTGGAATAGATTCTATGAGCCACTAAGAAGAAACTGTATTTAGCTGTCATTGGATGAAATATTCCTTAGATGTATGTAGGTCCACTTGATTTATAATATTTTTCAGGACCAAAGAGTTTTTACCAAGTTTATATCTGGAAGACCTATCAGGTATGTTGAAATAACCCAGGATTATTGTATTGGAATCTATCTAAGGCTTTTAATTTGAGTAGTGTTATTTTTTAATGTACTTAATTGCAACCATATTTGGGGCATAAATATTTACTATCATTATATCTTCTTGTTGAATTGTTCCCTTTATGAATGTGAAATTAATCTCTTCTGATTAATTTTGGTGTGAAAATCTGCTTTGCTGGATATGAGAATAGCCAGTCCTGCTTGTTTTCAAGCTCCATATTAATATCTATCCTTTCACTTTTTATTAAAACAATACCTTTATTTTATTTATTTATTTTTACGTGGTGCTGAGGATCGAACCCAGGGCCTTGCACATGTGAGGCAAGCACTCTACTGCTGAGCCACAATCCCAGCCCCTATCCTTTTACTTTTAGCCTATGGCTGCCTTAGCCTCTAAGGTGTATCTATTGCAAACAACATAAAATTGGGTCTTCTTTTAATTTATTCTACCAGGCTATGTCTTTTAATTGGAAAGTTGAGACCATTTACATTCGATATTATTATGGAGAGAGGTTTATTAATTCGTGCCACTTTGGTTTATTTATCACATTTAATTTGGTCCTGTTTCTCATTTGCTTAGCTACTCTTCAAATGAGATTTGTTTATTTGTGAGTGCCAGGGTTTGTTTTTATTTCTATCATATGCAGTATTTCTTTTAATTTTTTTTTTACTTATAGATGGACACAATATCTTTATTTAATTTATTTGTTTTTATATGGTGCTGAGGATTAAAACTGATGCCTCACACATACTAGGCAAGCCCTCTAACACTGAGCCACAACTCCAGCCACATGCAGTATTTCTTTGAGTAGGTTCTATAGTACCAGTTTAGTAGTCATGGATTCTTTTAGTTTCTGCTTATCTTTTAAGGTGGTGTTTGTTTGTTTGTTTGTTTTTCTTTCTTTTTTTTGTGGGAGAGCACTTAACCACTGAGCCCACTACCAGAGCCTTTTTTATTTTTATTTTTTTTATTTTAAGACAGGGTCTTGCTAAGTTCCTCAGGCTGACTTCCAACTTTTGATCCTCCTGCCTCGGCCTCCCAAGCTGCTGGAATTACAGGTGTGTGCCACCATGTCTGGCTTCTTGGAATGTTTATTTCATCTTGATTTTGAATAATACCTTTGCTGGATATAACTGTTTTATTAACAGTTATTTTCTTTCAGGGATTGGAACACATTGTTCTGAACCCACCTGGCTTGTAGAGTTTGTGCTAAGAAATCATAAGTTATTCTGATTGGCTTGCCTCTAAAAGTGACCTGATGTGACCTGATGTCCCTTGAGGTTTTAAAAATTGTATCCTAGGCATTTTAATTATAATGTGTTGTGAAGAGACTTTTTTAAATCTTGTCTATTTGGGGTTCTGAATGCATCCTGTATTTGGTTGTCCATCTCATTCTGAAGGTTTGGAAATTTTTCTGTTATTATTACAATGAAGAGTTTTTCCATTTTATTAGCCCACATCTCCAGCCTTCACCAATTTTGCCTCTTCATGGCATCACAGAATTCTTGTATATTTTGATCACAGTTCCTTTTTCTTTTTTTTTTCTTTCTTTTTCTTCTCTCTTTTTTTAAATACTGTGTGAATGTTCAAGGTCATTTTCTCTTCTAGCTCTGAGATTCCGTCTTCAGCATGGCCTACTCTATTAGAGTCACTTTCACCTGAACAATTTATTTGACTTATTGTGTCTTTTATTTCTGAGATTTCTGTTTGGTTCTTTTTCAATTTTTCTATTTCCTTGTTAAATTTCTCATTCATTTTCAGTACTGACTTTCTTAATTCATTCAGTTGTTTCTCTGTATTCTCTTGGAATTCAGTGACAATTTTTATAATGAGTCTTTTGAATTCCTTATCTGATATTTCATCTACTTCAATATTTTTGGCATCATTTGCTGGTGAATTATGACCTTGAGGAGGTGCTATGTTAATTTGTTCTTTCACATTTCTTATCTTCCTGTGTTGGGTTTTATGCATCTGTTGGAATGGATTTCTCTTCCACAATTAGTGTGGGCTTTTTTTAGGGCACAATCTTCACTTGCCAAACTGTCTTAGAGTGATCTCTTTTTTTAAATTTTTTTTTTACTATTTATTTTTTAGTTCTCGGCAGACACAACATCTTTGTTTGAATGTGGTGCTGAGGATTGAACCTGGGCCGCACGCATGCCAGGCGAGCGCACTACTGCTTGAGCCACATCCCCAGTCCTCTTAGAGTGATCTTGATTGAGACCCTGTCATAGGTGTGGTGTCTACGGCCTTTGTGTTATTTCTCTCAATTTTTGCTGTAGCAGTGGATGTCCACAGGTGGGACCCAGGGATTCACTCCCTAGCCATTTCTACTTGGGTTTAGTTTCATTTTTTGTCTCTTCTATTCTTTGCATTAAAGGATGGCTGAAGATTGAATCTTATTAAATTGTGTGTGGAACAAGATGTGCTATTTTGGGGTTGAGTTTAGTTCAGTAGGAGTGTTACCCTGAGAACTAGTAGTGTCCCCCTGTAGGTTCTCAGCACCTCACAATATAGAGGTAGACAAACAACAGCAACAACCAGTGCAAACAATGACATCTCAAAAGTTAATTGCCACATATAAATGGTAGATTTAGCAATTACAAATACAATAAGTAACCATGAACAATATCTGGCATTAAAGCAAACAATAGGTGTCAACTTTGTTCATCCATAGCAGTAATAATTGAAACAGCATTAATGGTGGGGGCAGGAGTTTATATAACTAACCAATTAGTGCTAATAGATGATAAGAGTATAGGTAAGAGAATGGAAAATACAAGAGGAAGATATAAAGTTTACACTTCAAAAAGTGAACAGAGAATGCAGAAGAGATTTATCATGTGATGAGTATAAGGAAAGAGGAAAAAAGGAATAGTTTGAGAGAGTGAAAGTAAGAATAGAATTTTCCTGTTAGCAGAAGAAAAGAGAGAAAGAGTCAAGAGAAACAGAAAAATGAAAGTAATATAAAACAAAACCAAAATATACCAATAAAAAACCCTAACTCTCAAAAGACAAGGCAAGGAAAAATAACTTTGCTTTAAAAATGTTAAAAATGAGAAAGAATGAAATATGTATACATGTTCATGAACAAATCATCACAGCAAAAACACACAAAAATAAAACCACAAAACAAAAAAGAAAAAGGGTTTTTTTTTTATTTTGTGATCCATTTTAATACACACAGGCTCTGCTTTTTCATATATTTAATTCAACTTATTTATACAAACATGGACTACATCTTATTCCAAATAGGATCCCAGTCTTGTGGTTGTGCATGATGTAGAGATTCACTGTGGTATATTCATATATGTACATAGGAAAGTTAGGTCAGAATCATTCCACTATCTTTCCTATTCTTTTCTCCTCTCCCTTCCCTTCATTCCCCTTTGTTTAATCTACTAAACTTCTACTCTTCCCCTCCCCTCTCATTGTATGTTAGCAACCATGTATCAGAGAGATACATCCATCCATTTTCTTTCAATGTCATAAAATCATTCTTTTTGATAGCTAACTAATATTCCATTGTGTATAGAACATTTTCTTTATCATTTATCTGTTATGTGGTGCATAAGTTTGTTCCATAACTTAGGTATTAAGTGTTGAGTTTCTATAAACATTGATGTGGCTGTGTCACAGTATGCCATTTTAAAGTCCTTTGGGTATATACCAAGGAGTGGGATAACTGGATCAAATGGTGGTTCCGTCCTAAGTTTTTTGAGTAATCTCCATACTGCTTATCAGAGTGGTTGTATCAGTTTGCAGTCTTACCAAGAATATATGAGTGTACCCTTTTTACAACAACTTCATCAACATTTATTGTTACTTGTGTTCTTGATAATTGTCATTCTAACTGGAGTTAAAATAAAATCTCAGTGTAGTTTTAATTCGCATTTCTCTAATTGCTAGAGATGTTGAACATTTTTTCAGACATTTATTGAGCGATTGTATTTCTTTTTCTGTGAAGTGTCTGTTCAGTTTTTTTATTTTGTGTTTTTTTTGCTCATTTATTTGTTTGTCTGTTTTGGCATTAAGTTTTTTGAATTCTTTATATTTACTGAGATTAATGTTCTATGTGAGGTGCAGCTGGCAAAAAAATTGTTTTCCACTCTGTAGGCTCTCTCTTTGTGCTCTTGATTTTTATTTTTGCTGTGAAGATGTTTTTTAGTTTGAATACCATCTGATTTATTTATTCTTGATTATATGAGGAAGTCAGTTCCTAAGCTGACATGATGGAGTGTTAGCCTATCTTTTATTCTAGTGGATGTACTGTTTCTGGTCTAACATCTTCCATCCACTTTGAGTTGACTTTTGTACAGGTTGAGAGATAAGAGTTCAATTTTATTCTGATACATATGGATTTCCAATTTTCCCAGCACCATTTGTTGAAGAGGTTATTTTTCCTCCAATGCATGTTTGTGGTGCCTTTGTCTACTATGAGATAAGTGTGCTTATGTGGGTTTGTCTCTGTGTCTCTTATTCTGTTCCAGTGGTCTTCATGTCTGTTTAGATGCCAATATCATGCTATTTTTGTTACTATAGCTCTGTAGTATAATTTAAGGTTCTGGTATTGTGATGCCTCCTGCTTCAATTTTCTTACTAAGGATTGCTTTGGCTCTTCTGGACCTTTTATTTTTCCAAATGAATTTCATGACTGCCTTTTCTATTTCTATGAAGAATGTCATCAGAACCTTAATAGGAATTGCATTAAATCTGTATAACGCTTTTGGTAGTATGACCATTTTGACATTATTAATTCTGCCTATCCAAGAACATGAGAGGTTTTTTCTAAGGTTTTCTAAGGTCTTCTTCAATTTCTTTCATCAGTGTTCTGTACTTTCCATCATAGAGATGTTTAACCTCTTTTGTTATATTTATTTCCAAGGGTTTTTTTTTTAAGGCTATTGTGAATGAGATAGTTTTCCTAATTTCCTTCTGGGTTGATTCACCATTGGTATATAGGAATGCAACTAATTTATGAGTGTTAATTTTATATCCTGCTACTTTGATGAATTTGTTTATGAGCTCTAGAAGTTTTCTGATGGAGATTTTTGGGTCTTCTACATATAAAATTATGTCATCAGCAAATAGGGATAGTTTGAGCTCTTATTTTCCTATTCATATCTCCTTTAATTTTTTTTGCCTAATTACTCTGGCTAGAATTTTATGGATTATGTTGAATAGAAGGTAGTATAAGAGAATATCCCTGTCTTGTTCCAGTTTTTAGAGGAAATTCTTTCCGTTTTTCTGCATTTAGAATGCTGTTGGCCTTAGCATAGATAAATTTTACAATGTTGAGGTATGTTCCTACTATTCCCTAGTTTTTCCTGTGTTTTGAACATAAATGGATGCTGTATTTTGTCGAATGCTTTTTCTGCATCTATTGAGATAATCATGTGATTCTTGTCTTTATTGATGTGGTGAATTACATTTATTGATTTCCATATGTTGAAACAACTTTCCCTGGAATAAAACCCACTTGATCATGGTGCATTATCTTATTATGTGTTTTTGTATGTGATTTGCTGGCATTTTATTAAAAATTTTTACATCTATGTTCATCAGGGATATTGGCCTGAAGTTTTCTTTTGTTGATGTGTCTTTGTATAGTTTTGGAATTGGGTGATACTCTAGCTTCATAGAATGAATTTGAAGGGCTCCTTCCTTTTCTATTTCATGGAATAGTTTGAGGAGGATTGGTGCTAGTTCTTCTTTGAAGGTCTGATAGAACTTGGCTGAGAATTTATCCAGTCCTAGGCTTGTCTTTGTTGGTGGGCTTTTCATGTCATCTTTAATTTCATTGCTTGAAATTTATATTTTTAAATTTTCTGTGTCCCCCTGGTTCAGTTTGGGTAGGTCATATTTCTGTAGAAATTTGTTGATATCTTCAAGACTTTCTATTTTGTTGAAGCAAAAATTTTCAAAATAGTTTCTGATTATCCTCTGTATTTCAGTGGTGTTCATGGTGATATTTCCTTTTTCATCACAAATTTTGGAAATTTGAGTTTTTTCCCTTTTTCTCTGGGTTAGCATTGTTAAAAGTTTATCAGTTTTATTAATTTTTTTTCAAAAGATGAAATTTTTGTTGATTTTTGAATTTTTTTTCAATTCCATTGGTTTTGGCTCTGATTTTAAATATTTTCTACATTCTGCTGCTTTTAGTTTTGATTGGATAATCTTTTTCCAAAGACTTGAGATGTAATGCTAGCTTAGTTATTTGCTGACTTTCTGTTCTTTTAATGAATTATCTCAGTGCTATAAACTTACCTATTAGAACCACCTTCACAGTGTCCCAGAGATTTTGATAGTTGGGTCAGTATTCTCATTTACCTCAAAGTATTTTTTGGGGGGGAGGGAGTACCAGTTATTGAATTCAGGAGACCACTGAGCCACATCCCCAGCTCTATTATGTATTTTACTTAGAGACAGGGTTTCACGGAATTGCTTAGGGCCTTGCTTTCGCTGAGGGCTAGCTTTGAACTCACAATTCTCCTGCCTCAGCCTCCAAAGCTGGGATTACAGGCATGCGCCAGTGTGCCTGACCTCATAGTATTTTTTTTTAATTCCATCCCTAATTTCTTCTACTATCCATTGTTCATTCAGTAGCAAATCATTTAATCTTGAGGTGTTAGTTTCTATTTTTTATTTCTATTTTTTATTATATCATTGATTTCTAATATTCAATTATGATCTAATAGAATGCAGTGTATTATTTCTTCTCTCTCTCTCTCTCTTTTTTTTTTTTTTGGTTCCAAGTATTGTACTCATGGGCACTCAACCACTGCAACCACTGAGCCACATCCTCCGCTCTTTTAAATATTTTATTTAGAGACAGGTCTAACTGAGTTGCTTAGGGCCTTGCTAAGTTGCTGAGACCGGCTTTGAGCTCATGATCTCCTGCCTCAGCCTCCCCAGCTACTAGGATTACAGACATGACATGTACCACTGCACTTGGCCTTACCTCTATTTTTTTGAATTTTCTAAGTGTTGCTTTGTGGCCTAAGAAGTGGTCTATTTTAGAAAATTATCCATGTGCTGCTGAGAAGAAAGCATATTCATTCATTTTTTAAAATATTTTTTAGTTGTACACAATACCTTTATTTTTGTTTATGTGGTGCTGAGGATCGAACCCAGGGCCTCGCACATGCTAGGTGAACGCTCTACTACTGAGCCACAACCCCAGCCCATATTCATTCATTTTTTATGAATATCCTATATATGTCTATTCAGTCTATGTTATTAATTATATTTCTTAGTTTTATAGCTTCTTTGTTAAGTTTTGTTTGGACACATCTATCCAGTAATGAGAGAGGCATGTTAAAGTCATCCAGTATTATTGTGTTGTGGTCTGTTTATTCTTGAAATTGAGAAGGGTTTATTTGATGTACATAGGTGCCACATTTTTGGGGAACATGAATATTTATAATTTCCTTAAGCAGTATGAAATGACCTTCTTCATCCCTTCTGATTAACTCTGGTTTGAAGTCCACTTTATCTGATATGAAGATAGAAACTCCTAGTCATTTACAAGATCCATGTGAATGATTTGATTTTCCCCATCTTTTTACCTTCAGTCTGTGGATGTCTTTACTTATGTGGTGAATCTCTTGGAGAGAGCACATTGTTGGGTCTTGTTTTTTAAACTAATCTGATAGTCAGTGTCTTTTGATTGATGGTTTAGGCCATTTATATTCAATGTTATTATTGAGAAATATTTTTTTTATTTCCTATTATTTAGATTTATTTCTGATTTTTAATTTGAATCAGTTTTTCCTTTAACTATTTTTCTAGTATAGTTCCTCCCTTTGCTGGTTTTCAATTTTATATTTTATTTCTTCTTCATGAAATATTTTATTGAGTATGTTTTGTAGTGCAGGTTTTCTAGTTGTGAATTCCTTTAACTTTTATTTATTGTTGAAGATTTTTATTTCATTATCAATTCTGAAGCTTAATTTTGTTGGATATAGTATTATTGGTTGGCATCCATTTTCTTTCAGGGATTGGTGTGTGTGTGTGTGTGTGTGTGTGTGTGTGTGTGTGTGTGTGTGTGTGTATACACTTGCTTTTAGGGGTTGGGTTGGTTCAATCAGCAGAGATCCAGATTGGTTTCCCTCTAAATGTGACTTGTCAATTTTCTCTAGTAGCCTTTAAATTTTTATCCTTATTCTATATGTTGGGCATTTTCATAATGATATGCCCTGGTGTAGGTCTGTTGTAATTTTGTACATTTGGAGTCCTGTAAGCCTCCTGTGTTTAATTTTCTTTTTCATTCTTATGGATTGGGAATTTTTATGATATTATTTTATTGAAAAGATTGTGTATTATTTTCGTTTGTATCTCCAAACCTTCATCTATTCTGATAAATCTTAAGTTTGGTCTTTTCATGTTATCCCATATTTCTTACAAGTTCTATTCATGTTCTGTTAACATCTTTTCTCCAAGGTCAACTTTATTTTCCAGGTTATATATTTTGTCTTCATTGCCTGAAACTCTTTACAAGGGGGGTCTAGTCTGCTGGTGATGCTTTTCATTGAGTTCTTAATTTGGTTTATTGATTCCTTCATTTCCAGAATTTCCAATTGATTCTTCTTCAGGAGTTCTATCTCGTTATTGAAGTGATCTTTCACTTCTCATATTTTCTTTCTGATTTCACTTCTCAGAATATCTTTTTCCTCACAGATCAGTTCAACTATGAATTTTAAATTCCTTCTCTGATGTTTCCTCTGCTGTGATATCATTGGATTCTCTTATTAAGGTATTTTGATTTGTTTAGGATGGTTTGTTCTCTTGCTTTTTTCATGTTTTTATGTCTGCTTATTTATGAGGACCTGAGATGGCAGTAAGAATCTAAATTTATACTGTTCCTGAAGATTTATAGTACCTCACATTTTAGAGGGAGACAGATAATAACAATCAATGCAATCAATATTAGCATTAAACTATATACTTATTTCCTATGTTGGCATCTACAATGTTAATTGGCACTATAAACAGAAATGGTATGGTAGGAAATTGCCAACAGTGGAGATATTATGTTTACAAAAGTGTTTGGTATGTCAAAAAAGTGAAGAAGAAGAATGCAGAAGGAGATGTAGGATGTAATAATTGAAAGGGAGGGTGAGAGAGAGTAAAGAGTTAAGGAAGAGTGAAAGAGAGAACAATAAAATTTGACTATTAGCAAAAGAAAAGAGAGGAAGAATATCAAGGGAAATAGACATGAGAAAATATAAAACAAACAGAAAAACAATTTAAACAAAACCAAGTTAATACTAATCAAAAACCCTAGTCCTCAAAAGACAGAGTCAGTGCCACCTGAAATTCAGGTTCTCTTAGACTCTCTCTCTGATCTGCTTGTGGCGGATCTGCATTGGCACCAATGGTGCCAGACATGGGTTTTTTTCCTATTATTATTATTTTTTAACTTTTTTTTCTAGTTGTAGTTGGACACAATACCTTTATTTTACTTATTTTTATGTGGTGCTGAGGATCAAACCCAGAGCCACACATGTGCAAGGCAAGCACTCTACTGCTGAGCCACATCCCCAGCCCTCTCTCTTATTTTTAATAATTTTATTCTGTCAAAACTTCTGTGTCCCTAGGCTGTTCTGAGAGTCCAGTATTAAATCCCAATCGGATTTCTTTTTAACTGACCTCAAAGAGAAGCCGTTTGTCCTCTTTCCTGGTCCTGTGCCACAGAGCACTTCAGAAAGTAACCTCTACTCTGCCATCTTGACCCCAGTCTCTGAATAAAGATTCTTAATGAAAAATGAGGAATCATTTTCACTGAGATGGTCAAAATATTCAACAAGAATAGATGATCACTGTCCATGACCAACGGTCTTTCTTTCCATTTCTTCTTGAGCTATGTACTGAGAGTGAGAGTAAGGGCTGGGGGTTGTTAACCCCTTCCTCTTTCCATGTTGCTCACCAAACTGCCAGTAAGAGTCTAAGACTGTAACTGGTTCAAATAATTCTCAACTTCTCACCAGTATGAGGTAGGATGGGAAGTATTGTCAATTGGAGTTGTCTGCACAGACCAGATCTGTGCACTCTCATGGTGGGGCTACTGCAGCATTTTCTGAGAGCAGTTCAGACAGCTGGGGCTTAGGTTTATTTAGGCCTCAGGGGTTTTGCTGGGTGGTGTCTTCTCTAGAGAGATTAGATCAATACACCCTTAGGGCCCGGGAGTTGCTCATCTCTGATGAGAGTCTGGATCTCAGCAGCCTCTTAAGAATTCTACTCCTGGGGCAGGGACACCAATCCTTCATCCCTTCTGCTGCCTTCTCAGGTTTAGTCCCTGAGTGTGTTCAGACCTGCCTGGTCAGATTCCTGACCTGCTTCAGCTGGTTATGTGAACACTCACACTCAAAGGAGAAGCAAGTTGGGCTCCCCTTTACTTTTCTGACGTGTGTCCCCCTGGGTAAAATATCCTCTGGGTCTGTTTCTCTCCTGTTCTGCTAGGTACACCCTAGGCCACACTGTAGGTTCTTGCCAAGACAGAGTAGCAGTGTTTGATCTGATCTCCTGGCTCCACAGCAGCAGCTGCAGCATGGCTGTCTCAAGATGGCTCATGCCTCAGTTCCCCTCAGCCAGTTGGGAAACACGGGGCACTTTTTAAGCACCAGTGCACAGTGGAGCCTCTGGATCAGCTAAAGGCAGCCTGCTTTTCTGATCTCAGTTTTTTTCTATACTAAAGGTATCTGTTGTATTTCTGTGTTCTCCCTCCCTCTGTGCTAAACCAGCACTGCTACCACTGCTGCTGCTGCTTCCACAGCCGGGTTGGCGCCAATGTCATCTTTCTGCTTTGTTTAATTTGTACCCCAATTTCTGAGTCTGTAAGATACTCTAACGGTCCAATATTGAGTTTTAGTGAAATCCCTTTTTCATCCACCTTGCATAGAAACAGTAATCCTGCCGTTTGAATCTCGAGTCACAGAGTGATTGATAATACAGCCTTCCTCTAACCCACCATCTTGAATTCCATTCACAGTAGCCTCAAAATACAATAAAATACCTAGGAATAAATCTGACCAAGGAAGTGAAAGACCTCTGCATTGAAAACTATAGAACATTGAAGAAAGAAATTAAAGAATATCTCAGAATACGGAAAGACCTCCTATGTGCATTGATAGGCAGAATTAATATTGTTAAAATGATCATACTATCAAAAGCAATATACAGATTCAATGCACTCCCCCATCAAAATACCAATGACATTCCTTACAAAACTAGAAAAAGTAGTCCTAAAACTCATTTGGAAGAATAAAAGACACAGAATAGCCAAAACAATTCTAAGCCAAAAAAGCAATGCAAGAGGAATCACAATATCTGACTTTAAAGTATAGTACAGAGCTATAATAACAAAAACTGCATAGTACTGGCATAAAAACAGACACAGACCAATGGTACAATGGTACCAATAGAAGACACAGAGACAAATCTATACATACACAACAGTCATCTGATCCTTGACAAAAGTGCCAAAAACATACATTGGAGTGTAAGGGTCCGGCAAACGTCGGAGGAAGAGACCACCAAGAGACCAGCTCATGCAATAGGAAAAGGGGATTTATTGAGGATCCAATCCAGCACGCTGGGGCTCCAGGCTCGCTCAAGACGGGAGAGCGGCCAAGAGCCCCGAGCAGGGGTTGAGCAGTGCTTAAGTACACTTTTTTAGGGAGGGCAGGGACTTTGCATACATCAGAGCAATCATCATGAGGCACGGGAAAATTGAACAACAACTCTCAAACATGATTAGTCCATTCATTGGTGGGAACAGGTCGGGCGGGGGTGATAGGTCACTCCTAAAGAGGGGGATACATTTAAACTGATTGGTTTGGGCCCTGAATGCCTACGTGCCAAACTGCACAGGGTCCAGGTTATTTAACAACTAAATGGTCAGGGGGAATATCTACTGGGCAGTCCCAGGAATTGTCCTAACAGCTACAGGAATTTCAGGTTTTGAGTGTAGCATAAGAACTTAACAATACCTGGTCCTTTACATTTTAACTCAGGCTTTGCGGCTTAGAAACTTTACCCTTTCAAGAGAAAAGATATCCATTTTAACAAATAGTGCTGAGAAAACTGGTTATCCATATGTAGAAGAATGAAACTAGACCCTTATATCTCATCCTGCACAAAAATCAACTTAAAATAGGTAAAAACCCTTGGAATTAGACCAGAAACTATGCAACTCTTAGAAGAAAAAATAAGATCAACACTCCAGTTTTTAGGCACAGGCATCAACTTTCTCAATGGGACCATTAAAACTTAGGAAATATGGGCTGGGGATGTGGCTCAAGCGGTAGCGCGCTCGCCTGGCATGCGTGCGGCCCAGGTTCGATCCTCAGCACCACATACAAACAAAGATGTTGTGTCCGCCGATAACTAAAAAATAAATATTAAAAAATTCTCTCTCTATCTCTCTCTCTCCTCTCTCACTCTCTCTTTAAAAAAAAAAAAACTTAGGAAATAATGCCAAGAGTTAAGTGGGATGACATCACATTTAAAAGCTTCTACATGGCAAAGGAAACAATTAGGAACATGAACAGAGAACCCACAGAATAGGAGAAAATCTTTGCTATCTACTCTTTTTTTTTTTTTAAGGTCTTTAAAGAGGTGATTTTTTGAGAGAGAGAGAGAGAGAGAGAGAGAATTTTAATATTTATTATTTCGTTTTCGGCGGACACAACATCTTTGTTGGTATGTGGTGCTGAGGATCGAACCCGGGCCGCACGCATGCCAGGCGAGCGCGCTACCGCTTGAGCCACATCCCCAGCCCTTTGCTATGTACTCTTATGGTAGAGGATTATTATCTAGAATATGTAAAGAGCTCAAGAAAATTTATACCCAATTAATAAATGGGCAAATGAAGGGCCAGGGCTGTGGCTCAGTGGTAAAGCACTTGCATGAGACACTGGGTTCAATCCCCGGCACCACATAAAAATAAAACAAAATAAAGATATTGTGTCCATCTACAAATTATATAAAATAAATAATGAGCAAATAAAAAACGGATAGTTTTCAAAATATTAAATACAAATGGCCAACAAATACATGAAAAAATGTTAAACATTATTAGCAGTTAGGGAACTACACTGAGACTTCATCTCATGCCAGTCAGAATATCAGACATCAAGAATATAAAGAATAATAAATGCTGGAGAAGATGTGGAGAAAAAGGAACACTTTTACACTGGTGGTGAGATTGTAAATTAGTACAACCACTCTGGAAATCAGTATGGAGTTTCCTCAAAAGACTAGACATGAAACCATCATTTGACCCAGTTATCCCATTCCTTGGTATTTATCCTGAAGAATTAAAGTCATACTATAGTGATACATGCATACCCATGTTTATGGCAGCACAATTCACAATAGTCAAAACTATGGTACTAGCCTAGAGGTTCATCAATGGACGAATGAATAAAGAAAATGCGGTACATATATACAAAGGAATTTTATTCAGCCATAAAGAAAAATAAAATTATGGCATTTGCAGGAATATGGATAGAACGAGACTATCATGTTAAGTGAAATAAGACAAACTCAGAAGGTCAAGTGTTGTATGTTTCCCCTCATATACAGAAGCTAGAGAGAGAAAAAGAAAAAGTTGGGAGGGCGGGTGGAGCTCCTAAAAATCAAAGGAGAACATTAGAGGAAAGGGACCAAGAAGTGGGAGGTAGAAAGGGAGGGGTAAATTGCTGGGGAGTGAAAGTGGCCAAATTATATTGTTTATAGTATGTGCATGAACATGTAACAACAAGTCGCATCATTATGTTCAACTATAATGTGCCAAAAAATATTGTGAGAAAATAAAGGTCCTGTCTCAATACTGTTATAATAGCAAATTTCAAAATGAGTTTTAGCAGGAATACTCAAACCATAGCACCCACCCCATTCTCAATCAGAGCATGCTCCCCTCAAATTCTCAAAAATGAAACCAAAGGCACCTATTGAAGCACAAGTCAGATCCTTCTAGACGTTCCCCATTTCATTCAGAATAAAAAGTCCTTAGTCTAGGCATCCTGGTGGCCCCTGTCATCCCACCTACTGGAGAGTCTGAGTGTCAAAGCAAGTTCAAAGCAACTTAGTGAAACCCTGTCTTAAAATAAAAATTTAAAAAAGGTCTGGGGGCTGGGCTCCAGGGGCTGGGCTCCAAGGACTAGGAAGGTTGAGATAGGAGAATGGCAAGTTCAAGGTCAATTGCAGTAACTTAATGAGAATCTGTCTCAAACTTTAAAATTAAAAGAAGTGGGGATATAGCTCAGGAGTAAAGCACTTCTGGGTTCAATAATAAGGGTCTGGGGATGTAGCTTAGTGCTTGCCTAGCAGGTATGTAGCCCTGGATTCAATCCCTGTATTGAAAAAAACAAAATAACAACAAAAAACCCCTTGATGTTCCTATAAGTCTCCTTACCAGTCTACCATAGGTCTCCTTGCTTTTCCCTAACAAGCCAGCTACTGTCCAGTCTTAATAACATACACTGGCTATTCCCTCTTCCTGTAGTGGTCCTTCCCCAGATATCTGTATAATTAACAATTTGCCAACTTAAAAAAAAAATCTTTGCTCAAATCTTGCTTTCTTAAAAGGCTGACCTAGACACATGGTAGTCTTTTGGGGCAGGCTGGGAGAGGTGTTGGAGATCAAACTCAGGGTCTGCACAATGCTAGGCAAATGCTCTATCACTAAGGTACACCTCTAGCCCCATGATATATTTAAATTCAACTGCCTCCATTACCAATATTATACTCCATTCTCTCTTAACCTGATCTATTCTTTGGATGGCACTTAGCATCTAGCAATGAACAAAATAATCGAGTGATTTTTATGTTTATTTTTTATTGTTTGTCTAATACTAGAACATAAGTTCCAAGAATATTTTATTCATTTTGATTGGGAATCCCTAAACCCTAGTACATTTAGTAACTCCACAAGTACTTATTGAATATGAAAGTTTATATAAAGAAAAATGATCTGAACTTTTATTCCTAAGTTTTATTTATTTATTTATTTTTTTGGAAGGAATAAGCTCATTTAATTTTTTTCAGGAATCAGTAAAGTCTAGTTATGGGTCCCAGGGGTGAAGGTCACTTCAGGTGGTAAATTTGCCATGGTTTGCTACTGGGCAGCGGGCCAAGCCAAATAGGGAATGTGGAAGAGTGAGTCCATGTCTACTCACCCATCCCCAGGTTTACACATAGGAATAACTAAGCCAATGTTCTATGACTCAAGAATCATTCCTGTACAGGGAGAGGCAGCAGTTTGCATTCATGGAAAGCAAAGTGAAGGAGGTATGCTAAGCTCACACTGTCCATAGTAATAGCGCTCTGAAATGTGAGAAACTGGTGAGGTGGATTGGGCAGGTATTCTCCCTACAAAGTTGAGCTTTTGCTTTATAGCCAGCACTTATGGCAGAGTGGAGTTACTGGGGTTATGAACTGAAATAGGACATAGGGTGAGCTGAAATCAGTGGCATGTATTGGGGTTTAGGGGTAGTCTCAGTGGCCTCCTCAAACAGACTAGAGCCAAATTCTAATTAGCTGCCCACTCCTGGTGAGTTCTTCTTCATTATCCTGACTGAGCCCTAATGAATGCCCCCTAGAGGTAGACTCCCAGAGAGGAGCGCCTTTCCCTGGGCCTTTTTCATTTCAGAGTGTAGTAGTTCGTGGGTACAAAGGGCATCTTGCTGACCACAGCCATCTGCTGCTTCCGCCACACCTCTACAAGCAGCTGTGTTCCTGGCTGACTGTACTTGAAGGGCACATAACCCATTGCCACATTCTTCTTCAAGCAGGGTGAGGGGCAGCCACTGGTCACAGTACCAATCATGATGCCTTCTGTGCTTAGGATGGGGTTGTGTGCCCGCATTGGAGCCCCCTCACACATCAATCCCACACGCTTCCGCTGCACCTCACCTTTCAGCTGGGGAACAATAACCTTAGCTCCTGGGAAATCCATAGCAGCTCGGCGACGCTTCCCCAATGTCCAACCAAGGCTGCCCTCAACCGGTGTGATATGTTCATCAATATCATTCCCATACAGGCAGAGGCCTGCTTCCAGGCGCAGGCTGTCCTGGGCAGCCAGCCCTGCCAGCTTCACCTCTGGGTTTTCCAGCAGAGCTGTTGCCAGGTGGACTGCCCCAGGGGCTGGCACTGAGATCTCTACACCATCTTCTCCTGTGTAGCCACAACCGGTCACTCAACAGCCAGACACACCAAACACCTTCATCACAGCACTGGTCATGAAGGGTAATTTCCTCAGGTCATCTGCCACACCAGCCTGAAGAACTTGGGCTGCAGTAGGGCCTTGCAGGGCTAGCAGAGCATTATCCACAATCTCCAGGCCCACATCATTGCCCCTGTTCTTAAGTTCCCTGACCTTGTCCTGCATAAGGGCCAAGTCCTTGTCCCAGCAGCCAGCATTGGACACCACATACAGGTGTCCTTCAGAAGTATTGGTCACAATCAAGTCATCTAAGATGCCTCCAGCCTCGTTGGTAAACAGCGACAGTGTCCCCTTATTTGGCCTTAGCTCTGCAATGTCTCCAACCACTAAACTCTCCGTCAGCTTCACCCAGTCACAACCAAATATCTTGGTCTGCAGCATGTGAGAGACATCAAAGAGCGAGCAATGTCGCCGTGTATGAAGGTGCGATTCAATGTGACTTTCCTGGTACTGTATAGGCAGACTCCAACCCGCAAATGCCACCATTTTCCCGCCATGGGCCAGGTGGAAGTCATGGAGCGGAGTTCTGCGGAGCACATCCTGCGAGCAACTGAGAGGGCGACCTGGGGCCGAGGGAAGCGCCTGCAGGCGAAAGCCCAAAGGGGCCACCATGCTCATAGCCCGCTGCATCGTCCGCTGGCAACTAGTGCAGAGGGCGCAGAGAGGCCACCACTCTGCCAGGCACGCCGGGAGATGTAGTCTTATTCCTAAGTTTTAAATGCTTAAGAGTACCTTGAGATAGGAGACTGAGAAAAAAGGAAATCTTCAACATTTGATAAAGCTAAAATTTTTTTGTTAATAACAAAGCTAGATTCCTGATTAAAAATTTAAAGTACTTCAAAATATAATGGTGAACCTCGCACAGTGTGCATGTCTGCAATCCCAGCTACTGGAGAGGCAGAGGCAGAAGAACACCAAATTTGAAGTCAACCTGGGCAATTTAATGTAACCCTGTCTCTAAATAAAATAAAAAGGGATAGGATGTAGCTCAGTGGTATAGCATTTACCTAATGTGTGCCTAGCATGTGTGAGGCCCTGGGTTCAATGTTCAGTACTGGAACAACAACAAATATATATATTTGTATATGTATGTATTTGTGTGTGTGTGTGTGTGTGTGTGTGTCTTAGTCAATTTGGCACAGTAGATTCTTGCTTTAAAAAAAAAAAAAGTTTAAATTCACTATCACCACCCTGACCACAGCACCTGGACTATGAAGGAAATAAGAGGCAGCTGGTCACTCTTCGAGAAGAATCCAGAAGTACAGAAAAATACACATCCTGAGGAAATGGGGCTGGCAGAATGGCCCTGGCCCAGGGTCTAGATAATGAGTGCCTAGTCTGCAGTCACCTTCTTGTGGAGGAAGTGATTCATGTGTTGTTTTGCCCTGCATTAAGTAAAAACAGAAAACCAGGTTTGGTTGGTCTGAGAAAGGAAATTCTCCTTTTTAATACAATAATATTGGGTCTCAGAACACTATGCTGTGAAAAAATTAATTTAAAGATATCGTTTCCATGTAGAATCAGTATATTTTAAAATTGGAGAAACATAGGTAATCTTGTGGGTTTTTTTTTCAATATCTGTATGTGAGCATGTGTGCATGTGTGCATTCTTGGGGTGTGAAAAACAGGCACGCACAGAATATAGGCTTAACAATTGTGTAGGAGGAAGAACCATGAATAAAGAAAAATTATTTGCTAAAAAGATATGATGCTTTTTTGAATATACTTTTTTGTGAGATTTTGATTTTTTGTATCATCTCAGTGTTTTTACACACACACACACACACACACACACAATGGCATAAATAAAACCCTCTAAAATCTTTAGTAATAATATTGCATCTGCAATTTTCCTGTTTGATGATTGCACTGAGGTTATGCAAAAGAATATCTTTGTTCTTGAAAATACACACTAAATTATTTAAGAACAAAGAGGAGGGTTGGGGATGTGGCTCAAGCGGTAGTGCGCTCGCCTAGCATGCTCAGGGCGCTGGGTTCGATCCTCAGCACTACATAAAAATAAAATGAAGATGTTGTGTCCACCGAAAACTAAAAAAATAAATAAATAAATATTTAAAAATTCAAAAAAAGAAAAAAGAACAAAGAGGAATTGTGTCTGCAACTCATTCTCAATGGTTCAGAGATGAAAGATAATAATAGAGTCAATGTGGTAAAGATATTAATAAATGATATGGGTAGAGATCATGTAATAGACTTGTAACTATTTTGTAAGTCTGATTATATTTCAGAAAAATCGTTCAAAGTATTTTTGAGGAAGGTCTGGGAATGTCGCTCTGTGTTAGAACTTGCCTACCATGCATGCATCCCCTGGCACTGCATAAAAATAAATAAAAATTAAAGTATTTGGGGGAAATGTAACATTGAAATGAGATACCACCACAGCCCTATTAACATGGTCAAAATGAGAACACTTGTGGAGACAAGTGCATGGAGTTCTACATTCGTGACATACATTAAGGGCTCCTGAGTGGTGAACCACCCCCCTAGTGTTAGGCATGTGAGCCACAAACCCGGTGTTGCGGTCCCAGCGCTTGCTCTGCAGCCCGCTCCTCGACTGCTGCGTGGACAATTGGGAAGAAATTATATTAGTGGCTGCCTATAATCTGCCTAGCTGCTGCCGGAGTATATATACATGGTAACTGCAATAAAATCAGACCTGCTTCCAGCTTGGTCTCCAGAGGTCTTGATTTGTGACTCCACAGCCACACTCTATTCTACCTTGTTCTGTGGACCTCCTTGCTGGACAAGAGAGAGTCCCACGCAAACACTGACAACACCAAATGCTGGCAAGGATGTAGAGCAACAAGAATTGTCATTCATGGCTGGTGGGAATGCAAAATGGTACAACTACTTTGGAGAGAGATTGGCAGTTTCTTAAAAAACTAAACATACTCTTACCCTATAATTCATTAATCATGCTTTTTGGTATGTACCCAAATGAATTTGCAACTTTATCCACACAAAACCCTTCCAATGTTTTTTTAATAGTGCCTTTATTCACAATTGCTAACATTTGGAAGCTACCAAGATGTTCATCAGGAGGTGAATGGATAAACAGTTACATGTAGACAATGAAGTATTAATCCCTAAAAAGACATTAGCAAGGGCTAGGAGTATAATTTGGAGGTAGAGTCTGTGCTTAGTGTGTGCAAGGCCCTTGATTTAGTCCTTAGCATCAAAAAACAAAAATAATAAATAATAAAAAGACATAAGCTACCAAAACACAAAAGAAATGGGGGAATATTAGGGGCATATATGACCAAGTGAGAGAACCAACGTAAGAGACTATGCACTGTATGATTCTAATTTATGTAACATTCTGGAAGAGGAAAACTACATAGACATTAAAAAGATCAGTGATTGCTGGGGGTTAGGGAGGAAAGGGAATGAATAGGCAGAGCAAGAGAGGATTTTTCTGACAGTAAAATTATTCTGTATGACTTGATATTAATGGATGCATGAAAATTTACCTTAGTCAAAACCCAGAGCAAACCCTGACCTGGGATGTGGTGGTGCAACCTCCCAGTGACTCAGGAGGTTGAGGCAGGAGGATCCCAAGTTTGAGGAAAGCCTTGGCAGTTTAGTGAGACCCTGTCTTAAAAAAAAAAAAAATTTAGATAGGACTGAGAATGTGGCTTGATGATGTAGTACATCTGGGTTCAATCCCTGTACCATTAAAAAAAAAAGAGTGAACCCTGATACAAACAATGGACTTGGGTGAGGATGTGTCAAGGTAGGTTTGTTAGTCGTAACAAATACAGCACTCTGCTGCAGGATGTTGATAGGGAAGCTGTGCCCATGTGAACACAGGGAGTATATGGGAACTCTGTACTTCCTGCCTACTTTTACTGTGAACCTAATGGTGCTCTAAAATATAAAGTTTGTTTAAAAGGAGAAGTGTTTTGATGGAGTTTAACCTAGTTTTTAATTTTCCTGAGCCTACATATTGCAATTTTTCTGTTTTTCATTTCTATGCAAATCAAAGTTGTTTCTCAAAGAAAAACTACATAAAGTTATAGTTAGGAGGAATAAGCAGCAATCAGGTGAGAAACGATTTTTAAAAATACATTGAAAAAGCAATTACAAATGAAATTATGGCATTTGCCGGTAAATAGATGAAACAGGAGAACATCATGCTGAGTGAAATAAGTCAGACTCAGAAAATCAAGGGTCGACTTTACATACAGAGATATGAAAAATTGTGTTCTATATGTGTAATAAGAATTGTGATACATTTCACTGTCATATATTTAAAAACTAAAAGCAATTTTAAAAAATAAAGCTTTGAGAAGATCACAAAAAAAGAGTAGATATTTTAAAGTTTTTTAAAAATAGAAAATCAAGGGTCAAATATTTTGTCTCATTTACAGAATCTAGAGCAAAATAAGGGAAATGGGATAGGGGACTGCATGTCATAAAGAAGTAAGGAACGTCAGTGGAGTAGAAGAATGGAATGGGGGGCTGGGGATGTGGCTCAAGTGGTAGCGCGCTCGCCTGGCATGCATGTGGCCAGGGTTCGATTTTCAGCACCACATACAAACAAAGATGTTGTGTCTGCTGAAAACTAAAAAATAAATATTAAAATTCTCTCTCTCTCTCTCTCTCTCTCTCTCTCTCTCTCTCTCTCTCTCTCTCTCTCTCAAAAAATGGAATGGGAGGGAGGAAGGAAGAACAAGAGAAAATTTTCTCAATGAATTTAACAAAATTATATGTAAATATACCACAATGAATTCCACCTTTATGTATATGTATAAGAGACCAATCAAAAATAAATACATAAACAAGTAAAAGGAATGGCAATAGAGTAGAAGAAGGAAAATAGGGGGAGGAGGAGAAGGAAGTAGGGGGCACTGGGGACAGAGTAAGTCAAATCCCAATCATGCATGATTTTGTCAAAATGAACCCTACTATTATGTATAACTATAATGCTCTAATAAAATAGTTTTAAAAACAATTATAAATTGTCACAGGAAAAATAATAATCTCAAGAAACAGTTTTGGTTATTGTTTTTTTTTGTTTTGTTTTGCAGTACTGGGAATTGAACCCAGGGTGCTGTACCACTGAGCTATTTGGAGACAGATTCTGGCTAAGTGGCCCAGGCTAGCCTCAGATTTAGGATCCTTCTGCCTCAGCCTCCCAAATAACTGGGATTACAGGTGTACACCACTGCACCTGGCTTCAAGATATAGTTTTAAAATTCATTTATTCAACATGTTTAAGTAGAATATTCATTCATTTATTTGGCATTTAATTATTGAATGCTTCATATTGGATCAACAAGAAGGCAAATAATTGAATTAAATTACTCTGTGCTTATTGTACCGAAACATTACATCTAGGATTACTTTGAATATTTGGTACTGACAGATTTTTTTTTTCTGTGAGCACCCAAATAACTCTATCGTCTTATTTTGTCTTTTCTTTAATCAGAAGATATGCTCTTTGTTAACAAAGAACCCAGGATATTTTAAGGTATTTGAGTCATGAATAGATACCAGCACACTGTCACAAAATGTGTAAATGTCAGTAGTTACAAGTAAAACTTCTGACCTCACACTCACCAATTGTGATTTAATCTAATATAAAATTCACATAAATGAAATAAAAATAGGAAAAACATCCTATTTAAACTAGAGATTTTACAGTAGGAATAAGAACAAATCAATATCTAGAATGTTAAGAAATTATACATTGATCCAAATAGATTTCAAAAGCTAGGACGGATGACTTAAAGTGTTTCTCTGAATATGTAGCAATGATTGACTTATTTAAGGGATCCAAGTGAAACTTACAGTTTATTGAAAAGGAAAATTGCATAAGAATAAAAAAAATTGGGGCTGGGGATGTGGCTCAAGCGGTAGCACACTCACCTGGCATGCGTGCGGCCCAGGTTCGATCCTCAGCACCACATACAAACAAAGATGTTGTGTCCGCCAAAAACTTAAAAATAAATATTAAAAAAAATAATTAAAACATTACAAGCTGAGTAAAATTTCGACCTTTCCAAGTTCCAGAGCTCTTCCAAGCACGAGATTCTCATAGAGGGACCCCAATGGACTATGTGAGTAATATGGATTAATGTATTTTCATTTGTTAAAACAAAAAACAATTCTATGGGGCTGGAAGTGTAGCTCAGTGGGCATGTGCTTAGCGTGTACAAGGTTCTATCCCCAGCACCAAAAAAAAAAAAAAAAAAGAAAAGAAAAAAGAAAGAAAGAAAACAAATAAACAACAACAAAAGGTCCACACAGAATCTGAGCTTGTGTTGTTTTCACCAAAAAAGTGCAACAGGACAAGATATACATTTCGGGATTCAGAACCCAAAACAATAAAACCCAGTTTTGTTTAATTACAGCTCAAAGTCGAGCTTAGGAGAAGCTTCTCGACCTCTGCCTCAAACAGTTAGTGTAAATACCAAAGTTCATTAATTTAAAAATAAAACACAGTGGGCCTGAGTGTTTGTTTTTAATTTTTCTTTTCTGTTTTTTCCCAATCCCCAAAATGTATTTAAAGTGTAAGAGAAACATGTCACTATCAAGGAACTGCTAACTTCTGCCTCATCTGTATAAGAAAACCATACCAACCCACCAGCAGCAATCAGAACTCCACACAGAAGAATGAATCACTAGCTTCACCCCCTTGTGTTTCTTTTTGTCACCTGAGCCCCAACTAGAGCGCATGATGCTTGAGTCTTCGTGTTCAACAGGTTCCCTGGACAACATAACAATCAAAGCATAACAGTCTGCCAACTTCTGCCAACAGACTGTTTATGAGTCTCTCAAGTGGGCCCTGAGGCCTGCCTGGAATCAGGACCAGATGGGACATGATAAAGTAATAATTTGGTGACCTTTAAGATGAATACTATTTAAATGCTTCCTCAACATTTATTTAGAGCAGAGAAAAAAGAGCAAGGAAATAAGACTCCTTGGAGACAGCTGGCAAATCTCTGTATTCTGGGATCTTCATTTTGGGGAGACAGTTATATTACTTAGCATTCACCAAAAGAATCAGATGAACCCAGTTTCACTAGAAAGGGATCATATATTATTGCTCAAGAGTGCCCCCTGGGGGTCTCAAACTATGACAAGTGACTAACCACACTCCACTGGAGAGGAGTTCTGGTAAATATAACTTTCTCTGTATCTCTACAGTGTCATCGATGACTTGGTGTTCACTGGTATTTTAGCATGTCTCATGCGATGGCAATGTGGGCCGCTTGCCTGCCAGCCCACCCTTATGGAGCTCTATCTACAAAGTACTTTCTCTCTGCTCCTCCCAGTTTCTTCTTTCTCTGTAATTTTCCTCCTTCCTTCTTCCTTTAAAAACATCAAAGCAAATTCCTTCAAGTTTGTCCATCTCAGAAATCATGAAATCTGAATCCAATGAATAGACGGTCATAGTTCAATCTTGAACTAAAATCCCCCAAATATAGATCTCTCTTGATAAAAATAGAGATCCACTATTTGGAGTCCAAGATCCAGCAGGTTTCATTTAACATTGTATCCTAGGTACTTCCCCATCTTCAAAAACAGGTTTTCAGAGTAATGGCCAAAATTTTGAGGGCAGACTATGTGCTAAACCCTATTCTAGGAACTTCATATAAATTACCTAATTTTTATTCCACCACAGTTTACTTAGGAATCTGCTTACTTCACATCTTGTGCTATGTAAGGCTTCAAGGAAATCTTTAACTTATTATTGACATTTGCATCTGTGATTGAAGTTAGGTGTCATTAAAAACAAAAACAAAAACAAAAAAACCTCCAGCATGTGATTTGACTGAGAGGAATGGGCAGAAGAAAGCAACTAAAGAATCTTAAGAAAAGTGTTTTGAAAAATATACAGACCTATTCCATGATCTGCTGCAGTCCTGATGTGCCTGGGGGCTGCATGTTGGCACACAGGCAAGGATATATAATTTTCTCCCAAATGATTCAAATTCATCCCCTTCTTCCTCTGCCTGCCTATCCCAAGTTTCCTGAAAGACAGTAATAATCAAAGTTGAAAGAAGACAATTAGTTCTCAATGTTGCATTCTGGACCCCTACAACTCTGTCTAGTTGAGACCCCAC
Organism: Ictidomys tridecemlineatus; assembly: GCF_052094955.1. Lineage (NCBI taxonomy): Eukaryota > Metazoa > Chordata > Mammalia > Rodentia > Sciuridae > Ictidomys > Ictidomys tridecemlineatus. The sequence goes on along the minus strand of NC_135482.1, from coordinate 76,149,033 downwards.
TGCTGTAGTTGGCTCACCCCTCCTCCACTGTGATGTCACACCCTCCCACTAGCCACCAAGCTGCCCCAGGGCTTCACTGAATGTTTCCTAGGTAAGTCTGTTGTGGGGTTACTAGAAAGAAAAAAGATAACTATCTGGCTGAAAATGAGAAAGGAATTAAGGGACCTATAAAAAGCCTTTTGGAAATAGCAAAATGTTTATAAAGGAGAAAGGAAATGGTGGGGTGGCCAGAGTGTAATCCTATTATTTGCCTCCTCATACTCCAGAGCAGTGGTTCTTAACCTGCTTTTCTTTTTCCCCAGGGACATTTGGCATGTACGTGGTAAAGGCCAGAGATGCTGCTTAAAATCTGTGATGCACAGGACAGGCCCTTCCCACAACATAATTACTCAGCCCACAATGTCTCTAGTGCCCACGTTGAGAAGCCTTGCTCCAGAACCGCTACACCTCTGGCCACCTACTCCCTTCCCCTTTCCTCAAGCGTGGGCAAAGCAGAGCTAAAATTATCATCTGTGACCTTTTTTGCGACCCTCCCCTCCTTTCTTCAGTCACCATTCAATGCCCTACTTTCCTTTGGTCTAAATGGAAAGATGATAGCATCTATCTAGGAAGCTTTATGGGCCAGAAGTAATTTCCTGAGATTCTCAGTCTGTGGATCTTTGGCAATCAGGTCCCTTGAACAAAGTGACTCTTTATCTTTCGTATGAAATCGGGAACTCAAGGAGAGACAAGAATAGCCTGAATCCCCATGCACTGGGAACCTGATCTGTGACCTGCAGCATTTAAGAATCATTGTCCTTAAATGGCCTTGTACCACAATTGCTAAATATTTCTTTTAGAGTCCTCTCTCCCTCCTATCCTCTCTCTCTCACTCTCTCACTCTTTCTCTCTCTCTCTCCCTCTCTCTCTCTCTCTCTCTCTCTCTCTCTCTCTCTCTCTCTCTCTCTCTCTCGTTTGATATCTTAGGATATTTCCTATGCTTTGACCTTCATCTGAGCCATGATTTGGAATTTAGCCACTCCCCACCCTGTGTCATTATGAAGAGTTCCTATTAAACTTGAGAGGGAGATAGAACTATTATTTGTTATTATTTGATAACTTAAAAATTAATTTGCTGAAAAAATATATGCCCTGAAGAAATAAGTCCTCTATAAGTTTTTTGTTTAAATAATTAATATTCTGATTGGAATATGTTTTTATCGCTATTCATCAAGTTTCATTGCATTCCTTGTGAACAATTGGATAAGACTGAGTCTACAGAAAAGACTCTAAAAGATATAATAATGGGCCGGGGTTGTGGCTCAGTGGTAGAGCACTTGCCTAGCATGTGTGAGGTGCTGGGTTCGATCCCCGACACCACATCAAAACAAACAAAATAAAGGTATTATGTCCATCTATAACTAAAAACATATTTTTTAAAAATATAATAATGACAAAAGGGCACAAGGGTTAATACTTTCAAACCTATCTTTAATATGTACCAAAGTCTGAATACACCATATTTGTCCAGTGAAGAGTTGGAAAGACCGAGGAAACTGGCCTATGTGTGTTTCCATCCAAGACCTACACGCTGTGGTGGGACCAGGTGTCTTCCATGATTTTGGGACCATACTAAGTATCTACTTCATTCTCGTGGTCCTATAAGTTAGGATAAGGAAACTAAGGTTCAGAAATATTAAGAGAACTCCTCAGGGACATATAACTAGGGAGTGGCAGCAATAGGTTTTAAGCTTGGATTTATCTAGTTTCCAGGCATACACTTGATAGGAATAGAGACTATTATTGAGGACTACCATAAATGTCCTGTTCACACCCTGTTTATCCCTTTCTATGAATTATTTTGTTTTAAAACTCACAACCACCTTTTTATGTGAATTTCTTATAGATGGGGAACTGAGGCTCAAAGAATTTATATCCCTCATCCCAGGTTAGAACTGGTAAATATATAGACCTGGATTCCAGCACAGTTCTGTTCACTATAAACCTGTCCTTTAAAGAATATGCTACACTGCCTCATCTAAAGCCATTTTCACCATGCCAATAGCCCTACATCTATCATCTCACCAAATTCTGTCACTACCCACTGTGGTAAGTAATGATAGTCCCATTTTCAGATGGAAAAATTGAAGCTCAGATAGTGCAAGTAGACTGTCCAAGGCCACACACCTCCCACCATGTATGGGTTATGTTAGGTAAGGAATGCTTATTAGCACTCACTCCAACAATGATTTTCAAGCTCTATCAGTGTGCCAATATGCCATACTTTTGAGGAATCAGTGCAATTTAAAAACAAATCATAAACAAATTGTGTTCCACATATATACATATACACACATACATTTACAGATATTAATAGAGATTGAGATGATGATTCCTTGATTTGGAAAGATGCATACAGGATAGTAAGTGTGCATATTTAAAAAACTGTAAAGCTGGGTGCAGTGGGCACACTTGTAGTCCTGGCACCTGAAGTGAGAGGATCACAAATTTAAGGACAGCCTCAGAGATTTAGTGAGACCCAAAGCAACTTAGCAAGACCCTGTCTCAAAAAAAGAAAAAAAAAAAAAAGAAAAGAAGGACTGGGGATGTAGTTCAATGGTAAAAACACCCCTAGGTTCAATCTCCTGTATCAAAAAATAAAAATCATTAAAAATATGACTGTACCTTACACATGCATGGAAATTTCTGAAAGCATACCTATGAAATCCTTAGTGGTAGTTAACTCCAGAGCAAGGGATTTGACAAGGCGCTAGCAGAGTTAACTGATTTTTTCCCCTTCCCTTTTATGCCCTTTGTTATTACTGTTTAACTAATTCCCACCCTTTCTTTGAGGTGAAAATGAAAATCTAAAAAGGGTTTTCAGAGAAGCTCCTAGCTTGAGGACATACATTTATTTAGGTCTGATCTAAAGGTAACTGAGCTGTCAACATGCTAATGTTTTATAATGACAGCTGGAGAGTGAGAGGTGAAATTCATTCACACAGGTGGAAGGTGGGTGCAAGGGAGGGCAGGAAATTGTCTTTTAGAGAAACTGTAGGTTAAGTAAGCAGGAAAGTAAGCCTCAGGCAGTCTGAGTTGCTGATGGCCTGGGTGAGAGAAGGCAGAGTGTCTGGGAAAAGTTCAGAGATGCTGCTTCTAGGAGCTTTAGGTTGACTTCAGAGCATAGATTCTCCTGGGTCTCAGACAAAGGTATTACATAATTGTAAAAAGGTGGATCAATTTAAAATTTAAAAACTTATCAAATTTTTAAAATTCTGCTAAAAGTCACATTTTAAAATACCCGAGTTGTTTTTAAATTCAGAGACACAAGGAATTCCTAATCAATCAAGAGGACTGAATCTAATTCTGTCTCTACTAGGAATGGGAGCTGTGATCATCATTTAACTTCTCTGGGGCCCTGGTTTCCATATTTGTAAAATACTACAGTTGGACAAAATGATGAAAAATGTTAATGTTCTCTTGGCCATACTACCATAAGATTTTTAGTGCTCATGTTTTGTTATTTATGGTTCATCTCATTCTCTTTGCATTTTGGAAAGCATATATTAGGTACAAATGCAAGCTTTATTGATTTTATGTATAAATATACATTGTCACTTGGATTTTTATAAATGTTTTTCAAGTGTTTCCCTAATGCTGCAAACCAAGTCTTCTCTCCATTTTTGTTCACCCAGAAGGACCTGAGACCTCATCCAAAGCCCCTCGGTGTTACTGGATCCCACAGCACAAATGAGGGCTCAAGATTAGTACTGACAAACCTACGAAGATCTCTCCAGGATTCAGAGCTTTTATTCAGACAAATAGGCTGGGCTGATTTCAGTAAGACATTTAAAGTGCTACATTAGGCATTTGTAGGGGAGGGGTCATTTTCATCCTGGCCATTTCCCATGCCTTGGAGTCTGATTCCATACACCCTGCATTCCCTACCAGATTTGGTTCCACAACTGTACTTCTACACAGGAATATTATTATCAAAATTAATGTCAACATCAGGTGTGGTGGCACATGCATGCAATCCTAGTTACTTAGGAGGTTGAGGCAGGAGAATTGCAAGCTTCATGACAGCCTAGGAAACTCAGTGAGTCCCTGCCTCAAAATAAAAAATAAAAAGGACTTGGGATGTAGTCCAATGGTAGAGCACCTGTGGGTTCAATCCCCAGTACCGAAAAAAAAATAAAAAAATAAAAATAAAGTCAAAAGACATATTGAGAGGAAAATTTGCAATGTATATAATAAAGTTTGTCGTAACAGAAAAAACTCAAACAAGTGATTGCTTTAATATATAAGTGCAATGGAGAAAATGGACAAAAATATGAATAATAATTCATATTATTCACAGGAAAATAAATAAAAGGTGAATATATGTAATATTCACTAATAATAAAAACAACAACTACTTTTTTTTGGGAAAATAATTGCTTTTTAAACCTGTTGCTATGTTGCCTAGGCTGGCCTTGAACTCCTAGGTTCAAGCTCTCCTCCTGTCTCAGCCACCTGAGTAGCTAGAACTATAGGTTAGTGCCACCACATTCGTTCATCTCTAAAAATCTTTTATAACCAATAAATTAGCAAAACTGAAAATGTTGATACTGCGTTAGGGTGGGTATGGGAAAAAGTATACTCCTATACATGTTTACTAGAAGTATAAACTAGCTTTTTTTTTTTGTAGGGCAATTTGGCAACATTCAGATTTTTTAAAAATATTTATTTTTTAGTTGTAGTTGGACACAATACATTTATTTTGTTTATTTTATTTTTATGTGGTGTAGAGGATAGAACCCAGGGCCTCGCACATGCTAGATGAGTGCTCTACCACTGAGCCACAACCCCAACATTCAGATTTTAAAGATGCATACCTTTGGCTCGGAAATCTCATTTCTAGGAATCTACCCTACTGAAATACTAATATAAATATAAAAATATACACATACAAGGATATTTTCTGCAGCATTGTTCTTAATAAAAAAATTCAAAGTTATCATCTACTAAGAAAAAAACTGTTAAATTATCATAATCCTTACAAGAGAATCTATGTAACCATTGGAAAGAATATTTGGGGGCTTTTATGTGCTGATATGGAAGATATTTATAATATCATAATGAGTTTAAAAAAAACCTGTAGTAAGAGGAGTGTTCACTTAAGTGAAACAAAAAAGAATAGAACTACATGTGTAGTATGATCTCATTTATATTTTAGGTTTGTGTCTGCTCAGTGAAAGGTATGAAGAACAGAAAGATGTTAATAGTCATTTCCATTTGGAGAGTATGATCAGAAATGAGGAGCTTTTCTTATTTTATATTACTCACTAAATGATATTATAGACTGAATTGTGTTATACCTCACCCCTAGCCAAATTCATATGCTGAAGCCCTAACCCCCCAATGTGACTAAATTTTTTTTAAAGGAGGTAATCAAGGTTAAATGAAGTCATAAGGGTGGGGCTCTAATTTGATAAAATTGGTGTTCTTTTAAGAAGAGGAGAGAAGCCAGGTATTGTGGCACACACCTGTAATCCCAGCAATTTGGGGGGCAGAGACAGGAGAATTGTAAGTTTGAGGTCAACCTCAGCAATTTAGAGAACCTGTCTAATAAAGACCTAAAAGAAGTGGAGATATAGTTCAGTAGTGGAGTGTTTGTCTAGCATGACTGAAGCCCTGGGCTTGGTCCCTAGCAAAAAAAAAAAAAAAAAAGGAAAAAACACCAGAGCTGCTCACTTGGTCTCAATATGCACAAAGAGGAAGGCCATGTCAAGGTGGCCATCTGCAAGTCAGAAAGAGAGGCCTCTGCAGAAACTTAACCTGCTAGCACCTTGCTCTTGGACATCTAGCTGCAAACCAAGTCTTCTTCTAGGACATCTAGACTTGTAAGACAAACAATTTCTTCCTTCCTTCCTTCCTTCCTTCCTTCCTTCCTTCCTTCCTTCCTTCCTTCCTTCCTTCCTTCCTTCCTTCCTTCCTCCTTCCTTTTTTTCGTTGTTGTTCTTCTTCTTTGGTACTGGGGATTGAACCCAGGGGTGCTCAATCACTGAGTCACATTTATTTATATTTTATTTACACACAGCATCTCACTGAGTTGCTTAGGGCCTTACTAAATTGCTGAGGCTGGTTTTGAATTTGTGACCCACCTGCCTTAGCTTCCCAAGTCCCTGGGATTATAGGTGTGGGCCACTGTGCCCGACAAGGACATTAAATTTCTTAATTGACCAGTGTGTGGTATTTTGTTACAGCAGCCCTATGAAAGGAATACACTCCACTAGCACATTTATGCAGAAAGAGATGTAATTCAGGGAACTAGATGCTTACAAATCTGTTAGAATGACTGGAAAAATGGAAAAACATGGAGAAATTACTCTCAGATCAATGCCACAAACTGGTGTAACAAGGGTTACTGCATCATTTATCACAACCGAGGGCAGGTTCTCAGTATCTCTTAATTCAGCGTCTGAGAATCAGGAAAAGGTCATCAGAACCACCAATGCCAGAGCTATTATGTGACCCATGATTTGCACAAGCAAAGTGGAAGCCTTGTGTAATTCCTCTGCCCTCTCACAATTTAACTCAGAAATTAAGCCTTGAGTGAATACCTCTATTTTATGGAACTAAAAGTGCATCTGGAGTACTTGGCTGCAATAATACTAGGGGAATGCAATTTTTAGCTTCTGAAGGAAAGAAAAGCCAGTATGTGCTAGGAGCAGTGGCACTTGCTGATAAACCCAGTGACTCAGGAGGCTGAGGCAAGAAAATTGCAGACTCAAGCTCAGCCTTGGCAATTTAGTGAGTACCTGTCTCAAAATTTAAAAAAATAAAATAAAATAAAATTTAGAAATTGGGATGTAGCTCAGTGATAACACTCCTGGGTTCAATTTCCAGTACCATCCACACACATGCACACATACAAACACACATACAAAGGAAGCTGAAATGTTATACACTAGCTAATTTCAATTTCTTTTTTCCTCCTTTACCTTTTTCATCACTATTTTATAATTTCTTTCCTTAACATCCTTTTATTTCCGCTTAAATGTTCATATTACTCATTCTGACCTTGGCTGCTTTTTCCCCCCCTTTCTACTTTATAGTCTGTGGCCAATTGCATCTTTTCTAAATTTGTCCAAGTGTCTCCATCTCCTCTATTACCCTGGTATACATTACTATCATCTCTGACTTAAATTACTGTAACACTCCCTATCTGGTTTCCTTTTCTCCTTTACCTCATCCCAATCACTGGGATGGGGGTGGCGTGTATACAATATTCATAAGATCATGTGTTTCTCTTCTTTTCCCTCTACCTTTTTTTCTTTTCTTTCTTTCTTTTTTTTTTTTTTTTTGGTGTTGGGGTTTGAATCCAGGGGTGATCAACCACAACCACTGAGCCACATTCCCAGTCCTTTTTTTTTTTTTTTTTTGTATTTTATTTAGAGACAGATTCTCACTGAGTTGCTTAGGACTTTGCTAAGGCTGGCTTTGAACTCACGATCCTCCTGTCTCAGCCTCCTGAGTTGCTTGGATTACAGGCATGCTCCATCATGCCTGGCTCCCTTTACTTTTTCTGTTTCTGTCACATTCTAGATACATTGCTAGCCTCTTTGGTTGGCATGAGTTTTTATGAGCTGACTGACCTCTGACTGACTAGCTCTCTTACCTAGCCACTCATCATCCCCCCAACAGGCCCTCATGCTCCATAGTTAGCCAAACCAAAATTATGACAGAATCCACGATGATTCCCCTTCATTCCCTCCTTTTCATTGTTGAACAGGCTGCTCCCTCTGCTGGTTTGAAATGTCTTTATTTTCTGTCTCATAGACTCCTATTAGTCCTTTATTCAATTGGGAAGCTTGGATTAGGTTCCTTTCTTGTGTACTGACTTTTATTATAGTACTGGATAATTGCTCATTTTCTTCTTGAGAGGAGGGAATGATAAAAAACAAAAATTTTGAGGAATGTCTTGTTGGCTGTTTTAGCTTCAGTATTTAATTATCATTTTATGCTTTTGTTTTTACTACTGGCATGAATGGTGACACATTTAAAACTTCTATCTGGGTTTTGAGATGGGACATTTTCTAGCTTTACATTAACTTACTAGTACTGCTAATGCTATGTAAGAAATTACTTTTGTAGCCAAATTATAGTGTTATATTGTGTGCACACACAGATGTGTAAACAGATATGTAACAATGAATCCCACCATATGAACAACTATAATGCATCAATAAAAAAAATGTGGAACTTACTTTTGTTATGGTAGTAGGTCAACATCCTTAGTATTTGTTATACCTATTTCATAGATAAGAGGTTGGGAATAAGGCTACTGTTTATAAAGAAAATGATTTATTTAGAACTTTTTTTTTTCTCATGCTGCATTGGTCCTAAAATAACAACTTTTTAGTCTCTGAGTAACTCAGTTAAAATGTAATTACTATGCAAAACATGCATTCAACATCCATCTACTCATCTGAGACAGCTAATTTAGCCCTTAATCTTACCGGGCTAACAAACATGTCAGGAAATTGGGAATTAGAAAGAAGATACTTCTTCAAGGCTTTGACATTAAGATAACAAACCAGAAGTGTGAAGGTTGGAAAGTCAGCTTAGCCTTCAAAGACAATGTGGTCAACAAACATACCAGGAAGCCAGGAGGAAGGAAAACGAAGCAACAACTTATTGATCAGCTACACTAAGTCAGACTGCTGTGCTCTTAAACAACATTTGGGTTTACCCCCAATGGTGAGTGGTAAAGGTGAGAGGCAAACAGCATGCATGTAGAATAGTCACTAAAGTAACCTGTATTTATCATTACTTCATTAGCATAGTAAAGATCACAGGCTGATGCTTGATCTGATAATGAGATGTGTATCACATGAAGACACATATGAGTTCGGCTGAGACTCCACCTCTACATACAATGATGTCAAGAGACCAGGTCCCTGCTAAGTCAGAAGCCCTATAAAGCTACAAATTTCTGTTCTTTTGTTTGAGTTAACACGAGATTTCTGTCCTTAATGTGTTGCCTCCCTCATGCTTGAGCATAAGAATAAAAAGCCTGGTTTCTGTGCCAATATGCCTTTTATCATATTCTTTTGATGGAAAGCAAAAGAACCACGGAGTCCCTAACACATTCATCCAGTTAGTCTCACATTCAGTAATTGAAGCGGAATTAGAATAAATGAAAACCATTATAAAGAAACAAAAGTCAACTCAGATAAACCTTTATACATATTAGTACTTCATAATATACTTCCTTCTTCACTAATTTACTAATTGTGTTACTAATGTATAAGACTTATCTCACCAACGGCGTGTGGCATTTCTAGAAAACTGCTTCTTAAAACTCAAATTGACTGCTATTGCCCAATACTGGTTTGGTGAACTGATTGGGGAATTAGAAAAGATATTCAAAATCTCTAGCAGAAAAAAAAAAAAAAGTCTCTACTAGACCTGGCTGTTAAAGCCAGGACAGATGCCCCTTTGCTTTAGTTTATTACAGTGTACTAGTGAGCTTTTTGGTACGCAAAGGTGGTTAACCAAGTGCTAAAAGATAAATTTCTCTTTATCTTTGATGAGCAAACTGACTTGGTGAAGGGGAAACAAAAAGGGGAGCCTGAAAGACTGAGAAGGGAGATTTGAGGAGCTTCTAAGTATGCCAAACAGTTTGGGAACTTGGAATGCAGTTATAAAGAGGTTGATGAGAAAATTTAAGAACTAGGGTAGTGAATTTAAGAAGAGGGATGTCTAACATGTGATTTTCAGTTGGCATTGATGTGATATAAAATCACTCTTATCTCAAACAGTAAAATATGTCACATGTTTTGAGGGTGGAAAGATTAAAAGAAGGGCCAAGTTCTCTTGGTAAGAGGGTGTGGAGCAAAGAGAAAAAAATAGTCATGGGAGATAAGTGGAGGCTGGATCTGAACTCCTGTTATAGTGTCCTTTGTTCTTGTGTTGTCACACTGCTTTCTAATGGGCTGTCACTATCTTGCCAGATTCAATTGCTGACTTCTGAACCATTTGGAGAACTCTACCATCTGCAGACAATTTTCTGCACCTGCTAACAAAGTATGTATTAAGCTTGAGTCCTAGGGAGCAGTGCAAACTGATTAAAACTACTTTATTATCTCTGCAAAATATGACAAAGAGGCTTCTTCATTAGAGTTGTGCATTTTATTTTAACATTGGGTCCACACTTATCACTAGATTTCAAGAAATGGATAATGGCAGCATGCCTGTGGTTGTTGATGAAAATGTTGGTCAGGTTGCAGTGGTGCATGCGTATAATCCCAGTGGCTCAGGAGGCCGTGAAATAGAAGGATCACAAGTTAAAGGCTGTCCTCAGCAACTTAGTAAAGATCCTGCCTTAAAAAAAAAAAATGAAAAGGACTAGGGATGTAGCTCAGTGGTAAAGCACCTCTGGGTACAATCCCTAATACCAAATGAAATAAAAAAAAAGTTGGTCTGAAATGATTATTGAATATATGCTATAAAAATAGTCTGATTTTTTGCAAGAACTATTTTCAGTTATTAATTTAATTCAAAAATAAGCATTCTGCTAGGTGTGGTGGTACATGCCTATAATCCTAGTGACTTGGGAGGCTGAGACAGGAGGATTGCAAGTTCAAAGCCACCCTCAGCAATTCAGTGAGGCCCTAAGCAACTTTGATAGACCCTGTCTCAAAATTAAAAAAAAAAAAAAAAAAAAGAGATGGGGATGTGGCTCAGTGGTTAAGCACCCATGGGTTCCCCCCCCCAAAAAAAAGCTTTAATTAGATACTTTAAATTAGAATAAAGCCAACTTACTCCATGACTGATGATAGTCCTGTGCCAAGCCAGCCTCCTATGTATTGCCTGGGTTTAATTGTAAATCCTGGTTGAAGTTGTATCAATTCAAAGCTGCTTAAAATCTGTGTTATTCCAGACATTTTAGGTAAAAGAAAAGGGATCCTAAATCCAGTAGATTGGTGTTAGATAACAAGTGTCATACAAGGTAGTAGGGGAAACCAGCTAAATAAGGCACCACTGCTGTCCTTAGAGAGTTCACTATAGGGGAGGTGAGAAGGGCATGCTATTGTTGTGTCCTTGGTTTCTCCCTGACCTCCAATGAATTCCATGTGTCAAATATGTATTTGATAAATGTGTTGAATAAATGAGGAAATAAAAATATTTTATGTGTAGAATTTAAGAGTTTAGCTAGGCACGGTGGCATATGCCTCTCATCTCAGTTACCTGGGAGATTGAGGCAGGAGAACCACAGTTTTTTAAAAATATTTTTTTAGGTGTAGATAGATAACATACCTTTATTTAATTTATTTATTATTTTTACGTGATGCTGAGGATCAAACCCAGTGCCTCACACGTGCCGAGCACGCGCTCTACCACTAAGCCACAACCCCAGCCCGGAGAACCACAAGCTTGAGGCCACTGTCTGGGTTTTTTTTTGTTTTGTTTTGTTTATTTGTTTTTGGTACCAGGGATTGAACTCAGGGGCGCTTAACCACTGAGCCACATCCTCAGTACTTCTTATTTTTTATTTTGAGATAGAGTCTTGTTTAGGACTTCACTAAATTGCTGAGGCTGGCTTTGAACTTGCCAACCTCCTGCCTCAAGCTCCTGAGAGGCTGGGATCACAGGTGTGTGCTCTGGTGTTGGCTTGAGGTCAGCCTCTGTAATTTAGCAAGATCCTGTTCAAAATGAAAAAATAAAAAGGACTAGGGATGTGACTCAGTGGTACATCAGGTTTATAGATGTAGAAATTGAGGACCCAGGGATTTAAGCAGAGCAGTAAATTTAGATAGGTAGTATGTGGTGGATTGGGATTAAAACAGGCAAAATTGTGTGTGGGAGTGGGGTCAGGGAAGGGTTGGAAATTGAACCCAGTGGTGCTCTAGCACTGTGCTACATCTCCAATCCCCCCTCCTTTTTTTTTTTTTTTTTTTTTTGGTATTGGGGATTGAACCCAGGGTCTCACACATGCTAGGCAAGGACTCTACCACTAACCTACATCCCAAGTCCTTTTTAAAAATTTTAGTTTTGAGGCAGGGTCTTTCTAAAATTTCCAGGCTGGCCTTGAACATGTGATTCTCCTGCCTCAGCCTCCCGAGTAGCTGGTAATACAGATGTGGACCACCATGTCTGGCTTTGGCTGGAAAAAAATTATTTTAAGTGAGTAAAAGAGTTTATTTAATTCTTTCAAGCCAATTTAGTCCATGATCTCTGGGGACAGTGACTCACATCCTTACAGTTCCATAACCAGAGACAGAAAATAGTTCTGTTCTAACTCAAGTTAGGAAATCCTCAGGGAATGACTCTAAATGGTCCTATTAGGAAAATATTTCAGCCCTAGACCAATCACTTTAACAGGGTGCAGTAGGCAGAAGAATGGGCCCTCAAACATGTCTAGGTCCTGATTGCTGGAATCTGTGAACTTTAAGTACAAAAGAGACTCTACGTGTGACTGTGGGTACATAACCTGGAATGGGGAGATTATCCTGGGCTGTTTAGGTGTGACAAATCTAATCATTAGCTCTTAAAAGCAGAGAACTTTTTCTGACCATAGTCAGAGAGAGGCTTGAGAGAAAAGAAAGGTTAAAGATATGCCACGTAATTTTGAAGTTGTTGGAAAGGGGTCACCAGAAAAGAACAGGAGTGGCCTCTAGGATCTAGAAAACATGAGGAGACGGATTATACCATAGAAGGGAGAACCCTGATGACATCTTGATTTTAGCCTGTTGAGCTTCCTGTCAGACTTCTGAATAGAGAATTGTAAGATAATAATTTTTTGTATTTTTAGGCCGCTAGGTTTATGGTAATTTGTCAAGGCAGCAGTAAGAAACTAATATAACTTTGTCTGTAGAATACTTAGTTGTAATTGGGAAAAACAACAGAACAACATGGAGTCGTTAGATTGAAAAGACTTTGCAGGTATTGAGACTATTGCCATTTGATAGGACATTACTGTAGTATATTTTGTGTATTGTAAACATATGATGTTTTCATATTTTCAAGATTGGTTACAGAGTACTTTCCTTATTGTAAGACTCCTTAAAATTGAATGTGGAATCCATCTTTAATTTCTTCCTTTATTTTCATTAGTGCCTCAGATATAATGCTAAATAAAACTCAGACTTTATTACCAAAAAAAAAAAGAAAAGAAAAGAAACAATATAGCAGGGAAATAAGGTAGAAATTGGTTTTAATTGCTCCTCAGATTTGCTCAGTCCCATCAGCCTGAGATCTAAATGAGATCTCATAGAGCCTCCACCACTTCCAATTCTCCTCACTCTTCAGGATAAATTGATTTGAGAGAATGAGATAAAAAATACAGAGTAGTAGATATAGGAGGCAGAGTTCCAATGCTGTCTGAGATCCTAGATTCAGTCATTTTTGAGGCTGGTTAGTTCAAGTTAAATTTTTGTCACTTGAAACCAAACTATCCTGCCTGATTCACAAAACAATAGTGAGAGAGAGGTAGGTTAAGGAGATGAGATTTTTAAAAAGGCTTTATGAGACAACACTTGATATGGCTTAATGTGATTCCCTAATAATCCACTCCAGAGAGGAACACATTATTCTACTTTCAAAAAGGAAAGAAATATTTATTGGCTAAATGGCTTTTGTTATGGTTTGGATGGGAGGTGTCCTCCAAAACCTCATGTGTGAGGCAATTCAAGAAGGTTCAGAGGAGAAATGATTGGGTTGTAAGAGTCTTAACCCAATCAGTGATTTAATCCCCTCATAAGGTTTAACTGAACAGTAACTGAAGTGGTAGGGTGTGGCTGGAGGAGGTGGGAATTGGGGCGTGGCTTTGGGTAATGTTTGTATCTGGCCAGTGGAGAGTCTCTCTTTCTGCTTCTTGATCACCATGATGTTGGCTGCTTCCCTCTGTCACCCTCTCCCCCCATGATGTTCAATCTCACCTTGAGCCCATAGGAATGGAGTTTGACTAAGACCTCTGAAATTGTGAGCCCTCAAATAAACTTTTCCTCCTCTACAGTTGTTTTTTGGTCAGATCTTTTAGCCACAGTAGTGAAAAAGCTGACTGAAACAGCTTTCCCATAAGCAAGAGTGCTCTGAACTTAAAATGTGAAAACCAGATTGGTTTATTTTGTTTCCTGCAGTGAAACATATTGCACGTAGAATATCTTGCCTTATGTTGAAAAAAAAAAGTTATCAAATAAGAGTTATTCCTTTTCAAGGGCTCATCAGTTCCTGCTTCATTTCCTCTATGTCTGGTTAACTCAGTGCTCTAGGACAGGGACCATCAGTGGTGGTGGAGTGATAGACTATGAGCACTGGTCATGAGATTATTCTTCCTTTTCCTAGAAAAAGATACATGTTAATACAAGGCTCTGGAGATTCTATACCAAAAGAAAAAATATAATTTAAATGGGAATATATAATGCCACACAAAGTTTATGACATTTTGCTTTCTGGATATATATGTATGTTTGCTAATTATGCCATTTGCAAATAGGAAAAGACTGTGTCTATTGATGCCACAAATAAGGGAAAATCAGTTGTAGTTGCATCATTTTTGCCTTAGGGCACTCCCACCCTTTAGAGTAGTAACTGGTTATACCCATGAAACTTCACCCTGAGGCTGTCCTCTCTCTTGTCTGCCCTTTCTTTTTGGAATACTAGAGACTGCTCAGAAATTTCTCTTCTACTTAGAAAACAGCCAAAGTTCCATCAACAGGTTAAGAAGCAAAGTGGGTAGTATTTGACCATTATGTAATACGATCTTTGGTAAAAAATAGAGTGACTTGGAATAAAACTGTCTACTTTTTTTTTTTTTTCTCCCGCTGAAAATTTTGTCACTATTTCTCCTTCCTCCAATTCCTGGCAACCAAAACTCTACCAATCTACTTTCTACCTCTGAAATTTTGTCTCTAAGCTTCTCAAAAAATTTTATTTATTTATTTTTGGTGGTGCTGGGGATTGAACCCAGGGCCTCCTGCATGCTAGGCAAGTAGTTTATAACTGAGCCACATTCCCAGCCCTGAAATCTCTGCTTTAAAAAAGAATCAAAGGCGAGGAGACGGTCACAAAACTTGGCAAGATGCCAAAATATCACTACTGCATCAGCAATTCATTTGTTTAAAAATATTAAGCATCTACTTAATAGGTGCTCAAAAATATTAAGCACCTACCATAAGTACTACAGATTTATTAAAGTATAGAGAATAAGTGGTCAGCTCTTGCCTCTAAAACTCCCTACACTCTTAAAATTGTTTTCTGAACACTTAAAAAAAAAATTCCGGAGAACCCAAGAGTTCTCCTAACATGGGCTGGTTTTGCACAATAGCACCCCAGACATTCCATATCAACTTACAGACATTTTGCACCTATCTGGAGAGTCTTGTCTTGGGTCATTCTTTGTCTTCTCAGCCCGTTCTTCTTGAGAAACCTTTCTCATAAGGAAATGACACTGGTTAATCAAGAGAGAAAACACTATTCTTGTTTTTTTGGGGGTGGTGGTGGTGGTGGTGGTGCTGGGTATTAAACCCAGGGCCTTGAGTATTCGAGGCAAGGACTCTACCAATTGAGCTATATCCCCAGTCCGTACAACGCTTTCACACCCAGCATTTCACATCCATCTTGCCTCTAGGCAAGCATAAATGTATCTCTTCAGTCCAGTTCTCCCCGTCCTACAACTCAGCCTTTTGACAGGGGCGGGCAAAACATCCCAACCCCCGGCTGCCCGCCCTCCCCGCTCTGCCCTCCCCTGTCGCGCAGCCTTCTGGAAGTCGTAGGCACCAGCGCTCCACCGTCCCAGAACTACAATTCCCGGCAAGCGTTGTTCCTCTCTCGTTCCCTGGAAGCGCATGGCCTGCCGGGAGGGGGCTGGAGCAGGCGGCCGGTCCAATGGGTGCGGGCTCCCGGGAAGAGGGCGGAGGAGAAGAGGAAGGAGGTGGACTGTGGGCCCCGTCCCCATTCATTGCCGCGGTCAGTCGGGCGGGGGTCTGGTGTTTTGGGAATTATGGAGGCGCTAATTCCTGTCATCAATAAGCTTCAGGATGTCTTCAACACGGTGGGCGCCGACATCATCCAGCTGCCTCAGATCGTCGTAGTGGGGACGCAGGTGAGAGACGATGGCGGCATTCGCTCGGTCCAGAGCCCAGGGTGCGGGCCTGGTCGGGGCTGCGGCAGTGCCCGCTCCCGGGCCAGCCTTTGCGGCCTGTGGTGGGAGCATCTTGAGAGGTACCCCGGGGCTCTCCGCGCCCGTCCTCCCGGGGCTGCGTTGCACCGGGCGAAGAGTCTGAGGCCTGGCCGGGCGGCGAGGGGCGGAGTCGGCGCGGTGCGGCGGTCCCGCGGGCCCGCGGGCGGGGTGGGGAAGGACAGTCGGGCGGCGGAACTGGAGTCAGCCTGGACCGGGCGCGGCTGGGTCCGCGGGCCGCTGCTTCCAAGGGCACCTGGGGGACGCACGGGACTGCACTGGGCTCGCGGGGGGCCAGACAGCCCCGCCTTGGCTAGTTTCCGGGCGCGGGGTGTTGCTTTCCCTTCTTTCCTTGCCCAGGGGCTACGGAGTGTTTTGGAACCGCGCGGTGGAGCTGAGAAAGGCCGCTGCTGGGTAGCGTCTGCTTTCCTGCACTGCAACCCCTCCAGCTTTCCCAACCGCTGAAGCAGTGCTAAATAAATAGATAAATAATAAATGGTAAAATCTCACGTGTACCTGGAGTTCTGAGTGTTAGAAAGGAATATCCAATTTTTCTGCGTAGGCTGTGGTTTTTGTCTGCCACAGTTTTGTGGTTGTGACCTAAATTTGGCATGAGGTTCTCTGGCTCTTCCATGTTGGGTCTTTTATGGATAACTCGTCAATTTTTAATATATGCATAAATGTTGAGAAAATAAGTGTATTAATTATGGAGGGACAGGAGAAGTATAAAAACTTCGTTTCCTCTGATCTTGATTTAAGAGGAATCATAGGACTTTCAATTAGAGTTCAAGAGTAACACATTTTAGTGATTACTTGGTATATAGATTTTAAGCGCTGTCATTCTTTTTTTCTTTTTCTTTTTAGGTACTGGGGATTGAACCCAGGGAGCATTTACCACTGAGCTACATCCTTATCCCTTTTTATTTATTTTGAGACAGGGTCTCATTAAGTTCCCTGGGGCTTCACTAAGTTGCCGAGGTGCCTTGAATTTGCCATCCTCCTGCCTCAGCCTCCTGAGTCGCTGGGATTGCCGGTGTTGCACCACCGAGCTGGCTTGTCATTACTTATAATAGTGTCTTTTGATATTATTAAAGCGACGTTTCCTCCATCATTCTTCAGGAGGTGCATCGCTACATCTTGCTACAAAATGAAATTGCAATAAATATAATGAGAGGGAACTTAATGTTCAGAATATTAGAGGATATCCAAGTACTGCAAACCTTGGAAGCCATAGATCTTTAATTTTTTTTTCTTTTGTTGTATCCGGGACTGAACTCAGGGGCACTTCAGCCATTGAGTCACATCCCAGCTCTATTTTGTGTTTTATTTAGAGACAGGACCTCACTGAGTTGCTTAGTGCCTTGCCATTTGCTGAGGCTGGCTTTGAACTAGTGATCTTTCTGCCTCAGCCTTCCAAGTCTCTTGGATTATAGGCGTGCGCCACGGTGCCCGGCTTCTTTTTGGCTTTTAAATAAAGCAAAAAAATTATTTTTGAAACAAATTATCTTGGTTTACTATAAAATTAGTATAGATACTGCCCAATCCTGCCAGCATATTCTAGTATTTGTAACAATATTTGTAATGATCAGAAACTGAATCATCAAACATAATAAATTCTGATCAATATTTTTATTGAGCATATTTCATTTAGTCTGAACCATGTAATTAGGTGCTCCATTAATACTTTGAGTGAATATTGCTCACTGTAATTAGATAATATTTTAGAACACTAGGACTTTTATTATCAAAAGTGATCTGTTTTTGTAAATAGAATTAGAAATGATATAAATTAAATTTTCTTTGGTAGTAATTAAAAAATGTTCCCTAAGCGCATACCAGAAACCTCCCATATACTTTTTAAGATTTTCAGTGCTCTTTCAGCATGAAATAATAAAAGAATCATGGCTTAAGTGTATCAGCATAAGTAGTTTAAAATAAAAACAGAGTTTTCTTACACAAAATAAGAGGTTTTTTTTTTTTTTTTCAGTCAATAAACCTGATGGCAAAATAGAGAGGAGCAGGAAAGAAAAGACCCTATCTTTTTGAAAGCCATTAACTGTGCCAACAGAAACCATCCTAGAAGTGATAGTTATGCCACTTTTGTATGTTGATGTTTGAAATTTCTTAAGGGAATTTTTTAACTGATTTAATGAGGTTTATTTCTGTCCAACTCCTTGTTAGCCAAAATTTAGTCCTTTATTATTCATGTACAGAAAAAATAAAAATTAGGAACAGTTTCTTTTTTCCTAAATTTTCCTCAATGTGTTAGAAAAAACACCTCTTCTGCTTACTTTGAATACTACTAGTATACTACTATCTTATTTATTCCATTTTTACTCTTTAATGTTGTGTAACATAAATACAGTACACATCTCACATTCTTGTTTAATGGATGGAGTAGTGTATAGTGAGTGAGCTCCAGACATATAAATGTTGCATATGTAGTTCTGACTAGTAAATTTCCCAGTTGTGGTGATCATGTCTTTGTAAACCAGGTAGAGTCTATCTTATATATTACTTACATGTTAAATGGCTGCAGGTCCCACCTTGTTGTACTTAGAACTGTGATTTTTAAACTTGAGTATGTATAAGGCTCACTTGGAAAATAAGTTTCCTGGATCCCATCCCCAAATTTTTATTTTATATGTCTGAAGCTAATGTAGTATCATAGGTTATTCTGATGCAAATGGTTCATAGATGAAACTGAACCATCTACCTGTGTATATTTGAATTGTAAACCACACAGTGCTTTGAAAAGCAGGAATGATTTAGGGAAGCTGAGTCTCAGGGCTTATTACTATTCATTATCATGTTGATTTTGGTGGCATTCTTGGTCCAAAGCATCAATTCTGAGGCAATCTTTGCCATTTCCTAAATGTTTTGAACCTTGATTTCTTAAATTTCCTAAATAATACTTATTTGATGGCTAGGGAGTTGGAGGAGTTGAGGAAA
Source organism: Ictidomys tridecemlineatus (assembly GCF_052094955.1). NCBI lineage: Eukaryota > Metazoa > Chordata > Mammalia > Rodentia > Sciuridae > Ictidomys > Ictidomys tridecemlineatus. Next base: position 76,129,934 of record NC_135482.1, on the reverse strand, counting down.
GAGAATCATGTTTACAAGTGTCGATCATTCACATATTTTATTATTTAGCTAAATAAATTGCTTTCCTCTTTCTCTAGCTGAGATCGTCTGTATGGAAAGAACAGAGAATGGGGAGAGAGAAGGTTGATACTTTTAGACCATGGTGTACTTTGCAGGTGGAGAAGGAGATAAGACTTAAGACAACTTTTGTGACTCAACTTGGGAAATTTAATCACTATTTCTTAAGTTGAGAATTGGAAGGGGGAGCCCTCCAGGTATGTAATCCAAACCACCATCCAGTACAGGCATCACAAAGCAGATGACATTAGCCAGAGATTGTGGCTTAGTATTGCTAGTAATGTGCTTTTCACATTGCATTTAATTTCAGTGATTTAATACTCTGTCTTCAGTAATTAAAACAAATGTAAAAGGAAATGAGATTTTGATTTTAATGACCAATTTGTAAATCAATTTTTTAAATAAATTCAACATTCAGAAAATTAAAATTTATATACATAAAATTTACTATTGTGGAGTATGCAATTCTGTGATTTTCACTATATTCACAAGGTTGCACACCCATTACCACTGTCTGATTCTAGAACATTTTCATTACCCGAGAAAGGATCCACTTAGGTTTTAGCAGTCACTTCCTCATTTCACCTTCCCCTATCCTCTGGCAACCACTAATCTACTTTCTGTCTCTATAGATTGCCTGTTGTAGACATTTTATATAAATGAAATTGTTCAATCTGGTCTTTTGTTTCTAACTTCTTTTGCTCAACATAATGTTTTTTTTTTTTTTTAGGTTCATCTGTATTATAGTGATTAGTGCAGGTTGAGCATTCCTAATCCAAAAATATGAAATCCAAAATGCTCCAGTGTCCAAAATTTTCTGAGTATCAAAATGATGCTACAAATGAAAAATTCTACACCTGAGCTCGTAACAGTTACAGTCAAAGTGCAGATGCAATAAAAATACTGTAGAATTACCTTTGGGCTATGTTTAGAAGGTATATATGAAACAAATGAGTTTCGTGTTTAGATTTGGGTCCCATCTCCAAGATTATATTGTTACTTATATGCAAATATCCCCAAATCTGACAAAATCCCAAATCCAAAACACTTCATTCAGTTGTAAGCATTTCAGATAAAGGATATTCAACCTGTACTTCATTCATTTTTGGTGGCCGAATAATATTCCATCGTATAGATTTACCACTATTATTTGTTGCAGGATATTGAGCTGTTACCACTTTTGGGCTATTATGAATAATGCTGCTGTGAACATTTTTTTACAAGTTTTTATGCGAATGTATGTTTTCAGTTCTCTTGAGACTAGAATAGAATTGCTGGATCATAAAGTAGCTTTTGTGTTTTAATTTTGAAGAACTGCCAAACTGTTTTCCACAGCAGCTGTAGCATTTTATATTCCCTTCAGCAGTGTATAGGATGTCAGTATACCATTACCAACGTCTTTATTTTTAAGTGTTAAATTATTCTGAATTTTTTTACTTAAAAAAAAAAAAGCATCTTTAAATCTCTACCCTGACCCTAAGTCTTTTATGGCCAACTCTTTTCATAGTTTGATGCCTCCTTTTCTTTTTTTCCCCCTCCATTGGGTACACTGTCTACATTTCAGTTACATATGAAATCTTGACTTCTCCTGCCTGATGTCTGATACTGCATACATTTGTTTTGTGTTTGTAGAGATGATGCCTTCATTAGGTTTAGTAATTTGGCTCCAATATTGATTGCAGTTTTCATTTCCTGATGTGGAGTATTCTTTTGAGTATGCTTAGGTAAAGAACTTTTTTTTTTTTTGGTAGTTTCTTTGTATAGATCATAAGCAGCTTCCTTTTAACTTTAAAAAACTTTTGGTGAAATTTACATAATATAAAAATAATTTTAAGCCAGGTATGGTGGTATATGCCTCTAATCCCAGCTATTGGCTACTCGGGCAGTGAAAACCTGTCTCAAAAGAACAAAAAATAACCAAAAAAAAAAAAAAAAAAGGCTAGGGTGTAGCTCTGTAGTAGAGCACTTAGCTCAGTGGTAGAGCACTTGCCTAGTATGTGTGAGGCCCTGGGTTTAATCCTCAGCACCTATACCACCACCACCAGTACCACCACCAAAAAACTTCACAGACATTCAGTGGCATTTAGTACATTCAAAATGGGAAACCACCACCTCCGCTTAGTTGTAACATTTTTGTTGCAAAAGAAATTTACCCACTAATTAGTCATTCCTTAGTTCTTCCTCCAACCACTGGCAAGCATCAATCTAATTTTTGTCTCTGTGGATTTACTTATTCTATGTATTGCATAGAAATGGAATCATATGATATGTGATGATTTATGTCTGGTTTCTTTTACTTAGCATAACATGGTTCTTTTGTGTTATAGCACATACTGGTACTTCATTCTTTTTAATGGCCTAGTAATATTCCATTTTAGTAATTTTCCCTATAAAGTGTGTGTGTGTGTGTGTGTGTGTGTGTGTGTGTATGAACCACACTTTGTTTATTCATTTATTCACTGATGGCGGTTGGGTTCTGTCTACCTGTTAACTACTATTGTACTACTGTGAACTAGTGTTTGAGTATCTGTTATCTGTTCTTTTAGTATATACGTAGTAAAATTGTTGAGTCGTATAGTAGTTCTATGTTTGACTTTTTGAGGAACTATGAATCTTTTCCATAGTGACTATACTGTTTTATAGTTCTCACCAGTAGTATACCACGGTCAGTTTTTTCTATATCCTTATCAAAATCAAAATTTGTAATTGTTTGGTTATAGACATCCTAATGGATATAAAGTGTTGTGGGTTTGCTTTGCTTTTCCCTAATGACTAATGATGCTGGATATCTTTTCATGTGCTTGTTGAGGTTGTCTTTTCATTGTTACGTTTTAAGAATTCTTTATAAATTTTGGATACTTGTTATGGTTTGAATCTGGAAGTCCCCCAAAGGCTCATATGTTGAGGACTTGTCCCCAATTTAAAATGTTTAAGGCAGGGCTTTTAGGAAATGATTGGATCATGAGGATTCTCACCTCATCAGTGGATTAATCCATTGAGGCTTCATAATTTGAATGGACTAAGTTGGGAGATGGTGGAAACTTTAGGAGGAGGAACCTTGTTGAACAGTGTGAGTCTTTGGAGACTGTGTCTTGTCCCTGCCCTTTCCTCTCTCTTCTTCTTGGCCACTGAGAGGTGAGCAGTTCTCTTCTACCATGTCTTCTCTGCCATGGTGCTTTGCTTCAGTGTAGGTCCATGGCAATGGAGCCAGTCTACCATGGACTGAAATCTTTGAAACTGTGAGCCAAAATAAATCCTCTTTTAAGTTGTTTTCTCAGGTATTTTGTCACTGCAACAAAAGTAATTAACATACTTACCAGAACCTTAATAATATATGGTTGCAAATAATTACTCCCTTCCTACAGCTTGACGTCACTCTCTTGATAGTGTGCTATAGTGCATATAAGTTTTTAATTTTACTGAAGTCTAATTTATCTATTTTTTCTTTTGTTGTTTGTGCTTTTAGTGTCATATGTAAGATATTGTTGAATACAAGATCATGAAGATTTACTATTTTATAGTTTCTTCTAAGGGTTTTATAGTTTTAGTTTGTATATTTAGGGTTTTGATCCATTTTCAGAAAATTTTTGCTAGTATGGAGTAGGGGTCCAACTTCAATTTTTACAAATGCCTATTCAGTTAACCCAGCACTATTTGTTAAAGAGACTGTTCTTTGCTTGGTGAATAGGGTTGGCACTATTGTTGAAGGTCATTTGACCATGAGATGTATGGATTTATTTCTGGACTCTCAAGTTCTTTTGCATCCTTATGCCAAAACACATTGCCTTACTGTAGCTTTGTAGTCTATATTGAAATTGGGATGTAGGAATCTACCAACTTTGTTCTTCCCTTTCAAGACTGTTTTGGTTATTTGGAGCCCCTTTTCATTCCATGTGAATTTTAGATAAATTTTATAAATAAGACTTAGGATTTTGATGGAGATTACATTAAGTCTGCAGATTGCTCTGAGGAAGTACTGCCATCAATAATATTAAGTCAGATATAGAATCTTTGGTTGTTAGGTTTTCCTTTTAGCACTTTAAATCATCTACTGCCTCTAGTTTTCATGGTTTCTGATGAGGAATCTGTTATCTATTGTTAATCTTATTAAGGATCCTTTGTACATGATGAGTTGCTTTCTGCTTCTCTCTTGCTGCTTTCAACATTTGTCTTTGTCTTTCAATAGTTTAATTATAATTTGTCTCTGTAGATCTCTTTGTGTTTTTTCTACTTGGAGTTCACTGAACTTCTTGGGAGTGTAGATTCATGTCACTTATCTCATGCTTCTCTGCTTTTATGGAAAAAGTATTTTTTGTTTTTGTTATTGTTTTGGTTCTAGGAATTGAAACCAGGGCCTTGTTCATGTTAAGGACATGCTCTACCACTGAGCTCTACCCCCCACCCCATAAAGTGGAGATTTTTATGGATATTACTTTTGCTATGGCCTTATCAGATATCAGATTATTATGGATATTACTTTTTTCATGGCCTTATCAGATATCTGAATGTCTTTGCTCTTTTATGATTCAAAGAACACTGGGCTTATGTTTCATAACTAAGAAAAGTTCTTTTCTAAAGATTGTTATATTTTGTCTTTAGGTAGAAGGTATGAACTATAAAGTAAAAACAGTTTAGCTATTTTAAATACTGTAATATTATAATTCTAAGAATACTGTAAAGCAAAAATTAAGGAAATCTCTAAATCTATAATTATTTCAAAATATATTAAGTATGTCTTTATCAGTGATATTAATATCAACTATATCAGCTATCTTACACAACTACAAAAAAAAAAAACCTTAAAAGTTAAAAATTGAGTTGTCCTTGGTAAATGTGGCATATGTGAACATTTGTAATTCCTCACTCTCCAACCAATGCTAGTTATCAGGGTTTTCTTTTTAGAGATGAAAATTTTAAAAATCTTTTTCAGTAAAAGGGCACATCTTAAAATAGAATTCAAAACATTATAAATTTCATTAGTTCTATTGGAGGAAAATGGAGGGTAATGCTGAAACCAGGCACACAAATCTTTTTCTTTTCTTTTTTTTTTTTAAAAGTATTTATTTATTTATTTTAGTTTTCGGCGGACACAACATCTTTGTATGTGGTGCTGAGGATCGAACCCGGGCTGCACGCATGCAAGGCGAGCACGCTACCGATTGAGCCACATCCCAGCCCAAATCTTTTTATTTTCAATACTAGGACCTCACATATGTTAGGAAGTGCTCTACTGCTGAGCTACATCCCCAATTCTTTATTTTATTTTGAGAGAGTCTTGCTAAGTTTCCCAACCTTGCCTTGAACTTGGGATCCTCCTGCCTTAGCCTCCAAAGTAGTTGAGATTACAGGCATGTACCACTATGCCCAGCCAGGCACACAGATTTTAGCTCCTAAATGCTATACAGGATATTGAATCAACTTTGGATATATGTGGAGATGGGAAAAACTGAAGACCTTTGAGTGCCAGTGGAGTCCTATTTTCAGAACAAGCTAGCTATAATTTTTTCTACTTTGTAGCTGCTGTTCACCTTCCTGGAAAGAGTATGTGGACACTGAATGGTTAAATCACTAGAGAAAAAAACCACTGATCTAAACAATTGTTAAAGAAGTCAATGCTATCTAAAATACTGAGTATAGATAAGAGATTTAAAAAACTGGGAGCTAATAGACATGTTTTGATGTCTGAGTGTGTTGGCACAGTATTAAAAAGAAAAATTTTTGCCTACATTTAAAAAATTGGTGGATTCAATTGAAAGACCCAGATTCTAGATTTTCCTTAAAAAAGTCAGAAAAGATCAAAATACTGAGCCCACATATCCAATGGATCTGAATAATGCCTTCTTTAAATAGATCATCCAGTATCTAATTGGTCAAAGCTCCCATTTGCCTTCCCTTGATGCCATTTATCATCATATACGTGGTGTTCTTTCTTATGGTGTGAAGAGGACAATGAAATGTTTTCTGTTTCTACATCTGTATAAAAAGTGGGAAGTTGAAGATGGCCTGGGTTACAGTTCAACCCTGTTGATTAGTTACCTAAGTATACCTGTGCAAATTATGTAACTTTTCTAAAAATTAGCTAATTAGTCTATAAAAAGAATAAATAGCAATTATTTTATGGAGGAGTTTGCCGAAATGACATTAATCATTTGAAATGGTGATAGTTATGTAGTATGTGCAATAAGCATTGGCCATTACTACTGATTAAGATGGCTGTACATTTTAAGAAAAAAAGAGATTTTGGGAGAACAGATGTTAGAAATATTCATGACATATATTTGGGGGAGGGGTAGGATTGTTGGGGATCAAACCCAGCGCATTGTGTAAACCTAGGCCAGTGCTCTATCATTGAGCTATACCCTTAGCCCTTGTCTGTCTGTCTCTGTCTGTCTGTCTGTCTATCTATCTATCTATCTATCTATATTTTTTTGATACTGAGGATTCAACACAGGGATACCTTCCCACTGAGCTGCATCCTTAGTCCTTTTTTATTTTTGAGACAAGGTATCACTAAATAGGCCACCCTGGCTTCAAACTCGTGATCCTCTTGTCTCAGCCTCTCATGTCACTGGGATTACCAGTGTAAAACACCCACACCCAGGTTGCCCTCTTATATATTTAATGTGGAAACAAGAAGTTAGGACAATACAGTTCTGTGGCATTTAAAAAAAATTACTTTATTGAGGTGTGATTGACATTCTGATGACATTTTGATTGAAGACTGGGTTGATTTATATATTCACTGTCTTTGTGGGTAATTGAGTTTGTAATATCTGAATTAGTTTGCTAAGGCTGCCATAACAAAATATTATAGACTGGGTGACTTAAACAACCAATTTATTTTCTTGGATTTGGAAGCTAGAAGTCTGAGGTCACAGTGTTTGCAGATTTGCTTTCTCCTGAGCCCTCTCACCTTGGCTTGAGAAAGCTGCCTTCTCAGTCCTCACATGGTCCTTCTTCTGTGTGTCCAAACTTCCTCTAATGAAGATGCTAGTCAGAATGTATTAGGGCCTACTCTGATAGCCTTACCTTAAATTTACCACCTTTTCAAATACAGTTACATTCTGAGGTACTGGGGATAGAATTTCAAAATATGGATTTTAAGGGGACATAATTCATTTCATCACAACCCATCTTAAAAAGTCTAATATACATATATTGTGTGTATATAAATATGTGTATAAGTGTAAAACTACAAATCAGAAGCCATAAAGGAGGAGGCATAGTTAGACAATCAGTAACAAAATGAGATTAATTTAGAATTGAAGAGAGAACTTAAAATGTATTTCCCATGAAATACCTCATTTAAGAAAGAAGAACAAAATGATAGGGTGGGAATGGTTGAAAGCAATAGTAACCGAAATTGCTGAAAACTTATTAATTATAACAGAAAAATAACTTGAGGAATTCTCCTAAAAGATCAAAACACATGTTGTGGAATTTATTAGAGATAAGGGACTTGAAAATGACAGTTAAGAGAATCAAAATCCTTATCACAGATAATTGGGAGGAGTGCTCGGAGCAGATGACAAAATAAATAATAATAAAGTAAGTCATAGGCAAAACTTCTTCACTGCTAAAGTCAGACAGCTTCAGATCACAATTACTGGACATAAATATTGAAATAAAAGAGATCATTATTAAATATCTGAAACTAAAACACAAGGCATACCACAAACTTCTAAATAGAAGCAGGATAGTGGTAGTGGTGAGGGGTACAGATTTCTATAAAGGGGAAAAAGAATCGGACTACTAGTCTACAAAAGTAAATGTTAGATACACAGAGAAGTATATAGCTTTCCAAGGAAAACTGAAATTTAAAAATTCTGTATCCATCCATAATATAACCATTGTTTTTTTCTTTTTGGATGGTGCTGTGGTTTGATTGTGTCCCCAAAGGAATCAAGTGCTGGAGGCTTGGTTGTCAGTGCGGTGACATTAAAAGGCAGTGGAAGCTTTATGAGGTGGGATTTAATGGGAGGTGGTTAGGTTACTGGGGGTTCTGCCATTATTCCCTCAATGCTATTCTTATGGAATGAGGTCTCACAAGAGTAGGTTGTAATAAAGAAAGGCCACTCCACACACTTGCTCCCTTTGCTGTTTCCCTTCCCACTTCTCTGCCATATTGTGATGCATCCAGGAAGTTCCTCACCACAGGCTGAACAGATGGGGCTACCCATTCTTGGACTTTAAGTTTTCTAAAGCATGAGCTAATAAACTTTTTTCTTTAATTATTATTTATAGCAGCAGAAACCAGACTAATACAAGTGGTGATGTGTTTTTTGTTTTATTAAAAAAAAATGGGCTAGGATGTGGCTTAGTAATAAAGTACTTGCCTGGCATGCACAAACTCCTGGGTTCAATCCCCAGTACCATGAAAAAAACCTGATTATACATTCTATAGTTATGATTTACATGTAATCAAAATTAATAAAAATCTGAGAGAGCACAGGGGGTCTGGTGCTAATTTCAGGAAATCTGCTGGGATCTTAGAAATAAAGACAACATATTAAAAATTTTGGTTTTAACTTATTATTTATTCTTGCTCTTTTAGGTCATTTTTCTTCATTTCCCAGGTATGAGTTGACATGAATAGACAAGACTTATTTTAACAGCAGTCTAACCAATTAGGTGGGTTTTAGGAACTCTATTTTCTAAGAAGTAACTCAGTCTAGTTCCAAAATGACAAAAAGCAATTCATATCATTTTGTTCACATTTGAATTCCACTGGTGTCAGAGATGAAGTGACATTTTCTAGTCTACCAATGAAGTCTTTAGGTACTTTCTCAGTTTACTAGGCATCATAAAAATGTAGGGTTCATAATTTCTCCAATTTAATAAGTTTTTTGATTTCTTGAAGCATCATATGAATCAACCATGCCACTAAAGTCCACACAGAGCAGTCATCATGTTCTTCCCATTCATTTTAACATGAGGCTTACTTTCCATTTCAGGTATTTGTACATTTTCATAATGAGACAGGTCATAGCATGAAAGTGTTGGGTCCAAAATGCACTACCATTCAGTATATTTCATTTCTGGAGGAACCTTAATCCCACAGATACCTCTTTTTTTATTGCCTTAGAATGGATACCAGCATATTTATGTCAAATTTGGATGAGTGTGATCCACACTGTGCCTGAATCCAGGTGCCTCTTATTGGCTGCCCCTCTAGCTGATCCTCCAGTTGAGGTCCACAGTACAGTTCTCATAAGGTTGGCAAAGGGTTCTTTGCCATAGCAGTGCCCCAGGCCTATGTGCCATACCACCCTTGTAACCATTCTTTTTAAGTGAATCCTAACCAAACAAGAGAACAGAAAATATGTTTGTCTTAGCTCTTCGTTTCCTAAGATGATGTGAAAGAAGATTGAAATATTACCTGAATTGCTTATAGACCTTTGTTGCAGACTTGAGTAATACAGTGAGCTTTCTTCTGCCAGAGCTGGACACTAAAGAGAGTACAGATCACTTTTACAGAAGGCAGGTTGTACATAGTAGTTGATGTATAACCTATATTCAAGTTGTGTGGCTCCATCAAGTGTTTGCTTTGGGTATAGGAGAAAAGAGGCCTTTTATTATCTCTTCAGTGGGAGATTCTGTACCACATTTGAGGCATTATAAAATTATTTTGAAACACTGAAAATGTCACCAGAGTATAATAATAATAATAATAATAATAAATACAGTAATATTATGAATATTGTTAAATGTACCTTCCAAATTAATAAAATATTAATAGCTAGTTAAATTTCTTTTCAGAGAAATGGAAAGAGAGGCACATTCTTGAATTTGGTGTTTTGTCATACCCTTGCACTTCATTATACATATATATAGAGAGAATCTAAACAATATATAATATTTTCTTAGATGGATTTAACTTGAAGTAATTAGTGTCAAATAAATAGTATATGCCCTTCTGCAATGTTTTTGACGGTCATGTGAATTCATATATCCAGGCCTACATTCCTCATTTATTCACTTATACCTCTCTAAAACAGACAATTATAAGAATATATTACAAATTATCCTCTTGTTGAGGAACATTTGTCCTGTTCTCCATGTCACTGAGGACATTCCTATGCATATCTCTTTATACATGTTTCAGAATTTGTTTAAGTTATCAAAATGGAATTGCTAGACTGTATATTATATTTATTTTTAATAGATATCTCTGCTGCTTAGGATGTTATAATCATTTATATTCCTACCAACAGAGCAAAATATGTTTATTTATATAATACTTGGTATTGTCATGATTTTTATTTATGATTTCTCATTGTGGTTTTTGTTGCATCCTGCTGATTATTAGTGAGTTTGAACCTCTTATTTCTTGACCTTTTGTGGTTCTGATATTATGAGTTTTTGTTCCTATTTCTGTACATTATTTTCTATTAGGTTATTCATCTTTTATTGATTTGTAGCAGTTATACATTTTGGTTATGAATTATTTTTCTTTTTTTGCATGCTAAAGATTTAACCTAAGGCCTCATACATGCTTTACAATAGTTACAAATTATTTGTAAGTTATATGGATCACAGATATTTTCCCTAATTTTTTTTGTGAGGGCAAGAAGTTTTAATTTTATGATCAACCTTTTCTTCCCTGGTTTGTACATTCTGGACATTGATTCCCATAGATCCTTCCTGATTCAACAGGTGAAATTAAGATTTTTTTTCATTTGTAGAAAGTATTAAAAGATATATTACTTTTGACTAAGGAAAAAAAACAGTGCGGGAAAAAATACAGTATATATAAAAACACAGTATATTGAAAAGTTAAGAAAATTGCAATTCTAGAAGTATTTAAAATGTGTATTAGGTATCATACACATTTAAAAGACTATCTAATAGAGGTTTATATGTTATTATTTACTGCATGTTAGATATTAGTATTGTTATCTGTATTAAATTTCCTGAGTATGATAATTATGTAGTTATAGAGAAGAATGACCTTGTGCCTAGGAAACACATGCCACATTATTTAGAGGGGAAATATTCTGGTATCTGTTACTAATTCTGAAATGGGAAAACAAAAGAAAAAAGTATGTGTGTATGTGTAAGGAGAGACATAAAACAAAAAGCAAATGTGTCAGATTGTTAATAAATGATTGACTCTGTGTTAAGGTTTGTGACTTCTTGCAACTTTTGGTAGCATTTAAAATTTCAAAATAGGCCTGGGGTTGTGGCTCAGTGGTAGAGTGCTTACCTAGAATGCATGAGGCACTGGGTTCAATCCTCAGCAACCCGTAAAAATAAAATAAAGATATTGTGTCCACCTAAAACTAAAACTAAATATTTAAAAAAAATTTCAAAATAGCCGGGTGCAGTGGCACATGCCTATAATCCTAGCAGCTTGGGAAGCTGAGGCAGGAGGATTGAAAATTCAAGGCTAGCCTCTGCAACTTAGTGAGGCCCTAAGCAACTCGGCCAGAGCCTGTCTTTAAATAAAATATTAAAAAGGCTGGGGATGTGGCTCAGTGATTAAGTGCCTCTGGGTTTAATCTCTAGTGCCCCACCCCCCAAAAAAAACCTTTTTTTTTTTTTTTTTTTCAAAATAAGTAGTTGGGGGAATATTCAAAACAAAAAAAATGAAATACATTATAGATAAAGAGCTTTATAAGAAATATAAGCTTTAAATGAAATATAAGCACTAGCATTTGCATAAGCAGATCACAAAAGGAGAAATACAGAAAGCCCTTAAAAAAATTTGACCTCAATGATAAAGGAAGGCGGGCTGGGGCTGTGGCTCAGTGGTAGGGCGCCCACCTTGCACGTGTGAGGTCCTGTGTGAGGTCCTGAGTTCCATCCTCAGAACCATATAAAAATAAATAAAGATATTGTGTCCATCTACAACTAAAAAACATGTTAAAAAATGATAAAGGAATGCAAATTTAAAAGAGCTGTTAGTGTCCATCTATCAAAGTAGCAAAGACTTGAAAAGTGACAATGTCCAGTGAGGCTGGGGATGCAACAAACAACAAATTTGTAACAAACTGTTGGGAGTACAGCTGAATGTTGCTATCTTGTGGTATGCAGTTTGGCAGTAACTATGAATGCTTAAAATCTATATCTTCTTTAATTGCAGCAATTTAATTTAAATGAACTAAATCTAATGAGGTAATAAATGAGTAAGGTTATGTATATAAACATATTCACTGCAGCATTTTTCTTAATAGTGTAAACCATTTAAACATTCATTTATTAGGGTTTGGTTTTATACACAGTAGAATACTGTGTAGAATACTGTGTAGAATAGTTTAACCATTAAACTCTGACGTTGTTAATATAATGATATGAGACTATATCCCTGATTATTACATTAGAAATAAAAGCAAGTTAGGGAAAGATATATTCAGTACTGTCCCCATTTAATGTGAAATAACTACATATTATAAGCATGATTTTATGTATATATCAGTATTATGTAGATTTTAAAACCTGTTTGAGGGAGTATCAAAAAAAGTAGGAAAATTATGGGAAAAGGGACTTTTTTTTTGAGTAGGCTTTTATTTTTTTGTTTTTGGATTTTTTTTTAATAAAAAGATGTCCTAATAGAAAATATAATTAAATTTCATTTAAAAAGTTTCCACTGATTTTTCCCTTAAGATAATCCGTGTATGTTGCTTTATTAGTAGTCTATTAACAGAAAAAAATCTGTTAAGAAACTCATTGTTTTCTTGTATATTCTGTTTTCAGAGCAGTGGAAAGAGCTCAGTGCTAGAAAGCCTAGTGGGGAGGGACCTGCTTCCCAGAGGTACTGGTATTGTCACTCGAAGACCACTCATTCTGCAACTGGTCCATGTTTCACCAGAAGATAAACGAAAAACAACAGGAGAAGACAATGGTAAATTTCAATTTGGAGATAAGAGTTTTTTTACAGCGTTATTCTTTTTTTTTTGTCTGTTCTTAAAAAGATATGCATTGATTAGACAATTAACAATTAGTGATCATAGCAAAATTAGAAGTCCTATGAAGAGAAGCAATATGCATTTTTCTTAATGTAAAAAAAAATAATTTTTGTTTTTGAAGGGCCATGAGCAAAGCTGTTGGGAGTAGTTCCTTTGGAGGAATTCAGCTTAGTAAACAGTTAATACTTTTCAAGTTGGATCCAATGAGGCACTCAGTAAATAGTAATCAGTTATTTTTTTTTTTTAAAAAGCTTTTAAATGCTTTATGGAGTATTTAAAGTTTTTTCCTCTTCTAGTTTTTAACCATTAATATATTTTTTAAATTTTGATTTAGAATTTTAGTCATTTAGATTCTAGTTGAAGAAATTCATTCATCATTCATTCTTTTTTTTTGCAATACTGAGGATTGAACCCAAGAGCACAGCCCTTTTTATTTTATTTTTAGACAGTCTTGCTAAATTGCGCAGTTGGGCCTTGAACTCATGATCTTCCTTCCTCAGTCTCCTGAGTTGCTTGGATTACAGACATGTGTCATTGTGCTCACCAAAAGATTTCATTTTAAGTAAAATTAAAATGACTAATTTTTAGCTTAGCATTGTTTTCTCACTTTCCCTTTTTTTGGTCTTACTATGTGCTTGCTATTTTTGATTCTTCTGCTCCTCTATCGAAGAGGAATATTATTTATAGAAAGAGTTGTAGTATTTAAATTGTTATTAGTTTTTTCTATTCTCGTGTTAAGGTTTTCCTATATAACACATACTATTTGATTTTTAAAGATTCTCTTCTCCCTGTGTTTAGTTTTAGTCTCCAGCTAAACTGAATTAGGCTATTTCTTTAATGGATTAATGACTAGTAAGGAAGGAATATGAAAGTAGCAAAATGCATTGTTTTATATAACAAGGTTTTAGAAAAATTAAACTGAAAATATTTTAAGAAATGCTATTTTGTCTATTAGCTTTTAAGTTGCTTATTAAATATGTATCCTATATTAATCATATTAGTGAGATTTGAAATGTTTGAGTAATATACTTAAGGGCTGAGGATTTAGCTCAGTGGTAGAGCACTTGCCTACCACTCTGATCCCTAGTATTGTGCATGCTATGTACTAACCCTGTGTGACCTAGAAAACAAAAAAGAAAGTTATGGATTCAATATTCCTGTTTATTTCAGTGTTCAGCTCAGACTTTCTGTCTTACAAGTCTGTAAAATAGCTCTAATTATTAAGTAACTTTTGCAGTAGAGTACCATGTCTGTAGCCAGGAGCGGTGGCACATGCCTTAATCCCAGTGACTGAAGAGGCTGAGGCAGGAGGATCTTGAGTTCAAAGTTAGCCTTAGCAATGGTGAGGTACTAAGCACCTCAGTGAGACCCTGTCTCTAAAAAAATATAAAAAAGGCCTGGGGATGTGGCTTGGTGGTTAAGCACCCCTTGGGTCAATCCTGGTACCACCCCCCCCGGCCCCCCCCAAAAGTACATGTGTTGTTTCTTACCTGCAGAGATCTGTGTTCAATGCAATTTCATTCTGCTTATATTCTAATGTAAGATGAAATAATGATATTGACAAAATTGATGGTATTTTAATTTCTGTATTTGATTTTTTCCTTCATTTATTATAAGAGCTATTGGTGGTGGTTGTTTTATTTTTAAGTGGGGAAAACCTGTTATGAACATCTACTATGACCCTAGAATGTTAATCATTGAAGCAAGTTAGCAAAGTTGTAGATGTTAACAAGTAATATTTTTGTATAGACTGTCAGAGAGACACAAAGAAATCTTTTAAATTATATTAGATATATCTAATATAATTGTGTTATTAATCACTTTACATTTCTTTAATATTTCTTTATTATTGAAATTCTGAACTGCAGATTTAGTCCTTGTGGGCTAACCTATGTTTCAGCCTCAAATATGTAGAATAGCACTTTTTAAAATTCATCCCCACCAATTTCATTAAATACATTTGTCAGACAATTTTAGCTAAGATTTTAAGAAAACTATATAGCATTATGTCTCTTAATTTTTAAATTTCCTTAAGTCACTTTGAAAGAGCAGAGGATATTCTGTCTCTCAGAAACTACTTGCAAATGTGGGCAAGTGTTTCCTTAGATTAAAGCTTTTCTTGTTTGGAAAGGTAGTATATTTCAGCTATAGATGTGTCAGTTCCTCAGTATCTCTTTTGCTGTATCTGTCCAATGTGTTTTGTTGATGTCTCCTCTCTGTATCTTTACCTGTATATACATTTTCCCAAGCTTAGTGCTTTTTGACACACACACACACACACACACACACACACACACACACACACACACAAAGTCAGGTCGGATATGGTGATGCATTCCTGTAATCCGAGCCCCTTGGGAGGCAGAGGTAGGATGATCACAAGCTCAACGCCAGCCTGGGCAATTTAGTGAGATCCTGTCTTAAAATATAAAATAAAAAAGGGCTGGTAGATCAGTGTTAAAATTCCCTTGGATTTTAGATTATTAGATTGGTTAAATCTAATATTAGGGGAAGAAAATGACAAGTTACCTAGAACACAAAATAGATAACCATAAATTTGAGTACTAAATTTCATATTTTATTCTATGATAGTTCTTTAGTTTCTCATTAGAGCTAATTTCTCCTGGATAAGCATTTCTAGTTATCATAAATCATTCTAACCCAGAGAAAATTGGAAACCATGAAGTAGATTAGCATACAGTTTAATTAAAAGAGTATGAACTTGCTGAATGCAATGGCACACAGCTGTAATCCCAGCTACTTGGGAGGCTGAGGCAGGAAGTTCACAAGTTTGAGGCTAGTCTTAGCAATTTAACAATATCCTTTCTCAAAATCAGAAGGGCTAGAGATATAGTTTAGTGTCAGGGCGCTTGCCTAGCATGTGCAAGACCCTGGGTTCAATCCTGAGTACCCCCACCCCACTCTCCAAAAGGATAAATTACCTGATAGCCTGATAATAAAAGAGAATGGGAGGAAATCATAAGCGAACAGAAGTTCTTCAAAAAAATATTCATTGGCCATTTTGTATAAGGATTTATAAAGCCTGTGAGGGCTTTGTTATTTCATAAAAGTCTGAGTTACTAATAACATACTAAGAACAGTGCATTCTAAAATGACAGAGAAGTCTGGCATGGTGGCGTATCCCAGTAATTGAAGCATTCAGGAGGCTCAAGCAGGAGGATCACAAGTTTGAGGCCATCATTAGCAATTTAGTGAGACCCTGTTTCAAAATTAAAAGTATTGGGGATGTAGCTCAGTGGTAAAGTATCCCTGGGTTCAATATCCAGTACCACCGCCCCCCCCAAAAAAAGAACAAAACAAAATCCAACATGAATAAGTGTAATTTATATATAGGTCTATCAAAACTGGCTAAAATATTTTAGTGTTTAATATGTATAATTATGATGAAAGTTTATTTAGCATAGGATCAGATCCTTCATTCTACTAGCTACTTGGGAAAATTGATGTATCAGTACGTAAATTTATAGTATTCTCATTGCTTCCTACTTCTAACAATGTAAATGAAGTTTTTGTTAAATTCTTATTAAAAACAAAATTAAACTATGTTTTAGAGTAGAGTGTTTAGCTTGAACTTTATAAACCTTCACAAATATCCTTCATATATTTGTAAAAAATCAAATTTTTATCAGATTTTCTTTTAGACAAAATGCAAAAGTAGCATGCTGATTAAAGGCCAAAATTCTGCTATATCTTATACCTCTGAACAGTGAGTCATTGGAAACTTGAAAAATTATGAATTTTGGGGAGAGAGATTTTGTTTTATTAAGTATATATAAAATAGGATAATACTAATATTTAGGATAATACTAAAAATTTTGTGTATAATTTGAACTGTTTAGTTAAATTACCCATATAGGCAATAAAGACCAAAAGAAAAAGGTAGGATTAATCTTTCTGTATAGAGGGTTGTGGTTATAAGCAGTAGACTCCTTTAGTGGATTGAATCCATGAAGATGGAGAGATTACTTTCTGTTAAATTTAATTTTATTAACCAAATATATTCTATTAAATTTAACATCTGCTTCAAAGAAAATACCCTTATAAAGTTCAGTCTTTGCTAATAGGGCAAATACTTGCATATACTTACTAATTCTTAAGGTTTTGAAATAAGAGCCCAATATATTTTATAGATTTCTTTCTTTTTTTTAATCGATTTATCTTTTCTTACAGTAGGCTATCAAATAATATCTCAAAGGCAAGTTATTGAATAGTGGACTAATTTTAATCTATTTAGAATTAAGAAACAATGGTGTTTTCTAAAAATGTTAAAAAGAAACTATGGCACATAATATGATTTATAATTACTTAAAAAAATATATATATACACACACACACATCCTCTAATTCAAGTGGTAAATTTTGAATAATTGAATGCTATGTGCATTTGAAATGTGATCATATTTTTACAAATTTGATTTTTTAAAAAGGTTTAAAATTTTAGGGTAAGCACTAAACTTTTCATTCTGTGCTGTTTCTCTTTAACTACAGACCCTGCTACATGGAAAAACTCAAGACACCTTTCTAAAGGTTTCCTCTATCCATTTGTTTTTGGCCCTTCTTTTTCTATTATGCCTGCATGTGTGCTTATGTACTCTTACAGGCTGTGTGCATTTTTTTTTCTTCCATTTTTATTTGCTTATCCACATTGATTGCAGGTTTTATCTTGTTATCTTTCTGGCATTACATCAAAATGCAAGCTTTTTTGGTGGTGAATGTAATTTATTTTATTTTTATTTTTAAAAACATGCTTGTGAAACTAGGCCTCTTTTATATTATAAGGTAAACTAAAAACACCCCTTTGGTATGTAGTACCTGCCTTTGTGAGTTTTATTCACCTAGATAACTCCAGTCCTCCAATGAGACTTCTTGGAAGAAGGTACTATGCTTCAAGTAGGTGAGCATTTTACTTGCAAAAAGGATCCAGTTTTATTTACCTTTATTCCACCAAAGAAATGATCCACCTTTCTTTGATAAATATTTATGTGGATATCTTATAGTCATTTTGATTTTAGGTAGCTAATATACATTATTCAATACACTTCATTATTATTAAAAACTTCTGTGAATTTGGCAAAAACAAAATAGCTCTGCTTGGGAGAGGTAAATTTAGATTATCTTTATACAATTAAACATTTCTAATTTCTGGGAAAAACAATAAAATTCGTTCTCCAAGTTTTAGCCTACTTTACACTGTGTATACAGTGAATCTATTTTCCTTATTTCAGCCAGTACAGGAGGAACAGACCTATGATTGGAAACTAATGGAGAGTGTGTCAACTCTATACAGTGCATATACCAGATTTTTTGTTTTTGTTTTTTTCCCCCACTCCATTTCATTTTTTTCCTACCTTCAATTCCATGGGAAAACACAGCTTTGACCTTGGGGGAATTATCTTAAAAAGACATGTTACAAAACAGTTAGCTCCATGCTACTGAGGGAGCTCTTAAAGAAGCACCAAACTGTGACTTTATAGGTATCCAACTGGAAACTAAATAAAACAACAACAAAGCACTGAAAAAATTGGCTTTCATTCATATAAGAAAATTTTTACTGGGGGTGTATGCACAAATATGTTATATATGCTTTTTGTATTACTCAATGGAATTCTTTTATTTTCTTTTTAGCCATTAGCTTAAATGCATATTTTCATCAGATAAACTGCTTTCATACATAATATGTTTGGAGAATATACCTTTTGCTATATCATATTACAAATAAATAAAAATAAACAATTTTATTTATCAAATCTATAGAGTTCAAATGGTGGCAAGACCTATGAGCAAATCTCCCTGAAATTAGACATGATTTTGATATATGTGATACAATTTATTAAATTTGAAATGTACAATTTAGCAGATCTTAAAACACTTGTTACCTTGTGAATGGCAAAATAGGAGCAAAAAAAGCAATTTATTGTGTTGCCTTTTTGAATTCCTAACCATAAAAAGTGATTCCCATAGTTTTCAATAAATTAGTTTTTCTTTTTCTAGGGGTAGAAGCAGAAGAATGGGGTAAATTTCTTCACACCAAAAATAAGGTAATCATGCAAGAATGTAATGAAGAAATAGCATGTTGAAAATAATATTTTGGAGAAATACTAGATAATTTAATTTCTTATCATTGGCAATCATGTTATTTTAAAGCGAACATTTCTTGTAAAATAAATCTTAGTAACATTTCTAACCACAGTAGTATATTTGGCAAACAATCT
Source organism: Ictidomys tridecemlineatus (assembly GCF_052094955.1). Classification (NCBI taxonomy): domain Eukaryota; kingdom Metazoa; phylum Chordata; class Mammalia; order Rodentia; family Sciuridae; genus Ictidomys; species Ictidomys tridecemlineatus. The sequence continues at coordinate 76,110,736 of NC_135482.1, read as the reverse complement.
CTAAAGTGAGCCTGATTTCTCTCTAATTTGGAGATTCTTAACTGTTGCATTTTGGAGATTCATAATTGTGGGATCAGGCAACTTTGAAACAAAGCTTTGAAAAACTGAATCTCTGGGCATGGTGGTATATGCCTGTAATCCCAGTAGTTTGGGAGGATGAGACAGGAGGATTGCAAGTTCAAGGCCAGCCTCAGCAACTCAGTGAGGCTGTAAACAGCTTAGTGAGACCCTGTCTCAATGGGGAAGAAAAATAGCTTGGGCTGTAGCTTAGTTGTAAACTGTTCTTGGGTTAAATCTCCAGTACCAAAAAAATAAAATAAAAACTAAAAACTATGAATCCTAGGCTCAGAACAAGTATATGTGTACATTAGAATTTGTTTACTCATTCTTTGAAGCAAATTGATAGACATCCTTGAAATGTGTGGGTATTTCCCAACTTGAGAGCTTTTGGTCTTATTTTAAATATTGTGCTTTTTGTTTCAATAACTTTCAGCTTTACACGGATTTTGATGAAATTCGACAGGAAATTGAAAATGAAACAGAAAGGATTTCAGGAAATAATAAGGTAGGCATCTTTTTAGACTTGGAAGGCATAAACATCAGTAAATATATCATCGAGGATTTTTCTGTATCTAATATATGAAGAGTATTGTAAATTTGCAGTCTTGGTTTTTGAAATAAATGGAGTATTTTTATAACAAAAACTTTTGCTTAAAATCACTTGTTTTGTGATTGGGGATGTGTGAGGTGCTGGGTTTGCTCTCTGGCATCAGAAAAAAATCATAAAATTCATTTGTTTCTTAGAACTTATATATATTAGATATTTTATTTATATTTTTATTCTTGATTCTATCAGGTACACATTACTTTATTGTATAATTATTCTACTTATTACAATTATTATGAATTATCTTTTTTGGATGGATTGATTTTTCTGTAACTCAGAAGCATTATATAGCTTGTGAGACACATGTATTTGGAAAAGCTTTTTTTTGTGTGTGAAAATGAAAAGCAATATGTTAACTGATGACTTTCTTATTTTCTAAGATTGTGAGAATTTAAAATAAATTAGATATCTAAGATACCATTGATCTCAATACTAGGCACTATCACCGCCTCACATAAATCCTTCTTTTTTGTTTTTCTTTATTCTTGTAACTTTTCTCTCTCTTTTATTCCTTTTTTTGTTTTCACCTCCATTTTTGTATTATCCAGAGGCACATTTAATCCCACAAACAGTCCCTAGCCTAATATTAATATTTTTCACATATTTATTGAGTCCTTTTATCTGCAAGATGTTGTGGTGAGGTTTTTGTGTTTTTTTTTCCCCCTACCAAAAGCAGTTTTTGGAGACACATTAAGTCTTTATGCCTATTTGTTTGTTTTAGTGACTGTTTTGTTCATTATTTTACTCTAAGCTGATAACTTTTGAGTGTTTGTTATAGCTGCTATATTTCTATGAGTTTCTGATGTTGTTATATATAGGAAGAAAAAGGGGACCAGATAATTTTGTCTTTGGGGACATTATTAATCATAACACCAATTTGAATTATCTCTACAGAGATCCCAATGTACATACTGAATTCAGCAGTTGGTGGTAATTTTATAGTACCAGAACTTAAAGTATGAGATTATGATGATTCAGAAATGAAAGTGTTTAGTTACATGAACTGAATGTCAAGAAATATTTAGTCAGTATTCATACAAGATGTTTACATTATATAAAAAAATATGTTTACATTATGCTAAGGATATAATTTACTTACCTAGTAGGTTTTTTATCTGCTCTTTACCTTTGAAATGTCCATTAGCTTCAATTAAATAAAAAAATATCCTCTTAAATCATGCGTGTAATGAAATAAATGCTGCTTTGATCGTATGTGATTTAATATGACTAAATGTATAAATGGTTTCATATAGTTAACATAAATCCCTGAAGGATTGAAAATGTAAGATTGGAGTTTTAAAGGTATTTGGCAGTACTTTGAATTGGATGCGCTGAGAATGCCATGGCAGTAGATCCTGAGAAATAATACAACCTAGGTGTGCCAAATAATGACAGTTAATGACTTTGGAACACTAGAGTATTTAAAATAGAAAATAGCCCACTACTTTTTTTAATATAGCAAATGTAACTGTTTTAAAAAACTTATACTAAAGCTTCCTAGGAAATTAGAATTTTCAGTGGGTTATAATGGAAAATATAAGGTGTATAAATATATGAGAGGACATATTAAAGGATAAGGAAGAACATGTACAAACAAAAGGTGTAAATACCTCCTAAGTGTCCTTTTACTTGTAGCTGACTCAATCCTAAAACTTGTAGAAGGCCAATGTTGAAGAAGAGGGAGGCTCTGCAATAATTATTCTATGGAAGAGAAAATAAGGTATCTCTCACTATTCATATTTTTACTATTTGAAGTTAGGAATCTAAAAATTCAGATGAATTGTCTAAGAAAACTCTTGGTATACACACTTTTGTCATTTGATATTCAAAGATCAGGAGCCATCTTAATCTAAATAAGTTTTTATCTATTTCTTACTATCTCAACTCAAGAGCATCATAAATTTGAATAGTGAATTTAGATAGTGAATAAATTATTCTTTTGTTCAATACTAAGTCTATTAGACATTTAAGTAATATATGCACAGAATATATTACTTAATAGAGGAAAGAAATAGAAACAGTGCAGGTGATATAAATTGTTTATGTAAATGGTATGGGGTTAGGTAGGATTATAATTTGTTATATGACTAACTGACTGCCTTCTTGTGTTTTTTACTAAGTTTTGATTGTTGGAAAGTTGTAGTGATCATGGTTTAATTCATATTTAAAAGTATCTAACGTCTTATCTACTTGAAATGAGATTTACCTTAGCATTTCATACTTCATTGAAATTTTAATGTGATTTTAATATTTTTAAAACTTATTTTTAGGGAGTAAGCCCTGAACCAATTCATCTTAAGATTTTTTCACCAAACGTTGTCAATTTGACACTTGTGGATTTACCAGGAATGACCAAGGTGAGGAATAGTTGTTATTCATGGTGGATTTGGTTATGTTTTCACTTGAATAAATGTATTTACATAACCTCATATAAGAATAATGAGCTTCGTTTTGTAATCAACTTAATCTGTTATAGCAATTTATATAGTTATAGCCTGCTCTGTCTTTGAAACACTTTCTTTACTTGGTTTCCGGGATACCACACTCTACTGTTTTATCAACAGTATTAATGGTCACTTTTTTCCAATCTCTTTTGTAGGTTTCTTCTCATCTCCCCAATGTCTAAACAGTTGAGTGCCCTAGAACTTAATGTTTGGACTCTTGTCTTCCCTAGGTAGACTTACCTCCTTGTTTTCATCAAATCTTAATGGCTTTAAAATATATAAATTTCTATATTTTGATATTTACATAACTCTAGACTTGGATATTCAGCTATCCTCTTAACATATACACTTAAATATCTATAGGCATTTCAGACTTGAAATACCAAATTCCTGATCTGTCCTTCAATTAGATTTGATTTTTCTATTGTCTTCCTTATCAACAAATTGCTGAGCCATGAAGTTTATTATCCAGGATACTTTTTTATCCTTCATTTCACTTTTGTCAGCAAATCCTCTTGTTCTTCTTATCTTTATAATATATCCAGAACTGTCATGTCTTACAGATTCTTAGCTACTATCCTGAGCTGGCCACTATCATCTCACCTGTATTGGTATAATAATAATAAATAATAGGTCTTCTTTATTATCTGTTCTTAACTTAGCAACCAAACATTCTGTTAAAGTAAAAATTAGATCGTATCATTTCTTGGCTCAGAGTCTCTTTAGTGGCTTCCCATTTCCCTGAGAGTAAAAGTCTAAGTTCTTACAGAGAGCTAAAATATCTACTTGATATATCCCTGTCATTCTTAGTTTCTAACTTCTGCTCTAGTCTCTTGCCCTTATTTACTAAGCCTGGAATGTTCTTCCTCCACTTCTCTGTATGTACTACCTCTCCCTTATTGCCTTTAATTTTTGTTCATGCTCTCAAATGTCATGGTCTCAGTGAGATCTTCTATGAATTTTCTTATGTAAGAACATAGCCTAGTTTAAGTCAATAATTTAAAATCATAAGTCTCTCAAATCATTCCCTAGCCTTTTTGTTTTGCTTTGTTTTTTCAACAGCCCATTCTACACCTAGATATTTTAGATGTTTCTTTATTACCTGCCTTGCATCACTAAAACATAAGCAGGAATTTTGGTATTTTAAAAATTCATTACTGTAAAAGAATCTCACTGAGACGAGTACCTGAAATCATAATAGGCTGCCAATAAACACTTGATGACTTAATGAATGAACTTGTCTTTAGGCGGTTAATACTGATCAATCCTTAACATAGGCTTGTGTTTAGTAAACATTTGTGTAAAAGTAAACTTTGATATTTCAAAGATTTACATTTTGAGACTTCTGTATATTATCAAATTCATAGATGCAACTGCACAGTATATTATTAATATCTTTATTTTAACTCTTTGGAAATGGAGAAATACCTATGCTCTGTGGATTAAGTGAGGAAGAAAAACTGAGTTGGTTTTTATTATTATTGTTATTATTAGTTCCTTGCTCATCTCTGTTTGGTTTAGGTGCCTGTAGGTGATCAACCTAAGGATATTGAGCTTCAAATCAGAGAGCTCATTCTTCGTTTCATCAGTAATCCCAATTCCATTATCCTTGCTGTTACTGCTGCTAATACAGATATGGCAACATCGGAGGCACTTAAAATTTCAAGAGAGGTAGATCCAGATGGTAAGGATAGATGTTAATATTTAATGAGATGCTTGATTTACCATGATAGATCTCCTCAAGAAAGAGTTTTTTTTTTTGTTGTTGTTGTTGTTTTTTGCGGGGGTGGGGGTGGGTTTTGGGGATTTAACCTAGGGATACTGTACCACTGAGCAACACCCCAGCCCTTTTTTATTTTTATTTTGAGATGGTGAGCGGGTCTTAAGTTGCTGAGGCTGGCTTCAAACTTGTGATCCCTTTGTCTCAGCCTCCTGAGTTGCTAGGATTATAGGCATATGCCACTGTACCTGCCAAGAAAAGAATTTTTATTTTTAAATGGAATTATCTCAGATTAAAAAAAATGGTTTCCTATTTTGCTTATAATTTCAAAAAAATGCTGATGGAAAATAGTTATTAAGTTGGTATACAGGCTAGGCAAAAAAAAAAAAAGAAAAACTTGACATAACATCTGTATTTGCAATAGTTTCCTAGTGATTTTAACATAATAAAACATAATAAAATGGCTTTGCAAAAAGTGTTTCTTGTTTTGTGTAAATGACATGATATAGGTTTTTGCTTGAGTGATTTTTAAGAATAACTGTCACAGTTAATTCTCAACAATCATCATTTATGATGATTATTAGGATACAGGAAATAATTAAGTTATCTATGTTCTGCAGAGTTAGAGTTAGAAAACATTTGGACATGTTAAAGGCACAGGGGATTCTTAAAAGTAAAGGTAAAATCCTATTCTGAAGCATTTGTAGCTCCAAGGATTAGATCATACCATAGGTTACTAATGATTGGCTAATGATGTAGGGATATCACTTAATCCATATAAAAGACTAGCTTATTGGAGAGTGGTTATTGTTGATACTGCTAGTAAATGTTTGCCTTGCTCTATAATGAAATTATGATTATTTTTTACTTAAATATTTGGAGGACTTGAAGGCTGTGTCATATTTTTCTTTTCTGGCTTTGAATAAGAATTTCATATAACAATTTGGTAGGAAATGTTAGTATTAAGATTGTTAAAATTCCCATAAACAAGTACATTATTTTTTAAAAATTTCATGTTTTTAAGAAACTTTTTTACTTTGAGTAGCTAATGTGTTTATTTCAGTTGGATTAAATGATGAACTATACCAAAGAGCTTATTTAAATTTTACATTATTTAAAGTAAACTATTAAGCATTTTATATGTATTTACTCTATTTTTAAAGTGGCCCTTGAGCTGTAACAGCTGGGGACAAGACAGTGCTACTGCACATACTTAAAAATTCTAGCAATATAAGATAAAAAAATGAAAATAAGATTGAGTGACCCTTGAGCCATAAATATGTTTATACTTTTTTTTTTTGGTGGTGCTGGGGATAGAACCCAGGGCCTTGTGCATGTGAGGCAAGCACTCTACCAACTGAGCTATATCTCTAGGCCCTAAATATGATTCTACTTTTGATCTAATAATCTTAATCTGGTAAGACATGGTAAGAAAATAATTGAAACCAGTATGTAGGATCAAAAATTTAGAAATAACTTAATGTGGCTAACAACAGGTAAATTAAGATGTTAAAATGTTAAATTAAAAGGGAACTTTATTGATTTGGAGCAATATGGAAAAATGCTTGTAATTGAAAAATGTCTTATGTAAAATTGTACACTACACAGAGCAGCTGGAATTCTGACACATTGATGGTGAGAATGGTGGGAATTTCTTACAAAGTTAAATCAGCAATTGCCCTGTGTTAAACGAGAAACCGTATTCATATAGAAACTTGTATACAAATGTGTGTAGCAGCTTTCTTCAGTTTTCAAAAATTAGAAGCAACTTAAATAATTCTCAAATAGGGGATGAGAAACTAAATAATGGTATATCTACACAGTGGAACATGGCTTGGCAATAAAAAGAGATGAATTATATATGACAGATAGAACGTGTATATATCTTCAATGCATTATGCTAAATGAAGAAAACCAGACTCCATTTATATACTACTCTAAAAAAGGGCAAACTAGAAATGGAAAATGCATTTGGTTATTTAGTACAAGAAAATGTTGGGAGTCAGTAGAACTGCTGTATCTTGAGGTAGTTGTGACACATCAGTTTTTACTTATCAAAAATAATAGAACTGGGTCCTGGGAATGTAGCTTAGTGGCAGAATATCTGTGTAGCATGCTGAAGTCCTGGGTTTGATTCCCAGCACTAAAAAACAATATAACACCAAATACCCATATTGTTCACCAAAAAAAGTAAATTTTAAACAAATTTTTTTAATTTTAATTTTTTAGTTGTTGATTGACCTTTATTTATTTACTTATATGTGGTGCTGAGAATCGAACCCAGTGCCTCACACATGCTAGGCAAGCGCTCTACCAATTGAGCCACGACCCCAGCCCAAACAAATTTTTAAAAAGGCTTAGAAAAAGGTTAGTCCCAAAGTTAATGAAAAATTGCATGTGAAAGTATTTGTAAAAATTTTACAGAATGTTTAAATTTGTTTCTTAAAAAGTATTTTAAAGCAGAGGTTGGAAAAATATTTTTAAAAAGATGAAAGAATTTATGTTAGGTGGGATTGTATTTGAAGATTTTCTTTTATTGATGGCTTTACTTAATGGGTCATTTTCTTCTTCTTTTTTTGCTTTTTGCATTTACCAGGTCGAAGAACCCTAGCTGTGATCACTAAACTTGATCTCATGGATGCCGGTACTGATGCCATGGATGTATTGATGGGAAGGGTTATTCCGGTCAAACTTGGAATAATTGGAGTAGTTAACAGGTTAGCTATGAAGAATGGAATAAGGATTACAGTATTCTTGTTTCAAAACAAGTCCAAGATTCTTTTTTTTTTTATATTTATTTTTTAGTTTTAGGTGGACACAATATCTTTATTTTATTTTTATGTGTTGTTGAGGATCGAACCCAGTGCCTCACGCATGCCAGGCGAGCACGCTACCACTTGAGCCACGTTCCCAGCCCACAAGTCCAAGATTCTAAAATCAGTCTGAAATGTGATACTACCCTTTTCCCTTGTTTTACTATAACATTGGTATTACTAAAGAATTCATTACCTAAAGATACAAAAAGAGATTTACTAAAGCCTCTCATAGACATTTCTAATGAAAATGTTTTTGAAGTAAGCAGTGTAACATATGGATGATAATAGCTAGACTTAAGAATTCTTGTCTGTCATTTAAGCTACATTTGATAGGAGCATGAGGTTAGGGAAAAAGAAGAGTTAGCTAATCTGTACTCAATGAAGAAAGTTTAATGTGGTATGACTTTAAATAGCTTGGTTTAATCTGTACCATTAGTGGTGCTGTATAATTGCCAAGATGTGACTTGGAGAAATTTTATTAAAGGTCTCCTAATTAGAAATTGCTGGTATTAAAAATTGTGAAAAAGAAAATATTATTGTCTATTTATGATTTAGACACTACTGTGAGCAGTTTGCAAATGGTTTCTTTTGGAACTGTCACAACATCCTGTGAGGCAGGTGTTGATTCTATTTTATAACTGAAAACTCAGGTTATACATTTACAAGAGTCTCATGGCTAGTAAAAAGGCTAGGTTTAAGTGATGGTCTCTTTTAGTCTGAAGCTCTTATATGGTAGGAAACACTGAAAGTATCTTGAGACCTGGGTTATAGTCATAGTTCTCACACAGACTAGATACAATAAATGACGCTTAACATCTTTGAGTCTCAATCCTTTTAAAAACAAGAATGTTTTACTAAGTGGTATCTAAGGGCCATTCCAATTATCTGTTTCTCTTCATATGTCCTTCCATCTCACCCCTCCTCCCATTTTGTTTTTCTTCCTATTCCAGCTATCTCCTGTTTCTTGCAACTAGGTATTATAATGCTGTTTTCTGTATTTGTAGATAATTGCTCTTCATCTTAATTATTTTTGGTAGAAACTATTAGCCTGTCAATGGATGAAATATAGTTGTTAAGGTACACATGTTTTTGCACCCATCTATAATTGTTACTTAAGAATACTGCTTTTCATGACAGTGGGGATTTTTTAAAAAGTCTATATTCTTTGTAATAAATGGTTGGAAGACTTCTTGGGTGTCCTTTGAAGTATCTGGTTTAATGTAACTTCATGTATTTACCATTTACTGGAATTGAGTTTTTATTTCTGAGGAAGAATTTGGGGCTGTTTCTCTGAAAAAAAGAGGCTTGCTTTATTGTCACAGGAACCCTTTGTAAAGTGACTCTGTAATAGAAAATTGTGGATGAACTTAGCAGCAACCGGAAAAGAAAGGGTTGTGATTTGATTGAAATAAAACTAAATGTGTTGTCCTCCTTAAAAATAAAAAAGAATATTGCTTTTGAGTACAGTTAATGATATAATGAGCTTACACTATTCAGGCCTTCATTATTTGTAAGTCACATAGTTCATATCTTGGCTGTGCTACTTAATGTGTGGCCTTAGTTACCCATTTCCTTGCTCTAAAATAGTATAATAATACCTGTCAGAATAATTGTGAGAATTAAATAAAACAACCCATGTTAGTTATTAGGGAACAATACCTGGTACCATCAGTATCCCCATCATCTCTGTCATCATTTAGGGGAGGGAGGATGACAATTGATTTTAGTTGGACAGTTTTTCTATTTTTTATCTGTAGGAGCCAGCTAGATATTAACAATAAGAAGAGTGTAACTGATTCAATCCGTGATGAATATGCTTTTCTTCAAAAGAAATACCCATCTCTGGCCAATAGAAATGGAACAAAGTATCTTGCCAGGACTCTAAACAGGTAACATTTTTACCTTTGGAAATGAGATGTTTTTGTTTTGGTGACTGGTAGCTGAGACTGTTCTTGTTTACTAATTCCTTATGTTTTCACTACTGTTCCATACAGTTACTTTATAGTAGGCGCTGATGAAGTATGTGTCTTTTTACTATGATGTTTAACATTAAAGCATCCCATTGTCTACTTAAAAGAATTTTATAATGTTTTAATTATGAAATTTTGATAGCTGATTTAGTTTTGAGTTTATAACTAGATAGCAGATGACTTCATTTCCACTTTGGATTTCAGGAACTGAACTAAAATGTATAATTTTCAAATGATCTATTTTTAATTTAGAATTTCTTCTATTCCTATATTCATAGTAGAAATAATGTAAGTTGTATACTTTGAATTATGAATACTCACTAGTGGTGTAGGAACTAGAAGAACTTTCTAATTTTTCTTACTTTTGTCTTGTTCCCCAAACTAAAGGCAGATGGACTTAGATTTTAATAGGATAGATTTACATTCTGTAAATCCTTAAGATAAGTTGATGAAACCAAAATTATGTATGTAGAATTGGACTAAATGGTGATTTCAATTAATTTGCAGTTTTTCAGTTCTTATAATTGCCACGATTTGATGAGTCAAAGACAGATTTCAAAAGCATTGACCAAAACAGTTTGTGTCATTGTTTTTTAGACTAAGTAGTTTACCTGTAATTTAAGATTGCTTTATTTCCTGCTCTTGTAATAAAGGGAGAAATCAAAAATTGTTTTTTCCTATTGTCAGTCACACAGAGCAGAGAATGTTTCTGATACAAGATTTATGTACTTCTCCCCAGACACCATGCAAGCAACTCTCTGGTAGTTTGCTCTCTCTCCATTCAGTTCAGTTCTGATGTTACTTATCTAGAGATAGCATGAAATCTGATAGGTCGAGAGCTCACTCTCACAAGTCTGCCTCTCCACCTTAGTTGCAAGTTGCAAGCAGAGGTTAAGGCCTGTGTTTCTGACTGGCTGTAATTCTGGGTTCCCAGGAACCCCTCTTGGTTTAATTTGCTAGAGCAGGTTACATTCAGGAACATTTTACCCTTTTATTATAAAGGTTATTACAAAGGGTAGAAATGAACAGCCATTTGGAAGAGAGGAATAGGGCAAGACATATAGAAAGGGGCAGAGTTTCCTTGACTTCTCTGGGCATAGAACCCTCCAGGAACTTCCATGTGTTTAACTTTATGAACACTGCCTTTTTGAGTTTTCATTGCAACTTCATTACAATGACATCGATTATATTACTGGCCACTGATGATCAACTTGGCCTTCATTCTTGTTCTTGCTTTTCTCCTTGGAGGCTGGAGATTGTGGCTAAATGTCCCAATCTTCTCATTATGCCTGTTCTTTTTGTTGACCAGCCACCATTCTGAAGTTTTTTAGGGATTTCCAGCTACAAGTAAGCTCATTAATATACAAAAGACACTCTTAACACTCTGGATTCCAAGGCTTTTAGGAACTGAGTGTCAGGAAATGTGTATATCTTAATACCAAACCGTAAAAATATATTGTTTGACAAGTTTTCCATGTTGTTTGCATTTTAAAAATTTTGACTGTTTACAGTGTCAGAACACATAATTTTACATTAAAATCCTGCCTTTCTAATCTTTGTTAGGTTACTGATGCATCACATCAGAGATTGCTTACCAGAGTTGAAAACAAGAATAAATGTTCTAGCTGCTCAATATCAGTCTCTTCTAAATAGCTATGGTGAACCTGTGGATGATAAAAGTGCTACTTTACTTCAGCTTATTACCAAATTTGCCACAGAATATTGTAACACTATTGAAGGAACTGCAAAATATATCGAAACTTCAGAGCTGTAAGTAAGAAATTTTTGTATAAATTTGGTTATCTGAATTGCAAGACCACTTTATCTTTTGCTAAATTGACTTTAAGACTATTTCATTGTGATTTATTACCTATAAAAGAAACAGGAATATCATTTTTTTCAAGAAATGATAGAATGATGACTGGTATGTATGGTAAATATTTTATAAACTATTGAAAGCATAGTAAAAATTTAAGGTTTTCTTTAAAAGAAAATTTTATTTGATAAGCATTTAAAAATTGATTACCTTAAATGTCTATTTCTTTAAAAATACAGCATGAGAAATTAGAAAATGCAGATAAGTAAAAATAAAACATAAAAACAAAATTACCTTAATTTTATCAACCAGGGATAGTTCCTGCTAAGTTTGGCACTGACCTAGACATTCTTCTGTCTATCTATAAGCTACATAAATAGAGTATCACATACTTAAAAATCAGATGCTATTCATGCTACTTTGGGATAATTTCTTTTAAATCTACATGGTACAGCTTTTTAATAGGATAGGATGAGTTTTCAGTCTGAAAACTTGCATAGTACCATTAAGTAATGACTGAGATGGCTACCAGGTAACTGATGGGCAGGATATACTTGACAAAGAGATGACTCAGATCCCAAGTAGGACAGAGTGGGACAGCATGAAATTTCATCATGCTATTTAGAATGGCTTACAATTTAAAATTTAGGTATCATTTGTTTTTGGAATTTTCTGTTTAATATTTTTGGATTGTTGGTGAACATGGAACTGAAATCTCAGAAAATAAAATCTGAGCGACTAGTGTATACACAAGAATAAGTGATGTTGTGGCAGGCTACACTTAGTCTTGGGGGCATGTATCCAAGTAAATCCTGAGGATAAATTCCTCGGAGTAGAATTAAAGCATGTAATACCCTCAAACTCATTTATTACATACTATATACTATTAGCATATTTTACTGTTTTAGTATTAGCCATATGTAAAAATCTTGATTTTCCTACACCTTATTTTTTTTTTGCCTTGTCTGTCCCCCCACTCAACCCCTCCCACATTAAAAAATACTTTTTATTTTGGGATAATTATAGACTCATGGGAAGTTGGAAAGAAATATACAGGGAGTTCCTATTTACCCTTTTCCACTCCTTCCCCAATACTGACATGTTACATAAGATTAGTACAGTAATAAGAAAATGAACACTAAAACAATTCAGAGCTTATTCAGATTTCACCAGTTATATATACCTTATTTCTGTGTGTGCATAGTTTTGAATACTTTTGTGTGACTTAGGTGGGCTTAGGTGGTGTTTCAGATGACTTACCTTCATAAAAAGATAGGGTATTTAACAGACTAATTTTTGATGGCTATTATATGCCTGGTGTATTGAGAGAAATAAAAGATTGCTCTAATGGGTGTCTTAGGAGTTCGGTGGGTAACGTAGGTAGAGGTAATATAAGGCTTCATTAGGTGGCAAAAGTATATTTTTATTTAGACGTTTCTTATTGCTAAATACAATACATATCCAAAGAAGTGCATGTAATATATATGGGCAGTTTTGTAAAGTGTTAACGAATCAGTTATCTTTGTCTATTTATTCAAACCTTTGGGACATTCAAGAGAGACTATTTACATTTCTTTCAGGGATGGGGGAGCCCCATGGTTAATAAGTCATCTGAGTTGGGCTCTGAATAAAACTTGGGGAGGTATTTGGGAGGGCATTTTAGTCTTGGGAATAGCAAAATAGTACAAGATGCATTTGGAGAAGGGCATGTACACTAATGGGACATGATAGATAAGGCAAGAAAGGTATACAGGAATAAGACTGTAAGAAGTCCTGAATATCTTGCTCAGAATATAGATGATTTCTTACTTAAAAAAAAAAAAAACACTTTTGGTCAGAGGAGTAACCCATTTTATTATTTTTTATTTTTGGTACAGGGGATTGAACTCAAGGGCACTCAACCACTGAACCACAGCCCCAGCTGCTTAAGGCTGTGCTAACTTACTGAGGCTGGCTTTGAATTTGTGATCCTTCTGTCTCAGCTCCCTGAGTTCCTAGGGTTATAGGCATATGCTGCTTTGCCCAGCAGGAGTAACTCATTTTATTTTTATTAATTTTTAAATTTATATATGACAGTGGAATGCACTACAATTCATTATACATATAGAGTACAAATTTTTCATATCCCTGGTTGTATACAAAGTATATTCACACCAATTTATGTCTTCATACATGTACTTTGGATAATAATGTCCATCACATTCCACCATTATTTCTAATCCCATGCCCCCTCCTTTCCCCTCCTACCCCTCTGCCCTATCTAGAGTTGGTCTATTCCTCCCATGCTCCCCCTCCCTACCCCAGCTTCCTTATATCAAAGAAAGCATTTGGCATTTGGTTTTTTGGGATTGCCTAACTTAGCATTATCTTCTCTAATTCCATCCAGTTACCTGCAAATGCCATGATTTTATTCTTTTATTGCTGAGTAATATACCATTGTGTATATATGCCACATTTTTTTTTAATCTATTCATCTACTGAAGAGAGCATCTAGGTTGGTTCCACAGTTTAGCTATTGTGAATTGATGTGGCTGTGTCCCTGTAGTATGCTGTTTTCAAGTCATTCGGGTATAGACCGAGGAGAGGGATAGCTGAGTCAATGGTGGTTCCATTCCCAGTTTTCCAAGAAATCTCCATACTGCTTTCCATATTGGCTGCACCAATTTGCAGTCCCACCAGCAGTGAATGAGTGTGTCTTTTCCCCCACATCCTCACCAAAACTTATTGTTGTTTGACTGAAGTGAGGTGAAATCTTAGAGTTGATTTGTATTTCTCTAATTGCTAGCGATGATGAACATTTTTTCATATATTTGCTGATTGATTATATATCGCCTTCTGAGAAATGTTTGTTCAGGTCCCTGGCCCATTTATTGATTGTGTTATTTTATTCATTTTTTTGGTGCTTAACTTTTTGAGTTCTTTATATACACTAGAGATTAATGTTCTATCTGATGTGTGAGGGGTAAAGATTTGCTCCCAAGATGTAGGCTTTCTATTCACCTCACTGATTGTTTCTTTTGCTGAAAAGAAACTTTTTAGTTTGAATTCATCCCATTTATTGATTCTTGATTTTAATTCTTGCACTATAATAATCTTATTAAGGTTGTTGGGGCCTAATCCCACATTATGGAGATTAGGGCCTACTTTTTCTTCTATTAGACACAGGTCTCTGGTTTTATTCCAAGGTCCTTGATCCATTTTGAGTTTTGTGCATGGTGAGAGATAGGGGTTTAGTTTTTTGTTGCATATGGATTTCCAGTTTTCCCAGCACCGTTTGTTGAAGAGGCTATCTTTTCTCCAATGCATGTTTTTTGCATCTTAATATAAGATAATTGTAATTTTGTGGGTTAGTCTCTGTGTCCTCTGTTTTGTACCATTGGTCTACCAGTCTATTTTGGTGCCAATACCATGCTGTTCTTATTACTATTGTAGTATAGTTTAAGGTCTGTTATAGTGATGCCACCTGCTTCACTCTTCCTGCTGAGGATTGCTTTGGCTCTTCTAGGTCTCTTATTTTTCCAGGTGAATTTCATGATTGCTTATTCTATTTCTATTAGGAATGTCATTGGGATTTTGATCAGAATTGCATTAAATCTGTATAGTGATTTTGGTAGTATGGTCATTTTGATAATACTAATTCTGCCTATTCAAAAGCAAGTAGATCTTTCCATCTTCTAAGGTCTCCTTTGATTTTTCTCTTTAGGATTCTGTAGTTTTCATTATACAGATCTTTCACCTCTTTAGTTGATTCCCAAGTATTTTATTTTTTTTCGAGGCTATTGTAAATTGGATAGTTTTCCTCGTTTCCCTTTCAGTGGATATACAGAAATGCATTTGGTTTATGGGTGTTGATTTTATATCCTGCTACATTTACTAATTCTAGAAGTTTTCTGGTGGAACTTTTTGGGTCTTTTAGGTATAGAATCATATTACCAAATAGTGCTAATTTGAGTTCTTATTTTCTTATGTATATCCCTTTAATTTTCTTTCCTCTGATTGCTCTGGCCAGTGTTTCAAGAACTATGTTAAATAGAAGTGGTGAAAGAGGACATTCCTGTCTTGTTCCAGTGTTTAGAGGGAATGCCTTCAGTTTTTCTCCATTTAGAATGATGTTGGCCTGGGGCTTAGCATAGATAGCTTTTATGTTGAGATATGTTCTTGTTATTCCTAATTTTTCTAGTGTTTTGAATATCAAGGTGTGCTGTATTTTGTCAAATGCTTTTTCTGTGTCTATTGATATGATCATATGATTCTTAACTTTAAGTCTATTGATATGATGAATTACATTTATTGATTTCCTTATGTTGAACCAACCTTGTATTCTTGGGATGAATCCCGCTTGATCGTGGTGCACTATCTTTTTGATATGTTTTTGTATTAGATTTGCCAGAATTTTTGCATTTATGTTCATTAGAGATATTGGTCTGAAGTTTCCTTTTTTTAATGTGTCTTTGCCTGGTTTTGGAATCAGGATGATATTGGCCTCATAAAATTAGAGTTCAGAAGTACTGCCTCTTTTTCTATTTCCTGAAATAAACTGAAGATTATTGGTATTAGTTGTTCTTTATAGGTCTTGTAGAACTCGGTTGTGTGTCCATCCAGTCCTGGGCTTTTCTTGGTTGGTAGACTTCTGATGGCGTCTTCTATTTTGTCGCTTGAAATTGATCTGTTTAAATGTGTATATCATCCTGATTTAATTTGGGCAAATCATATGACTCTAGAAATTTGTTGATGCTTTCGATATTATCTATTTTATTGGAGTACAAGTTTTCAAAATAATTTCTAATTATCTTCTGTATTTCTGTAGTGTCTGTCATATTTCCTTTTTCATCCCGTATGTTAATAACTTGAATTTTCTCTTTCCTCTTTGTTAGCATGGCTGAGGATTTGTCAATTTTATTTATTTTTTTCAAAGAACCAACTTTTTATTCTGTCAATTTTTTCAGTTGTTTCTTTTGTTTGAATTTCATTGATTTCAGCTCTGATTTTAATTATTTCCTGTCTTCTGCTTTTGGTATAGATTTGTTCTTCTTTTTCTAGGGCTTTGAGATGTAATCTTAAATCATTTATTTGTTGACTTTTTCTTCTTTTAAGGAATGAGTTCATGCAATGAACTTTCCTCTTAGAACTGCCTTCATAGAGTTCTAGAGATTTCTATAAGTTGTATCTGTGTTCTCATTAACCTCTAAAAATTTTTTTAATCTCCTTCTTGATGTCTTTTGCAAACCCTTGTTCATTCAGTAGCATATTATTTAGTCTCCAGATGTTGAAGTAGCTTTTATTTCTTATTTTATCATTGATTTCTAATTTCATTCCATTATGATCTGATAGAATGCAGGGTAGTATCTCTACTTTTTTATATTTGCTTTGTGGCATAGTATATGGTCTGTTTTAGAGAAGGGTCCATGTGCTGCTGAGAAGAAAGTGTATTTATTCGTTATATGAAATACTCTATATATGCTTCTTAAGTCTAAGTTATTGATTGTATTATCGAGTTCTATAGTTTATTTGTTCAGCTTTTGTTTGTGGTGAGAGAAGTGTGTTAAAGTCACCCAAAATTATTGTGTTGGGGTCTATTTGACTCTTGAACTGGAGAAAAGTTTGTTTGATGAACATAGATGCTCCATTTTGGGGGACATTTTAGAATACCCCTTTTAGAAGGAAATTACTTGGAGAAGAATGTTGGAAGCAGAGACCAATTACTAGTAATTTTAACCATTTTTAAGTGCACAGTTCAGTGGCATTAATTGCATTTGCAATATTAACCATCACTGGTATCTGTTTCCCTGATTATCTTCAGAGAAACTCTCTACCTATTAAGCAATTATTTACTTTCCTCCCCTTCCTTTCCCCTGCTAAATTAGAGAATTTACTTTCTGTCTCTATGCATTTACCTGTTCTAGACATTTCATGTAAGTAGAATCATAGAGTATCCTTTTGTGCTTGGCTTTTTTTGGTTAGCATGATGTTAGATTAGTACCTCTAATCTGAATTACTATTAAAAAATATTGAATAATGATGGTGAAAACAGAGAGGAAGAGATGATTTGGGGAAGTATTATGAAGGTATTTGTAGAGTTTGAGTGGACTTGAATAAAAACACAAAAGGTAATTCCAGAGTTTCTAGTCATAAAACAAGATAGGAAATATAAGATTCTTAGTAATCAAAAGATTTAATCTGTCCAAAGTAGTAGGCAGGCCTAGGTTTGAATATCACCAGCCTTCGACCCAGCCAGGTGGCTCATGGGATGCGTTGGGGAGACTGTGAAAGGTCGGAGCACAACAAGACACTGAGTCAGGAAAAAATATTACATAAAAACTGATAAGACTAAAACAAATAAACAAACAAAAAAAAAACAAAGTAGTAGGCAGACAGCAGTCCACCAATTAAGAATGATTTTTCACAATAAATGTAAAATTTTAAATGTAAAAGTGAAAAATAATTCAGAGTATTTCATGACATCTGAAAATTACATGAAATTTAAATTTCAGTGTGCACAAGTTTTATTGGAACACAGCTATGCTCATTTGTTTATATATCTATGGCTGCTTTTGTACATAATGGTAGGGTGGAGTAGTTGCAACAGATTATGTGCCCTAAAAGCCTAAATTTTTTACTCTCTGGCCCTTTAAGGAAAGACTTTACTGACCTCTACTTTAGATTTTATGAATCAACAGAAAACACTGTTTCCTATCTTTATGGAGCTCATAAGCTTGCTAAAGAAAATTAGGACAGAGAAAGGCTGTTTAGCAATTTTTAAGTTATGTTTTGTTTTAGAACAGTTATTTTCTATATTTATACCATTCATGAAATGACTCCTCCTGTTTAAAAAAATTAGAGAAACTAATATTTTAATAAATAATGATTCTGAATTTAGAACACATGTAAATAACTGATATGTAATTATTTATTAGGCTTTCTCAGAAAATTAGACAAGCTTCAAGCTTATACAAAGACTTCTAACTTACAGCTTCTTTCTCTTATAGTAATGCAAGAAACCATATATTCATTGCCTTTCAGATGCGGTGGTGCTAGAATTTGTTATATTTTCCATGAGACTTTTGGTCGAACCTTAGAATCTGTTGATCCTTTAGGTGGCCTTAACACTATTGACATTTTGACTGCCATTAGAAATGCTACTGTGAGTATGTTTAACTTTCAGACTTTTAAAAAAAATCAAGTTAAAGCTTTAATTGTTAACCATATATTCCATTTTTTAATTAATTTAATTTTTTAATAACAGTTTGTTATTTTACTCTCATACTTGAAATTAAGAAGCATTTTTTGGGGGGGGGGCTGGGAATTGAACTCAGGGCTTTAGACATGCTCTGCAAGTGCTCTAAGAAGCACTTTCTATGAAAAATAACAAAGATGTGATTTCTATTTTAATCTTTGGGAAGAATTGAAATTATATGTAATGATGGGCTGAGGATGTGGCTCAAGTGGTAGTGCACTCGCCTGGCATGCGTGCGGCCCGGGTTCGATCACATACAAAGAAAGATGTTGTGTCCGCCAAAAACTAAAAAATAAATATTAAAATTCTCTCTCTTTCTCTCTCTCTCTCTTTAAAAAAAAAAAAAAGAAATTATATGTAATGATAATAAGAGCTCTGAGGTCTATTTTTCTAGGGTCCTCGTCCTGCTTTGTTTGTGCCCGAGGTTTCATTTGAGCTATTGGTCAAACGACAAATCAAACGTTTAGAAGAGCCCAGCCTACGTTGTGTGGAACTGGTTCATGAGGAAATGCAAAGGATCATTCAGCACTGTAGCAATTACAGTACACAGGTAATTGAGAGGAATGTAATGGGTTTTAGGATTTGCAGTGGTGGTTTCATAGGGAGGGAGAAAATGATGGGATAAAAGTTCTAATCTGTAGTTCTTTTATTTAAGTGATTTGTAATATAACTTCCAAAATAAATTCAGTATTTCAGTACTATTCCATTAAACAAAGTAGACTGTTACATTTGTATTTCTCCATGATTTATAGGAATTGCTACGGTTTCCTAAGCTTCATGATGCCATAGTTGAAGTAGTGACTTGTCTTCTTCGTAAAAGGTTGCCTGTTACAAATGAAATGGTGAGTTATTGTCACAAGTCATTGTAAGTACTATTATAAAGGGTGGTTGCTTTTTATATATAGTATTATGGTTAGTTTAGGCATATTTCTCAGTGTCTTGGGAAGCAAAAAAAAAAAAAAAGTTAAGTTTCAGTCTTATTTCAAAGGAAATTTTTCAATAATTCAAGTGCAAAGTGCATTTTTCTTCCCATTTTAATCATGGGCTAGCCTTTGCAGCCACAAGTTTTCATGAGAATGGAGTTATTATTGAGGGCTGTGAACAGCTTTGCTCTATTATGTGGTACTACTGATTTTAGTTCTATCTTCAGCCTCAATAAACTGAACCTTTATAGCAAGCTCCTATTGTAATTGTGAAGTACATCAGAGTAATTGGGCCTCTTCTGCAGTTTGCTTGTCTGATGACCTAAAATACTTCTGTGGGTTGCATCTGTCCACCAGAAAAATAAAAAAGCCGACAGAAGTATGAAATAAGCATTTGAAATTGCCCTTAGCGTCTAATTAAGAGTTTTGTCTTCATTCTGGTCTCTAAAAATGCACTTGGGGCCTTGGTTGGAGCCCTAGTGGAGGTTTATTGAGATAAAATCATCCTTGGAAACAGAATATAAGTTCTGTTACTTGGTTATTACCCAGTAGGAATAACTGTAGGGGCCAGGCACAGTGATACACAACTGTAATCAGGACTGACTTGGGAGCTGAGGCAGGAGGATTGCAAGTTTGAGTCAGCAACTTAGTGAGACCCTTTCTGAAAATAAAAAGTGGTAGAGTACCCCTGAGTTCAATCCCCAGTACCACCAGAAAAACAACAAAACCCCTGTCAGATTAATATCTAAGACCAAACTTAACCTGATCTCAAACTCTGTACCTACATAACCCAAAATCATTGGAACTTCATTTGAATAGATCCTTACAGTCTGTACCTGTAGTGCTGTTCTAATATATGAAATTTATCAGGACAGTACAATACAAAAGATAGAGGAATAGATTTAAGTTTATTCTCTTTAGAAGCCTCAGGAATTTTATAGAAGGCTGGAGAAATTAATTTCAGTTTTTTGATTACTGTCTCATTAGATTTTGAACCAATTAGTTTTTCATAATTAAAACTAATTAGTCAATACCTAAATATATTCTTTATTCACATAAACAAACAAATAAATAAATAAACAAATAAATAATATATTCTTTATTTAATAAAGTTAAAAATTTAAAACTTACATGTGATTATGCACTGTGTTTTTGTTTTGCTTTTTTTGTGGTAGTGGGTGTTGAACCTAGTGGTACTTTGCCAATGAGCCATATCCTCAGATCTTTAAAAAAGTTTTTTCATTTTGAGACAGAGTCTCACCAACTTACCTAGGCTGGCCTCAAACTTATGCTCCTGCCTTAGTCTCCTGAGTTGGTGGGATTATAGGCATGTGCTACCATGCCTGGTTATGAACTGTTTTCTTATTATTGAACTAAAACTTTGACTGGAATAATGAATTATCTTAAGTTTGAATAGCAAAGTTGCCTATCAAAGGCTTGGAACTTAGATTTATGTCAGGTAGATAACTTATTTTTTTTTCTACTAGTAAAATACATCTAAACTAGCTTAATGTCATTTTTCTTCCTTAGAAATGCAATTTTCTTTTCTTTTTGTGTGTGTGGGGGGGCGCGGTACCAGGGATTGAATTCAGGTGTACTTGATCACTGAGCCACATCCCCAGCCCTGTTTTGTATTTGATTTAGAGACAGGGTTTCATTGAGTTGCTTAGCACCTCACTTTTGCTGAGGCTGCCTTTGAACTTGTAATTCTCAGCCTCTTGAGCCACTGGGGTTATAGGTGGGAGCCACCAGGCCTGGCTGCAATTTTCTTTTTAAAGAGAGAGAGAGAGAGAGAGAGAGAGAGAATTTTTTAATATTTATTTTTCAGTTTTTGGCAGACACAACATCTTTGTTTGTATGTGGTGCTGAGGATCAAACCCGGGCCGCATGCATGCCAGGCGAGCGCACTACTGCTTGAGCCACATCCCTAGCCCTGCAATTTTCTTAAACTTTTTTAAAAATTATTTTTAGTTATATATGACAGTAGAATGTGTTTTGACATATCCTATATAAATGGAATATAACTTCCCATTTTTGTTATTGAACATGATGTGTAGTTACACTGGACACATATTCATATATGAGCATAGAAAAGTTATGTCTGATTCATTCTACTGTCTTTCCCATTCCCATCCTCCTATCCCCCCGCAACTCAGCCTTGTCGAATCTAGTGAAACAGCCCCCCCGCCATCCATTGTGAGTTAGCACCTACATATCAGAGAGAAGTTTCAGCCTTTGGTATTTTGGGATTGGCTTATTTCACTTAACATGATAGTCTCCAGTTCCAGCCACTTATCAGGAAATGCCATAAAGAAATGCAATTTTCAATGCTGAAATGCAAATTTAAAAGGTAGAGCAAGTAACATTATTTGGCATAAGATTTATCAGTGGGAGTATAATTATTTAGGCATGACTTTCTTTTTTCATCATTGTCTGTATAATAAGTCATATGTAAATTTTCCAAAGTAAAATTTTGTATAATACCCTAATTTTATTTTATTTTCTAGGTCCATAACTTAGTAGCAATTGAATTGGCTTACATCAACACAAAACATCCAGATTTTGCTGATGCTTGTGGGCTAATGAACAATAATATAGAGGTAAATATAATTCAGATTGTCTTTTTTCAGAGATAGAAATCTTTTATAACTAAGTTATATCAAAACTTATCATGGGTTAACTATAAAACAGGTATGTCATAATAGTGTCTGTTATATTCCAGCAAATATGCACCTGAGGTCATTACATTGTTTTCTTAAATTTAATTCTCAAAATTAAATAATGCCTTGGAGGCATTATTTAATTCTCAAAATTAAATAATGCCTTGGAGGCATTATTCTTATTTTCTGCTTAGGAAAACAAAAACCAAAAAACATTGTTTTAGTGTCAAAAGACTGCCTGGCTTCATTTCAATAAGTGTTGTAATTTATTCAGGTTAAAGTATATAAAACAAAGTGAATGTTTAAAATTGTTTACATTTGGCTCTGAAAGCTGTGAAGGAAGTATTTCAAGAAAAGCAGAGTACTCTTTACTACTATTGAGGTGTATGCAAGGACCTTCTGTCCATATGAAGTTAATGTAACAAGTTGGAATAAGATCTGAGAGTCAAGACTGATGGCTACAGCAGTTTATCCACAAACTGTTTTTTACTTTTTTTTTCTTCTGACATTTTTCTCCAAGAACACATTATCCTGCTACTCCCTAATCTGGTAATATTGAGTCCCCTTCAAATCATACCTCCCCTTCTGCATATGGGTAGAGAGATTATAAACATGGAATTTGAGATCTGGAAAGGACCCTGAATTATCTTCAGCTCTTTGATTAAAAACAGATGAGGAATCAATAAATGGGATGGATTCAAATTAAAAAGCTGCTTAGCAAAGGAAACAATAATGTGAAGAGAAAGCCTATAGAGCGGAAGAAAATCTTTATCACATGCACCTCAGATATAGAAAGAATTAAAAAAACTTAACACCAAAAAAAAAACCAACCCAATCAATAAATGGGCTAAGGAACTGATCAGGCACTTCACAGAAGAAATAGAATTGATCAACAAATATACAAAAAAATGTTCAATATTTTTAGCAATTAGAGAAATACAAATCAAAACTACTCTTAAAGATTTCATTTCACTCTAGTCAGAATGACAGTTATCAAAAATACAAAGAGATGGGGCTGGGGATGTGGCTCAAGCGGTAGCGCGCTCACCTGGCATGCATGCGACCTGGGTTCGATCCTCAGCACCACATACCAACAAAGATGTTGTGTCCGCCGAGAACTAAAAAATAAATATTAAAAAAAAATTTTCTCTCTCTCCTCTCTCACTCTCTCTTTAAAAAAAAAATACAAAGAGTTACTTTAGATTGGGTAGAGGGGAGAAGGGAGGGGATGTAGGGGTAAGAAATATAGAATGATGATGTTGAGGATGTGGGGAATAAAGTACACTCATATATTACTGGTGGGAATGCTAATTGGTGCAATCATTATGGAAAGCAGTATGGAAATTCCTCAGAAAACTTGGAATGGAACCACTGTTTGACCCAGCTATCCCACTCTTCGTTTTATACCCAAAGAACTTAAAATCAGCATATTATGCTGACACAGCTTCATCAATGTTTATAGCAGCTCAATTCACAATAGCTAAACTATGGAACCAACCTAGGTGCCCTTCAACAGATGGAAAAAATATATATATATATATACACGCACATATATATGTATGTACATATGTGTGTGTGTGTGTATATATATATAGAGTATTACTCAGCCTTAAAGAAAAATGAAATTATGGCATTTGCCAGTAAATGGATGGAGCTGGAGAGTATCATGCTAATCGAAAGAAGCCAATCCAAAAAAAACGAAAAGCTGAATGTTTTCTATGATATGCAGATGATAATTCACAATGGGCGGTGGCTAGGGAAGAAAGAATAGTGTTATTTTAGATTAGGGAGAGGGGAGTGATGGAGGGGAGGGGGTATGAAGGTAGGGAGGATAGTTGAATGAATCAGACATTATTACCCTATGTATATATATGTAACTATTCAACTGGTGATATTCTACATCATGTAGAACCAGAAGAATGAGAAATTATACTCCATAATATATGATGTGTCAAAGTGCATTTTACTGTCATGTATAATAACTAATTAAAACAAAAAAGACAGATGAGGAAACTGAGGCTCTTAATTAAGAACAACTATTACTTCAGTATTTATTTTGCTGAGCTCTGTTATAGGAAACAAGCACCTTCTCTTTAATAGGTATTTTGAACTATTTTTTTACCTACTAGAGCTGTAGGTTTTCTTAAGACTGTCACTCAGAAAGTAGACTAGAGGGAGTGAGGGGAGGGTTAGGATTGTGGGAATGGGAAGGGTGGAAGAATGAGATAGACATTATTACACTATATATATGTATGATTACACTACTGGTGTGACTGCATCATGTGCAGCCAGAGGAATGAGAAGTTGTGCTCCTTTTGTGGACAATGTGTCAAAATGCATTCTGTGCATTCTACTGTCATGTATGACTAATTAAAACAAATTAAAAAAAATACAGAAAGGAGACCAGTAGAATAGAAGAAGGGGATCAGGGAGAGGGAGGGGAGGGAAACGAGAGGTACTAGGGAATGAAACTGATCAAAGTATACTGTTTTATTGTGTGCACATATGACTGTATTATAACCAATACCACTGTTATGTATAATTATAATGCTCCAATAACAAGGGAAAGAAAAAGAAAGTAGATAGCAGTTGTTTTAAAAATTGGCACATGTACTCTTCCTTAGTTTAAGGATTTAGTTCCTATAACATTGAAATCAACTTTTCTTGGAAAACTTTATCTGGAACAGTTTTGTTATACTGATAAGGTCATATAACATAGTTTCAGATCAGTATTTTTCTACAAACGAATATGCCTCTGGTTTTAATGACTACCACGGAGCTTTAAGTAGATATTAGAAATACTACAGCTTTAAGTAGATATACTTGTAATTTTTATAGTAACCCTCTGAGGGTAGATAGTGTTGTTGTTAGATTAGGAAACTGAGGCTTACTAGAGTTGGTAACCTGTCCAGTTAATAAAGCAAGTAAGCCAGGTCTGCCGGGGGCCAGGGCTAAGGTCATAACTGGCTAGGGTGAAAATTCCCATCCTCCAGCTTTTCCTTTATATCCCTCTCACAATGTACATTTTAACATGTTAACTTTTTATTATCTCTGTAGTTTATTCTCACAGACAGATTGTTAGAATCTGTTTAATTCTGGTATTTTATAATTGTTAACTTCCCATGAAAAAATTAAAGTGGGCCAAATTTTTATTTAGCCTAACTGCTCTTCTACTGTATTTGAAGATGCCTTGTGAGAGAGCTGTTCATCATCTACATATCTACATGATCTTGCACTTGTTATGATATTTGGACACAGCAGATGCTCAGTACATATTGATTTGAATTTAACATAATTTTTATAGCTTTGTTCCATAGTTAGACAAATAAGAGCAAATTAGAACAGTGAGCAGTGATCAATGTGTTAAATTAGTGAAGTTTCAGAAAGTTCTGTTATAAACATTATTTCCTGGATACAGTTTAGAATTAACAGACTATTTTAAAGAATAACCTCAATCACAGATACTTTTTCTTTTTTTTTTTTTAAAGATAGAGAAAGAGAGAATTTTTTAATATTTATTTTTCAGTTTTTGGTGGACACAACATCTTTATTTTTATGTGGTGCTGAGGATCGAACCCAGTGCCCGGCGCATGCCAGGCGAGCGCGTCACCACTTGAGCCACATCTCCAGTCCAACCACAGATACTTTTTCAAGTGACAAAGTAACAGTTTTGTTGTGTGGGAGTTGTCTGAATTTAATGCAAAGGTGTGTAGGTTAGAGTGACTTTTAAAGGATTTAAGTTTTCTGTGATCTACATGATATGCTGAAGGCTTTTATTCCACACTTACGTGGGAACATTATAAATCAGTGTTTTTTAGTGGGAAAGGGAAGAACATGTTGGTCCTTTTCTCCTATTAGAGAATTCTGGTATAGGGAGCACTGTTACTGATGTATTATATCCCTCAAGTGTGCTGGGGCAGAAAAAAAATGATTGAGAGAAGCATTGGGTTAAATAATTTATTTGTTTTAAAATGTAATTATGGGATGAGTCCTAACAGTGAGAGGCTATATCTATAATTTATGCCACACTTTTCAACTAAGATGAATATTTTTTAGTAGTTGTAAATCTCAGTACTCTGATAATCACTTTTGGTTTACTTGGTTGCACTTTATAGGAACAAAGGAGAAACAGGCTAGCAAGAGAATTACCTTCAGCTGTATCACGAGACAAGGTAAAAAACCCAGTATTTTTAAAGCATATTCTTAATTCCTAAAGACGGATGGGTAAGCCTCAAGAGTATTACTCAGTTCTAGAAGTAATTTTTTTTCTCTAATACTCCATTGGAACTATTTAATTGTTTGAATAAAGGTATGCAAGTTTAAAATAGGCTTTGAGTAATCTAAAGGTAATGGCATTTAGGATGTATTGGAATAAATATTTAAAGGTGGCTTTTAAGTGTCAAGACTTTTTTTTAAATTAATTCAGTCAATGATTTTATTACAATAAGGTTTCCTTGGAGTGGGAAGACAGTATGCACATTAACAGGTTTTAATTACCAGGAATAACCATAGAGATGATAAATTAAAGTATGTATGGAAATCTGTTACCTTATTAAATGCTAAAAATGAATTGGATTTGGATTTTTCTTAGGCATTTATTCATCTGAAAAAAACTCAACAAAGATGATAATTATATAGGAAATAAGGCAGAATAAACAATTTTATGTCCCACAGTTACTTTGTTTTTCATGTTATTTTACTATTTTGTTACAGAGGGGAAACATTTTTCACATTTATAGAAAGTTTCTGAATGCATTTTTGGCATCCTTGATTTTTTTCCCTGCATTTTTTGCCTTTAGTCTTCTAAAGTTCCAAGTGCTTTGGCACCTGCCTCCCAGGAGCCCTCCCCTGCTGCTTCTGCTGAGGCTGATGGCAAGGTCTGTTGCGATTCTTAATCTAAGCCTGCATGCCTAGTTGTTTCGTGCAACATAATCTTCTGGAAACAATACACTGAAAGAATACTGATATGGGATATTATGCTTAGGTCATATCATTTTAGTATAATTGAAATTTTAAAATTATATAACAATGCATACTTTAAGATATTGGTGCTTTTGCTTGCAGTATAGATGTACACAGAAAAAGTAATTTAAAGAGGAAATTATCCTTCATTTTTTGAATTTCAAGCCATTGATATCTAAATATTGCTTGTTAAATTGCATGTTTTAACATATCTTTTAACAGTTAATTCAGGACAGCAGAAGAGAAACTAAAAATGTGAGTCTTTTGCTTCAGAATGGAAATGTTGATATTTTTGGTTTTCACTGAACACTGTCTTCAAAACCACTGAGGAAACTGTTTGTATAGTGCCATCTATTTCTTGTTGTCTGTGTTATGTTCCTAATGGTCCTTTTATCTAACCCTTATAAGATGGCATGAGTCCAGTTCTAACATTGTTTTAATTAATAATAGGCTTTCCTACTGTTTTCTGTTACTTTCAAGACTAGTTTTAAATTTTGCATTTTGATGGCAGGGAATTAAGACTTCAGAGATGGAAATTGTACTTTTGGACATTTCCTCTTTAAAAGGTTCTGAGATCTGTTCAAGACTAATGGATAATCTCCTCTAATGCTGCTCATGCTTTCCAATTGTGTGTACTTTTTACTCAAAATATATAGCTTATAAATATGTGCTTCGACAGCTTAAGCAAATTTAAAACAAATGAGGACTATGAGAGTTTGAGACTACTGTTAATCCTTAATAACCATTTTAGTGGAAAATTAGATAACATGTAAATTATTCGGAACCATTCCTATTTCTGGTTTTTCTGCTTTTTAGTTCCCTTCCTTCCTTACTAGCCAGATTTAAAGTTCTCTCAGCCACTGTGTTAATATTAACATATCATTGAAATTTTGCACAAGTTTTATTTTATTCATGCCACTGCATTCATGGAATGTGCTCATTTTCCTTATAATTTCATTTGACTTATCATTCTTGTTTCTTTAGCAAGCACTAAAATATAATTACTCATTTTACAATTGTATGTATAATTAAAATTTGTATAACTTAAGCCCTCACTTAGAAATAACTCACTTTATGGGCTGGGGTTGTGGGTCAGTGGTAGAGTACTTGCCCAGAATGTGTGAGGCACTGGCTTTCTCAGCACCACATATAAATAAATGAATAAAATAAAGATCCATTAACATCTAAAAAGAAAGAAAGAAAGAAATCACTTTAACATACTAGAGACAGATTTTGGCCAGTGTTAATTTAGAATAGTACTTTAAACTGCCATTTTTGTAACTACCATAACACTCTGCTGCTAAATTTATATAATCAACCTTTAAATCCTAATATCTTAGTATTTTAAAAATCTCTGAAATGCTGATGACTCATGCTTTTTTCATTAAGTCATTTTTTCCAGGCTACAATGTTGCAGAAGCAGCTGTATTTAATAAGAGCAGTAGATTTCTTTCAGGGGATCTTTTCTCAGGAGGGAAGATGTTGAGGGAGCTTACAGTGTTTGTTATTCCACAATTTAGGCAGCTTGAAGTGACTATCAACCTAAGATAAGGAGTTTCTACTTTTACCTCGTGGTGTTTTGGGTGACTATTAGGAATGTAAACCAATTTTGAGAAATTATAAACTCTTCAAGTTTGGAGATATCAGTTCATAGAGCTTTAGGTGAGGTCATAGATTGACAGTGTTTTAAGATGACTTTGAAGAGAGAACACAGGGTAGCAGTTCTGTTTTCTGTATATGCTTTTAATAAGTAGTTTTATTTTATAAGGGCAGCATATACTTTTTTCACAGTCTAGTATTAGAGGGGTGGGAGAAGGAAATTTTTGAAAAGACAGCAAATGATAAAGAAGAAAAAGGGAACTAAATAGGTCCTAAATTGGTCAAGGCTTTGAAAACAAATTTAAAACAGAACTTGTTATTCTGTTCTCTTATTCAGTAGCTCAGGTTTCTAGTTATATGCTACCCATCATCTTTCTCTGACCCTCTTTATCTGGAGTTTTCCAGATGGATGCTGGATATGTGTTCTTGACTACTATCAAAGAAAGTAGACTTTGTTAATGTCAAATATGATATGGTTGGTATAGGTTTTGGAACATGTTTTTTCAGGTTGCACCTGGAAGTGGTGGGGTCGGAGATGGTGCTCAAGAACCAACAACAGGCAACTGGCGAGGAATGTTGAAAACTTCAAAAGCAGAAGAGTTATTAGCTGAAGAAAAATCAAAACCAATTCCAATTATGCCAGCCAGTCCACAAAAAGGCCATGCTGTCAATCTGCTGGATGTGGTAAGCCATGAGAATTTGGTTTAGGTGACCAAATTAGTAGGCAGACCCTTCAAAGATAAAAGGAATTAAGTAGTAAGTCTCAAAAACTTTTTAGTAATATTTCCCCCTTACCCCATTTAGCCCGTTCCTGTTGCACGAAAACTATCTGCCCGTGAACAGCGAGACTGTGAAGTTATTGAACGACTCATCAAATCATATTTTCTTATTGTCAGAAAGAATATTCAAGACAGGTTAGTGTTTACTTAATATAAATTACAGACTGTAATACCACTGAATGAGTTCATCACCTGTTTTGAAAATATATGTATTTTAAAAATTTTAAGTTAGCTTTTTAAAAAATATTTTAAAGTTGTTGATGGACCCTTATTTATTTGTATGTGGTGCTTAGAATCGAAACCAGTGTCTCACACATGCTAAGCAAGCTATAACCACTGAGCAATAACCCGAGCCCTAGGTTAGCTTTTTATCCTAAGTCAAATGGATTCTCTGATAGACATTGAGTAACTATTGCAGCAAGATTTAGATAGTCTAACATAGACTGACCTGATGTTATCAGAAAACGCTATTAATAGATATTCTTTTGTTGCATTCATTGCCACATTGTTATTTTAAAAGTTTTTTTCCTAAATTTAATGTTGTAACTTCATTAATTATTTGATTCTCTGAAATACCAAAACAAACCTCTTCGGGAAATACATTTTTTCATTCTAATTCAGAATGCTTTTTCTTGTGTTCACTGCCTAATGTTGTTTCTTTGGTGTTGCATGTGATGTTGTTTCATGCAGTAATAGAGATGAAAATCATTTAGCTTTGTCTATTAGAAAATATTCTGTATGTAATTTGTGGGAATCTGTTGGAGGTAAGAGAAATCTGTACAGAGGAATAAAAAGCCAAATAACCTGGTAATTCAAAATCGAAAGTAATGATTTTATCTGTAAAATCAGTTATCTTTTCACCTATAGAATCTTTTAACTTATAGCTCGTGGTAGGAATAGTTATTTTTACATTGTAGATTGAACAAAATTCCAAAAAGGCCCTACTTTTGTTTCTCTGATTGTCCCTATCTTCTACAGAGGTCTTTGTTATTTTTAAGAATTTAAATACCTTAAAATTGACTGTTTAAGTGTACTTTACAGTGATTTTTAACATCTTCAGAAAGGTATATGATGCTAACAATTAATTCTATGACATTTTCATTAACCCATAAAGAAATCCTGTACCTAATAGCAGTGACTTCTCACCCTCAAACCACTGACTTAACATCTCTATGGATTTGTCTATTCTAGACATTTCATATATGTGACAACATACTAATATGTGGTCTTTTGTGTCTGGTCTCTTTTCACTTATCACATGTTTTAAGGTTCTTCTACAGTGTAGCATGAATCAATACTTAATTCATTTTTATGGCTGATTAATACTAGGTTATATGGAGATACCATATTTTATGTTTCCATTCATCAGTTTGAGATAGGAGTTTTTCACACTTTTTAGATATTGTGAATAATGACAGATGAAAAAACATAAAATACCAAGAATTTCTTATGTTTGATTATAATTATGCAAAAATTTGAAGGGTAATTATGCATTAAGGAAATATTCTGAGGCCAGAACCTAAGTCAAAGTTTTTAGAAGTAGAATTTTTACCCAGAGTTCATAATTTGGTTTTGTTTTGCAGTGTGCCAAAGGCAGTAATGCATTTTTTGGTTAATCATGTGAAAGATACTCTTCAGAGTGAGTTAGTAGGACAACTGTATAAATCATCTTTATTGGATGATCTTCTGACTGAATCTGAGGACATGGCACAGCGTAGGAAAGAAGCAGCTGATATGCTAAAGGTAGGTATTTCAAGTTTTTTCAAATTTTTTTACTTAGATTGTAGATATACTCATTCATATAGTATAAAATACATTCTGATCCTTAGATATATAGTTTTATATTATAACTGGGTTTTTTGTTGGTGGTCCTTAAATAGATTCAAATTCCAGAAGAGGTATTAGTTAGTAAAAATCTACATAAAAAGTGGAGCAGTTTCTCTACAAAGTTCAGATTAACTTCTAAATATTAATGTAAATTTAATAAGCATTTAAAAGTTTTTATTTCTTTTAATGTAGGCATTACAAGGAGCCAGTCAAATTATTGCTGAAATCCGAGAGACTCATCTCTGGTGAAGAGAACTATGTAACACTGAGACTGTTGACTCGAAACCTGCTAGTTACTGCCTACTTGAGTAGAATTTTATTTATGAACTCCTGTGTATTGCAATGGTATGAATCTGCTCATGTGAAGATTGGCTATACACTGAAAAGTATACTCTGCATCACCGAACAAATCACATTTAATCCAAATAATAAATGGCTGTTTCTAAAGTTTCACAGTATATGTATATATATATATACACACACACACATCTCTCTCTCTCTCTCTCAACAGTTTCATTTGAACTAACTGTTGGTGTTCTAGTTGTACAAAGCAGTTTGTCTGTGGATAAAGATGACCCGTGTAGTCTCTGTTAGTAGTCTTAAAGCTGCTGCAATAGTTCTTCAAGAAGAAAGCAGAAGACATTTCGTGAGACTTATAATGCATGCACTGTATAAACTGACCTGGTTTTGAAAGATGTGGGTTGGCAAGTTCCTCACTGTATTCCACCTGTCCTTCAATTTAGTTTTAAAAAATCTATGCAGCCTTTGTTGTTAATAAGAAAGCTGAATGCGTAAGAGAATCTGGAATACTGATAAAGATGCAGGGTACATACTGTGCAGTCACATAGCCCTTCCCCTTCTGGGTCCACATTGCCTAGTGCATTAAACTTAGACCTGAAAACTAATTCTCTGCATTGAAACCATGCAGACTTAAATTACTTTGTAGACTCAGTAATGATGGCCAGTTCCTTAAAGCTAACCAATGACAATAAAATTACCCTTAGTTTGCAAATATAGTAATAGTAATTTAGATATATCTTTTAAATGGGACATTAACATCAGGATTCAAAATTCACTAAAAATAGACTGATTTTTAAGTCCCACTTCAATTTGTTGGTAATAGGTACTTTTGCTCCATACCAACAAAATATATTAGAATAGTGATATGAAAATCTGACGGAACCTTGTTAAAGAAAAACATCTAGACACACCTACTTCTAAAGGCATATAGGATATTAAATTGCATTCAGGGGGTGAGAGTGAGGTTTACAACTTGGTGGAAGTTGCCAGGTGATTCTTGGCATGACCTACAAAATTAAAACCTTAAAGATATGTAGAAATGTCTACTCCATCTCTAACAGATTACACAGTAAGTAAAAGTTGTATTGCAAATATTAAACTTTCTTTTCGGGTTATGACCAAATATTTGTGAAGAATTACTGGCAGGAAAGATATAGTATGTTAATTTATGGTACCCATTTACTGAGAAACAACAAGCTTGCAACTGATAGATCCCATACACATATAAAACAATTAAAATCAGTCTGACATATGGTACTACTTTGAATCTGTTTACAGTACCAGCTTGACAGTGGATGCATGCTCCCAAAATGTTAGCACATTCAAAAACAAAATCACTCTTGTCACCATTGAAGATCAGTTTTGAAATTATAGCCACCCATGATTTTTTTTTTTTCCCAGAGAGATCAGATGACTATCATTGTAGCCTTTGAATTTGTAAGGGAAAAAAATTATAATGCACCTTTCTCCAGCACAGATTTTAAACTGAAAAATGTTAGCTTTAAAAACATGCTATGGTAATGCACTTGCTAGTACTACACATTTTGTAAAAAGAAAAAAAGAAGCAAGAAACTTTTGGAAAGAAACAAGCCTTCCTTTGTTGGCCCTTAAACTGAGAGAGGTTTCTGAAGTGTGGAGATGATCTCTGGCATATTTATAAATGATACCTGTATGTTTTTGCTGTGTAAATAAAATTGCTGGTATGAAATGATATTTAAAAAGTTTGTCAATAAATGAATTCTTTCTAATTTGTCTCAGAGACAGGTTTAACTATAGCTTTTTAACATCTAAATCTACTTTAGAACCCAACAGTACAACTTACATTGTAATTAAGGTTTTATGACTTTCCTATTGTCTTTCACAACCACTGTTATATCTCCATTTCTGCATTTGTGCACCAAGTAATCCAGGTAGTGGATAGCTGGAATCTGAACACGAAAGCCAAGCTATGTGGCATGTAAGGTTTTCAGAAGAATTCTGATCATTTTGTGTGTTTCCTTTGATCCTTGTAGAAATGATTTTTCAAATGTGGAAACAGTTCTGGAGAATTAATATGTCTAATGTATGCAGAGCTGAACTCAGTACAGATTCCAAATTTCCAAATCCAAGTTTGACCTGAAAATTTCCCTTACCTGGATATCTTGATGTTCTCACATGATTACATTTTTGGTGAAATATTTACATTATTTTACTTCCTTGGTTTTATGATTTCTGTTTACTTGAAGTTATAATCTACCTGGGAACAGATGAAACTAACTGGAGACACAGGAGGCTGTGGGAGGAGGCTCGCCAAATTCAAACCCAGCTGCAGCCATGTGGCAAGGCCCTAAACAACTCAGGGAAACTCTGTCTCTAAAAAATGTAAAAAAGGGTTGGGGATATGGCTGGGTGGTTAAGCACCCTTGGGTTCAATCCCTGGTACAAAAAAGAAAAGAAAAGAAAAAAAAAAAAAGAAATGCTACCCTTAGGAATCCACTGACAAAAGAAGGCTGTGAATAAATAATACTGAAACCATAAGCAAGAGACTGGAACATTGAATTAGAAACTTTCTGGAAAGTCAAGTATTGATTTTTGTGTTTTTTTTTTTTTTGAGAAGAACTTGTAAGTTATTTATAATGTTAGCTATGGCCTCATCTAACATTTCTCTTTTTTTAAAGGAGAACTCTGCTTCTTAACAAAAAAGCCAGAAAATTATGTTTCCAATAGGTTTTCCATTTCTAATACGGACACCAGAGATACTGCTAATTTTATAACAACTATGTAATACTAGTAGGATCAGTGCTCAGTTCCTGACAAAAAAGTATCACAATTCTTTTGTTCACTTTTTTTTTCTTTGGTACCAGGGATTGAACTCAGGGGCACTTGATCACTGAGCAACATCCCCAGCCCTTTTTTGTGTTATTTAGACACAGGTTCTCACTGAATTGCTTAGGGCCTTGCTAATTTGCTGAGGCTGGGTTTGAACTCTCAATCCTCCTGCCTCTGCCTCCCGAGCTTCTGGGATTACAAGTATGCACCACCATATCCAGTTTTTGTTCATTCTTATCACTCCAAAGCAGAACAAGAATGATGGGGACATAGAAAAGGCACCATTTAGTTTTTTGTAAAGCAGAATCTTTAAAATATTAATCCTGGGAATCATGGTTTTCTGTAGTGGTCCTTAATGTTTCTGCCATCAGGAAATAAACCATCATTAAATAAACAACTTATTTATTAACCAATCTGTAAAATAATTAAATTACTCACATTGTGAGGTCTAATATATACTCCATTCTCTGTTTTTTGTTCTGAAGCCAACCTTTCATGTTTTGAGAATGAATGATGGGTAAGTTTGAACAACCAAAAGGATTTTTCATCATAACTGAAGCCATTTTATAATGTAGAAATTCCTTTTTCCTATTTTAAGTAAGGAAAGTCCATTCTTGAGAATATGTTGTCCAACAACTAAAACACACTCGGGATTTGTTACTTGTCGATGATTTATACTGACTCCACCTTCTGTTATCATTCGATACCTAAAAATAGAAACGTTTAGTAACTAGAGAGATCAATCACTGTTGACCTCTCCCCCAAAAAAGATACATCACTATTTCACTTAAATTTCAGAAGCTCTTTAAGTTTAACCATTTAGCACTGAATTTTTTACACTTCATGTTCATTTGATTTGACTCTGCCTCCCTTTAATGACCTTCAAAAGAAGCAAATAATAGGCAAACAGTAGGTTTCTTGTTTCATGGATAAAGAGAGGTAGGTTATTTCATAGCTTTTCACAGAACTATCCAGTTTGATAGTGCCTTTAAAAATTAAGATGAACAGGAATGAAGGTTCATTTTCTGGATAGCCTGATACCCACCCTTCTTTAGGGAAAAAAGTCAGAAAAGAAACTTCCAAAAGAGAGACAGCAATGGTGCTTTAGTAAACTACCTCTGAGACACAAGACAACTATAGGGCAACCTACAAAAGTGTAGGTTGCTTATAAAATCAGGGCGAGGGTCGTGGCTTAGTGGTAAAGTACTTGCCTAGCACGCCTGAGGCACTAGGTTCAATCCCCAGCATCACATTAAAAAACTAACAAAGGTATTGTGTCCATCTATAACTAAAAAAAGAGAAAAAAAATCCTTACAAATTACATTCTGAGACAGCAAAAAATAGCAAATTGTTTAAAAGGAAAAACTTTATTTCCTTTTATTTTAAAAATAAAGAGGCTAGAAAGGTTTTTTTTTTTTTAAAGAGAGTGAGGAGAGAGAGAGAGAGAGAGAGAGAGAGAGAGAATTTTTAATATTTATTTTTTAGTTCTTGGCGGACACAACATCTTTGTTGGTATGTGGTGCTGAGGATCGAACCCGGGCGGCACGCATGCCAGGCGAGTGTGCCACCGCTTAAGCCACATCCCCAGCCCCTAGAAAGAGGGTCTTGAAAGTATGAAAGAAAGGCAAATGTTTTTTCTTATAATTAACTATATGGCATTTTATAAAACTGAACAATAAAGGACTTTCTATTTAAAGACAGTTCTTTCTTTTAAAGGAAGTATTATTTTAGGCTGTTTCCAGATCATGTACCATGTTCATATTAATTAATTCAATTTAATTCAATTAATTAATTAAAGCCATTCATTATGAAATGGATATCAAGAGCTGAGATAGCCTAGCTCTTTTTCTCTAGTAAACAAATACACAGATTGACCCTAGT
The DNA here is from genome assembly GCF_052094955.1 of Ictidomys tridecemlineatus. NCBI lineage: Eukaryota > Metazoa > Chordata > Mammalia > Rodentia > Sciuridae > Ictidomys > Ictidomys tridecemlineatus. The sequence goes on along the minus strand of NC_135482.1, from coordinate 76,074,330 downwards.
TAGTTTATATAATATAAAAATACAAATGAATATTACTTAGAACCCTTTCTTACCTAAGTAGGAGTAAAACTTTCAGTATCAGAAAATACACCATACAAAAGAATAAATGCTTCCAGAGTGAAGAAAATTCTTAAAAACCGAAGAGTATGTACATAGAGTAGAGTATATATGTATATGATACTACCATCAAATTCAATGTATATTAAATAAACTAGTATATTAGACAATGGGGAAATTGGGGGCTCAAGGATAGAGGCAAATAATCCAAAACAACTGAAAGAGCAAGTATCAAATATAACAAATGTCACTCGTAACCATGAGCTGATAACTATTTGACTTCTGCTCAAAGAAAGTCCTGAAGATGAAGCACTCCAGGTCTTATGACTAATGCTTTCCTTCTACATTTCCTTCCTCAATTTTGAATGAACAAGTGTCAATTATATGCCAAATTACTTTTTGTGGAGCCAAGTATTATTCCTTAATAGTATGGGTTAACTGAAATTTAAAATATTCTACCCACTTACTGAATAAGAAAAATGCAATTCCCAAGGAGAATATTATATAGTTTATATTACCAGCCTCATGAAATTCTATCCTGTACTTATTTCATTTTAAGAAATTCAACTAATATTTTAAATAGGTTGGGAAACTTCTACTGTTCCCCAAAATAATGAGGATCAGAATATGAGAGGGATTGTATGAATTTAATCACTTCTCAAATTGTAACCGTGTCCCTCAGCTGACTAATCCTAGTGCATTTACTAAACAAGGCAGTCTCTCCAACACAAGATCTCCCATGCTGAAAAAATGACTTAACAAGAGAGAAGTATAGAGTACTGTACTTCACAGAAAAATGTATGGTATTTTCATAAATACTCAGTTTTTATCTTATTCTTGGATCAACCTAACTTCTATAAGGAATGAAATGCCATTCAAGCATTCTTGGGGAAACACCCTGTCTGGGAACACATCCTATAGAATGTCACATTTAATCATGAATTAACTGTGAATCAAAAAATTAAATAACCTTACCCTCGGGGACCATCTGGAATGGCATTTGCTTTGCGGCATGTATCTAGGACACTTGTTCCAGGGTCAAGAACTAATTCAGAAAATGAAGCTTCTTTAAACAACTCTTTTAACTCTTGATCCGACATGACCTCTAGTGCATCTATACTACTATGATAAAGGGCTTGTGTACACCTGAAAAAAAACATTTAAAAGCCACATCATGTAAGTGCTTAATCAAATACATATTCTAATACTCATTACTCTAATAATGGAGTGTCCACTATGTTGCAAACAACAAGTTTTTCAAACAGCAGCATCTATCATGTATAATTCATAAACTTCATGCAAGATAATCTTTCCAATAAAGAGGGACGATTTTAAGTACTTAAGTCAAATGACAATCCTTGTCAGTGATAAATGACAAGATAACTGTAAAATAGCTCTAAATTTTCTCAAGTTTATCAGATAAATAACTTTGTGAGGTGTTAATTATTCCAAAGGCTACCTTTTAGCAGAATCCAGTCCTTCTCGTCCATGAACAAGCTTTGTTACTTCTGCAGCAAGTCGTTTCTGAGCACTCCGCTTTTCTGGTTCTTTGACATGCAGCTGCATAATATGGTCAATCTCCGGAAGAGGCAGAAAAGTGAAGAGTTTTAGGTACCTTTAGGATAAGAAATTAAGTGTTACACTTACATCACACACTTAATTTTTCTTTCCAGTTCCCTTACTCTTTAAAGAATACTTTGCTTGGGCTGGGGTTGTAGCTCAGTGGTAGATCACCTGCCGAGCATGTGTGAGGTAATGGGTTCACTCCTCAGCAACACATAAAAATAAAGAAAGGTATTGTGTCCATAAAAAATAAAACATTCGGGCTGGGGTTGTGGCTCAATGGTAGAGCACATGCACGAGACCCTGGGTTTGATCTTCAGCACCACATTTAAAAAAAAAAAAAAAGTGAAATAAAGGTATTGTGTTCAACTACAACTAAAGAACATTTTTAAAAATAAAGCATTAAAAAATACCTTGCTTTCTTTTAAATTATTTCTAAATGTGAAAATAAATGTTCAGAAATGTACTAAAAGTAATAATAGATATTTATGCATACACCAGTGGGACTGAAGAAATAATACTATTTTGCTATATTTGTTTTGATCTTTTTCTTTTTTTAATACTAGGAATTGAACCCAGAGACACTCTTACCACTGAATTTCATCTCCAATCCTTTTTAATTTTTTAATTTTGTGGCAGGGTATCACTAAGTTGCCCAGGCTGGCCTTGAACTTGTGATTTTCCTGCTTCAGCTGCCCCAATCACTATGATTATAGGAATGTGCCACTGTGTCTAGCTCTATCTTTACTTTTTAAAAGGAATAAAATGATATAGATCTAAATGAAGTTCCCAGCCCCATAACATTTCCTTCCTTGTCCTCAAAGATAACTAGTAATCTAAACTTGTGTGCATCATTCCCAAGCATGTTTTTATACTTTTGCTTATGTGCATGTATCCACAAAGTATTGTATAAACACATAAATGACATAGTATCATTAAATAAATGATACTAATAATATCATTCTTATATGTATACTCTTATTTAACCTTTTTCTTTGGTGAAATATAACACATAATAAACATTAATTACAAACATATAGCTAATGGATCACTATACAGCAAACATCTATATAGCCATCACTTTGATTAATAACACTGCCTCTACCTAATGAAGTCCAAATATTTCATATACAAAGTAACGAATCTGCTTTTAATGATAATCACTTTTCTTTTCTTTTAACATCTCAGTATGCCTTCTTAAACAGCATCACTTAGTTCCCCCCACCCTTTTCTTTTTTAAGCTGGGATCTTGCTAGGTTGCCCAGGGTGTCCTCAAATTCCTGGGCTCACGTGATCCACCTGCCTCAGCTTCCTGAATATGTATGACTACAAATATGCCATTGTGTGCAGCAAGCTTTGCCTCATTTTAAGACTATATGAATTAATGTAATTCTGCAACCTGTACACTCAGAAAAATGAGAAATTATATCCCATCTGATTCAAATGTATGATGTCAAGATCATTGTGCTGTTATGTGTAACAAATTAAAACAAATAAAAAAAAGAATACTGAGAAAACTACTCAGATGTAAATATGAATGAATGAAATATAGAATGTATTTTTGTGTTTGGCTACTTTGGCAACTAAGTTTAGGAGATTCATGTAATGATGTTACATGTACTACATCCCATGCTATGAATACTCCATAGTACATTTACTTATTCTGAGTATTTGTGTTATTTCTATTTTTGGACAAATGCTAATATTGCATCTCTGAATATCCTCACTTATTTCTCTCACATGTGCACTAACTTCTGTTGGGTATGTACCCAGCAGAGGAAATGCTGGATCATAGCTTACTTACACATTCAATTTCTCTTTTTAAAGTGGCTCTAATTTTATTCTTTATTCTTCCACCACCATGGAACATTTTCGCCAACTGTTATGATTTGGATGTAGGGTCCCCCAAAAAGCTCGAGTGAGACAATTTGAGAGGGTTCAAAAAAGGATTGGATTGTGACAGCCTTAACCTAATCAGTGAATTAATCACCTGATGGGATTGGTAATTGAAAGCAGGTAGGGTGTAGCTGGAGGAGGTGGGATATTGGGTGCATAGCTTCGGGGTATATATTTGTATCTGGTTAGTGGAGCTGTCACTCTGCTTTCTGATCATCATATGAGCTGGTTCCCTCTGCCACACTTTCCCACCCTGATGAACAGCCTTATTTCCAGCACTGAGGAATGAAGCCAGCTTTCTACGGACTAAAATCTCTGAAACTGTGTGCCTTCAAATAAACTTTTCTTCCCTAAAATTGTTCTGGTCAGATTTTCTTAGTCACAGCAGTCAAAAAGCTGACTAAAACACCAACACTTGGCATTGCTAACTCTCATGGTTAGCCATCATAGAGGGTAAATAAATGTACCTCATTGCGCTTTCATCTTGCAGTTTTCTTCTTAAGGCTGAGGGCTTTTTTTTATGCTTTTGGCCTTTTGGAGAAGAACTTTGCGAAGTGCCTATTCAAGTCTCAATTTTTCTGCTGAGTTCTTTTTCTCATTGGCTTTGAGAAATTATTTTAAAAAATATTTATTTTTTAGCTTTAGGTGGACAGAGTATCTTTATTTTATTTTTATATGGTGCTAAGGATCAAACCCAGCGCCTCATGCATGCTAGGCGAGCACTCTACCACTGAGCCACATTTCCAGCCCTTTTGAGAAATTACAAGGTCATCAAGTACATATACTAAAAATAACTAAAAATAACTTCTCCTACTGATTATAGTGACTTTTGCTGAACAGTAGATCTTTATATTCTAATTTAGTCTGATTTAGCAATCTTTTCCTTTTATGTCCCTCTTAAGATCTTTCCCTATCCCAAACTCATGAAGCTACTTTTCTATTTCTAGGAGTTTTACTGTTTTGTCTTTTATCATAGTTACATTTATAATCTATATGGAATTGACTTTCGTATGCAATATAAGGTTGTTTCATTTTTTCTTCCACATCTAATTATTCAAACAATATTTACCGAAAAGACTGTCTTACTCTATTCTCTGCAGTGCCACCTTTGTTAGAAATATGCTAGTCTTTATTCTCTAATTCATCCCATTGGACTCTTTTCTTAACCTTACATTTAAACTTATACTTCAAAGTCATTTTTAGAAATAATGAGTGAGTTTAGTAGAGTTGTCAGATACAAAATTAATATATAGAAATTAAGCTGTCAGGGACAGTACAGTGGTGCACACCTCTAATCCCAGCTACTCAGGAGGATTGCCAAGTCTGAGGTCAGCCCAGGAAACTCAGTGAGAATGTCAAAATAAAAACAAAACAGGGCTGGGGATGTGGCTCAAGTGGTAGCGAGCTCGCCTAGCATGCATGCGGCCCGGGTTCAATCCTCAGCACCACATACAAACTAAGATGTTGTGTCCACCAAATACTAAAAAATAAATATTAAAATTCTCTCTCTCTCTCCCACTCTCTTCCTCTCTCTCACTCTTTCTTTAAAAAAAAAAAAAAACAAGGGTTGGTGATGTAGCTTGGTTTTAGAACACCCTGGGTTCAATCTTCAGTACTGGGTAGAAAAAAAAAAAACCAAGAGAAAAAAAAAAATCAATTGTTTTCCTATATATTAGAACAGAAAGTAAATTTTTCAAAAAATATCATTTCCCCCACCCTGCAGTGCTGGGGGTTGAACCCAGGGCCTCACACACGCTAAGCAAGCACTACTCTGCCACTGAGCTACATAAGTAGCCTAATATATCAGATTTTTTTCCCTTAATATCTTTATTATTTATTTATTTATATGTGGTGCTGAGGATCAAACCCAGCACCTTGCACATGCTAGGCCAGTGCTCTACCGCTGAGCCACAACCCCAGCCCCTCATATATCAGTTTTTGATACATTAAAACACTAGGACTCTATCATCAAGCATGCTAAGAATAAATCTAAAGAAAAAAATACACTTAGTTATTATAAATTTGCAATAAGTCATGATATCTTCCACTCTGTTTTTCAAAATTGTCTTGGCCAATTTTTTGTCCTTTTTATTTCCAGGAAAATCTTGAAATTTTTTGTCAAGTTTCCTATAAAAGCCTGCTTATATATGATTGGGACTGCAATGAACATACAGATCAAACTGAGAACTGATATCTTCTTATATCATGAATTTGGTATAACTCTCAATTTATGTAGATCTTCTTTATTTTGCTCAATAATGTTTTCTGATATTCTTCAGAAGAGTCTTAAACATTTTAAAAGAATTATTTCCTAAAATAAAAATATTGTATCTTTAAAATAATTTTTCTTTGTTGCAGGTATATTTGCTTTCTCATTATGCTCTTTCAAGAGTATAATGCAATGTGAATTAATGAGAAAAATCACTTTAAACGTGTTTATGTTACATTCAAGAAGGAAACTGTTTTATCTTTTATCATAGAATTATACCTGTGAGATGAACAACAGAAAAATAAGCATAGTCAAATTTAAAATCAAAGGAGGGGAAAAAAAAGTAGAGCATTCAAGGGATAAACTCCTTGCTAGATATGGATAAAAGTAACTTGGCTGTAAGTTTTCTAGTCAACCACTGTGGTTGTCTGTTTTAATTAACAAAAAGTGTCTAGAACATAGTTAAAATTAGAGTTCTAAAATATAATAGTTTATGCCTTAAATAAAAATCTAAGTAAAAAATTCCAAGGAACTCTAAAGAGAATACTGGAATTCGAAGAATAAAATTATATGAGCTTATGACATTAATTTTTCTCAGCCAACTATTAAGAACTCACCTTTCAACAGAATCATCTTGCAATCTCACAAAGAATTGATACAATTCAAATGGAGATGTCTTATCTCTGTTTAGCCAAACAGCATTGCCAGCAGACTTTCCCAGCTTTGCTCCAGTTGTATTTGTAATTAAAGGAACAGTGATTCCAAATACATCTTCTCCAGTCAACCTATACATAAAGACAAACTTCATGATTTGCTTCAGACACAAGTAGTGGTAGGCCGCCACTATTCACCCTTCAGATTTCAGCCTGGTTACTTGCTCCAAGAAAATGTGACCTAAATCTGTATTCTTTTCTCTGTTATATATTGTGACAGCACTCACCCTTCATTTGCATTTGTCATTTTGTCATCCTGGGACAACTGCACGTGTAACTTGAGCAAGCCAAGTAAGTGATTTTGAAAGGTCAGGAGGAAAGACAGAAAGCTGGGTGAAGGGGAGTCAGGAGGAGGCACTCACTAAAGGGGTTGCTTAAAGGGGCATTTAAATGAGTTTTTCTCAGTAGGACATGGGTTAGCTCTATACTTCATCTTTTTCAAAAAGAGAAAGTCATTAAAATCTACATTATTTGGCAAATATTTGGAGTTGCAAAAAAAATTTATGAGATGCCAATTGGAGACTAGAACTAGTTTCATGGAGAGTGAAAACTAAAGCAAAGTCTGAGGCCCAGTTACCGAAGCCAACAAAATAATTTTCTCAAATAAAAACAGGGCGATTTAAGTGAAACAGTCCCAATTTGAATCTTGAGTAGAGGTCTATTTCCTCTTAAGTTTTGGAATACGCCGCCTGCTCTTAATACCCTTAATTCAGCCCTTTAGTTCTCAATTGCCAGTGTCATGAACCCCCTTATGGATCCTTAATAAGGATAAAAACCAATAAGGGCTTGAATGAAGGGCAGCATTCCACCATTCTAGTCAAGAATTACAGGGTGCTAATGTGTAAAGGTAGTTCCTGGATTTCTAAAGGCGCTTACTTGTGGATAAACTCGTATCCAGACATGATGTTGCCCAGCTGATCAGACCCACCCAGCTGGACCCGGCATCCATAACGCTGGAACAGGTAATAGAAGTCATAGGCCTGGAGCACCTGGTAAAAGAACTCGGCCAAGCTCATGCCCTCGGGGCTCTGGAGTCGCGTCTGCACGCTCAGCCGGCTCAGCAGCGTGCCCATTCGGAAGTGGCCACCCACAGCTGCCAGGAAGTCGACCAGGTGCTGCTTCTGGTACCAGGCCGAGTTGTCCAACACCGTGAAGCTGCCCCAGGTCCGCCCATCAGTGAAGAGCTGCTGGTGATTAGCCGCCAGGGCCTCAAGCCCGAGGCGGAGGGCGCGAGCGTTGGCTCGTACGCGCTCCGCATCCAGCGCCTCGCGCTCTTTGGTTCGGCCGCTGGGGTCTCCCAGGCGCGCGGTGGCGCCTCCCACCAGCGCGATCACATTGTGGCCCGCTCGCTGGAAGTGAAACAGGCTCAACAGCGCTAGCAGGTGCCCCACGTGGAGCGAGTCCCCCGTGGGGTCGAAGCCGCAGTAGATAGTCTGAGGAGAGTAGCCCGCCGCGCTACGGTCGAACAGCTGTGGGAGCTCTAGCTTCGTACCCCTCTCGGGGAAGAAGTCCTTGAACAGACCCCGAGCCTTCTGCGCCGCTAGTAAACCCTGAGCGCCCGAGTGGGCCTTGCGCAGCCCCAGAGCCAAAACTCCTGACAGGCCTGGGGTCCCAGACCACCAGCACCGGGAAAAGCACCGCAACATGGGCGCCGCCATCTTGGCGGCGGCACGAAGGGAATGCTGGGCTCTAAGAGGCCCGCCACGCCCCTCAGTGCCCGCCTTTAGCAGCTCCTGTAGTGTTTTTCTGCGCATGCTCGGGAAGGGCGGGAGGTGGTTACTTAGTTACGGAACCTGCGTTCTGCAGTCCCTGGAGTTCTGATTATATCCATTCCAGCTAGTTGGCTTCAAGTGGTCACTAAAATGTAATTTCCTCATTTTCCATGTGGATATGTTTATAATAATAGTTCCAAACTCACAGCCCTTTTGTGAGGATTAAGGACTAAAGCACTGGGCACCTAGCACTCTACAAAACGTTAACTTTGTAAAAAGTTGTGCTGCACAAATTCTTTGAAGCCTTGTTTCTCTGTAGAAACCTGCCTCAGGGGTTGTGAAAAGTTAGGAGCTGATTTAACTTCATGGGGAGATGGAGTTGGCGTTGAGACTTCATCTCACAGTACCGATTCCCTAAGTGGGAACCTCAGCCCCTAGTGTTCGCTAGTTTCTCCTGCAGGTGGCAGCCTCGTCCATGGTATGAAAGAAAAGTGAGCACAGTAAGTGAAATGCACAACTCCTGGCTTATTTATTTATTTAACCACAGCTGGGCACCGCCCTGCAGGAGTGGATTCAAATTACTAATCACATCACCTCAGCATGGCAGGTGCCGCTCACCAGGGACAGGGTTCTAACTAGCAGCGGGCTGGCAGGTGATCCACTCCCAAATCCCTTTTTAGAATCTGATTTTCAGGACCATTTTCAATACGAACTATCTTAGGGTGGGTTCCCAGGACTACAAGTTGGAGATTTGTATGCCGGAGGATTATTGTGTCCTTTTGTGAGCACCACCTGTAATGGAGCGAGGGAAGCAGATCTGGCAGAGAGAGAGGACGTACTGTGAACAGTTGGCAACCGAGAACTCAGATGATTCCGTGAAGGCTCCGGAGCTGGGATTTCCAAGTTATACGAATGGAAGCAATCGGTAGAAATTATGCGGTCTTATTTTCTAGTCATTAGAGGTGGAATGACCCTGGGGAGGAGACAAAACCGTGGGCAAGTCTTTTGGTGGAGGGCCACTGCAGAAAAGGCTCAACTGTGAGTCATCAGCAACCGACAGTCCCAGCAGCTGCAGGGATTGAGTGCCTCCTCCTGGGGCAGGGATCTGGACCAAGCCCCAAACCATTCCCCGCAAGACCTTTCAATTTCTTAATATTAAGTCATTTAAATAAATAAAATCTTATTTTAATAATTAGTTTCTTTGCATGTGTAATTATCAATGAATTGAATTTCTCATTACCAATAGTAACTTCAATAGGATTTTAAGGTACTCATTTAACAAGTAGTACAACATGAGCCCTATTGATGAAGAAAATAATCAGAATGTGTTTTTTCATGTTGCTATTCAAAATATCTTAAAATTTACAATCATAACCTGTTGGATCCACAATCTTTATGTCCCATCAATTTGATAAGGGACTGATTTCAATATGCATAGCTGGAAATTCTTCTGAGCACTTAGCAGGTACTAGGATTAGTACCTAACAAAAGGGAAGAACTGAACGTTTTTCCAGGGGACTTATTCTTGAGGCTTCTGGTCAATATGACACATCCCTATCTGTGGCTTTTTAAGATGTGTTAGCAATTTTATACCAGAAAGTATGACTTCACATTGCGGTCTTCTCAAATGGCTTCAGTGTTGCTAGTATTCTTTTTTATTTTTATTTGTTCTTTTTAGATGTACATGGCAGTATAGTGTATTATGACATATTCTACATACATGGAGTATACCATCTTCTAATTTGCAGTTGTACATGATGTGGAGTTTCATTGGCTGTGTATTCATATATGAACAGGAAAGTTATGTTGCTATATTCGTGAAACCCACACTGTAAATCGTAAAGACTCTTCCCACACAGCCCATTCTCACCTGTAAAACAATTGCTTCCCTTTCATTTCATACTAATTCCAGGAAATTCCTCTCTGTTGGGTTGAACAAGGGAAAGAAGCTTTTTACTATCCAGGCTCACTACACCCCTAAATGTATTAGAATATGAAATCAGTAATGTTTATTCTTACAAAAAGGACTAAATTCTATTAAAAATACAAATTCATGTAAGCCCAGTGCTTTGAAACCTAGTTTATGTCCTTTGAAGTAGCTCTAATGTTTTTTGAGCAGGTGATTATCTTAACATCCAAATATTTTATACAAGAGATTTAACTTAAGCTGTCAGTTGCAGGAGGAAAATTAGATAAAGGAAAAAAAAAACCATGATTGCTTGTGCATTTCCTTTCTGTATTAGAGAGTTTAGAGAAGCATACAACCAGTGTTCTTTCTCTTAAGCTGTTTCTTTAGCCTTGGGTGCAATCTGAAGGTCTCAGAATTGCCTCAATAGTATCTTCCTGGTCCTGTGCCCAGCTGGCTTGATAATATTTTGAGATAATTAGTTTTTTTGTAATTTACATTTTCCAGTCTATCTATTTATGTTCGTAGCACACCAGCATCTTTGGGAAGTTACAAGTTAGGGAGAGACACAGAGTTAGCTGGGAACTTATTGCAGTTCTTATTTCCAAAGGTTAAAACCCTAAGACAGAATAAAATCTGAGGAATAAACTTAGAAAAACAGAAGAGAAAGAAATGGGTTCTCCACTTTAAATAGGGCCCCGACCTCTTCAGGGTAAAAGAGCCTAGGCTGTTGACCCCATTTGCCAGAGGAACTGTGTGTGCACTGTGCCCCAGACTTATAGAGGTGGCCTCCTGACACCCTGCAGGCCTGGGGCTGTAGTCTCACCAATGTTCCTCTGCTCTGGCTGAGGCAGGGGAGCAAGCTGAGTGCCAGCTGGAGGTCTCAGAAAACCACTGGAGGCTTGGCCAATAAGGATAGCTAATGTTATGGTTTGAATGTGTCCCCTGGAAGCTCATGTGTGAGACAATGCAAGAGGTTTACTGGAGAAATGACTGGGTTATGAAAGATTCAACCCCATCAGTGAATTAACCAATCCCATGATAGGATTAATTGAGTGGAAACTGAAGGCAGGTAGTGTGTGATGGGAGGAGGTGGGTCATTGGGGGCATGTCTGTGGGGGATATATTTTATATTTGGCAAGTTGAGTTTCTCTGTCTTTCTGATTATCATGTAAGCTGGTTCCCTCCACCACACTCTTTAACTTTGATGTTCTGCCTCACCTTGGGAGCCTGCAGTCTATGTATTAAGACCTCTGAAACCGTGAGCCCCCAAACTTCTCCTCTTCTCCAATTGTTCTTGTCAAATCTTTTAGTCATAGCAGTGAAAAAAGCTGACTAAAACAGCTAGAATGAACTGGATAGATTGAAAATAAAAGTTATTACTTCTTGGGCAACCATGATCAAATTTCAGTAAAATCCTAGAATGGGGGAGGAAATCCAGTCATATTAGAGAAGCAATTTCCAACCATTTTGGTGAATTAAAGATATGGAAGTTTATTTATTCATTTAACAAGAATTTATTGGTACTGGGGATTGAACTACTGATGACACAGTCCTTTTTATTTTTTGAGATAGGGTCTCCTTATATTGTTAAGGTTGGCCTTGAACTTGCCATCCTCCTGCTTCAGCCTCCCAAGTAGCTAGGATTACAGACTTATGGGCTTCATGCCTGACAACAAATATTTATTAAAAATATTAAAAATGTTTTAATGGCTTAGAACATGTTCATGACCCAAAGAAAGATCCTTCCCTCATGGAGGTGGAATTGTTCTATGAAGTTGTATTTCTCTGAGTAGACCAGTTCTCCATTAACCACTCTCTGATCGGGGATCTTTTCCTCCCCTAATCCTTAAAGCCGAGTGAGGGAATGAGACGCCAAGGTAATGAGTCAGGAACAGGCTGAGGATGGGGCTGTGGTACAGAAATATTTGTTGGATGGATACGCCTTCAAAAGGGTAGTGCTTGACAACTGGAGATCAAGTGCTCTGAGCCACAGAACTCAAACTATTCTTCCTCTTTCAATCTGCAGCTGTTTCTCTTCACAATTGCTTTACTGAATCTTTCTCCTCACACTGCCTTGTACCCAGCATGCTTGTCTTTGGCTCTGAGCTCTGTGATGACCAGTGCAATCCTCCTAGCATTTTGTTTTACAGTCTCTTTGGTCAGGAGCATCATTTAGGAGTGACTGGCAAGCAATGGAAGCAGCTCATCTATTTGCCAATGTGGTGGAAAAGCAAGCTTCCTTAGAAACCAGATCTTGCAGAGACCAGGTGTGGTTGCATTTTGAAAAGCTTAGTTAAAAAGGATAATATCTTGTGCTGGGATTGTGGCTCAGCGGTAGAGCACACTCGCCTAGCACTGATGGGACCTGGGTTCTTTCAATCAAAATAATTTTGGAATTTTTTTCTTTCTCAAGTTACTATAGTAATTTTCTGGTCTCTGATACCATGTTCAAGCAAATCCATCAACTCAGCATTGTCCAATTGAGGCCAAGTAAATTTACAACTCCATTGGAGAGAGAAAACAATAAGCCAATGTTTCATAGAACATTTATATTTTAATTAAATTTATTTTTTTGTCTTTTTTTTGTGCTGTCTTCAACATACACTTTGTTTTGCTGATGTAAATACTGAATGGCCAATTATTTAATAAGAAGCAAGTCTGGAAATATCTTCTAACTACCCTTCTGTAACATCAGAATGGAATCAAATGCCTTGTATTTATTTGCCTCAAGCAGAAAAGTCAAACATGACTTCTTTCATTCTCACAACAACAAATTAAAGTTTTGAGTTCTCTAAAGACCACCAAACTAGGACTCATAGATAGGGTGATTGACTCAGCTAATTTAACCAGCTGTATATTCTTAGATTAAGTCATTTAACACTCAGGGCCTTTTAATTTATTTATTAAAAAATAAGTGGCCTGGATTAGGTTAGCTCTAAAATCTTATTCAGCTCTAAAATTAGGAAATGCCTGTTGCATTACTCAAAGATCATATGTATTATTAATTTTACCTTCATTATTTAAGCCACCATATTAGCAAGGAAATTAAAAATGTACATATCTATTTCCTCCTCTACTGAAATTTGCTTAAGTAGTAGAAGCCACTTTAAGTAATCCCCATTTAGTTTTAGAGTCAAAGTGTTTTATGACAAGTTTTTAAAAATGAATATTTCAAAAGTGATAATTAACCAATGAAACATGTATCATATTTGCAGAAATATTCAATCAAGACCTAAATGGCACTGCTCATATCCAAGCAGTTCAGGTTACCATTGATCCCATTTAAAGCTGCCCATGGGTAGGAGACCAAACTAGAAGAGGTCACACTAACAGAGATGAAATGAAAATGACTTCTTGGTATGCTCATAGCAATTTTTCCTAAATCCAAAGGAAATCTTAGATTTCTTGGCCCCTCTTCCCAATCTGTGTTTCACATAACTCTTTTCCAAGGACAGATTAAAAAAGAGGTAGAGGAGAGGAAACCAGGAACACTTTTGTCATTGTCAGATGGTGAGCAAATACATAGTACATATTACCAAGTGAGATACCTTCCCTATGAGTGCTACTCATATTTCATACTATGTATTTGAGAAAGCTTCCTGTGAGTAGGTTATATATAAGCTTCCGGTAAATGGTAAGCCCTGGTTACATGCCTCTGGTCTCAGCCTCTATTTTATATATATATATATATATATATATATATATATATATTGTATTACCAGAGATGAAACGCAGTACCTTACATATGCTAATCAAGCACTCTACCACTGAGCTACACCCTCTGCCCTCAGCCTAATTCTTAACATGTCCCTTTTATTGTCCTGTTTGATAATAACATGATCATTCTACTTAAATTTTCTACTCTGGAAAACAAGTTCATCGATATTCTTTTTTTTAGGGGTCCTGCTATGCTACAATGGCTGGCCTTGAATTCTCAGGCCTTGAATCCTCGACTTCCTGAATAGCGGGAACTATAGGCAAGGGCCACCATGTCCTGCTTAAAAAATTGTTTGAGTTCAGGGTTTTTGATATATTTTGTGGAGCTTTCGCAGATACAAATGGATTATCTTTAGTAAATGAGTTTTAAATAGTCAAAATGGAGCCTGGTACAGTGGTGCACACCTGTAATCCCAGTGGCTCTGGAGGCTCTGGCAGGAGGATTTCGAGTACAAGGTCAGCCTCAGCAATTTAGCGAGGCCCTGAGCAACTTAGGAGACCCTGACTCTAAATAAAATATTTTTAAAAAGCCTCAATAATTAATTGCCTCTGGGCTCAATCTCCAGTAACCCCCCCCCAAAAAAAAGAGTCAAAATGGAGGGATGAAAATGGGGGAAAGAATGGACATACAGAGTTGGGGCACTGAAATTAGTAAGGCAATCCTAGAATGGCAATATACAAGAGAACAATGAAATATTTATTTTGGACTTCATCATTTGAAATGTGAGACATAACTGGTGCTAGGATGCATATAAGGTTATTATTTTAAACAGCAAGCTGTTAGAAAAAAATGTAAATATCCAAAAATAGAGGACTGATCAAATAAATTGTGGCATAATTGCTGCTGGTGTATTTTGTAGTCATTACAATTTAATTGTATTGTTAAACAAAGTTGGAGGAATCACAATAGCAGATTTGGAGACATTCTACAGGGCCATAGTAACCAAGATAGGATGGTACTGGAATGAAAACCCACACAAAGACCAAAGGAACAGGATAGAGATCCCAGAAGTAAATCCACACATATATAGACAACTGACATTCAACAAAGGCACCAAAAACAAATATTGGAAGAGGACAGTCTCCTCAATGAACAGGTATAACTGGACATTCACATATAGAATGAAACTTGACCCCACGTCTCTTACCCTGTTCCAAACTTGGCCAAAATAGATTAATGACCTCAATGTAGAACCTGAAACTTTGAAACTATTAGAAGAAAACATAGTAGAAACACTTCAAGATATTGGCACAGGCAATGCTTTGTTTGGAGAAGACCCGAAGAGCACAGGCAACAAGAGTGTAGCTCTTGCTTAACATGCACACAAGCCCTGGATTAGATCCCCAGCAACAAAAAACAAAAACAAAAACAAAAATCAAAAACCCACTCACCACCACCACAACAAAAATAATCCAATTAAAAATGGGCAAATTATATGGGGAAAATGCCTACCTATCACTTGCCATCAAGGAAATAAAAATCAAAACTCAAAACCACAATGAGATATCATCACACTGCAGTCAGAATGGCTATTATCAAAAAAGCAAAAAGTAACATGCTGCCTAGGATGTAGAGAACAAAGAACTCTTATACACTGCTGGTGGAAATGAAAATTAGTGTAGCCATTATGGAGAACTGCATGGAGTTTCCTCAAAAAATTAAAAATAGATTCTTGTCTTCTACTTCTGGAAATGAAAGCAGCATATTAAAAAGACAATAGCATTTTCATATTCCTTGCAGCAGTATTTACAGTAACCAAGATGTGAAATAACTAAGGTGTCCATCAATGGATGAATGGATTAAGAAAATGTTGTATATATATATATATATCAATGAAACATTATACGTGTATAAAAGAATGAAATCCTATCATTTGCAGCAAAATGGATGGAACTGGAGGACATTATATTAAGTGAAATAAGCCAGACCCAGAAAGACAATACTACATGTTCTTTCTCATATGCAGAAGCTAAAATAGTTGATCTTGAAGAGAGTAGAATAGTGATTACCAAAGGCTAGGCAGGGTGGGGAGGAGGGAGGATAGAAGAGGGCTGGATGACAGATACCAGAGCACAGTTACAAAGCCATACAGTACAGGGTGGTTATAGTTTACAATAACTAGAGAAGAATTAGATGGGAACAGCTTGAAGGCTCAAAACAGAAAAAATAAAGAGATGCAAATACTAATTACCCAGATTTTTTTCTCCTTTTAATTTTTTATACCTTTATTTTTTTTTTATTTTTTAATTAATTTTTTATGTTGTGCTGGGGATCGAACCCAGTGCCTCATGCATGCTAGGCAAGTAATTATCCTGATTTGATCATTACATATTGTATACATGTGTTGAAATAATATCAGAGTATACCCTACAAATATGTATAATTATTACACAGTAATTAAAAAGAAAAAACTTGTGGTTATAAAATGTTAATGAAACTAAGAAACAAAAGTATATGCATATTTTATACTGAGGTAGGAAAATTTTCTTTAATCTTTCTTTAATCTTGAGATCCAACATGGCGGTGGGCGCGGAGAGATCAAGTCTCTGACCTCTTCAGCTGCAAGGGCATAGGGAGTCGTAAACTGTCTAAATGCTATTTGCTCAGGATACTAGGCAATGCTGAGCTGATGTGGATCTGGGGCGAACAGTCTGGGCCTCTCAGAACACACACCGAGCCCGGATTGGCTGCATTCAAGCTCGGGTTCGCCTGCTTCTCCTGACTCAGCACTAACGATCCTACCGAAACAACTGGTCGGCCCTTCTGAACTTACAGAGGTAAAAGCCAACCAAGCCTTCATAGGCAGTGGCCACAGGATTGACACAGGGCTTGGGAGAGACAGTCAGGACCCACCCGTTGCATTGGTCACCCGGCCAAGGGAACGAACAGTCACCATTTACATGGGATACCACCATGGCAGAGAACTGACGTCACGGGTAGAGGAGATAACTTCATTGAAACCAGTGGTGACAGGTGTGTAATCCCCTAGCCATCCCTCTCCACACAGCGGGGAAACCTTAAGGGCCCCTCCCAGCTCTCCTGTGAGCGAGATAGCCAGACTGAGGGAATCAGGAATGGTGAGGGACTCGCGGCGCAGAACTCCCAGCTACCACTCCCACCAGTGCTGACAACTGAGGTCTCTTGCACAAGCTACCGGGGGCGTGGCTACCGGAGGGCAAGCAAATTCGCTGGGGGTTCTCAGCCCCAAGCTCTACAAACTTAGGGTCTGAGGGAGGCAAACAGGGAGAGTGTGCCCAGGTGTTCATGAAAACAGGGCTCCCAGGAGCAGCAGATCTGGCGTGTAGCCAGTATTGTGGTGAGCGTCACAGGTGAGCGGGGCCTGGATCGAGGAAACACAAGAGAAAGCCCTAGACACTCAGGATTGGAGACCCTCCCAGTCTGGGAGGAAGAGCTGCTGCACAGTGATTGGTTCCCACCTATTGAGAGAAGCTTGGCCCAGTGGGCACAGCTCCACCTACTGGAAGAGAAGTTAATCGAACTCTATGACTGCATTTATTATTAGTAGTATTATTATTTTTTTTAAATTTGGGTTTTTTTCTTTCATTTTCATTTTTTTGTTGTTGTTCTTTAACTTTTTTAAATGTTTTTAATTTTTAAAAAATTTTTAATTTTATTATTATTATTTTTTAAATTTTCATTTTCTTTTTTATTATCATTATTATTATTTTTTAAATTTTTTCTTTCTTTCTTTATTTTCTATTTTTTCTTTTGTCTTTTCATTTCTTTTCAATTTTCTTATTCCCCCTTCCTTGAATTCTACCTGCCTACTCTCATTCTCTTTAGTGACTTCTTCCCTTCCCTTCTAGTATCTTTCCTCCCAAGCATCAAATAAATTTATAAGAGTAAACAGTAACTCAGCAGTCAAACAGAACAAGAAGTAACATGAGCAGCATAAAAAAGCAAGGAAGAAAAGGAGTACAAACAATGCAGGACAGCCTAAATATTCAGGAGGACCTAGAGTCATCAGAAAAATGGTCATATAAAGAACTCAAGGAACACCTTAGACAGATGGAATGGAACCTTAAAGAGGATACGAGACAGCAAATCCAAACAGTGAAAGAACACATTGAAAATGAATTACATAAACAGATAAAAGAAGAAGTTAAGCATCTTTATCAGGAGATAGAGATTATTAAAAATAATCAAACAATAATTCTAGAAATGAAGGAAACGATAAACCAAATTAAAAACTCAATTGAGAGTATCACTAACAGAGTGGAGCAAGTAGAAGCCAGAATGTCAGATAATGAAGACAAAATATATCATCTTGAAAAGAGTCTAGCCAACTCAGAAAGGCTGGTAAAAAATCATGAGAAAAACATCCAAGAGATATGGGACAACATAAAAAAACCAAACTTACGAGTCATCGGGATAGAGGAAGGTACAGAGATTCAAACCAAGGGAATGAGTAACCTACTGAATGAAATAATTACAGAAAACTTTCCAGAAATAAAAAAGGAAACGGATATACAAATTGTAGATGCATACAGGACACCAAGCACACAAAATCACAGTAGATCAACGCCAAGACACATTTTTATGAAGATAGCCAATATACAGAACAAAGAGAAAATATTAAAAGCTACAAGAGAAAGGAGGCAGATTACATTCAGGGGTAAACCAATAAGGTTAACAACGGGTTTTTCATCACAGACGCTGAAGCGGGAAGATCCTGAAACAACGTATTTCAAACACTGAAAGACAATGGATGCCAACCAAGAATTCTGTATCCAGCAAAATTAAGCTTCAGGTACGACAATGAAATAAAAATATTTCATGATAAACAAAAGCTAAAAGAATTTGCAGCCAGAAAACCAGCATTGCAAAGCGTCTTGAGCAAAACACTACATGAGGAAGAAATGAAAAAGAACAACCAAAACCATCAGTGGGAAGTGCCTTGGTAATGACAGAGGGCGGGAAGGGGGGAAGCTAATCATGGAGAAACAAACTAAATTAAAAAAAAAAAGATAAATAATCAAACATGGCTGGCAGTACAAACCATATATCAATAGTAACTCTAAACATTAATGGCTTAAACTCTCCAATAAAGCGACATAGGCTGGTAACATGGATTAAAAAAACAAATCCAACAATATGTTGCCTCCAGGATACACATCTGATTGGAAAAGACATACATAGGCTGAAGGTAAAAGGTTGGGAAAAAATATACCACGCACACGGTCCTTGTAAGCAAGCAGGGGTGGCCATCATCATATCGAATAAAATCGACTTCAAGACTAAGTTAATCAAAAGGGATAAGGAAGGACATTATATACTGTTAAAAGGAACCATTCACCAACAAGACATAATAATTATCAATATTTATGCACCAAATAATGGTGCTGTGACATTCATAAAACAAATTCTCCTCAAGTTCAAGAATCAAATAGACCACAACACAATAATTATGGGTGACTTCAACACACCTCTCTCACCATTGGACAGATCCTCCAAACAAAAGTTGAATAAAGAAACTATAGAACTCAATATCACAATCAATAACCTAGACTTAACTGACATATATAGAATATATCAACCATCATCAAGTGGATATACTTTTTTCTCAGCAGCACATGGATCCTTCTCAAAAATAGACCATATATTATGCCATAGGGCAACCCTCAGTAAATATAAAGGGGTGGAGATAATACCATGCATTTTATCTGATCATAATGGAATGAAACTGGAAATCAATGATAAAAGAAGGAAGGAAAAATCCTACATCACATGGAAAATGAACAATAGGTTACTGAATGATCAATGGGTTACAGAAGACATAAAGGAGGAAATCAAAAAATTCTTAGAGATAAATGAAAATACAGACACAACATATAGGAATATATGGGACACAATGAAAGCAGTTTTAAGAGGGAAATTCATCACCTGGAGGTCATTCCTCAAAAAAAGGAAAACCCAACAAATAAATGAGCTCACACTTCATCTCAAAACCTTAGAAAAGGAAGAGCAAAACAACAGCAAATGTAGCAGAAGGCAAGAAATAATTAAAATCAGAGCAGAAATCAACTAAATTAAAACAAAAGAAACTATTGAAAAAATTAACAAAACTAAAAGTTGTTTCTTCGAAAAAATAAATAAGATCAACAGACCCTTAGCCATGCTAACGAAGAGAAGAAGAGAGAGAACTCAAATTACTAACATACGGGATGAAAAAGGCAATATCACAACAGATGCTACAGAAATACAGAAGACAATTAGAAATTATTTTGAAAACCTATATTCCAATAAAATAGAAGATAGTGAAGACATTGATAAACTTCTTAGGTCATATGATTTGCCCAGACTGAATCAGGAGGATACACACAATTTAAACAGACCAATATCAATGGATGAAATTGAAGAAGCAATCAAAAGACTACCAACCAAGAAAAGCCCAGGACCGGATGGGTATACAGTGGAGTTCTACAAAACCTTTAAAGAAGAATTAATACCAATACTTTTCAAGTTATTTCAGGAAATAGAAAAAGAGGGAGCTCTGCCAAATTCATTCTATGAGGCCAACATCACCCTGATTTCGAAACCAGACAAAGACACCTCAAAGAAAGAAAACTACAGACCAATATCTCTGATGAACCTAGATGCAAAAATCCTCAATAAAATTCTGGCGAATCGGATACAAAGGCACATAAAAAAAATTGTGCACCATGATCAAGTAGGATTCATCCCTGGGATGCAAGGATGGTTCAATATACGGAAATCAATAAATGTTATTCACCACATCAATAGACTTAAAGATAAGAACCATATGATCATCTCAATAGACGCAGAGAAAGCATTTGACAAAGTACAGCATCCCTTTATGTTCAAAACATTAGAAATACTAGGGATAACAGGAACTTTCCTCGACATTGTAAAAGCTATCTATGCTAAGCCTCAGGCTAGCATCATTCTGAATGGAGAAAAATTGAAGGCATTCCCTCTAAAATCTGGAACAAGACAGGGATGCCCTCTCTCACCACTTCTATTCAATATAGTTCTCAAAATACTGGCCAGAGCAATTAGACAGACAAAAGAAATTAAAGGCCTAAAAATAAGAAAAGAAGAACTTAAATTATCACTATTTGTGGATGACATGATTCTATACCTAGAAGACCCAAAATGGTCTACAAAAAAACTACTAGAAGTAAGAAATGAATTCAGCAAAGTGGCAGGATATAAAATCAACACACATAAATCAAAGACATTTCTGTGTATCAGCGACAAAACTTCTGAAATGGAAATGAGGAAAAACACTCCATTCACAATATCCTCAAAAAAAAAAAATACTTGGGAATCAACCTAACAAAAGAGGTGAAAGATTTATACAATGAAAACTACAGAACCCTAAAAAGAGAAGTAGAAGAAGATCTTAGAAGATGGAAAAATATACCCTGTTCATGGATATGCAGAACTAACATCATCAAAATGGTGATATTACCAAAAGCTCTCTATAGGTTTAATGCATTGCCAATCAAAATCCCAAAGGCATTTCTTGTAGAAATTGATAAAGCAATCATGAAATTCATATAGAAAAATAAAAGACCCAGAATAGTAAAAGCAATTCTAAGCAGGAAGTGTGAATCAGGCGGTATAGCGATACCAGATTTCAAACTATAAACAGAGCAATAGTAAAAAAAACAGCATGGTACTGGTACCAAAACAGGCGGGTGGACCAATGGTACAGAATAGAGGACACAGAGACTAATCCACAAAGCTACAACTATCTTATATTTGATAAAGGAGCTAAAAGCATGCAATGGAGGAAGGATAGCATCTTCAACAAATGGTGCTGGGAAAACTGGTCCATATGCAACAAAATGAAACTGAATCCCCTCCTCTCACTATGCACAAAAGTTAACTCAAAAGTGGATCAAGGAGCTAGATAACAAATCAGAGACTCTGCATCTGATAGAAGAAAAAGTTGGCTCTGATCTACATATTGTGGGGTCGGGCTCCAAATTCCTTAATAGGACACCCATAGCACAAGAGTTAATAACAAGAATCAACAAATGGGACTTACTTAAACTGAAAAGTTTTTTGTTAGCAAGAGAAACAATAAGAGAGGTAAATAGGGAGCCTACATCATGGGAACAAATTTTTACTCCTCACACTTCAGATAGAGCCCTAATATCCAGAGTATACAAAGAACTCAAAAAATTAGACAATAAGACAACAAATAACCTAATCAACAAATGGGCCAAGGACCTGAACAGACACTTCTCAGAGGAAGATATATAATCAATCAACAAGTACATGAAAAAATGCTCACCATCTCTAGCAGTCAGAGAAATGCAAATCAAAACCACCCTAAGATACCATCTCACTCCAGTAAGATTGGCAGCCATTATGAAGTCAAACAACAACAAGTGCTGGCGAGGATGTGGGGAAAAGGGTACTCTTGTGCATTGCTGGCGGGACTGCAAACTGTTGCAGCCAATTTGGAAAGCAGTATGGAGATTCCTTGGAAAGCTGGGAATGGAACTACCATTTGACCCAGCTATTGCCCTTCTTGGACTATTCCCTGAAGACCTTAAAAGAGCGTACTACAGGGATACTGCCACATCGATGTTAATAGCAGCACAATTCACAATTGCTAGACTGTGGAACCAACCCAGATGCCCTTCAATAGATGAATGGATAAAAAAAATGTGGCATTTATACACCATGGAGTATTACGCAGCACTAAAAAATGACAAAGTCATGGAATTTGCAGGGATATGGATGGCACTAGAGCAGATTATGCTTAGTGAAGCTAGCCAATCCCTAAAAAACAAATACCAAATGTCTTCTTTGATATAATGAGAACAACTATAATCAGAGCAGGGAGGAAGAGCAGGAAGAAAAGATTAACATTAAACAGAGACATAAGGTGGGAGGGAAAGGGAGAGAAAAGGGAAATTGCATGGAAATGGAGGGAGACCCTCATTGTTATACAAAATTACATATAAGAGGTTGTGAGGGGAATGGGAAAATAAACAAGGAAAGAAATGAATTACAGTAGATCGGGTAGAGAGAGAAGATGGGAGGGGAGGGGAGGGGGATAGTAGAGGATAGGAAAGGTAGCAGAATACAACAGTTACTAATAGGGCATTATGTAAAAATGTGGATGTGTAACATGTGATTCTGCAATCTGTATTTGGGGTAAAAATGGGAGTTCATAACCCACTTGAATCTAATGTATGAAATATGATATGTCAAGAGCTTTGTAATGTTTTGAACAACCAATAAAAAAGAAAAAATAAATAAAATTATTTCAGATTCAGTAACAATAAAAAAAATCTTTCTTTAATCTTAAAGATTAAAGAAAGAATGAGGTCACAGACCAGAGATGTTTAGAACTTCTGCAAACTAAAAGCAATTTACTAAACATAACTGAAATATTTAAATAGTATTTAGTAACTAATGAGAAGAAAGTTAATACTCTAACAGATAAATGAATAAAGAAATTATACACATACAGAAACACAAAGCCTAATGGTTAATTAAATTAAGAAAATGTTCAGGCTTACCATAAGGCCAAATTTTCCTGATATATAATGTTTTGGTATTTGAAATGATTGATTGGCTTCTAAGGCAGCAAAAAATGATCTTATGAAACTAAGGATATTAGAAGATCTAAAACACAACTTTGTAAAAATAGGTCAATAATACTACCTGGACAAGAAGATGGGCAGACTTGGAAGCACAGAATAAAAGATCTGTAAAGGAGACCTTGCCAATGCCCACCCAGCCACCATCTAAGCCTTTGAATTTGGAATACATCCATGGTGATCCCTGAGTTAGATGAAAGGGACAGGAACAATGGCACTGTTAATACCAATAATAGCAATAAACATTAATGAATGCTATGAATGTTGGGCATTGCAATAAATGCTTTACATGCATGATTTTGTTTAATTTTTACAAAAACTCTTGAAGGAAATTTATTTTTTTTTTCTGGTTCACAGATTAAGAAACTTACCAATACCTGTACTTAAATCCAGATCTTATTTATAGCAAATGACACCTTATTAGCCATTGTGCACAAGCTCTTTAAGTAGTTTTTTATTCAAGGTATATTTATTATGTATTGGAGCTGCATTTGGCTCTGGGAATTCAGCTGACAAGAAGACAAATGATTCTTGTCCTTGTTGAGTTATAGTTTAGCAAGAGCCTACAGTCTGGTGGCTCTGGTACTGAGGCTTGTTGCAGTGAGATGAATATGTTAGACTCTCCAAGTGTGCCATCTGTGCTATGATGTTAGGTTGACATTTAGTCCTCCTTTTATATGACTTACTGTGCTGTAGGGGCTGGAAAGCTGGTTCTCCAATTTCCTTACAGAGAGAGTTCAAAATGTGAGATGGGTTCCTCTAATTAGGCATACTCCTGGGGACGCAGATGTGAGGTGGAGGCCTCTTCCTGAGAGTTTCACCTGGCAAGCAACACATGGGGATATGTCCAGAGGTAAAACAGGTAACTCAGTATTCTTGCATCTGGTGTCCATCTTCATGGGTGTGGAGAGGCAGTTATGGAAGTAGTAGAAGTAGCTATGTAGCTATGGTGTCTGACCCCCCCATTCGTGGAACACAATCATTCGGCGGTAGCCTTTTGACTCCTGCTCCTTTGGCTCTTCCAACAATCCCGTTTTTTATAAACCCCTTCCTTCTTAAATATGGGGGAGTTGTGTCTTCCCTTTGCTGAATCTTGACTGATATCCCAATTCTCCTTTGATTAGTTTTTCTATCCGGATTCCATGTTCCTCAGGCAGCCATCTAATTGTGGTTTGTTAGGCAGTCTGGTGGATTGGGTAAGAATATGATCTTGGGATTCAATTTGGGACCAAATCCTCTACCATGATCACCAGCAAGTCACTTAACCTTTAGGAACCTCATTTGTTTGTTGCAAAATATGAATAGTCATTCTAATGTACCTCACAGATTGTCATAAAGATTAAGTACCACTTTGTACAACAAATATCTTGCAAAGTGACTGTTATGTGGAGAATGGTAATGAATGACATTTGTGCTATTCCTATTGTTAATATTGCTCTTACTACCATGCATCCGACTGTAATTCACTTTCTTTGGATCTGCAAAGCAGAAGACAGATCCTCACAATGTAATCAAAGACATCTCTTCTACTTAAAATTAAAAATCATCTTTTTTGAACATTTTTTTCATAACACACATAATGAGTGATATACACAGGTAAAACTAACACATGAAAGGAGAGTATACTCCTTACTTGAACCTCCTTTCCAGAAAGCACTTTAGAATTCACGTGCATTATAATGACATTATCATTGCAATACATACATGTAAGCATACATGTATGATTTTGTAAATTATGCTGTTATTTGTTGAATGAAAGCAAATGTTTTACACATTTTTATACATTACCAATTCCCAGATGCCTCCACTAACGAGAACAGTTCCTTTACCTTTCTGAATGCTGTCTCTCTCTATCTCATAATAATTGCTTTTCTCTGGTGGGATCCCTTTCACCTGCTCTGTGTACTGGAATCTGGAACTTCCTTGTATTCTCTTCTCTCATAGGTCAAAGCCCTGAAAAGCTTGTATAACATCTAAGAATAGTTGTTTTATATTTTTTTTGTTTCCAGGGGGAAGATAAGTCTGGCATCAGTTACTCCATCTTGGAGGAAGTAGAAGTGCTTTAAAAATATTTTTGATTTAATAAATGATAAAATGCAAGGAAACGCTTAGAACTTTACCGCGGTTTTCTGCCAGATTTCTTTTGTGGTCCTAGGAAATTGGATGTAGTTTTCCTTTGGGGCTAAAATTTCAATTATAGCCCCTATCTTTAGATCTTCTCTCGTAGTTCCTAAATCTCAATTTACCACCAGAATGATATCCAGCTGCTTATGGTAGGAAAATACTACTGTTAATTTTTTAGAGCATACATTTAGATAGATTACTAAGTCATAATTAAAAAAAAAAAACAACAACAACATGGAATTCTACTTGGCTTTGAATCTGTTTCTGGCTTTCCAAAACGCCTAGTATCTTATTCTAAATCCTCCCTCACCTTTGCTCCAGGAATCATGGACATCCTGTGTCTTCTCCAGTTCTTCCACTGGAGCTACAGGTTAGGGCTCTCTATACTCTCTTTGTTTGTGTATGTGTACTAGCAATAAATTAAAGTAAGTAACATAAAGTAGGGAACTACTGAAAGAATGTATTGGCCTGGGGGAATAACTCAGTTGTAGAGCACTTGCCTGGCATGTTCAAAACCCTGGGTTCAATCCCCAGAGCCAAAAATAAAAATATGTGATAATAAAACATCCACAAATTCAACTAAAAATATAGAAATACCAATTTTAACTTTTCACTGTGCATCCAATGTAAAAATTTACACCAGCTGTACACCCCATTTTAAGATAAATGTCCTTCAATTCGGAACAAAGTGCAACTGAGCCAAACCCCTGCAGTGGCAAATATCCCTGACTCTCCCTGTGACAATATTTATTATAAAACTAGATTTGAATGGATTTGTAGTTTTTTAACGCTTTCACATAATTCTTCTTACTTCAGGTTCCAGCCAATTTCATCTCCCATTTTTCTTGTTCTTTTTTGACTTCTGTTGTATTTCTTTTCTTTTTCTGACTCTTCTTATTTGCAATCTTGTTTTCTGCCAGGGAACCTAATTCCCATCACATTTAACATTTAAGAAAACATACGCTTACACTGACTTCAAAATATTGCTCTCAGCAATCAAAAGGCTCCACACACAAACGAAGGAGTTATTTCTTTTACAGTCCACTTGGATTCCATCCAAGAGGGAAAGGACCTGGAATCTATTCAAAAACTGGATAAGCTTCCAACTGGGTGGAAAATCATAAAGTAAATTGGGATTTCCCAAATGTAAAAGTAAAAGAGAAAAGACTAGAAATAAAACCTGTGCTATTTTTCATAGAAAAATAACTTTTTTTTTCTTTCTTTGCTGAGCTTGGTTCCAGGACCTTGTGTATGTTAGGTGAGCATTCTGGCACTAAACTACACCTCTGACCCAGAAAAAGAACTCTTTCTAATATATAATAAGATATGTGATCTTAATCATTTGACAATTCTGTCCTGGGATTAATGTTGAAATCTCTGGGTCAAATATGAGGCATTTAAAGATACGTCCAGTTTACTTCTAGAAGACAATCCCTGTTACCAGTTTCTTTTTTTTTTATTTGCTCTTTTTGGATAGAGATAACTTTTACATATTTTCAAATATAAAACACTAATAATATCATGATAGAGAGACTTGTCTGCACCCTTCTTTTTATCAATTTATATTATATCTTGGAAAAGTTTCCTGTTAGTACAGAAGGAACACCTGCATTCTTTTTTATAGTCTAACAAAAAAGTTTTGCATTAGCCTATTTAACTTATTGATTATCAATAGCACAGGACTCCATCTGTTACAAATGCTACTGTAACTGTGAATAGTCTTGCATGTGCCATTTTTATATATGTAGTGATGCATTTGCAGTATGAATTCCTAGAAATTGAACTACTTGTCAGTTTATATGATTTTAACTTTTTTTTTTTTTTAGGCTGGGAATAAAACCAAGGGCAATTTTACTTTTATTAGGTAGTACCGATTATTACCAGCAATAAATTAAAGGAAGTAACATAAGGTAAGTAACATGTTCTTTACAATGCCCCAAACAGTGATTGACAGGTAGTAAGCACTCACATATTCATTTGTTAATCTGATTATCTGTTGTAAAAATCAAATATAGGAAGGTATGTAAAAAAAATGACTAGTATATCATCTTTAAGACCAAAGCATTATGATAATTCCCAATAATAAATTCTAAGTTTCTGGGTTTATTACTTTCTTTTCCTGGACTGGGCATAGAGAGAGAACTCAGAGGTAAGCCTTGCTGGTAAACTCCACCCTAAGCCTATTAACTCTGCATCATATGATGTGCAGTGGCTCTGGCTTCAAAAAAGTTTTGCCTAAAGAAAGAAAGGGTAATGTTATGTTGTATTAACCAAAAAGCAATAATAAATCATTTTCATGGAATCTGTTTGTTCAGATGAAAAAGAAAGCCTGCTTTGTTCTCCCAGGTGTGCTTCTTTGGATAAAAGACAGTCCTGTTCACGGCTGGATTGAAGTTAACCTACTGAGCAGCAGACATTATTCAGCATTATCTCCAGTTGAAATTGTTCAGGGTGTAGAAATCCCATTGTAGGAAAGAAGGCATCAAGATGGCCTAGAGCTCTGAATTAAAAACATACCAAGGCTAAGGAGTGGCCTGTGGATGCAAGTGTTGGTTTGTGTGTAAGCACACTCAAAAGACACAGCATCACGGGGAGAAATATTTGGGGAAAAGTACACAGGCCTTTTGTACCTCTCCCCCATCATTATAAAAGTGGTTATGTTGGGTCTGTTGGAACTGACAGGTTCTGCACAGGACCAAACCGTTGCTCTAAAGCACATACTCAGAAACTTGCCTTGCTCTGAGAGCTAAACACATTGCCTTGCTGGCATTCACACACCTATCAAATGCAACTTGAAGTGAGCACTCTTTGTCCTGGGATAACAAGTCAGTTCTGCCCAGTGTTACTGTGGATAGTCTTTGCTTTTAAAGACTCTGTGGTGCTGATTCCAATTCAAACAAGTTCAAATTCAGTTTTCCTTCTCTTTTTTCCTATGTGGCTAAAGTCTTGAATCTAGCCTGTATCTTTCTTTTATATATTTCTCCAAAGCTTAGGCCATAGGATCATGGATCTCTTATCCATGATCCTAGTCCTAGAGAGTTTAATTCCTCACTCTGACCTGCTTACCCAGGGACTGAATTTTTCAGGGGTCCTCAGACGAAGGGTCACTCAACACTAAATCTTGGCTCTGCAGTTAGAAGCCATGGGAACCATGTACCTCCTTTGTAAGAGAGCTGGTCCCTGCTGACCCTGTAGCCTTTGTCCTGCTCTAGCAGCTTTAGTGGCCTGCTAGGGTTCTGATGAGAGTCCTTCAGAAGCAGGAGAACTGGATAATGTAGCTAAGACACAGGCCTTGGAGTAAGACAAATGAAGTTTTGAATCTCAGCTCCATTTCTTTCTGGCCATCACTTTGAGCAAGTTACTTAGGCTGCTTTGAGTTTTCAACTTTCTCATCAAAAACATGGTGACCACAGGGTCTATTTCATGAGGTTGTCAATGGGATTGCAGACAATAATGTGTGTAACATTTTTGGCAAAGGCTGATGAATTTTGTGCACTATATTATCATACCTCTGTCCTGCAGCCACCTTTGATAAGCACTGCTATTCTCCTTTGACCAGTGAGGACCGTGGTAGTCTTGTGTATCTTCAAAGAGACCCAGGGAAAGCATGCCTTTTTCTTCTCTTTCAACATGAGCAGCAGGTGGATCCTTCCTCTTCAAGTTCCTGAATGAAGAGATGGAAGTGCTCTTCATCCCCTCCTTGGTGCATAGCCAGTCAACCTGCTTCCTGGACAGAGGAAGGATCTTCTGTGGGAGGTCCTCTTAGCTCTAGAAATTGCCTTGAACAATGGCCCTTCTGGCTATAAAAACATATGCTTTCAGCACAGAGCTCAGCATATAGCGCACACACCCACATCCCTTATAATTATCTTTGGATTTCATAATAATGTAAGAGGAAACAGATTAGAAATTGCTCTTTCATAATATTCTTACATTTAGAAGGCCAATGAATGTTAGTTAATTAACAGACCAAGGAAACCAGATACAAGGAAATCAGGCTGTTTTGTACAAATGGCCATGAGGAAAGTAACAAGTACATTTACTAACACCAAGCAATCATAAGGGGAATTTCCTTGTTCTGTGCCCAAGAGAGATTGAAAATTGTTACTGTTCTTTTGCAAAAACCTTTTAAATCTTCAGACCATTATTAAGATTGCCTTCTGCTGCTTCTTACTAAGCCAAATGATTCTATTTTTTAACAGTTTTAAAGTGTTCTTTTTCATATATAATTTTTTTATTCCACTTTGAATTCTCTTTATAAATCTCTGTACTTTATAGTGGAACAATCCAGAAGTAGTCATAGTTTTCTTGTGAGATTTAAACTATTATTGAATATAGTCACAATTCTCTTTTCTGATGCTTGAGCCCCAGGAAGACTAGAAACCAATGCTTCTGATATATTGGAAACAATGTCAATCTAATCATGGATATAGGACTAGGACTATACCTATCCAAAGGAAGGTAGTGTAGCTCTTCTAGGAGCTGTTCAAAGGCTCAAACTAGTTCTCAGGTGTACCTATGGGGATTTAGAGTGTAGGGAGAGAAGGAACTTCCCATGAGAGGGTAACCTAAAAGGTGGGCCACAAACCATAGCGGTTTTTTCCCTTTGTGTTCAGATCTAAGGAAAAAAAAAACAAGAGAAGACATATGAGGATATGGGAGGGAATAAGTTCACAGGATATTTTAAAAAGAAATAACTGGAAGAAACTTGCTGATCTTCTGGTTCAAATGTTTTACTTAAGAGATAATGATCTTGGGTCATGGCATTACAAACTGGCAAGTGTAACAATTCTATGACACAAGTATAATTTTAACATGAATTTTATGGGTGACAAAATTGAGGTAACTCAGACATGAAGTGGTAGAGCTGGGATTTGAACCTAGATTTGATTGGCCTCAGGACTTAAGTTTTAGGCACTTATATATAAAGATATGTGGCCTATTATCTATCAATCATCCTTTCTTGAGTTGGCTCAGCTCTGTTGGCTCATTAAATTGACCATATTTATCCCGCTGCTTTGCTCATACTCCCTTTAGGTTTCAGTGTAAGGAAGAGACATTCATTTATGATTAAGGGAAGTAGATTAACACTTGTAGATCCCCTGTTGAGAATTTTGCAACCCTCCAGGGCATCTCAGGGAATAGAATTGGCAGAGGATAAAAAGACAGGGAGTCAGAGAAGGTTATGCAAAGGACAAAGCCAGGGCTCTATAAAAACAAAACAACCCCCGCCCCCAAAAGTGGGAAAGATGAGTGGGAAATAATGATCAACGGATATTTGTAGTGAATGAAGGTACTGAAAACAATATTAGTCATACTTTAACAGTAGAAAATAAAGTTGGTAAAGGAGGCAAGTCAACCAAGGGGCTGAGTCAAAGGGACACTGCTATAAAAGAGAAAAGGACTCACTGTTTTCCTGAGGTCTGGCTCAAGGTTTGAAACATTTCATGGATCCTTAAGTGAAACTTGGCAAGAGGGGAAAGAAGCAAGTAGGAAAGGCTACATAAGATACATTGCAGAGGACACGTTCTATTTATTCATTTTGGTACCAGGGATGGAACCCAGAGGGTCTTTACCACTAAGCCACATCCCTAGCCCTTTATATATTTATATTTTGAGACAGGGTCTCACTAAGTTGCTGGGGCCGGCAATCTTCCTGCCTCAGCCTGCTGAGCCACTGGGATTACAGACGTGTGCCACCACAGTTGGCTAAATGACGTGATTCGAACGTGTCTCTCAAAGTTCCTGTGTTGGGAACCTAATTCTTAGTGTTGAAAGGTGGGGCCTTAAAAGGTATTTAGGTCATGGAGCCTCTGCCCTCCTGAATGCTTCAACTCCATTGTGAGCAGGAGTTAGCTTCTGTGGGAATGAGTTCCAGACAGTTCAGTGTCTCTCTCTTCTTTCTCTTGCCCTTTTGCCTTTGCCTTGGGATGATGGGGGCTGCAAGATACAAAGTTTTTGACCCTGGAACTTCCCAGCCTCCAGAAATGTAAGAATGAATATTATAATAATAAATATAAAATAAGTATAAATAAAATATAAGAATAAATATATTTATAATAAATATAAAATAAAATACAAGAATAAATAAATCTCTGTTATTTACATATTACTCGGTCTCATATATTCTGTAAGAATAATACAAAACAAATTTAAGATATGGAATAGCATCACAAAAATTTCTGTTAAGACTTGAAAGGAGAAAAGAAGTTTGTTAGGTAAAGAAATGCAGGAAAAATATCCCAGGTAAATGGAATTGTATAAGCATAGACAGATCTGGGAAAGGACATGCATAAAAGGTCTGGAGAATGGTGACAGGTTAATGTGGCTCTGGTTAGAGGACTAGAGGTGGTGAGTGTCATTATAATAACTATTTATAGTGAAATTTTTATTGTTATTATAACAAGTCAGTTCCATTACGGTCAGATTGGTTGAGAAAGTTTGGATCTGAGAAAGTGAGACTATGTCTGTGTAGGATAGAGGTTATTGAAGATAAAATAAAGAGAAGTTTTGTGTCAGACTGATGGATAATATAAGCACGCCTATCACTTCCTCAGCTTAATGAAACCTCTTCAACAGAGAGACAAAGAGACCACTCAACCTTGAGAGAGTAGTGAAAAGCACTTTCCTGAAGACCGGACAAAACTTCAAGAGACCAGAAGTAAAATATCACTGAAAAAAAATAAATAAATAGAAAACTCTGTGCAATCTTTTTGGATTTCTTTTTAAGGGATATGGCATTTGGAGTCTGAAAGTTTTGTTTGAATTCTAGCTCTGCCATTTCCTAGCTGTGTGGCCTTTGTCAACTTAACGTTCAGGAGCCTCCATTGCCTCATGAGGAAATAGGAAGCAGGAAGAGTAACCTGGCAGAAATGACGGCACAGAGCTTGGCCTGCAGTGTGCACCCCATCGATGAGGCTACCTTTGCTGTGTCTCAGGGGAATCGCTTTGAACAAATAAATAAAAGTTGTTCTTCAAACACAACACTAGAAAATGTCTTCAAATTAAGCAATGCTTACCATGAACCATTCATGTGGGAGGGGTGTGTTTGGTGATTGTGTTTATAGATACAGAGAGACTGAGAACAAACCTGGAATAAAAACATCTGTTGAAAAACCAGGATTTGGTGTTGGTTAAAACGTTGATCTAGGCTCTAAACGTATTTGTTTGTATTTCACTTTTGTGGGTGCTGTTCCAGATGCCTGGAACCATCCCCCGTCAGTGCAAATTTCTTCATGTAGAAACCAAGAAGAGTGGTGGCCTCATTTTAAAGTTTCAATGGGTGGTTTTTCATTGAACTATTTTTTGAACTAACAAAAAACTAAATTATACTTCACAGTGAGCGAATGATAAATACATGAAAGTTTTGACCATTCAAAGTTATTCAGGGACATCTAAGTTTCAGTGAAGACGTTGACTTTATAAAATGTAAGCTCTGTTAAGGCATGGGTCATGTTCATCTTGTTCAGCAGAAACCTAGTGCCAAGCACTGTACCTGACACCAAGTATTTGTTGAATGAGTGAAGAACAAATGATTGAAAGGTCTAAGACGTGCTCAGAGATGGAGGAGACAAGGTGATCCCAGGGAGAGTTGAGAAGGAGCTTAGGGCGTGTCGGCTTCTTCATCCTGACATTGAGATAACAATGCCAAAATTTCCTTAGTGCCATTTTTGGAGCGAGAAGATGTCATTGGATAAATGCTGAGGGCCATTGCCAAGTAGGAATGACGCATCGAAATCCTTGCCAGCGTACCCCATGTTAAATGGACTTGCCTTGGAAATTTGCTGTGACCTTGCATGTGTGTTTGAGAAAGGTGACCCTGCTCAATGACCAGGGTGGATCCAGGATTAGGGTGTATCCTGCAGGTTTGAGGAAGTATCCCGGTCCTTGGGTTTAGGGCGGTCCGGTTTAAGACAATAGGATTATTCCTGCTGGGAGTAGGGCGTGCCTGCTGCCTGAGTTCCCGCTGAGTTCTCGTGGAGAGAAAGTATTTAGGACGTGAATTGTGCGGGAGATTTTAGATTGCCCCTGAACCTGTGTGGAGGCGGTGTGAGTTCGGGAATAAAGAATTGCTGTTTGAACCTACAAAGCTGTGTGGTGGCTCGTGGTTCTGTGCCAAGCTGAGACCTTGGCAGATAAATCCCTGAGTGGATGAACTTCCTGAAAGTTTTGGGTGAGAGGTTTTCAGAGCTCACATCTAAAGGACGTTACTATAAAAAAGATTGAAGGCAGAAAACAAAAATGATAATAAGATGCTGCATTCCTCTCTTAAGATGAAACCCAGGAACCTTCAGATGATTTCTGTACTCGTTTCCATTTTCAATCCAAATAGGCTTTCTACCTCTCTCAAAATCCCTCAGTTTTTGCACAATGTAGGAGGTACCATCAGAGTTTGCTTTACTGTTCAACAGAACTGACCATTTTCTCCTTAATGCAGAGTTGGGAGGTACCACCTGATCTCAAACAAGACCAAAAGACAAATGATGCTAATACACTCAATAGGCTTTGTTCCTTAACTTTTTAATTCCTTGCCTCTAAATATCAACCTGCTCAAAACTAACTGCGGTCAGATTCTTTGCATTCATAATATTTGTTAAAAAGGCAAATTTTAGGCTCATACATTTTGTTTTGTTTTCATTAAAAAAAAAGCAAGCCTTTTCCCCTCATAAGCAAATAACACTGGAAATTCCATTGTGGAGTTTTGTAATAAAAATATTAAAACATGTTTTTTACTCTAAGAGGTCTCTGATGAAAAAATCCTCAGCAAGATGAAGAGGTTCTGGACAGTATACAGTTTTGATAATAGGCCATTTTATAAAGTGACTTGTGTTTTCAATGATATCTGTCATTTTTTTCTCAATTAACCCCAAATATTTCTAACATTTTGCATGTTTATGTCATCTCATATGAATCCTCTCAGGGGCCAAGGAGCTGGACTTTTTAAATTTCACCTTGACTTGTCTGCAGAAATGGGCTATCCGAGGAAGCAGTTATGACATTGGGCTTTGGTACTTATCAGCTAAAGCAAGAGCTGGGGGAAGCTCAGCTGGGAAAAGGTGGTGACCAATACTCCCAGAGCTAGGGGTAGCTTCATACCCAGAGCAGGGGATCTCGGTTGGCCTCTATTAGAGATGGCACGGGGCCAGTGTCACATGGCGGCCCTGCATGGAGCTCTGTCCTCCTTCATGTTTTCATCATGATATCCATCTTTAAGTTTTAAAATAAGCTTTGAACTTTTAGATCATGACATATGTCCTACTAGAGAACTCATGATATGTGTATAAGAAGTAGATTGCTTTCAATATCCTAGAAGCACCCCCATAAGAGTTTCCAGTTGCACCTTCCTTCCCAGAAGTTAACTGCCTGACTCTGACTTAAGTTTGGTGTGAATCTTTTACTGGCTACTCTTTTTGGCTTTGAAAAGCATATAAGTTCTGTATCTATTTTTTAAAATTAATTAATTAATTTTAATTAGGTATATATGACAGCAGAATGCATTTTGATTCATTGTGCACAATTGCAGCCCAACTTTACATTTCTATGGTTGTACATGATGTAGCGTCCCATCATATGTGCAGCCAGGTAATGATGGTAATGATGTCCATCTCATTTCCACCATCTTTCCTGACCCCATGTACCCTCCTTACCCTCCCTCTCTCTTGTCCCATCAAAGTTCCTCCATTTTTCCCATGTCCCCATTATGGATCAGCATCCACTTATTAGAGAGAACATTTGGTCTTTGTTTTTTGGGGGATTGTCTTATTTCACTTAGCACGATATTCTCCAACTCTATCCATTTACCTGCAAATGCCATAATTTTACTCTTTTTAAATGTTGAGTAATATCCCATTGTGTATATATAATCACAGTTTGTATCTATTCTTAATATTTCTTTTTGTTTTTGAATTTTATATAAATGAAATCACATCCACTCATGCTTGTAGCTCATTCTTTTTCTTTATATTATTCTCTTGTGTATCTATGTGATATCACTGATTTATTTTATATGGTTTTATGATATTGGTTGAACTTTTGGTGTGATTTGTCTAAGAGAGTTTATATTTTAAAAGAGGTATTAAACCTATATTTTTAAAAAGGTACTGGGCCTATTTAACTAAAGCCTTAACCTGCGATGATTGAATTTCAGGCTCTATGACAAACCAGATATGCATATCTTATTTAA
Source organism: Ictidomys tridecemlineatus (assembly GCF_052094955.1). Lineage (NCBI taxonomy): Eukaryota > Metazoa > Chordata > Mammalia > Rodentia > Sciuridae > Ictidomys > Ictidomys tridecemlineatus. Next base: position 76,038,638 of record NC_135482.1, on the reverse strand, counting down.
GCAGGAATATTTTGGGGGGTGGAGGGTGGGAAAAAATGTCTTTTTTATACCACATAAATTCTATTTACCCACAAGGATGGTTGGCTTTTGTTAGAACATAGTAACATTTAAACATTCAAACACTTGTATAATTGATGGATAAATTGTGACTCTACAGTTGAAAGAATATAAAAAGAAAAAATTTCAAGAACAAAATGAGGTCAAAAGAATAAGCAAAAATCAATGAATAACTGTGGAATATAGAAACCAGTTTTGTGTATGGGCACCACATGAATAACTCAATCATTTCTGAGTTTTATTGCTTGATTATCAAAGGTGGGGTCTGAGCCCAGAACACACCTTTTCAAAATAATGAATCATGGGCAGAGAGTCAGGAAATGTTGAACTTCAGCCCATAACCCTAAGAATAAGGTGTCTGGCTAATTGCTTGGGTTTTTGTATTACACCAATGTTGTGAATAGTTTTTCAAAAAAGATTAATTTGCCAAGCATAGCATTGCTGAAATGTCCTTTCTCTAATTGTCTTCCCGAGGCAGAACAAATTCCAACAAGAAAACTCAGCCTTCAGTACAGTTTCCAGTAGCAAAAGACAGAACAAATCAATGTCTTTAATTATCTTCTTGCTAAAATTTAACTAAAACTCTTAAAAGCAAAAGCCCCAGGAGGGACTTGTTCAAAAATGATTTTAAGAATCTCAAACAGCTAAGGATTCTTGATCCAGGAAAGTTTCTTTGAAGTAGGGTGTAAATTCTAGACCTGGAAGTGCCTTTCATTTCCCATGAGTTCAAATCTATTAAGCTCTCAGAGGAAATGCTTTTTCCCTAAGAGGGAAAATGAAGACATTTTCCTTTTTCTTTTCTTCTTCGTCTTTTTTTTTCATGTTTAAAGAAATAACAGCCTCTAAATTTAAATTCTCTTAGACTCTTAAAATCAGAGCCTAAAGTCAACAATGCCCAGATTAAGTTTAAAAAAATGATGGCTGATGAGATAGGTAATGAAACATAAAAAAATTAATTATGAATGTGTGTGTGTGTGTGTGTGTGTGTGTTTGCAAAATTCAATTAACTCTAATATGACAGGAAAGAGATGAGTTGTAATCTCAGGTGGCATGTCTGAGTGCGTGTATGTGTGAGTAAGGAATCCACCACACCTAAGTTAGATAATAAAATGTTGTAAGATGTTGGGTAAAGGGACTAGAAGCAATAAAATTCATGTGTTTCAAAAATCTTATTACTGTTAGAAGGATGGTCTGTGGGAAAGGGCAGAGAGAGGTCATTTGTGGTTTGGGTAAATTGGGCAGAATTAAATGGGAACAGTACCCACGGCTCTTGCCTGGGTCTAGAAACTCTGATTTTAACCAGATCAAAGACAGCTTTTTGAGTTTCTTCTCAGCAAAAGAAACAATTAGTGAGGTGAATAGAGAGCCTACAGAATGGGAGCAAATTTTTACCACACGCACATCAGATAGAGCACTAATTTCCAGGATATATAAAAAACTCAAAATCTTAACAGCAAAAACACCCAAAACAAACAAACAAACAAACAAACAAACAAACAAACAAACAAACAAATAACCCAGTCAGTATAAGGGCCAAGGAACTGAACAGACACTTTGCAGATATACAATCAATCGACAAATATATGAAAAAATGTTCAACATTTCTAGCAATTAGAGAAATGCAAATCAAAACTACTCTAAGATTTCATCTCACTCCGGTCAGAATGGCAGCTATTATGAAGGCAAACTACAATAAATGTTGGCAAAGATGTGGGGGAAAAGGCACGCTCATACATTGCTGGTGGGACTGCAAATTGGTGCAACCAATATGGAAAGCAGTATGAAGAATTCTTGGAAAACTTGGAATGGAACCACTATTTGACCCAGCTATCCCCTCTCCTCAGTCTATACCCAAAGGACTTAAAAAAAGCATACTACAGGAACACAGCCACAACAATGTTTATAGCAGCACAATTCACAATAACAAAATTGTGGAACCAAATTAGGTGCTCTTCAGTAGATGAATGGATAAAGAAACTTGTGTATATATACACAATGGAATATTACTCAGCATTAAAAGAGAATAAAATCATGGCATTTGCAGGTAAATGGATGGGATTGGAGAATATTATATTAAGTGATGGAAGCCAATCCCCCCAAAACCAAAGGCCAAATATTTTCTCTGATATGAGGATGCTGATCCATAATGGGATGGGGGTGGGGAACATGGGAGGAATGGAGGAACTTTAGATAAGGCAAAGGGGATGGAGGGGAAGGGAAGGGGCATGGGGGTAGGAAAGATGGTGAAATGATATGGACATCATCATTAATCTAAGCACATGTATGAAGATATGGATGGTGTGACTCTACTTTGTGTACAACCAGAGATATGAAAAATTGTGCTCTATATGTGTAATATGAATTAAAATGCATTCTGCTGTCATGTATAACAAGTTAGAATAATAAAAAACACAAAAAGGCAGCTTTTTGGTCCTTGATCAAATGGACTCAGCTACCTTGAAATTAGAAATCTGCTTTTCTCAGTTATAAGTAAACTTATCATCTTCTAAAGACTTAGAAACTATCACAGAAATGATTACAGAAATAAAAATAAAAATTTTAACACACTATGTACTCTCTGTAATGGTAAATTTTAAAGTTATTATATTCTGCCTATATTTTAACACATTTAATACACATAAGAGAATTACAATTTGTACTTGTGAATTTGATATGAAAGATTTAATTAATATTAAGCTTCTTATTTCTATAAGAAGGCTATTTGATTTGGTTTATAAACAGTATTTGAATGTTTAAAGGAATCAGATGAATGAAATCTCTTTATTCAGCTTTCTTAGGTTCATAAAGCATCATCTCACTGCTTGGTTAGTAAAATGTCTGGGTTTACCCTGTTAGGCATATGAAGACTTTGAGAATCTCTTAAAATTTGTAATTATGGTTTAAAAGGCTTAACTGAATTTAATTAATTTAATTAACTATTTGTTAATTACTGTTAAACTTATTAATTTTTAGAATATTAATCAATAATCAAGTAAAAGCTTTATAGAAAAATTACTAGATTTAATATGTGAAAGTGACCAGATAGTTGAACTTAATGTTTATGAAACACACTTTTATGCAATTCCAAAAATTATAACATTTAAAAACTGTTAACAAACAAAAATTAGATCTATTTTTTTTAATTCCTAAAGAATAAAAGTGGTTGGAATACTGTACCAGAGTTTAGTGCAGGAAATAGAATTCATATTTGAGCAGAAAGTATTTAATACAGGAATTTAGGAGCTTATCCAACCATGGAGAGTTGGAAGAGCAGAAGTCAGGGACCAGCTGCTGCACTTTCTGTCTCCATGTCGGCCACTGCATGACTGCAGACCCCACAAAGCTGTCGGATAATGGACTCCACCCAACTGCATCTTGTTGGTAGAATCTAAGCTGCGTTCAAAACCCTACCTGTAAGAAACTCTGAAAAATGTAGTTATTTTGCCTTCTAGTTGCATGACACAGTAGGAAATCCAGAAGTCAGATTGGAGGCCGAGTGAAGCAAAAATCACATGAAATTATACAGAATTATTTATTATGACTTGCTAATGTTTCCTAAGCACCACATTATGAAGGTAAAAAATTGGATGCCTTTTGTCAGAGCCCCATCAGATGCACTATATTTGGCAAGTGTAGGTGGTTTTCAATAGACCTTTTAAAAATGTTTGTGACATAAGTAGGTATTAGTCCTCTTTGCGTCACTGTGACTAAAATACCTGACAAGAACCTAGAGAAGGAAAAGTTTATATTGGTTCCTGGTTGGCCACCTCCACTGCTCTGGGCTTTGGTGAGACAGCCTATGATGGCAGAAAGGTGTGGCAGAGGAAAGCTTCTTATCAATGGAGGCTTAACTTCAGTTCCATAATGACTATTTCAAGGTTTGGAAAGATGGATGTCAAGAAAATAAAAAAGTAGCTGTGCCTCTTTTTTAAAATTCTACCTCCTATTGTTCAAATGAAAGCTTCTCAGCTCATGGCATCTGGAAAGCAGAGAGAGGTAGGAAAGGGTCAGGTAGGGCGCACCACTACTGACATATTTCCTCCAACTAGGTCCCACCCACAAGTGTCCACTCAGCTATCAGTAAATTAATCCACCAATGAGGTCAGAATCCTTGTGACCCAGCATTGCCTAAAACTCGAACCTTGCTGTACTGGGGACCATACTTTCAACACAAGATTTTGGAAGACGTGTACAGATCAACACCAAAATAGCGTCTCCTTAATGGCACTTTTCACTGTATAGAGACTATACACTGTAGCAAACAGACTTTGCTAGTCACACATTTTTTTTCCTGCTTTATTAAGGTGTCACTGACAAATAAAAAACGATATATTCAAGCTACAGAATGTGATGTTTTCATATCCTTATACATTATGAAATGATTACTATAGCTGATGAGGCAACATAGTCATTATCTCACAGTTAACTTTCTTTTTAATGGGAAGATCACTTAATATCTACTCTGTTAGCAAATTTCAAATATGCATTATTAACTATGTCTATTAACAATATGTAGTATTAATTATAGTCCCCATGCTGTACATTAGGTCTCCAGAACTTAAGTGGTCATTTTTTTATCTTCACATTTTTACTCCTCGACCAACATTCATTCACTCTATCTCCTGGTCCCTCATAAGCACCCTCCTATTCTTCCAGTGAGTTTGATGTTTTCAGGTTCCACATGTAATCTGAGATCATTCAGTCTCTTTTTGTGACTGGCTTATTTCACTTGGCTTAATGTCTTCAAGGTTCATCCAGGTCATAGTAATGACAGGATTTCCTCCTTTTTAAAGACTGGATAATATTCCATTGTATGTGTATACTAATTTTCTTGATCAGTTCATCTGATAGACACTTAGGTTGTTTCTGTATCTTGGCTCTAGGATAGTCACATAATTTAATAGATCAAACTTTGTGTATCCCCCACCCACCCACCCCATCTATTCTAGGCATGCTTCTCTAGGGAAATTTGACACCATTATGTCAGATCTGTGCTGTCTAATTCTCACCCAGAACTGTATGTATTTTGCCTATTTAATAGAATTAACTTCAGAACATAGCTTAAGATTGCTTTGTCAAGAGTATTATCCACAGGATAAAGGTATCTGAACATAAAATTAACTCACTGAATTCAACTTACTTTATTTTATTTATTTTTAATTTTTATTTTTTTTGAGAGAGAGAGAGAGAGAGAGAGAGAGAGAGAGAGAGAGAGAGAGAGAGAGAGAAAATTTTTTGATATTTATTTTTTGGCGGACACAGCATCTTTGTTTGTATGTGGTGCTGAGGATCGAACCCTGGCCGCACACATGCCAGGCGAGCATGCTACTGCTTGAGCCACATCCCCAGCCCCACTTTCTTTTATTTTTGTTCATAGCTTTAACTTGTATTGGTGTTCTGACCTAGGACAGAGGCAGAGTATCTTCTGGGTTTGAAATGTTTTTTTTTCCTCCTGTGGGTTGAACCCAGGAGGTCTCTACCACTGAACTACATCCTCATCCCTTTTTACTTTTTGAAACAGGAACTTGCTCAGTTGCTGAGGTGGACCTCAAACTCACAATCCTTTGGGATTACAAGCGTGTGCCACCAGGCCCAGTGAAGACTTTTTTTTTTTTTAAATTGATTTTGTTGTTGTAGACAAATGTGTCAAAAAGTAACAGTTACAATTATATTTATTTGATTGTAAGTTATAAAAAATAAAATAATGGCATAAACCCCAAAAGTTTTTCTCTCATGTGTGTGATGTCTGATGGGCCGGTGCACTGCTGCTTGAGAACACGACCTGTATTCTAAGTTTCAGGAAGGCAGCATCAGCAGAAAGGAGGGGAAGGGCACATGCCCCCTATCCCTGAGAGCAGGTTTGGAAGAGCTGTTGAATTGTACTTCACCTGTATCCATTGGCTGACACCTAGCCATATGTCTTCACCACATAAAAATAAATAAAGATATTGTGTGGCAAGAGAGGCTGGGAAATGTAAGTCTTTACTCTGGGTATTACATATACTGTTCTGGAAAAAGGAGACAGAGGAAATGGTGGTAGAAGTCTATTCCACACCCAACTTTCATACAAATATAAACATTTACTGGTTTCAAATACTCTTCCCCTAAACTAGTCTTTTTTTCAGAAAAGGAAATTGTTCTTTACTGTTGGGCTAAACTAACCCATTATTTACCTTGGGTAGCACAAATGATTTCTTTTCTTTTTTTTTTTTTAAGGAAAACATGTCCAATATTTCTACCTGAGTCAGCAATGACACACTGTCTCCCGTTGCAACCCAGCAGCAAGGAGGTGAGTCCTGCCACTTTTTTTTCCCTGGAAGGTTCCCTTGATTTGAATTCTCTAAGAAGGTGGGCTTTGGTGTGGAAAAGGATAGGTCAAGGACTATGGGGTTGTGGCTAACAGATCAGAAGAAGAGAAGTGATTGCCAACTTGGAGACATGGGAGGGTCTGGAGGGCAAGATGGGATTCAGCAGGTAAGTTTTCTTTCCTTTCTCTTATCACTCCCTGTTTGGGGATTTGCTTTCTGTTTGAAGATGATCCCTTGGATACTGTGGAGAGCATGGGGGTGGGAGAAAGCAGAATCCCCTGGAGATCCTTGGCTGGCAAAATTCTACAAGAAGGAAGAAGTAGTCCCCACCTTTCATTGAGTGGCTAGGTGCAAGGCATTTTGGAAACATTATCTTACTTTATCCCCTGAATAATATTATGAAAGAAGCAATGAGGTGAAATGCCACAGTCTGGCTGCAGCAAAATAACCGGGGGTGACAAACAACTTGTGTAGATTGATACAGCAGGAGTGGGAGCCGTTTATTGTAGGACAGGAGGGGTATATATACATTCCACACAGCTTATCTTAATTAGCATAAACTAGATACATCAGTCAACCAATAAGAAATCTCCACACTTAATGGCTCTACGGCCTTACTTCACAAACCACTCCCTCTGGCATTTTGCCAGGCGCCATCCTGACTTGTTTACAGACTCTAACAGTGAAATTAACCTGCTCCCACCCAACATCTCCATGAGATACAGAAGACCATTCAATCTCACATGCAAGCTGACGTTCCTCCAAGATGATTTTATCAATGGAGGCTTAACTTCAGTTCCATAATGACTATTTCAAGGTTTGGAAAGATGGATGTCAAGAAAATAAAAAAGTAGCTGTGCCTCCTATTGTTCAAATGAGCTTCAGTCTTGTTAGTCCCTTTTATTACTCCCCTTGAAATGATTATTGGGCTAACTATCCACAAACATTCATGGATTTTGTCCTAAATGCAATGCAACAACCATCACAGAAAAACCTGAAATAAAAACACTTAAGTGTTTGAAAGAACGTAGTGAGCTTACAGGCCAAATGAAATAACTTGCTAAACCTTGCTGTATTCTTCTTCTCTGAATGTCTCTACATATAGTAGATACTGTTGCTTGACTACTCTGTAGCCTTTCCCCCATCCTTGTTCAATAAAATCCTGACTTCCTTCAAGTATTCACCTTTCATGATTCTATGGAGTGTGGGCAAGTCCAGTCTTGAGTGAAGGGTGATTGGTTCATAGGATTAGTGGTTTCATTTTTTCTTACCAGGAACTGGCTTGGGAATGGACATATAATGTAATTCTGGACAATGAAAAATGAATGAGAGATGTCTCATGGGGACTTCTAGGAAAATTTTCTGTACTTATTAAAAAAAGAATGCAAGAGAGGACTGTTTGCTCTTCTAGCTTGTGAATGGGCTCTGAGGATGGGATATTTGGAGAGGCTGCTACCATTTTATAAGAGATACTCAGAGAGCAAAAGCCAACATAACATGTAGGGCATGAGAGAGTAGAAAGACAAAGAATCTGGGTTCTTAAAAATAAAACTGTACTTATAAATGGACAACTGCAATAGCCAAGCCTGATCCTGATCTTCCTGTTATGCAAGATAAACACAACTTATTGCTTGAGCTATTTTGACCTTTTTTTGTTACTTGAATGTAAATGAACCATCTTAAGTGATAAATTAAAGAAGGAAAAAATACAACGTGAGATGTGGAATTGGGTCACGTTAGGTATTGAACCACTACCATAAAAGATGGGAATGTGTTACTTACTATGGTCACACGTAATTCTTATATAGAGCTGCTAAAGCAATACCATTAAAATAGATTATTTTTACTTTTAAAATTAGGACTTTGAAAATCCTCAGTTAGATCAAAGGGCAAAACAAACAAAAGTTTCTAAGGGAAAATTTTGTCAATATTCTGAATCTTGGAATTTTCCCTACTTAATATGCAGTTGCCATGGGTTGTTTTTCTTGACTGTCATTAATTCTATTTCTTCTGGCTAACATTGCAGGTATCTTAACAATTTCCTGCTTCTCACACCAACTAATTCTTGGTTTTAAGAGCAACCTATTCTGAATTTCATTTCTCAGTTGAAGAAAAGATATTATAGAAATTGGGATGAAAGTTGGTTCACCAAGATCTGAGAGGCCCTTCCTCATAGTCACACTTTTATCAACTCCAGGACTAGGAATTCAAAGTAATATGTATCTTTTTTTTTTTTTTTTGTACTGGAGATTGAGCCCAGGGAGAGCTCTACCACTGAGCTATATCCCCAGCCCTTTTTATTTTGTATTTTGTAGACAGGGTCTCACTAAATTGCTGAGGCTGACCTTAAACCTGTAATCCTCCTGCCCGAAACTCTCCAGTATCTTAAGATTACTGGTGTGCACCACTGTGCCTGGCTTGCAAGTCATGTATGTTGAAAGTTGTATTTAAAAATGGAAAACCCTAACTTTTGCCTTAAAAAAAAAAAGAAAAAAATTCGCCCTAAGGATTGGGAAGAATATCTTTTATGGTTGTAAGAAAACTGCAAGGGTTTGGACTTGTTTTTAATTCCTTGCCAGATGTATTATTAGCAGTTTACACACAAAATTCAGGCTTCTAAGAGATTTACCTGCTGACAGATGTGAGATTTATGGGAAAGTCTGATTAGCCTGGTAGAGGCTGACCAACATTCATCTGTTGTGGCCTTGACCTACTTCTCTGGGCTGATAGCTACCCTCTGCCTGTAGATTAGCAGCATTCCAGGTGAGCATGAAACAAAATGTTAATAAATGGTTCTAGAAATCTACTGAGATCACTGACTTTTAGATTTTACTGAGATTGCTCAAGACTAGCCACAGGTATGGTTGGTTCATTAGTAGTTGAGACTTGAGTCTGACGAACTGGACCAGGGACCAGATAAAAATCAAACACCTTTCATTCTTTTGCCTCTGTCGGTTGAAGTATTTATAACAAAGGCACAGCTTCAAGAGTTATGGAAGAAAAAAAAATGGGCTTACTGATTCACTCCTTGGAGATTTCTCAATGCATGCTGGCATGAGGGACTCCAGGAAGTTCTGTAGTCAAGAACCTTTTGATCTTTCTATAACTCAGCCTTTCTCAAACTTATTTAAATGTGGGATAGTTCTTTTCATGTAACAGTTAAAAACCCACAAAGTGTTCATGTTCTGAGGAGCAGGCATTCAGAATTGCTGGCCTGACCTATATTTATTTTCCTCATTTCTACCTAGCCCATGAAGGGGTGAGCCTGTGTGTGTGTGTGTGTGTGTGTGTGTGTGTGTGTGTGTGTGGTGGGGTTTGGGGGGAAGGGGGAGAGGAAAGAGAGGGAGAGAAAGAAATGGCTGGGTGAGAAGTGTTGGGGTTTTTAGCGGAACCAGCCATATTTGCAAAAAGAAATTCAAGAGATGAATTAAAAAAGAAAAGCAGAGACCTCTAAGGAACTCCAAATTATTTAGCTAGAATTTATTGAGTACATACTGCCAGGCACTGTTTTACATGGTCTGTATTTATTAAAAGTTAATCCTCAGAACAACGCAGTGAGATGAATGCTACCATCACTTACATATCATAGGCAAGGAAAACTCAGGCTCAGTAAGAATAAGAAATCCCAGCTAAGAAGAGACAAATTACAATTTGAACTCAGCCTGGCTGTTTAGTCAGTCCTCTTAGATGTGATGCAATACTGTAGTCATTTCTCTCCAAAGAGCAAAGCCAAAGAGATCCACCCCCCCAGTTCATCAGCATGGAGACATGAGTTTTTCACTGGGTTTGCAGGAGACCCCCAGAGAGGACTGGCTTCATATAGATCCTCTGCACTTTCTAGCTGTGACTTTGGGAATGGGACTCAATGCCTGTTTCAGGGTTTTCCCATGGATAAAGAAAATCTGTACTTTATGGGGAGGCTGTGAGGAGGACTCAGCATTTCCCACCTTATCCAAAGCTAGGCTCACAGAAACTTCCACCTGTTGACCTGGCACTGTGTCAGAATAAGACTGCCATCTTCCACACAGAGATCTTCCAGAGAACACAAAGTGCTAAGTGGGATGCCTTCTCCAGGCTAAATACTGCTGGACTTTAACTGAGTCTCAAAGGCTATGGTTTTCAGAACGCCTTCCCTTCTGCTCAGACTTTAAACAGCTCTTATGCTACCATATGGCATTTGGATCTCTGTTTCCTAAACATGGTATCACAAAAAGAATTTTCCTGAGAGACCTTAAAAGGTTGAATTTATTTCATAAGTGGTGAAACTGTCAGGAACACTGTTAAACTAAAAAAGTTAACCTTAGAGCCAAGTTTTATTTTAAAATTTTGTTTCTTTTCTTGCACAATAAATACTTCAATGCAACAGTCACTGAATCTTAAAAAGGACCAGTTAGAGGTCTTGTTGGGTATTTAGTTCTATGTGTAATTGTTTCTCTGCTTTCACATTAATAAGAACTGGGTCTCTTTTGACGCAAGAAGATACTTTAAGGAGGACTTGACCAGATGCTTTCTAAATTCCTTCCTAATCCCACGATTATGTGATTTGAGGTTTCTTCTGCAATTTTGTTCGAAGTACATATACCAAAGTCCTCCTCATTACAATGCAGTGTTTATTACATATTTATTTAGAAGAAATCTCACTACCTATAGTGTCTGTAAATTCCTAAACATGTTCAATTTTCTGTTTTATGTGAGGAATTGCTTCTTCAGAGAGTGGTAAAATTGGTTTTAAAGTGGTTTTTCTCCTCCTGCTTATTTTCCCACTGGACATGTTAATCCCCTCTTTATCTTGTCAGATAACCCTTTGGTTATTTCCATCAGGTAGAAACAGATGTTTCCAGTAATGGAATCTAAGGTGGCAACTACCCATATTCCAAAAGACCATTAAGAATTATCGACATAGAATCAACCCTTTGGAATTCTTAGTAAAATAAATAAGAAAGCCTGTTAGTTCCTTTGATGGCATGGGCATAATCAGGGACATACAGAAAAAGAAAAAAGAGCTTTGTATATAGACCTATGGTCCAAACTGATATTCACTCATATAAGGATTTCCCTCAAAGGTGTTCACAAATAGTAAAGGAGGGAAATGTTTGCAAACAGAGGGACAAAGCAGGATATGAGGATCAAATATAGCCCGTCTTTTCATGGACACAGACCCCTTCAACATATTAAATCTAACAATAGCCAGCACGTTTGTATGTTTCCATTTTTATATAGTTTAGTTACTAGCTAGTCCTGTATTCTTACAGGATGTTTCTTTTTTTTTTTCTTCATTTTTTCTTTTTAAAATATCTTTATTTATTTATTTTTATGTGGTGCTAAGGATTGAATCCAGGGCCTCATGCATACAAGGCAAGTGCTTTTTACCACTGGGCTACAACCCCAGCCCTTACAGGTTGTTCCTTGATAAAGAATTTAGGACTCTAATTAGGAAAGAAATAGTAATAATAAGAAGATATTTAAAAGTAATTGAAGTTTACAAGGTCAAATCCTCGACTCTCCTGTCATATAGAAAGGTAAACAAATCATATACATATAAATACCTATGCAGGCAATGTTATTTTTGCCTCATTCTGTATTTAGTATTATTAAGGTCTCTATTAATGCTCCCCAAAACACAGGAACTTTTGAACATACATCAATTACCTGGAGAAATAAACTCCAAATGCTTATTGTTAGAAATCTGGAAAAGAGATATAAATTCTCTCTTATAGTATTTAAAAAATGGACATCTAAATAATTTCAGTTTGACCTGAGTTAGTAACCTAGTAGTCTTCACTGAGTTGTAACAGTCAAAAAAATGTTTAAGTTACAAATATAAAGACTTACATACACATTTTAATTGGAAATAAGAATTTATTTTCTATTACATTTTTTTTTTCCTGGCCAAAATGATCCGAAGGAGTCTTCTCTTACTTTTTTATGACAAACATTGTTAGACTTTTCCAAAGCAACAAAATATAACAGAATTATAGCCTTGAAGACTAATTCTCTGAATGTTTTAATCACAGCCCATTTAAAACAACATTTTGTGCAGATTTACTTTACTAGACATGATTAGCCTTCTAAGCACTGATTAGTCAGTGCTTCTCAAGTCGCTTCTGGATGGCCTTGACATCTTCTCAGTTCTCCTCAACCTCTTCACTTTTTTCCTCTAGAGTTTTCTTGGCTTAAGATAATGGCCTGAGGAAGATCACAGAAGACTTAGTGGTTTTGTGCTAGTTTTTAAATGTTGGACAAAGTTGGGCTGCTTGATAGTGACTCATTAGAGCTGTTTCAGTGCCCAAAGCTGGCCCAGCAGTCTAAGGGATCCCTGTGGTTCCTCTTAGAACTCAGGAGTGGAGTCCATTCTTCCACCAGCCCAATGCAGTGGCTGAAAAAGCACAGGAAATAGATGGTACCGAATGCCACTAGTTAGAAGAAATTTGCATTTAATAGTGGTGTTGTAGGCAAAGTATTTCCTTTAGCAAAAATCTCATTTACTTAGCACTTAGGGAGAACACTGGATTTTATAACCTTAGTTACCTATCTTTATGGAAAAAAAAATCTTAAATTTGGTATACTCACTTCCTCTCAATTTCTTTCTTTTATAGTCAGTCATATGTGCTTTGTAATCTAAACTTCTTAAATTCATTTAAAATCAGGGTGGGGGGAAAAAAACCCAAGAGGATAAAAATAAGCTCAAAGTAAACAAACAATTTTGCCATTACACTTTCTTCTGGATAACTCTGCAAATATTTCTTGCATTTCTGATCTGTTTCAATACTGCAGAATAATACACTTGTGGCTCAATGATGAAGCAATGTGAAGATGAATGATAAAAACTGGAAACCAGAAAAGGAATACAAGTGTAAATCAAACTTTTAAAATTCTAGTAATACAACAGCTTCTTTCCTTATGTATTCTGTTAACTGCCACATGAATTCACATTTTGGTTCTAGAAGGCCACGCACCATAGGCCTGGATAACCAAGATGGCTTTTGTAGAGGGTAACGCAGAACTGGTTGCCATTATCTCCTGGTGGAGCACTTGCAAAAATCTCCTGGAAGCCTACCAAAATTATGTCCTGATTATTTGTTTTCTGCATTCTGGGGACCATGGAAATAGAAAAGGATAGAAACATGGCATGCTTTTTGAGGTTTCTTGGGCTGGGTTGTAGAAAAATAGGTGTTTTCCTTTGGGGCTTTTTGCAGTTGAGTATAGTGAGGCTGAAATATCTGAGGTTAAGTTTTCATCCTCCTCAGTCTTTAAGGGAGTGGTAGGCTTTGGCAGTCCGGCTGTTGACGAAATCTGTCTTCTTAAACTGAGCCTTTGGAAAAAACAGACAGAAACATGAAAGGCAACACAATTCTCACATAAGAAAATGCAGTTTTCTAGTGGTTTAGTGCCAGGCAGGTCACGGTCACCTGGCTCTGTAACTGCGACATGCTGGCCGTCAGCGTTCTTACCTTCTTGTAGGCGTTGTGGAGCTCCGTGTGTGCCCACAGAGAATACAGCAGCACAGAGGCAGCCTTGCTGGCTTTGCTGGGGGCATAGCTGGAAAGAAAAGCACAGGGCAAGATGTGTGAGGGGGTTTGGATGTTGCCTTCCCATATTCTGTGTTTTCAATCACTGCTTTGGCAGCCAAAGGAGGTGGCTGAGAATGGGAGATGATGCACCACTCTTGCTCTCTATTTGTGGTGCTGGGATGGAACCCAGGGCCCCACACACTCTAGTCTAGTGCTCTGTCACTGAGCGCCTCCCAGCCCTTACCTTTAGTTGTTATTTTAATCTTTTTAAACCACTAGGGCTGTGCTAATAATAAGTATTTTATAGAGAAAATTCCTAATACTTATAAGGAATACATCCGTAGACATGTTACAAATCCTTGAATTTACTAATAGAATACAATTTACATTTGTATATTTATGATATGTATTTATTAAACATCAATGTAGGAATGTACGACTGGATATACATACATACCTCATAGACTCAGTGGCTGTTAATTAATAAAAGAAATTCTTGTGGCAGCACTTGTTAAAATGGTTTCAGAATCACTTTATGTCTTAGAATAAATGGAGAACTCGTGACTGTTTTAAATCCAAGTCACCACTGAAGTTGACACTGATATTTGTTTTTGATGTTCCCTTTTAAATGTAACCTCAATTTCCTATATCTGACCAAAGATCAGTGCCTTCTTGGATCTCTTTCTCTCCCAACACCTCATTAGTACATGGTTGAATTTTCTTTTTTTTTCTTTTATTTTTTTTGAATTTTCTTTTTTTAAACAAAGAAACAAAGGTTATGTTTTTTTTCTGTCCCTCTTCCACATCACAGGAGTTGTAAACATGCAAGCAAGAATCCAGAAAGCCAGGCTGTGGGGAGAGGAGCACGCTGAGGTCAATCATCAGCTGAAATCCTTGCTCCTTCCTGCCAGCCCTGATTTTTAGTACGTGATAACTGAATATAAATAAATCCATGAAAGCTATGAGTCTCTCATACCCCAAACCATAAAAAGTTCTTAAATTGCAGGGTGGTTATATTTATAAAGTTTGTTTAAAAGTTGGTTGTTTGGCACTTGGGAACTCGTTTATCCAAAGGTGTAATGTTGTAGATGATAATGAGTTCCCAGGCTAGCTCATTAATGATAGGTCAGATATTTAACACTCAATTGGGAAAGAACAGCAGGAAAAACAGAATGCCTGTTGATTTTTTTTTTTTTGAGAGGTCATGTGAGGACCCACTCATAAGCAGACCTTCAGGGCAACACACAAGTGACAGTAGTACATCCCCCTAACTTGCTAAGCTATTAGAAGTGTCCAAAAGTGATGTTGTATTCCTAAGGGCAACAACTATTATATCCGAATACTCAATTAATTAAAATCATACTACCTTAGTATGTATTTACCACCTGAGGGAGGTTTGCTTAGAGTTTAAGTGTCAACTTGGAAGAGTTGTTTCTGTTTTGTAGTAATAATTCATTTTTTTTCCCACAAAGGTAACTGCTACCTGTCAGGCTCTGGGAAGAGGTGAATGCTCTCTGTTTTTTGGGAAATGATATTCAAGCCAGGGCTCCAGGCTTGTTTTTGATCACCTGGCTCTGTGATACTTTTTCCTCGTGAGCTTTGCCAGAGGCAGGCTGCAGAGCCTTGGGCAGGGAGGCACTGGAGGGGATGACTGCTCATTCCTGGATATCCCAGACCCCCGTTCTCACCTCCATATGGCTGAACACACATTGGTCCACTACAGGTAAAGTCTGTTTACTAATTAAAATTAGGCAATAATGACATTTTTTTCCCCTGGTTATTTACAAAGATAACTTATAAGGCTGGGGATGTAGCTCAGTGGTAGGGTATTTCCCTAACATGTACCAGGCCCTGGGTTTAAACTCTAGCATTAAAAAAGAAAAAAAAAATCTTGTATTTGTAGGAAGATAACAAGTCAAACAATTCTGAGAGAATTGTATGAAGAGAAAGAGACAATAGTTTTTATGTTCCTTCCCATCCATCACTCTAAATTAACGAATAGTAATAATTCAGTTATACCCAGAATTAGGAATGGGAGATGATTTACAGGATTGGGACTTCTATTTGCAAAAAGGGAATCAGATGTGGAAGGGATGTGACGGGGAAAACTGAGAAAGCAAAAATTTCTTGGCAGCTGCCATCCACTGCTCTCACTGCTCAGTCTAAGCTGCCACAGGATCCAACCTTGCCTCTGCTTCTCTTAGATCACAGTGGTGGTGCTGGGGAACGAATTCATGAGGTCGATACAATGCTGGAATACACTGCCAAGAGAAGGTATAGAGTTTGGCCCTCTCTTGATGGTTAGAGGAGAATGGACAACCATGTGGGTTGGCTGATTCAGTTCTTCACTTGCCTCATCACTGGACAGTCTGGGCCAGTTTTGTGATTGTGTTTGTAGCCATTCTGCCTGTGGTACTCATCAAAGGCACATTCACAACTAGAATACTTACACTGGGGAGGTGGTAGGGAAGCGGGAGACTGATGGGCAGATACTGAAGGACTTACGCGTCGCCTGCGCTGATGGTCATGATTTTCTGCAGGCCCCCTGTGTTCAGAAGGTCTCGTGCATTCTGGTAACTGTTTTGGATTATGTTGTTGAGGGTGTAACAGGCGGAGGCTGTAGTTTCAATGAGAAGGTCATTACTTGGGACTGTGTCGGGAATTATAGACACCAAATCGGGTAAGGTTTCTTTGGCTACAAGATGACAGAAAAGACACTTGATTAGGAAGATTTTTCTTAATCCCAAGATCCTAATACATTTTGAGTAAAAGACATTAAAAAAAAAAAAGGAAACACAGTTCCTCAACAAATAAGAAGTAACTTTTCTAATAATCAAATTTAAACATTTGAAGATGTTCCATGCTCAGCTTATTGAGAATTTTTTCACAAAGTAATTTGTCAAAAGTGACAAGAATCTAAAAATTTTCATATTCTTCAATTCAGTAATTCCACTTCGGGGAATACACCTGAGAGACTCACTTTAAAAATAGAAAAAGTTTTCTGCAGTGATCTTTCTGATTGTATTATATATGAGTGAAAAATTATAAAAGCCTAAATAGCCAAATAACAGGAATATGATTAGCTAAAATATACATGTAAAGAACCCTATACATTCCAAAACACATCTGTTAAGCATGTATAACAGGAAAATGTTTGTATTAATATTCTATGTGAAATATCAGGACTTATGGGTATACCTGATTCTATAAAAGAAAACATATGAGAACTACACTAAAATGTTAATAAAAACTGTTTTTACAATAGTATTAATGAGAACCTAAATTTTGTTTCAAAAATTATCTGTACTTCCCAGAGGTTTTTCTTTTCTTTTCTTTCTTTCTTTCTTTTTTTTTTTTTTTTTGGTGGGGATGGTACTAGGGATTGAACTCAAAACACTGAGCCACATCCTCAGCCCTATTTTGTATTTTATATAGAGGCAGGGTCTCACTGAGTTGCTTAGCACCACACTTTTTCTGAGACTGGCTTTGAATTTGGGATCCTCCTGCCTTAGCCTCCCAATCCACTGGGATTATAGGCATGCATCAACACGTCTGGCTCAGAGGTTTTTCAATACTTAGATAAGCCACTATCTTAAAGAGAAATGAACAATTTTAAATATTCTTTTCCACCATCTGTGTAACTTCTTTGTTAGAATGTTAAGTTCAGCTTTTTTAAATAGTAGCAAGAGAGGTATTAATATTTGAAGATTTCACTATGATTTGTCCCAAGGTCTAAATATTTTGGGCAATATAAATAAATTTGTACTTAAATTTTGTAATAATTCTTTACACATATGTTTTCTTCTTTTTTCTCTAACTATTCAGGATCTCCTTTTCAAGACTGAGAGCATGTTTTTGTAGCTCATGCTATTCCCCACAGCTCCTTAATACAGTGTTGTGTTTATTATGGATGTGTAACAAATATCTTATTGTTCTTGTATTCATGTGGCACCTTGAACCATGTGTTTCTATTACTGGATTATAATTAGTTATGTGCCTGTCTGAATTTCAAGTGGGACTATGGGTTTCTTAACTACAACTACCTTTTTTTTCTGTGTTTCTAGCATCACTCATTATTCCTGAAACAGAGAGGTACTCAATAAAATGAGTACTCAATAAAATGAATGATATGTTGTCATTAGATCATGACCAGACCTGATTGGCAGGTAAGACATGCTTTCTGCTTAAAGGCCTAAACACTACTATGTCTAATCATCATGGCATAGTGTTAAAATCCCAGAGCTCAGCCTCTGGAGCCAGACTTCTTTAGTTTGAGTCCTGCTCTGGTACTTAATGACTCTGAGCCTTAACAAGCTACTTATCTTCTTAGTGTTGCATTTCCCTAATTTGTACATTAGGTATCATAACAGTATCTATTTCACAGTTTTTTTTTTCTTTTCTTTTTTTAGGGAATTAGTGAGCTACTGTGTATTAACTGTGCCCTGCCCACAGTAAGCTCTAAATAGATGCTTGTTATTATCAGAAGCTTTCTCTTTTTTTTTTTCAGTTTTCAGTGGACACAACATCTTTATTTTATTTATTTTTTATGTGGTGCTGAGGATGGAACCCAGCGCCCTACGCATGCCAAGCGAACACGTTACCGCTTGAGCCCTATGCCCAGCCCCAGCTTTCCTCCTTTCAATAAGTTAAACCACAGTATCAAAGACCTTGAGAACATGAACTTTCCTTTCACTGAATTTAGTTGAATAATATGGAGATAAGCCCAAGACCACTGCACAACAAACACCGGATCAATCTCTTTGAGGCTACAGCAATGGCAGCAGAGACCCAGGCTGTCTACTTGAGAACTTTGCCCACCTTCTCTTCCTTACTGTGCCATGAGTGTCCACCTCTGTAGATCAAAGTTAAGGTCAGAATTCAGGGTCATGGCTAAGGAGAAGTGGCAAATAAAGGAATTAGAATCTAACATTTTCTATCATGTTTATTTTTATTAGAAAATTCATACCACAAAAAAGTATGTGGCTCAAGCGGTAGCGTGCTCGCCTGGCATGTGTGCGGCCTGGGTTCGATCCTCAGCACCACATACCAACAAAGATGTTGTGTCCACTGAGAACTAAAAAATAAATATTAAAAAATTCTCTCTCTAAAAAAAAAAAATACGGGAGGGTGTATATCTATATCCATATCTACATTTTTCTTTCTCTCTCCCTCTCCACAAACACACACAGTAGATATCTATATATCTATATTCCAGAGTGGACTGTGGGCCTGGTAGATCTTTAATATTTGGATATCTGAAAACACTAATGTGAACTGGAATTGTTGAGATGTCTACCACTTACCAGGGCTTATACACACATTACTTAATTTGATCCTTGGAAAAACACCATGAGGCAGTAATTACTCATCTCCCTTGGTGTGCAGCAGTTAAGTGACTAGCTAAGGTGACATGGGTTGGCAAAGTAGTAACTTTGTGGCATGCAATCCATCTCTTCTCTCTGACATGTTGCCTATCTTCAAGTTTTTGAGAAAAAATGTTTCACTTTTTTTTTTTTCTGTAAACTCAAGTAAAATGTGATAACTTCATTCCAGGTTGGCACATGGAAAGTTCCCTGGCATAGAAATCTCTCATGAGAAACTCAAAGGATGTATTCTAACAGATTTTCACTCATTCTTGGCTATTAAAACTCAGAATCAAAATAATATGTTACATAAAACCAATATGGAATTTTAAAACAGTATTTATCTTGCTGAGATCTGTTCTCTCTTGTTCTTAGAGTGAGGCTTAGCAGTGTTACAACACCTTTCCAACATTTAGAGGACCAAAAACTCACAGCATTTCTGTCCCAAAGGTACGTGCAAATGTGCACAACAGTTATTTTCCTTGGCAATGTTCTAGAGATGGAGTCAATGTTTTATATGGGCAAAGGAAAAAAAAAAGCTAAAGGATAATATACCTCTATAGAAGCTAGCACAAAAGCCCACAAAAGGCAAATAGGAAGAGCACTTTCATAATTTTGAGAATGCCCATGGCAAGGCTTCTTTTAGATTCAGTGGAAATTTCCAGGCTCTCCTTATATTTATAATGGGCTTGAAACTATTGTACAAAACCTCCTGTCAAGTGTGCTGCTGGCTAGTCTTTAAAAATGATGTGACTAAACCACACAGCAGACTTCAATATCCCTGGGTTATTTGTGTGTGCAGATTCCAAAACTTAACCATTAAGAGAAACAAATAAAAATTTGCTTATAATTTTAGTGGACTTTTGTGAAAAACTGAATTTAGGTTGTTAGAAATGATCAACTTATGGAGCATTAGAAAGTATGCATAATTTTAGCATTGTCTTCCTTTTATCTCATTTTACATATTTTTACCGGATTTAACAAGCATTTATCCAATATTTCCTGGTATAAGCAAATGAATGAAAAATTATGTTATGATAACTTACCATCGTAATCATCATCATCAGAAATGCAGTCTTTCAAACAACAACAACAAAAGGCAACTAGGTTTCATTGTATCTATTCTAAAGACGTCTATGCCAAATCTGCCACATTCAGGTTCCTTTTGTCTTTTTCTTGTGATTACCTGTCTATTCTTTCCTTTTCCAGTCCAACACACTGCCAACCTTCTAAGGTAAACAACCACCGTGTATGTTTTCTTGATGTTCTAGAACAGTGGCGCGTAAGCAGGTCAAATGGGGAATATCCTGAACAATATCTACGTAATTTAAAAAGACTTCACTGAGAGGCATGGCTGAAGGATGAAAAATGTCAAACATCTTGCTTATCTAGTGAAATATTAGTACGGTTTAAAATTTCTCCTCTGTAAGTAATTAAAGCAAACTAAAAGTCTGTGTATTAAGAGCAATCTAATTTGAGACCAGTAAGAAAGTCTGCCCTTGATGTTATATGGCACAAAAGCCAGACCTACTTACCACCTTCTGCCCTTTACTCACATTTCTAGTTCATCACTGCAAAAAGAATGTGATAGCAACAATGTCTTACTGCACTTATATTTTCAACATGTACCTATGACATGAGGCACTTTACCAACTCACCAATTTCATTCTGCAGAGAAAGATTCCGAGACAGATTCCTCAGGAGGGAGACTGCAGTCTTTTTCACGCTTGGATCACCAATGTGCAGCATCTTTCGGGTATGCTGGAGGCCATTTTCCTTCTGGACAACCGTCTGGGCTACTGATGTTGGCATCTGTTTTGTGAGATGTCCTATAAATGCTATTGCATTTGATTTCATAGTAATATTAAAGTTTTTTTTTGGTAGATTACTAGAAGATGTTTTAAAAACTAGAACTGTGGGGCTAAGAGCATAGCTCAGTGGTTATTTGCCCAGCAAATATGAGACCCTGGGTTTGCTCTTCTGCATGCAGAAAGTAAAAATAAGCAAATAAATAAGTAAACAAAAATATACATATATTGGAAAGTAAATAAACTAACTCCACTTAAGAGAGAAAGAGAGAGAGAGAGTGAGAGAGAGAGAGGGAGGAGGAGGGAGGAGGAGGGAGGGAGAGAGAGAGAGGGAGGGAGGGAGAGGGAGGGAGAGAAAGAGGGGGGAGTGGGAGAGAGAGAGGGAGGGAGGGAGGGAGGGAGGGAGAGAGAGAGAGAGAGAGAGAGAGAGAGAGAGAGAGAGAGAGAGAGAGAGAGAGAGTGTGTGTGTGTGTGTGTGTGTGTGACAGCTGGGCATGGTGGCGCACACCTGTAATCCCAATGGCTTGGGAGACTGAAGCAAAAGGACTGCAAATTCAAAGCCAGCCTCAGCAACTTATTGAGGCCCTAAACAACTCAGTGATATCCTGTCTCAAAACAAAATATTAAAAAGGATTGGGGATATACACTTTGGCACCAAAACAAAACCAAATAAAACAAAAAACTAGAACAGTGATAAAACCAGTCCGAAGATACTTTTTAAAAATTCTTATTAGGTTTTCAATCTAATTACCAGATAAAAACAGTTCATTCGATATTTTTAAATGAATGTTGGACTTGGTTAGCGATTATATTTTTCCCCATTTATATTTATAAATGCAATGGGTCTGTCCTTTCCTTTTCTTGTATTGCCCTTGTGGATTTGGTAGAATTCATCCACATAGCTGTTCATCAGCCACTCACTTTTGTGGTCACATGGAATCTGTGTTCTTCTAGACAGTCAACTGAGCAGAGAATACATTTTAAAGGGAGACGTCTTTGATTATCACTTCAACTTATTTACTGGTGAATGGCTTATTTATCTTTTCTGTTTCTTCTGGGCAGTTTACATATCTCAATAAGCTTATTCATTTCCAAATAAAATCCAGTTTATTCTGAAAGGGATGTTTGGCTTTTAAAGAAAGGAATGTATTGCTTATTAGGTTAATCTGTAATTCTTGGCTTGGCTTTGAATCAACATGTACAAGTGGCTGGTTGAGATCCAGGTCCACTGGAGGCAACTCGGATTTGGAATTGGGTTGGCAATCACCTTTAAGAGGTTCTAAATATTGAATAGTCTCTTCCTATCATCAACAAACCTCTAATTCAGGCCTTGGTTTGTGTTTGTGACTTCATATTAGACTTCAAATCTATTTGAAGTTACTTTGGGGCTTCCACACCAAAAATTCGCATAACATTTTTCAGCCTGCTGTTTGTCTCATCTAAACACTGTGTGCCCCCTGCCCTCAGCTGAATTCCTCTTTTTCTTATATTTCTCCACTCCATCTTATACAGGGGGTTCTTAATATAGAGTCCAGGATAAGCTACAGGGAGAGGATGGGATATCCCTAAAACTATTCTTGTGTTTATATTTGACATTCTCAGGGAAATAGTGCATAACTTTCTTTAGATTCTCAGAGTGTATACAACTCAAGCATGTTTAATTACCACTGTTTCAAAATGTTTGTTCTACTGTTGGATGAATCACAATTTGTCTTTCACTAACTTGCAGAACTTTCTCTTAGACTATTTGATGTTCTCTGGGAGGAATCCACCTCCCCCCGCCATAGCCATCCAGGGAGGAAGCTATTCAGTCTGTACAACTCCCCTGTATCAGGTTGAGAGACAGACTGGGCATTCCTCTCTCTTCCTAATGGCCTGTCTAGATGGCTGTTTCTTCCCTATAGGCAGAAGCCCTGCTCTTCTCAGTTACTCCATCCAACTCGGACATTGTGAGGAATTCTCTCTGGAGGCTCTGGAGCCTGGTGCACAGCCCTTTCCACCTCTTATCCATGCACAGTTCCCAGACTTCCCCAAAGTCACTGACTTTCATCTTCTGTATTTATCAGCTGCTTGCTCTGGTGGATCACACAGATCCTGTGCTCACCCAGAGATACACTGCCTCTGGAAACATAAACCTGGCAATGCTATGTGCTGAACACACCTTCCCATCCTTGCTCTCCCTCCCTAACGTGTTTCTCTTCAGCCTCATCAAGAACCTGAGCCAAGGGCATCACTCAGTAGTAGAGCGCCTGCCTAGCACATGTGAGCCCCAGGGTTTGGTCTCCAGCATGCCCCTCAAAACCCTCCAGTCCTTTTATCCCAACTTTCATTTCTCACACCTTAAATCATCAATCCTCCCCTGTCTTATCTTTCTTATTTACATTGGGTACATGGACCATCACATCAAATGTTACCTTTCCAATAACCTCAACATGCTTCTCATTCTAGCTTCCATTTCACCCTTTTGCCAAGACTGCAATTTGGGGTTCCTTTAGCTTTTTGTCATTTCTGATTT
Source organism: Ictidomys tridecemlineatus (assembly GCF_052094955.1). Classification (NCBI taxonomy): domain Eukaryota; kingdom Metazoa; phylum Chordata; class Mammalia; order Rodentia; family Sciuridae; genus Ictidomys; species Ictidomys tridecemlineatus. The sequence goes on along the minus strand of NC_135482.1, from coordinate 76,015,076 downwards.
TATATTACCAAACATTGCTAGAGCAAATAGTGCATTTTCACACTGGTACTTCTGCAAATGTATGGTCTCCAGTCTCCATTGGGAACTCAAATGTTGCTGGTCAACCTGCTGTTTTCTTAAACACCAGTGGGGATTTCAAAGCCTTGTATTAGAGTGATCCTTCTACAGCTTAATCTGATTATAGTCCACCTCAGGCTTAACCTTTCCATGACCCTCCACTGCCTTCAGAAGTTTGTGCAGGTCTCTCGGTATGGCCCACACAGCCCATCGCCTGGCACCTTCCTCACCACTACTCCTAGTCCTCCAGGTTACAACTCTTCTAAGCTGTGTCTCCTCCTAGTAGACCACATACACCTTGAAAACAGGGAGCCTCAGTTTCTCTCTGGGCATAAGTATGCTTTCCTGAAAGTCAAAGAGATCAAAGTTTGGTTGCATTCTGAACTACAATGCTGATAAGACAAATACTGGTTTATTGTTTCACAATTTTATTCAAAACAGAGAGCAGGCGTCTGTGTAACTCCACTAATATTAAAAGCGAATATGGGTTTTGAAGTAAAGACTGAATAACATTTTTGTTCCTTATAAGAATGTTTTTTTCCTACGGGGATAGGTAATTGAAGATTAGCCATACAATGAGCTATCCTGGAGAAGTTTAATCATTCGATGATCAGTGCAAAGAATATAAGCTTAAGGCAAAGAATATAAGCTCAGTTCAAATATTTTTTATAGAATCCATAAATATGTAACCTGGCATAAAAATACATGGAAAGGGGAATAAATTTTTACCATTTTATGCATTTTTTACTTTGCTAGTATAAAGTAAGTGCATGTGGAAAGAAAATCAACTCTTTATTTTGTAGTTGAATTTGCACAATAGAAAGCACAGATGTCCTTTTAATTTCCTTTCCTTTTTTTGCAGTACTGGTAATTGAACCCAGGGCCTCGTGCACACTAGCCAGTGATCTACCACTGAGCTACATCCCCAGCCCTACAGATGTCCTTTCTAATTCCTTGCTGCAGTAGACATATGTTGTTTTTGACTCCCCAGCATTTATTCCTCCTTCATTTGGTGATAACATTCTGGTTTTCCATTAGAGAACCACTTCTTTACCATTTTCGTTCATATTGTACAAGTGGCCGTGATCCAGTTCTGCCCAAATTCAAGACCCTGGCACATTACCCAGACGTGGCCAACCAACCTCATAACCTCATGCCTACGGGTCCTGGATAAAGAGACTCAAATCAGGTCAGTTTTTTTTTGGTTTTTTTGTTTTTTTTTTTTTGTGGTGCTAGTGATTGAATCCAGAGCCCTGTGGATGTGAGGCAAACACTCTACCAACTGAGCTATATCCCTTGCCCTCTCTCAGTTCTTAATAGAGCAACTGGGAAAATAGTTTCTTCTTATGGGACAGCAGGCTGGTAAAATGTAAGCCTGAAATAATTCCTAGTTATCTTTGTTACCACATGGGTAGGGCCTTTGAGAACAAAACCAATAGAGGGAAATAGAACCCAGAGGTGGAAAAAGCCATAATCGTCACTGGAGTACCAAAGTCTAGTCAAGACAGAAGAAGACCTGTCCTGAACTTTTTCACTTCCAAGAGCCAACAAATTCTACTTTTTTTTCCCCCTGAAGTCTGTTTAAGGCAGGATTCTGCGACCTATAACTGAAAAAGCACTGAGCAACACAAATATATTTATTAAGTCTTGCACTTACAGTCTGACCTCCTGTTACAGAAGCTGAGCGGGACTGAAGGTCCTGGAGGGCTGAAACACTCTCTGGCAGTTCCTGAGAACTGTCTTGACTGAAGTGAGAAAACTTTGCTCTTACCTCATTTTTCATCTCTGAACCTAATGTAGGTATGTCTACAATGTCATTATCTTAAAAAATAGGAGAATGGACATGGTACTCACCGGGCCACTCCCTGCCGTGAGATTCTGGAGAGCTCCTAAGGATGCTTCCTGTGTGTAATTTCGGATGCTCTTGGCAATCAAGGACAAATACATCCTTATCACAATGGAATGCCACAGCCACTCCACACCCTTGGGGTTGCTCTTTTCCTCTGGCATTGGCACATCCTGGTATTGCTAACCACACACACAAGGGAATCCAGAATTAATGCACTTCAAGAGATGTCTGCATTCTACACACAAGCCAACAGACCAGAAATACTGTGTAGAAATACTAACAATTTGCATAAGAAGACCCTAAAATAGAAATTTAAAAAGCAAATATGTATGATTTCTAATTACTTAACTCTTAGCTCACAGTAACTATTTCTTCCTACACCACCCCGCACTCCCCAATCTGATATTTCACAGCGAGGGGACAATTAAGAGAATTAGGCACAGGTCCTTCTAGAATGGTTTTCAGGCTGCTTTTAAGCTAAGAGCTAAATTGGTCAAAATCACTCTAAAGATAAGAAAAACATCCAGGATTGTGTCAGGGTTCTAAATGTACCATTTGTTCTCCAAGTTCACAAATGTCAAAGAGGAGCAGGGCAGATCCCATTTTTTCAGTTTTCGTGTCAATATGGAAATACATATGTATTTTTTTTCCTATGAGGTTTGATTTTAGTGTGTCTCAAGTTTTTTTTTTTTTTCAAAATTCCCAAAGCCAAATATCAGGGCTGCTTTTAATGTTTAATCAACATACGTACTTCTATTTGTACTGCACTAAAGTTACTTCCTAACCTACAAGGTGTACAGCAGTATGATTTAGAGGCTCACAGTGCACTTCTGAAGTCAGATTGTTGGGAATTCAATTTTATTCCCTCCACTTATTTGCTGAATTAATCTGGGAAAATTAATAAACTTTTCTTTCCTTTTCTGTTTCCTCCCTGGAAAACGAAGATACTAATAATACACACCTCATAGGATTGATATGAGGATTAAAAGACCTTAAAATAAAATAGTGCTTAACATATATTAATTGCTCAGAAACACACACACACACACACACACACACACACACACACACACACACATACATTCTCATTTTGGTCTCCCTGCTTCTCTCTGCCCAGGACCTCCCAACATACCTCTTTTACTTTCCTGCTTCGACTGCCAAAACACCCAATACTTTTGTTGTTGTCAGTCTGGATATTCCGGTTTTGAATATAGATACTCTGGGAATACTTCTCTGGGAGTTCTGCCTCCAGCTGGTAGGAGAGGTTATGAAGAATGCACACACAATTCTCTGTTGCCTGAGGAAAAAAGGATATGAATATTGTTCACATGCATATAGATATCCTTTGAGTGCAATTTCCCAGGGCTTCATCTCTTACAAGGCTTATTTGATGCAACTGGGTATGCTTGGATGGGCCAGGGCCAGGGGAGGGACATCTGGGTAAAGGGAATGACTGATTATGGCTGGAAAGGCTAAGTTTAGATCATAAATGATCATGAGTACAACAATGAAAATATGGAAGCTGGATTTCTTAAAACAATGGGGAAGCTTCCCAGTTTACTTTTTCTTTGTTCTCTAGAGGTGCTGGGGACACAGACCATGTCCTCCTGCATGCGAGGTAGATGCTCTACCACTGAACTACTTCCCTAGCCCTCTAGTTTACTTGTTGGAGTGTATCTAGAACAATTTTATATTTTAGGTACATAACTTAGTAGCCACGCTGAGTTGGATAACAGGAAGTGATATTATTTATAGGGGCCAATTAAGAGACTATTGCAACAACCAGAAAGAAAGATGCATACTCAACAGCAATGCTAGCACAGAGAAGAGTGGATGAATTAAAAGACTTCAGAGGTAGAATGTGATATGTTGCCCAGTGGGTATGGGATGTGAAACAAGGGAGGCTGTCCAAGATTATTGAGATTACTGTCTTTTTGGAGGGTGAAAAGTGATAATTATTAAGGATTATACAGAGAAGGATCAAATGAGGGGCAAAGGGAAGAGATGAATTTAAGTTTAATGCTGAACATTTAGTATTTGGACACCTATGAAACATCCACATTTAGGTGTTAAACAGATAATTGGAAATTTGGGCCTGAAAAATAAATAATAAGACTAGATAGGTTTTATTATTTCTAAGCATGTATGGAAAATCTAAGACTTAGCAAACAAGTCAGTGAATAAATCTAAACTCGTGCAGCTATTCTAAGAATATTCTGAAGCATCTTGGTAAGTCATAACAGGTGATTCAACACATGAGCTACATTACCTTGTCATCCGGCTGGTAATCTGCAATGGTTCCTCTGACATAATGGACCAGAGAGTCAATGAGTCCATCACACCTTCTCATCACTTTCCTCCCATCAGGGCCAGCTGAGCTCATGTTTCTATTAAGACAAATAAACAAGAAACCCTACGTCTTAGGCCATGCATCCCACAGGCATTTACTTTGAAGCTTTACTTGATGCTTCTTCCAGTGTTTTGAAATGCCAAATTTGTATAAATTTGACAGTTGTCCTGAGACCAATAAATTATCAACTGCCTAATGGCTGTCATAACTGAACACAATTTCTCAACATATCCAGACAACACAGAATAACATCAATGCATTTTCTATCTACTTCACTTCAAGTACCAAGGTCAAAGCATTATTTACTTAATCTTCACCCCATTTTGAGAGGGTAGAAATGAGGCAATTAAAAGAACAAATGGCAGATTGGGAGACTATCTTTACCACATGTACCTCTGATAAAGCATTAATCTCCAGGATATATAAAGAACTCAAAAAACTTAACACCAATAAATAAATTAATAAATAAATAATAATTTTAAAAAAACACCCCTAAGTAACCCAGTCAATAAATGGGCTAAGGGACTTAACAGACATTTCACAGAAGAAGAAATACAATTGATCAATAAATATATGGAAAAAGTGTCCAATATCTCGAGCAATTAGAGAAATTCAAATCAAAACTACTCTAAGATTTTATCTCACTCCTGTCAGAATGGCAATCTTCAAGAATACAGGCAACAATAAATGTTGGTGAGGATGTGGGGGAAAAGGAACTCTTATACATTGCTAGTGGGACTGCAAATTTGTGAAAGCACTATGGAAAGCAGTATGGAGATTCCTCAGAAATCTGGGAATGGACCCACCATTTGATCCAACTATCCCACTCATTGGTTTATACCCAAAGGACTTAAAATCAGCATACTATAGTCATGCAGTCACATCAATGTTTATAGCAGCTCAATTCACAATAGCTAGACCATGGAATCAACCTAGGTATCCCTCAATAGATGAATGGATAAAGAAAATGTAAAATATATACTCAATGGAATATTACTCAGCTTTCAAGAAGAGTGAAACTATGGCATTTACCAGTAAATGGTTGCAATTGGAGAATATCATGCTAAGTGAAATAAGCCAATACCACAAAACCAAAGGCCAAATGTTTTCTCTAATACGCGAATGCTAATTCACAATAAAGTGGGGGGACACTAGGGAAAAATAGCGTTACCTTAGATTAGGTAGAGGGAAGTGATGGGAGGGGAGTGGAGGGGATATGGGGATAGGAAAGACAGACATTATTACTATATGTATATATGTAATATGATTCTGTAACATGTACACTCAGAAAAATGAGAAACTATATCCATCTACGTATGAAATATCAAAGTGCATAAATACATTCTACTGTTATATATAACTAATTAAAACAAATTTATAAAAAAAATAGAACAATATGGCACATTAGAGATAGCAATACACAGGCTGCTTGAGTTCCAGTGTGTTCCACATCTCAATTTTAAAGCAACCGTATCAGTAGGTATGAGGATAAACAAATTTTGATAAATATTAAACAAACTGCTTTAAAATGTGATGATCACATAACTAAAAATGTAGAGAGATGTCAGAGAAAACAGTTTCCAATGTGTAGGACCCGAGTCAAAAGCATGACCTATAAATATCTTCACACTTAGCCTATTTCTAATTTTGCTAAGCATGACACCCTTCTATAAACAGTAACCAAGTCTACAAGTTGAGGTTGCTTCCTTATAGAGAAATGAAGCTTATCGAAAACAGCAAAGTAATGCATTTGGGGATTACATTACAGATGCAGACCGTGTGATTTCAAAAAGCCTTTCTGCCCTCAAATACTGCTTTTAAAGAAATAAATATGCCCAGCATTATATAAGAACTAAAGGAAATGGGGATCCCAGAGAGATCTCCTCTGTAAGTTGAATTCTGTGAAACTAACAATTCTTGATGGCTGTTTTTAACCCACAAAAATGGCAATCTCATGACTCAATAGTTGAGGAGATAAGTCTAGTACACTGAAAACTTAGAATATACTAATCATTTAAAGTTGTTAAATTGATATAAGGAAAAATATTTTTTTGGTACTGAGGATTGAACTCAGGGGCACTCAACCACTGAGCTATAGCCCTGACCCTAGTGTGTTATACTTCATTTAGAGACAAAGTTTCACTGAGTTGCTTAGTTCCTAGCCATTGCTAAGGCTGGCTTTGAACTCGAGATCCTCCTGCCTCAGCCTTCCAAGCCTCTGGAATTATAGGTGTACACCACCATACCTGGTGATATAACGAAATTTTTAATTTTAACAAAATCCTTTCTGTGATTTTGGTTCTCATGTGATTTTTCTAATTAAAGATTCACTTCCTTATTTATTTATTTTGTGTTGTACTAAGGACCAAAGCCAGGCACTTGCACATGCTCAGCAAAGTGAAATAAGCCAATCTCACAAAACCAAAATGCTCTGCCACTGAGCTACATCCCCAAACCCCTTAAATTTTGTTGTATTTGAAGAAGTCTGACACCTTGTCAATGAAACAAAACAAAACAAAACAAAACACAGAAAATGAGTTTGTTGACTGGAAATAAAATGAATTTTTATGGTAGCTTTTTGTTAAGAAATGATCATTTAAACCAATATTGCTTTAAGTGCTCTCTTGGAGTCCTTTAAGAATGATGGAAACTTAAGAAACTTGACAGAAATTGAAAAAGCACATTTTCTGCCTCCCAGTTTTACACATAAAAGAAAATGTACTCCAAAGAGTTTAAGTTACTTGTCCTGGTGACAGCAAATTAGTGGTAAAATTGGGATAGGAGGGCTATTCTTCATTCTGTGCTCAGGGTGGTCCCAGAAGAGCAAACCTCATCTCATTTTCATTCAGCTCTGTCATTTGTTCAGCCAATACTGTATGCCCCCAACCACGAGAAAATGTTATTATATGCTTTAAAGTCTCTCTTTGACCTTTTAACCTTTGGCTTGGAGAAATGGCAGTAGTTTGAAATTGCTTTGACAAATCAAAAAGTCTATCTTGTTCATCAGCTAAGCCCAATACATACCTTGCAGATGGGCGACTGAGCTTTGTTTAACTTCAGGGTGTTTATTTTGGGTCAGAATGGTAATTCAATTTGGCAGTACTAGCAGTTCACACGTACTAACTGTTGTCTTGTAGCCTGGTATTATCCAGACTCTACTTCTTGAAATGGGACTTATCAGGGGTTTCTGGCAGTTGATAACTTTGCTGACAGAAAGTTCACGGAACCCCGTTGCTTCAGTGTTCGCGGCTGCATATTAAAAATAGTTCCCACCTTACTCAACTACCAAATATGAAAGATAACTGCAGATTTTTTCGTACCTCTTAACCCATTAATAGAAGTCATTAGACAGAAAGTAATTTGTTATTGTACCAGTCTGAGAAAAACCAATAACTGTAGAAAATGATCTCTTTCTAAAAGTATTTTTCAAGAACTAATCCTTAAATCTATGGGAATCAGAGAATTAATATGGCTAGTCAGAATTGATCCTTTAAAAATGTGTCCCCTGAGTCCTGAAAAATATTTATTACTGTTTCTTATATGTAATCCAATGGAGGCTAAATATAAAAAAGATCTCAGACTTATAAATGAAATATACCAAAACGTTCATCTTATTGAAAAAGAAAAGAGAATGAGTCTCTAAACACAGCAGTTACTTGATAATGATTACCAGTTACTAATATAACATATGGAAAATAATCAATTTAGTGTCCATGGTTTAAATTTGGCTAAATTATGGGCTCATTTTTCCTGGTATACTATAGCTTAAGTTTGAGAAATATGTGGGTACCTTTAAGGAAGCATAAGCTATGTATTGTGGCTACTCAATTTTAAAAAACAGGTCTTTATCTTGGGGGCTGCAAGGTTGGGGCCAGAGCCTTAAGGAGACGGGGGAAGTGATAAAGGAGATGAACCCTTCACAGAAAGGCAGGGCTTTTGGATTTCTTTATCTCACCAGGCTCAGAGGGGGCATCAGCTTAACCTGCAGCCAGTGTGTGATACCAGAGAGAATTTTTCTGGCAATGTGATTTGTATTGGGGGTGGGGGAGACAAAATTTGAACCTTTGTATGTCTCCAAGAGGTCACAGACTTCAGGTGTCTTATCTATAGCAACTCTGTGACTCTTGACCCTCTCTAAGACCACTTATCTCACACATTCCTGAGTGTCACAATGAAAAACAGAAAAGAAAACAACACATCAGGGACCTTGCTATTATTCAAAGGAAGAATGGTATGTGTCTGTTAAGGTTAATGAAACCTTAAGTTCATATGGTAAATTAAAGAACAGGCCATGTCAAATGGTAATACTAGCTGCTATTCACTGTGCATGTTAGACATTATAGTAGGCAACTTAACGATAATCTATAATTTTCCAAAATCTTCAAAATTAGGGTACCCAAGGATTTCATTCAGAACTCAGACCTGTGACCAGCATTTAAAATCAGAACTGACTGCTTCTAACAGGATTTCTACTGGCCTTTCCAAACTAGGTCTCTGTGTGTGGCTGTGTACAGGTACGTTATCAAATATGCCTCATTTTCCAGCTTTGGAAAGAAGTTTGTTATAACACAGAATATCCAAGCTCATTGTCTAATGTGTATTCAAGTGACCTGGGAAAATGATGAGCCAACAGGAAATGTTTATAGTACAAGATTACAGCTCTACAGTTAGTTACCAGGACACGAGAATGGCAGAAAATAAAAGGTCGATGTGCACTTTTTCAAGACACTTCACCAAGAAAATATAATTTGAAGTGGCAGAAATTTCTCTTTTAAGTAGGGCTGCTCCTATTTGACAGTGATTTCTTACTGATCCACAATGTATTTGTATATTATATACAAGACCTTGTGGCTATGGTACCAGTTCAGCCTACTGAGATAGTGGCCACCTCCGTGGTTTCAAAAAATTGTAGATGCAGATTTGTGTTCACCAATCACAGGCTTCCTAATACCATGTTATAAATGGTGCAGTAAGGCTCCAAGTAGTCCCGGTCCATTAAGTGCTTGACAGGCAGACTCGGAGTCCCTTCCAAGACCAGAGTTGGCATTTGATAAGACACTGGCTGATAAGGAAGCAACCTTCTCCCTCTTGTCATTTGAGATTTAGGTCTAGGCTTTTGTTTGTCTCTCAACTGATATATGTCAAACAGTTGGGCCTTGTCTGTTACAAACCAAGAGAAATCAGGAGAGGCAGCTTGTGGTTGCATTCAACAAAAGGGGAGCCTCATTTGAACTGGCAGAGGAACTAAAACCCTATGCCAAGAGAAGAGCTTGTCTGTTATTCTGAAGTCAACATTGGTTCCTGAAGGTATCAGCAAACATCAGCCAAAGTCAACTATTAAGTCTGTAAACAGAAGCAGCACAGGGAGGTAGAACAAGGCCATACAACCTCCACAATGTGGTCCTTTCAAATCAATATTAATCATATAAAGATATGTCAGCATCTTCTACACATCAAAAATTAGGTGGGGGTGGGAAAAAATCCTTGAGCTTTGCTTTCCTGCATTTCTGGATCTTCCAAAAGCATTCTGTAATCAATTCAGCCAGAAATCATGGGGTGGTGGGCAACATTCGTCTCCTCTTGATTAGCTGGAAGAGATTGTTTAGGGGTAGAATGCCAAATTCCATTTTAAATTGATTATAAACAGCAAACTGCAATTAAAAAAGTACACAGAGGAGCCACTGAAACTTGAATAAGCATTCTTGATAGCTATAGGAGATGTCTGGAGTGTCAGAGTGGGATTAATGAGATGCTCAAGACCTACAGTAGAATAATATGATGTCCAGATATTTTGCATCTCCAAGATAGGCACTTACTTTAAACCATAGGACAGTGACAAAGCCATTAGTCATTTTGTATCAACCCACTCATTTTTCAAATAACATATTAAAAAATTTAGGGCCTGGGGTGAAGCTTAGTGGTAGAGTGTGTACTTAATGTGCTCACAGCCCTAAATTCAATCACCAGCAAAGCCCTTATTTATTTATTTTTTAAGAACTTCAGTCTGCGATGATAGTTTTAAGCTTTTTTTTTTTTAAAGACTTCTGGTATCATAATATATAGTTTACAGAATATCAGCAACAATTTAAGGTATACACAGGAATTTTTCTTTATACATTAGGATGTTTTTTAAAATCTCTGACAATTTCCTTTTCTGTCCAAGACTCATCTCATCAACTAATCAATGCAGAAAAATAGCAAAAATAATTCTTTTGATGTAATAAGTAAACATTATTGTTTACTTCACTTCTTCCTCCCTGTTATCCCTATTCATGTGTTTTCTTTAACAATTATCTCAGAATTAGGCTCCAAGTAGGCAATCAGTATTTGTGGACTTAAAAGAACATTTCTCTAGCAAAGAGAAATGTGTGCAATTTCTGAAAAGACAGTTTTATTTTTAAAAACTATCTTCTTTGTTCTTTTTAGTTATATATGACAGTGAAATGTATTTTGACCTATTATACATACATGGAGTCTAACTTCCCCTTCTTGTGATTATACATGAGTGGACTTGAAGGACAGTTTATAATGTGGATTGACCCTGCAAGGATGTGAGAACAACAGAAAATTTAGTCTCAAGAGAAGGGGCCTTTGCAAGGGGCTTGGTTGGATGCAGATGCACTGCTCAATTCCAAGGAAACATGTATTTTCTTTTTTTCTATACTGGGGATGGAATTCAGGGCCTCATGCTTGCTTGTTAAGTGCTCTTCCAGTAAGCCACATCTCTAGCACTCTTTTTCCCCTTTTTTTGTTTTCTCCTGAGACACAGCTTCCCTAAGTTGCCTAGGCTGGCTTTTACCTTGTGATCCTTCTGCCTCAACCTCTTGAGCAGCTAGAATTACAGGTGTGCACCACCACACCCCAGCTGAGACACATACTCTTAACTGGATTCGGGGAAACTTGATGGGTGACCAAGTGATCACCGCCATATTGGTTTTTTATTTTGGTACCAGGGATGAACTCAGGGACACTCACCACTGAGCTACACTCCTAGTCCTTTTTTGTATTTTTAATTTAGAGACAGAGTCTTGCTAAGTTGCTTAGGGCCTCGTTAATTTGCTGAGGCTGGCTTTGAACTCACAATCCTTTAACCTCAGCTTTCAGAACCATTGGGATTACAGTCATGTGACACCATACCAAGCTATATGGGCCTTGACTAATTGATTTGTTTACTTTAAAATAACCACCTAACCCCCTTGAAGTTTAGTTTATAAAATAACCATTTTGAAAAAAATCAAGACCTTATTTACCCATGAAAATACAGCTTATACCTTTTAAATTTACGTTAAGAGAAGTTTATAAAGTAATTTAATCCATTAAACCACATATTTGCTTGAATATCTGAAATAACCAAAATAAGACATGGTTATGACTGATAATGTAACATAATTAGAAATATTGCCAATTCCACTAGTAATAGACTTCATATTGCTGGTGTTTACATATCAGGGCTGAAGAGTTTGAATAATTAGTAACTGAGATTAGGATTCATAATCAATTGTCTTTCTATTTCTAGATAAGTCACTCTCTGGGTTGAACTCTCTGGACACTTCCATTGGGTTTCCATTTTTTTCCCACTGCTTCATCTGCCATTCTTCTAGTTTCATAGTAAGTTATTTTCCAGAAGTAATTATATTTAGACTATGATTTTAAAAAATCTTTTTTGGCTTGCTTTTAAATCTATATTCCTATGGAAAACCAAAAGAGTTTTCTGTTTATCAAGGAAATTGACCTCCATTTATTTTATAACCACATTTATTAATGTTTTATTATACATATTGTATTCTCTTAGAATTGGGAGGGGAACTCCCACTCAAGTGAGGTAACAAACTTGCCGTTCTTTACAATATGTGATCCTGCAATCTGTACGTGTGGAAAAATGAGAATTCATACCCTATGTGAATCAAATGTATGATATGTCAAGATCATTGTATTGTCTTGAGCAACTAATAAAAAATATTTAATTTGAACTGACAATGTTATGGTTAGTCCCTAATTCCTGAGAATTTGAGTATCATTATGTTTTTTGTGAACTTACAACAAATGCTCACGTCAATTTTTAAATTACAGTATGTCTGAAAAAATAGTAACATTAATGTTAGTAAGAAAAACCGTCCAGATGTATATATTAACTCAGGTGTGACTACACTGAAGCTCCGTTGCTCTGCAGTTTGATACTATTTAAATACTTTTCAGATATTTTATTTTAAGTATATGTAATTATAACTTATCCAGAACTGCGGTGATGTTATAGACTCCCACTTAATTAAAAATCTTTTTAATTACCTGGGATTATGTACAGGGATAGACCTGTTATGGATATTTAGAAAAAAGGATGGATGAGCAGAGTTAACTGGAATGAAAATGCATAATTAAGAAATATAGCTGCAATAAGGCTCCAAAGTTCGTTATCCAGATATGCATAAAAATTAAATTTCAGTACATTTTGTGTATGTATATGTTTCAGAAGACAGGTATAACTAAATCTATTAAAAATTTACAAAGGCCGGGCATAGTGGTACATGCCTGTAATCGCAGTGGTACAGGAGGCTGAGACAGCAGGATATCAAGTTCAAAGCCAGCCTCAGCAAAAATCAAGGCACTAAGCAACTCAGTGAGACCCTGCCTCTAAACAAAAATATAAAATAGGGCTGGGGATATGGCTCAGTGGTCAAGTGCCCCTGAGTTCAATCCCTGGTACCCACAGAGACATTTTTTTTCCAGAAAGTAACTGATTTAGATATTCCACATAAAACTGCCTTTAACTCATGGCTAATTTGCTTTCTCTACTATTTCCTACTCCAGCTAGATTTATAGTAAAAAAGACAATGGAATTTTTTTTAAGACAGTCATAAATTTTAGTCAATTTATGTTATAATAATAAAAGGATATTGTACATTCATCAGAACACATTCATACATCGTGACATATGAGGGAAAGTGAAGTCCAAGTCATTTAGAGAAGCCATTAATTACCAATTGCTTTTCCTCTTCATACACAGGCATAAAATATATTTGAGGAAAAAGAATATGTTTTATTATATGCTATGGTAGTATGTTATCATTTTTTCCTATCATCTTAAACAAAATGACAAATTCTGGGGTGACTTTCATAATGCAGAACCAGATCGTGTTGATAAGATTAAGGCAACAATTTTATAAGCCTTTCTTATAAGTAAATGATTGATAAACTATACTAAGGTAAAATGAATTTTCAGGGCTTTATCAATCGATATTTTAATATGGTTATTTAAAAATAATAGAGAGGGATTAGTTAGCTGATAGAATATTGAGCTAAGGACTGAGAGGGACATTCAAAAACCTACTCATCCTTTCACAGCTCCTTAAGTGTGACTTTCTCTAGAAAAAATTTTCAGTCCTCCAAGTAAAGTTAGTCAAGCAATCCCAGGTCCCCATATCAGACTATTTGTACTTCTTTTATACTTCTTGTCATTATTTCCTCAGGTATCTGTCTCCTCCACTAAACCCTGATTCTTCCTGGGCAAAGACAGATCCCACTCCCTTTTGAAATTAGGAAGCTAAACATGCTTGGGATATAGCAATCATTTAATAATTACTCAAAGAATAATGATAGGGTTGGAGAAAAGCAAGAATAAAGGCCAACCAGTGGTAAAGGGCCAAGAAGGATGCACTAGTTGCCACCCTCAAATTTCTGACGACTGGTTTTATAATTGTGGAAGCATCTCTGGTACTTAATTTCTTCAAATGAAGAATGAGAGTATTAACAGAGGCTGTCTAGACATGTTTGTGTTTGGCCTGAAATATTTTCCAAAACTTTGACTCTCCCTGCTCTTGGGGAAATCATTCTCTCCCCTCTACCCCAAAAGAGCTGCCATTGTTCCTCACAGTCTTATATGCCTGCCCACTTAAGTGCCTGCCTGAAGACACTTTAATTTCTTACCTCTAAATTTCTTCTGTCTCTTGTCCTTTAAGGGAGGAAAGAAGAATGAGAGAGGAGAAGGAAAGAGGAAAAAAAGAAAAGAGATGAAAGAAACCATAATTATTATATAGAGGAATGGAGAAGTAATGATAAATCTCTGTTAGAAATTTCAGATTTATCCTTAATAATAATCATTGGTTTTAATTATGCTATCTTCACAGGTTTTATAATCAATGAGGTGGAAGATACAGATTTAATAGCCAGGTCATATCAACTCCCAAGGAACTGGTAGTATGAATTCATACTAAATAGAAAAAAAAGGGGCTTATGATTGTGTGTGTGTGTGTGTGTGTGTGTGTGTACATGTGTATGTACAGAGGAACCATGGCTTTTTTTTTTATTAATGTACAATTTTATGGTTGTCACATAAATCTTGGAATTTGAGATATTTGGAAGAGTATCCCCCTAATTAAAATAAATTATCAAATATTTTAACTAAGTTACATTGATTACTCCAAGTAATTTAGATTATTTTGGAAAAAAAGGGATATTTTTGTAGGTTTTCTCTAATCACAACAAGCAACACACTGAAATTTCACAGTATCTTGCAAGAAACCAAAGGAGTTGTATGTAAAAATATGCCTATACTGGTTATTCACATTTTGAAGTTAGAATAATCAATTAATGGAAATTCAATGCCAGTGATGCACTGGAAAACATTTAACAGTCAGCATTCTGGGAGCATGGGCATGGGGAGATTGCTGACTTGTAGTCTTTCCCAATTTCTTAGTGAAAACATTCCCATCGTGGCTGGTTTCAACCTACCGACATGATGTCACTGAACATGGAATTATGAAGAGATGCCAACACTCATTCACTCACTGGCTGCAGCACACACTGGAGTGTACCAATTTTTCTCCTCTTCTAAGTTGAATTTTATTACTTATTATGCCAGTATAATATTATTTAAGATAAAGATTGAAACCTGTATGAGCCTATGGTTACCATTAATACAAAATCTGTATCACCTTTCAGTGAGTGATTTCAGTCAGAAAAAGTATGTGATTCCAAAGGACCTGAAGAAAACATAAGGCCTGTGGAAATGCTACTGCAGGTAGACACTAATCCTGTGGATAAATGATCTGATGCCTGACAAATACATTGTACCTGACACTTGGTGCTGGTCTTTTCAAAGAAGCAGCTGTGTGTGTTCTAGATGAATGCTGTCTCACTGCAGCAGCTCCCAGCTGGCAGTACTGGAGTCACTGCTGCTGCAAGTTCATTATGAAAGCAAACATCTTACCTGCAGAGCAGATTCACTCAGTTCCACTGCTTTATGCAGACCAGAAATGATATCGATGGCAAGTCAGTGTGACTTCTCCAAAGTGGATTGAAGGGATTTACAGTAATCTGAGTCAAACACAATGCCAAAAACACTACTCATGTTGCTAATTAGGCTCATGGTTGGCTCTGAACCCACTGGGAGAGAGAATATTCAAATAAATTTGTAGCAATTAATGTATTTGCTAAATCTGTGTTATTTTTATGCAACTAAGACTCTTATTAACTGTCAATATCTGTCTTAAAATCTTTTTTGAGTAAACTGGGGACACAAAAACAATTACTCAATAGATAACCTCCATTGTCATGGAAATTCTTAAAAGTCTTCTTCCTTAAAAGTTCCTTAAAAGTCTTTTCTTACATTCTAACATCTTGAATATCCTAGCGGCCTTTATATCCTTTGTGACACCTATCCTGAAGTCATTTACATTGCTGTCTCCTCTCTTGGAAAAGATGTCCCACTTCCAGGTACCACATCTTTTGTATTTTCTCTGATTGTATGAAATGCAATGCAGAGATCCACTTGCACAGAAACTCTGAAACAAAAATACTGAGATGCAGATATAATACCATACTGAGAACCGAGTCTGACTGTAAACTGGTCGATGAGACCTTGTGATGTGAGAATGAAAAGAACAAAGATTCCTTTTTACTTATGTCAGCAGTCTGTGGACCTTTGACAAAGATTAATGTATCTAAATTGAGAACCCTGGCTTTGAAGACAGGCTTCCTGGATTTGAATCCAATCTATTACTAGTAGCTATATGACTTTGGGGGGAATAAAATCACTTAACCTCTCTGAGCCTCAGTTTCCTTATCTATTAAATAGGGAAAACCTATTCTGTAATTATTGCTGCTGAGAATGAACTGAGAAAAATCTAGAAAGCATTTAGAACAATTTCTCAAATATACTACACAATAAATGTTATAATGGTTGTAAATTAAATATGCAGATGAAATAAGACAAGTATTAAAATAAGCATATATAATATGGCATTCAGTTTCCCAAATTTTTGCTATATTCTGATTTTGGAAGTCATCAAACCAATATTCAGCTTGCTTTACAAAACTTTAAAATGGTGTCATTCTAACTGGAGTGTATTCAGCTATTACATATTTTGGAAAATCTGTGCAAGTCTGGGCATCACTTCATCTACACTACATACATCTTCTGCTTCTTATTCTCAAGGGGAACCAATTACATCTCTAACATCTTTGCCTTTTAGATATTCACATTCTCAATATACCTTTCTTGTTAATACTATATTTTTTCTTCTTCTCATATAACTTATTCTGTCTGCCCTCCATAGTAGATAATTTTGCTTACAGAAGAAAAAAAATTAAGTTCTTAACATGACCCCCAAGGCCCCCACAATGTTTCCTTCCTCTGTTTCCCCCTACTGTTGATAACTTTCCACCAAATTCCATACTTTTGCCAGACTTGATTACTCACCCAATTTACCACATATTTTCATTTGCTCAATTTATTACATTCAAATATTTGATGCTTACTTATTACATGCTAGATGCCATGCTAGGTGTTAGAGATTAAAGGTTTTTTTAAATGCTTAGGTTTCACTTTTAAGAAACTCACAATCTAGCTAGGCATGGTGGTGCACAGGAGGATCACAAGTTCAAGGCCAGCCTCAGCAACTTAGCAAGGCCCTAAGTAACTTAGTGAGACCCTGTCTCAAAATTAAAAAAAAAAGAAGAAGAAAAACAAAGGGCTGGGGATGTGCTCAGTGGTTAAACAGCCTTGGGTTTAATCCCCAGTACAAAAAAAAAAAAAAAAAAAAGAAAAGAGAGACAAATTCAAAATGTAGCATAAAAGGTATATAAGCAACTCATCATAAAATAGTAATGTGATAAAATCTATAACAGTGGTGACTTGCTTATGAATTCATGTTTGAATCCTCAGAATAACCAATGGCTTTGCTGGGGAAGCTGGAAAATGTTTCACAGAAAAGGGAAAAAACTTTATCTTTGGAATTAAATGATTAGGAGATGAAGTATTCCACAGGCAGACAATAGAAAATGTTTATCAGGCAAATAAGATTAAATAAAGCTTTGACTTCATGAAAGTACATACAACAGTTAAGGAATAAGTACTCTGTGGGATATGAAGTGTGTCTGTGAGAAAAAGAGTAGTAAAGAAGGTTGGAGATAAACTGAAAATTGTTGCACATGCTGTAAGGGACGAAGGTGTCTTCCATTTCTACTTCGTTTGTCCAGCAAGTGCATCCATCCCTCTTCTGGAAGCAGACCTTGCTATAAAGCAGACATCTGACCCAGACTTGACCAGTTCAGACAATGGTGGCTTGAATGATATGCACCTCTCTCAAACAGGGCTAGGGTTAAAACTTTAGTGTGATTGGCACAGTCACTTGAAACAAGAAGTAAATTTTTTTCTGCTTCATGGTTAAGCAAGGACTCTCTATGATTAGGGTATCTGCTTAGTGGAGAAGACTTGTTTGACTTTGTAGAGAATAAGACCAATAGTCAGAGGAAGAGCAAGCACAGGTAAGTTACAACTTAAATAAGAGTAAGTCCCAGGATGCCAAATTTCCATCCTGGTCTGTGGGGCCACATTCCTGGTCCTCTTCCTTTTCTTCTACAACTGACCTTCCATACCTCAGTCACATGAGTCAATGAACCCCTTCTTGGTTTCAGGAAGTTTGAGTTTGGTTTCTGCCATTTTCAATGGGAAGGGTCTGCAGGTTAAGAGCTATTTTATATGGTAAGGCAATGGCAGTCACACAGAAATTTTAAGACATGAAATGGTTTTGAGCAGGTGAGTGACTGATCAAACATGCACTAGAAAAGGCCATTCTAGTGGGCAGTACAATGATGGACTTGAGGAGGCCCATTTAGGCACCTTTATATACCTTTTGAGAATCTGGTTCTCTGTTATTAAAGGATCTCTGACTATGGAAATAGTCCAATAAGGTCAGCTCAGTTGGCACCTCTTCTCTGGTGCCTTTCTGATTTGCTCGGCTGGCAGAGTGGTCCTTTATTCTGTGTTCCTGCAGGGTTCACTTGTACCTCTGATACTCTGGGTCTCGGACTTCAGCATCCATCAGAATCATCTGGAAGGCTTTTTAAAACTAGATTGCTTGGCTCCACCCTGGAAATTTTTGAGTCAGAAGGTCTAAGGCAAGACCTGAGAATTCTAGCACATTCTAGTAACCATGCTTTGAGAACTGGGCCTCTATAAACATTTTATTACAGCTGGATTCCAATTCATTTGCTCATATATATCTTTTGCTAAATTAAAAGTTCCTTAAGGATGTCTTATTCATCTTTGTACAACTTTCAGTAGTTACCATAATGCTTTACATACCAGTGTTATTTGATATGTATTGCTGTATGATTAACTGGAGATAAAATCAACATCTTATCATAATAAATTCCCTCAGTTACCATTCATAGTCTCTCTCTCAAAAAAATAAAGTATGTCACTAGAAAAGAACTGAAAAGTAGAATATATTTCTTTGGGGCTGTCTAATTTTGATTACATCATCTGTCTGAGAGGGGCTGTGGGGGTAGCATTACCTTAGGCATCCGGTGACGTTGTAGAATATATCAAAATCCAGCAAACCATTGGCTTTTGGGTAGTCTCCTTCAGGCCACCCCGAGAAGGGGATGATGATATTCTCAGTCAAGGTGAGTAAGGCTTCTGTTATCATGAGATTCTTGAGTTTGTCATTTGAGGACAAATTCCACAGCAAACCTAGAAAAAGCACAGAGTTACCATGGGAACGTGTAGTGCAGGGTCACAACAACTGCTGGAAAGTCCAGGTAATACTTTTGCCTCCAGGACAAAAAGGTGGGGGAGGTGGAGGGGGGCTCAAGAGCCCCATTCTCAACTGGAAGAACCTGTTCGTTAGATGGCAACAGAAGCTGATTAAGAACAATTACATATATATAACTTATGATATAAAATGCGCAGGTTTAAATTAATTAGGAAGTGTGAATAAGAGCCAGAAATGCTGCAACCTTGATTCCTGTTTCTCTTAAAAGACCCCACAAAGCTAACCTCATTGGGATAATAAACTCTGCACTCATCAACAGGGCGGCTTGAAATGGTCCAATTGTAACTAAGCATTCGACATTTCAAGAGTTCTATTTTTTCTCCCTTAGACACAGGGGGAGACTGTCTTTCCTGCCTCCTGCTCTGCACTGCCTGTAACTTTCACCTGACATTTGCCTCCCATTCATTGAGAGCAGGAAGAGCCTGTAGAAAGTCTTTCTCTAGGCCTGCCAACAGTAGGCTGATCAACTAATGTCCACTGAGACCTACCCAGTGAAAGACAGAATTTATGCTGGATATCTTATGTATTTCTCATTTTATAGTTTGATACTGAAGGAAAAAGAAGAATACTGTATCTTCTCTATCTGCCAATTTACATGGTCTAAGTACTGGTCTAGGACTAGAACCACATTTTCACTCATACAACCTTCCCTTTCTTCTTAACCATCCCCTGCCCCCCCCCCCATTAAAGAGAAAATTATATAAGCCAAGCAGAAAGATATTAATAGTCCATCCATACTTTCCAGTGCAACTGTAAGACAGATATTGAATTTGGTACTGAGAGAGTAGAGAGTAGCATATAAATTTAGAATCTGTTTTTCTTAAAAATTAGGTGCCCAAATACTTTGGATTCAGTATAAGAACTATGTAGCCTTTGCTTGCTATTCCAGTGACTCCCAGCAGCCATAAACTTGCCTGGTCATTTTTCCTACCTCAAAAGTTCATCCCAACTCACTGTCATTCAAGAAAGGGGAAAGAGTGAGGGGACACTAAGAGAAGGGATGATTCTTCCTTTTTACCATTTCCTCTCCCTGTTCCCACTGCATAATTCCTACTCCTTTTTTTTTTTTTTGGAAGGGGGGGTATCAGGAATTGCACTCAGGATGTGGCCACTGAGCCACATCCCTGGCCCTATTTTGTATTTTATTTAGAAACAGGGTCTCACTGAGTTGCTTAGCACCTTGTTGTTGCTGAGGCTAGCTTTGAACTTGAGATCCTCCTGCCTTGGACTCCTGAGCTGCTGGGATTACAGTTGTGTGCCACCATGCCCAGCTAATTCTTATGTCTTAAATTTACTGTATTGTCTGTCCTAAGGAAGGGAGAGCACAGTTATAGAGGGCAATCTACTTTATTAACTGAGCAAACATGGTGGTCTTGGCTGAATTAAGTGGCGATATCATATTCTAGTTTAATGAAATAATAGTCTGCATGGTTAAAGACTGGTAATTATTCACCCATACTTCTATTTTGTCCAATCAATTAGAATATTTTAGGCCTCATACAGTCATTTGGGCTTGAACAGTTGGCTTTGGCTATGCAAAAGAAATTTTTGAAACAGCAACCAAATTTCCACTGGAGCCTACACTAGCTTCCATTAGCTGCAGTGGCAGTGGGTCTGCTGTCTGGTGAGGACTGATTTCTATCTTACAGGGAGTCTTTTCCTGATCAAACTGGAGTTAGTCAGGGGCAGTCCCTCAGCCACAGGTTTTGCAACACAATGACTTCATTCCTCCCACTTCATCTTAAGGGGCCCTGGAAGGGGGACAGATAAAATAAAACTCAGAAGGTGGCTGAAGACAATTTAAAGGCGAGTCTGAAACTGAGTTTGGTTACTAAGCTGCAAATGAAAGTTTGAAAGAAAAAAGAAAAGCTTCCTGAGTTCTAAATAAGCAAACAAATTAATAGTCTCTGCCTGCCAGAGGCTTAAAAATGTGAAGCATAATGACGTTTCCTCTTTTTATAAAAGACCACACAGGGCACTCAAAGGAAAAGCACACCTTACAATAAAACCAACAAGGATTAATGTGAACAAAGGGAATGGAATTTTCCTTTAACAGTCAATATTCTTTATAGCTTGGCATGCTACATTATTTCTACAGAAGTATATGGTTTGAGAAGTTTGGGTATAATTTCTGAATTTTTGGTATAGGGTATTATATAGAAATGTCATGGCCATCAAATTTCTGGATGGCATGAAGCTGGGAGAGAACCAAAATGCTCAATAGAGATTTGGGGTTATATACTTAAATGCTCATACCCTCACACATATACATACAAAATCAGTAAGTAATCAGCCGTGAACTGGGACAATATGTACAATGTGAGGCAAAGGGTCAACACTTTGAACATATAAATTATTAAAAAGAGAGATACCAGTAGAAAAATAGGGAAAACACTTAACACATAACCAAATGATATTAAGGCAAATACAAACAGGAATGCATGTTGTCTAGTAACTGAAGAAAGGCAAATTTAAACAGCTAGCCATCATTTTGTCTAACTATGGGAGGGTGAAACCAGAAGCAGATTCCAGCTCCTTTTGAAGAAATCATAAAGACCTATTTGTAAGATCACTGAACTAGGTAAAAGTGAGCTCATCCCTTACCAAAATGTTGACAAGAATTTATAGTGAAATTAGTGTTAAGAGTAGCAGCTTCCAAATGAATACAGTGATAAACCAGAATCACACTCAAATCAGAATCATACTTGGGCTATACCCCAAATTTACTAAGTCAGAATCTCAGGATGGAGCCTAGGAAATTGTATTTAAAAAAATTCTAACTTTTGGCCTTAGGAAACCAGATGACTAGTTGATTCTGAATATATGTCATTTCAATGATCAGATTCACTAATGTAATGTTTAGTATTTAGGTTTCCATTTGTGTCACTTTTAACTTCTGGTCAGCTTATTCATAAGTTTCCATCACAGTTCTTGGTTGCAGCAGGTAAGCCTGAAATTTTAAGCTCTCATTCTAACCCAAAGAAAGGGATATGGATTTTGATAAGACACACTATTAGAATAATTATGAAAGAGACAATGACTCCATTATCCAGAAGTTTACTGCCAACTGTGAGATTTGAAAAAAATAGGTATTTAGTAAAGGGATTTTACAGATATTAAAACCCATTATTTTGTTAATATTGTCCTGTAGGACAGAAAATATAATTTTTAAACTAAATTCCTGAATCTGGATTAACTTTTGGGTAGCAAAACTTACATATTTTATATTAAATGAATCCCTATCTTCATTGAAGGAGGAGGAGGAGATAATAGTGACAGGACAATAGGAGAGAAAATTGGCTCTTTTTAACCTTGGTTTTCAAAGTGAGTACACAGCAGGAGGATTTTTTTTTTTTAAATTTTCCCTTAGATGTATTTACTGCTCCTTCCATCTAAATTTTGTTAATATTGCCTGGAATATCATATTATTGCTAAGGCTGTTTATTCCAAGTCATACACAAACCCAGAACACTTTGTGGTGCATTTTGAGTGCAGAGTAAAACAATATACAATATTTAATGATAAATAATGAATATTTCATAGTAAAACATTTTTGATGTTTTATTGAAATGCAGCAATAGAATCTTTCTAAAAATATGCAGAGGTAAATTTCAATTTTCAAAGTTTACTGACAATCATCCCCTGACTCTTCCTTGTAAGCATGCATAGGAGGGGCAAGAACCTCTGCTTTGTTCTTACCATAACCTGTTTTAACCCAAGGTGCAGGCCTGCTCACTCCAGCAATGTGCACTTACTACTCAGTGACCTTTAAGACAAACTTCTAAGACCAGAATGTGCTGTTCTCATTTCAGTTACAGAAAGAGTACCACAATTGGCCTCGTAAGACCAAAAGAACTATCTTATGGGGCAAAGGGGGCTGGTTATCTTTGACCCTGAAGTATTTTCATTAGAAGAAATGAAAGTTTCTCTCCCAAACTGGTGCCAAAAGGTTGAGTTTATGTTATTTCCTAGTGAATAAAGTTCTGATGCTGAATTTTCATGCATACATAGAAATAGATGGTTTATTTTTTAAAAAATATTTTGGCTAGAAAAATCAGGGTCTTATCTTAAAACTCACCTACTCTCTTGTTTGTGTGTCATCTGGATATTCCAAGACCACAAGACTCTGTTACACTCCATCAGACATCCATAGTTAAAAGAGCTATAGTTGGTACCACAATTAAATATACAGGCATGACGTAAGTGGCAGCCAGTATTAAAGGATGTAGTAATAGTTCAGAGAAGCCCCTTCCTTTAAAACATGAGGGGGTTAGAATAGAAGGATGGCGCCTGACATGCTTCACAGAAGTGGATCTGTGTCAGGATAAGAGGTTCTCCAGGGAGTAAAGGTGTGGAGAAGGACTCTAGCCCATGCAACAGCAGAGACAAAGATACCAAGACAGAAAACACACTGGACAGACCAGCAGGCCTTTTATTATTTCAGAACCGTGGCTAGAAGGGTCATCAGGCCTACATCAAAAAATCTTTGTATAGTATGTCCTGGAGTTCAGATTTTTTTCTTATTGGTACTAAGAAGAGTAATGGGACAGTGTTTTTATTTCAGAAAGAAATCCTTACAAGCAGAGAGAGGAGGATAGATTGGCAAGGTGCAATTCTGAATCACAGAGAAGAGACAAGGCAAAAGCAAGAAGAGTGAGGAAGGGTCAGAGAGGAGCTGGACAGAACTCTCTGAGTCAAGAGTCTCAAACACAAGCTGTTTCCCAAAGACATAAAAAGTGAGTCAGTATGTGTCTCAAAAGGAGTACATGGCATAATAGAGCAACACATGCAGATGAAACCAGGTTCAAACCTGGGCTTTGCTCTTTACTGGTTGTGTAACCTTGCACAACTTATTTCCTGCCTCTGAGGCTCACATTGATCATGTGTATATTATCAATTATACTCCCACCCGTTATGGAGTTGGCAGGAGAACCAGATGAAAGACAGCCCTAGCTGAGCCATTAACTCATAATAGGAACCCAACAAAAGGTCTATGAAGTAGGCCGACAGAAAAGATTCACATGTATGGTTACTTGCTTTATGTTTCTAAACAAAGATTCAAATGTGTCTCAATTAAGTCAACTATTTCTGAAGCCCAGAAAGCACTTATTTAGCTCTTCTATTTGTAAAGCTAAAAGGAATTATTTAGAAGGATTTGCATTAAATGTCCAAGTATCAATTCGGTTCAATTATAATGAACACCCTCCAGTAGGGAGTTTTGGCTTGTACTGCAGACCCTGGGTATGGTACAATCAATTTCCATTTTTCAGCTCTATAGATTATTTGATGTTCTGGGTGGTTTCTATGGCATCTATATCACAGAATGTTCTCTGACTTTAGTTTCCTTTAACTTGTACAAGAGAGGAGGAAGGGTGGCTTATTGGTTTACTTCTTTGAAACATACATACACACATACTCTCTTTTTCTCTCTCACCCCAGCTTTCCAGTTTCTATGTACCCTAACTTCAACCAGTCTATATTCCAGGTTTATTCTACATATCAAGGAGCTATTTTTTCCTTTTTGCTTTCCAGTGATGTTCATTTTGCTAGAAATAACTTTCATTCTTCCTCAGAACGTCCATCTAAAGCCTGTCCCCTCTTCTAAAGACCCACAATGAGACATACCTGCTTTATGGAATCTTTTCTGGCTCTAAAGTAGGAAACTCTGTTTGATTCTCTCTTGTGGTTCATTACTACATTTAATGGAGAAAATATTGGGTTCTAAAAGTAAAGTTTATACTTCTATTTTTATGCCAACCATCACATAATTTTTCATGCTTTAGCAGATGAAAAAAAAAATCAACAACCTTCCTGGATTGTGCTTCTCAGTGCCCAAAGGCTGCTGGAAATGTTGGCCATGAGAATTAGCTCACTCTTAATTTCTACAGATATTTTAATATAAATCATGTATATGAAAAGAAATCTCTCATGGGACATACTGGCAGAAGGTAGCATAGAACAACTTCACATAGCTTTATACAATTAAAATATATCATTAGAATAAAGAAAAATATATTTTAACTAAGACATAATGACAAAAATTTTTTGTAGAAAAAATGAAGAGTTGTCTAATAAGGTATGAAAGACAGAAAGGCAAAAATGTATTCAATATACAACAATATTTATGTAGCTCCTCCTTTTAAAGCATCTATCAGAGCACTGTCAACTGTTAATACATTTTTGAAAACCAATTTTTTGTTTGATGTAGTAAAAGCCATTAACTTCTTTGAGCCTTAGTTTCCTTGACAATAAAACTAAGATTTAATCCTAATAATACCTCAAAACCTAAGGTTTCTTTGATAATTAAATTGCAAAGTGTTTGTGTATCTCTTTGAGACACTGATGATACTTAAGCTCCTCAAGAAAATACTACTGATGACTGCACTCGGCAACACGTCCTGTGCTCTTTGGAATGTGTGCAGGGAGCCTTAGCAGACAGCTGAGGGTGACAGCAGGGAGGGTGGTTTATGTGGGAACCACAGACCCTTTCCTTCTCTTTCATTTACCCAATTCATTTAAATGAAACTAGCCTGGTCTTTATGCTTCAAGGATGTACTACTAAAGGTCTTGCTCTAGTTCTATCTGGATAATTCATCTTCTCTATCCACTGGGTAGAAAGCAGACACATTCAAACAGAAATATGAAGTAGAGAATTAAAAACTGCATTCAGCCACTCTTTCTTCTCCTTTTGGGGATGGAGGTATTACTGAAGAGGGATTCAGGTGATGGAAAGATAGGATTAACAGTTTCTTGTTTTTTTGTTTTTTTTTCCTTTTTGGTACCAGGGATTGAACTCAGGGGCACTTGACCACTGAGCCACATCTCCAGCCCTATTTTGTATTTTATTTATAGACAGGGTCTCATTGAGTTACTTAGTGCTTCGTCATTGCTGAGGCTGGCTTTGAATTTGCGATTCTCTTGCCTCAGCCTCCCAAGCCACTCAGATTACAGATGTGTGTCAATGCACCCAGCTCAGTTTCTTGTATTTTGACTAATTTGATTAATTTGATACCCTCTACATTGGGAAACTATTTGTCCATTTCACCTTCCTTGTACAGGTCCAGCAAGCTGGCTGACTCGCAAATAATAAAAAATAATTGTGTGGGGTTCTTGTTAGTTTCCTAAAGAATGTTTTGGAAACATGGACAACATTGAAACCCCACACATTCTCAAACTACAAATCTGGCTGTTAGTGAATTTATGCAGAATTTTCATGTAGTGACTCTTGTCAAGAAGTTGTTTTCAAGACTTTTGTCAAAGGTGCAAAGGGTTTCTAATGAAAAATATTAAGCAAAGGCTTCAGAATATTTTCCTCTTTAGAAAAAAAGAGTTCAGATATGGTTTGAGTCTGGGCACTAATCCAGCAGGTAACAATGTTCCTTTAAAGGCATCTCTTGGATAACAATGAGCTCATCAATCAACTGTTCCAGGAAACTTAAGAATAACACATGACATAACATATCTGGCTGGGCTGACTGCTATGCTATGTAATGTTCAGTAAGCACTACCTGTTATTTGCTTTTTAGTCTCCAAGTCTCTGGTTTGCTTCAGCACCTGGAGCAGCCGAGGTACCCCATTGAGTTCAGCAACCTCCAATTTGTTGTCATTGTCCTCAAATACCAAGTTTCTCAAGGCCCCGCACACGGCTCGCTGTACATCTTCATTCTGGACTTTGAGTAGCTGTAGAAGCTTGGGGATGCCACGAAGCTGATTAACCTGGGGAAGAAGTGGGTGCATATTCCTAACATTAATTTTGATGTGGTAGTAATGCATTTCATGCTTTATGAACAGATGAAGTTCACTATGTTAACTGCAATACTTATCAGTCAATAACTGTACATAGCGCAACTTGGGACTCACACTATATAATACACCTCTGCTGCAAAGCAGTATCTGTCATCAGCAGCTTGAAGGGGGAAGGTTAAATGATAGAGGGTAGACAGAGTTATTTAAGTAGGTAACAGAAGTTAAGTGATAAAAGCGTGGACCATAATAAAAAAAGAAGAGAACTAGGGATCAGGGGAATAAGAGAAATTTTAGAGAACACCAAATTACATGAGTACTTTTTACAGGACAAAACTTTACCATCAATAATGAAATGGATCACCTTCATCAATAGTAGAAGTAAAAATTCATTTATCATGGCAATATTAATAGTAATGCAACCTAACTCCAAATCCAAGTTATTTTTATGATCAATTATTTTGAGTATTTAAAAAGGTTTACATAAATTTTGCAAGAATTTTAGTGTAAGTAAATAATTTTATGCTTTTTTTTTCAAAATTTTCTTAGTTGTTGATGAACACAATATCTTTATTTTATTTATTTATGTTTTTGTGTGGTGCTGAGGATTGAACCCAGTGCCTCACGCATGCAAGGCAAGCACTCAACCACTGAGCTACAACCCCAGCCCCTAATTTTATGCTTTTTGATGTTCTATTTAAAAAATATTTCTTCTAGTCCAGCACAGTAGTGCATGCCTGTAATCCTAGTGACTTGGGAGGCTGAGTCAAAGTCAAGTTTAAGGTCAGCCTTAGAAACTTAGTGAGGCCCTAAGCAATCTATTGACCATGTCTCAAAATAAAAAATAAAAAAGGGTTGAAGATGTAGCTGAGCAGTAAAAGTGTCCCTAAGTTCAATTCCCAGAAAAAATATATATGTTATATATATTACATATGTTATATTATATATATGCACCCACGTATATTACATACACACATATACATATATACATATACTTACATACATACACACACATATCCAAATACACAGGAAAGAACACATTGTCTATTGGAGAAAATGCCAAAACTAGCAATGGAAAAGAAAAACACATGGTTTAGATTCAGAAGCTACTATGGCTGCTTAGAAAAGGTCAAATAATATCAATTTGAGTAAATCAGTTTGGTGTTTTAGGCTGCAAATATCATCAAATGAAAAGGGAAAGGTGGACAGAGGGTTGGTACAAAGAAATGTTAAGTTGTAGTCTGATGGCTTTCCCTCTTAAAGGCTTCCATTTGCATCCAATTTGAAAACTTTTAAGTTGGTGAGAGATTTGGGTACAGATCTCAGTCATTATGACCATCTTAATGCAAAAATTTCAGGTAGCAAGTTTATGAATAGGGATGAACTTTTCTTTCAAATGAAGTTAGTTAGGTATGAAAGGTACCTAACTGCCAGCAGTCTGCCCTGTGTGTGTGTGTGTGTGTGTGTGTGTGTGAGAGTGTGTGTGTGTAGGGGTGTGTGAGTGGCACACCTGGCTTAAAGGCACATTTGCATGTATTCTATATAAAATTCCAGCCACCCTCTCTTGTTAATAGTAGAGATAGTATTTATGACACAATCTTCCAATCTTATGTCTTCCTTTGTTAGCACTGGGAAAAGACTACAAGGAAGGAAGGAATGAAAGTCCAGGTTGTAAAACAATCTAAATAATAATAATAATAAAAGTAATAAGTACAATAACAATAAAGCAAAAATAACAACTCTTCCTCTTCTTGTATCTCTCAATAAGAGGTGTCACCATAGTCTTAAAAAGTTCTATAGACATTAACTAATTAAGAGCTTATAAGACGTTTAAGAGGGCCAGGCATGGTGGCACACACCTGTAATCCCAGTGGCTAAGGCAGGAGGATCACAGGTTTGAAGCCAGACTCAGCAATTTAGCAAGGCCCTAAGCAACTTAGTGAGACCCTGTCTCTAAATAAAAACACAAAAAAGGGCTGGTGATGTGGCTCAGGAGTTGGGCGCTCCTGGGTTCAATCCCTAGTATCAAAAACAAAACAAAATAAAACAAACCTTAAAAGGAAAGTGATCTTTTTAAAACAGGACACATAAAAACATAACTGTTGTATATGTCACTAGGATATCATGGGATGTATCAATACAGAGCAAAGTACTTTTTGATACCCTTAAGGCTTCACTGGTATTTTTTTTTTTTTCTTCACTGGTATTAATGAGCAGTAACACTTTCACTTACTGGCTTTCTTATACTTGAACAATAAGAGACAGATGGGAAGTCAGCCAGAGCAATTCTGTTTGGCTATAACTAAAGCCATTCTAATATATTCATACATCAATGCCAATAATAAAGATTTCTTAGGTACCCATTCGAACTGGTGCAAAAGATCCACATCTACTTGTTTGCTTCCTCTATTTCCATTATTATACTTCCTTAAGAGCAAAAAAAAAAAAAAAAAAAGAGCACAATTTATTTAAGACAACTTATAGTTCTCACGTTTCTCTAATGTTCTAAATTTTTATTTTATAGTTAAGTTTTAAGGTAGCAAAATTCATACTTCATGAACTTCACAAATGGCTAGCTAAGCCAAATCTTCACAGCAGCAGCAGATACATCAGAAGCAAAAAGAAAATGCTGTTTGTCCTGAGGTACTTTGGCAGCTTTAGAAATATTTTATTAACTTAATTTATAATTTATAAGTTGCCTTCTTCAAAATATGATGTGAAATAGCTCACTGGCCATATTGCATTTCAAGCTGTTATGATAGGATTAGTGAGAAGTGGAATGAGGAAGCCTCTCTGGCTCTCACCGGTCACCTTTATCCCCTTGGCTCTCAGCACTTGCTCCAGTCCGGAAAGAGGGTACTGCAGACATGACAGTGTGCAGATAAAGGCTGAAATCCGGCTACTGTTCTACCTTCTGTAGAATTTGACTCCCTAGTGTCTGGAACTTAACCCAGGTTTAAAAATAGGCTTCAGTTTCTTTTATCCACTTTATCAAACAAATGGATATAAATCTGATGAAATGCAAGAAGTGAGAACTCTTCCCTTGGGCATTTAACTAGAGGATGGTAGATGATGAATCATGTATAGATTAGGATCAAAATCAAATGTGCTGCTTTTGTCCCTTAAAACTCAGGGAGGCAGTTGAGACCAGAAATGTTTGACGAGTTTCCTTGTCATATTGAATCCTCAGGGGACTTTTTCTTCTTTTGAGGAGAGAAAAAAAGAAATCACTAGCATAAAGTCTCAGAACTTCAAAAAAGCTTTCATTTGAAATGGTTTCTAAATTTATGAACGGGCAGAATCATATTAGAATTTTATCTTTCTCTTTGGCTTTCTGTAACATTCTTCCCTGCTAACTATAAAATAAGTAAAGGAGCCAGGAGTGGTGGTGCACACCTGTAATCCTAGCTACTTTGGAGGCTGAAGCAGGGAGATCATAAAGCAAGGCCAGTCTGGGAAACTTAGTGAGAACTTGTCTCAAAATAAAAAATAAACAGAGGTGAGGTTCAGTAATAGATAGAGCATCCCTAGATCCAATCTATGGTTAACCCTCACCCCCCACCCCCGGGCACATACACTCAAATAAGTAAATGATGGAGATTTCAGGTGAAAAATAAGCAGCATGGGAAACACCTGACTTTGGAGAAAAAGGCTGCGGTACTGCACAGTCTTTGCTCTCACGTCCTTCCCTGTCTGGAATGTTCTGCCCACTTCTCTATTCTGGCAAAGCCCTGCTCATCCAGCATGATCCAGCTCAAATGTCACCTTCTTCGTGAAATGTCACTCCCTTCCTCTTTCCTTCCCATTAGAATTAATCATGCCCTATAAATCGGTCTAACCTTTCAGGAAGGTAATTGGCAACATGTGTCAAAACTTTAAAAATATTTGCTTCTGGTAACCTTCATTAGGAAATAGTGTGAAATGCAGACACACACTAATATATAAAAATAGTAACTGCAGTATTTATAATAATGAAAAATAAGGAACCATAGAAAGCCAACAGTGGAGGAGAAGCAGTTGGTGACTGTCACATATCCACATGTTGAGATATTCATGGGAGAGGCAGAGCAGTGTTTGAACTGACAGAAATTTTATTAGTCATACATTTTCCCCATCAGTCAAATGGAATTGTGTAAGGTTAATTATCATGTGCTAGGCACACAGTAGTTACTTAACACTTAGTAGTTACTACTATTACCATTAAAATGCCACCATTAAGCTAATGTTTAAAAAATATTATTAGTGTTATGAGAAAATGCTTATGATACACTTTTCAAAGGTGGAATAAAATATATATGCATTTCCACTCATAAACACAGGCATAGAGAAAAACAGGATTAGGGGATTTGGGAGAAGTGATCAAAGGCATAAATCATGAATGGAATCTGCTATTTTTTTAAGGGTATATCTGTGCATACTTAAAAAATTTTAAAATCCCCACAAAACAAGCTACATATCCAACTTGGTTGCAGATATGTAAGTTTATGTGTTTAATATCAGAGGAAAAACCCTAAAATAACAATGGTAGGATTAAGGGTATTTTTTTTTCTTTTTTAATTCTCAAATTTCTTAAAATGAACTTAAATTAGTTTTGTAAGATTTTGCAAAACATTTATAGTGGTCACTACTTCAGTGATAAGATTTGAAATATACATGGAAAAGGACCATTTAAAAAAGGGTTTTGCAGATTAAATTAAAGGATTTATTTTTAATCCAGCAGGCAAGATCGGCATTAATTGGAAAGATCTCCCTAAAAGGAGACTGGATTGGGAGTAGGTAAGAATGGAAGTAGGGATATTAGTTAGGAGGCCACTGGATTAACAGATGATGGTGACAGGGACCAGGATAGTAGAGCTGAGTAGGGAGTAAAAGGTGGGTGTTGGATTAAAGATATTTTTACTAATAGTATTAGAGAACTTGAACACTGAGTAAAAACAAAAGGGAAGGAAAAAAAACCCCAACAACCTTTTTTTTTAAAGTCTGTTCAAGTTTTGGTGTCAAACTATCTAAGTAAACTACTGTTCATTATCTACATCCCTAATCTGAAAATCTAAAATGATGCCACAAGTGGAAAATTCTACACCATAAAGCTCTGTTTCATGCACAAATTAAAAATATTGTATAAAATTATCTTCAAGCTTCATTTATAAGTTGTATTTTAAAAATAAATGAATTTTGTGCTTAGATTTTGATCCTGCCCCCAAGGTATCACATTATGTATGTGCAAAAATTCCGAGTGTTTTTTTCCTGAAAAAAAATCCCAAATCCAAAACAATTCTGGTCCCAAGCATTTTGGATGAGAGATACTCAACTTGTAAGAGGCTCTGAATTATTTTAGGTAAGCAATATAGCACCATCTAATTGTAGTCTTATAACAATTCTTTGTAGTGAAACTAAAATTTCCTACTTTATAAGGAGGAAAGTTGGAGCTTGAGTAGGTAGAATATCTCGCCCAAGGTCACCCATGTAATAAGAGTACTGGGATTCAAATCTAGCTCTGATTGATTCCTGAAAGTCTATGCTCAACCACTAGTGTCTAGAATCCCAATCCACTGGAAGCTAATATCAATCCATTGATAGCTGAATGAACTGCTGGGAGGTGGAACCTACTTGGAGCAAGTTAAGTAAGTCATGGGGGACAGACCTGAGAAGGGTCCATTCCTGGCCCCATCGCCTGCTATGAACTGAGAAGCTGTCCTCCTCCACATCCTTCCACCATGATGTTCTGTCTCACCTCAAGTCCAGAACAGTGGAGCTGGCTGACCATGATTTGAGACCTCTGAAACCTTGAGCTATAAATGTTTCCTCCTTTAAGGTATTCTTGTTCAGTATTTTGGTCACAACAATGAAAAGCTGACTAACACAAGTATCAACAGAAAAAGAGATGCAGAGAAAGAGAATTCCTGAAATCAGCAAAGGGTTCCCCTCCAGCATTCAGTAGAGTATTAATTATGCATGTGTGTAAAGAAAACTGGTTGAGGCCAGGGAAATAATCACATGAAATGATTTAAAGGAATAGCTACCATGTTCATACAGGACCAGGAACAGTGATTTTTCTTACCAGCCAGCCATGAGAGCCTCAAAATTCATGATATAATAGAAAGAGTTCTCAAAGTGTCTTGCTTTAGAGGTAGGATCAATTATCTACAGAGGAATGCTGATTTGGTCCCCCCTAGATCTTAAGAGCAAAATTTGAAAAATCCAAACTATTTCCAAGTAACTTGACTGCATCC
Organism: Ictidomys tridecemlineatus; assembly: GCF_052094955.1. Classification (NCBI taxonomy): domain Eukaryota; kingdom Metazoa; phylum Chordata; class Mammalia; order Rodentia; family Sciuridae; genus Ictidomys; species Ictidomys tridecemlineatus. The sequence goes on along the minus strand of NC_135482.1, from coordinate 75,981,791 downwards.
CAGAAAAAAGTTCAAGATTATGTATTTATGAAAATATAAAATTAACCAGTACCCAACAAGATAAAATTCATGATGCCAGTCTAAAAATTGCCAGTGCTGATCACAGTGGTGCAGACTGTAATTCCAACTATTCAGGAGGCTGAAGCAGAAGGATCACAAGTTCAAAGGCAGCCTCAGCAACTTGGTGATATCATGTCTCAAAACAAAAACCATAAAAAAAAGGGGCTGGGAATGTGGCTCAGTAGTTAAGTGCCCCTGAACACAGAATTAGCAGACAAGAACATTAAAGTAGCAATTTTAACTTCTTCTATATGTCCAGAAAACTTGAGCAAAGGTGGGACATAAAAAGGGTAAGTAGGGCCATAAAAGGTGTAAAAAATATTTAAGGAGATTTCATTTCTGAGATAAAAAGTACAATTTATGAAATAAAAATACTCTGAATACCAATGGTATATTAAACACTGTAGAAGAAAAGGTTGGTAAATTTAAAGAATAATTTTTGAACTTATTCAAAAGGAAGCAAAGAAAAAATAAAAGACTAAAGAAGAAAAAGAATAGGCTATTGATGAGCTATGGGACAACCCTAAGCAGTTAACATATATGTAATTTATGTAATTATAGTTCCCAAAGGAGGAACAGAAGCAGATAAACAAATGTGAAAAGCTAGTGGCTGAAAAGGTTCCAAAACTGATGAAAAGTAGAAATCCACAAATCTAAGAGCTCAGTGAACTCCCCCTACACAAGAAATATAAGGAAAACTACACCAAGGCACATTGTAACCAATATGTTTAACAACAGTGTTAAAGAGAAAATCTTAAAAGCAACAAGGGATGGGGGGTGGAGGGGGTGTGGGAAGACATACTCTAGAGAGGAGCAAAGATAAGGATGACAAGTGATTTCTGTCTGAAACAATGCAATTGAGATGACAGTTAAAAAAATATCTTTTAAGCACTGACATTTAAAAGGGAAAGTAACAAATGGCATCTACACAAAGAACTAGAACAACATACAGGAAATGGAAAAATCCCTGAAAAGACACAACTAGCAAAGCTCACTGAAGAAGAAATAGCCCAAATTACCCCATGTCAATTAAATAAACTGAATTTGTAGTTAAGAAACTATTGAAAAATTGAAAAAGATTGAATATTTTCTAATTCATTCAATTAGACAAAAAAAGGACAATGACATCTTATCTTTTAAATACACATGTAAAAACTCTTAAAATTTTATCAAGTCTAACTAAAAATATAAAAAAATGACAGTATGCCATAGCCAAGTGTGATTTATCTCAGGAATGGCATAACATTTTAAAATCAATCAAGGTAATTTATCATAATAGCAAAAGTAAAATGAAAAAAAACCCCAGAAATATTTCAATAGATACATAAAATGCAAAATCCAATAATCATTATTGGTACTAAAAAAAAGAAAAGAAAGAAACACTTCATTAAGACAGAAATAGATAGGAAGTTCTTCAACTTTATGTGGTCACCCATGAAAAGACAACAGGTAGTCGTATACTTTATAAAGAAAGACTGATCAGGAACAGGATGAATACGTACTCTCAGACTTCCTTTCAAGATTGTAGGGGAGGTTTTAGCAAGCAAAAAACTGAACACAATGGTGCACACCTGTAATATCAGCTATTTGAGAGGATGAGGCAGGAGGATTACAAGTTTAAGGCTAACCTGGACAATTTAGCGAGACCCTATCTCAAAATACAATAAAAAGGGCTAGTAGAGCACTTACTTGCCTAGCATATATGAGATCCTGGCTTCAGTTTCTAGTACTGAAACAAAGAAAACAAAAGGAAGAAGAAAAAAAAGAAAGAAATACAAAGCATCCAAATTGAAATGAAACTATACTTGTAAATGGCATTATCTTCTATGTAGAAAAATCTGATGGAATCTTAAAAAATGCTACCAGAGCTAATAACTGAATGTAGAAATATCTTAAGCTACAAGATCAATATATACAAATATCAATTTTATATACTAGCAATGAACAATCAAAAATTTTAGTAAAAATATAACTTATGAAAGCATCTGGAAGTATGATAAACTTAAGGATAAATCTTAAAAAAATATGAAAGACCTCTAGAGTAAAAACTATATAACATTGCTGAGAGAAATTTGGGAAGACTTCAATAAATGGTGAGATATATTGTGTTCTCCATGAAAACTCAACATTGTTAAGATGTCAACTCTTCTCAGATCTGTCTCTGGATTCAATGCATTCTCAAAATTCCAGTAGGTTTTTTTTTTGTTGTTGTTGTTTTTAAAGAAATTGACAAACTGATTAGAAAATTCAAATATAACTGCAAAGACCTAGAATAGCCAACACAACTCTGAAAGAGAGCAAAGTTGGAGAACTAATATTACTTAATTTTAAGACTTATTATAAAATTATAGTAATCAAGACCATGTAGTTCACAGTAAATCAGGAGGCTGAGGCAGAAGGAGCACAAGTTTGAGACCAGCCTGGACAACTTAACAAGGCCCTGACTTAAAATTAAATAAAAAGTGCTGGGGATATAGTTCAGTGGTAGGATGTGTGAATAGTATGGCATTTGAATAAATATGAACAAATAGATCAGTGGAAGAGAACACACACCAAAAATACATTCACCTATGTGATCAATTTCTCCTCAAGAAAAGTAGAAAGACAATTTATTAGTGAGAGGAAAGTCTTTTTAATAAATAACACCTAAAAAATTGAATGTGCCAAAAAAGAAACTTCAGTTTAAATCTCATAATACACACAAAACTAACCCCAAAAAACTATAGACCAATATCAAAACAAAATTATGTAAGCTCATGAAAGGATGTTCAATTTCACTAATGATTAGGGAAATGCATATTAAAACCACAGTGAAATACCATTATAAATTTAAATAAAATCATAAAAATTCATTTAAAATAATAAAATAATTGGGCAGTTTCTTAAAAAGTGAAACATACACTACTGTATCATCCAGGGATCCTACTCTTGGGTATTCAATGAAGAGAAATGAAAGCATATATCTACATGAAGATCTATACATATGATCAAAGCAGTTTTTTTTAATAGCCAAGACTTTTGATACACACCACACGAATGAATTTAAAACACTTGAGCTAAGTAAAATAATGCAGAAAAAGAGCATGCATGCTGTATAATTCCACTTACACCAAATTCTAGAAAATTCACTCTGTAGTATGGGGGTTGTCTTGAGAGAGGTGGAAATTGATTGGAGAGGGATGGAACATGCAGGTTACATACAAATATTAGAAAATATTGGAGGTAATGGATATGTTCATGATCTTGATTATGACAATCATTTCACAATGCAAAAACATGTCAAAATGTTGTTAAACTGCATCTCAATAAAGCTGTTAAAAACGAAACCAAAAAAGCTGGTACATTTAGACAACAGAAATCAATGTAGCAGTTTTAAAGAATGAGATAAGGCTAACATGTATTGAAGACTTCTAAGATACAGTGTAATTTTGTTTTCAATCAAAAAAGGTATGACACTCCTCTTCCAAAACAAATATATAATGACCTATTGATTCCAACTCTGGAGATCAGTCCTATGATAACATTTCGGGAAATGTTAAAGAATAAATGTACAAACTATTCATCAATTATTATAGTATGTTAATGAAACAACTTAATGAAAAAGTTGCAAAATACTACTTATATTAATATGTTTTTTAAGTCTAGAAAACAATATCATAAAATGAATACATTCTTTCTCTGAAATATCTGAAAGTACATACATTGGTCAATAACAATTGCCTCTGGGGTCAGTTCTAAATGGGGAGGTTGGGCACGCAGACCAAGGGAAGGGCTTGTGTAGGGGGACTTCCTTTCTAAGATTCTGAATTGCAAGAAGGATTGTGTGTAATAAGTCTATATTTCCTTTTAAATTAAAAAAAAACCTCAATGACAATTTTTAAAAATGTAAATAATGACCCATATTTGATATTCAGGGTCATCATAACAGATGTGGTGGTGGGCTGGTTTTGCAAAGAACTTGCGAAGATACGCACCCTTTTCCGTGCTTCAGCTTTCTGGAAGCACTCATGCTGTATGAAAGTAGCTGCAGCAGAAATCCTGGCTGGCGGCGTGTGGTCTGCATCAAGCATACTTACTGCTCGTTCCAGGGTCATCTCCACGTCTGCATTCCTAGACAAACAGTCACAGATTCAGCCAGGCTCTAAATGGCTCCCTCCTGCCTATCAATCTGATCTTCCAGAGAGCATTCAGGGAATATTGTGAAACACCTAAACTATCTGAGCCTTACTTTCCTTCATACAAAGAAAAATCAGCACCTGAGATTGGATGCAAATGGCTGAAGTCTTACGCTCCACTAAGACTGGCCTCTGAAGATGTTGTTGAAGAGATTCATAACATGTACCAAAGAAATGGCACTTTTAAGTATGTATAGTATGAAAATTATACCTGCAAAGTGACCTTAATGACCCAGTTAAGACTGTTTAGATGGAATCTAAAATAAATTTGTTCAAAGAAATAAAAATTATTTCTATTCTGGTAATGGCACACCTATGGGTAGAAACATCTCCTTTCTCAAACTGCTCAGAATCTGTTATTTCACCCCAAAATAAATTAGAAATAGAAGCATTTCTAAAATGCATATAATAGTATGGAAACAGTGGAAGCCTGAAAAATGGAGTTCTGGCTGGGTATGATGGTACATGCCTGTAATCCCAGTAACTTGGGAGGCCAAGGCAGGTGGATCACAAGTTGGGGGTCTGCCTGGGCAACTTAGCAAGACCCTGTCTCTAAATAAAAGGTAAAAAAGGTTGGCAATGCAGCACAGTTATAGAGCATCCTGGGTTCAATCCCCAGTACAGCCAACCCCCCCCCCCTCCAAACCAAAAACCAAACTAAATCAAAACCAAAACTCAAACCCAAACAAAACAAACACACTGGGTTTTATTTTGTTAAAATAAGTCGTGCTGGTGTGACAGAATACATCAGGAAAGGTAATCATTAAATGCAATGATAGATACCTTTATTTCTTAAAAAAATATTCATTCTGTTACCATTTGCCACTGAAATGACATTCAGTTTGTGCCTGTCCCAGTGGCTTACTTTTGTCCTTTACTAGTTGCCAATAATGATGAAGCCTAAAGTAGTTTGACACAGGGAAACTCACTGAGAGAGGACACCTAAAATTGCTACTTATAAAATCATAACTCCCCAAAGCCTCATAGCATTGTGTTTTTTCTCCCTTTTTATTTCTGCCTGGAGGGTGACTAGCTTAGTCTATTATCAGCTTGGATGTTAGGTAATGAGGACACCAAAGAAACCTGGAGAGGGTGCTTTCCACTCTCTGCTGACAAGCAAACACCCTGAGTAAATTCTCTTTGCCATTAGGCTAACCCACTAACACCTACCCACATGCACAGAAGTGAGTGGGTACAGTGTTGTGAATGGTGTATTTTTGTGGGGTGGGTATGATGTGCTTGAGGGGGAAAGAAGTAATGGGCTTCATGACTGAAAAGTAAACCTGCTGCTCCTGACACACATGTTCCAACACAGAAGTGTTACCTCATGAGCAGAAGGGTATTAAAAGTGGAGCATTTCTGGCATCTATACTGAGAATTATATAATGATGTCATATTTGAGAATGTTGTGCCTCAGGAGTTAATTTTAATTGGTAAAAAGAATGCAGGCTATTATGCAAAACTAGAAGTTAAAATCATTTTTATTTAAAATAAACACACGTTTTAAAAGAAATGGAAATACTTTGTGGACTTGAATGGCTTTTCAGAGAAATCATAACTCCAAAAGTCTCAATCTCAATGGTAACCGCAAGCATTTATCATCCAGGATTCCAGGTGTTTACCTAATGAAAGATCCTTCATACCGTGAGAATAGCCTTCTGTTTAATACAGCCTTTTTTTTTTTTTTAAGATTCAGCCATTAATCAATCTTATAAAGCCATAAAGGATTCAAGGAAAGTTTGATTCTCCCATCTTCAACCCCCACAAAATAATTCCATTACTCTAATCCTTTATATTCCTGAACATAATTCATGAAGAAGCTCCACATTCATTCCCAGTTGACCCAATGCCAGTTCACTTTGTCACTAAAAACAATTCCTAACTAAATGAAGGCTTACTCAGTAAGGTTTTTCTACAGCTACTGGTGTGTCAATTTTCTGTGTTATTATTGTCCATAAAGTCCCACTCTGTGAAAGGCACACCTTCTGACCCCAGTCTAGCTCCATTTCTTGCATCTCTCCCCTCTTTCTTACTCCTCCTTTGATCTCCTACCCCACCCTCAATCACACCAGACTTTTCATCTTTCTCTAAACACTGCAACCTTCTTCACAAGGTGCCTTTTTGATTTTTCTAGGAAGCACATGCTTCTATTTCATTGCTATCCATTACTCAAGACTGGAATGAGATACCATCACTTTGGTAAAATCTTTTCTATGCCTCTACCCGCTGGAGCTGTTCCTTTCTTCTCCTGCAGCATTCCTCTACTGCATTTTTTTTCTCTCTTCCTCCTTTCTTCTTTCCTTCCTTTTCTACTTTCCTTTCTTTATTCCTTCCCATTCACTGAAGAACACTTCTGGAAGCCAGCAGAAGTGTGGCTTAGAAGATGACGTTGGGGTGGCAGGTGAGGATCAGGAACAGCAGTTACTCTCTGGCCCCATGTCCCCTGAACTACCAGACTGTAGATGAGTCTTTTCAACAGCTTTAGTTCAAATGTTAACACGATATCAAAATAAAGGGGCTGGGGAGGTGTAGGTTAGAAGTAAGATACTTGTCTAGCACTGGGGTCAATCCTCAGCACCACAAAAACAAAAACAAAACAAAACAACAAAAGAAAATTTAAGATGAGGTCAGTATAAATAAAAACGTAAAAAGGTATGTGAAATACCACTGGCTCAAATGTGAGATGTCACAGCGGGGAAAAAAAGAGTAATTTTTTTTTTTTTTTTTGTGAGTACCATCTCCCAATAACCAGGACTTCTGCTAATAACAAAGCCCTGTCCTAGACTGGATCTTCTGACATCAGAATATGGCTATATTTTCTGAAGGTCGAAAAAATATCAGCTAAGGAATGGACAACTAATGCTGGGTGTGGTGGTGCATTACTTGTAATCCCAGTGGCTCGGGAGGCTGAAGCAGCAGGATTGCAAGTTTGAGGCAAGCCTTAACAATTAGCAAGGCCCTTAGCAACTTAGTGAGACCCTGTATCAAAATAAAAATGAGTTGGGGATGTGGTTCAGTGGTAAAGTGCCCCTGAGTTTAATCCCCAGTAACAAACAACAAAAAGAATGGATAGCTCACTGAAGTGTTGTTGCTTGATACTTTGTAAAATGCGAATTCCCCTACCTCCAAAAGAGTGATGAAGGTGCTGCTTTGGAAAGATAATTCTGGAGGAGACATGTGGACATGTGTTTATAGAAACAAAGAGACCGTTTTAAGGGCCCTGGAAGAGTCTTAGCTGGGATGATGAAGCCTTAAACTGGGTTATTAAAATGGAAATGTAAACAATGATGCAGTTGGAAGAGACCTGAAAAATCAAAGAACTAAAGCGACTAGTGATTCAGAGGATGTAGAGGAGAGTCCATGTGACCTGTTTTCTGCTCTAACTTGCTCTAGGTCACAAACTTGCTGGTGATCCTACTGGAGCTCCCTGCTCTCTCCTAGTCTCCTCAACAGAGTGCACTGCTCTGTTGTACTCTGAAGCCCTGCAGGCACCAGCATGTACCTCACGGCCTTGCACTTACAACATGCCCTACTTTCTTTTCCTTAGACCTTCATATAAACCACTCAATTTTTATATTTATGATGCTGAGGGAAATGCTGGGCAAACTGGAAGAACCTAACATCTGTTATGAATCCAAGAGGTTCAGAAATCATATTTTTAGAAAAATTCATCTGGAACTTTCTACTTGGTGATTCTTTTAAACCTTTCTCATTGGTCTGATTTAGAACAAGTGATGACTATCTCAGTTTTACTCAGATCTCAGTTTTCAGCCCTATTAGTAACTGATCGGCCATTCTTTTGGAATGACGAATCCATTGTTTGCTACCTTATGTCATTAGGTAGGTTTATGGTTGAATCTAGCTACTTCATAGGAATGTTCCACATGTATGAAAGAATACTCCTATACATATAAGAATTTGGGTAAGAATAAAAAAGAATTTTTTTTTTAATGGAACTTAATAGTTTGAAAGGTGAGACAGTGCAGGCAAGGACAGCCCAGAGTGCTTCAGGGTACACCCTGGGGAACTGATAGGAGAGGGAGCACACCAGAAGCATAAGAAAGGCAGGCCAGACTCTGCCTCAATCATCATTTTTCTTCATAATAGAAAATATCTCTGGCTCCCTCTCATCTCCATAGAAAGCAAAAATTTCCCTTCAGAAATCAGAGAAAAGGGTTAGTATCTATGGTTTGGTATCTAGAACTTGGAGAATCTCAGGCAAACATTCCTTACTCTTTAAATTTGGGGGCAGGGGAGGGGTGCTGGAGCTTTTAACTCATGGCTTTACGCAAGATAGGCAAGTGTTCTACCACTGAGCCACATACCAGCCCACCCTTATTTATTTATTTATTTATTTTGTACCAGGGATGAACCCATGGATGATTAACCACTGAGTCATATCCCTAGCCCTTGTATATATTTTATTAGAGACAGGGTCTCACTGAGTTGCTTGGGACTTGCTAAATTGCTATCCTCCTGCCTCAGCATCCCTAGGATTACAGGTGTGTACCACTGTGCCCAGCTCCCCACCCTTTATTTTAAATTTCTTGACCTCTAGTGTTCCTTCTATTCTTTGAAATATCATTAAATATTATAATGAATTACCCTGGACATTAAAACAAGAATTTGAGCAACAAAAGTGCTAGATGTCAAAAAGTAAAGAGTTTGTATTTTTTCCTTCCCTTTTTAATTTCTGTATAGAACCATCATGGAATGGCCTCTGTTTTAGGGGTGCTGAGAACATAAAGATGAATGAGCCATTGGTAAGAAGCTCAAAGTCTAGAGAGATAACAGATAAGTAAATGAATAACCACAAGAGTTACTCTGATAGAGACATCCACACAATGTTGCTATCTGGGGCACATAAGCTAGATTGGGAAGGGAATGGCCAGGAAAATGGTGATGTTGCAGTTAAATCCAGAATTATGAGCAGCCATACAAAAACAAAGCTGCATGTGAAGGGCTGAAGTGGGAAAGAAAGTGGGGGAGGGTGATGTGGGGGGAGAGGAGGAGGAAGAAGGGAGAGAGAGAGATCAAATGAGAGTGAATGCACAAATATCTTACATTAAGGAAAATAGCAGGAGGTTGCAAGTGGTTTAAGCATGGGTGTGTTTGAGGACGGTAGTCATGAAGAGTGGAGAAGAGTACAAAGAGAAGAGACTGGAGTGAGAAGCAGAGATGAAAACACCTTGGGTTTTGTATGCCATGCTAAAAAGCTTGACTACTCAGTGGAATTATGCAAAGGTGGTAAACCAGGGAAAGAAACAATCAGGTGTGAGAAGATCATTTTGACAGTCCTAGACAACAGTTCTGTGCAAGACCAGTGGCAGAGAGACTTGTGCAATGGAGATGGAGAAAATGATGAAAATGTAAGACCAATTAAAGAGGTTAAAATATGGCTTGGTGATAGATGACTATGGAGAAAGATGATAAGAATGACCTCCAGGTTTGTAGCTGAAAGAGCTCAGTAGGAAGAAATGCCTAGGAACAGAAGGCCTAGAGGAGCTAGCGAATTTGGTTTAGGATATGCTGAATTGGGGATGTCCAGGAATTTGTTAAATCTACATAAAGGTCTACAGGGTAAAAGATTAAAGATAAAAACTTTTGGAATCGGGAGGATACCAGTGAGATACCAGGGCCTCCCAGGAAAAGCACCAAGACCCAGAGAGAAGGGTTACTGGAGATGACTTCTTTGGGCCTGAAAAAAAGAAGCACTTTTAGAAGATTAAGAAGACTGCAGAAGTGTGTCACGGTGACATAAAAGACTAAATGCGTGTCTGTTTAGGATGTAGCTAAAAAGCAGTCACCGCTACATTTGTCAGGAGAATGTTCCAGTGAGGTGGTGGGGACAGAAGCCATATTGCAGAGGGCTGATGAGTCTGAGAAGTGACGGGCTGGTTTAGAATGTCTGAGGGCACAGAGTTTGAGAAATGGGATGATAGCTTTGCTATTGTTAAAATGATTTTGCTAAAAATGGTGTTTATCACAAATCCTAGGCTGTAGTAGACATTTAATAAATTCTAAATTACCATTTAAAAGTCCTTATCAGTATTTTCCTCCATAAACAATTATCTGATGTATTTTTCCTTCTCTAGAAATGTGTTCATATTGACAAAGATCTGCTTCCTACCAGAAATGTTAGAAGTTTCATACAAACATTTGATTTATGAAAAGTATTTCTTGCTTTAACACCTAACACCTTTTTCGAAAGTAATTTATCACCATAGCTTGCCTAATCAATAGGTACACTACACATTTTCATTTAAGAAATGACTACCAATAAGCAATTTTAAAATCAAACAATCAGATAATATTTTGCCTTAATGATTCCAAATCATTATTTTAGGAGTTACTGATTTCATCACTGATCCATTTACAAACATTCTTTTAGTAACTTCCTCAGTTTACCCAATTTGTACTTGAGCATTAAATTTAAATAAGGGTTAAGATCCAAATTAGTCAAACCATAACATAAATAGGAAAGGTAAAGGAATGACTTTGAAAATTCAATATTTTGATTATTTAGTTTTGCAAAAAAAAAAAAAAAACAAACCTCCAAATCCATAGTACTGAAATCAAAAGTAAAGGTATCAAGTATCAAAGGAAAGAAAGAGACATCTAGAAATCAACTGCCTCTCCTTAGCTCTCGGAGTCCTTTTACATTAATAATCATGCAAATAGCACTTGAGGCACACACTCAGCACCAGAAGTAAACATTTGTGCCTTTTCTTTCCTTTATTTCCAGGACTGATTGAAAAAAAATGCATATAAAATTATCCATTTTTTGGTCTATGCTGGAGTTTGCTCTTGATAAGAGCAGATTTTCACATAGCCAAGGAGCAGCGATCCCTTTAGCCAGCATCTAATCTGGAACAGATGGGCTAAACGTCACATTTTTGCACAAAGCTGTCATGTGAGCAGGTAGCTTGGCCCCTGGTTCCTGAGGTAAACAGGCTGATCTGTCAATTAGGCAACTGCCCGAAAAGTCATTATTTTAATCACTTATCTCTGTCAGCCTTTCTCTCCAGCCCTAGAAGTGCCAGCTCACACTGTCAGGGCTGTGGGAACAGAATGTGCTGGCACCGACTGAGTGGTAGATTCAGAAGACTCACCCAAGCTGGGAGTCGACAGTGCTTCTCTCCACGAGCACATTCCCACTTCCTGCTGCTGCCACCTGGCCCACGGTCATGTGCGTCCTTCTCCCACCAGAGTCCACAGTGACACTGGGCCCGGCTTCCCTCAACGTGCGGGTGCTGTGGAAGGAGCTCTGGTGCCAGGAAGACCTGGCAGCTCTGTTCTGAGTGACGGGCTGCAGGGGCACCAGAGGCCTCATCTGCCCTGAATTCCAGTAGTTTTCCTTCTCCAAGAGGTTGCCCATACTGTGACTGGTCCCCGGCCTGGGGTAGGTGAGCACCGAAGGGTTGACAGGGACACTGTCAAAGACAGTGTCACTAACAGACCCATACTGGTGTTGTCTGTGGTAAGTGTCATAGTGGCGCTGTCTGCTCACAGCATGGTTGAACCCCACGATTTCCGAGCGGGCATATCTGGGTGGCATGAGGAGGGTGGAGCGCCTGCTGTCTTGGTGGCGCAGTGTGTGCCCAGGCTGGGTTCTGTGGCTGTAATGGTAATCGCTGTGAGCGTAATGAAACCTCTCAGGGCTGCTGTCTGGAGAGATCTCCAGTCTCCTCAGAGGCTGCCTCAAGGATCTTTCTTCCACTGACTTCTGGGAGCTGTACTGTGCCGTTCCTCGCCCCCAACGACCCCCGTAAGTGGCAGTTGTGCCAGCCTGCAGGAGAGAAAAATAAAACTTCAATGAAGCATAAATCTGTTTTTGTCTTTGCTTAAGACTAATTACTGTGGATTATTCCTCAAAATGTCAGTTTTTCAGAATGGAGAAGTTGGCCCCTTTCTGGGTGAAGTCTTTTTTTTTTTAAAAAAAATAAGACTTGGTTGACTTGAGTCATTTTTACTTGCGTTAGGATTTAATACTGTTTAAAATCCCCAGGTTCCCAGGGTGTCCCCATAAGTCAATTTTCTCAAAATTGGTATTCAGGAAATAATACTTTGGAGAGGTAAACCTCAAAAGCAACAATCTAAAAATGTTTGAAAATGTTTTCCCAGCAATTTGACAACTATCAACATTCTTTGATACCCTACCTTTAATACATCGTAGGTTTGAGTGACAGGGGAACGGCCTCCGACAAAATCATTTTCAACCAGGTGAAGGTTGTAGACATACTCAGGAACACTGCTGGTTCGGTGAAGATTTCCTGCAATTAAGCAAATATTAAAATATAGAATATCAATACTTATAGGCTGTATATTACATTTTAAAATCTAAGTCATTAAGGCCAATTACAAACATTAAATATATATTAATATTTTAAATGCTGGTTTAACACCACCAGGGAAAGCGGCAAACCATCAAAGGTTATCAAAACATTCTATTAGAAAAAAAGGAGGGCTGGGGATGTAGCCTAGGGGTAGATCGCTTGCCTAGCATGCCTGGGGCCTTGGCTTCAATCCTGGTACCATATAAGGCAAACATTTAAAAGACAGGAAGAGGAAGAAGAGGAGATCATAGAAATCCAAAACTGGTCGTTACAATGCTGAAGAATTTGAGAATCACACATTGGTTCAGATGGTCTGTTCTTCAACCTCTGGTTTCTCAAGTTAGGGGAGAATTCTGTTAGCACTGCAGGAAGTCAGAAACTTTTTATAGTAAGTAGGTGTAGGCAATAAATATAATGGTGACTCAACACTACTAGATAAGACAGCTTGTATAAACAACAAGGTGGGTCTGTGTAGTCAAAGAAAACAGGATCAACTGAAGGCCAGGCTGGGGTGAAGGTGCTTGGCAATTTGAGAGTTAGCAACCTCTCCTGAGCCACTGCTTTTGTGGAATCACCTTGCTTCCCCCTTTGTTTGGGGGTCTAAGAGCCAGCCAACTCTCCTGCAGTCACTGAGTGGGAGGCAACCCTTTGTGCTCAGCTCGGGAACCCACAGGGATTCTCAATTGATGCATGTCTCATACCTCTGAAAATACTTCTCTTTGAGGGACGTAGGGGGTAGAAGACAGACAGTATTGTGTCCCTCTTCTACAGCTTTATCCTTCTCTCAGCCTTTTTTTTTTTTTTGTAATCTCTTATGACTTGCTAAAAAACCAAAACTAACCAAGTAGTCAAAGCTCTATAAAACCTAGATAATGTCTGGTTCTCTTAAGTTTTTTAAAAAAATATTTTTTTAGGTGTAGGTAGACACAATACCCTTATTTTATTTATTTATAAGGGGTGCTGAGGATCTAACAAACCCAGGGCCTCACTCAGTGTTAGGTAAGTGCTCTACTGCTGAGCCACAATCCTAGCCTTTGGTTTTCTAATTTTAACCATTTTTCCCCCTGTTATGTAGTATTCTTTTAGAAATCTAAGGGGATAAAAAAATACTTAACTCTTCAATGACTTTAGAGACTCATGAAAGATGCTGAGAAGAAAAAAAAAAAAACACAGGCAGTCCCTTTCCAACCCAATTGTTCCAACAAATTGTTAAAAAGTTAAAATTTCAAGGACTGACAATATATTCAAAGTTATTCAGAGGGGGAGGGGGAATGAAGATTGTTGTTGCCATAGAGCTTAAAAAATCTGAATCCATCCCAAATTTATTCTTGTGTCCTTATTTCCTGAAGCCAAACAATCTGGCCAGTAAACAATTTTCATGCCTCATGGGGTCCTGGTAGAGGCAGCTTCTGGCTTGTAACTGTCACCCTAAAGATGAGAGAGGTTGAGGTAAGCCAGGCATCTCATTTATAAGGGCCTGATTTCTCCACATGGCCTGACAAAAGGTCAGGTGGCCTCTTAGTTTGTAAGCTGTATGACCTGGACCTCAAATAAGGGAAAGGAATCTCTATAACTCAGGAGAGGCCTGCCTCCTGCCTAGGCTAACTAGCCCTCACTTACCTTCCCCCACCAGGCAGTGGGCCAGGGAAAGGAGGTTAGAAGGACTATTACAGGGAACACAGAGGTTCTAACCTGAAGAGGGTGCAGGACCCACAAGGAAAAGGGAGGGTGGGTCCTGGAGATGCTCAAACTCACCCTACCTCCAAGAAAACAGCCAATTTACTACAAGAGGCTGTGAGCAGGCAGCAAATTATTAGTAAGCCAATCCTTAAGAAACAAAATTTACTCTCTTTTATAAAAGGTAATTAAGAAGCTGGGGATGTAGCTCAGTGGTAGAGCACATGTGTAGGGCCCTGGGTTCAATCCCAACCAATACAATAATACAGTAATTAAGGATTATCCATGTTCAAAATTTTGACTGTATAACAGAATATATGAAAGGACAATTTAGAATGGAAAGATACTAGTTGTCATACATGGATGGTAGCTAGAATCATTAATTGCTGTTCCACTATAATAAAATGGCAGATGATCAAAGTGTGCAATTTTAGCAATCCAAGAAAATTTCTGCAAACAGGGCCTCTCTAGCCTGTCAGTACCTGCAGTATTACCCTTACCCTACTTTCAAAAGTAGGCAGCTGTTCAGGAACAGTTAATGAGGGCTACTGAAAAGATCTGTGTGTAAGACAGGATTTCCCAGTACTGTCCAATCTGATCTTCAACTCTGGGACTCAAGTGATCCTCTAGTCTCAGCCTCCCAAAAAGCTGCTTCATCTATGAGTTTTTAAAATCAGTTTGTTCAAGCAAAATGTTTAACTCATGTTAGACATTCACATTGTTGCTACAGTTTTTTAGGCTTTCTAAAGCAACTTATGCAAATTTCTGCCTTTCAATATTACTTTTAAGGAGCTAAAATTATTTCATGTTTCTTTACAATATGCTGTGGATGCAGAGCCAACTATTACCATCCCCATTTGTAAACAGGGAAACTTAAAGGACTTGCAAATCAGTTATTGCAAATTGGTTCAAAGTCAGGGTTCCTCTTTTCCACTCTGCTGCTTGGCTGCAAGGTGCCCATTCTGAAACTGTCATTTGCCAAAACCCTGGGGGGATTAATATCGGAGTTTTGATATGAGAACTAAATCCAATCCTTCCCTCTTTCCTCTAGCACCTCCATCTGAACAGTTACAAATATTATGTAAACATTCATTCTTTATTTGCTGTAGTGCTTATAAGGAAGCTTCTCCTTCCATTGTCAGGTGAATAAACTGAGATCAGTTTAATGGTTCCCAAAATAACAAGGTAGTCAGTAACAGAGGAAAATAATAAGATTGGATTTTTAAACCATGTGGAATACACAACAAGAAAAGATGTGATTTCTGATATTCCACATTCATGTTTGTACCATAGATGGTTTCTTTGTTAAAAGGCTAATCTCAAATGACAAATAATGCAGATTAATTTGCTTAGTCATGTATTTGAGATCAGTATGGTAGATAAAGGTGAATCAGCAAGTGTTCTAAGATTTTAAAGAAATTTTAGTGGGTAGAATTTTTTTTTCAAAAAGATTAATCAGGATAAAATCTAATCTCTGTAAGGGAAATCATTATTTTCTGTTCAGTTGGAGAATAAAATAAAGACTGTTGAACATATAATTCAGCCATGTCCTCCTCTAAAAATAGAAACAAGAAAGCAAACTAAAACATTGATACCTGGAGGTGCATCCTATTTTAAATAAATCTAACATAAAAATTCAGATTTTCTTAAACACTTAAGATTAAAGTATGATTCTAATTCAAAGGATTTGTTTTCTTCAAACCAGGAGGCAAGTATTTTCTGTTAAGTCAATTCTGTAGTTCTGGTCTGGAGCCTCTGTTCTACTTTCTGTGTGTAGGACAAATGACTTGCATGCCACAGTTTCCCATCATTTTAGGAACAAACAGGATTACTGAGAGAGGTTTCCTGAGAAAGCACACATTTAAATGCTTCTGAAATGTGTACTATCTGGGTTTGGACATGCTACTCCAAAATATAACACCTTGGTGTGTGAGAAAAGAGCAGATCTCGGCCTCCTCTGCCCTTCCTCTTCTAAAACAGACACACACACACACACACACACACACACACACACACACACACACACACAAATCAAGCTGTCCTTCTCCCAAAGTAGGTCATAAACTCTCATTCCAGAGGGGTCCCAGAGGTCCTCTCAACATTAAAGAAATGTTCCATAGGAAAGAAACCAAACAGACTTTGCTAAGCCCCCTACCTCAGTTTATTGCTATTAGATCATATACCACTTTGTGCAATTGTATTTCTGCTGAGGGCCATTACCAAGTAGGAATGACGCATCGAAATTTCCTTGCCAAGCGTACCCCATGCTGCTTAGAGGACATTTGATGGAACATTGCATGCATGCTTTAATAAGGTGACCTTGCTCAAGGACCAAGGCGGATTCGGGTTTAGAGCTGATCAGGTTTGAGGAAGTAACAGGCTCCTTGAGTTTAAGGCGTTGCCAGTTTAAGATAATGGGTTTTAGGGAAGTTGGCGGTTGAAGATTATTGCCGGGATTAGGGTGTTCCTGCTGCTTGTTCCCGTTGAGTTCTCGTGAGATTAAAATGGGATTTGGAGATAGCCTGGTGGAGTAGATGGTTGGTGCGGGAGACGGCAGAACGCGTTTGCCCTGGACCTGTGTGGAGGTCGTGTGAGAGCTGGAATAAAGAATTGCTGTTTGAACCTACAAAGCTGTGAGTGCCTCGTGATTCTGGTGCCAAGCCGAGACATTGGCCTTGGCATTTTGGTGGCCCGTACTTGGGATGTCTGAAGCTTGGGGGTAAGTGAATTTGCTCGATCCTGAAGGAGAGCAAAAAAATGGGTGACCATTTCAAAAAACAACGTGTTCTTGTTTTGATTTATTTTGTTTTTATTTCAAGTTGCCTGTTCCTAGAACTTTCTCAGGCAAACTGGGGAAAATGGTTGACTCAAGGTTTGAAGTTGTTTGCCTCCAAGGAAGAGAAACTGTTAGAGGAAGGAGGCACCCCAGTGAGACCAAGAACAGCTAGGGCATATGTTGATTCAATACAAAAATGTAGCCCATGGCTTTTTAAAGATGGGTTATTAAGTATATCAATGGGACCATCATGGTATCCTGTAGAAGGATTTTTCTTTAACAAGAAAGAGATGGCTAGTTCTGTTTACTATACTTGTCTAAGATCTTGGTTTTTACAGACATCTGATTAATTTACAAAGCTAAAGTGTTAAAATATCAACCACTAAATATGAAATCAAGTACTCTTTACTTATTAAGTTCCATAAGGTAATATATTTAAACATTATGTGTGTTTTCATAAATTGGTGAATGGAAAAAGGTTTAATATTGCTTTGGTCTGTGTCTTTGCTGAAACAAGGTTACTAAGTGTTAAGATTCTATCATGTGTAATTTATATACAAAGAGTATAAGAAGTTTCAGTTGGGTTTCAATTACAGTATAATAGTACCTTAAAAAACATGAAAGTATTTCATCTTATTAAAGTGGAGTAATTTGTCTAAATCAGAAATTTTTTAAGGGTTGTTTCAGAATGTGAATTTATAAAAAGGGTTAATGGTTAAAAAAAGAGATATAAAAAGGTTCAAGATATGGAAATATATTTTAATATAAAAGGTTAAAGGTTAAATAAATGTCTCTAGATGAGATAATCTCTGTGTGGTAAAAAGTTGTAAAGGCCATTTTAAAAGATTTTGAGAAAACTAGACTTACTTTAAAAGCTTGAGAAAGGAAGAAAGAAGAAAAAAGGTATTTGTACATGGCAGATTGAGACAAAGCTTCTTAATGGAGTTAAAAAAAAAAAGCCTTTGGTTGAAGGGCAGCCATGTAAACTAATATTAAGTGATTTATACAGAATCTAAGCCTTGTTTAAAAGAGTGAAGCTGTAGGTGGAGAAAAGGTACATTTAAAAGTACAGTATAGATGATAAATGAAATGCTTTAAAAGGTTAAATTGAAGGTTGTTGAGATACCTTCATGGCGGGAAAAAAGATTGCTTTACTCATCAAACTATTAAAATGTACTTTAAAAATTAAACTAAAAAGAGGGAGATGAGATAATCTTTGTGTGGTAAAGTAAAAAGTTGTAAAATGTCTAAGTACATTGCAAAAGGCTTTAAAAGATTAAATTGAAGGTGGTTAAGATGCCTTCATGACGAAAAAAAAAAATAACCCATGAAAATGGGAAGATAATAAGATAAAAGATTTAGATAAAGAAGATTAAAAATTTGAAGTGGAAAACTTCAAAACCAGAAGTACAGGAAGGTAAAAAAAGAGAGAGAAGATATAGAAAGATAAAAAAGATATAGGAAGATAAAACAGATGTAGAAAGACAAGAATTTTAAGCCCACAAAATAGGAAACAAAAGAAAACTAGGAGAGAAAAAAGCAACTAAGGGTAAATATAAAAACCTTAGAAGAAAAGTAAAAGATAGAAATAAGATAGAAAATGGTTGAAAATGTCAAGTAAAGGTATTTCAGATAGAAAATGCAAAAGGCTCAGACAACTATGGTTTAAAACCACATCTAAAAATTAAAAGGACTAAAATAATTCTAAAAAGTAAGGCAGAATGCTTTTGAAAGACTTAAATTTAAAAGGATCTTAAAGGGGTATATATCCCCCAAAGATAAACTTAAAATAACCCTTTTTTTTTTTACTCTAAACTTTCTAAATTTGGAATCATCAGGACTTAGTGCTGCGGAAAGACATATGTATCCGAAAAATGTACATAAGCCTAAGGTACTTTGGAAAGATATTCTAACAGGACAATGGAAAGGTCCCGACCCAGTTATTGTCTGGAGTCGGGGTTCCGTTTGTGTGTTCCCACAGGGAGAACAGCAGCCGATTTGGATTCCAGAGAGGTTAACCAAAACAATTTCTACAGAAAAAGAAGATGATTTGACTGAAATCCATAACAGCTGAAATCCAGAGCTCCAGCTTGGCTATTCTTACATCTGCAACAGTGATTAACCACGGTGCCTTTTTTTTTCAATATCTATTTTATTATTGCATTTTTCCCACATCGTAGTTCTATTTTATTTTTTGAGCTCATACAAACCTAGGTTAATGTTTTTCTGATCAGTTTTGTTTTTTGACTGTGTTTTATTTTTTGACTGTGGAGTTTTTAAACATTGCAATGGAGATTTTACCTAGGTAAAGCTACAAGGCCGTTATTATTGTCTTGTATGTTGTATGTTATGTGTGCCCTGTTTTGTGTTGCATGTCAGAATGTGTGTATGTCCATATTTTTATATGAGGAGCGCTCATGAAAAAATGGATCCGAATTTTTTTTTTATTCACGTGATTTAAGTGGTTTAATCTAATTAGGTAAACAGCTGTTAATGATTGTTTTCAAGGGTGGTTAATAGATCTGTTTGCTTACTATTGTTTTTAAAGGTGATTAACAGATCTGTTTGTTTACTTTCACTTTTCCTTTTCATCATATTTAATAATTCTGTTCAGGATAATGTCTCTTTAACATCATTACCAGAATTCCCATCTCCATCCCAGTGCCGGTGAAGACTAAGAAAACCAAACTACAGCTTCTATGATAGCTACCACAGTAAACTGTATAAACTGATGCATCAATGAATATAACTCAACAAGTAATGCTCAATCAAGGATTTGATTTACTTTGTGAGGAAATGGACATATTGATAGACTCTTCCACTCTGAACTGCCTGCAGAACCTGACTGGACTATTTATCAGTTGCATGCATTGTGATCTATCGTCTGGTGCAGTGAATGGTGGTAATGCTGGCATATTTTTGCTGATGGTGTCACCAGTGATGCAATTTCCTTGCCAGCGCACCCCATGTTAATTGTGGTAATGCTGACATCTTTGCTGATGGTGTCACCAGTGATGCAATTTTTCCAAAGGAGCCGTCAATTGGCTTGGTGTCGTGGCATTTCTGTATCTTCCTCCCTTCTACTAGTGATGGTCTAAAATTTGGGGGCCAACAGAGGTGAGGCAAGAACCTCACCCCCCCACTGGCACCAAGGTTAAATTTGGGGGCCAACAGAGGTGAGGCAAGAACCTCACCCCCCCACTGGTGCTTAGGCCTATCCACAAGCATGGCTGAATGCTGGACCGGTAGTCAGCGACGGGTTGATCTGATTGCAGTGGATTCAACCTAAGACAGGGGACTGACGCCTAGAGGTCAGTTCATCCGATGACGGGTAAGAACCATATGTTGAATTGGACAACCTACCAGGCACGGTCCTAAGCCGCATTGCTTGTTGTTTAATTAATCAGAAGGGGGGAGATGCTGAGGGCCATTACCAAGTAGGAATGACGCATCGAAATTTCCTTGCCAAGCGTACCCCATGCTGCTTAGAGGACATTTGATGGAACATTGCATGCATGCTTTAATAAGGTGACCTTGCTCAAGGACCAAGGCGGATTCGGGTTTAGAGCTGATCAGGTTTGAGGAAGTAACAGGCTCCTTGAGTTTAAGGCGTTGCCAGTTTAAGATAATGGGTTTTAGGGAAGTTGGCGGTTGAAGATTATTGCCGGGATTAGGGTGTTCCTGCTGCTTGTTCCCGTTGAGTTCTCGTGAGATTAAAATGGGATTTGGAGATAGCCTGGTGGAGTAGATGGTTGGTGCGGGAGACGGCAGAACGCGTTTGCCCTGGACCTGTGTGGAGGTCGTGTGAGAGCTGGAATAAAGAATTGCTGTTTGAACCTACAAAGCTGTGAGTGCCTCCTGAATCTTGTGCCAAGCCGAGACATTGGCCTTGGCATATTTCTGCACAAATTATTCATTTAAAAAAAAAACCCACTTGGTTCTGTCTTTGGGTCTTCAATTCTGAAATCTCCCATGTCACTCAATTTTAAAGTATAGATGTATACTTTTCTCTTGTTAATCTGTTCTTTTGTTATATGAGTCTCAGTCATAAAACTAACGATAGATGAGGAAAGCAATCTTTTCTCTCTTGCAAAGGCAATATGCAAAAATGAGATAAAGTTTTTAGAATTTGGGTCACAAAAGTTTTTCCCACTTTTTCATGAATTAATCTGTTCTAGAAAAAGGGATAAACTAGCATGTATGCTTTTATGTACAATGTGTTGTAGTTCAGAGTTTTATTCTGCTAATTTTACCAGTAGTGCTGAATTTGACTTTTTCTGCTTGTTTCTGATTGACCCAGCTAATAAGGATCACGACAACAATATTGTGAGTTTTCCAGCCATTTGTTCCACTTGGACACTACATAATGTGCTTTCAATATTTTCTAACAAAGCTGATGATATATTAGGAAACATTTCAAATTAATAATGACTCAGGCACAACATCTGAACTTTTTCTTCTAAGAACACCATGGACATATTATAGAGCCCACTTAAGGGGAGATGGAGGTAGGTACAAAGCAACTTTACCTCTCCCTTGCTAAAGGACAAGCAATTCAGGTCAAAGCAATTGTGAGAGTAAAGCTGGGGTAAAGTGGGGTTAGTTGAGAAGGTGGAAGAATTCCAGATTGCAGAGTTATAGGACTCACAAGATAACATAATTATCTCTTTGCATGTTTGCATGTTCATCTGAATGATATGATTCCTAAGCCATGAGGGGGAAAAGTATCTTTGTTTCTGGTCAAATATGCAAGAATACCCAAAATAATGAAATGTTTTTAGGATTTAAAAAAAAACTAGATTTATTTCTATAATAAATTTTGTGAGCAAGCTTTATTACATAGTTGATTAAATTTATTACATTTGTGAAATCAAATGGACAAGCTTCTACTATGGATCCATTACCTGTACCTAATAATATTTTTAAAAAATGATCTATGGATTTTCTGTGGTAATTAGGTAATTGAGAACTGCTAAAGAGACAAAAATCTTTATATGGCCTGCTTCTATTAGAGAGAGGAGAGAAGCACTCACATTCAAAAGAGCATCTTTTCTTTCAACCTTCGAACATTAACAGTGGTTAAAAAAATGATTTGGGTCACACTGAGCTCTATAGGCAGAATTTCTGTAGGTGAGAGTACAGAAGAGGTTCAGATGAAAACAGATATGATTAAATGTATGCACAGAAATCAGTTGTTGTTCATTAGTGGTAGTGACTGATTTTTTTTTCTGTTGTGGTGCTAGAGATCAAACAGAGGACACTGAGCATACTAGGCAAGCCATCTACCACTGACTTATACCCCCAGTACACTAATATTGACTTAAATGCTACATTTAATTGTGATAACAATCACAGCCAGTTGTCTTTACAGTGTGAATCACAATGGTCCTCTTGGTGGAAGAAAAGCATGAAAGTCTAAAAGCTACCTACCATCTTATATTTGGTCTAACTAAGCATCCTCTGGGTAGCAAAGGTTCTCATTCTCCAAATATCTCAGAAAAATTTAATTTCTTTTATTAAACTTGGGGCATGTTATTACAGGTGAGAGACAGAGCATCTTGAAACTCATTTATATTTATATAGCTAGTCATATTTAAATGGCTCCTTAAAGTCATCTACTACCAAATGTAGGAGTTTAGGCCTGGGGTGTAGCAGAGCAGTATACATAGCATGCTTGAGGCCCTGGGTTCAATACCTAGCATCATCCTACCTAAAAATGTAGGAGAAGTTTAAAATAAAACAGGAAGTATGTTAACACTTATCAAGAACCACTAGTCAGTACTCCTGAGTTGGTGCCTGGATTTTTCTATTGGTATGTACTGACATGTATTCCATCAAATTGATTTCCCTGTACTTATATATTTAAAAACAATACTTTTCTTCTGTCTTTAATCTTCAAGAAATTTCAACTAACCCCACTCCTACCATATATTTGTAGAAATCGCAATTCTAGAACTTGTATATAATCTAGCTTAGGCTGGAAAATTAGCAGGATTTGTCATAAAACTATGGTGGAAAACTGATTTAAAGCAGATCAAAATCAAATAACCTTTCATATTACTGAAAATTTAACAGAAGTTTGTGCAGTGCTGTTCTTTGTGACCAGTTAATGCAGCTCATGTAATAAGCCACAAGAAATAACTCAAGAGTATCAGTGTGTGCTGCAAAGTACTGGCTTTGAGTTCTTATTAAGCTGAATGTGCCAGGCACAGACCAATTCTCCCAGGAGAATGGGCTTCATCAACTGTGCCAATGTGTGATGAGTCAGTGGCTGCTACCACTCACACAATATACCAGCCATCAGAAGCCCTTAGTTTTCAGAAGCCTCCTAAGTGGTTTGAGAACCATTCTCTGATGTACCAGTTTATGGAATTTTGGGGGCAATCATCAAATTACTGCTCTAGATAAACACAAATATTTATATTAGAAGGTCTTTTTGTATTACAGATGTCTGTCATATTTTGGTTGATGTATTTGGATATGTGATTATACAGAATTTGTGATTATAAAGTAGTAACTTAAGAGACTGGGGACATAACTCAGTGATACAGAACTTGCCTAGTGCTCTCTGCAAGGCCCTGGGTTCAATCCCCAGCACTAACATCATCAATCAATCTAGTAACTTAGCATGCTTGTAAAGTATCAAATAGATACAACCTGTACGTGTCTAAATCTATTAATTCCTGTAACTTGTTTACTTCCTTTGTCACTCCTGCCGATTCATTTGTTGAGACCCTACAATGATTACTTACAAGATTTTAGAACTACGATGACAACCATCATATTATACTCACCATGGTTGAACTCATGATCAAAAAGATGAATTTATAGAATTCACTCATTAATTTTTTTTAATTTAAAATACATACTACAGGGCTGAGGCTGGGGCTCAGTGTTAAAACGCTCGTTTAGCACATGTGAGGCCCTAGATTCGATCCTCAGCACCACATAAAAATAAAATAAACTATACTACAACTAAAAAATATATATTAAAAAAATACATATTACACAGGCACAGAGACTCGTGCCTGAGGTGCCAACTACTTGGGAGGCTGAGGAAGGAGGATCACTTAAGTATAGGTCTCAAAAAAAAAAAAAAAAAACCTCATTACAAGTTTTCTTGTCATTATATTATATTCCCATAGCTCTCACTTGCCGGGGCGAACCTCTTCTTTTCCTACTGATTCATAACCGCTGGTCCTTCTTTAAATCCATGTAATGTGCCAAATATATTTTCACAAAACCTTTGTATTTTTCAAGTTTCTCCCATGCTGAAACACCTTCTGTGACTCACAATTATAATTTTTAATTGACATTTGAAATCCAAATTTGAGAGGGGTGGGGTAAGGCTGCCTATAGGGAGTCACAGCTGAACCGAGTTTTGAGGGTCATGTAAGAGTTAACCAGACAGACAGGACAAGGGGTTGGGGAAGGGTAGGCAAGACCAAGATAACTGCATGTGTGTGTTTGGTGAGGAGTGGAGTCATGGTGATAGGGATGAAGTTTGAGAAGTTGCAGGCATCGAATTGTGAAGAGCTTGGAATGCCATGTTGAACATGGATTTTACTCCTATAGATAACAGCAAGAAACCAAAGACATTTAAATCAGGAAATGATACAATGAGATTTTATAAAGTTCACTCTAGTAGCTATGTGGAGAATCAAGTGAGGTCAGATTAAAGCAGGAGGTGGTTAAATCAAGTAGATTTTTACCTCCTCAGTATAAAAAAAATCCTATCTTGTAGTACCACTTCCAGAACAGTTGTGCAGTGGCACTTGACAAATTAATTTTGGATAAGTCATACTGCTTGTACATTCAAAATATCCTAAGTTCACTTATTTTACATGTACTCTTTGGGGCTGACATCTATTCTGTAGATCACCACAGTAGAGCCCAAATGTGAGGATGGTAGTGCTTTTGTCTTAGGGTAAAGAGAAAGTGATCAAGTATTTTCTACTGTTCCTCCATCCTTCGAAAACATGTAGAGGAAGAAAAGTAGCTTCTTGCAAAATGTTGGCAGACTCCTTCTTCCTGAGTTATTAGAAAAGCTTAGGATGCCTGGGCATGGTGGCACACACCAATAATTCCAGAGATTCAGTAGGCTGAGGAAGGATGATTGTAAATTCAAAGCCAACCTCAGCAATTTAGCAAGGCCTTAAGCAACTTAGTGAGACCTTGTCTCAAAATAAAAACCAAAAAGGACTAGGACTGTTGCTCAGTGGTTAAGCACCCCTGGGTTCAATCCCCAGTACAAAAAAAAAAAAAAAAAAAAAAAACAAGAAAGAAAGAAAGAAAAAAGGCTTATGATGTTTATTTTAGCAAACTTGATCCTATATTTGGATAATATACATTTAGTATATTTACTATCATTCTTTTGTCTGTATGACTTGTGTATTATGGCCAGTAATATTTTAGTGATCTACACCAAATTCTTATTATCCGTCAAGAAAGGTGCTAGGATATTTTCTAGCATGTGTAAAGCCCTGGATTTAATCCCCAGCACTCCCCCCCACCAAAAAGTAATCAAGATTCAATAACTGATGTGATCCTCCACATTCCTACCCCATGGCCACTGTTAGTGAGATTTAGGATTCAGAAATAATCTACTAACCTTTTTAGTGAGATTTAGGATTCAGAAATAATCTACTAACCTTTTAGTGTGTGATTTTTTTTTCCCCTGAAAATTCTGGAAATAATGGAATTGCAGAACTTTAATTATTATTACTTTGGCCAACTAATATTGGTAGGATTAAGCTTATTATTTCAAGAATATAAATATGTGTATATTTTAAATGGTAATGGTGGGTTGTTTTCAAATGTTCAAGATTCTTTTTTTTCCCAAAGATGCATTTTTATCTAGGTCTACATATTGAGCTCTCAAGCTGGTCTGTAGGTGGCTTAAGAGCATTGTATTGTTTTTATATTCAAAATTCAATCAACATTAATGGCATTATATAAAAGATAAACAATAGGTTTTTAACATTTTGAGTCTTAAGAGAATCTTATATTCTATTTATTATTCTTAATCGAGTGAATCAGGGGAGTGAAGTGGTTCATTCTAACATAAAGATTAAAGTTTTCTTCTAATTTATGGTCTATTTCCACATGTACCATTACCTTTAACTGTTACTTTACAATATGTATACATATACAAAATAGCTGGAATCCAACATTCATCTCAGAATTGTATAATTCTTACCTGCCCTCCCTGCCCCCTAGTACTGGGGATGGAGCCCAGGGGTGTTCTACCACTGAGCTACATTCCCAGCCTGCCCTCCACAGGCTTTTTAAAAAAATTATTATTATTTTTAATCTTTTTAAATTTTGAGACAGGGTCTCACTAAATTTTCCAGACTGGTTTGAACTTGTGAACCTCCTGCTTTATTCTCTCACCTAGCTGGCATTATGGATGTGTGCCACCACACCCAGCTTAATTTTAAGTTCTTGAATATCATTGAGATGGAACCAAATGATCTTATAGGCTACGATAATCAAGTATAATTTCTAAACTCCAGAGGTTTTAGCAATATATTTGTTATTGCATTTTCTAACTATCATAGCTAGGTTGCCAATAATCTTGGTTCTCTCAGAGAAGAAAACAAATCAAAACTTCTAATAGTTTCAATTGCTAATTGCTCAGATCAGAAATTTGGTTTTGGTGTTAAATAAATGTAAGTACATATAGCCTTATGTTAATGCATGAGAAAAAATTTTAAAGCTGATATCATAAATGACAGTTTAGGAGAATGGGCCAATGAATGCCTAGAATATCTAATTCAAGCCAGCGGCCCTCTGTTCCCATGATGCTGGAATCACTAGCACAGGGCATAGATGCCATTAGTGGCATGTTTTAAAGGTGTAAGTGAACAGTCCTCTTCTTAATTTCCTGCATCTTATCCATGGCACACCGAACAATGTATTTTTATATTCAGTTTTGTTTCTCTGGATCTTTGTGGTTTATTAGTTTCATTGATTCTGAAGCATCCTTACTGACCCTCATTCAACCATAAAATTTAACCCATAAAAGATACGTTCTCACCATTTCTAGTAGCATGAAGCTTATTTTATTTTTAGCACCATTTTATTCACATTCTACTTCAGTGTAATATGTACATTGAGAATTTTTAAAAAATAAAACAACAAAAAAGCCACTTTTTTTTTTTTTTTTGCCCTTTTAACTTACTGCACCCAATCTTCTAGACATGGAACAGTGCCCATGGGATATATTAGGCAGATGTGGAGGAACATTAAATCCAGAGGTGCTACCGACACAGCACTCTCAGAGAAGTTCGGCATGGCCCTGTCACCCCACCATATCTTGTTTTCCTTTCCTGATCCCTTCTAGGTTCTGAATGATTAGTCATCTCCCAGAATTGCTTCATTCCTTGAATTCCTTTTTGGCAAAGAATTCATATAGAATTTGAACAATGTGTAACTTTTTGTTTGTTTGTTTCCAGCAGCACCTATTAACTACTTTTTTTTTTGTTACCCTGAACAAATTTCCATTCCTTTCTCCAGAAGTCACTCTGATCATAGATAGTCAAAGCAGCTTCACCAGGAAATCATGTAAGTAAATAATATGCTCTCAGTTTTTATGGTGGAGTCCCAAAGAAGTTATAAATTTCATTAGGATATTGTCCATTGTACGCTATAAGCATTACATATAATAATTTAAAACACGACTATATTCCTACTGAGGCACCCGAGGTTAGGGAAAGAACTATATAATAAGTAGGTGTAATAAACAGGATATGGACAGTTTTAATTTCCCCCTTTGCTAAAACTTGCAATTTTTAAACATTTTTATTGTGACTTTTTATAAAAGAATTTTTAAAATTCACTCCAATACACATGCATTTTACAACAAGGCTATGCACCTCAGAACCTTCCCTACACCCAAGAGGGACAACTTAAAAATGTTCAGCACAGTTTAAAACACCAAAAATAATTGAGTAATTTACAGTGAAAACCACCCAGTATATTGAGGCATTAGAAAGAAGTGAAAGGTTAAAGACCCTTGCAAGATATTTACCAACCAATCAGCTTTGTTTCCAGCACATTATTTGCTGCCTCAACCTCATAGGTATGTCAACAATTCAGAAGTCTCCAGGGCTGAGGAGTGCATTTAACACCAGGTTTTTCTTCCCAGAATTTCTCCTGTTGATACAGGATTCTTTCCAGACCAGCACTATTTCAACAATTGCCTGTCTGTTTCAACTTGAGATAGGACAGTAATACGGAAATAATAACAACAATACTCACAAGGCATCATGAGTCCCCAAGACCTTGTCAAAGAACTTTAATTAAACAACATATGAACTACCCTTGATAATTGTTCCATGGCATGTTAATGTTAAATTCCTTTGAAGCTAATTTCCTTTTCGAGTCTCAGAAAGCTGAGGCTTTAAAGTAAGTAGGTGTTGTTTGCTGCCTTATCTCTTTGGCTGAGTTACACTTCTGTGGAGGCTGTGGAGTGTATTTCAGCTTGCTGGGAAGCTGCTGTTGTAATCAAAATATTTCAAACGCTTTGTTCCTTAGTTGGAAGAGCCACTCAAGTAGTTGCCCCAAGCATTTGAGCAGAAGCACCAAGATAGCACCCTTTGTTCTACCAGATCAACTCTGTGAACTATGAAATGTTCATGTTGTTTCCTCCTAGAATGCTCTTTCTCCAACCACATCCCTATGTCCAATCCTACTACATTTTTGAGATTTAAAATCCTAATTCCTCCTTGAAGCTTTTCAAGATTCCCTTCAGCTGGGAGTAATATACTTCTAGACTCCATAAGGTCTTAGCTGTTCTTTTGGTTCCCTACTTTTCATTTGTTAATAATATTTTTCTAGTGGGAGACTCCCTACTTTCAGCTTTAAACTTCAGTCTTTAAAGAAGGCAGAGTATGTATGTTTAATTCAGCACTTGCAGGGTCCTCTATATAAACATACTCATTTGATGGTTGCTGAGCTCACCAATAGCTGGTCTACCATGTGGTAAGAGAACATAGGTCATTTGAGAGGTTGGGACTAAACTTCCCAAAAAATGTTGATGGACATATACTTCACATGTGAAAATGATCTTCATATCTATCACATCTGTTTTAAAGGTATAATGAAATGCAAACACATGATATTCTAAAACCCAGTGAAGCAAATAGTAGATGCTCCACAAATCTCCCTTTCCTTCAGTTCAAGGCTCCATCTGTTTAATAGTTGATATCTGCCTGCTCTTCCTGACTGGTCACTTTCATAGGATAAGAAAGAATATCTAATATGTATCGTATGTGTCCCCTAAGTAGAGGAAGCTGATTTAGCTGTAGTTTAGCACTGGACCTGTGAATGTTCAGACTTCAGGGAGCGTCCTGAATGATTCTGCTGGTCAGACTGGCTTCATTCATTCTGGAGTCTTTAGCTAGACTCCTCCCGCCCTTAATGTATCTGTTCTGTATTGTCTAAATCTTCTCACCCTCTCAGAACTTCCTCAATTTTATTTAGAGGAAAATGGGAAGGGACCACAGAAAGGCAGGTCTAGTAAATCCCTCTTTGCATTAATAATAAGAAAACTCTATGACATAACTGATGAGTGGTTTAGAAACTTAGGTTTAGGAATTCAAATACCAGTTCAACCACTTATTATCTATGGGGATATGAGTACTATTTAACTGCTTAGAATTTCCTTATCTATAAATGGGAATTAAAATACCTAGCTCACAATTAAAATATATTACAATGAATGCAAAACACACAGTTCCAGTCTTGGGATATAGTAGGCACTAAGTTACATAGCTTACAATCATTAAACATCTCCTTACTTTTTAAAGTATGTAAATATAAACTGCCTGTCTCTTTAAGATTCGTTCATTGCAAGTTGAAAACAGTACAGCCTCCAGACTCTGCTGCTGTTTTATATGTATGGACTGGTGTTTTAAATTTTTTTTAACCCCCTAATGGGTTTTGCCATTGCCTAAGTTATTTCCTACAGAGACAGTTGAACATTGTAGGAACAAATTGATATCCCAACTTCATCGTCCACTCTCTGTAATAAGCCAACAACAACAACAATACAGTTAAACAACTAAAACAAGTGTTATCGTGTCATTCTGATCATCCTACTTTAGCTGGTGAGAAAAGGATACACCATATTCTCTAATTTTCACAACTGGTTTGCCATCTTTCCCTTCCAACTATCCTGTCACTGATTGTGTGTGTGTGTGTGTGTGTGTGTGTGTGTGTGTGTGTGTGTGAGAGAGAGAGAGAGAGAGAGAGAGAGAGAGAGAGAACCCCTTTCATCTCAGGGTTTAATTTTTTGGAGAAACCAGCCTTGACACCCACATGTACTTTGGTGGTGGTGGTGGTGGGTGGGGACACACAGCCGAGCTCCAGAGCCGGCTAGCTAGGCGGGCGGGGTTGTTGCCAGCAGGGCCAAAGTCCCCAACCTCCTCCTCCACCGCAGGGTGGTGTGGTTATAGCCCAAAGCCTCCTACCCAATTTGTTCACTTCCTAGATCAACCAGTCGCCGTGTACATTGGGTGGAGCGCCCCGAAGTACCTGGGCGAGGCAGCACTTTCCCAATTTACAGGTTGTAAGAGCGGCAGTGCCTTCAGGTTTTCTTTTTAAAGTTACTTCTGTAGTTCTGGGACTCTAGAGCTAAGGGCGCTTTCTCCCAGAAAAATGTTTGTGCACACCCAAATTCTGCATAGAATTTCAAAGTGTATATGGATCCTCTGAGTTTCCAGATTAAGTGCCCTCTAACAGAGAGGTGAAATCCAGAGGAATAAGCAAAAAAAGGGCTGAAATATTCGGCTGAATTCTTTAACATAGATATATGCGTTTTAACATGCATAGATACATTGATGGCAAAACTGAATAAGAGGTGATGGGGAAAACAGCATTTTCCCCAAGTAAGCTGGTCAGAGTGGAGGTGCAGCGGGTCATACAAAGGGACGACGAGCAACAGGTAAGCAAAACACCACAGGGTTTCGCACCCCCAGAAAGCAGCGAGTCGGGCGACTAGGTTGAGGAAGATGAAGGAGAGTGGGTGAGGGACAGGGTGGGGGCAGATAGGGCGGGGGGGGGGGGGGCTCTACTCACCGTTGACCGCAAAGCTCCGGCCCTTCCGGGCCAGGGTCTGCTGCACCTGCTCCTGGATCCGCAAGCTCTTGGCCGCCTGGCCACTGCGGCCGCTGCTGCCCGCCAGCTTCAGCTTGGCCTCCGAGGGCAGAGCCAGGCTGGAGCTGTCCAGTTGTCCCAGGATCTGCTGGCCCAGGACGGTTCTGATGTAGCCGCACTCAGCCGGGGAGCCGGGGGCTGCCATGGCGCTGGAGTAGGCGACCCAGCCGCTGGCTTGCCGCGGGACCTGCGGTGGAAGCCGCAGCCGAGCTGGGGGCGCGGGCGCAAGCCCCGCCTCACCGCCGGGCTCCGCCCCCGGACCCGCCCCCCCGCGCCGGTGAGAGGCCGGGTGGTGGGGAGCTGGGCCTCTGGGGCCGCGCGCTCGGCCTGCCCGGGGGAAGGGGGCGCGGCTCTGGACGGGCACGCGCACTCAGGCCCGGGAGCGGGGGCGGGGCCGGAGCGGGGCGCGCGCGCGGACACCTGGCTCTCCAGACCCGCCCGCGGGGAGATCGGGAGATGCGCGCGGGCGCGGTCTGTGCGGGGTCGCGCACATTGTGGAAGTCACCTCCGTGCTGCCTGCCAGCGCTGCACCGGCTCTGCTGCCTGGCTCCGACTCCGCCCAGCCCTCGGGAAAGATATGATTTCCGTTTGATTGCGGGAGGGGCCGCCCTCCAGAC
The DNA here is from genome assembly GCF_052094955.1 of Ictidomys tridecemlineatus. Classification (NCBI taxonomy): domain Eukaryota; kingdom Metazoa; phylum Chordata; class Mammalia; order Rodentia; family Sciuridae; genus Ictidomys; species Ictidomys tridecemlineatus. The sequence continues at coordinate 75,949,990 of NC_135482.1, read as the reverse complement.
AGGTGCGCCCTGGAGAATCACTTCTGTTCTTGAACGGAGTTTTGCTTCTGGGATTCCCGAGCGAGCAGTCGATCTTGTTCGTCAGGCTCTGACGGACTGCTGGAAATATTTCGTGTTTTACCTGGATCTGAGAGTGAGAAAGGGGTAATAGGTGAAGCGGAAAGGGCAATATAAAGAAAATGTGCCAAGAAGATGACGTGTGGGGAATAAAAGACTTTTTAAGAGTTCTCCCTTAGTACAACTTCAGGACTGTGTACTTTGCACAGATGCAGTCCCAGAAACATATGTTCTTCCTCATTGAGAGCTTCTGTTTCCCTTTGCAGATACACAAATTGTACCCAGTACACTCTTGCTCACCCACTTCTCTCTTATGAACACACCCACAGAGAGAGAAACTCCAATAAGAAGCATTAGGGAAGGGCTAACTTTTAATAGGTAGTACTTTTTAATAGTCCAGTTAATGTTGATTAAGTTGTCTTTATGACAGGCTTTTTGTAGGGGGACTGATGGAAGGGGCCTCCGACTTTCACTTGCATCTTCTACAAGTTGTATTTATCATGCTATTAATTATGTTTCACACACAGTTGACTCCTAAGAACCTGAGAGCTAACCTCAACAGGAAGGGTCTTTGACTTTGAAATTTACAACCTAAGCCACTGGTCCTGATTTTCCTCTTTGGACATGAAAAACAGAAAGAAAAACATCTATCCTTGGTATTAAGTAAGATAATCTTCCCTTTGATTGCTTGGATTTGCATGTTCACTTTCCCTCAAATCTCTCAATTTCTGTAAAACCCCACTTAAGGGGCTGTGGTTGTGGCTCAGTGGTGGAGCACTTGCTTAACATATGTGGGGCCCTGGGTTCGATCCTCAGCACCACATAAAAATAAATAAATAAATACAATAAAGGTATTGTGTCCATCTACAACTAACAAAATATAAAAAACAACAACAAACAACAAAAAAACCCGCTTAATTCAGGCTTGGAGTAACTGGAGAACACAGCTTCCCTCCTCTCCGTTTTCCTATCCACACCTTTCTACACTTGCAGGAGTATATATATGGCTTTGCATTTTACATGAGCATGGGAGGAGGGGAGCAGAGGAAATAAAGGGACTAAACTTGAACTGAGTGGTAGTAGTTTTATCACCCCTTCCTAACAGGCCACATGGCCAAAGGTCCTGTGGAATATAATGCTTAAGTGGGAGACTTGTGGATGGTTATCTTGGAGTAATTTCTCCTATCCCAGCAGGACCAGTGTTTAAGTAAATTACACCTTGTGTAAAGCTCAATTATGCAACTAGATGTAAACATCCAACTCTTATGCTGAGATTTAATTGAAAACAGAGGGATGAACTGAAGGTCGAGTGATAATAGAGACTTCAAAAAACAAGCTCCATTTTGGTCCTTTCTTTGTCTTTTCCCTCTTTCCATTCTCATGGCTTCTTCTGGCAGTCCCACATCTGCTGCTTTGAAAGATGTTTTCAATACCTGTGCCTGCAGGGTCATCTGAGGCATGTCTTTTGGTTTTTGCCTGTGTTTTGTGATCTATGAAGGTCAGCTCTGCCTCCATATAGATCCCGCATCAGAGGAATAAAGACAGATTTTTCTTATTTATTTTAGTGAGCCTCATTTCACTTTTTAATTTTTTTTAAAAGTTGTAGATGAACACAATACCTTTGTTTTATTTATTTATTTTTATGTGGTACTGAGGATTGAACCCAGTGCCTCACATGTGCGAGATAAAGTGCCCCACAACTGAGCTACAACCCCAGACCCTCATTTCACTTTTTTCCTTTCAGTTTTTTCAAAGTATGACATAATTGATTATCCTGTTAGGGAGATTCCAATAACTGAGCACATATGAATCTTGTTAGTAGGTAGTTGTGTGATTTGATGGAAGAAAGGTAATAAAAACAGCTTGTGGGGTGGTGATGTAGTTCAGCGGGAGAATGTTGCCTAGCATGCACAAGGCCCTGGGTTTAAGTCCCGGTCCTGAAAAACCAAAACAAAAGAAAACACCAACAAATGAAAAAACAGCTTTTGAGGCTAAGGCTGGAGGATCACAAGTTTGCAAACATCCTGAGCAACTTAGTGAGACCCTGTCTCAAAATAAAATTAAAAGGGCCAGTGATTAACTTCAGCGGTAGAGAACTTGCACATGTGAGGCCCTGGTGTGTGAGGCTCTGGGTTCAATCAGTACTGCAAAAAATAAAACAAAACAAAAACTTGTGAGTAAAAAAGATCTAGGTTCATATGTTAGCTTGTCTTTTGTAAGTAGCATGGCCATAAACAAGTTTCTTTATATTTTTACATCTCAATTTTCTTATCGGTAAAATGGGAACTATAAAAGTATCTACATGTAGTGCTGTTGTGAGGATTAAACAATAGGTAGGGTATAAGGAATGTTCTGCCTTACTCAGAGATCCGCTTCTAAACTCCCTCACTTCCTTCAGGTGTCTGGTGATACGTCACTATATCACCTAAATGATACCCTTTCTCATGCACATACCTAGTCACTCACTATCTCACTTCCCTGCTTCATTTTCTACATGGCCCTTATATTCACCACACATAATTCATGGTTTCCTTACTTGTAAATTGTTTTGCTATTCAAATATGAGCACCCTGAAAGCAGGGATTTTGTCTTGTTCACTCCTGCTCTCCAGGGCTTAGGATAAGTAATCAATAGGTATATCGAATAAATGAAAGAATGAAACATGTACTAAGGCATTTGATACCTTATATGGCATATAATGAATGCTCAATGACTGTTAGTAATTAGCATCTAGGCTTTCAAACTCTTTAGGTAACTTGATATCCTTTAAAAAGTCACATGGATTGCCCGGGGTCTTTCAAGCCTGCAGTCAAAGTATAATCTGAGCAGCATTTTCATTCACAGACTTCACTGGGAACAATCAATCTGCTAGTTCATTCAGTGTATTAGTGCAAATTTGCAATGCTGGTTTCTCTTACTTTGTATTCTGGTTACCTTTTGAAATTTTTAATAAATGGAATAACAACCTGTTTTTTTAAAAATAGTCACTTGGATATCATTATGGATTCTAGGTAACCCACTCATTTGCTGTGTAATATTCCTTATAAGTAGAAAACAAACTGAACCAAGGTAAGTTTTTGAATTTTTGAGCTCAATGGTTCAGTAGAACACTCCCTTTGAATATAAGAAACAGATACATGTCTGGAAATGATCCTTTGGGAAGTGAGAATTCTATTGCAATAGCAATAGTTTAATTACAGGATGAAGAAGTATTTGGTCTTTGGCATTGTGCCCCCAAACATAGTCTAGATATGCTTCCATTCCAGCAGAATGCAGGCCCTGTCCTGTCCTTGTTTCTTGGGAAAAGTGCCTGCTTGATTTCCTAAATTGTGAGCAAACTCTTTGTAACAATTACAGGTAGCTTCTGGCCAACAAATTGAAACATGGAAACAAAATGCTAGGAGTCCTTTTGTGATGTTTGCCTGTTCTGCATTTGCCAGCTTTTGGCATTTAGGTTCAATTTTGAAAATTTGTTTTCTACTTTTGTCTTTCATTTACTAACAGAATCTGATTGAAAAAAAAAAGAGCAAAACCACAAGAGAGTTGAAGTGGAATGTAAATAACAGATAACCACATTAGGAGGCCGCAATTCCTTTTGTTGTGAACCTACAATAAAGATTTGAAGATTCTGGAGTTTTAGCCTTTCATTTTTATCTGATTTGCACATTCTAGTCTTAAAGCACTAACCTTTAATTGTCTTCAGATCTACAGTTACTAGAAGACTAAGTATAGCATATGGTAAGAGTAAATCATATTTTAATGGAGAATATGAAAGAATAGTAATGGCGCCAACAGGCTTTGATTCATTTTAAAAAAACAAAAATGCTTACATATTTTATAAATGGCAACTTGCATGAAATATTTCCTGCTACTATTTTCCAGGGTATTAATATCTATTGCTTTTAAAAACCATTTCCTAACTTAGTGTAAGGGATCTGGCAGGGAAAAATTAATTTAAACCTTAGAATTTGTTTCCTCTTTTAGCAAATGGATATGTTGCCAAGGCAATTGGTAGCAGTTTCATCATTAGCCACATAATGAAAATGGAGCAGGTCTAGAAAAGGAAGCAATGAACATGTAGGTGCTGAAAACTACTCTCTGATGGGTACTTTCAACGGCAGCGAGGGCAAGGTATTTATCTCTAATTAAAATATTTGTTTGTGATTTGGGGTATATTGCAAGTGTGTAGGTCTGAACTCTCCTTTTTATTATTAGGGCAAAATAATCTACATAGTATCTGGATTCATTTTGACAAAATTACACATACTAGAAACCTCCTACTTCTTAGCAGACCTCAAACATGATGTGGGAGGTGGAAACCAAGTAGGCGACCTGGCAAGAAGCTGGCAATGAGCAATTTGCTCATGGTCACAGAGGCCTCCATCAGTTCCTTTAATCCTGACTCACAGGCATGTAAAAGGAAGGTACATCAGCTTCAACAATTATCTTTTGGATGGATGACCACAGCTGCTGTGTTGATGGTTGCCAGATCTTTCACCTGATGAACAGAGAAGCTGAAGGGAGGGGATAACACGGCCAACTCCTGGCACACATTCTTGGCTTCATTAGAGATAATGGCCCATACTTTGTCTCTGCCATACAACCTAGCACTGAGACAACTAACAGGGGCTCAAAAAATAGTAAGTTAAGTGTAACATCTCATTGATTGATATTTAGGTCATTAGTGTGCCCAAGTGGACCCAAGTGTAACCAATCAAAAGGAATGGTCCTGAAGGAGGTTGCCAAGGACTGAAACGAAATGCCAAAGTAACTCTAGTGCCTAGGGAAGCACGATATTTAGCGATGTCTAATCTCATGAAGGTATCAGAGAAACTCAATAGGATTTTTCAAAACAAATTTTTGAGAATACAGCACCCCAGTGTCATGCATTCTTTAAAAATGTCGCACTAGTTAGGTGTGGAGGCACACACCTGTAATTTTGAGTGACCTGGGAAACTGAGGCAATAGGATTGAACATTTGAGGCCAGGCTCAGAAATTTAACAAGACCTAAAAAAGTAAGTGGTAAAGCAACCCTGGGTTCCATCACTAGTAGCAAAACAAACAAACAAACAAATCCCACTCTATGTATTTTTGAATCACTTGGAAATCGAATATAAAATATTGATTGATATAGGTCTGTATTCATTCATAAGTAAACTATTTGCGTTTTAAATTTGTCTCTTCTTATACACACTATTATGTACTTGAAATAAGTTGAAGTATTATATTTTATGTAGAAGATGAATACCAAAGCCAAAATCTGGTTGTGGTGTTGCCTACCTGCAATCCCTGCTACTCAGGAGGCTGCCCTGAGGGGTCAGAAGTTTGAGGCTAGCCTGCACAATTTAATGAGACCCTGCCTCAAAATAAAAATTAAAAAAAGGACAGGGCATGTAACTCAGTGGTAAAGTCTACCTGGGTTTAATCCCTCGTCTCTCTCTCTCTCTCTCTCTCTCTCTCTCTCTCTCTCACACACACACACACACACACACACACACACACACACACACACACTTAACAATTATTATTAGTTTATCTGGCTTGAATTTTAAAAGCTCCACCCCACTTTTTCCTTTCACAAATTAAAAACATCATAGAAGGTTGAGGATGTGGCTCTATGGTAGAACATTTTTCTGTTATGTGTGAGGGCCTGGGTTCAATACCTAGCACTGCTAAAAAAAAAAAAAAGAATTAAAACAGAATGATTACAGTAATTACCATTAGGGAGGTAATGATAGAGAGAAAGAGACTTTACCTCTTGAGGGAGAAGTTACATAGATGTATCACAAGGGGTATATAGGGATGGGTGGACATATTGTGGCCATGGTTGTAAGAATCTGACAATTCGAGGGCTCAATAAATGGTTGTTCTAATTATTATTTAGAATTGGCACCTCGGAGGTTGACAGGATTATTATTACCTTTTGGCTGGAGCAAATAAGCCAAAGGAAGGTGATTTTGATTGACTTATGAATAATGCATTCCTGGCCCTGACTGTAGCTCTCTGTCTGTTGAACCAGTGGAGCTGAAGCTCTGTCCAGAGAAACCCTACATATCTTCAGAAATGAAAACCTGCTTTGCCAAGTAGGAAGCAGTACCTACTAGTCTAGTTCAAAAGTAGGTGGAGTTCCACTCTGTTCCCCAACTCTGTGATGTCACTGGTGCTTGGCTGGACATTTTTAAAAAAATATTTATTTATTTTTTTAGTTTTCGGCAGACACAACATCTTTGTTTGTATGTGGTGCTGAGGATCGAACCTGGGCCGCACACATGCCAGACGAGCGTGCTACCACTTGAGCCACATCCCCAGCTCTTGGTTGGGCATTATCTTAGATATTATTCATAGGAACTCATAAATAATTAAAATAATAAAATGCACAATTGAACCTTAAAGGGAATTAATAGTATGTTTTTTTGTGGAATTCCAACTTATAATAAGAAAAAAAATACATGGCATCTTTATAATAGTAAGAAGGAACCTGTACTGTTTACTTGAATATAATAATCACAAAAAAGAATCACAGCAGTTTATTAGTCCAATTCCATTATTTTACATTGTCATACCATTATGTCCTTCCCTTTCATCAGTTCTGCCAAAAATCCATCCGAGGTGAGGTGGCCTATGCCTTAATTCTTCCCTCTTCCTGGAATATATTTTCCCCCATCTCTGTAGGACTGACTTCTTCCTGTCATTCAGATGTATTTCAATATTTCTTCCAAAGAAAGAATTTCTCTGGCCAACCAGTCTGATGTAGCCACCTGTGATTAACCTTCGAAGTACTTAGTGCAACCTGACAGCTTTCTTGTTTACAGAGGCACACATGTTTAGGTATGTTATCTCTCCTGTTGGGATATAAGATTCATGCAAGCAGAAACTGCCTGTTCATCAATTCATTTGCAGTGCTCAAAATCCATATGGATAGTAGGTTTGTAAGTTTTATTAAATGGTAAGCAACAGAAATAGATTGTAATTCTAATTCTGTTTTTAAAAATAGAGTTCAGAAAATCTTTCTGTAATTTTCTGAAAGATGGTTTCTAATGAGAGACCAAATTTTGAGACATAAATATTATTATTATTATTATTATTATTTAACTTAATGCTGTGAGTAACAATGTGTTAAGTGAAGGTTAAGCAATGGCCTGTTTTCACAATTTCTTTTGATCCTGGAACCTGAAACCTGAGCTTTACTGCTGAGTTCTGGCAAAGCTCCCAGAAGCATCTCCTTTTAGTTAGGTCTTCTCTGGCATCCTCGGAAGGGCAAAGGCCTTTGGGGGAGCTTAGGGTTTTTGTGGTTTCAGGGGTAGGTCTAGACAGAGCATGTTCTCCTGAATCCCTGAGGTCACTTGTTTTATCCTCACAGCCACACTTACATGCAGCCACTGAAATTCCTCAACATTGTCACTGGGTTGAACTAAACTAGTTCAAATTTAGAATCTATTTTAAATTTATGATCTTCCTAAGCTAAAAGTGTTATATCTTAGATCGCAGGAAACTTTTTGAAGAAATGCTGGCCATAGAACCAAAGTCAAACAGGAATCCTAGGGTTGCTTTTTGATACAGAGGAGGATGCAAGAAAGAAAGGCTCTTCTGAGGCTGTGGCTATGGCAACAGCTTGTTTGATTTGTGTGTGTGTGTGTGTGTGTGTGTGTGTGTGTGTGTGTGTGTGTATTGCTGGGATCAAACCCAGGGCCTTGTGCATGCTGGGCAGGCCATTCTAGCACAGTGCTGTACCTCTGCTAATATTTCAACTTCGTGTATTTCAGAATTAAAACAAAAACAACAACAACTAAACTTTTTGGGCCATGAACAACAAGGCACTTATTAACTTAATAAACCAAATTTCAATAATGGTATCAGGAAAGTATTTAACTGAGGAAATGATCCTATTCAGTCTCTGTTTAATGGATCAAGACAATATTAATTATTCAAGCATTCCAGGATCTTTCTCATCAGCCTCATCTGACCAAGCTACTTTATCTCACAAACTTCTCCATAAACACTGCAAAGCAGCCAGGCCAAAATTCTCATCAGACTCTATAAATTGTTAGCGCACATCTCCTGTTATTTTCAGTGGTTATCTAGTTTATTTCTACCCAGGTTTTAAGGTCCAATTCATGCTTGCCATCTTTGGAAAGACTGGCTTTATTTGTACTTATGAGTTCCTCTTTGTTCTAACTCCTAGACTCTGAGGATTAAATATTGTGTTTTTACCTCTTGAGAATCAAATGAGGTAACATTTTCAAAGAGTTCAGCCCAGTGTCCTGAATAAAAATGTCTGCTCTATAGTTGGTTATGTATAAAAGGTGCTGAAAATAAAAACTGGGGGATTAAAAATGAATAAATGCATAATGTAAAAGAAATATCTAGCATAATGGTGGAAAGCATAGCCTCTGGGGTTAGATAAATCTGGATTATTTTTCTTACCTTCCACCACTTACTACTCATTTAACCTTGACTTCATGTACTTCTCTAAGCTTTAGTTTCCTGGCTTGAAGATAGGTCTAATAGATAGTATAAGTTAATAAGGCTAACATGACAAAGAGAAAAACATATGTGAAAGCTTTTTATAAACCATAAAGTACTATATGAATTTGAAATATATCTTCCATAGTTGATCATTTGTATATATGTGCCTTCAAAATAACATCATCTTAAAGGCAGCAACTTGCAAGGTAGTAACTAGGAACTTGGCACTGGCCAAGAATAAGGCCTATTCTATTGGTACCCTGAAAGAGTTTTCATAGTAGGTAGAAATAAAACATACCTCCTTATCAAATAAATATGTCAAAAGTTAAATAACAATGGCATGTCAAAAATATTTAAGGCAACAAAAAAGGACACATACAGGATGATACGCCAAATTGGAAAGATGAACAGTATTTCTGAGGCCCCAGGACTAAGAAACAGCTTCTAGGTTGGGGTTAGCAGGGAGGATATTTGTAGACTGTGACTGGGTGTTAAATGAGCTGGGACTTGGGGTCGGGTAGTATTTGATTTGGTGGGAAATGGGTTGGGGGCATGAGATTGGACTGCTATAGTATGGAGCTGGAGGAACATCACAGTTGCAAGGCCAATGAGGAACCAGTTTGATTAGAGTAATTCAGGTGGTCCAAACATTAGGATCAAAGAGAAAACAGCCTGGCTCAGTGGTGCACGCCACTAGAGACTCAGTGCTGAGGCAAGAGGATTGAAAGTTCAAAACCTTCCTGGGCAACTTAGCAAGGCCCTAAGCAACTTAAAATAAGAAATAAAAAATAAAGGACTGGGGATGTGGCTCAGTAGTTAATCATCCCTGAGAGTCCAATCCTGGTACAAAAAAAAAAAAAAAAAAAGGAAACAAAAATTACAGATTCCTGCAGTCCACTGCAGAGTAATTTAACAAGAATCTCAGAAGGCTGGGTCAGGCCTCTGTAGCCTGAAAAATCTGTGAAGGTGAGGCTAATGCCAGTTTGGGGAAGCCCAAGTGACAACAACTAGTGGATCATGAGTGAGAAAGTACAGGTTCAAGCTCCAAAGGCCTTGAATGTTAAGATTTTCAATTTTATAAAACAGCATTTATCAAACTTTAGGAATGTGTGATTGTTATTTTAAAGTGGAAAATGTCTTTGATGAGTCTATCAGAAAATTGCAGAAGCCAGGGGAGAGGCATAGAAAGTGTTTGGACAGTGTTCAGAGGTAAGATTCTTAGATATCGATTTTTTAAAGAATATTTTTCAGTTATGGATGGATGCAATATCTTTATTTTGTTTATTTATTTTTATGTGGTGCTGAGGATCGAACCTAGTGCCTCACATGTGTGAGGTGGCACTCTGCTACTAAGCCCCAGTCCCAGCTCTAGATATTGATCTTTTTTTTTTTTTTTAATCTGTGAATAGTCTACAAGGGTAAAGAGAATGGAAGCAGATTGATAAATTAAGAGGCCACAGCTGCAGTGCGGGAATTAATGGGATCACAGAATTCATGCTTCCAAAGTATGTTTTTTCCCCCAGCCACAGAAGAAGGAAGGTTGCAGGAGCATTTTTGCTATGGCCTGGAAGGGAGGTGCTCAGCACCATTTGAAATATCCCTGAAAAGTTTGTTCTTTAGGAGGTCAAGAATCCTTCTTGTCTCCTTTGGCTTTGACTCTTAACCACAAGCAACTCTTGCAATACTATAAGAACTGTGGATCTATTTAATATATGTAAATTATCTAAAGGAGGACATTTTCAACTGATTTACCTGGGATTTAAAAATATCTCTTCTCATCCTTAAAAAGCCTTTCCTCTATCACTTGTCTCTGGCAATTAAATTAATGGTTTTTAAAGTATGGTCCACAGACTCTCAGAGGTTCCTGAGACCCTTTCATGGAGTTCTGCAAAGTAAAACCATTTTTATGATAATCCTGAGACTTCACATGCTCTTTTTACTATGTTGACATTTGCACTGATGGGGCACAGCAATGGTGATGAAATTGCTGGCAAGCTAGTGATCCTGGAATGGACTAGCAGTCATTGTATTGTTCACTGTCACATACTTGCAATAAAAATTAAAATATTAGTTTCTCTTAGAAATGTTCTTAATAGAGCCTGGTACTGTGGTGCGCATCTGTAACCCAAGCCACTCTGCAGGCTAAGGTAGAAGGATGGCAAGTTTGGGGCCAGCCTCAGCAAGCCTGGGGTTCAATTCCCAGTACCAAAACCAAACCAAACCAAACCAAACCAAATCAAACAAACAAACAAACAAACAAACAAACAACAAAAACAGGGAAAAGAACCCTCTATGATGGAGCAGTACAAATCATTAATTTTATTAAATCCTGGCCCTCAAGTATGTGCTTTTTTAAAAATTCTGCACAATGAATTTGGACATACACTAAAGAACTCCCACTGTATATTGTCTTCAGGAAAAGCATTTTTGTCCCTGTTGTTGAATTGCAATTTTGACATCAAGTTGATGTCAATTTTTCCTTGTAGGAATGACTGACAAAATATAATTATTCAGTCTTGGGTAATTCATTTATTGAAAATAAATGAACTAAGCATGTTGATTCAAGTACAATAATTACAAGTATTTGTTGCAAATGCCAAGATTCAAGCTTTTAAGTAAAAAATTAGAGTTTTGGAAGGCATGTATCTGTCACCATTGTGACCTTGAAAGCTTGTCATATTTTTCTAATGAGATTGATGGTGATGTTAATAAGCTTATTTGGTTATTGTATAATAGGATATACCAACATGTGGAGAAGACATATATCTTACAGAATCAATATTTTTATTTTTTAATTGGTGTATTATAATTTTACATAATACTGGAATTTATTGTTACATGTTTACATATGCACACGATAATAAAATTTGATTAATTTTGAGGGAACCAATATTTGTAAAGTTACAGTCATGCAGGGTTGAAAGACAGTTCAAAATGCAAAGTAGACAAATGGATTTTAAGGTAACTGAATAAGAAAAATTAATTTAATTTTAGATTTCCCATCACAATGAACCTTTAAGATTCTGCCATTTGTCGAGCTTTCATATGATTATCAAAGAAAATACCCACAATTACCTGAAAAGACTATAAATCTGCTACTTCCTTTTCCAACTGCTTTTTATCTATTACCCGGGGATTAGGCTTCAAAATATAAAGTTTGGGGAGATGTAAATACTCAGACCATAGCAAGTATATTCTGAAAGGAATTGAAAACTGGTATTTAAGCAAATACATGTACACACATGCACATACCAGAACTATTCACAATAGTCAAAAGGTGGAAATAATTCAGATGTCCATTAGCAGATGAATGGATAAACAAATTGTGACACACACACACACACACACACACACACACGCACGAGAATATTATTCAGCCATAAAAGGAATGATACTGATATATGCTATAACATATATGGACCTTACCTTGAAAATATGCTAAGTGAAATAAGCCATAGAAGGTCACATATTGTTTATGATATTTCATTTATATGAAATATCCAGAATATGTAAATCCATAGAGACAGAAAGTAGGTTGGTATTTGTAAAGGACTGGAAGAAAAGAGGAAGAGGGAAATAACTATTCAATGAGCATAGGGTTTCCTTTTGGGGTAATGCAAATATTTTGAAAGTAGTACAATATTATGAATATAATTAATGCTTTGAATTGTTTACTTAAAATTGTTAATTTTATGTTATGTGACTTTAAAAAAATCACTTCTGGATGATCACCAGATACAGGGCCTGACACTCAGCAGGGATTCAGAATTTCTTTTTCAGTTTTAGTCAAGTAAGCAGAATGAACGATATCCGTTTTCTTTCTGTTGGCAGTGTTTCGAGTATCTGGTGCTAATATAATCATTATTTTGGCTATTATCAGACTTAGCAATGCAATTTTTGCTTTGATATTTTTCCCAGTTGTTGTGTCAGGCAGAACTAGGCAGTATGCTAAAATAAAATCAGTCTTTCTTACATAAATGATTGGTTGGGTGAGTCTGTTTTTAGTCACAAATCTCCTTTGAAGTCTAAAAGCAAGAAAGAAACTTGAGATGGTTGACATTTTCCTACAGAAGAGCGCAAACATACCGAGTATTGTTGGAAGAACGCAAGATTTATCAACCTAAAATATGTCCACATCCTCAGTTCATCTACCAAAGGTGGGGGTCACCAACTGGGTTCTTTGTGCAAGGTTGTTCTGTCCCTCATTCAACAAACTTTTAAGAAATGCCCTAAATTTATTGGATTATGGAAGAACAGTTTGCTCACAGTTCTGTGATTTGCCATTGTGCTCTCTTCCTTGGAAACCAGGAACGATGAGACTCAACAAGCTATAATTGACCAGAAATGGGAGTTTGTTTTTATTATTAGGAATGATGCTGGAACTAACACAGTGCCTATTAGAGAAAGGTGGATCAAATAGGAAAGAAGAGTAGGACAGGCTCAGTTTTCCTACTGTTAGAAGGGACACATATAAATAAGGCAAAATATATAAATACTGTTATTGAGGAAACCTATGTAACTGTAAAATATTTAACAAAAAGTGAAGAGGTGATGTGAAGGAAAGAAGAAGAGAGAAAGTTGATAGAGCACATCCAAAAATTCACTTGTCAATGACATGTGGGGAAAGTACAAATTGTTGAATTCTATAGAACATCAGATCAGTTTATATTCCCTGATATTATAAATTATGAGAGTCGTGAGGCAAATAGAACAGATTTCTAAATCTTACTAACATTCGGAATTACTCTGATAACCTTATAAAAATGTAATTGCCCGAACCCCACCTCAGATATTCTGATTGGGCAGTTCTAAGGTGGAGTCCAGTGATCAGTAGTTTTAGAAAGATTCCCCAAATGATTTTGATGCATAGCTCCATTTAAGAACTGCAGAAATGGGCATGCAATATTTGCTTTTGTCCCAGTGTCTGTTCGGTGGTGCAATGCCTTCTCTCTGTAGAACAAGCAAAGGAAACACGGTGAAATAACCCCACAGAACAGAAACGTCATTACCTTTTAAAAGATGTTCATGAAAAAAAAATGTGACTTTCTCTCTTTTTTTTTTTTCTTTTCTGATGACTGACTTAGGAAGGAGCCAGCCTCTTTTCTCCTCTGAATCAGAAGAAGAGCTACAGCAGTGACATCAAGTGGTGGTTTTAGGGCATTTTTCTTTTCCAGGTGGGACATTGTCTGAAAACTAAGTAACTTAAGTAAAGGTGTTTTTCTTCCCTCCCGTCAGCTAGGGAACATATTCTTTAGTTCTTGCTCACTGGAAATGCTTGAAAGAATGGAAAAAAAAAAAAAAACAAGAAACAAAATTCAAGCCTGCCTTTTGATCCTTTGAGTGCTATCCAATATAAACACCTTTGTTTGAGTTGTTTCTAGCACCAGGTGGTTTCAGTGGAAAAAAGGAAAGCCTAGACTTTACATGCAAAAACGATGGTAATGCCAAGGAAACTCTCAGTATATTTAAAACAATGTGACTCACGAAAGAGACAGCACTGTAAACTTGACTGGGGTGAGAATACTGCAGGCTGATGCCAGGAAAACTCAATGAGACTAAGATGAGGGTCAGCAGTCCTTCCCTAACCATCCAGGGTGAGGAAAACTAAGAAACTTAGGAATACAAAGAATAAGGACACTCAAAATGTCTTCAGAAACAACAACAACAAATCAAAGTAGGTTTGGAAGGTTTGTGTCCTGGTTCTGTTTTAACAAATCCCTGTAGACTGGGTAGCTTATAAAAACAGAAATCTATTTCTCACAGTTCTAGGGGCCAGGGAGTCTAAGATCAAAGCACAGGGGGATTTGGTGTCTGAGGGTCTGTGTCCTCTTAGACAGTCATCTCCTCACTGTGACCGCATATGACAGAAGCTCTGCCCTCATAACCTAATCACCACCACAGCCTGCACCTCCTACTACCAACACCCTGCGGTTAGGATTTTTTAGTATATGAATTTTAGGGGGACGTAAACATTCAATCCGTTGCAGTTTTGTTTACTCCAAAGTTAAGCATTGTTTCTAGATACATCCCACTTTATGTAACTCAATAAGTAGAAATCCAATTTTATAGGAGATAAATTGAGGAGGGTCTCAGGATTTTTACCATTTGATATCATTTTTTACTGGTACATTTATACTATGACTAAGTTTATAAAGATTTGATAGACACACTTTTAAGAAATACATTAGCAAATTAGAATAAGACACACTCAAATCGCAAACAAAAGAAAGAAGAGGAAGTTGGGCAATTAATTGGCACCTAGACAAGTGGAGTCTGTTAGTTCCTCTGGAAAGTGGCACTTTAAAACATTCGCAGAGGAAGAACACTCAATTCTACAAAAAAGAACACAGAGGAAGTGGGATTGATTTGGAACTAGGGACCATGCGTTTGTAGGTGGAACCAACAGATTTGGTTAGAAATCGACATGCAGCTGGATTAGCCACTTCATGGGCACCTATGCCAGTCCAACAACTGCAGAGCAGGCTCACCAGTCCCCAGGATGTGTTCTTTACTTTTCCTCCTGTGTTTCTGCAATGTTATTTTACTTATATTTTATTCATGGTGTCTGTCCTATGCTTCTAAAATCTGGAAATAAAAGGAAATGTGCAAAATTTAAAAATCATAGCTTTTATCACCTTCTAAGTGGAGGAGAAAACTGGTCCTCAGTTTAGCTTCTTCATGCTTACTAATTTTATGTCACCAGTAGTGGGTAGACACATTTAGAAAACTGTCAAGAGAGAAATTCATATAAAAACTAAAAGCAGTTGTCAGCTGATCTGGTGGGTTATGGACTCGCTTTTGCAGACAACTTAATGATCAGAAATAATAAACAGGAGAGAACTGGTATGAGTTGTCATCTATTTTTTGAGCTAAATGTTCTAACATTTATGAATGACTAAGTGATGAGACATCAATCTAGAATGCTTTTGCATTTCACATTCATATGTGAATAATTGAGAGGGCTTAATGAGCTTTCTTTAGCTTCTGAGTAATACACAGTTTCAAGATGAGGAAAGAAAACTTTGCTTTTCCTTTTAGGGAGAGTGCCCCTGGATGGAAATACTGGGAAGTTCAAAAATTCCTATGAAATTACTTAAAGGCCCTAAATAAGAGAAGAGTTTTTACTTTTATTTCACCCAGTCAGATGCTAAAAATGAGCAAAATTGTGTCTTTTTTTTTGATTATAGACTAGAGCATGAAAATTTATATTGTTACCAATAATAGTTGCTTTTTTTTGCTAGGTTATTTTATTTTAATACATACCAGTGAGTTTGTATTAAGCACCTGCTAAGAGATAAAAGAGGAGAGATGAGGAGAGGGTAGAACATGGACAGCTTGGCATTTTCTTCAGCAATAAATGGAAGTTGTCAAGAAAACAGAAAACATGATGAAATCTGTGCTTTGGGAAAATATAACTGGTAGTGGGGTGTAAGACACTGGTGGATTCCATTCCCAGTAGCAGGGGAAAAAGACCTTGGTGGAGAATGAAGCTGGAGAGAGAGATGTCATGGCTGAAGACATGGAGAGGAAGTTAGGTTTAATGGAGTTGGCTTTTGTGAGCTATTACTATGACTTTTTTTTTTAAAAATTGCAATTTAGAGTGAATGCTCAGTACTATAGAGATACAGACATACTCTTGTTTATAGCAGCACAATTTTTAATTGCCAGGTTATGGATTCAGTCTAGGTATTTTGTTAACAGATAAACAGATAAAGAAATGTGGGAAATATTCACAACGGATTTTGATTCAGTTATAAAGAATGGAATTATGTCATTTACAATAAAAATGAATGGAACTGGAAAACATCATGTTAATCAAAAAAATTCAGACTCAGAAAGTCAAGGGTTGTATAATTTCTCTCATAGGTGGAAGCTAGAGAGAATAAAGGAAAAAAGGAATCTCATGGGGGAGAGGGGGAAAGTCCTGGGGGATGAAATTGATCAAATTATTTTATACGAGATACAAATATGCCACAATGAGACCCTTATTCTATATAATTATTATGTACCAGTTAAAAAAAAACAAAAAAGTGAATGCTCAAAAATAATTTTTTTAAAAGGTAGTAGAATATGTACTGTCATTTGTTGAGGAGAAGAAACTGTCAAAGATGGTGAAGTTCTAAGTCCTAAGAGCTGGGTTGAGACTGAGTTCAATCTGTTCCCATTAGTCCCTAAATTTGCTAAAATTGTCCCTGGTTCATACTTTCCTCAGTTTCCTAGAGAAACTTGGGCTCAAATCTTAGGGTAAGGCTTCATTTTTTTTTCTCCCTGTCTTGCTTTTGCAACCAGTACCCAAGTTTTGTTCTTTTGCTTGGGTGAAATGGCCTCCTAATGGATGGCATCGACACAAGGTTTTGTTTTGTCTCATCTTCAATCTTTCTCACATTCTATTGACAGTTTTACCTTAATCTTAAAATTGCTGCTTTGGTCAAAATTATTGCTGCTATAAACAAGCATATGTCTGTTTCAATAGTTTTATTGATTCCAATTTGCTTAATAGATTGAATATAAACTCATTGACTTGGAATATAAAACTTCTTTGCTTCTAGCCTCATTTCTAATTCTTCTTTTTTTTTGGGAGGGGGGTGTACCAGGGATTGAACTCAGGGGTGCTCAACCACTGAGCCCCATTCCCAGCTCTGTTTTGTATTTTACTTAGAGACAGGGTTTCACTGAGTTGCTTAGCACCTTGCTATTGCTGAGGCTGGATTTGATCCTCCTGCCTCAGCCTCCTGCCTCAGCTTTGATACTCTTGCCTCAGTTGGGATTACAGGTGTGCACCACTGTGCTTGGCTTGTTCTTTGTTTTTAAAGAATAGTTTTACTAATGTTTTACTATTTCAGCAAAGTGTGTCTGCAACAGGTTTAAAAGACAGACAGACACACTATTCTCATCTGTAGAGAAACAAAGAAGAAATTAAATCTGAGAGATTAAATCCAGTATTAGTAACAGTATCTCAGATACAGCAATTTTTTTTTTTTTTGTGTGTGTGCCAGGTATTGAACTCAGGGGCACTCAACCACTGAACCACATCTCCAGCCCTATTTTGTGTTTTATTTAGAGACAGGGTCTCACTGAATTGTTTAGTGCCTTACTTTTGAACTTGTGATCTTGCCATCCTCCTGTCTCAGCCTCCCCCACTGCTGGGATTACAGGCAAGAGTGGCACCTGGCTACAATAACTTTTAACTGTTTCACTTTCTCTTAGTATATTTCTTTCTTTTTTTTTTTTGGTATTGAAATTTTTAATAGGGATTGGCATTACATCTGTATAACAGTTTTAGTAGTATGGCCATTTTGACTATGCTAATTCTGCCTATCCAAGAGCATGGAAGATCTTTCCACCTTTTGAGGTCTTCTTCAATTTCTTCCTTTAGGGTTCTATAGTTTTCATTGTAGAGGTCTTCTACCTCTTTTGTTAGATTGATTCCCAAGTATTTTATTGTTTTTTGAGGCCATTGTGAATGGGGTGATTTTTCTAATTTCTCTTGCAGTGAATTCACCACTTATATATAGAAATGCATTTTATTTCTGGGTATTGATTCTATATCATAGATATATATCATCTATGAATTCTAGAATTTTTTGGTGGAATTTTTGAATCTTTTAAATACAGAATCATGTCATCAGCAAATAGTGATAGTTGGAGTTCTTCTTTTCCTTATGCGTACTCCTTTAAGTTCTTTCGTCTGATTGCTCTAGCTAGAGTTTCAAGGGCTGTTTGAATAGAAGTGGTGAAAGAGGACATCTTTGTCTTGTTCCAGTTTTTAGAGGGAATGCTTTCAATTTTTCTCCATTTAGAAGCCTTGGGCTTAGCATAGATAACTTTTACAATGTTGAGTTCTGTTCCTGCTATCTCTAGTCTTTCTAGTGTTTTGAACATGAAGAGGTGCTGTATTTTGTCAAATTCTTTCTCATATGATTCTTATCTTTAAGTCTACTGATGTGATGAGTTACATTTATTGATTTCTGTATGTTGAACCAACCTTGCATCCCTGGGATCTACCCCCCTAGATCATGGTGCAATATCTTTTTAATATGTTTTTGTATGTGATTTGCTAGAATTTAATGAGAATTTTTGCATTTATCAGGGATATTGGTCTGACGTTTTCTTTCTTTGATGTGTCTTTGTCTGGTTTTGGAATCAGGGTGATACTAGCCTCATAGAATGAGTTTGGTTGGGTTTCCTCCTCTTCTATTTCATGGAATAATTTGAAGAGTATTGGTATTAACTCTTCCTTGAAGGTCTTGTAGAACTCGGCTCAGAATCCTTCTGGTCTTGGAATTTTCTTGGTTGGTAGGCTTTTGATGGCATCTTTTATTTCTTTACTTGAGATTGATCTGTTTAAATTGTGTATGTCCTCCTGATTTAGTTTGGGCACATCATTTGCCTCTAGAAATTTATTGTTGTCTTTGGGATTTTCTATTTTACTGGAGTATAAATTTTCAAAATAGTTTCTAATTATCTTCTGTATTTCAATAGTGTCTGTAGTGATATTTCCTTTTTCATCATGGATTTTAGTAATTTGAGTTTTCTCTCTCTTTCTCGTTAGGGTGGCTAAGGGTTTATCAATTTTATTTATTTATTTTTTAAAAACAGTTTTTTGTTTTGTCATTTTTTTTGCAATTGTTTCTTTTGTTTCAATTTCATTGATTTCAGTCCTGATTTTCATTATTTCCTGTCTTCTACTTTTGGTGTTGATCTTTTCTTCTTTTTCTATAGCTTTGAAATATAATGTCAGATGGTTTATTTGTTGACTTTTTATTATTTTAGTGAATGAGCTCAATGCAATGAACTTTTCTCTTAATACAGCCTTTATAGTGTCCCAGAGATTTTGATATGTTGGAGTTCTCATTTATCTCTAAGAATTTTTTAATCTCCTTCCTGATATCTTCTATTATCCATGTATCATTCAATAGCATATTGTTTAGTCTCCAGGTGTTGGAGTAGGTTCTATTTTAATTTTATCATTGATTTCTAATTTCATTCCATTATGGTCAGACAGAATGCAGGATAGTATCTCTATTTTTTTATATTTGCTAAGACTTGCTTTGTGGCATAACATATAGTCTGTTTTAGAGAAGGATTCATGTGCTGCTGAGAAAAAAATGTATTCACTTGTTGATGGATGAAATTCTCCTAGAATATTTCTTAACTTTCTTCCTAATACAGTCTCTCAATTTCCCAAAAGAATAAAGGGCATACGAAACCTCAACATTAAGAATTTATAGATGAAACAAGAGCTAGAGATATTGACTCAAGCTTGAGAGTTTAATTGGAGAGTCATTTAACTTACTTTATTTCAACTTCAATAATAAGATTTATGTGCATTGAATACTGTATATAAAAAATACATAAATCATAAGGTTGCCAATAATGGCAAAATTAGCAATATACACCTTCATGTATAACTAAAAGGATCCCCACTGCCAAAATCAGCAATATACAGTGTTATTTGTATCATCTTTTTTTCTCATAAGTTATGTTTATAACAAAATTATAGTTAAAATGTTTATTACATTTACTTATTACACATTCAAGGACAGAGTGGAACATATGTGTGTGTTGGTTTCGCATCCACTTTATTGTGCTTACTTATTTGTGTGATGAATAAGCAATATATTTCACAACTTTCCAACATTCAAGATAATGCAATAATAACATAAAAGTCCCCAAATAAAGTAACTGGAGATTACATTAAATACTTCTTTAATTAGGTTTGATTGCTATAAGTAAAAACAAATAACATAATACATTATTTTTTCCAATAATCTTGGGCTTGAGAAACTGAACAGCAGAAATCAATTTTAAGATTTGAATCATGGCAAAACTGTTAGTTCTTAGAAAGTTGGGAGAAACATTAGCAAGACCACTGGTATAATCTACCCCTCACCTGGAAAAAAGGCTTTTATTAAGTTTAGGGGTTAAGACTGAACATTGGCTAAGATTTGACTTGTTTAAGTCTCAAGACACCTGGGAAACTGGGCCAAGGAGTGAGAGAATCAATGGTCCTGATGGTAGGTGAGAAATAAACTGCATTGGACTGCATATTTTATTAAAACATTTAAGATTAAAAAATACAGTGAAATACTTCATTGTGTTTTCTCAGAAATGCACCAAAAGATTATAGATTTGAAGACATGATTTGGAGGCACAAAGTGGATGCTGAGTGGCTGGAGGTCACTCCAGGTGTAGAACTGTAGAAAGCTGGTCCTTGGAGTAAATGACATTGTGGCTCTGGCAGCAAATACAAAGGAATGATGCTTTGGAGATAAGGTAGGGACAGTCTGTGGTTGGCCAGTGGGCAGATGAGGTTCCTGCCGGAGGTGGGATCTTTAATCCTATGGTTTATCTTTTGTTGCTTATGCCCCTTTCTTCATAAATGGTTTTAAATAGCTCTAAGTCCTCTCTCAATGAAGTCTGTCAGGAGGAGGACTTGGGGAGCATATATCTTCTCATTCTGCTCTTGCATGTGTTTGGAGACGCTCATCAGAACCTTCTCATAGTTCATAAGCATAAGATGGTATATGCTGTCAAAAAAGCCAAACAGTCTTCAAGATCTGACTGTCCCCTAGCTTCTTTGCTTCTACATGGAGATTATTTATAGTTCAAACTTTTTCTTTAAACTGTTGCCTATCAGTCTGATTCTCCAGCTCCATGGGGAGCTTGATCTGGAATTGGGAGTGGGTGTCACTGCTGTAGTCCTGTAGAATGATTGATTACCTTTCGGACACCAGGGGCTGCTGTAGCCTCTTGCGGGGTACAGGACCAGCCGTACTGCACACTACCTCAGCTGCTGTCTTGTGTCTTCCTGATGATTCTTCAACGCTGTTGCATCTCATTTACTCAACATACATCAATGGTGACTAACTGAGTACCAGACCAGTTGCTGATGCAGAGCACAAGAAAGAATGAGCCTTGCTTCCAGTGCTACTGCCATCCTGCGGGAACCTTGTGTGAATTAGAAAAAGTAATTTTTTTTTTCTTCAAAAGGACAACATCATTTACTGTCATTGCCGGAAAAATTTATAGTAAATGAGTAATTATGGTAGCTCTGATTGCAATAGTGCCCTGTGGATGTGGTGGGTTAGGCAGGCCATCCTACGGAACAGTGTGTAGTCTTCACAGCTGCTGCTTCACTTTTAAGTAAAACGACCCCTGCCCGTAAGTCAAGGAAGGAAGAAGTGACGGCAAGAGAGCCAAATGAGGACCAGGCAGAGGAAAGAGAAAAGACTAAAGGATACTATATATAACTGAAAAGTTCATTGGGTGACTTCTTGAGACAGAAATTTCACAAAATTGTAAAAGTTTTACAGAGAACTTCACACTCTCTTTCTTTTTCCAGTTTTGAATGTGGACTAACTGAGACCCATGAATCTGAAGTATTTGCCTCAGATTTGGAGATACTACCTGATACTGTACTTTTACTTTGGTCTCAAGCAATACATTCTTATGTTTCTATTACTGTGTTCTGAATCTCCTGAGCTACTCTGCTTTCCCAATCACTTCAGTTTAGGGAGTGTAAACAACTGTTGGGCTAGTTTTGATAAGCAGAACAGTTACGAGGGGATTAAGGAGAAAGATATTACTCACCACATGGTTTAGGACATATCAAGGGTCATCTGCATTTTGTAGAGGGAAGCGCAGATCTTCCCTTCAGTCAAAGGAGTATGTGTCTTATCACTGGGATAAGGTTCCACATCTTGGGACAGATGACTAGGAGGAGAAGGGATGCTTGTGGATAAGGTCATTTCACTGTTGATTCCTTTTCTATACTGTAGAATGATGAAGGTAAAAACTAAATTGTCATATGATCTTTACTAGAGTTTTCCGATTCTAGTTCAGCCACCTCCAGGGGTCTTTCTCTTATTTGTTGTCTCCTTCATGCTCCCTTTGACTGTGCACTATCCCTATGAAGTTTTCCCTAAAAAAAGAACAGTCACAATCACATTACATACAACTGTGTGCCCTATACACATTCTTTAAGAGTTATAGGTTAGCAATTATTATTATTTTTAACAAATTACCTTTGTAAGTTATATGCTTTTGTTTGGTTTTTTAAAATTGAATTCTTCAGAGATCAGATTTGACACTTGGCATATCCAGCCCTAATACCTCCTACCACACATTGATACCCACACGCCAGCCTCCCATAAGCACTTGAAATAGTCTGTTTTTGCCATCCCCTTGAAGTCATCTTTAAGCGTTTCATTCTCTTGAAGAGTGCCTGAGCACCCTGTGTGACAAAGCGATGGTGATGGTTACAAAGTGAGGCAGATACGATTCGGATATGGGGTGGTTCCTGCTCCTGGCCAGATGGCTTTGTGACAGTACAGCTGCTCATCTACCCAACAATGGTTCCCTTTCTTTCTTCTTGCTAACTGAACCTTGCTTTCCTTGAGATATTGGATGGGCAGCAATGGGCCCAAGGAAGTTAGCCCTGACCCCTTTATAGTTAGCCAGTCACATTACATATGGTTCTTCTTGGCCAGCAGGAACTGGTGGGCTTGGTTCCTGTTGACAATGGAACATAAAAGCTACATTTGTAGGGGAGAATTTCTAATTCTCCCTTTCCTCTTTGTTAAGTGTACTAGCTGGAGAAAGTAGTCCAAGAGAACTGCAGACAACACTGGAATACTGACAGCTTGGAGCCTCCGCCCAGCGTGGGGCCACTTATCTCTAGACATTTTGTTATCTGTAAGTTACATCTCTGTGGTTTAAACCCGCGTTAACCAAGTGTTTGTTTTGTAACTTGTCCCTAAAATTATCCTAATAGAAGTTCTGTCTATAGACAGGGTAGTTATGTGGGGAAACAGGGAGTCCCAAAGCTGAGTCAATTCAGACAGGTTGCTTGAAAAGAAAAGTGTGAAATCAGTGCAGGCTCTAGAGGAAGAATATGGGGGTTTAGGGGTAAAGCAACACAGGGAATGTCCCCAGAACCTAGCGAATGCCTGGCATGCATATTCTAGATTGATTAATAATGAACACTTATTAAATGTTGGAAATGAGACAGGGTAGGACACCAGATTTGGCATACGTGAAAAGGATAAGAAATCGAGAGGCCAGGACTAGAAAGGGCAAAATGAAATACATTTTAAAAAATAGGTCAGGGTAAGTTGTTCAGAATTAAGATTCTGGTGGATTCTGGTGTGAGGCATCGGGGAAGGAATAGGATGTTAAAGTGACCAGATGGGGCTGGGGAATATGGCTTAGTTATGGAGCACTTGCCCAGCATGTGTGAAGCTTTGGATTTAATCCTGATACCACCAAAGAAAAAAGAAATACTGGCCATACAGGATTAGACAATCAAAGATCTCTCATCTGGGGAAATAAAGCTCACATCTAAGCATAATATGCTTTAGAGGATAAATGAGAGGTACAATATAGGACTGTAGCAATTCAGAGGTGGGGAAGATTTTTATTTGGATGAATCAGATGAAAAGGGGTGATGATACTTGAAATGAATTTTGAAAGACATGATTTGACATGCAGATGTTGGGGAGAGTCACAGCATATGACCAGGAGCAGAGACATGATGACAGGGGTGGGAATAAGGAACCAGGTGGTGAGTGCCTTTTCTCTTTTGTCTGTTTACTCAACAACCTCTCTTTCTTTGTCTCTGTCCCTCTCTCTCTTTTAAAAATTCTTTGGTGGTGGGGATGGGCTTCATGAATGGTAAGTATTCTACCACTGAGTCACAGTGCCAACCCCTTTTTCTTTCTTTTTTTTTTTTAATGTTCAGTTTCTTTATTCTAATCTTACTTATATGTATATTTTTTCACTGTAGTAAAATCATCTAACAAGAATTGTGCCCTCTCAGACATTTTTAACTATGCAGTTTAGCGGCATTAAGTACATTCACATCACCACCAACCATCACCAGATCCATTTTCGTCTTGTAAAACCAAACTCGTTACCCATGAAACAACTCTCCATGTCCCCCTCTCCTCAGCCCCTGGCCACCACCATCCTACTCTCTATCTCTGTGATTTGGACTATTGTAGGCACCTCATACAAGTGGAATCAAATAGTACTTATCTTTTTGTGATTGACTTATTTTTTTTCACTTAGCATAATGTCCTCAAGATTCATCCATGCTATAAATGTGTCAGAATATCCTTCCTTATGGATGCTGAATAAAACTCCATTGCATGTGTACACCACGTTTCATTTGTCCATTCATCTACAGATGGACACTTGGGTAGCTTCTACATCTGGCTGTTATATGGTTTTTTTGAGCAGCATATCTCTTTGAGACTCTATTTTCAGTTCTTTTGGGTTTATAGCCACAAGTGAAATTGATGGATCATATAGTAATTCTATTTTTAAGTTTTTACCACACTGTTTTCCACAGTAGTTGTACCCTTTTACATTCTCCTGAACACAGAATCAGGTTTCCAGTTTCTCCATATGCTTGTCAACACTTATCATTTTATAATTTTTTAACATAGTAGCCATTCCATTGAGTATGAGATCATGTCTCATTGTGGATTTGATTTGCATTTCCCTAATGATTAGTGACATTGAACATCTTTCATATGCTTTTTGTGTGTCTTTGTTGAAAAAATGTCTATTCATGTTCTTTTTTAAAATTGGTTCGTTTATATGTGGACTTGTTTCTTTCACTTTTTAAAATGCCTGGTGTTGGATGTTTTAAGCTTGTTGAAGCTTGTGGGTGGCTGGGGGAATATTGGCACAGACCAACTATAAATCTAACCCCGTAGCCAGCCAGTTGTTATTCAACAGGCAGCAGAGCTCCTGAGGAACAGAAGCACGGAGCACGGCAGATGAAGCAGTTCTGGGTTTCTGACTCATTAGTGGAGACACTTTAAAGCTGTGGCCAGGAGCATGAACGGCAGAGTCAGAGAGGCTATCCCTTAGCAGTGTGATCTTGGCTGTGTTTTAATTTCTCATCTACAGAAAGGGGAAGCTAATAATAGTTCTCTCATAAGATTATTCTAAGGGTGAATGAAGTAGTATGAATGAAGGAAGGGCTCAGTTCAATAGTAAGCAGTCAATAAGTGATAGCTGTTATTTATTACAGTATATTATTATTATTTTTGGCATTGCCTTTTCAGTACCTGGACTTTTTTTTTTTTTTAAATGCTCTTTAACTTTCCTTGGCCAGGGCTGGTGGACCTCAGTCAAGAGTGAGCTAGGCAGGACAGATCAGGGAGCTAGGACTTTGGGACCTGGTTCAAATGTGGACACTAGTGTTCTGAATGGTCACTTACTCTGGCCATCTTAGTCAACGTTATCCTCTTGGCCATAGCCTGATACACATTGTGACGCCATGGAGTAGACTGCATCAATGAAGCATTGATGACTATA
The DNA here is from genome assembly GCF_052094955.1 of Ictidomys tridecemlineatus. Lineage (NCBI taxonomy): Eukaryota > Metazoa > Chordata > Mammalia > Rodentia > Sciuridae > Ictidomys > Ictidomys tridecemlineatus. The sequence goes on along the minus strand of NC_135482.1, from coordinate 75,924,135 downwards.
GGACAAGTACACATCAGGTGAAGTTTGTACTATATAAAAGATTCAAAATTTACGGACATTATGAGTGACTGAGAAATGAGAACCAAAGACAAAATGAGTAGATTTCAATTCACTTCAATTTAAACTAATCAACAACAAAGTTATCCAATAGTTATTTGATTTAAACTACTGAAAAGTATGAGAAATGTAAAGATGTAAAATTCAGGATTTACCCTCAAGGAAGTAACAGTCACTAACTAGTAAAAGAGAAACATGAAAATAATTATATTGAAAGTTAGTAGGAATAAAAATAGAAAAACATTATAAGGTAGAGCAACACCATGGAGCAGGGCCAATGAGAATAGGCAGAGAGGGCTTTGTTGGGAGGGTAACATCTGGTCTTGGAACCAAACAGTGGGGCTTCACATGAACTGAATTTTAGAGTATTGTATGTACCAGGGTTAATAGGTTAATAATAGTGAGAAACTAGCCAAGAAATTGAAAATGAGAGTAGGTTGCCCACTGAAATTCTAGTGATAGATCAGCACATAAGGATTGTAGCATGATTCAATTTAATATATCTGAGGTGGATTCTAAAATTCTGAATTTTGAAAAATATTAACAACTGATATGGATATTCTCTGGGCTAAATCAACCTGATATTCTCCATAGGGTGATCTTGCTCAGTATTTCCCAAGCCACTGTCTTGCAGGTGACTATTCTTTGGGCTGCGGCTGCTGATAGGAGCATGAAGAAGTTTCATGTGCAAATAATTTTGGAAAATGCTTGTGAAGCAAATTTAACCCAACTTCTTTAGGTAAGACCCCTTACTGCAGGTTATGAATCTCTAAGAGGGGTTAAAGTATGTAGCAATTTTGTATAAATTAAAAATCTATAAGTCCATGAGAATGTCATTGTGTGTCTTTGTCTTTGTGTGAGCTTGTTTGTGTCTGCCTTCTGTTCTCGTCTGCCTGTGTGTGTGTCTTTGTGTGTGTACATGCACATGAATATGTCCCAGTGTGTTTATGTTTGTCCCAGGATAGTGTTCATGAGAATAATTAGAGGGATCCAGACTTGGAATAAAAATGAAGAAAAAGGAATGCAAATGAAACCAGATCTGGTATGTTTCAAAGTACATTGTAAAGAGAAAGATCATACTGAGGAAAATTGGGTTACATTTAATGTACTTTGTTTTAAAATCAATAATGAATTAAAGGTAATTTAGTCATTGCATCAAGTACTGGTTAGAATAATGTTTTTATTTCTAAAACTAAATTCTGTCTCCTTCAGCATGATAATTGCATAAAATAATTAACTCCTCTGAATAAACATTCAACATATCTTTTCTTAAATATCTACTGTATGCTAGGCATGGTTCTAGATGTTGGGTATATTATAATAGACAAGATGAATTTCTTGCTGTTACTTCATAAGACTTAAATTTCTAGGGAGTGAAGGAGACAGTAATCCAATCGCTATATTAATGAAATATGGTGATAATAGTTGTGAAGAAAATACAGCAGGATGTGGAATCACTTGTGCCAAAGTTTATGCTAAACATTTTGTGGTGCTTTGGTGTAATTTTTTTTTTTTTTTTGTCTTGGGGATTGAACTCAGAGGTGCTTTATCACTGAGCTACATCCCTAGTGCTTTATGTATTTTTATTCTGAGACAGGGTCTCACCAAATTGTTGAGGGCCTTGCTATGTTGCCAAGGCTGACCTTCAATTTGGTAATCCTCCTTTTTCAGTCTCCTGAGTTGCTGGAATTACAGGTGTGTGCCAGAGCACTGGCTTTTGGTGTAATTTTCTTCATGTTTCTTGTGTTTAGAGTTTGTTAAGCTTCTTCGATGTATGGGATTATAGGATTCACCAGATTTGGAAAAATCTTAGTCTTCTTTAAAAAATTTTTGTGTTTGCTTCCCTCCTTTAGAAACTCTGATTTCATATATGTTAGGTTGTTTGAAGTTGTTTTGCAGCTCATTGATGCTGTTCCAGTCTTTTTTTTCAGTTGTTTCTCAGTATTTCATTTTAGATAGTTTCTATTATGCCTTCAGATATATTAATGTTTCCTTTGGTGGTATCTAACCTGCTGTTAATCTCAACTGGTATAGTTTTTATTTAAGACATTGTATATTCCCTTTATTCACTCCCCACCCCCATATTTCATTTCTTAAAGTTTGGTTATGTATGTGTATGTATCCATATATGAATATACAAGTATATATATCCTTTAGTTTTCTACTTATACTCAATCTTTTCTCTGCTTCCTCAAACAAAATAAATATGTAATATTTATAATACATGTTTTGTTGTCCTTGTCTACTAATTATTTCACTTGTATCTTTCTGAATCTTTCTATTGATTGATCTTCCTAATGGTGTTTTTTTTTCCTGCTTCTTTGCATGCCTGATGATTTTTATTGAATTCTAGATGTTATAAATTTTTCCTGATGATCACTGGATAGTTTTTATTCCTATTAACATCCTTGAGCTTTGTTCTGATATGCAGTTAAGTAACTTGAAAAAATTTAATTATTTTGAAGCTTGATTTTAGCCTTGTTGGGCAGGACCAGAGCACCCCTCAGTCTAGAATTCCCTGGGCTTCATTACTAAGGCCTTCTGAGACCTCTTTTGGGTGGGGAAGGAACCTTTGTCAGGCTGTGTGAACTCTGAGGATGGTTCGCCCTGCTCTTGTCTGCTGGGCTTTCCTTGGCCTCAGGTTGTTTTCTCCCTCAGAAGTGCTGGTCATTATGTAGCTGGGCTCTGAGGGGGCCGCTCTGCAGATTTCTAGGCTTCTCTGTACAGCTTCTCCTCTCTGGTCTTCTGCTCTGGAATTCCAGCTGCCTTAGCCTCCCTGGACTCCCCATCTGAAATCTGGACTGCTACTTCATAGAGTTGAGCCGGGACCCCTGCACCACTTGGCTAAGTCACTTTACATTCCTGTCTGTGTGAGGCAGTAATTGTTCACCCTTGTTTGAAGATTGCGAAGTTTTGGAATAATTTGTTTGGCAGTATTAGAAGACTGTTACAGACTTTGGTACCTAGAAGTAGAGACAAAAATGCAAAACATGGATCTGGCTGTGGGAACTGGCTGTGGGCAGAAGCTGGAAGGACTTTGAGGTGTGTGTAAGTGAAATCCACAGTGTCTTGAAAGAAGACCTTTCAGAAGGAAATTGAGGAAGAGGTTTTTGGAAACTAGATAAAAGGGAACCCTTGTTGTGTAGTGGTAGAAAGTGTAGCAACCCTGCCACCTGAGGTAATGCAGAAAGTAGAGAATAAACCCAACGAACTGGGGGATCTTATTGAGGAGACTTCCAGTCAGTGTCGAAGGTGCTTCTTTCTTCATATGAAGACAGAGAGGTAGAGCAAGAGCAGGAGAGACCTGGTGGGCCATGGGTCTTGATGGAGGCTGGGCTAAATGGCACATGCCCAGTCCTCCTGGATTAGAGGGAGAGAGGAGCAGGACTTCAGTTACCTGACGGTAGCAAGCCTGTCACTTGGAAAGCAGAGCCTGAGATTCAGCTCTGCCTTAGAACTTTCAGGAATATTAAGGCAAAGAGTTATAAATGGAAAGTGTGTGTGTGTGTGTGTGTGTGTGTGTGTGTGTGTGTGTGTGCGTGTTTGTGTTTTGAAGAAAAGCCATTTCCCAGTGTTCTGATTACCTTGAGTTTGTGGTTTTTCAGGTTTTACTGCAAGTTTTATTATGTAATTTTGAAGAGAGATGCCTGCATCTGTCCTGTGCCTCCTCCTTCCCACCTGTGTTGACAGAATGCATTTTCTTGGACGTGAGAAACGCTTTGCTTACGAATAAACGAATTTCTTGGAATAATTTATGACGTTGCATTCCATTGTGTTCTTTGCATGTGGAAAATATCCAGCTGCAGAGTAGGGTGTGTCTTTGAGAGCTTTTTTTGTGTGTGTGCACTGGTGATCATGGTGATCTTCAGCTCCAATACATGACTTTTTGGAGGATGGAAGACATTTGAAATATTCTCTTTCCCACCTGCAAACATGCTGAGGTGCTGAAATCACCTGTGGCAGTTTATAGTAGTTCCCCTCTGTTAAAGAGGTCCCCATTTAATGTGATCTTGAAATCACTGAACATCACAGGAGAGGTTGGAATACACATCACCACTTCTTTGTGCGACCCACTGATTATGGTACTAAAATACTCTTTCAAGACTTTTTCAAACCCACCATATTGCATACTCGAAGTCTAAGTGATGTTTATCATATACACAGGAAATTAAAAAACAACCTTCATATGTTATGTTGTTTTATACACCTTGATAAGGCGGATCCTTTATTTCTAAGCTGGAATAAGTTGAATACTTTCACAGAGTGCTTTTTCCTTTTGCTCGGATGAAAAGACAGAAACCAGTGAATCATTGACCCATTGTGACAATAAGTTAGTGAGGTTCCTGCCAGTTCAAACCTGCCTCTGAGCTCTGTCCCTGTAATTACCTTTTGCAGGATAGGTGCTTAACATTGTTCACACCAAGGTTATTACATGAAAATAATTCCTAAGTTAAAGAATTCAGGCGAGTAGGGGATTGATATGCACCTTGATTGTTATTCAGGCAGTCAGTGCCTTGGAAATCAATACGGAAATTATGCACAGAGAAATTACTCCCCAGTAGGTACTTTGTGAAAAGGTTGTGCCATATCAAATGGCATGGGTAATAGATATTGCATAAATTTAAGAAGCAACTGAGGCTTGAATCTCACTGGGAGATGGAAATGTCTGGATGACAGAATGATAAGTGGCTGCATTAAGCATTTTAAATACTTCATTTTTACCAAGTGCAGGAAGCTAGATGATTATGTCTCAGTTGCTATTGGCTTCTGTTGATGCCATTACTTTCTGACAATGATTTAACATGGAAGGTACAGGAAGCATCTGTTCTGATAAGCAGAAGTGTAGATGAACAACAAATCCAAATGGAAAAGCATAAATAAATTAAACCATGTCTATCCTGCCCATAATGGACCCTCTATCAAAGTTGTAGTTTCCTCACATGTATGACTTATTTCAGAATTTTGGTAAAATACTGTAGTCTCATAATTCCTATTGCTAAAATTAATGTTTGAAATATATATGATATAGAAACACGAATGTACTCTTAGACATAGGTCTATTTTTTTATTTAGTTTTTTTTTTTAGTTGTAGGTAGACGTAGTACCTTTATTTTATGTATTTATTTTTATGTGGTGCTGAGAATTGAACCCAGTGCCTCACACATGCTAGGGCTAAATCAAGAGCATCCCAGAATTCACATTTATATCCTAACCCATGCTACTTCAGAATGTGACTATATTTGAAAATAGGGTCATTAAAGGGGCACAGGGAGGTCATTAGGGTAGGTCCTAATCCAATATGACCTTGAAGGAGATTAGGACATAGATGCGCACAGAGGGGAAAGACACAGAAAGAAGCTGGCCATCTTCCAGCCAAGGAGAGAGGACTCAGAAGAAATCATCCTATTGATGCCTTGATCTTTGGCTCCTCCCCTCCAGATTGTGTACAGGTAAATCTCTGTTGTTTAAGAGACCCAGTCTGTGGTGCTTATTATGGCAACCCTCGAGAACTAATATAAGGTTTCCAAAGGCTGCTTTGAGGAAGAATGGGACAGTGTGGGGAAAGTGATATTTATTATCTCTGGAGAGGTATACTTTTTCCTTTTTGTGGTAGAGGACGTGGAGGCTGGTAATGAGAGATGGTAGTTGAGGGCAGAGTTCTCAAGTTTCAGCAACAATGTCAAACTGTGTCTATGATCTCTTATTTTCCTCATCCAGGAGATGCTTGGCCATAAAAAAGATTTAAAAAGAGCAATATATTTTTTTCACTGAGATATGCCTCTCATAAATCGTATTTTAAGCATAAAGAAAATATTACAGTGTGATAATATAGGATGGTTCCATTCACATGTAAATCCAGGTTGCTGTCAGTGCCTGTCTAGACACTGGAAGAATACCCCCAATTAAGCAAGGATGGGAAGTGTTAGGGAAGGAGATCTTTATCCAATAAAGTCAAACATGTACTTCTGAAGTTAGAATTGCCTTGAAAATGTTTAGATTTTTCTTTTTTAAAGTTGTCTTTAGGGAATTTAAAGCATTACTTTTTAACATGGCTTATTAAAATGAAAAATTCTAGTAAAATCTAGCAGACGCTTTCACTGTAGTGGAGGTGTAATAAAAGTTTAATGCCTTACCTCTGGCTGATATTGCTCTTTTAAATGTATTTCAGCATCAGAAAAATTGTGATGTTAAACCAAACTTATGTTGATTAATTCTTCGAGTGCTTATTATGGATCAGGCAGCATTATAGGCACTCTAACACAGTAAAGAATAATATGGACATGGCCCTACCTTACAGACTATATTTTAGTGGTGATGGTGCAGTGAGACATGTAATCACCAATGAATTCATAGAATGATCTGTCATGATATCTGTGCACAGAATCCCTGTGTAGGAATCACTATAAGAAATGTTTTCTAAACATAGACACTATCAGAATGCTGTACTTAATAATATTTTCCAGTGCAAAATTTGGAAGATTACTTCGACTCTGTTGCAGAGTCTCTTTCTGGGAACAATTCATTTTTCATTCATTTTAGTGTTAGAATAGGCTATAGTCAGGGCTTTTAATTCTTTCATTTGTAGCCTGGCAGTGGAGATGCCATATTACTTGATAATATATAGACCACAGGGTACTTAATTTTCTATTGTTAGATTTTATTTTCTTTTTAAAAAAATTTTTAAAAATTTTAATTTGTTATATATGACAACAGAATGCGTTACAATTCATATTACACATATAGAGTGCAATTTTTCATATCTCTGGTTGTACACTAGTTCTAGAAGTTTTCTGGTGGAATTTTTTGGGTCTTCTAGGTGTGGAATCATATTGTTGGCAAATAGTGCTAATTTGAGTTCTTCTTTACCTATTCATATCCCTTTAATTTCTTTCATCTGTTTAATTGCTATGGCCAGTGTTTCAAGAACTATGTTAAATAGAAATGGTAAAAAAGAGAATTCCTGTCTTGTTCCAGTTTTTAGAGGGAATGCTTTCAATATTTCTCCATTTAGAATGATGTTGGCTTGGGGATTAGCATGGATAGCTTTTACAATGTTGAGATATGTTCCTGTTATTCCTAGTTTTTCTAGTGTTTTGAACATGAAGTGGTGCTGTATTTTGTTGAATGTTTTTTCTGCATCTTTTGAGATGATCATATGATTCTTACCTTTAAGTCTACTGATGTGATGAATTACATTTATTGATTTCTTTATGTTGAACCAAACTTGCATCCCTGGAATGAACCCCACTTGATCGTGATGCCCAATCTTTTTGATAGGTTTTTGTATTTGATTTGCCAGAATTTTATTGAGAATTTTTGCATCTATGTTTATTAGAGATATTAGTCTGAAATTTTCTTTCTTTGATGTGTCTTTGCCTGGTTTTAGAATCAGGGTGATATTGGCTTCAGTTTGGAAGTGCTATCTGCCTCTTTTTCTGTTTCCTGAAATAAATTTAAGAGTATTAGTTCTTCTTTAAAGGACTTGTAGAACTGGGCAATGTATCCATCTGGTCCTGGGCTTTTCTTGGTTGGTAGGCTTCTGATGGTGTCTTCTATTTCATTGCTTGAAATTGATATGTTTAAATTTTGTGTCTCATTGTGATTGAATTTGGGCAAATTATATGACTCTAGAAATTTGTTGATGCCTTTGGTATTTTTTATTTTATTGGAGTACAAGTTTTCAAAATAATTTCTAATTATCTTCTGTATTTCTGTAGTGTGTGTTGTGATATTTCCTTTTTTATCATGTATGTTAGTAATTTGAGTTTACTCTCTCTTTGTTAGCATGGCTAAGGGTCTGTCAATTTTATTTATTTTTTCAAAGAACTAACTTTTTGTTTTCAATTTTTTTCAATTGTTTATTTTGTTTCAATTTCATTAATTTCAGCTCTGATTTTAATTATTTCCTGTCTTCTATTGCTTTTGGTGTTGATTTGATCTTTTTCTAGAGCTTTGAGATGTAATATTAAGTCACTTATTTGTTGACTTTTTCTTCTTTTAAGGAATAAACTCCATGAAGAAAAGTTTCCTCTTAGAACTGCCTTCATATTCATAGTGTCCCAGAGATTTCGATATATTATATCTTTGTTCTCATTCAGTCTAATTTTTAAAAATCTCCTCCTTGATGACTTCTGCAACCCATTGTTCTTTCAGTAGAATATTATATAGTCTCTAGGTGTTGGAGTAGCTTTTATTTCTTATTTTATCATTGATTTATAATTTCATTCCATTATGATCTGATAGAATGCAGGGTAGTATCTCTACTTTTTTATATTTGCTAAGAGTTGCTTTGTGGCATAGTATATGATCTATTTTAGAGAAGGATCAATGTGCTGCTGAGAAGAAAGTATATTCTCTAGTTGAAGGATGAAATATTCTATATATGTCAGTTAAGTCTAAGTTATTGATTGCATTATCAAGTTCTATAGTTTCTTTGCTCAGCTTTTGTTTGGAAGATCTATCCAGTGGTGAAAGACGTGTTTTAAAGTCACCCAAAATTATTGTGTTGTGGTCTACTTGACTCTTGAACTTGAGAAGAGTTTGATGAATGTAGATGCTCCATTGTTTGGGGCATATGTATTTATAATTGTTAAGTCTTATTGACATATGGTTCCCTTGAGCAATATGTAGTGGCCTTCCTTATTCCTTTTGATTAACTTTGGCTTGAAGTCTACTTTATTTGATATGAGGATGGAAACCCCTGCTTGCTTCTGCAGTTCATCTCAATGGTATGATTTTTCTCAACCTTTCACCTTCAGTCTGTGTATGTCTTTTCCTATGAAATGAGTCTCTTGGAGGCAGCATATTATTGGGTCTTTTTTTGAATCCAATTTGCCAGTCTATGTCTTTTGATTGGTGAGTTTAGGCCATTAACATTCAGGTTTATTATTAGGACATGATTTGTATTCCCAGCCATTTTTGTTTATTTTTGGTATTTAACTTGACTTGGTTTCTCCTCTGATTAGTTTTTCCTTTAATGTAATACCTCCCTCTGCTGATTTTCATTATTGTTGTTTTATTCCCTCTTCATGAAATATTTTGCTGAGGATGTTCTGTAGTGCAGGCTTTCTAGTTGCAAATTATTTTAACTTTTGTTTATCATGGAAGGTTTTTATTTCATCATCAAATCTAAAGCTTAATTTTGATGGATATAAGATCCTTTGTTGTCACCCATTTTCTTTCAGAGCTTGGTATATGTTGTTCCACATCTCCTGGCTTTGAGGATCTGGGTTGAACAATCTGCTGAGATACGAATTGGTGTCCCCTTATACGTGATCTGATTCCTCTCTCTTGTGACTTTTAAGATTCTATCCTTATTCTGTGTGCTAGGCATTTTCATTATAATGCGCCTTGCTGCAGATCTGTTGTAATTTTGTACATTTGGTGTCCTGTAAGCCTCTTGTGTTTGGTTTTCCAATTTGTTCTTCATGCTTGGGAAATTTTCTGATATTATCTCATTGAAGAGATTGTGCATTCCTTTGGTTTGAAACTCTGTGCCTTCCTCTATCCCAATAACTCTTAGATTTGGTTTTGTGATGCTGTCCCATAATTCTTGGATGTTCTGTTTGTGATTTCTTACTGTCTTCACTGTGTGATCAACTTTATTTTCCAGATTGTATACTTTGTCTTCATTATCTGATGTTCTTTCTTCCAAGTAATCTAGTCTGTTGGTTATGCTTTCTATTGAGTTTTTTTAAAAATTTGATTTATTGTTTCCTTCATTTTAAGGATTTCTGACTTTTTATTTTTCAGAGTCTCTATCTCTTTCTTGAAGTAATCTTTTGCTACCTGTATTTGCTCTTTTATCTTTGTGTTGGAGTGATCAAATTTTGCCTGTATTTGCTCATTTAGGTCATTCTTTAATTTACAGATCATTTCAATTATGAGCCCTCTGAACCCTTTCTCTGACATTTCACCAACTTTGCTCTCCATGGGTTCCATTATTGTAGTATCCTGGTTTGTTTGGGGGCATTTTCCTCCCTTGTTTTTTCATGTTGTCTATGTGTCTTCCTTTCTTGCAGTGTGAATCTGAGATATTACAGTTTCTACCCTATATTCTTGTAGTACCCGTGCAGCTTGTCTTTGTGGGAACATGTGCATAGAGTACTGCATACATGGTATACGTTAAGGGCGTCTGAGTGGCAAACCACTCCCCTGTGCTAGACATGTGAGTGGCAAACTGCCTACCCTGTAGGCATAGTCCTGGGTGTGAAGCCATGTGTTGCAGTCCCTGCTTCCTTCATGGCCCACTCCTCGATTGGTCACTACAAGGACAGTTAGCAGAAATTGCATTGGTGGCTGCCTGTAATCAGCTTAGCCTGAGTATATACACTTGGTAACTGCGCAATAAAATCAGACCTGCTTCCTGCTTGGTCTTCGGAGGTCTTGATTAGCAACTTGGCAGCCACACTCTCCCTGTTCCAAGGACCTCCTCGCTGGATGAGAGAGAGCCCACACATTTCTGTATCTCACCTTGATGTTGGGCTTCCATACCCTTCCGTACCCATCCCTCAATGTATGCTACTGTAATTAAAGGTGGTGGTGGCAATAGCTAAGATAACTCAAGATGATAGTTGAGGTGCCTCAAGATGAAAGAAGTGTCTGACAGAGATAGGGCTGAAAGGGTGGGTGTTACACTATCTTTGGGATGCCTGCTCTGAGTGTCTTCTAGGTCCTGTCTGTTGTCAAAAGGTAGGGGGTATTGCATGGGGGAGGCTATAGTGATGTCTGCAGTGTCCCAAGATGGAAATGGGTTAGGTTTGGGTCCCAGCTGTAGGGGAGGTGGGGAACTCAGACATACCCTGGGCCTGAGTCCCCATATGTTGGTGTGGGCAGATCTGGGCTAGGCCTGAGCTCCCACTGTGGTCTGCTGGTTGGAAGAGGCGGTCCTGTGCCAGTGTCTGAGCTCTGGCGGGTGTCTGCTGGTGGCAGGATGGATCTGGGCCTACTGTGAGCCTGGGTCCTGCGAAAGTGATATGGGCCTTATTTTCTCTTTAATAAAGACAATTAGGAGATTTTCTTAAAAGAATGTCCACATCCAGTGGGAAGCTATGGACAACTAAGTCTCAAATAGTTGAAACCATGGTGCATTCATATATTTCAAACAAATATAATAGAATTAGCATGAAGCAGACATTCATGAGTGTCTCATAAAATGATAGGAAAAGCAATGAAGTTTATTGAGCAATTTACCATGTTCTAAGCACTCCTTGTATGTTCCTTAAATCTTCATAACCAACATAGTACGTGGGCACCATTATCAGCCCTATTTTATAGTCAAAGTAAATGAGGCCTAGAGAGATTAAGTAACTTTCTCAAATAGAAAAGCTTACTTATTTATGTTCTTAGCTAGCTCCTCAAGCTGGCCTTTGGATTTACTTTATATGACCTACCATCTTGGTTTGCCCTGGACCATTCTGGATTTAACACTGACATTTCCATGTTCTGGAAAAACCTTCAGACTCTGGCAAAATAAGATGGTTGGTCACACAAATATTTCTAATACTTGTTTAAATCTGTGTCAATGAGACCAATGTCACAGGTGGGTGCTTCATTAAACTTGTCCTCACAAATTGCTGCTCATTCACCTTTTGAGAGAGAAGTTCCACTGGACTTCATTAATCCAAGGACTACCTTCTGTCTGTGAGGTAACGTTCTAGCATATTCTTAAAATATTTTCTTTATTTTCATAGTTATTTCATGATTATGTCTAACCTCACTCTACCTATTTCCCAACTTATTTACAATGACTCTTTATCACTAATACTTAAAAGGTGGCCAAAAATATTTAATCTGGGTTCTCCTGATGACACTTCTCTGTGGCCTGGGGGTGTGTAGAGGAGCCCAGCAAGCTGGACCAGTGTTCAATGGTGGACATGAAGTCAATGTGCCAAGGGCCAGAGTGGAGAGTGAGAATATGCTATTGTTGGTCTCACCCAAGTCTTCTGACAACCAAGCATTCATTCTGTTGTCTGAATTAAGTCTGATGAGTAATGTTTTTGAAACTTTCACCTGGAAATAGCTCTAGTCAGAGTCCTCAAAGAAGATGGGATTGTATTGAAACTATAAAATTAAACCTGAACTGTAGACTGCATTAAGATTAGGTTTGGTGCTGGGCTTCTAGATTCTGTGTTGCTTTCTTTGTTTGTTTGTTTTTTTTTTTTTTGCAAGTCAAACTTTTTTATTAGACAAGTTTCTTTCATTCTGATCAAAGTATACACAGAGTTAATTAACTCTCAAAGGTTAGGACTATGTGTTGCTTTCTTATGATCTTACTCTTGATCACATCTCTACATCTCTGTTTATTTATTCAATTGTTAAATGAGCAAAATTATTTTCCTATATCCACTGCCCAGGATTGATACAATGAGCCAAATTGTAATAATTGGATTGGGTGTAAATTTTACTTTTTTGCGTTATTTGTGGAATCATCCTCACTCTCATTCATCTGTTAATTAATCCATTCATTGACTTATTCTAAGCACAAATTTACTAAATGTATAAACCTGCCTTCAGTCCACAAAAGATTAAAGTGACTTCATGTTATTTTTCTTGGGCATAGTCTCACTGTAATAGAATAGAATTCTCCTTCCTTCCTTCCTCCATATCTCTCTCTCTCTCTCTCTCTCTCTCTCTCTCTCTCTCTCTCTCTCTCTCCTTTTTGAGATATGTAGATAAACTCAGGGCCTCACACAGGCTTGGCAAATGCTCTACTACATCTGCAGCCCTGTAATAGAGGTCTTAAGCCAAAAAAAAAAAAAAAAAAAAGAAGAAGAAGTCTTGAATAGCATTAAGCAAATGAGTAAGTTAGGCTTAGTCCTTAAAACATGCATGCAGATGGGATTTCTTTAGTGAGACAGGAAATTGAGATAGTTATGCCTATAGTGGTATAATGCTATTGCCTACTAGTTTTCAATTCTTCGGTAATTATGTATTGAGTAATTTCCACAAAGAACTATGTTGATTCTATAAAAAATATAAAGTTTAGTGAGGTTCTGTCCCTTCTCTCAAGTAGGTTTTATCCTAGTAAGGCAGATGAAACTCTCACAGGGCCACTCGTAATGTTATATGTAGTAACCTCTTTATCAAGGGGTGTCTTGGGAAGAAATGATAACTGCTAAATTATTTGGCACATTGTGGAGGGACTTTGAAGCCAGACTAAGGATTCAAACTCCAATGGATGGTGGGAAACCAATGGTTTTTAAGTGGGTTAATGGAATTGAAGGAGTTGGCCAGTGCTAAATTGTTCTTCATATCACTCTGACATGTATATTCATTTCTTATTGTCTATCTAGTCTTCCAAAAATGTAAACTCATAAGAGGGCAGACTTCGTTTTGTTGTATTGCTATTATTGCCAGTACCTAGACAATGCTAAACACCTAGTAAATTCTAATGTTTGTTGATCTTTGAGTGCATTCATCTAGAAGTTTTCAGGCTTTCTTGGTTCCTGGTATTCTTTGTGCCTTAGAAACTTTTGATGGTCCTCCAGTAAAAACAAAAGAAAACAAAATTAACCATTCTGCTGATTTTTACACAGTATTTGCTTTTTTTCCTAAAAAATAGTAATAATAGAAAACACAGCTTAATAAAGATGTTCATGAAAGGATTCATGTGATTTAATGGTAAAACAGAACTACTTCAGGTTAGTAGATCATGCAGTGTCTAACAGATGTCAAGATATGGCTAACCTGAAAATTAAAAATATCTCGTAGTAACTCTGTAAGTTTCCTACAGCTCCCTTTGGCATTTTGGTGACAAATTAAAAAAAAAAAAAAGCAAACAAAAAACTTTAGTCCCGGGCTGCGGTTGTGGCTCAGTGGTAGAACGCTTGCTTAGCATGCGTGAGGCACTGGGTTCAATCCCTGGTACCACATAAAAATAAACAAATAAAATAATGGTATTGTGTTCATCTACAACTAAATAATAATAATAATAATAATAATAATAATAATAATAATAATAATAATAATAATAAAACTTTAGTTCCTATTCTTATTCTTATTCCATAGGACATATTTCCATGGTTGCACAGAATTTAGAAGTTTTAGCCAGATTTTACTTTTTCCAGCTGCTTTAATTGCTGGGTGAAAGCCATTCAATAGACCACAAAGGCAGAATTCACTTGCTTATAAAGAATATTAAAATAACTGCCTGAGGTGGATTAATTTATTTTGACAACATACCAATTATTTTAGCCAGCTTTTTCATTGCTATGACCAAAATATCTGACAAGAACAACTTAGAGGAAGCAAAGTTTATTTTGGCTCATATTTTCAGAGGTTCAGTCCATGTTTGGCCAACTCCATAGCTCTGGGCCCAAGTTGAGGCAGAACATCATGGCAGAAGGGCCTGGCAGCAGGGCCTGGCAGCTCAGAACATGGCAACCAGGAAGTAGAGAGAGCTCAGGGACAAAATATAAATCCCAGAGTCATGCCCCAGTGACATAACTCCTCTAGCCATACCCTATCTGCCTACAGTTACCCCCTAGTTAATCTATCAGTGAATTAATTCATGAATTAGTTTATAGCTCTCATAATCTAATAATTTCACCTCTGAACATTCTTGCATGTCTCACAAATGAGATTTTGAGGACCACCTCATATCTAAACCATAAAACCAATGTAATTAGGTAAACATTTTTATCTGATTACAGCAAGGTGTTGTGTAGAACATTATTCCTATGAGATGAGCCAAGAAAAAAGAGACCCATATTCAAATAAACATGTGAAATATGCATATTATTTTATTTATCCACAATAAAAGTGATATTAAGTCTTGCCATTGATTTAATAACTTTTGGAGAAAAGGCCTATTGCTATATTAAACACACACATCATTTGTAAGATTAATCCCAATTATAAAAGCATTACAAGGTGAATTACATACAAGTGAGTCACAGCATTGAGGATATGTTGTATATCTTTTTTCCTGAAGAGTAAAAATGCAAATTAGGATATTAAATACTTTGAGAAGCCCCACATTAAAAAAAGACTTGTTTATTTTTGTTTGACTTTGGATTATCCAAAGTTACTTGACCTCGAGTATTTTATTTTATATACTACCTATTCATATATTGTGACTCCAACAATCACCCTACAAAAAATGCTGGCATATAATTTGGTGTTGTTTAAGAATGGTCCCAGAACATTTGATTCAAAGGTATTTAAAGGAACGTGTTTTAAGGGACACCTTGAATTTTTTTCTGATGATTTCCCACTAGGTGGTAGTGTTGCAATATCAGAATACTTCACAATGATGGTTCCAACTCAATTCCACAGTTCTTCACTGAGTGTTTTCTATGTGTAAGATTCTGTCTAATTCTATGTGGATTAGTGACTTTGCTGAAGCAAGGACCCAGGCCTCTTCCTTTCCAGGGCAATGTTCTTTCTATTATACACAGCATATGCATGTAGGAAAGGAACAACCCAGTTTTCTTAGCCAACAATCTTTGTAAAATTATATATTTATACACTTTAAAAGAAGTTTTCTAAGGAATTTATGCAAGAGGGCAAATCTCTTTAGGAATGAAGAAATGAATGTACAAAAAAAAATCCATGAGACCTTAAGAAAATCTCTAAGAAACTGGAAGAAATAGTCTATTCTAGAAATAATTTAACTCCAGGAAAAACTAACAGAACAGACCTGAAGAAGTTATAATACACGATGACTACATTATACTCTAGGTTGTAAGATTATGATTCTGAAGCTACCCGACAGACTGGGGTGAATAAGAAATGACCTTATGAACGAGGCAACTGAAGTTAAAGGAAAACAAGTGATTTCACAGAATTGCAGGATGATCTCTAGAACACATATGAACAGCATAAAATATAAGCAGATGTGTCCTTAGATTGTTATTCCGGCTGTCACCACTTTAGAGATTTAGCTCTATATCTTCCTCCCTCAAGTAAAACCCAGTTTCAGGGCTGGTATGCTGTGAATTTTTGTAGACTACACACAACTTGTTGCTAGCATGCTTCCCGTATCATGAAGAGAATGGTTTGATTCACAAGATTCTATGTCCTGATAAGGCTTATAAAATTTATAAACAATGAAAAAAGAATCAATAAATACTTTTAGAACTAAAAAAAAAAAGGATTCTACATCCTTCCACTGTAGCATGGATGCATCTCTGCATCTCCAGAGTGTGGCATAGTGCTTGGCAATGATGTGTAATCTCATACATTTGGATGAATCTATTCTGTCCCACCTCCTCATCACCATACAGACCAGACAAATAGCTTGCCAACGTCCTGGGGGAAAGGGGAATAATTTGATAAGAGCTTCAGAGCCCTCATCCATTTATGGTAACATCTGTTTTTACCAGTAAATTTTTGAAAACATCATGGCTGCTTTCACTCCCTCCATCTCGTATGGCTTGTGTGTTATGATTTTGTATTTATAAACTTCCCTTCCCTACTCTAGTAAATGCAGATATTTTTACTCACTACTATTTTAAAAATATTGACATTTGACTCTTCATTGTATATTTTATGTTTGTGATTTTTAAACGCCACTTATTGACTTGTCTACCCTTTCCCCACTGATTTCAGGCATTCCAGTGTTCATTATTTTTATGTTATTGGATCTGTTTCTAAAATTCTATTATATTTTATAGATTTTTTCTGTTTATCTGATTTCTTATTATAGGAACAGTGATGTGGGTTAAAATGTTTTGAACAAATGGATAAACATTTAATAAATATTGTCAATATTCAATATGGAGATGGTTGGCTAAGTGAACAATGTACTTGATCTCGATATTATATGAATCATAAAGAGCTAGTATTTCAGCCTACGACAGGGACACAGCCCCATCAATGTTTATAGCAGCACAATTCACCATAGCTAAACTGTGGAACCGACTTAGATGCTCTTCACTAGATGAATGGATGAAGAAAATGTGGTATATAAACACAATGAAATATTATTCAGCATTAAAAGAGAATAAAATCATGGCATTTGCAGGTAAATGGTGAAGCTGGAGAATATAATGCTAAGTGAAATGAGTCAATTCCAAAAAACCAAATGCCAAATGATTTCTCTAATTTAAGGATGCTGATATATAATATGCTGGAGCAGGGGATGGTAGGATTAAATGAACTTTAGATAGGGCAAAGGGGAAAAGGGGAGGGAGGGAATGGGAGGGGCATAATGGTAGCAAAGATGGTGGAATCCTATGGTCATCATTACCCTAAGTACATGTAAGAAGACACTGTGACTCGATTTTGTGTACAACCAGAGATATGAAAAATTGTGCTCTATATGTGTAATATGAATTTTAATGCATTCTGTTGTCATATATAACAAATCAAAATAAAAAAGATAAAAAGAACCAGTTT
The DNA here is from genome assembly GCF_052094955.1 of Ictidomys tridecemlineatus. NCBI lineage: Eukaryota > Metazoa > Chordata > Mammalia > Rodentia > Sciuridae > Ictidomys > Ictidomys tridecemlineatus. The sequence continues at coordinate 75,906,735 of NC_135482.1, read as the reverse complement.
TTATTGTTGTAAAATCTTGAGATTATGGGAGGTGACTAGACCAAGTAGTGACAAATCCCTTAGCTGAGTATGGGGTTTGAAGATTTTGTACACCTGATCTTATACATACCTCATATTGGTCTTTTTCTATTTGAGAAACAGTCATTAAGAATTATCTAGGGCTGAGATTGTGGCTCAGTGGTAGAGCACTTGCCTTGCATGTGTGAGGAACTGGGTTTGATTCTCAGCACCACATAAAAATAAATAAAGGCCCACCACTAATAAAATATTAAAAAAGAATTATTCTAGAGAATACATTGTCTTCTTTCCTGGAAACACAACCATTAAATACTTAAGGATAAATGAAGGCAGAACCAGAATAATCCTCAAGAGCAAGATTACAATTTTTTTGTCATTTTGTATTTTTTTTTATTATTGGTTGTTCAAAACATTACAAAGCTCTTGACATATCATATTTCATACATTTGATTCAAGTGGGTTATGAACTCCCATTTTTACCCCGTATACAGATTGCAGACTCACATCAGTTACACATCCACGTTTTTACATATTGCCATACTACTGACAGTTGTGTTCTGCTACCTTTCCTATTTTTAATTCTTGATTTTCTGAAATAGAACAAGAAAAAAAATTAAGCATGAATAATAGTAAATTGTGTGGGATTATAATGAGAATTAAATGAATGTAAAAGTGGAAACATGAGAAACATGAAAGATCCATGAAACCAAAAAGTTCTCCAGCCTAAATTAAATAACAATTGACATTAACTAACCTAAAATAAATTCTAGGAGATTTTTGTTGGCAATGGAGATTCAAGTAAGAATGTAAAAAAGAAGTGGTTCAAAGTATGGAAGTTCTTATATAGCTGGTGGGACTGTAAATTGGTGCAACCAATCTGGAAAGCAGTATGTAGAGTCCTTAGAAAACTTGGAATGGAACCACCATTTGACTAGCTATCCCACTCTCTGGTCTAAACCCAAAGGACTTAAAATCAGCATACTATAGTACTGTAGCCACATCAATGTTTATAGCAGCTCAATTCACAATGGCTAAACTGTGGAAGCAAGCTAGTTGCCCTTCAATAGATGAATGGATAAAGAAACAGTCACACACACACACACACACACACACATACACACACACACACACTGAAACATTACTCAACATTAAAAGAGAATAAACTTATGGCACTTGCAGGTGAATAGATGGAGTTGGAGAACATCATGCTAAGCAAAATAAGCCAATCCCCCCAAACCAAAGGCCTAATGTTCTCTCTGATAAGTGGATGCTGATCCATAATGGGGTGTGAGGAGGACATGGGAAAAATGGAGGAACATTTGAGATCCATGTCTAAAGGTGCTTTAGTATCTTCAGGAGTATTTTCTGAGGGATAGTGAAGGATTTTCTTCATTCCAGACCATTGCCACCACCACCCCCTTCCCCTTAGAGGACTCTGGCCAGGTCTCCTCTACCCTCAGCAAAAAGGTTTGGTGTTTCCAAACTAAGGAAGGTTAAACCAACTTGCATACATAAGGGTTAATTCAAAATTAAAAAGAAAAGAAAAAAAAATGCTTTCCCTGGGAAACACTCCCAGCCATTTTCTTTCAGGACATGTTCTTTAGAAAAGTTGTAATTGTAAGTTTTTTCTCTGTCTCTTTAAGATGTGTGTAAACTTTTAAAACCCTAAATAAGCCTACTGCCTGCTTTGCAACCCAGGAATGTTTTCTTAAGGAGCTGGGAGCCATCTCCTTTAAATGAATTAGCAAGGAATGTGCCCCTACTTCCTAGTTTCTGGAAGGTAGTAGGAGCTTGACTTCATAGAGACTCACTCTAGAACAACTTCTAGTTGTAAAGAATTATAATAATATTGAGAAACTTATCTTTCCTTTGGATAAATTTAGGTGGCAAACACAAATGGTCACCTCAATTACTAGGTGAAACAAATATGGATGGTGTGATGTGGCATTGTCCAGTCCTCTTACGTGAGGACTAGATGACATTTATCTGAGACCATGTATGCACTGAAATATGTCTGCTTAGGTGCATCAAAGGGAGAGATTTTTTTTTCTGTATTTGCAATCTCTTGGTGGAATGCCTGCAATGTATGTCACATTCCGGTTTAATGCTTATTCCATAATGAAAATGTTTTTTTCTCTCCTCCACATTTGTGGAGAAGTTTTCTTAGTATGAAGGAGATTTTTTAAAAAAACATATTTTCTCCAATGCATAATATAGTAGAGAGACAGAGTAAAAGTTGTTTGGAGGAAGAGGAGATTTTAGATGGTTTTGAAGAGAGAAATTGGCTCCAGAGGCATTAAAGTGAGAGGTCAGGAGAGGAAAAGAATTTTCAACAGTATTAACGTGCACTGTACAATTTCATAGCATTTCAGAGTAGAGGTAAAGGAGTTGGACTAAAAATTAAGTGCTGGGATGTAGCTCAGTGGTAAAGAGCTTGCTTTGTATGTGCAAGGTCTCAGATTCAATCCCCAGTAACTCAAAAAACCAAAACTGAAGTATTTTTGCTTATGTGTGCCTTCAGTATTGGCTATGTTGAATTACAAATTGAAATTACTTTGGTTCTATTATTTCTTTGACCATAAAATTACTCTGGGCCTACCTAAATAAAACAAGCTACAGCTTTATAGCAATACAAATGACATGAAAATATATGTTCTGAAATCTTAATCTTCTTTTGTAGCAGATAGTACATATGCTTCAATCTGCTTAGCATATTCAAACTAGATGTATCTTTTGATAACACTTGAAGAAACATATCAGTAGAAAATTGGGCAAAGGATATGAATAGGCATGTAAAAACCCATATTTTGAGAATGTGTATGAAAATTATTGAAATACACTACTAATTAAAGAAGTGAAATTTGAGATAATCATGAGGTAACAATTTTTACTTGGCAAAGGTATAAAAGATAATTTCTAAGTTGGAAATTATCACTTATCAAGGTATGTGAAAAGGAATTCAGGATCTAAATTGCTGTAACTTTTTCATTAACATGTACATTAAAGCATGTTTATTTTCTTTGATCCAGTTTTTCTTCAAGAATCATATCTGACAGAAATAATCTGACAATATTTCTACATCACTGCTTTTAACATCAAACAGTTGAAAATGCTATAATTGCCCAGCAACAGATTAAAAAAATTGATAAATTATGGAATATCCATATAAAGAAATATTAATGATTTTTGATGTTCTTTGATTTGGAAAAGAGTCTTAATATCATGACCATCCAAAAAAGAAGATTACATAATAGTGAGCAAAGTATAATTTTTATTTAAAAAAATCTTGAAGGATATGTATCAAAGTTTTACATTAAGCATTTCTAAGACTATGTATTTTCAATGTTAATTTTTTTGGCAAGGGCTTTATTGGAATATAATTCACACACTTGCATTACTTTTACATTTCTTTTATTAGGCTTAGCCTGGGGTATGTTTATAGCTGTTACAATTATTGTTTTATATTACGAATGGGATCTTCTTTAAAAATACATTTTCTAAATCTAATACGGGAATGCCATTATAATACTTTTATAACAAAAAATCCATTTTTATTTGAAACATTTTAGTACTGGTAAGATAAAGGATTCATTAAATCTAAAGAAAGACCTCAAAACAATTGCTTCTCAGTGTTTTTACCATTTTTTTTAGCACTGTGGTGAACATAAAACAAATCACCATGCAAATGTAATAAATAAAAATAAATGAATTAAATTATATTACTCCTCTTTTCAAAAGCCTCTGGTGCCTTCCCATACCTTTGAGACACCTTGAGCTTTTCAACCCATCCACAATCTGATTCTAACACGTTAACTTATTGATTGATTATTTGGCTGATGCTTTGCAAACATATTTGCTGTTAGTTTGCTATTTTATCTTCTACTCTCCTGCAATTTAAGCATGCTGTATACATTGCTGCTTCCACCAGCAGAGCTTCTCATTATGTGAAGTCTAAATGTTTGACACCTACCATCCATTAAGTCACACTCATGAACAAATATTTTCTCCCTGATATTCCAACTCACAATTATTTTGTTTGAAACAACTCAGTTTTCTACTGTTTAACCTGACTAAATTATAAACTGAGATTTCTGCTTGGGGATTAAGGTTGGCTGAGGGAGGGCTCTGATGGTGATGCCTGCCCTCAACTGTGGATGGGGTTGTTCATCTGATCTTGCTGTCTGCAGGGTAACCTCTTCTTATCTTCTCGATGTAGAGGCAGGGGTCCCCTGATAAGGACTAAAGTGACGAAAACAACGGAATTTAAGATGTCCTATAATGATGAATTACGACATCATAGCCTAAATTTAAACATTATAGTCCTATGGGAATTCATATTCGTTCAGAACACATTTCTCAATCTATTCCTCTAGTGCTGATTGGAATTTTGTGATTTATCCTTATATCTCATAATTACTTCCATAGGAAAAAGCCTGTAAAAAGCCCATCCATGGCCCATTTATTACTCTTTTCACTCTTTTCCCTAGAGTCTTCTGCTAGGAAAATGAATGGCTCTGGAGGTTCTGTTAACTGATGTTAGCCAGATAGAGAAAGATAAGCATTTTCTCTCCTATGTGGAAAAGCAAACAAACAAATGAAAACAAACAGAACAAAGATGACTGGAAAATAGAAGACAGCTTATTATGGAAGAGGAAGGGGATGGGAAGGGAAGAGAGGGTGGTAGGGAGGGTGGATACAATCAAAGCACAATATAAGCATGTATGGAAATGTCAAGGTGAAACCCATTAATTTGTGCAATTAATAGTATTGAATAATTATAATAATAAAAAGACAATCTTTTGCTACAACCATATCTGTCCTTTTAAAAAAATTATTATTTTGGTGCTAGGGATTGAACTAGGACTTCATGCATGCTAAGTGCATGTTCTATCACTGAGCTACAGCCCAACCTCCTCCATTTTCTTCTAATAGCTTCTTTCCTGTTCATGTGTGCTTGTGCAGTGCCTTTAACTTCTATTGCTTTCCATTCTTTCTACTCATTGAACCCTACCAAATTGTATAGATTTGACTCAAGACCCATTAGCACCAATATTTGGTCTAAGTTGATTTTTTTCTAATTATATTTCTGCAAAGTTTTTTTTAAACCTAGTCTGTTATACACATTACAAATTTGCTTTGTCTCAGAATTATTATATTTCATCTTTTAAAAATGTACTCTGAGTAGAATCTAACTTTCAAGAGCAGCTGCATGGGTGGATTTAGAAAGAAGTTTGATTTTGTGGCTCAGTCATTTTTCATCTGTTTACTTTTGTGCAAGTTACTTAATTCCTCGGGTACACAATTTTCTTCTTTAAAATGAAAGCGAAGGTACTTTTGTGGTCAAGACAAGAGGGGATAATATATAATAATCTATATACATAGGATTTTTTGGTGTTGGGCATGGTGGTGCACACCTGCAATCCCAGTGGTTCAGGAGGCTGAGACAGGAGGACAGCAAGATCAAAGCCAACCTCAGCAAAGGGAGGCACTAAACAACTTGGTGAGACTCTATCTCTAAAAAAAATATAAAAAAGGGCTGGGGATGTAGCTCAGTGATGTAGTGTCCCTGAATTCAATCCCTGGTAAACCCCTCACTCCCACCCCCAATTAAAAAAACGATTATCTTTTAGCTGGGTGCTATGGCCCATGCCTGTCATCCTAGTGACTGGGGAGGTTCAGATTGGAGGATCATAAACTGGAGAGTGGCCTGGGCAACTTAGTAAGACCCTTTTTCAAATAAAAAAATAAAAAGGACTGAGGATGTATTTCAGTGGTAAAGGCCCCTTGATTCAATCCTCAGTACCCTATCCCCTCCACAAAAAAACAAGCTATTATCTGTTTCTTACAAGGCAAAAGAGGCTAAACGATGATGTGGTAAACAACAGTTCAACTCTCAGTCACTTAAGACAGCTTATTTCTCTCTTGGATTTTGTGCCTAACAGGTTGAAGGATTGGCAAGTTATATGTGGGAGTACCTGCTGGATGAAGTGCTCCAAGGACCCAAGATGCTAGAGCCTTTATTTCAACATGTGCTTCCAGGATCACAGAAGAAGAGGAGAGAGAACACGGCAAATGATGCATTGGGAGTGATGCACTTTCCACTGTGCTCGCATTTCATGGGCTCAACAGGCCACATGTCATGTTTAATTTCAAAATGTGGCAGGAAGTATAATCAGCAGGGAGCCAGGAATATTGGGTGCTTAATATGGACATATATCTTTCATAGCAGTTGTGGTGCTCCACATGGAACAAATTCCCAGTGAATACATGCTTGCTGAATTAATACTGATATGTCTGGGAATGAATTTGAGCACACAGTAAGAAAAAACCTCTCTATTTGAATAGGTTTACAAAACCATGAAAGGTTTCTTTTTGATCAGAAGGTAGAAAAGTATTGTTACCTTTCTATAGGTTGCTTCATCCTAACATTCAGAAACATGTTGACACTGTCACAAAGCATTGCATTTTTTAAGGGGTTCATTTTTTTCTTTGTTGTTTTAGATATATATAATAGTAGGATGTATTTTGACATATTACACATACACATATATTACAATTTTGATCCCATTCTTGTGGTTGAACATGATGTGGAGTTACACTGGTTGTGTATTCATATATGTGTATAGGAAAGTGATGTCAGAATCATTCCACTGTCTTTCATATTCCCACCCCCACTCCCTTCCCTTCATTCCTCTTTGTCTAATCCAATGAACTTCTATTCTCCCCCTTTCTACCCTCCTTCATTATGGGTTAGCATCCACATTTGGAATGGGAGAATATCATGCTAAGTGAAATAAACCAGTCCCCCCAAAACCAAAGAAGCATTGCATTTGGGCATGGGGGAGCAACAAGAGAGCATCTCATCCAAGGTCCTGTCCAGCTTTCCTCAGTATTTTCCCAGCGCACTTGTTCAGCTTCTGCTTCAGCACCTCTGTGATTAAATAGGTAAAAGTTTGGCAAGACTTTCTTACTGAAGTGAATAGATTCCAGTAAAATCTTCTATGTAGGTTTGTGATATGCGAATTTATAGTTCTCTGTTTTACTTTTAGAGCATTTTGAATTTTGGCTCTGCTCATAAATCTTGTTATGGTGCTAACACCTGGTAGCACAAAAGACATTATTAGGAAAATAAAAAAAGATTGATGCATCCTACTCCAACCTGTAGGTGAATTGTTGCTTTAATGTGATTGTTCTGTTTTATGCCTGGGCTTTGTCCCACCTTGGTGAATACTGAGACATAATACTGCAATTTAGTTAGGAGAGCACCAGGTGGTACATAATGTCATCCCTGAAGATGCTGTTACTATGGCATCCAGAACCCTATTCCAGCTCTGTGCTTTTACCATCTTTCTCTGTTTTCACAGAGGGACAGAAGCTGCTGCAAACCAGATTTTAATATTTTAAGTGTAGCCAGAAGGTTTTGTTCTCTACCAGAAGAGATGTTCTTTTCTACCGTTCTTTTTTTCAAGCAGTTTCAGTGTGTCAGCCACAGCTTTCTTTGGTGTCAATAGATTCATTCTGAGATAGAATATTTTGAAGTATTAACCACTGTAATCTAACAGTCGAACCAGAGAAAAGGAATGAATACGTGAGAAACATGTTAGCAAATGGGAGGTTGACAGCCTTCTGTGCACCACGGAGTCTAACCGGCAAATGAAACAATCATCTTTGTTTCTAACAATCTTAAAATGTATGGATTGTTGTCTTAGTGTTTCAGATGAAGGATGATCTTCTGCATGACACATCTTTGAGGAAAGTTTGGACAAAGACTTCTGATGCTAAGATTTCTTTAATTAGCCCTAACAAACCATATGGTGATAATTCAGTAATAAAGTATGACCTTTAAGAAAGAGGAAATGGAATACAGAATCTTATAATCAGCATTTCCTAAAGTATGTTCTGCAGGATGTTAGTGAATGTTACACAACAAATGATTTCATTGAAAAATTCTGTATTAAGTGAAATTAAACAGGTTGACTCACTGCAAGGATTCACTGGAGCCAGAGGTATGAATTATAAGAATTGACTGAAGTATGCAACATTTTTCATACTTATTTTACTATGAAACTCTTTTTTATTCATTTTAGAGTATTTTAATGGTCTCACATTTCCCAAAAGAAAGTCCTTCTCTAAATTCATTATTTGAATAAAATTTTGACTGTCATATATACTATGGAAATAAAGCATTTCTTGCATAATTAAGCAACGTGCACATGATCAGATGAAGTCATTTATAACAATGTATTTCACAAATTAGAATCATTGTTACACATGGAATAATCTTCTGGACCAGGTTATTGAAAGCATCTTTGATTAAGTTGTTAGTGCAAGGGAAATTATCAGAAACTTGACCACCCATGATTTGAGTACAAGCTCCATTGTGAAGGTTCCATCCCCTCAGGACTGTAAATAAGCACTGGCCAGATGTGTGCATAACACTGTGTTGGGCTCATGCCACAAGGTAGCCTTGTCCTTATTTTACTTATATTCTTATTGTAAGGGCAGTTTTACACACATGAAAAGTTAAATACCAACATAATTCAATATTGGATTGAGTTCTAAATGTGTTGTTTAGACAAAAATCTAAGAATTCAGAGGATGGAGAGATCAAAGGCTTACCCAGAAGGCTTAGGAAATAGGTAAAATTTGGATTTGTTTTGACAAAGAGACAGATTTGAGAGACTGAACTAGATTATGAAATTGGCATTTCTCTTTTCCTCACAATTCCTCACTCTAATTATCTTAGTGATGATTGGAGATATGATACAGGTTGAGTCCAAAATCTAAAACTTTTTAAGTTTTAGCATATTGCTACCTTTGGAAAATTCCATACCATGAAACCTTGTTTTATGCACAAAATTATTAACAATATTGTATAAAATTACTGTCAGGCTATGAGTATAAGTTGTTTAAAACAAATGAATAAATTTCATGTTTAGACTTGTGTTTCATTCCCAAGATAACTCATGATGTATATGAAAATATTTTAAAATATTTTAAAAAATCTGAAATCTGCAACACTTCTGGTCCCATGAATGTCAGGTAAGGGATGCTTAACCTATATGCAAAATTAGATTATTCCTAAGTATGATCCACAAACAAACCATGTGCATTTATAAAATCCTTTAGTATTTCTTTACTATATAATTAATTTATTGTCTCTAACACAAAAAAGGAAAATAAAAATAAATAAAAATCAAAGCAAAAATTTAAAAATTACCAGTAATTAAAACCCCATAGATAAAAATCAAACAGATGGAAAATTTTATATACATATTATATATATATAGCATATATATTTATAAATACATTTCATCTTCATATTCATATGTATAGCTCATGTTTATCTATATATGTAAGACTATATAATGTATCTTATGTTTATATTTGGTATATAACTATTTGGTATATAACGATATATTTATAAAAATGAGATTAGAGCATTTATGCTATATTGAAACCTGAACTTTTGGTACAATAGAATGAGTTTGATATACCTGTATTTTTTATTTGTGTTCTTTTTAACCAATCTGCTATTTCTGAACTTTTAAATTGCTTCTTCTAGGATTGGGGAGGCACCTCAGTGGTAGAGTGCTTGCCTAGTATGCACAGGCCATGGGCTTGATCCCTAGCACCACACACACACAAGTTCTATATACACAGTGGAATCAATGGAATTTTATTTGGCCACGAAAAAGAATGAAATCAAGTCATTTTCAGAAAAAAATGGATGGAATTGGTGATTTTCATCTTAAGTGCAGTTAGACACAGGAAGGTAAGTGTGAGAAACAGGCTGACCTGTCAAAGCCAAAAGAGTGGACTAAGAGATACAAGGTAGGGCTGTGGCTGTGGCTCAGGGATAGAGTGCTTGCCTCATATGTGAGAGGCACTAGGTTAGATCCTCAGCACTACAAAAAAAATAAATTAATAATCAAAGATATTATATCCATCTACAACTAAGGAAAAAAAAAAGACACAAGATAGAGCAAAAATGAGGCTTTACTTTAGTGACAGTGTTACAAGATCAGATGCCTGGTGATCCGGGACCCACAGATTGGGTAAAATCTGCATTTTATCTTGGATAGCGCAAGTTCCTTCCCCCAGTTCCTCACTGGCTGAGTACTATGGATCACACAGTCTTCCAGAGTGGTGTTTAGGTTTTGCTGTCTCCTGTTGGGTTATTTGAAAATATATGCCTTTAGTTTTTCCTACCTCCCCTTGTTCTCTTGTAGCGGAAAAGTCCCCTTGGACTGAGTGTTGGTACTTACGCAGTTTATCTCTGTTGCTCAGGTTGGGCCCCTTCCTTCTCATCTCCTGTTTGTAAAGGGGCTGCAAATTTTCATGCAATTGTTCATTGATTGATTGATTTTTATTCATTGTAACTTTTGAGTCTGCTGTCTCCTCCAGCTGCTTTTCTTATATCCCCAGTCACTTTGCCTTTAAAGCTAAATACTGTGTTCTCCAAATGGACTGCCAGATTTTTTATTTCTCACAGTGAGTATCACATGCTTTTACTCATAGGTGGAAACTTAAACAAAAACAAAACCCTTAAAATAGTAGATGGACTGTTAGAGAAGTGAAGGAGGACTGATGGGAGGTAGAGGGGAAGGCAAGAGAGGGTCATGGGGAGGGTGGATGCAGTCACAGCATGATGTATGCTTGTCATACAATTAATATGATTGTATCAATATGATAATGCAATCATATTAATTGTACAATGTAGTGGATCTCAATGTGAAATGTCACATTGGGATCCATTACATTGTACAATTAATATGATCAGTTATGGTGCAATTGTTTCTTCTGTAGATTTGGCAAATGCTCATTTAAAAAAATCATTTCAATTGTTGGACCATAACTGAGTCCTTAAAATGAAAATAATACAATATGTAAAAAAGCATTTCTGTATTATTTTTTAAATCACTGACCCGCTACTGGTGCTCTGGTATGACCTGCTTGCAATCAGAGGGTACTATGACAGCAGGAGTTTCCCAATTATGTTCTACTTACTTCTCAAATGTCTTTCATAGCAAAAACAGAACAGAAAAATCCTCAAAGTGTGAATTAGAATGATTTATTTTCAGCTCAGTTTAGGAAAAGTAATATTTTTTGACCTTTCATTTCTCCATATGGAGGGACAAAAACTTTTTTGGAAGTCAGTGATTGCCATTCTGTCCTCTTTAGGCCTTGAAAATATTCTGATAGCATCTGTGTCTCAGTTACTGATGTGGAATTGATCACATGCAGGGAACCTCTGGCTGTTTTTGTTATTGTTTTAAGTTCCACCTGTGCCAGAGAACTTAAAACAACTCAGAAACTTTAATAGTCTTCCCCAGGCTTCTTTGCCTGGAGGAGATACTCTGCTTTAGCTGGCTGAGGAGGAGTCCTGGTATTAGGACTTCAAGGACTTCCCAGATGATTCCAAAGAACAGCCAGGCTGAGGACAACTAACTCAAAGAGAAGCCAAATATGTATATTTCACCTCTAATGGTACAAAAACTTCATTCTCTTTTGGGCCAGTAAACATATTTCTGTAGATGATATCAATATTTTATTAGTATTCCTAAATTTAATTTGTTCAAAAGATATGGAAACAACAAAAATGACTTTTAATTTTTCCTCTGCGACAAGGAAGGGGCAATTTTAGAACAAACAGAATTACATGATGTTCTACTTCACAGTGTAAGTAGTAAATCCATAGACATTTTTGTTTGGAAAGGTGTTATAGGCAGAAAATAGAACAGATTCCAGAGTGCAGACGAAACGATGTGTGGTTGTTTAGAAGGATGTTGGGGCTACCTGGAATGTGCATTTAACCTTTGGGTTGGAAATCATGAAAATAATTACATTTTTCTTTTCTAAATGTCTTTTTGATTCATAGTTACATGTGAAACCAAGTTGAAAGAACCACTAGTTTTACTCTTATGGAAACACTGAATACTGCTTATTTTATGGACTCTTGGTGTGTTCTTGAATTGGAAAGTTCCTCTGGGGTAATAGAATTCAAGGTCCTCTTATACTCCCCCCCCCAATTCTTTATTGTGTTAAAATACATGTAACATGAAATCAACTTAGCCATTTTTAACTCCTCTTAGTCCTTAGAATCTTTTCTGCTAGGACATCCACAAGCAATTGGTGGACAACTTTTGCCTAAATAGTTTCAATGATAGGGACATTACTATCTCACATTTAAGTCTGAACATGTCTAGTTGTTGGAAAATTCTTTCTTGAATTTCATAAAAGCATGATGTTCTATAACTTCTGCCTCATTATTCTGTGTGGTTATCTGAAGTAAAAACCATTTGTTGAGATAACTGCTGGAAGTAAAAAGAATTAATTCATTTCTGAATAGAGACAATGCAAATTTCAAAACACTATAATCTTTCTGATATCGCCCATGTATATGAAATGAGGTAGTCCAATTAATCACATTTTTAAGTTAATAAGACTATAATTCAAATTAGTGAATAAAGAGTGACTCTAAGGTACAGAAATGTAAAGATGGAGCAATCTAAATCAAATGACAACAGGTAAGTGAATTTCTAGAGTGAACAATTTCAAACTGGAACAATTTCTTTCAATCAGAACTAGAGTTTATAGTTGAATTTCTTGGATCAATTGTATTTATCAATGCCGCAGACAAACATGCAAAATTCATGTTTATCAAATTTACAAGCAATGTAAATTTGAGCATGGAGGCGAATAGTTATTGCAATGCTGTGGGGCACCTTATTGGAACCTGAGAATGAAAGGAAAAATGTACAATATACAATGTACCAATATATACTTAGCAAAATATCCTCTGGTATTATGAAGCAAATGGAAAAGGCAATAAAAAATCAATAATACAAAAAATGACTGTATGCGGCACAGTGGCACATGCCTGTAATCCTAGTGACTAGGGAGACTGAGGCAGGAGGATCTCAAGTTCAAAGCCAGCGTCAGCAACTTAGCAAGGTCCTAAGCAACTTGGTGAGAACTAGCTCAAAATAATAATAAAAGAAAAAGAAAGGGCTGGGTATGTGGTTCAGTGGTTAAGTACTCCTGGGTTAAATTCTCAATACCCCAAAACAAATACAAAAACAAAACAAAAAAAAACCCAAATGATCCTATTGAACAACCATATTATAAGTCTCAGCCTTGCCCATAGGTTTGATGTCATTACACTATTCATAATCCCACTGGGATAAGGATGTGAGGTCTTGCTGGTCCTGGTCCAGGCTTCTTAGGAATGGCGATTCCCATTGCATAATAGTGCCGGGAAAACAAACTAACAAACACGCAGTCTATCTTATTTAAAGTTTTGATCATTTTGTTTACTATGGATTTTGGGGCATTGATTTAAAAAACGTTTCCCTGAAATGTTATTTGTCTTGATTTTTTAGTGTTTTGGTGCCCCTTAAATTCTGTGCTTAAGGTAAGTACTTTACTGGCTTCATCCTTATCTCAGCCCTGGGCTATTAAGTATACTGAATAATTGGATAATGCATCATTTAAAACTTATTAAACTAGAATGAATGAAACTGAACCAGTAAGGGGGAAGTTATTTGGTACAAAAATAAGTCAGAAAATTTAAAAAAATCAACTCTGTACATTCAGATTTTGCACAAATTCATCTAAAAAGGAGTTAGAAGCTTAGTTGACTATTGGCTTATTGTGTGCCACACTGTCACGTAATTATTCAAACACTAGTGCAATTTAGACTGCAAAGAATAAGAAATTGGCAATAAGAAAATGGCAACTTTATTCTGCACTACTCAGAACATTGGGGGACTTCTAAACTATACATCTGCAGATAGACTTCAATTACATAGAGCATATTGGGGGACCAAGATAAGTGAATCTGGAAATTATGTCATATATAGAATAATTGAAGAAAAAGGGAACCACTTATTTTGGGAAGAGAAGATCGAAAGTGTTGGAGGCAAGATGATTCTTTTTAAATATAATTATTCTTAATTCTGTCTGTAATATAAAGCACTCAACCACGTGGAAATACTTAAAATCTTTCAATACCCCAAGATATATCTCAGGTAAGAGGAATCAGAATTTTGCTGGTGGTTCTAGGCATCAGTACTTAAGCATCTTTTTTTTTGGTGGTGGTCACTGGGGATTGAGCTTAGGCACAGCCAGGCAAGGGCTCTACCCGTAAGCTACATCCCCAGTCCCATTAATTAAGTGTCCTTGATGATTCCCATGTGCACCATATATTGTGGATTCACTGATTTAAAGCACTGTCAAGTGGTAGAAAGATTAATCTTATTTCATGGTTAATACTGAACCTGGAAGTTTTCATATTTTGACTCAATATAAAAATATTTGAACCAGATTTTCTAAACGTACCTTGAGAAGAGTTTGCCTTCATCATAGTTACAGTTCAAGTAGAGGCTGGGCACTGTGGAGAAAGCTTCTGTTTGGACTGAAAGGATGAACTAGATAATTTCCAATATTCTTTTTATTGAATGATTCTATTATTCTGTGCCAAAACCATTCTTCTGCTCTCTAATTTAGAATGTACAACTTTTGATTCACTTTGATCTTAGAGGTTCATTTAGTGACCAACCTTTGGCTTACTTTGAATTTAGAGGTTCATTTACTGCCCAACCTATCCATTTCTGCTCTCCTACTCAAATAAGATGGATAAAAGCTAGAATAATTACATTTGCTATGAAAGCTATTAGTCTGAACAGATCAGCTAATTGCAGAGGTGCAAATGCATAAATGAGCATTGACAGACCATTTCTAATCATTCTTTGTGCAGTGCATAGATTGTAGCATTTTTGATGAAACTTTCAGTATTAAGCTTTAGCTTTGACTACATTCTTCTTAACAGGGAAGGGGAAAGTTGCATTCTTACCTCCTAGAGAGGTGTGAGTTAATAAAGCAGTGTCAATACACAGAACTATCATTTATTTTTAAAAATAAACATACTCTCTTCTTTAATTCAGTGATAAAATGGTAGGTTACATATATGCACATTTTATCTACTGGGATAATAAAAACTAGAAGTTTTAAATATTTTAAAAGCTGGAAGTATAAAATACTTGAGTGGTATTTAATGAGATTAAGCTCTTTTCAAAATTAGTACCTCTATTCATCTACATTTATTTATTTATTTCCAAATATTCTTCCCTCATAGGTTACTGTCTGTGTTGTGTCTGTCCCCATATTAGATATTGAACACAAAGACTTAGGCCTGCTAGGCACGCGCTTAACCACTAAGCTACATTCCTGACCTTTTAATTTTTACTTTGAGACAGAGTCTTGCTAAATTACCCAGGATGGCCTCCAACTTGTGATCCTTCTTCCTCAGTCTCCCAAGTAACTGAGATTATGGGATGTGCCTCTGTGCCTGGTTTACTGTTTCTTATTATACTTTAAATATTTAAAATTGCTTTTTATCATAATACATATGTAATTAAAATATCTTTCAAATCCTGGAAATTTTCCTTAGAAAGGCAAAAGTCATTCATACTGGATAATGAAAACCTTTATGAGTAACAAACACTATGATTTGCTTAAAAGTAATATGGTTAATGGTGTTTGAATCTCATGTTTATTGCTAATATTTATCTGCATGAAATTCATCTGGAAAAATAAGAGACCCAGAATAGCTAAAGCAATTCTAAGCAGGAAGAGTGAAACAGATGGTATTGCTATACCAGATCTTAAACTATACTATAGAGCAATAGTAACAAAAACAGCATGGTACTGGCACCAAAACAGGCTGGTAGAACAATGGTACAGAATAGAGGACACAAAGACAAATCCAAAAAATTACAACTACCTTATATTAGACAAAGGTGCTAAAAACATGCAATGGAGAAAGGATAGCATCTTCAACAAATGGTGCTGGGAGAACTGGAAATCCATATAAAACAAAATGAAATTGAATCCCTTTCTCTCACCATGCACAAAAGTCAACTCAAAATGGATCAAGGAGCTAGGAATCAGACAAGAGACTCTGTGTCTAATAGAAGATAAAGTTGGCCCTAATCTTCATCACGTGGGGGCAGGCCCCAAATCTCTTAATAAGACATCTATAGCACAAGAGTTAAAACCAAGAATCAACAAATGGGACGAATTCAAACTAAAAAGTTTTTTTTTTCTCAGCAAGAGAAATAATATGTGAGGTGAATAGGGAGCCTACATCCTGGGAACAAATTTTTACCCCTCAAATATCAGATAGAGCTCTAATTTCTAGAGTATACAAAGAACTCAAAAAGTTAAATAACAAAAAAACAAAAAAACAAATAACCCAATCAACAAATGGGCCAAGGACTTGAACAGACACTTTTCAGAAGAGAATATACAATCAATCAAAAAATACATGAAAAAATGCTCACCATCTCTAGCAATCAGAGAAATGCAAATTAAAACTACTCTAAGATACCATCTCATTCCAATAAGAATGGCAGCCATTATGAAGTCAAACAACAATAAGTGCTGTCGAGGATGCGGGGGGGGGGGGGAGGTACACTCATACATTGCTGGTGGGACTGCAAATTGGTGCAGCCAATTTGGAAAGCAGTATGGAGATTCCTTGGAAAGCCGGGAATGGAACCACCATTTGACCCAGCTATTCCCCTTCTCAGACTATACCCAAAATACCTAAAAATAGCATACTACAGGGACACAGCCACATCAATGTTTATAGCAGCACAATTCACAATAGCTAGAATGTGAAACCAACCTAGATGCCCTTCAATAGATGAATGGATTTAAAAAATGTGGCATTTATACACAATGGAATATTACTCAGCACTAAAAAATAACAAGATCATGGCATTTGCAGGGAAATGGATGGCATTAGAGCAGATTATGCAAAGTGAATTTAGCCAATCCCTAAAAAACAAATGCCGAATGTCTTCTCTGATATAAGGGGGGTGACTTAAAATGGGATAGGGAGGAAGAGCATGAGAAGAAGACTACCACTAAATAGGGAAGAGAGGTGGGAGGGAAAAAGAGAGAGAAGGGGAGTTGCACAGAAGATGGAAGGAGAACCTCATCATTATGCAGAATACATGTATGATGAATTTCATGATTGCTTTTTCTATTTCTGCAAGGAATGTCATTGGGATTTTGATGGGAATTGCATTGAATCTGTAAAGTGCTTTTGGTAATATGGCCATCTTACTAATATTAATTCTACCAATCCATGAGCAAGATAAATCCTTCCATCTCTGAAGGTCTTCTTCTATTTCTTTCTTCAGGGTTCTGTGGTTTTCATTGTATAGATCTTTCACCTCTTTTGTTAGGTTGATTCCCAGGTATTTTTTTTTTTTTTGAGGATATTGTGAATGGAGTACTTGTCCTCATTTCCATTTCAGAGAATTTGTCACTGATATACAGGAATGCCTTTGATTTATTGGTATTGATTTTATATCCTGCCACTTTGCTGAATTCATTTACTAGTTCTAAAAGTTTCTTGGTTGAACTTTTGGGTCTGCTAGGTATAGGATCATGTCATCGGCAAATAGTGCTAATTTAAGTTCTTCTTTTCCTATATTTATGCCTTTAAATCCTTTCATCTGTCTAATTGCTCTGGCCAGTGTTTCAAGAACTATGTTGTATAGAAGTGGTGAGAGAGGGCATCCCTGTCTTGTTCCAGATTTTAGAGGGAATGCCTTCAATTTTTCTCCATTTAGAATGATGATGGCCTGAGGCTTAGCGTATATAGCTTTTACCATGTTGAGGTAATTTCCTGTTATTCCTAATTCTTCTAGTGTTTTGAACATAAAGGGATGCTATATTTTGTCAAATGCTTTTTCAGCATCTACTGAGATGCTCTTATGGTTCTTATCTTTAAGTCTATTGATGTGATGAATTACATTTATTGATTTCCGTATACTGAACCAGCCTTGCATCCCAGGGATGAATCCCACTTGGTCATGGTGCACAATCTTTTTGATATGTTTTTACATTTGATTTGCCAGAATTTTATTGAGGATTTTTGCATCTATATTCATTAGGGATATTAGTCTGAAGTTTTCTTTCTTTGAAGTGTCTTTATCTGGTTTTGGAAGCAGAGTGATGTTGGCCTCATAGAATGAATTTGGAAGTACTCCCTCTTTTTCTATCTCCTGAAATAGATTGTAGAGTATTGGTATTAGTTCTTCTTTAAAGTTCATGTAAAACTTTGCTGTATATCCATCCGGTCCTGGGCTTTTCTTGGTTGGTAGTCTTTTGATGGCTTCTTCTATTTCCTCACTTGATATTGGTCTGATTAGGTTGTCTATATCCTCCTGACTCAATCTAGGTAGCTCATATGCCTTAAGGAATTTATCGATGCCTTCACTATCCTCAATTTTATTAGAGTATAGGGCTTCGAAATAATTTCTAATTATCTTCTGTATTTCTGAAGTGTCTGTTGTGATGTTGCCTTTTTCATCCAGAAGCTAGTAATTTGGGTTCTCTCTCTTCTTCTCTTTGTTAGCGTGGCTAGTGGTCTGTCAATCTTATTTATTTTTTCAAAGAATCAACTTTTAGTTTTGCCAATTTTTTCGATTGTTTCTTTTGTTTCGATTTCATTGATTTCAGCTCTGATTTTAATTATTTCTTGCCTTCTACTGTATTTGCTATTGATTTGTTCTTCTTTTTCTGGGGCTTGGAGGTGTAGTGTGAGGTCATTTATTTGTTGGCTTTTCCTTCTTTTAAGGAATGAACTCCATGAAATGAATTTTCCTCTTAGTACTGCTTTCATAGGGTCCCAGAGGTTTCAATATGTTGTGTCTGAGTTTTTGTTACCTCTAAGAATTTTTTAATTTCCTCTTTGATGTCTTTTGTAACCCTTTATTCATTCAGTAGCATATTGTTTATTCTCTATGTGATGTAGGAATTTTTCTTTCTTATTTTATTATTGATTTCCAATTTCATTCCATTATGATCAGATAAAATGCATGGTAGTATCTCTATTCCTTTGTATTTGCTAAGATTTGCCCTGTGACATAATATATGGTCCATTTTTGAGAAGGATCCATGTGCTGCTGAGAAGAAAGTGTATCTGCTTGATGTTGGGTGGTATATTCTGTATATGCCAATTAAGTCTAAATTATTAATTGTGTTATTGAGCTCTATGGTTTCTTTATTCAACTTTAGTTTAGAAGATTTGTCCAGTAGTGAGAGAGGTGTGTTAAAATCTCCCATGATTATTGTGTTGTGGTCTATTTGATTCTTGAACTTGAGAAGAGTTTATTTGATGAACGTAAGTGCACCATTGTTAGGGGAATATATATTAATGATCATTAAGTCTTGTTGGTGTATGGTTCTCTTGAGCAATATGTAGTGTCTTTTTTATCCTTTTTGATTAACTTTGGCTTGAAGTCTATTTTATTTGATACAAGTATGGACACCCCTGCTTGCTTCTGAGGTCAATATGAGTGGTATGATTTTTCCCAACCTTTCACGTTCCATCTGTGTATGTCTTTTCCTATCAGATGAGTCTCCTATAGGCAGCATATTATTGGATCTTTTTTTTTTTAAATCCAGTCTAATAGCCTATGTCTTTTGATTGGTGCATTTAAGCCATTAACATTTAGGGTTACTATTGAGATATGGTTTGTACTTCCAGCCATATTGCTTATTTATGATACTTAACATGATTTGTTTTTCCTCTTTGGTTAGTTTTTCCTTTACTGTACTACCTCCCGCTGTTGGTTTCATTGTAATTTTTCATTTCCTCTTCCTGTAATGTTTTGCCAAGGATATTTTGAAGAGCTGGTTTTCTAGTTGCAAATTCTTTAACTTTTGTTTATTGTGGAAGGTTTTAATTTCATCTTCAATCCTGAAGCTTAATTTTGCTGGATACATGATTCTTGGTTGGAACCCATTTTCTTTCAGCGTTTGAAATATGTTGTTCCAGGATCTTCTAGCTTTCAGAGTCTGTGTTGAAAGATCAGCCATTATCCTGATTGGTTTACCCCTAAATGTAATCTGCTTCCTCTCTCTTGGGCATCTTCATTATTATGTGTCTTGGTGTGGATCTCTTATGATTTTGTACATTTGGCGTCCTGTAGGCTTCTAGGGTTTGAATTTCTGTTTTATTCTTTAAGTCTGGGAAGTTTTCTAGTATTATTTCATTGAACAGATTGCTCATTCCTTTGGTTTGGACCTCTGTACCCTCTTGTAACCCAATAATTCTTAAGTTTGGTCTTTTTTATTTTATCCCATATTTCTTGGATGTTCTGCTCATGATTTCTTAACATTGTCACTGAGCTGTCTATGTTCTTTTCAAGTTGAAATACTTTGTCTTCGTTGTCTGATGTTCTATCTTCTAAGTGTTCTACTCTGCTGGTAATACTCTCGTTTGAGTTTTTAATTTGGTTTATTGTTTCCTTCATTTCCAGGATTTCTGTTTGTTTGTTTTTTATATCCTCTATCTCCCTGTAGAGTTGATCTTTTGCTTCTTGGATTTGTTTATGTAATTCATTGTCAAAGTGATCTTTCTTTGTCTGATTTTGCTGTCTAATGTCTTCCTTGAGACTCCAGATCATCTGAAGCATGTATATCCTAAACTCTTTATCTGACATTCCATCTGCTGCAGATATTACCTCGTCTAATCTTGAATTAACCTGCATTGTTTGTGGCCCTTTCTTTCCTTGTCTTTTCATACTGTTCATGTTTCTTCCTAGCTTTGTGAAACTGTTGTGTTAATGGTTTTCCCCTTATATATTTATATTGTTCTTGTATAGCTCCAAAATCCCTCTTTTGTCATTAGCTTCTTCTTGACCTCTCTGTGCTGCTTTCCTTCCCCTGGTGTAAGAGGCAGGACCCTTTCTGAAATGGGGGTCTCAGGATCCACCATCAGATAAGCTCAGTTGGAGAATTTCTTATGACCAGGCATAAAGCAGAAAAGCATGGGATGATTTAGAGTATATGATTTGCCTTGGGGAAGAGAAAGTCTAGTTCATATGGCCTGTGTTGGAGAGGGATTTATGATCTAGGAACCAAGGCTATAAACCAAAAAATATATAACATAATACCACATAGATGAATGCTTTGGATAAGTGAACCATCAGAGAACATTAAAAAAATCCTCCAAAGACAATTTTTTAGAGAAGAAGTTAGATAATAAAAAGAAAGCAGACCTTGCAATAATATTTGGTTATCACTAATAATTAGTCACATATGTAGTCTTTGGAGATAAGATAAAAACACAACGCATAATATCAAATAACCTTGTCAAGATGCCCCCTCTTCTGCTGAGAGACACTTAATGTGTCAGCCAAATTTGTGCTGAAGGATCATGTCAGCCAAATTTAGGCTGAAGGATCTTATGTTTGTGCTAAAGGCTAATGCCTCTTGGTGTTATAGTCCCAGGCTCCAATATAGGTTGAAGATTTGATGATGTCTAGTTGGGAATTTAGTGAAACATATTTTTAAAACATTTTTAGACTTATGATTGCAATTACCTCAGTCTAATAGTCAGTCATAAATACACAGAAGGCTGGCCTGGATGATAATCTAGTGACCAACTCCTACACACCCAGAATTATTGTCTCTAAACAAATGATGAACAAATCTCTTTTCACTTAGGAAAAAATTATTTTTCTTGAAGTTGACTCTACAGCTTCATGTTGATAACAGGTAGTCAAATGTCTTCATCAAGATTGACCCCTCTGACTCTGTAAATATACTTCATTACCAAGTATGATGAATTCTATTCAAAAATTTATTTTTATACAGTCCTGATTTTCCATTGCTATTGCATCTGCCCTAGTTTAGGATTCTATTATGTTTACAGAGACTAGCAGTTTCAAAGTGTGATCTGCAGATTTCTGGGTTTCTAAAATTCTTATTGGGGATCCATAAAAATAAACCCATTTTTACAATAATAGTAAGAAATTTCACTATTTTGAAACATTTCTGACATTTGCACCTCATGGTACAAAAGCAACAGCAGGTAAAAAACACTAGTCCTTAGTGAAATTAAGGCAGTGACATCAGAATGTAGGAGTTGCTATTTTATTCGCCATTGTCTACACTTACAGTAACAAAAAAAATGAGTTTCATTTAATAATATCTTTACACAGTAAAACAGTAATTTTACTAAATCTCAACTTTGAGTACACATATTTTTAATGTTCTGTGTGACAAAATAGGAAGTATTCTTAAAGTCCTTTTGCATACCACAGTATGATATTTGTGCGGAGAGAAAGACCTGTGTGATTTATTTGTGAGTAGTAACAAATGCTTTTTCATGGGACAGTTCTACTTCAAGAATGACCCATCGACAAATTATGGTTATTTAAATTTGGTTGTTCGGTAAACACTTTGTCGAAAATTAACAAAGTGAACCTGTCATCTCAGGAAATGCAAGTGACATTATTTGTTACCAGTGATAAAATCTGAGCTTTCACATTTTACAAATTTTGAAAATTTTGTACCTGGCACCATAAACTTGACAGTTTCCTGGTACTGAAAAATTTTTCTAGTGAAGTCAGTGGTAACATTAACCAAAGAGTGGCAGAGTCAGGGTCTGCACCTGGGCGTCTTCACTCCAGGGACTACTATTCTTCCTCACCATGTTTTTCTTCAAAACAAGTGAAGTCCAAACCTGTTGGCACTGCAGTCTTTACATATGATGCAAGTTCTCTCTCTTTATTGGTTCCCTCAGGGAGCCACTCATTCACTTCAAGTTCATTGTGTGCTATTCCCAGGAAGAAGAAGTTGAGTCTCAGGAACTTGAACACAACTTTCTTTAGTACTTTAAAATTCAGGCAGCATTCAAGGAGTAGAAAAGCTGAAGGAGGGATAAGCAGAAGGAATGATTGGGCTGTTTATTAGCAGAAAATCAAGGAGGAACTTGGCAAGCACTTAGGAATGCAAATATGTCTGCATTTAAATCAAAGCACCAAACTGTGCATTTGGGAAGTCTATCAGAATTTTAAAAAAGTAGTAAGCCCCAAGTTTAGGTAGATAAAGGCTGATCTGACAGATGATGCTGAAATCACTGGGACAATTTGGGTATCATTAATTTTAGAACCCTAACTGGTCAATAATCTAGATAAGGAGTTTGGGGAAAGGAACTGTTCAATACTGCAAAAAGAAACAGTGCTGAATCAAACCATCACCAATGACAGCGAACTTCCATTTGCTTCTCATTTAGAAAGAGTAATCATTACAATTTATGAGTAATAAATTGAGTCTTGGAAAACTAATAAAGATAATTGCAATCACTAACGTGTGTGTGTGTGTGTGTGTGTGTGTGTGTGTGTGTGTGTGTGTGTGTGGTGTATTTGAGCCAAGGACCAAGGTCATGGATTAATTATTTAAGAATAATACGCAAAAAAGAAAGTGAGAATGTAGATCTGAAAATCAGTTTAAAATGAAATGAGGAACAGGCAGAAGTTCCAATTGAAGCCAATATATCCCTCAAGTAGGAACAGCACAAGCAACTGGCAAAGTTTCAAGGAGCAGGTCTAGGTCATGCTTGTCAGCAACAGGGAAGCTGGTAAAAATTTTGAAGTAATTGTGGAAAGACGAGGAGACTGGGATCAACCATAAGATCAGATCATCAAGAAACTGAAACACAACTTAAAAATCTCAGTTACTGAAGACCTGGAATACAGATCAAAGTCTTATTTGCAGGAGAACAAAGTACTTCGTGAGAAATTGGTACTCAAAATCAGAATGGGTTTAGCTTAAAGAATAACTTGGTTCTGTTAACCCAAACAAGATTACTTACATTCCTGTCTCCTAGGGCCAAGATTAGATTCAGCATCTGGAATAGAACTCAGGGTCAAGATGTTCTAATTATAAGTAAGAGATGAAAAGAACCAAGATGGAATAATAATGGCAAATGCTGACAAAACCAAAGCAAGAACATTGCCGATTTCCAAAGCCATGAATAGATATTATTAACTCATCAAGATTATAGATAAAAGTAAAAATAGTAACATGAATTTATTTAAAAGAGAGTTTAAGAAAGAGTTTAAAAGAGAATTTGGGAACATACACACATTAACAATTGCAATTCTCTTTATTAGTTTTCCAATCTGATTTACTGAACTTATTATTCACAAATTTTAATAATCACTTCCTGTTTAAATGAGAAGCAAATAAAACTTCACTGTTACAGGTAATGGTATGATTCAGTACTGTTACATTTTGCAGTATTAAAACAGTTCCTTTTCCCAAACTCCTTATCTAGATTATTAATCAATAATCTTGACTAGATTATTGATTAAATTTTTTTGTGAGTTAATTAAAAAGAAAGTGAGCTTTGTAGAGTTGCATCGGAGAAATGAAAAGTTGTGCTCCATTTGTGTACAGTGAAATGAAATGCATTCTGCTGTCATGTATAACTAATTAGAACAAGTAAAAGGAAGAAAAAGAAAGTGAGCTTTGTATTCATAACCTTTAATTTTTGTTGCTCTATATGCAGAGGTTTAAAAACACTTATTATTTGACAGTATACGTAATTACAGCACAGGTTCTTAAAAGTAAAGCAGAGAACTGTTATATTCCATTATTGACACCAGTTTTAACTGTCAGCAGGTGCTATGATTTCATTGGTTTCTCTCATATGTAGGGGTTTAATCCCCATTGTGAGGTATTAAGAGGGTGGACACTTAATTAACTATGGCATATAGATGTGTGGCCTTTGAGAAGTGATTAAGACTAAGTCAAGTCATCAGGGAAGAACCCCTGAGTGAACTCTGGTGGCTTTATAAGAAAAGGGAGAGTCTAGAAGAAACATACACATGCTCCCCAGCTCTTATAATGTGATGTCGTGCACCACGTTGGGACTCTGTGTGTAATGAGGCTATCACCAGATGCAGCTTCTCAACCTTGAACCAGATCTGTGGGCCAAAATAAGACTTTTTTTCTTTATAAATTATCTAGTCTGTGCTATTGTTATAGCAGTAGAAAACAGACTAAGACTGATGGGCAAAAACACATGAATTCCAGATGACTGTGTAATGATCCTTTATTCTGAGATATATCTTCCAACAGGGTGCACAGATTTGCGGGTGTTTGGAGGGTCTCTTCTACTTTATCCTATATGACCTTAGTTTCTCATTGGGAGCCCCATTGAATGATAAAAGTTTTAGAGTTTGTTAAGTGGATTAATTTACTCCTTTTTTGAACCTCTCAGTTCTCGTTCTCCATCTCTCCACACCATCTAGCCTTCTGCTTCCCTCCCTTAAGATATTAACTCTTCATGGGTCATTCAGATTTCTTTTCTTTTCTAAAAAATCATTTTAAATTTATTTTTTTATTTTTATTTTTTTAATTTGTTTTAATTAGTTACACATGACAGTACAATGACCTTGACATATCATACATTTGAATCAGATGAGATATAATTTCTCATTTTTCTGAGTGTACAGGTTGCAGAATCACATTGGTCATGCAGTCACTTATATATACACAGTAATAATAATGTCTATTTCATTCTACTGTCCTTCCTTTCCCCCCTCCCCTCCCCTCCCCTTCCCTCTCATTACTTCTTTACCTAATCTAAGGTGACGCTATTTTTTTCCCCTCACATCGTCATACATGTATTCTGTATAACAATGAGGGTCTCCTTCCACCTTCCATGCAATTCCCCTTCTCCCTCCCTTTCCTTTCCACCTCTCTTCCCCATCTAGAGGTAATCTTCTTCCCATGATCTTCCTCCCTGCCCCATTTTGAATCAACCCCCTAATATCAGAGGACATTTGGCATTTGATTTTTTTTGGATTTGCTAACTTCACTTAGCATAATCTGCTCTAATGCCATTCATTTCCCTGCAAATGCCATGATCTTGTTATTTTTTAGTGCTGAGTAATATTCCATTGTGTATAAATGCCACCTTTTTATAAAAAAATTCATTCATGCATTGAAGGGCATATAGGTTGGCTCCACAGTCTAGCTATTGTGAATTGTGCTGCTATAAATATTGGTGTGGCTGTGTCCCTGTAGTATGCTGTTTTTAGGTCCTTTGGGTATAGACTGAGAAGAGGAATCAACAAATGGGATGAATTCAAACTAAAAAGTTTTTTCTCAGCAAGAGAAACAATATGTGAGATGAATAGGGAGCCTACATCCTGGGAACAAATTTTTATTCCTCACACATCAGATAGATTTCTAATCTCTAGGGTATACAAAGAATTCAAAACGCTAAACACCAAAAAAAAAAAAAAAAGAAAGAAACAATCAACAAATGGGCCAAGGACATGAACAGACACCTCTCAGAAGAGGATATACAATCAATCAACAAAAACACACAAAAAATGGTCATTCAGATTTCTAGGGGACAACACTTTATAAACTGAAAGTGAGATTTCTCTACAAAACTGCATTGTTTAGCATATCTCTTCTGCATCATTATGCCACAATTACCTGTTTTTTTCCTCTGCCCAACTTGATTCAGATTAACAGATGCTGTATTTCATACCCCATGACTTCAGCAAAAGCTTGATCATAGTGAAGGAAGGGAATGGGTACATAAAAGAAACAGGTTTATTAGGACATGTATTAGCCTATATTCTCTATGGACTGGTGTTTCTGACCATGTTGAGAACAGACACACAGACTGCCTTTGTTCCTGTTTATCTTTTCAAGCATGTTTGTATAGAAAGCGGTCTTGAGCATGGAGACAATGTCTTCCTTTGGAGCAAAGAGTCAACCTTCTTACTGTTTCTTATAAAAGATTTAGGTTTTCTAGGCTTTAGTTAGTCTCTTGTTATGTAACCCACTGTGTTATGCAGATGTATCTGCATGCAATGCAGATGTTACCTGGTCATTTTCATGTTGCACTCTGTGAACTGGGAATCAGCACAAAAAATGCTGACATTCTGGTTACTACTATAGCTGTGAGTAATGAAGTCTTTTGCAACAGCAGTCACATTAAGGGTGAAACATTTAAGGAGATACTCCTCTTTAAGGCTTATCTGTTCTTGCATAATCATAAGACTAAGAGCGTCCTCAAATATTCATTCTAGGCATCTTATTTATTTATTTATTCATTCATTCTAATCAGTTATACATGAAGATAGAAACCTCTTTGATTCATTGTTCACAAATAGAGCAGAATTTTTCACTTCTTTGGTTGTGCATGAAGCAGACTCATACCATTTGTGCAATCATACTGTACCTAGGGTAATGAGGTCTGTCGCATCCCACCGTCTTTTCCACCCCTTTGCCCCTCCTCCCTCCCCTTTTCCCCATCCAAAATTCCTCCACTTTTCCCATGACACCCAACCCCTTAGATTAGCATCTACTTATCAGAGAACACATTTGGCCCCTGGTTTTTTGAGATTGGCTTATTTCGCTTAGCATGATATTCTCCAACTCCATTTATCTACAAATGCCATAAATTTATTCTCTTTTCATGCTGAGTAATATTCCATTGTGTATATGTACCACAGTTTATTTATTCATTCATCTATTGAAGGGCATCTAGGTTGCTTCCACAGTTTAGCAATTGTGAATTGTGCCGCTATAAACTTCAAAGTAACTGCGTTATTATAGTATGCTGTTTTTAAGTCTTTAGACTATAGACCAAGAAGTGGGATGTCTGGGTCAAATGGTAGTTCCATTCCAAGTTTTTTAAGGGAATATTCATATTGCTTTCCACAATGGTTGCACCAATTTGCAGTCTCACCAGCAATGTATAAGTGTGCTTTTCCCCCTGACATCCTCGTCAACACTTATTGTTGCTTGTACTCTTGATAACTGCCATTCTGACTGGAGTGAGATGAAATCTTAGAGTAGTTTTGATTTGCATTTTTCTAATTACTAGAGATGTTGAACACTTTTTCATATACTTGTTGATTGATTGTATTTCTTTTTCTAAGAAGTGTCTGTTTAGCTCCTTAGCCCATGTATTGATTGGGTTGTTTGTTTTTTGTGTTAAGTTTTTTTGAGTTCTTTATATGTCCTGGAGATTAGTGCTCTATCTGACATGTGTGTGGCAAAAAATTTTCTCCCAAAATATAGGCTCTCTCTTCACCTTATTGATTGTTTCTTTTGTTGAGAAGAAGCTTTTTAGTTTGAACCCATCCCATTTATTGATTCTTGATTTTATTTCTTGTGCTTTAGGAGTCTGGTTAAGGAAGTCAGGGCCTAATCCTATATGATGGAGATTAGGGCCTACTTTTTCTTCTGTTAAGCATAAGATCTTTGGTCTAATTCCTAGGTCCTTGGTCCACTTTGAATTGATTCTTGTGCATGGTGAGAGATAGGGGTTTTAATTTCATTTTTCTGCATATGGATTTCTAGTTTTCCTAGCATCATTTGTTGAAAAGGCTCTTTTTTCCAATGTGTATTTTTGACTCCTTTGTCTAGTATGAGATAACTGTATTTAGGTGGGTTTTTCTCTGTGTATTCTATTCTGTACCATTGGTCTACATGTCTATTTTGGTGCTAATATCATTCTATTTTTGTTACTATAGATTTGCAGTATAGATTAAGGTCTGGTATTGTGATACTTCCTGTTTTGCTCTCTCTCTCTCTCTCTCTCTCTCTCTCTCTCTCTATATATATATATATATATATATATATATATATATATTAGTTGGACACAGTAGCTTTATTTTATTTATTTGTTTTTATGTGGTGTTGAGGATCAAACCCAGGGCCTTGCATGTGCTAGGTGAACGCTCTAGGGCTGAGCCACAACCCCAGCCCTCACTCTTCTTGCTCAGGATTGCTTTGGCTATTCTGGGTCCCTTATTTTTTCCAAGTAAATCATGATTGATTTTTCTATTTTTTTTACTTCTATTTTCTATTTTTTTTCTATAAGGAAGATGTGGGATTTTAACTGGAATCACATTCAATCTGTTGAGTGCTTTGGGTAGTGTGGCCATTTTGACAATACTGATTCTGCTTATCCAAGAACATGGAGATCTTTCCATCTTCTAAGGTCTTCTTCAATTTCTTTCTTTAGTTTTCATTGTCTTTCACCTCTCTTGTTAGATTGATTCCCAAGTATTTTATTTACTTTATTTTTTTGAGGCTATTGTTACTGGGGCAGTTTTCCTAATTTCTCTTTCAGAGGATTCATCAGTGATATATAGAAATGCATTTGATTTATGGGTATTGATTTTATATCCTGCTACTTTGCTGAATTCATTTATTAATTCTAGAAGTTTTCTGGTGGAGTTTTTGAATCTTCTAAGAATAGAATTATGTTGTTGGCTAGCAATGATAGTTTGAGTTCTTCTTTTCCTATTCATATTCTTTTAATTTCTTTTGTTTGTCTAATTGCTGTGGCAAGAGTTTCAAGAACAATGTTGAATAGAAGTGGTGAAAGAGGACATCCCGTCTTGTTCCAGGTTTTAGAGGGAATGCTTCCAATTTTTCTCTATTTAGAATGATGTTGGCCTTGGGTTTAGTATAGATAGCTTTTAAGGTGTTGAGGTATGTTCCTATTATCCCCAGTTTTTCTAGTGTTTTAAAGATTATAGGATGTTGTATTTTGTCAAATGCTTTCTCTGCATCAATTGATATAATCATATGATTCTTATCTTTAAGCCTATTAATGTGATGGATTACATTCATTGATTTCCTTATGTTGAACCAACCTTGTATCCCTGGGATGAACCCCACTTGATCATGGTGCACTGTTTGTTTTTAATATGGACTTTTATGTAATTTGCCAAAATTTTATTGAAAACTTTTGCATCTATGTTCATCAGGGATATTGGTCTGAAGTTTTCTTTCTTTGATATGTGTTTGTCTGGTTTTGGAATCAGGGTGATACTAGCATCATAGAATGAGTTTGGTTGGGTTCCCTCCTTTTCTATTTCATGGAATAATTTGAAAAAATATTGTTATTAATTCTATTTGAAGGTCTTGTAGAACTCAGCTGAGAGTCGGTCTGGTCCTGGGCTTTTCTTGGTTGGTTGCTTGAAATTGATCTGTTTAAGTTTTGTATGTCCTCTTGGTTGGGTTTGGGTAGGTCATATGTCTAGGTAACTTCTTTGCCTTT
This sequence comes from Ictidomys tridecemlineatus, assembly GCF_052094955.1. Classification (NCBI taxonomy): domain Eukaryota; kingdom Metazoa; phylum Chordata; class Mammalia; order Rodentia; family Sciuridae; genus Ictidomys; species Ictidomys tridecemlineatus. The sequence goes on along the minus strand of NC_135482.1, from coordinate 75,876,797 downwards.
CTTTTAAATCTCAGCCCCTTATCCTTTGTCTCTGGCCTAGGAGTCTCGGCTTCTGCAAGCATCCATGATACTGTGGCAGTCTAACTTGTTATCTTGCGAAGAGAGTAAAATCTCAGACTCTTTGAAATTCCTGAAAATTTTGGTAGTAAAAATGGGATATGGGTGAAGGCATGGCTTTCCTTAAGAGGGAGAATAAGGGCTGAGTAGATTTATTAGTAGTACTGAAGAAAGATCATGGGAATTAGTACCAAACATTGATCAAATAGTACAGTCAACTCGGCCATAACTGATCTTCCCTTCATTTGCTGTTAATGAGAAGGAATTGGGGAGGTGCTTGTAGGCCAAATACCAGGAAGTAGGCTTAAAGATGGTTTCTTACAATGTGCTCTGCTTGCCAACATCTGGGTGGGAGGCATTGTTTGCTAATTTGGTGGTCAGCCTCGAGCATATTCCATGACAACAACCAGTACTAAGATTTGTCCTGGGTGGGCAGAAGGTTGTAATGTCTTTCAGGCAACAGTTATAGAGATATATTTTGAGATTTATCTTCCATCAGGGTCTACAAATTTGTGGGTATTTGGGGTGATTTTTGTATTTTATTCTATAAGAATTGAGTACCTGAAAGGGTAGATCAGCAGGCTTCCCCTCCCCATTCATGTGGCTGTGGGCGGAGACTTTCCCCTGGCCCAGGAGACCTGAAATGGCCAATCAGAGGCTGATATGGCAACTGGACCCCAACCACCTAGGTTCCTAGCAATCACCCTGTCAATTCAATCAGCCCTGACCAATCAGCAACAAACACCATCCCCCTAAACTCTGCTTGGCCAACCTGGTGTTGTAGCTGCAGTTTAGATGGCCTAGGCCCTCCTACCTCCAACTTCTCTTGTTAGCATGATTCTTGCCTTTCCTTCCAGTGACTTCCCCAGCCCTCATCCTTTCCCAGACTCTTGAACAGTGCCCAGTAGTGCCCCCCCCACACCATAAACCTTTTGGTGCTTCATTATTTTTCCATGGTTCCTGATCTCCCTTTCTGCTTTACAAAAGGGAGCTGAGAAAGGGGAAAATTTGTGGCTGCTATAGTCAGAAACAGTGAATCATTAAAACTTTGGAGGGTTCACTTGGAAGGGAAGAAGGAAGGATGCATAAAACTTGTTTAATATCCTGTTTTTCATTACTTTAATGAAACACCTGAGAAGGCTACTTTATAAAGAAAAGAGGCTTAAATATCATGGTACTTTTTTTTTTCTCTTTCTTGTTACTGGGATTTGAACCCATGGCATTCTACCACTGAGCTAGATCCTTGGCCCATTTTTTATATTTTATTTTGAGACACGATCTTGTTGAGTTGCCCAGGCTACCCTTCCTCTTGCTTCAGCCTCTTGAGAAGCTGGGATTATAATAAGCATGTGCCACCAAGCTCAGCTGCTCAGTTTTGTAGGCTGAAAGTCCAAGGTTGAAGTGTTATATCTGGTGATGGTCTCGTTGTTGGCAGGAGCACTTGGTGACAGGCAGGGGATACACATATGTTTGTACATCCTCTGCTTCCTCTCCTCCTTCTTATAAAGTCACCAGTATTCAATCATGGGGGGGTGGTGGTTTCAACCCTGATGACCTAATCTAATCTTAACCACCTCTTAAAGGCCCCTCCTCTAAACCCCACAGTGGGATTTAAGTTTCTACTCTCTTAGTAACTCATAGTCAGGATTAAAGTTCAATGTCACAAACTCTTGGGGGACATAGTAAAACCACATCCAAACTGTAGCAGTTTGTTAAGGAAGAACAGCAACAGCTGGGCAGGACGAGGGTTTATGTTTCAGAATGGTTTGTAGTGGCTGATATGAAGGAGAAAGGATAATTTTTTTTCCTACTATGGATTGAGCTAGGGCCTCACATGTGCTAAGTATATACACTCTATACCCCAAGCTCCTCACCTCTTATGGCCATGGCGAATTCCATGAGACCAACAGATTCTCATGAGAAGCCATGATGGAGCCTTGGCATGTACTGTGCCCTACTGTCCCAGAGTGTGTCTACAATGTAGATGCAGGAAAAACAGTGGAGAAAGATAAATCCTTGTGACCAGTCCCTTAGCTAGAAAATTCCAATAGTCCTTATGTTGAGACCAGGATAGAAATGGAGAGAATTTATCCTTGCAGGAGGCAGAGATACTATGAATTTAGGTGTACCCCTTAAAGTGGCTGTTGCTATAGTGAAGCTTGGGTCATCCCAAAGCGGTATATCTCATGACTCCAGCCCGAAAACAATGTGGCCATGGCTGCTGAGACAAGGGGTCCCTAAAGCTGAAATAGCTGATGCCAACACTGATAACTTTGCTACCTGATTTGGGGCTTGGGGTCAAATAAGAGAATTGGAGTTGGTTTGAGGGAGACACAAGCCACTGCTGAGCCGCTGAAAAGTGAAAGTAGATGTGCTTTCCTTATCAGCACAAAGCCACAGTCTCCCTCTAGGTCCTTTAATTCCTGTCTCCTCTTCTACCCTGACCTTCCAGGTCTAGGCAGGATGGTGGCCTGGAGTGTGTCTGAGGCCTCTTTGTCCACAAGGGGGACCAAAGAGCATTCAAAACCATCTGAATATGCTGAGGAGTTGGGGAGGAGAGAGTTTTGAGCTTAAGTGACTCTGATGGATATGGGAGCCAAAGTCTATACCCTATCCATCCTATGTGATGATGGGCCATGAAATTTAGTTAATCCACAAGGTCCTCATCATAGGAAAGGAAAAGAAATGTGGCCTTTGGCTGGAATCCTCTGGGCCAATTCAATATACTGTTTTCTTTGCTACACATGTAAATGTGTAGAAGGAATGGATATATTATGTCCTTATACTTGCCCATCTTATAAATGTCAGAGCATTTGCATCTCCCACAACTTCTCTGACTACAAGTCTCTGTGACTGATGATATTGGCAACTGGGACATTGGGTAAGGAGAGGGGTGTCACTTCCAGGATGTGGTTATCAGTTATACCATTTTTGGAAAGCAGCTATTATATTGCTACTGGGTTCTTGTTGAAACCAAACATTGGAGCCGTGAAGGTCTTGGCTCTAGATTGACATGACATTTTGGGGTAGGCCAACTTGGACTCCATGATTCACCAAGTAGAAAGTGCCTAACAAACCTCAATTGCCCAGTGGAAATGTTATAGCCAAGGATGCAGCTGGAAGATTGCCAGAACATCTTTTGGGTTCTCTCTTTCCCTTGGCAATTATACTCAGTAGACTGGTGATCTACCACAATTTACATAAGCAATTGATTAGATTTATTCAAGTAATTCTTGTTAATAATATTGCTAAATCTCTAAATGATGAATTTTTTTGACTCTGTATTTTGAAATATGTCTGTATCTTTAGGGAAAATTTGTAGCTGAGAAATTCTTGGGTCAAAGTTGATACTTGTTTCTCCTTATTTTATTTAGGTTTCATAATCACTTCATTATTATTCATTATTCATGTTATTACTAGCACTAATGTTGCTCTCAGTCTTTGTTTCTCATTGTTAGATTAGGAAACATCTAAAAAAAACTTAAAATACACAATGGGACAATAAAAATCTAGTCCCACCTGTTCCCTCTGTTACCTTAGCTTCTCTAGAGGTAACCAGTGGGCTTTTTTTTTTTTTTTTTTTTTTTTGCACTGGAGATTGAACCTGGAGGTAATTTACCACTGAGCTACATCCCCAGACCTTTTTATTTTTTTATTTTGAGACAAGGTCTTGCTAAATTGCTCAGGTTGGCTTTGAACTTATGATCTCTCTGTCTCAGCTTCCAGAATAGCTGGGTTTACAGGTGTATGTGAGTGCACTGGCTTCAGGGACTTTGCATACAAATTTGATCCAAATACATTCATAATCTCTCCTCTCTTCTAGTTTTTTTTTAAATTGGAATGATTCCATATTTCACTTTGCACATTGTTTTGTGCCCTAATTTTTTAAATGTTGTATTCGAGATGTTTCTTTATCAATGAATAAAGAGCTCCCTCATTTGATTTTCATGGAAGCATACTTTTATAGTTCTTATCCGTACACTATTGATCTTACACAGTTTTAAAAACCTGTCAATTATAGCACCATAGACAAGATAGCTAATTTGGCTTTCCTACTTCTGTGCATTCGTCACTAATTAGGGCTTCTTGTTTGGTTGCAATCTCGCCTCCCTTATTTCACACAACAAAGGCTGCATTTCTGGTATATACACATGACTCTCTGTCAAGCATGATATTCATAACCATTCTTCAGTTATCTGATTTATTTTGCACTGCTTATGAGATAATTTTTTTTTTGCTTTTTTTTACTTTTTTAGGTCCTGGAAACTTCCTCCTCCAAGGTATTCAAGGTGATAGTAATCATCTTCTGAAATTGGGCAAGGAGAACCAAGTCTTACCAGGGGAAACTCAAGATATTTCTTCACACAGAGAACACTTCCCAACATTTAAGTTCATTGTGTTTTTTTTCCTCTTTGTGACAGTTGTGAGCAAAAGTCTAAGGTGGTTGTGATGGCTGTTTGCCGGGGTTAATTGTGCACTGATGAAGGCTCAGTTTGAAAACGCTGAATTCGTATTAAAAATTGGAAACAGAGGTGTTTAAAAGGATAGCAGGAGTGTCTTGGAGGGAGAGTTTAAGACTTTGCAGAGCTTACCTACATACTCATGTTTTCTGCCAACATAGTTGCTGATGGTGAAGTTGACTTGGGATTAGTAGGGTTATCTTCTAATTAAAATGCCAATTACTAATATTTATATTTACCTGCAATGACATTTAGTTTTACAGTCTTTGGGTGTAATCTCACTTTGTTTGTTAATTGGTTTGAACTATTCACTCATTTTAAAATCCTGAGAAAAATCCTAGAGACAAGTGAACATAATTAAATTGGAGCTTCAGTCACTTCTTAACTGTGTTTTTTCCCAACAGACAAAGAATTTGTATGAACAGAAACAAGGTTACTATTCAGAGAGGTAATTAAAGTTCCAATTTATACTTTAATAAGGGTGAATCCCATTCTACTTAAGATGATCATTGTGAAATTTGATCATTATGAAATATAAAATGGGAAAAACCACTTGCTTGAAGATCTATGCAAGAATATTCTAATTCAAGCAACATTTAAGAATTTACAGGGTTGCTTTTTGGTGTGGAGGCATGAACTTTGAGCTAGATCTGGGTTTCTGTCCCAAATTTAACATTTGCAATCTGTGAGATCTTAGTCAAGATATTTGAGTTTCTAAACCTTTGCTTCCTGGTCATCATCTTTACTAGCTTCTGAATAGTATGTTTAAAGAAGTAAATGAGAATATATATATATTGAGCAGCTCATACTTGACTTAATACGTTAGGCAGTTAATAAATGTTAGTTTATTTTTCCTTCTAGTGTTTAGATGACTCAGGGACAGGAATTAGAATCCATAAACAATAACAGCACCACCACCTCACCTGTGACATCTTTGTCCCTTCAGGCCACTTATAAACCAAACACATTAGTCTGGATTTAAGAAACTGGAGCTTCAAATAGACCATGAATAAAAAATATTTTGACCACCATTGTAGAAAATCTGAACTTGATCCAACACATTTTGCTCTTTTTTTTTTGTTATGGGAATATAATTCTGTATTTTCAAAACTGAGTTAATATTTTCCTCCTCTAGTTAACTGGACAATTATTTTTCAACTAGGGTATTAAAATATATGACTAAACCCAATAATGTATTCTTCAAATTGGAAGTATATTCTTCAAAGAGTCTCACACAATTATTCTTCAAATTTAAAGAAAGTATTCACTTCTTGTGATGTAATACTTATTTTATTTTGTTTATTTATTTTGGTACAAGGGATTAAACCCATTTTACCACTAAACGATATGCCTAGTCCTATTACCCCTATTTATTTATTTATAAATTTGAAGCAGGGTCTCACTAAGTTGCTTGGTACCTTGCTAAATTGCTGAGGCTGGCTTTCAATTTGCAATCTTCCTGCCTCAGCCTCCTGAGCCTCTGGAATAACAGGCTTGTGACACCATACCAAACTTTAAAAATTTAATTTAATTTTTTTGGTACCAGGGATTGAACACAGGGGAACTTTACTACTAAGCCACCTCCTAGCCCTTTAAATATATATTTTTAAATTTTTAGTTTTAGGTGGACACAATATCTTTATTTTATTTTTACATGGTGCTGAGTATCGAACCCAGTGCCTCATGTGTGCTAGGCAAGCACTCTACCACTGAGCCACAACCCCAGTCCCCTTTAAAATTTTTTTATTGTGATATAATATTTAAATCAATGACTTTAAGTGGGCAGAGTTCGAATATGTTAAAAAATGCATGCTGTGTAGGTAGGTGGTGGAGGAGGGGTGGGAGGCAGAAGGAGAGGGGCCTTGAGAGGTAGATAAATACTTAAGGTAATGGAAGTAATTAAAATATAACATTGAAAAACTTGATAAATAATTAATATTTCAAAAGCTCAAAGGAAAAAAAGCTGGTTAACACACTTAAGATAGAAGAGGGGCTCAAAAAGAATATTAAATATTAAAAATAGAAGGTGTGTGGCTTCTAATTAATTTATTCAACAAATATTTATTGGGTGGCTATGAGGTGACAGAGCTAAAAATAGGAGAATATGTGGAGAAAATGAAAATAAAATCACATTTACTCTAGGAAGAAGTGAAGATAATTTAAAGTCAAATGTTTTATTCAGTTTACAAATAAAGGCCCATAGATAGATAGCATTAATTGGAGTCCCTTTATGTATGTAGGTTATTTGTGTTTGTTCTTCAGTGAATTATCTGCTGAAATTTTTGCTCACTTTTCTATTCACTTATCTTTTTTATTACCTTATTGCAGTTATTTATATTTGTGTTAGGGATATTAGCTTTTAATCTGTTGTATATGTTACAATATGTTTCTCCTTATCTGGTACTAGGTGAATTTCTAGATGGTGTCATTGATGATATTAAAGTCAAAACTTTTTATATAGTCAAATGTGTTAGATTTTTCTTTATTAATTCTGGGAGTCCTGTCTTACCTAGAAAGCCTTCCCCCACTCTTACATCAAAGAATTATAAAATGTTGTCCCATCTATATGTATTAAGGTTTTAAGGATATATTGCATACATTGAGCCTTTCAATATGTAGTATAATTGAAAGATTATATATTGAGAGATTATGAGTTTACTTACATTTCTTCTAGATTCATAACTGGTTGTCCCAATGCAATTCACTGGACCATGCATGGTCCATCGTTTTCCAAATTATTTGTCTTGTCAGTGTCTTAAGCTATTTTCTGTTGCTATGATTGAGTAGTACATACTGGGTAATTTATAAAGTGTAGAGGTTAATTTAGCTACTGGTTCTGGAGGCTGGGAAGTCTAAGAGCATGGTGCCAGCATTTGGTGAGAGTCTTCTTCCTATATCATAATGTGGCAGAAGGCATCACATGGTGGGAGAGATAGAATGAGCAAACCAGAGGGAACCTGGTTTGAAGCAAAGCCACCGATGCAATAACCCATTAGTTCATGAATAGGTTAATCTAATCATGAGGAAAGAGTCCTCATAACCTGGAACCTCATAAAGCCCCACCTGTCAACAGTGGGGACCAAGTTTCTAGTACATGAACTTTTGTGGGACATGTTCCAACCATAGCAGTTGCCTTCATCATAGATTATATTTTCATATGTATCGAGACTGATCTATTTCAATAATAGTACTGTGCAGTTTTCATTCACCTAGACTTGATAATATTTTTCACATTTTATGAAACAAGTACTCATTTTTGATTCTTCATAAAAAATTTCTCAACAATTCATTCATATTTATTTGGTCGTATGACATTTGAAAACTCTCTAAAGTTTCAGAATTCTGTTTTAATGTTCGGATTAGTATTTCATTATGCTTATGTATCTATGCAGATGGGATTAATTTCAAGACATTCTGTTTTCTCGTTGTGAATAATGGATTTTCTCTTCATTTATTTAGATCTTTTTATGTTGTGTAATGAAATTTCATAGACAAGAGCTCTTATATTTTTCTTACTAAATTTATTTCGAGATATTTAGTACTTTTTGTAACATCTGTGAATAAAATATTTGTCTTAATTTATTTTAGTTTTGTTGCTGGGATTGAATCCAGGGTTTTGTGTTTGCTAAGCAGACTGTAATACTGAGTTATACCCTCAGCACTGCCCCATTTTAATGTCTTGTTACATGAGCTTGAACCTCAAAACATGTGGTAGTGGGAATCCCTGCCTAGTGCCTGATTGCAATAAAACTGTCTTTGATATTTCATCATTAATATGTTTGTGACTTGTCTTTGAAAAAATATTATTTTCCTCCCCACCCTCCTTCTTTTCCACTAGTACTGGAGATATAGCCCAGGTGCACTCTATCACTGAGCTACACTCTCTGTCCTTTTTTAAAAAATATATTTTTGTTGTCAATGGATCTTTATTTATATGTGGTGCTGAGAATTGAATCCAGTGCCTCACATGTTAAGCAAATGCTGTACCACTAAGCTACAACCCCAGCCCACCTCCACCATCCTTTTAAACTTTTATTTTGAGACAGAATTTTGCTGAGTTGCTGAGATTGTCCTCAAATTTGCAATCCTCTTGCCTCAGCCTCCCAAGTCACTAGGATCACAGGCATGTGCTGCCATATCCAGCTGAAAAATCTTCTTTATTAGAAGAGTTTGTTTTAATTTGAAGGAAGTAGTGAAGTGCCAGAGAAATGAATGAATTCATAATTGTACATAATCAGCCACAACACTTTGAAGAATAACGGCCTCTTCATTCCACAGAATCAGTGAGACATGTTGAATTCCAGTCACACCAAGAGGAAATACTTATTTAACACCCAAAACAATTGTCACAAAGCAGGTGCTCCCATTTTCCACAGTTCCGTAAGGGATGGAGGAAGCATGAATTATTAATCTGGAAACTTCAAAAAGCATTTCCTTTGAAGAGCTCATAAATGTGTCTCTCACTAATTCAATTCTGGATACAAATTGGTTTTATCATCAGAACATATGTTCACATGCTTTTCTTCAATTATCGAGAAAACATAAGAACAACAACAACAACAACAAAACCTCAGAAATGAAACAAAACAATAACAAAATGAAAAACTAAAGTTTGTCCATGTTCCATAATGATTCTTTTCATGACTTCACAATGAAAAGGGCTTTCTCAGTCTCAATATTTATGTCTTCCTAATGTTAGCTTTGTTCACTCATTTTGCGTTTCCGTACGTGGTTCTTTCTTTTCTTTCTCCCATTCCCTCATTTTCTGGGTGTTTGTGTACACATCTGCTCCATCAGGGTGCCTGTGTGTGGGCTGCTTGTTATTTTCCCTTTCTCTTCTTCTACTTCTTTCAAGATGGATGCTTGGTGTCCTGACATTGCTTAGTGTCTGTCATAGCTGCCCCCAATGGACAAAACCAGTAACCATTTTTATAAGTGTCCCATAATTCAGGCAGGAGCTGAAACAGAAACCCAACTAACACATCATTATAATAACGACTCCTTAGGCAGCCCTCCTCTTGACCACACAAATCCTACATGTTATTAATTATAATTACACCTTTAGAAAATAACTATCTGCTTGCTGCCTTGAAAATGTGTTAATACATTGATTTTCAACAGAGAGTCAGTGTAAAACACACTTAACCACTTACACATTTACATAGTCTTTGCTTTCTTCTCACTGGAAATAGAATTGGGATCAGCACTTAACAATGGGTAGGGATGATGTATAAAAGTCCGTGGTCAGAGTGCCCAGAGTTCACCCAGGCAATCTTGAAAGGACTTGGGAAGTCCAGTTTTTAAAAACTCTGTCAGCAGCGATCTGTTTTTCAGTGTGAAATTAAGGCCACAAAGCCTGGCACAACAGCTTATGGTGGATGCTTATATTAGTTCCCTGAACTTGTATTCCACCCCGCTCCTTTGCAGAGAGACTGAAAAATTATTAATGACCTTTCTAAATTCATCTGCAGGTAGGGATCCAGACGTGAATCAGTTTGTGTGATTAGAAGCACTCAGAATGGGTGGTGGTGGTGGAAGAAGGTGGTGGATCTTCCTGATGAGCACAGGCTGGCTAAGGTTGTCAGGGGCTGGCCTCAGCCCCTTTTTCTAGTTTGGCTCTGTGAGTGTGAGGCATTCACAGTGGTGGTGGTAGCAGTGAGGGCAGCAACTTCAAAACCTCAAATACCAGCTAACTAGTGTGACTTTGACACAGTAGTAACTGCCTGGCTCTAATCATGTACCCAGATGCTTGGAACAGTACTGATTTCCACCTATTTTGCTAGTGTAATTGATAATAGAGCCCCCTTCATTCTAAAATAGTCTCCTAGTTTGGACAGTAAATATAGAAACTCTACCTCCATATCTCCAATTTGTGCAATGACTTTGCAAGTACCTAGTTTCTTGTATTTGGATTCTTTCTGTTTGAAACACCTTCAGCTCAATGTTTCCATCATTGAACTCTGACTGATGCCTAACAAACAAAGCTGAATAGTAAAGGTGATAAAGACAGATTTTATCCAATAACTAGTATAATGTTAGACAGAAGCCAGTGTAGACTGAGTTCAATTCTTCTGTTTCTTCCTTTTATTAACTTTTATTTAAAAATTGGGAGACTTTTAAAATGGTGTTGTACGCTAAATATAAGGCACTGAGTATTAAAGAGTATTTGGTTCAAGTGACTAGGCCACCTGGGTTTGCTAATTGGCACTTATTTGTTAGAAAACAAACATTTCCTATCTTTATGACAAGGGGTAGTTTTACAAGTTAGAGCAAAGTGTTAGATCTAAACAGGGGGTTAGATCCTTCCTTTCCGACAGGGATTAAGAGCTATTTCCTTGAATGTTTGTATTTCAAAGAGAAGTTCCCCGTTCCTTGTAACTGTTTTGGGTGGTAGAAAATATAGAATTCAAGGGCACAGAAAGGATTTATAATTGTAAGCTTTCTCAGGTGGGCATTTTAGCTGGGCAGGAGTTCAAGGTCTGGTGTCATCCTAGAAACATGGATTTAATCTGCTAGAAGAGGTACTAGTGTTTGATCAAGAAAGAGAGTCTTTGTCACTGATATACCTGGGGGCTTTTGGGATTTTGCTTAAATTACCTTGGGAATGGCATTTAGTGCCATAAAGCAAGATACATAGAATTTGGCTTTAGAATTAACCCTTTCAAAAATGACTCAAAAGGATCAATGTGACCTGTCTCCACTAGGCATCTGATGAAAGGAGCTTTGGCCACTAGCTTGGGGTTTAAAAGGATTTTTACTTCAGTCCTTATTTCAACTCCCACTCCTCCATTCCAAGCAGAGAAGAGGCACAGGAAGAACATGATTTCAGAACTTGAGAATATAATGCATCCGGTTAGTGACCTGAGTGGTGAAGAAGGACTAGAGTCCCTGCTGTCCCTGTGACGGGGCAACCACATCATGCTTCCTGGCACTCTCTCTGATTCTGGCCTTCTGGGGATTACCAGCACTATCTCAAGTTCTGATCAGTATTTCAAGATCATGGATTTGGGGTGAAATTGACCCGGAATCTCTAAATCATCTCTGCTCCATACTTATCCCTATGGAGGGAAGAATTTGTTTGTTCCTCAGAAAGAGGCACAAAACACAATATTTGATCATGCCACTTTGCCTGACACTTGATTTATTTTAAAATAGAGAATTTTTATGCCTGGGTGACTTCAAGCCTGCCCCCTCCCCATCATTCAGCTCTTGGCAACCACATTGCTTCCCCTGAGGACCCGGAGGGGCTGGGGGTGCGTGGGAGTGAAGAGAGGGAGGAAGGGCGGGGGATTCAAAGAAATGACAAGGCGGGCAAATTGCCAGAAACTCAAGGGTTTGAAATTATACCCTGGATGAATTACTTATTGTATTTGCTCAACTAAACTAAAGCTTGCTTGTCTTGGGGGGGCGGGCGCAGCGGACGAATGGGAGAAGAAAACATTCCTGAGATAGGCAGCAAAAGATCATACACATTCCAAAGCAACTGGAGAATACAATCCACAGAGAATGTTTACAGAAAACATGTTGCACATTCACATGCAAAAATGATTTGCTCCTTGTGAAAACATGATTCGGAGGCAGTGTGATAGGAAAAACAAAATAATCACAAGCATTTCAGTATATTATTTGCTTCTTTATTTTTATTTAATTCTGAAGAAGAGGAAGACAGAATAAGAAAGGCCTTGAACAAGATATTTTGAGGCAGATAATTCCTGGTTACACTAAATTATGTCACTTTAATTCTTGTAAGATTTCTCACTATTATCTTCATCTTCACATAACATTGTATTATGTTTCCGAGGGACTGGAGAACTCATGCACTTTATTTTCCTTTATAAACATTTGATTTCTGAATTCTTTGTTCCTCTAGAGAAGAGAGTAATAAAATCCCTGAACTAAGCCATTCTCCTAAGAACTTGGCATGCTTCATTTTGACTCCTTGTACCAAACTCTCTTTCATGTTCAGACTTTAATTTCTTTGAAAAATGCAACTCAGATTTAGTGCTTTTCCTGTTTCTGGTATGTGAAACTTCTTTCCCTACTTGACATTAAGGAGTATGTAGGCTTATTGTTAAGAATTACAGATACCCTAGAAATTTGCAAGTACTATAATTTATATAAAATGAATCAAACCCGCCCTTCAGAGCTGCATGGCTGAGCCCCAAATGCATTTTCAAATTCTATTGTAGTTCCCTCTGTCCCTCCCTCCTTTCCTTTGTTCGTTCCTAGCATCCTTCTTCTCTTTCTCTTCTTCCTTTATTTAAACACTCATATATTTAACAGTTTCTGTAGGCTAGACAGATAATAGGTGGAGTAAAAGATAAAGCAGGGTGGCAATGGAACTAGTAAATCTGTAACTTTGGCAGATAGAACAAAGGATGGAGAACACAGATATACCTAGTGACTGAAAACCAAATACCAGAAGAAAGAAATGTTAGTGGAGAGACAGCCCGAGGAACTGTGCCGAACAATGGCTGTAGTTGGAAAGTAGACAATTAGACAATATGCCTTTTATAAGGTTTTCTTTTTTCTTTCCTTTCTTTCTTTCTTTCTTTCTTTTTTTTTTTTTGGCCATGTTGGGGTTGAACCCAGAGCTTCACATATGCTAGGCAAGTAAGTGCTGTACCACTGAGCCACATTCCCAGCCCTCTTATAAGGTTTTCTTAGCATAAGGAGACATCAATGAATATTACGACTAGAATATATTTGCAGCTAAGTAAAAGATAACACTCCTTTCCTTCTGCCCCCTTCCCCCAATGAACCCCACTACCTTAAATTTGTTTGAAAGAAGATTTTTCAGATCCCGAAAAAAGGACTTGTGTGCAGACATCCCAGGATGCACAAGCGAAGCTGAGAAGGTGAGAGGAACAGGAGAAGAGCCACAAGAGGGTGCACTGACTGCAGCAGGCGACCTCTGTAGGCAGTGGGGGCAGATTCTGCTGGGGGATGCTCTTAGGACCTTAGAAGTGTCCCTATAGAGACAAGGAAGTTGGGATATTGACCCTCATTGGTTGAGGGTTGCTCCTTGTGCTGGATTCCTGTCGTTTTTCAGGCTTCCTAAAAGTATGGATAAAAAGAGCAGTAACTTTGTACCATTTCAGCAAGAATATAGAAATACAAAACGCACCTGAAGTACCATAATTAAGATTTTTGTATTGTTACCTGTGCATATAAGTGACCTGAGCAATCTCCCATAGGGCAGAGAGAGCCCGCAGGTAGAGAAACAGGGGTGAGTGTTTGAGGTGGGGAATTGTCAATATTCTCCATGACAGATTCAGGTCTTAACTGGGGACAGAGAGGATATGGGTGGTGGTGGGGCCACAGGGCTTGTTATGGTTCTTAAAATATTTAGATTTTTACTTGCTGGAACTTGATCAACATTTAGATTGATGCTTCAGATTCTCGGAGTGGTTGCTCTTTCCTGTACCCTCTGCACATTTGAGGTGGACTGTGCCTTGTAGATTGTACGTGTGTGTGTGTGTGTGTGTGTGCTAAGTCTGTGCAGCGAGGGGAAGCGTGCCTCTGTGTGTTGGTGTTACAGGGCAAGGGCCCATCAGAGAGCCAGGGAAGCTGTGTTGGTTCTTGTGATTCCACCTGAAGGAATTCAAGTGAAACACAGAGAGCAGCAAGCAAAAATTTAATAGAGTGGGTGAGAAGTAAGGGTGACACACAGCCTAGAAACTGCACAGATGACCTTGAAGAGAGGGCAGTGGGGTGCTCACAGAACTGGTTTTTAAGATCTGAATCCTCCTGTGCTTGCTTCAACTTTCCTGCCCCTTTCATCAGCTTGTAATCAGTTTGTAATAAGCCTTTGAATAACCTCAACGAGTTTCCTTGGTGAGCGTCTTGATGTTCTGGTTGGCAGGGTGGTTGGGCAGTTGTCACGTGGTTTCATGGCGAAGCATCGTTTCCTAATGAGCTGGTTATGAGAGAAACTGATGACATGGTCTGGAAGCAGTAGTTTCCCTTGAGGGGTTAGAATTAACTATAGCCGAGGGAGGTCTTGACAGTCCAGACCCTATTTAAAAATTTAAAAAAAATTTGTTCTAATTAGTTATTCATGACAGCAAAATGCATTTCCATTTATTGTACACAAATAGAGCACAACTTCTCATTTCTCTGGCTGAACATGATGCAGAATCACACAGTGTAATCATACATGTACATAGGGTAATAATTTGTCTCATTCCACAGTTGTTCCTACTCCCATATCCCACACCCTTTCCCTTCCCTAGTCCCCTCTGCCCAATTCAAAGTTTCTCCATTCTTCCTTAGCTCCACTCCCCATTATGGATCAGCATCCACATATCAGAAAAAAACATTTGGCTTTTGTTTTATTGGATTGGCTTATTTGGCTTAGCATGATATTCTCCAACTCCATCCACTTACCTGCAAATGCCATAATTGCATTCTTTTTAAGGCTGAGTAATATTCCATTGTGTATATATACACCACATTTTCTTTATCTATTCACCTGATGAAGAGCATCTAGGCTGGTTCCATTGTTTAGGTACTGTGAATTGAGCTGCTCTAAACACTGATGTGAGCTGAACATGGTGGCGCATGCCTGTAATCTCAGCGGCTTGGGAGACTGAGGCAGGATGATGGTGAGTTCAAAGCCAGCCTCAGCAAAACTGAAGCACTTAGCAACTCAGTGAGACCCTGTCTCTAAATAAAATACAAAATAAGGATAGGGATGTGGCTCTGTGGTTGAGTGACCCTGAGGTCAATCCCCTCGGTATCCTCCCTCCCCCCCTTAAAAAATTGATATGGCTGCATCACTTAAATGCTGATTTTAAGTCCTTTGGGTATAGACAAAGGAGTTTGATAGCTGGGTCAAATGGTGGTTCCATTTCAAGTTTTCTAAGGAATACTCATACAGCTTTCCATAGTGGTTGCGCCAATTTGCAGTCCCACCAGCAATGTATGAGTGTACCTTTTCCCTCACATCCTTATTATTGCTTGTATTCTTGATAACTGCTATTCTGACTGGAGAGAGATGAAAGAGCAGTTTTGATTTGCATTTCTCTAGTTGCTAGAGATGTTGAACATCTTTTCATATATTTGTTGATTGAATGTATATGCTCTTCTGTGAAGTGTCTGTTCAGTATCTTAGCCCATTTATTGATTCCGTTATTTGTTTTTTCGGTGTTACATTTTTTGAGTTCTTTATGTATCCTAGAGATAGTGTTCTATCTGATGTGCATGTGTAAAGATTCTCTCCCATTCTGTAGGCTCTCTGTTCACTTTATTGATTGTTTTCTTTGCTGAAAAGAAGCTTTTTAGTTTGAATCAATCGCATTTATTGATTCTTGATTTTATTTCTTGCATTTTAGGAGACCGACTTGTTAAGGAAGTCAGAGCGTAAGCTGATGTGATGAAAATTTGAGCCTACTTTTTCTTCTGTTATTTGCTGGGTCTCTGGTTTCATTTCTAGGTCCTTGATCTACTTTGAGTTTTGTGCATGGCGAGAGACAGGGGTTTAATTTCATTTTACTTCATTTGGATTTCCAGTTTTCCCAGCACCATTTGTTGAAGAGGCTGTCTTTTCTCCTTTGTCTAGTATGAGCTAACTGTATTTATGTGGGTTTGTCTCTATATCTTCTATTCTGTACCATTGGTTTACACGTCTGCTTTGGTGCCAATACCATTGGTTTACATGTCTGCTTAGGTGCTCTGTAGTATTGTTTAAGCAGATCCTACTTTTCTTAAGCCTGTGTGCTTCGATTAGGGTTCTCCATGATTCTGTGTAATTTTTCTCTCAAGAGATTATAGTTATCTACTGTTTGGGGAAGGTTGGACATTCCCAAATGCTTGACTTTTGATTAGGTTTCCTACAGCTTCAGTTTTATGACTCCTGGATTTTTCTAGATGCATAGGTCTAATGTCTGTTCTTCAGTGTCCTTTCCCCTTCCCCACATGTTCATGACCAAATAACCTACCTAATACTGGGACAGCCATAGAGATCCTATGAAAGGCTCTCAGTGTGAACTGCATGAGGAGAGTCAGGTCTTCATTCCCAGAGCTCATCCTACTCTCAGAGCTGGCTGCCAGCATCTTGCTCCTTTAAGAATCTCTCTTAACAGAGAAGCATATTGCAAAGGTCACTGAAAATATTCTTTGTAGAACTTTTCAAAGATTCTTACAGGGAATTCTTTACCTTTTAAAAATTAAACAAAAAACTCCTAAAAATTATTATTTTTGGTCATTTTTGGAAAGCAGTTTAAAAACTACTTGTTGATATACACATACTGTTAACTTCTACATAATTATGTGTTTGTATATAGATATATATTCACTCACTTGGGTAGCTATTTTTCAAAAAAAACTTTTAGTATAAACACACATTTCAGGGTGGTCATGAGAAATGGAGTGGTTAAAACTATTGTTTTTGTCTGAGTGACAATAACCTATTAACAGTAATCCAACAAAACAAGTGTAGCAAGAGAAAGCATAATTTATAGGCAGAAAGACAATGCTGGAGCTGGGAGTGTAGTTTCGTCGCAGAGTTCTTGCCTAGTGTGCATGAGGCCCTGAAGAGTTCCATCCTCAGTAATTCCTCCCCCCGAAAAGGCAATGCTTAAAACTCAGGATGCTTTTCCATAATTTGTGAGCAAGGACTGAGATAAGGATTTTTTTTTTTCTTATGACAAGGAATAAGATAAACACAACCCCAATCCAAGATCTTAATGAATTCAGATTATATTCTTTTGAAAGATGATAATTTTATATGCAATAGCCACAGGTGGGCATTTATAAATAAACGTGTCTGGTTTTCACTTCCACATGTCTTCCATAAATTCTTTTTATGCACAGGCAGAAACGAAGTTAATAGTTAGTCAAGACCATTAACTGTGTAGTGATCTGTGGTACTGAAAATAACTTTATCCTATTTAACTGACAAGTAATATGTGGAACCCGCTGTTGACACAGTCCACAATTGAAGAAAATTTTATTCAAGACCTGATAAATATTTTCTGAAATAGGGTGGGAAGTGGTAATATCTAGCTACTGCTTCTGGGATAGGTTATTTAATGTATATTTAAGTGCACTGGTAAAGATATGGAGATAGAGGATATTTTAAGAATTCATAGTATTTTTGAAATCTGTTTATTAGTTCTAATCAGTTATACACGAAGGCTGAAAGCTCTTTGATTCATTGTACACAAATGGAGCAGAATTTTTCACTTTTCTGCTTGTGCATGAAGTAGATCACACTATTTGTGCAATCATACATATACCTAGGGTAATAATGTCCATCTCATTCCGCCATCTTTCCACCCTTTTCCTCCTCTCTCTCCCCTTTCCCCCATCCAAAGTTCCTTCACTTATCCCATGCACCCTCATCCCCAATATGGATTAGCATTCACTTATCAGAGAAAACATTCAGCCCCTGTTTTTTTGAGATTGGCTTATTTCGCTTAGCATGATATTCTCCAACTCCATCCATTTACATACAAATGCCATAAGTTTATTCTCTTTTAATGCTGAGTAATATTCCGTTGTGTATATATACCACAATTTCTTTATCCATTCATCTGTTGAAGGGCATCAAAGTTGCTTCCACAGTTTAGCAATTGTGAATTGTGCTGCGGTAAACATTGAAATGGCTGCATTACTGTAGTATGCTGTTTTTAAGTCCTTTGTTTATAAACCAAGAAGTGGGATAGCTAGGTCAAATGGTGGTTCCATTCCAGTTTTTCTAACGAATCTCCATATGGCTTTCCATAGTGGTTGCACCAATTTGTAGTCCCAACAGCAATGTATGAGTGTGCCTTTTCCCCCACATCCTCGCCAATACTTATTTTTGCTTGTATTCTTAATAACTGCCATTCTGACTGCATGAGATAAAATCTTAGTTTTGATTTGCATTTCTCTAAATACTAGAGATGTTAAACATTTTTTCATATACTTGTTAATAGACTGTATTTCTTCTTCTGAGAAGTGTCTATTTAGTTCTTTAGCCCATTTATTGATTGGGTTGTTTGTTTTTGGTGTTGTTTTTTTAGTTCTTTATGTATCCTGGAGATTAGTGGTCTATCTGATATGCGTGTGGCAAACATTTTCTCCCAAAATTTAGGGTCTCTTTTCACCTCACTGATTGTTTCTTTTGCCGAGAAGAAGCTTTTTAGTTTGAATGCATCCCATTTAGTAATTCTTGATTTTATTTCTTGGTGCTTTAGGAATCTTGTTAAGGAAGTTGGGGCCTAACCTGACATAATGAAGATTTGGTCCTACTTTTTCTTCTATAAGGCATAGGGTCTCTGGTCTAATTCCTAGGTCCTTGATCTACTTTGAATTGAGTTTTGTGCAGGGTGAGAGACACAAGTTTAGTTTTATCTTGCTGCATATGAAAGAATTCATAGTACTTTAGGGGAAGCCAATAGTTAATCTTTTTGCTTCATATTTCCTGTTGCTCAGTGATGAAAATATGGTTTCTTACAGGGCTTTAGGCTTAGGCCCTCAGGAAGAGAGCCCTTAGGAACATCATTTCATCCATGAAATCTGTCATTTCACGAAGACTTGAATCAAAAGACTGTTTTTACTGGGTTTTCCTAATTTCTCATCTTTTAAAATGACTGATTAGCCTGGTTGCTATTTAAGTTTTCACATGGATGTAACTTAAATGGCTGTAACATTGTAGTAACTTAAGTGGGCTAGGGGTAAAGGGTCAGGGAGAGTGAAAAAGTCTCACAAGAAAACGACTCTGGTTCCAAGTTTGGAGATCTCTTATGACCATGAACTGAATACCATATATGGTAGAGCACTTTTATTCAGGTCTAATGAGATTTTTTTTTTTTTTGTGATGGAGTACATACAAGTTTCACATTTCATCCTTTGAATAATCATTCATGTGACTGAAACAACTTGAATTTTTACATCTTAATTGATCCGTATTTTATAAATTTGTGTTACTCAGGAAGTCCACACAATTGCATACTGAAATCTAGGGAAAACAGAGGGTTGATTTCACATTGTATCTGTCAGATGTAGCGTACTCCTGTTATGCATATGATTAAATAATTTGGTGCGATTTTGCTTTGGATGCAATAGACACAACATTAGACTTGTCGGCAGCAGGTGAGCTGGAAGAACTTGCTGTGGGAGACCCCCGGGAGAGATAGATGTCTTATTTTATCATGTTTGGTATGCAGACTTCTTTTTATTTTTATTAGATTAGGCTTTTCTTTTTCACTTCTTTCCCCACAGCCTCTTTGTGAAGGCAATATCATAAGAACTTTAAAAATAACACAGGGAACCAGGAGAAGCTAAGACACCACCATTGAGAGGCGGTTTGGTTATAAAATTCTCTGATCCAGATGAGATGCTTAGGACTAATTAACTTCACTCAGGCTTGCTCATTTAATATTGGCACTATTTCAAGTGAAAAAAAGATCTTTCCTATCTTTCAAAGGTTATTGTTATGATCCTTAAGAGATGCCAGTGAGAGTGAGGACAAAAGCTATGACATAGTTTAGTGTATCTGTCTGCCCCCGACAAGGAATGGACAATGGGCATCCAGATTGTTATTCTTGCAGGCTACAAAGAACTCCTGACTCTACCTTAGACAACCATCCAGACCCTGGAGTCATTGAACTTGGTAATGCTATGATTTGGTTATAAGGTATCCCTCAAACGCTCTTGTGATGATGTAGGAGTGTTCAGAGATAAAACAATTGAATTGTGACTGTTGTAACCCAATGAGTCCATTCTCGTTTGAATAGATGACAACTGTAAGAGGTGGGGCATGGTTGGAGGAGATGGGTCAGTGTGGGCATGCCCTGGGAGAGTTGTTCTTCTCTGCAGCCCTTCTCCATGCCCTCTGTCTGCATCCTGATCCTGCCGTGAGCTGAGCAGCTTTCCTCTGCTGTCTCACCTTGGGCCCAGAACAATGGACTCTGCCATCTATAGACTGAGACCTCTGAAACTGTGAGCCCCTAATAAACTTTCCTTCCTCTAAGTTTTTCTTGTCAGGTATTTTGGTCACAGCAATACAAAGCTGACTAAAATGGATAAGTATGCAGAAGCCTGGGGAACCAAGATGACATTGGAAGGGATGGGAGGTTCTTTTTGTACTTTTGTGTTCTAGTACCTGGGAAATCCTCTAAGACAGATAAATGTACCTAGTACTTTCAGTGTATCAAAGCGCTGAGCCATATGCCTCATTATGTTATCTTATTTAATCTCTCAGTGAGCCTTGGTAACCAGGGTTTCCTCATGTCTTACCTGTCTGAAGGTACTGATGAGGCCTTGTTAACACACCCAAATTGCAGTGGCACTTAGCTCCTCCCTGTATGAGAGTCATGCTACCCATCTCTCCTCAAGAGGCCTTGAGAGCAAAGTTCCTTCCATTCCCCTACTCTAATCCCCACAGGGGTGTGACCAGCACTGCCACAGCAGGCCACTGAGCTCTTTTGCTAAGTGGGGTCACTCTGGGTTGGCAACTGCCCTTGGACCCCTCAGTACCAAATCTAAATTGGGGTAAGTGACAGCTTGGGGTGCTGTTAGGAGGCAAGAGGGGTTCAGGATAAAGGGGGGCTTTATTCCAGTCTCTCTGCAGTACCTGGCCTGTAGTTGCACTGCTTGCACAATTAAAGCACAGTGCCCCTGCCCCTCCCTGACCCCACCACTTATTGCCTCTCTAGTTTCTGTTCCTAATTCCTCTTTTCTCAGGATCTCAAAACTAATCCTCAGCTCCTGTGGAGACAGGCTATGTCCCTTTATTCTCTTCCTCTTGTGCCTTCCTTCTCAGTTGTCCCACCACTCTCTTCACTGGTCCCTCTTCCTTCTTTCCAATCTCCATCTATCCTTCCTCCCTCCCTCCCTCCCTCCCTCCCTCCCTCCCTCCCTCCCTCCCTCTCCTTCCTTCCTTCCTTCTTTCCTTCCTTCCTTCCTTCCTTCCTTCCTTCCTTCCTTCCTTCCTTCCTTCCTTCCTTCCTTCCTTCCTTCCCATATTTCTTTCTTTTTCTCTTATTTTCTTTCTCCCTCCTCCTCCCTCTTTCTTTCCTCTGAACCCAGGAGCACTTTATCACTGAGCTACATCAGCAGTCTTTTTAAAAACTTTTTTAACTTTTGAGAAGGGGTCTTGTTAAGTTGCCTAGACTGCCCTTGAACTTTTAATCCTCCTGCCTCAGCCTCCTGAGTAATTGGGATGCCCACTCTGCCCAACTTTATACTTCTTTAGATCAAAGATGAAAAATCCTCATGGGTCATGGATCTTTTGGCTCCACAGATGGCCAGACTCTGACACCCATTTTGGAATCAACTAGGGAAGCTGGTTAAAACAGTCCCTGAGCCATGACTGAAGCCTGGGGCAGTGTCACCCTAGAGCTTCTGTTCTTCAATAACCAAACCACATCCCCAAACTCAGGGCTAGAACTTTCCTTGTTTCCAAATACATTCACTTTAGAAGAATTTGGTCATCAAAACCATTCTGTATACCCAATAGGTAATGATTCTGAGGAGAAGAGCAGGAAGAAGCACAGAAAACTATTCTAAACTTTTACACCTAAAAACTTCATGCTATTTGAAAGCTAATCAAACGCAGGGGCTCCAAAAGACATCATACCCCAAAAACAGCACCCAAAGGACAATGGAGTCTGTCAGGAGAAACTACCCATTTTCAAGAAGCAGTGACTTATTATTTCCAGATGTATGATTAATTTCTAAATGTTTTTAATTGTGCCTTTTGTGTTGTGCTGAACAATGCACATTAATCTACACATTTTAATTGGCTGGAACATCTGAGCTTGACTCATAACTCTTCCGAGTTTTCATGAAGAACATGGTGGGCTGTGCTGAGCCCTGGCCAAGGCTCTCCCATGCTCTCCCTGCAGCCTGAATCTGCAGCTCCAAATGCATTCAGAGTGAGGCGAGACCATCTGCAACACCCTTCTCTTCATTCCTTTGAAAATGTTTGTATTGCAACTGCCAGTCTTCCTCCCACTGTGCTTAATGTCCCTGACAAAATATTAAGGCACCAGAAACCCCACTGTTTAATAACAGTACAGATTGTAATACTTCATTGACGCTTTTAACTTTTAGAGCACTTTGCTCACAGGATCATATTTTATGCTGATAACAGCCCTAGAGCTTGTACAGGAGATAGCAAGGGATTGATGAGAGGCTTGCTTAGGATCCTACATTTTGTTGGTGTTCTAATTCACAATCCTGGGCTCCTTCACTGGACTGTTAACTTTAACAGATTTGCTCAAGAGGCCTTGACTACAGTTATGTTTCTACCATTTTGGAATGCCATTGACAAAAAATTGACAATGAATATTATTCATGCATTCATTTTTGCATTGATTAATTAAAAATATTTATGAATGCCTACTATCAAAATTTCTGTTCCTATGGAGCTTATATTTTAGCAAGGAGCAAGTTCATACACATGCCAAATAGGTAGATTATGTGTCTTCTTAAATAGTGACAAAAACTAGATGACAAAGTGGGACTGGACTTGGCAATGGATTAGGCAAAGTGTCCAAGGATGGCTTCACTGAGAAAACAGCATTTGTGTAAAGACTTGAAGGAGATTAGGCTCACATAGCTCATTTGTAACTTATCAGTTTTAAATTATCTTCATGCTTTCATCATTGGGACCTCATAGAGAATATAAGACTATTCACAGATGAGAAAAAGGAGCTTCAAGAATTTGCCAAGGGTCACATAGCTGATTAGAGTCCAAGCTGGTGGCAGAACTTGAAAATCTCAGTCTGACCACTGTTGCTCCCACTGCCTCTATAAACCGAGACTGAACATCTTTAGGGGTTCATAAAAAACTGGGTTTCCTATTTTAACAATACAGTTTAAAAATTATTTCAATTAAGCATGTAGAAATTAAAGGTCTTTTAAGAAGCTTTATCACACTTGAGTCGTATTCAATTACCCAAATTTAGTACAATTAATTGTTTTAATAACTTTTCATTTTGTACACTTAAATTCAATTACATAAATTATATTAAGTACCAGTTATGTGTGCAGGAAACTGTTCTGTTTTATGAATAGCAGAGAAGGATTAAAAGGCCTGAATAGTTAAATGAACCCACAAGGAATTCATTCAATTTTTTTTTTGTTGTTGTTTTGGGTGCTATTTTAACAAACTAAATCCTTTGGATCCTGGTTCTTGGGGTTTTGGTTCTGGTGATGGCATGCAGGGCAGAGGTAAGTTTTATTTCATATCCTTTATTTAGATCTAAGTCCTCATGAAGTTGTTCCTCAATTCTTGTCCATAAAACCTCAGAAATGTGGGTGTGGTTAATTCCCTGTTAGTACTTTTCTTAAGGTAACTGGAAAACAACAGTTGAAAAAGGTGCTTCTCAATTCCTTTAAATCAGAGGACAAGTAACAATGCTTTTATAAATAATAAGACCAACTTATATCATTTTTAAGAGGGAGAAGAACAAGAAATGCAGCTATAATTTTTCCCCCATGGCACCAAATATTAAATGATGTTTTTAAAAATTTATTTTTTAATTTTTTAAAGGTAAGTTAATGACAAAGTCTTATTGGACTTGCGCATTGCTCAGAATTTTGTGGTACCCAGTAGGCAGCAATTCGACAATGGTTTGCTGAATTGGAGGGTGGCACAGTATTAGCTCTGGCCTCATCCCCAGGCCTGTGGTTGGAACCACTAGGAAACACAGGAGGTGATATTTTACTCCCTTGTTGCAGTCAAGAGAGCTGCAAATTGTATTTTTACAGGCTGTTTTTGAAAAACAATCACTTCATTAGGCAATGGGCATGCTCATCAACATCCACTGTACCTCCAATGGTTCATGAAGCCTCCTGGCTTGCCTCTCTCTCTCCCTCTCCCTACAAAATAAGCAATTTTCTCTAACTGTGCCCACTGTTGTCCCTGTTTACTGAATTAAAGTTTCCAGGTTTGGTAATTGGTCTCCTGCAAATGTTGCAGCCACAAGTGGTTCTCATCTCTCAGCTGCTGCTGTTCCCATGGCAACAGACGTGTTTACATCCACAACATTATTCAACTTTTTTTTTTCACCTCTACAATTCAGTAAGAAGAAAAATTGATGCGTGAAAGGGGAAGATACTGCCATGAAAAGGGATAGAAAGGGACAAGGATTTTTAATTATAGGAATTAATAAATATTCAATAAAGGAGAGCATGTTTACTTTCAGAGGAAAGTAGTGAAGGCAGGGGCTGGTAGCTTTGTGGAAGTACTAGAAAATTTTAAAACCAGGAATAAACTTAGATCTTATTTCAGGCTTGCAATGTGGAGTAAATCATTTTTATCATGAAGGTAAAAATTGCTCTGAATTCAACGCCAGGAAAAGATGCTATGTGAAGACTGTTTTTACAACCACCTATAAAGTTTTTCTCTCCCTGAGCTTAAGCTCTTTGATTCCTTATGTGAGCCTGTGAAAGTAAATGGTTCAGAACCCACACGCTTTGTATACTGGAAGCAGGATGCAGGCTATTTCAGTGAAATATCATGGCCTCTGGTCCTAAGTGCTCCTCCAGCGTGTGCCCCTAACTTCCATCCAGGTGAGAAAACCTGCAGTTTGAGGAGCATCCTGGTTGTGTCTTGGGTCTGTTTCTCTGCTCCTTTAGAACTGGAAACAGAGGCCAAGATCTGGTTTTTCCCCCATTATGTGTTTAGTTGCTAATAAGCAAGTTGCAGGTAAGGGAATGCCATAGAATTATTTTTCTTCATGTGGCTAGACAGGAGCTAAAATATTTAAACAATTAATAAACTATTAACTTCCACTTAATTCACTTAAATTTTTTTTAGACGTTGATGGACTTTTATTTTATTCATTTCTTTATATGTGGTGCTGAGATTTGAACCATTGCCTCACCTATGCTAGGCAAGTGCTCTACCACTGAGCCACAACCCCAGCTTAATTTACTTTTTAAGGAAGTGGCAACTGGAGATGATTCTTTTTTTTTTTTTCTTTTTTTTTTTTTCGTGGGGTGGGGAGACGGAGAAACAGATAAGGGATAGCGGGATAGCTTGCTAGGATATAAACTTATTAAGAAAAACAGGTGCAAGGAAGGAGCCAGGGAGAAAGACAAGCAGGGGCCTGTACAGAGAGACAGAGGACTAGAGTGAGTAGAGGTCTGGGGTCATGAAGCCCAGCAGCGGGGCATGTGGGCAAAATCTAAAGAGGTTTTTAAAGAATGTGTGTTTGCTGCGTGATGTGATACTCCTTTTCATTCTTGTTGCTGCCCAGACTGCAATGAGGACGCCAAATATCTCCTGTTTCCGCAGGCCTGGGGATGAGGCCCGGCTTAGTATGGTGCCACCCTGCAATTCCACAAACCATTGCTAAGTTGCTGCCTCCTGGCTACCACAAAATTCTGAGCAATGTGCAATTCCAGTAGGACTTTGCCATTCACAAAGCTTATATTAAAAAAAAAAACTTCATTAAATATTTGGTACCATGAGAAAAAGCTATAGCTACATCCCTCATTTTTTACTTTAAGTGGTCTGAGTGAAAACCTACATTAGTTTTCAGTATTTATCTTGAAGTTGAACCTGGTTTTAAAAATTATGACAGTATGGTGAGATCTACAATAAGATAAACTTCAAACTTTCTTTATTCATATTAAATGCAAAAATTTCTTGACCTCCCATGTTCATGGGGATTTGATTGAGTCAGTTCTCCTCATATGTGAGATCTGGCTATTCCAAAAAAATTGATATGTCAGACCGGAATTTTACAGAGTGCTCTTGCCTTCTTAATCTTGTTTTATTGCTTCTCTGACTACTAACTGCCTCATTTCTAAAACATCAACTATCACTGTCTCTGACCTCAGCCCAGATCTGCATTGTCTCTCTCCATTTCATCCATCCAGTGGTTCAAGTCCTCCTCCCTCCCTCCCCTCCTCAGCTTTTCTTGTTAAAAAAAAAAAAAAAACCAAACAGATGTGTATAAATTATTTGTGACTGCTGTCATCAAAAGGTGGAATTTATTTCTCAGCCTCTTGATCTGGCCTGCCTTTGCAATACTTTGACTAGTAGCAGGAAGGGAAAAAGGTATCAAAAGGGTTTTAAGGCCAGGCCTCAAGAGATCTTGCTCCTTCTACTCTGCTGCTGTTTTTTTTTTTTTTTTTTTCAACCTTGACATTCTCCACATTTTAGACCAGATAACTCTTTGCTGTTGGGGCCTGTCCTGGACATTGCAGGATGTTTATCAGGGTCCTACAACTGGAGGCCACTAGCAAGTGTCCTCTACCCTGCCAATAGTTTCAAATAAAAATATCCCAAAAAATGGGGCGTAGTTACCCAGGTAAGAAACACTGCTCTAGTGGAAAACTTCTACCATGAGAACGAGGCTGGGCTGCATTAACAGAAGAGGAGACCCTGTGGGCAGAGATGAGCAGTCCCAGCTGAGGCCTCCCGTCTGGCCATCCTAGATGATCAGTCTTCAGTGTTAGTGGAGACACCTGCACATCCTTCAGATCAGCAGAACTAGCTGTGTACCATCTGAGGTTGGATTACATTTCATTTGTTTCATATAGTCATGTAATTATTTCAGCACCATTTACTTTTTCCTAGGTGACTGATTGTACATACATATTAATGTGGTCTGTTTCTGGGTTCTCCGTATTATTCTCTTGGACCACTTGTCTGTTTATTGTAAGCCTTGCTACATGGTGGTTTATGTGTTCTCCCTGCCACTACACCTTCTCCCTTTTTTTTTCAGTAGTGTCTTCACCATTCTTGGTTCTTTACATTTCCCATACAATTTAGGATCAACTTGTTACATTATACCAAAAACTTTTTGGAATTTTGATGGGTATTGCACAGAAACTCCAAATCAGTCTTAGAACTGATAGCCTCATAAGATGAAATTCTATGATGTAGGAACATGCTTTTCTCCCTCTTGGTTTGGTCTTTAATTTCTCTCCATTATATTTTATATTTTGTATGGAATTCTTCATGTGTTTAATAGATTTAGTCTTAGGTGAAATTTTGATGCTGTTGTAAATGGCATCATTAAAAAGTTTACATTTTTAGCATTTTGCTGCTGGCATGGATGAAGGCAACTGATTTTGGTATTGTACTCTGCTGAATTCACTTATGAATCTTAACATTTTAACTTTAGGTTCTTTTGAATTGTTTTACATATATAATTATAGCATGTGTAAACAATCCTTAGAATTTACATTTTTTTCATGGCCTAACTTCACTAATTTGGAACTTGGTACAGTTTTTAAAATTTTTTTATTTGTTCCAATTAATTATACTGTAAATGGAGTATAACTTCTTATGGTTCTGGTTGTACATGATGTAGAGTTACACTGGTTGTGTAATCATATATGCACATGGGGTAATAAAGTCTGCTTCATTTCTACCCTCATACCCTTTCCCCTCCCTTCATTTCTTTCTGTTTAATCCAAAGTACCTCTATTCTTCCCTAACACCCTCCCGCCACCTCCCACGTTTATTGTGAATTATCAGAGAAAAGCATTCAGCCTTTGGTTCTTTGGGATTGGCTTATTTCACTTAGCATGGTATTCTACAGATTTTTTGAGTCAGTGTTCTCTAAATATGATTGCACATCAGATTCACTTGGAAAATTGATGTAAAATAGCAATGCTAAGCCCCATCCCAGACCATATCCATCAGGTTCTCTGGGGATAGGGCTTCAACATTGCTATTTTTGCTTTAAGTCATTTCAGATTATTCTAATGCACAGCCAAGGTGGAGTACTATTTTAACTCCCAAGCTATTTTCTGATAGCATCTTAGGCTTTTGAGGAGCTGCACTAACTCTTCCAGGCCTTCATGATTGCAGTTAGGATGTCACAGCAGGATGGATGATTGGTCAGTATCAACAAATGTGACTGTTGATTTATATTTAAGATTTCAAAAATAAGTGAAGCACTCGGGAAGGAGAGGGGAAGGGAAATGGGGATGGGAAGGATGATAGAATAAAACAGACATTATTACCTTATGTACATAAATGACAGATGTTGATTCTACAACATGTACAATCAAAAAAATGAAAAATTATACCCCAACTATGTATTATATATCAAAGTGCATAAATGTGTTCTACTGTCATGTATAGCTAATTAAAATAAATTAAAAAATTAAAAAGTGATCAACCTGTGAATAGAGGAAACTACTGGAAAGGGGGCAGTATGACCGAGACAAGTACAGTGATCAAGTTGGATTATGCAGCTCTAGTAACAATAATAATTACTGTAAAACATTTGTTTCAAAAATAATTTTCTTCTTAAAACTTTACCCATATCATTTTTGTCCCCCAGATAATTGTCTATAATCAGATCAAAGTGTTCAGTTTCTACCTCTAAGCAACAGTCCTAATCTGTATTTCATTTCACTTAGTAACAGGGAAAGAGGAAAATATGTTTTGTAAATTATCATTCTCTATATCAAGCTTTCTCAACTTTCATATGGGTTGAAGTATTAAAAAATTCATAATCACCAGTAGCCTCTGTTTGTTGCTTCTTCTACTTCAGGAAAATTTTATGAAAAGTAATTAAGCCAAAACTATCAGAAGCTCCCCACAAGAATTCTTTTCAGCAGGGACTTCTGATAGAACCAGTCTGAAAATTAGACTCACTTTAATCAGGGTAATCTAAAATCAATTACACCCAACAGCATTGAACAAATGTCTGAAATTTGTTGGCTTGTGAACTGAGAATTCTTGCAACACAGGTGCTACTCTAAATAAGTTGACATCAAAGTCCCTTCTTGGTAAGTATTTCCAGGACTGGTGGGTAATGTGTCCTGGATAAATGGTCATAATGATGCACCTCCGAGTGTACAACTTGACGTGGGAAGAAAGACCTCAAGCTTTCAAAGATTTTGCTTTTCTTTTCTATATGTTTTCTACAATATGCACAGTCATACTTTAGGTATCCAAAGGGATTGGTTCCAGGATCCCTTTTTCTTTCTGTGGTGGTGCTGGGGACTGAACCCGGGCCTTGTGAATGCTAGGCAAGCACTCTGCCAACTGAGCTATGTCCCCAGCCCCTCAGGATCCCTCTTGATAACCAAAATCTTCAGATGCTTGAATCTTTTATATAAAATTGCATAGTATTTGCATATAACCTATGTAATTATCTCATACACTTCAAATCATCTCTGGATTACTCATAATACCTAATGCAATGTGAATGCTAGGTAAATAGTTGTTATACTGTATTGTTTAGGCAATGAGCAAGAAAAAAGGCATACATGTTCAGCATAGACATAGTTTCTTTTTTAAAGTATTTTTGATTTATGGTTGGTTGAATCCATGGAGGAACTAGCAGATATGGAGGGCCATCTTTATCTTCAATATCAGTAATTCTATAATTGAAATGAAGCTTTTATTTCAAAGTCTGCTGTTTAAGCATATTTAATATCAATCTTGGATGGGCCCTTCAAATGTATTCTAACTGTAGATGGGGCGGCTTGGCCTGCCTCTACCAGTTTGTATATCCCAACTGACCATATGTCCAATGCTCTCGTGTACATTTTGAAGTGGTGAGGGAAGAGTTTTCATATAGCTAGCATTTACACATCTTCCTAAAAACATCTTCATATCTTGCTCGCTCAGCCCAAAGTTTCCTGCTGAAGGCAATTGTCCCAACTCTTCCCCTTTGCCTCTTTTTCCATAGCACTCTCACCATTTTGCTGTCTTTTCCTCTTCCTTTCTTTGTTCTCTGCAGTTGTAATGAACCACACTCCTGATAATTGTCCTTTTCTATCCCAAAGCTTCCCGGCAATCATGGTTTATCACTTGTTTTCCTTATATGAATCAGCCCCCACCCCCAAACCCCTGGGAATTCTCCTGTACACAATTCTCTACCTCATTACATTTTCCCCTAGCAAAAATCCCTGTAGCGCTCAACAGAGAGGATATAGATATATATAGCTTCCTGGGGTCTCTTTGCATTCCCAGACCAATACCTTCTCCCCTTTTTTTTAGTTCTCTGAGGTGAGATATTCCACAGTTTCATCTGGAAGGTATTACCAAGCTCTCTCTGGTTGTTCTAAGTGATTTTCCTGGCATATCTGGGAGCCAACACATTTATATGAAATTTAACTTTCTCTTCCTTTAGGGGTTCTACTCCTATAATTAGGGTTAAAATCTTCAAGATGTAGGTTGTCACTCAAGGTCTTTCTGCCACAGCTGGCGCCAGTACATGGCTATCATTATCCCTACTGGGGACTATCGAATGGCTGTTGATAGATAGCTGGGTACTAAAAGCTGTGGGCAGTGTGCCATACTGGAAGCAGATAAGTGAGTCCTGTTTCCAAGTAGAGCCCTATGTTGACTCAGGGAATAGGAAGATAACAATCACCTTAGCTGGGATGGATGCACTGATCTGTCCCTCCGAAGATATCTTTCCTCTTACAAGTCCAATTTTAATATGTTGCAGCATACTAGTGGCACTCAATCAACACTCCTTTACTCAATATCACTGTTTTGTTTTTTTAAAAAAATTCTATTTTTTTTGGTGCTAGGATTGAACCCTGGGCTGCATGCATACTAGGTACATCCCCAGCCCATCACTGTCATTTTCATTCCTTATCAGTCTAATCAACAGTGAGCACTTAGGAAGACCTCCAAGGCTCATAACTTTAGTCTCTTAATTCACTTTAAAATATTTGGTGCAAAGGTGCCTGATTTTCCAAATTTTTCACTATTCTTGGTGGCAGGCTCTTATTTGAACACATAGTGGGAGGAACATTTCTTCCTTCTTGCTCCCAATTATGAGTTCAACCTACAAATCCAAACTGCTCTTCTTCCCATAATTTAATTTCCCCAAGGAAGTGGATCATCATCCACCAATGTGGAGATTCTGATCACTTTGTGTCCATTAATAACCCTGTTACTAGAACCTACAAACCAGAAGGCTCCACATGCAAACAAAATGGTTTGTTTGGACTGTATGTCGTTTTAAAATAGAACAGTTTTATAGTCATTTTTCCAGACTGTTGGTGTCTCTTAAAGAAATAGTACTGCCTGACACTACAACAGTCCTTCCAGGGAGTGACAGTTGGTCAACACAGAGCAGTAGTTTCCTTCTTTAGCTGGGTCCTCACTTCCCCCAACCAGCTGTCCTTACCACTCCGAGTTTTGGACATTGGACATTTGACCTGCTTCAGTCTTATATGTTTCTTGATTGGAGGTTAGTGAGTTCTCTCCTCATGGCATACCAGTGTAGTCTGAAGTGTTTTCATCTCCTGAGGGTTCCATTTTCTTTTGTATGCTTTAGATATCACTCAAGGTCATTTTCTTCCATTTCTGACTTTTTTTTTTTTTTTTTTGGTACTGGGGATTGAACTCAGGGCACTTGACCACTGAGCCCCATCCCCAGTCCTATTTTGTATTTTATTTAGAGACAGGGTCTCACTGAGTTGCTTATCACTTCACTTTTGCTAAGGCTGGTTTTGAACTTGTGATCCTCCTGCCTCAGCCTCCTGAGCCACTAGGGATTACAGGTGTGCACCACTGTGCCCAGCCATTTCTGACATTTTTTTGTAGAAGAGAGTCTATATTGGTTGGTTCAGATCTGCTTAGTTATAAGTTTCCCAGTCAAAACAAGATGGAGGACATTTGGTGGCTCAAAAATAGAGATTTAAAATAAGCCTTAGTATATCTGCCATAGTACTATCTCCCTCCCTCCTTGCTACATTTTTTTTGTCATGCAGTATTAATCAGAGGCTCACTGAATGCTTTATTTGTGTCATGCTTGTTCTGGCATAAGGTGATGAACAGACCAAGACAGACTTACAATCACAAATTTATGGTGAGGTGAGGGTGAGGCAAGAGAAAGACAATTAAGTAAGCATATTAAGAAATACTAGTAGCAAGGGACAGGAGCACAGGGTTTGTGGGTTATTCTAAGACTTTAGAATGCAGCTTAGCAATCAGGAGAAAGGTATTAAGCTTTCAGCAGTTGTAAGTATGTGTGTTTGACAGTGTTTATATGTATGTATGCGTGACGTGATAAGATCTGCATTAAAAATTCATTTTTATTTTCGTTCTTTTTAGTTATACACGACAATAGAATCTATTTTGATGTATTTACACAAACATGGAATCAAAACTAGGACTGGAAACATGATTTGACCCAGTTTTACCACTCCTCAGTATATATCCAAAGGAGTTGAAAAATCATTCTTGACAGCACATAGGAAATGGTTTCTAAAGGATCCAGGTGGTTGAAAGCAGATGGGTCATGAAATTAGTCTGCCACGTTGAGAAAGAATAGCAGTTTGGCTGAGGGTGGAAGCAGTGACAATGAGAGAGGGGGGAAGATGAAATGGAGATTTAGCAAGAAAGTCAACGGCCTTTACAACGTGGGATGTAACACGCAGGGAGGGACCCAGTTCATTTCATTTCAGTTGCAAAATGAAACACGGAGCCTCTTGTTCAAGTATTATTAATAATAATTTCAGTATGGCTACAGCAGAGTATCAAACCAAAGGATGGCCCTGAGTGACCGCACAGATTGCACACTCTTGAAGGTGTTATGACTCTGAATATGAATTTGAAGCTCAGAAGAGATGTCTGGGCTGGAAGTACACGGCTGGGAGCCATCATGACTTCGACAGTTACTGAAGAAAATGTATAAAGAAATTTTAATGAGTGAGAAGAAAAGAAAGCCCAAAGAACTCTATAATCTTATAGCTGAAAAAGAGCCTCCTATGACTCTAACTTAAGAAATTGGAAGTCCATTTACGCTGAGTTAAAAACCAGTTGCAAGGAACTTACTTAAAGAAAAATTTAAAAACTTCCTCAATCTAGTGAACTCACATAATGGGGTGCAAACCCCATTTTCTGCCCAATACATGCAGCTTAAAGTGTGCAATCTGCCCACAACATTAATTCTGTGTCAGTGTAGACACCACAAAATGGTACCATTTCAAATAAACAATGGCTTAAATATTGACTGTGCTTGCTCTTATTATCCAGGTCCTTCTGTAGGCTTGAAGCCCCTTGGTAGCTGGAGAAAGGGATGTGACTAATGAGTTCTCTTTTTTTTTCTGCTCTTACTAGTGAACCATTGATTACTGTTTCTGAACCCTAGGAGCTACCCTAAGGAAGGAAGACGAGGTAAGATGATAAGATAGCTCCTACAGAATGGTCTGTGTTGCAATTCATTTTGCTACCTATTATCTATTATCTTAGAATATTGACTGAGACTTCCATTTAATCTTCCAGTAGTGAAGAACATAATCCCCATGTCTATAGGGGTTCTGTGAGGGCTATGTCTGGGAGTTTCTGATTAGGAACTGCTTGTTGGAACTTCAGTTACTGAACTGCTTGGTACTTAACTCATTCAAATAAGAGATACTACAGGATCAGGGAGATCCAACCCGTGTCAGCCTTGGGAAAAGCTCTATGGAGTATGGGTGAATGTTATCAGGTGAGAAGGCAGGGAGCAGGGGTCTGGAGGTTGGTGCTGAGTGTGTTGAGTCAGGGAACATAAGCTTTAGGGGACCCTCAGGCATCCAGTACAGCTGCTCAGGGAAGTTCAAGAGAGAATGTGGTGGAAAAAGAGACTGGAGAGTGAAGCAGGATCTAATGGGTAGCAGAGCCCGGTGAATGTGTTAAGGAGCAATGGGGAGTCATTGAAAGTCTAGGGCAGAGATGTGTTATGAATAAAACCGAGTTATTTTCCATGACCCATTATGGAAAATAGATGGGAGGAACTAGGGAGAAAAGTGAGAAGTGTCTTTCAGAAGTGTCATTTCTTTTGCATCAGTCTGCCTCCATAGTTGCATTTATTACAATGGTCAATTTTCCAACAGGGTAGTACTGTTTCTTTCTTTTTTTAAAACTTCCAATGTCCTGTGTTACGTAAATTTCCCTCACCGCCTCCTTCTCCTTCTCCAGAGAACAAAACAAGCATAAAGATTTCCCCAAAGGGTCCTTATAATGGAGATGGAACAAGATCCAAAATACAGAGGTTCTTTAATCCCTTTCTTGACATCCAAAGCCCCTAAGGACAGAAAGTGCCACTGATGAGCTCTTGTTTGCACAATGTGATCTCTTCTTCCATCAGGGGCAGCCAGGTAAGGGGCAGCCAACCAATTCTTTGGTACCTTTTTCTAACGATGAAGGAGAATGGGCCTTGGACTTCAAAGAACTTACCAATAAACAAAAGCAGTAATCCTGGTTTTCTCATTTTGAAAACATGCTTTTAGCTAAACTGTCTCTTTCATTTCTTTAACTCAGTTTTACTTGACTAATTGACAAGTTGTTTACGTAATAAACTTTCCTCATCCATAGAGCCCAAATTAATGAGTTTCACTAATTGATGATATATATATTTGGTGTCGTTTTCTAATATTACATCAAGTACATACTCTTGAATTTCCTTCCAGTCATCTCTTGGCTAGTTTCCTATCTTCATATTAACCTTGATATTTCTTATTCCCCTTTTTATACGGCTTAGAATGTTATAATATCTGAATTTCCAGCATTGCTGCTTTTGCAACTTGGGGCCATTATTAAGTAAATAAGAGTTACTTGAACACAACACTGAATGAAACTATGTCACTTGATCTGACGGCTGAGATAGCTACCAACTGACTGACAGCTGGATGAAATATACTTCATGGACAAGAGGGACAAAGGGATGATTCACATCCCAGGTAGGGTAGAGGGGGACAGTGCAAGATTTCACCAAGCTATTTAGGATGGCAAGCAATTTATAATTTACAGATTACTTATTTCTGGAATTTTCCATTTAATATTTTCAGACTGTGGTTGCAGACTGTAGATAAGGGAGAATATAGTATTTGGGTAGACAGGGCATAAAGAAACCTTTAAAAATAGTCAGATAAATTGCTTGGGATTAAAAATTTATGTATCCTCATTGTACAACTCTGAATTCAAAAGGAACAAAACCACCAACATATCAACATCATGAGGACCCTGACATTAATAGAAAGCATGTAATATTTTGAGAGCCTTGAAATTTATTTCTGTAGGACCATTGCTCTCTTAATCCATGGAAAATCTTAACTGGATAAGTTATTTTCTAATTGTCTACTTCTTTCAGAGAAAAATTGAATGACACTTACTTGCCACAATAAATAATAAATATTAACATGACAAACTTAAATCCACTCATCAAATTCTAATTAATAGTGCCTCATAAGAGGGTTATTCTTATGTTAAAAAAACTAATTATCACAAGAGGGTGCAATTTATTACTAAATTGAATTTCATACTTTCACACTCATGAAATGTTTAAAAATTATACATTAATTTTTTTTTGTGGTGCTGAGGATAGAACCAGGGACTTTTTCATGTTAGACAAGAGGCATACCACTGAGTTACATCTCCAGCCCTGTGAATTAAATTTTAAATGCAGTAAAGTAACTAGAATATCACGTTAAAATAGAAATAAACATTTTTGAAATGACAATACTTGCTTTTTCTTTGATTTGGTACATTCAGATGCCTTTTCTCCATGGAAGATTTATATTTTCAGCTATCTCCTGTGGACAGTTCTAGAGTTTCCTTGGGATTCGTGCTGAGTAAATTGGAAAACCAGTGGGAAGATACTGAGCAGAATTTTAAAAAGAAAGAAAATCAGTCTGGAATAGGGGATAGGATATTGGAGAACAGCTTTGCTGGCAGTTAGCAGTGGTGTGATCTTGGCCAAGTTTCAGATTCTTGTGATTTGCCTTAAAAACAAGAGGTTGTAGTTGAAGGAGCCCTTCCACACCCAACACACCACATACTCCATGTTTAGCTGGCTCCATTTTTCTAGCTCCAGAATTCCAATTCCTTAGTAATGTGAGAATGTTTATAGAAACAAATTGAATTATTTTGGTGTTACTTATTTTGAAAAAAAAATGAGTAAACATGATATTTCACACCAGGAAAAGGAGAAGAGTAAAAAGGCCAGGTACTGAGCCCAGTTAGCAGTTCTGAAGAACCTACACCAGAATGGGTAGGGAGAGAACTAAAAGATGAAAGTGTGCTTTAGGGAGAGGGCACCATGAAGGGAGCAGCAGGCAATGATAAGAAGGACTGAAGGCTATGGGAGGGTCCTCAGGTGACTAGAGAGCAGTCAAAATTCTGTGCTCATTAAGACTGGGAGGATGTGTAGATCATCCATTTAGATGTGAAATTGTAAAAAGCTGAGACTAAAAAGAAGGTGGTGATTTTAAGGGGAAAATAGAGTAAATACTTTTTTTTCCAATAATTTGACAATTGGAACTGGCTCAATAGTTAAAGGAATTAGAAAGGAATGAACAAGATTTGGAACAAGGGTTCTCAGAAAGAAATAGAGGATAGACTCCAGCACATAGGCTGAAGAGATATAGTAAACACGTAAATGTCAACTACTTGCAGCAGAAAATGATTAGGATAGCCATGCGATTTCTTCTGGAGAATAAATGTAAGCAGAGTGATTTGTATCACTTATGGGACAAGGACAAGGTGGTTCACAAAATGGTAATTCTGCTCCACTCTCTCTCCTGTCTACATGTTCGGGAAGAAAAAGACTGTGGGATAATGGACCACTTAATGGAAGGGCCGGCCCATCAGAAGATGGAAGGAAGGACGACTCAATAGTGAAGGAGAGGCATTAGACCTCTCAGGAGTACCACTAGACCACAAAGGACTTTGCAAAAATGAGAACAGCATTTTTATCGTAAGCCCCTGAGATTTGGTGGTTGGCTTTTATGGCAGCTAAAGAGCTAATCAAAACAGAAACTGGTACCGAAGAGGGGACTTCATAAATTTGCAGCATTGATGGTGTGTTCAGGTTTTGCTTGTTCCAGGCTTGTGCCATGCTGAATCTTTTTAAATCTCAGCTTTCTAATTGGGGTGTGGTGATATTTCATTGTGTTTTCAATCTGCATTTCTCAACTGATAAATGATGAACTTGATCATCTCTTTATGTGCTCCTTGGCAATATTTATCTTCTTTGGAGAAGTGTTTGTTCAAATTTTTTTGCTTTTTGTAAAAATTTTGGGCTTTGTTTTTTTTGTTATTGTGCTTTGAGAGTTATTTATGTATTTTTGACACAAGCTTTTTATGAGATATATGACTTGCAAACATTCCCTTCCAATCTGTGGCTGGTATTTCCAGTTCTTTTAACAGTATGTTTGGAAGAGCAGAAGTTTTTAATTTTGATGAAGTCCAACTTTTATATTTATTTAATGGGGATTAATAGATATTTACAGTGTACAATTTGTGTGTATGTCAAATATTATCAAGTGGCATACTTTAAATATGTGCAGTTTATTGTTTACAAATTATACTTCATTAAAGCAGTTTCTAAAAAAGGAAGGGGAATAGAGAAAGCCCAGTAATTCAAGGCCTTCAAGGATTGACTGCTAATTGCTTCTAGATCCCACCAGTAAGAGAAATAAAGGCTTGTAAATTTTCAGATGAATGTTATGACTCATTCCAAAGGAATACTAAGGATGTGGTCTTCTTATCCATTGTGCTATAAAGTCTCATATAATTAATAAAAAAGATAGTGGGATTCAGGAAAGAGAAATGAACAAGATAAATTAGCTAGGTGTGGTGGCCACAACTGTATTCCCAGCAACTCTGGAGGCTGAGGCACGAGGATCACAAGTTTGAGGCCAGCCTGGGCTACTTAGCAAGACCCTGTCTCAAAAATAAAAGAATAAAAAAAGCTGGGGATGTAGCTCAGTGGTAGAGTGCCCCTGGGTTCAATCCTCAGTCCAAAAAAAAAATTAGTCTGAGAATTGGATCTAAGATAAATTATGAGTGTGGCTATTAGCACACAGAACTGATTGCAGTGATAGGTGAGAAACCTACTAGGTTTTCAGAGGCATTATATTGCTGAAGAAGCCAAGATCTGAGGTAAAAAGGCTTTTACTGTTTAAGACTTAATTGTTGTATCCTAGCCTTCTATAAACAAACAATAAATTTGACAACTTTAAAAGCATAGTCTTCAACATTCATTTTAAGAGTAGCCAAGAAGAATAAAGGGTAGGGCCCTGCAGTCACAGAACAACAGACAAGGCAGATTCTTGCAGAAGACAACATCTGCTGAGTCTGATAGTTTCCTTTCTGCCGGGGGCAGGAAGAATTCACTGTGTGTTTTCAGAATTCAGAGTTGCTGTGAGTGAGTGACTGCTACCTGTCTCTATCCTTCCTGTTTTGGAAACATTTCCAGTGCCAGTATTTACCCCTGCACTGCTGTTGTAGACTGAGCATGTGTCTGGAGGGATGTCGCCTGAATTTCAGTTCACAGGAAATACCAGGAAGCACTGTATCCTTGTCTAACAGATAGGAGTTGGAGACTAGATTCTTGGTACCACTCTCTCAGATGTGCGTGATGATTTTCCCAATAGAGCAGAGGAGAGAGGGTGAGCAACATTTCCATAGTCCATGCATCTGGTGAGTGGACACTGGATGGTGGGTTTAGCTGGCTGGGTCTTTAGGTGGTCTACCTGAGGAGGGGTGTTTTCTCTAACTGGGAAGGAGAGATCAAATGGATATTTAGTAAATAAGGGACAAACTGTGACAGGGACTCTTAATGATCCCATGGTGATGTCCGTGTGTTGTACCTTCATTTTCCATGCTCCCTTGCAGTCAGGTTGGACATCTGACAAGTCAAGACAATGGAGTATGACCAGAAGGGACAAGTGCACTTCTGAGCTAAGCAGGTTAAGCATCCAGTGTGCCCTTCCCAGGTATACACACACACTCTCCCTCATTTGAGTGCCTACAAGAGAAGGAGTACAGATGGCTTGATCATATAATGGAGGGATCCTGGGTCCATAAATTTTGGCTAGAGAAATATATTGCCTAGCCTTCTCTGGACTTTTTGTATCAGTGAAAACTAAACCAGTGCTATGGTAGACCACTGAGATTTGGGACTGATATCACAGTGACTAGAATTAATTACTGTGATCAATATCAATACCACAGAACTCGGGATAAAAGTGCCTGCCACATTCCCATATTCCACCATATTCTCTATACCCAATCACTTGGAGATAAAGGCTGTGAAACCATCAAGTCTTCATATTTTCAAAGGATTTATCACTTGTTTGTTTTTATTTTAAAAGGAAAAATAGGACATGTGGCCCTGATTTAAACTACATTTAGTTTTTACACATGAAAAATTTGGATGTTATTATCTTAAGCTGGAAAGTAAGACACGGTAAGTCAGAAAAACTTTTTTATGACTTTAGATATATAGTTTTTTAAAATCAGATTATTCAAGGATGAAATATATAGCATTTAAAAACACAGGGTCTGAAGTTAGAGTCTATTTACTAGCTATGTGAAGTTTGGACAAGTTACATAACCACCCTGTGATCTGTAAAGTTGTGAAAATAAATTTTTATACTTCCAAGATAGTTATAAGAATAAAATGAGCTCATGTCAGGTAATCAAGAATATCGCTGACCTTTGTCTCTTGTAGAGAGAATCTAAACCCTTGGAATTTTGTAAGTTTGAGAAGCGTTACAATTATTCATAGTCAGCCTGGGGCTACACCTGAGTTTACCTAATGAGGTGATGTGCGGTGGTCCATGGGTAGTCAGGATGGGGCTTGGTCTTGCCAAAAGACCAATGATGTGATTAGATGGGTGTGGCTTTGCGTCAGGTGATACTGACTTGCCCTCCTGACCTGTGGGGAGAAGAATGGAGATTAGGCTCATTCATGTGGTTAATGATCCAATCATGTAATGAAACCCCAATAAAACACTCTGGACACCTGAAACTCAGACAATCCACATTCATACACTGAGGTGCCAAGTGGGTGAAACTTTGTTCAGGACCCTCCTAGACCTTGCTCTGTGTGTGTCTCCTCATTTAGCTGTTTCTGATTTTTATCATTTATGATGAATGTACAATTATAAGCAGAGACTTCCTCAGTTCCTTGAGTTGTTTTAGAGAATTTTCAAAACTAGGGGTGGGGAGGAGCATATCTAGTTGGTCAGAGTGCAGGTGGCCTGGGAACCCCTGAGCTGGCAGCTGGTGTCTTGTGGGTGACTGTGTCCTTAAACTGTGAAGTCTGACCTACCTCTGAGTAGTCAGTGTCAGAATTGCATGGTAGATAATCTATGTAAGTCTTTCAGAATTGTATTTGGCCCAGAGTAACCACAGGGAAATCAGTTAAAATTATTAAGCTACAAAATATTATTCAATTGGGAACAACGGCCATTTAAAGGACCAATCTTAGATGAACATAGAATTACTATGTTTTAATGCTGGAAGGAACTAATAAACCATACAGCCTGAGGGTGACTTTTCACTTGTCTTAGTTCAAAAATATTGTTAGTGCCCGTGCAGAGGCTAAAACACCAGTCTTTTAAGACAAGACCATTATATAGAAAGTGCTTTCATCCATGCTATGTGCCCATAGAAATATACCACAGGGAATTTTACCTTCATATTAAGTAGAACCAACCTGAAATAAATGAGTGAAAGGAAAATCAGTAGAATAGAGGAAGAAGAATCAGGGTGGGAGAACGGGAGGAATAAGGGGGAAGAACGGAAACTGATATCAAATTCCATGCGTGTATGAATTTGTTGGGATGAACCCAACTACTACGTGTAACTATAATGCTCTGATAAAAAATAATAAAATGCACATGCCTGTAATCCCAGAGCCTCAGGAAGCTGAGGCAGTAGCATCGTGAGTTCAAAGCCAGCATCAGCAAAAATAAGGCTCTAAGCAACTAAGGGAGACTCTGTCTCTAAGTAAAATACAAAATAGGCTAGGATGTGGTTCAGTGGTCAAGTGCCTCTGAGTTCAATTCCCAGTACCCCCCTCAAATAAATAAATAAAGAAAGAAAATGGGACTAATTCGAAATAACTTACATCTCAAGCATTTTTGGGAATCTATCTAGCGTATGTCTAGTTTGTCACACAGCTCTTTTCCTGTGTTCTCAATGTAGGATCTTAATAGACTTGTCTGAACTACATGACTGGATCCTTGGTCACAGTGAAAGGACTGAGGCACCTAACTGACCCAGGCGCTGTGAGGTACTTAATTCTTGGACTTTGGCATTCGATTGGAAAGAACTAGTTAGTTTTGTGACCCGAAGAAGAGGCCACGGAGGACCATGTGCAGACTGACTCCATCAAGTCTGGAATGAAGAGAGGGAAAGATGGAAGGAACTGCTGCATTGAGGGGCAAGAATAGTGTGGTGGCCAGGGTTACTGGGTTTTGGGATGTGGACCCCATGAGAGATCCTCAGCTCCTGCTCTTGGGTTTTGTGATCCTCTACGCCAATAAATTTCTCCTTATTTGTTTATGCTTGTTTGAAACATTTTGTTAGTTGCAACTCATAGTCTTGGTTAAGAGGATCCTTGAGAAAGCTCTTAAGAGGAAGAATGTAACAAAAGGTGCCAACTCCTATCAGCCATGATTGCTACAGTGAAGGTGGGGAATGAGAGGGAAGGTGGGAGGGACATGGAAAACTGAAGAGTAAGTGGGCCAAAGGCTTAGATTTATTTATTAGGAGCCTTGTAACAAGCTTTCCTTAAGAGAAACCTTCAACTTCTTCACCTGAAATACAATTGCATTAGGCTCCTTTGTGGGTGAAATAATGGTATAGAGATGTGAAGGAATAAGGTTAAGCAAGCAATTGACAATTCTGCTATCTTGTTCAAGACAAAAAAATGGGCTAAGCTATAACTGTGGCAATCCAGTGCCATTATAAAAGATAATGTAACTGCTGGCAACAAACAGAGAACACCACAGGACCAGACCTTGAGTGACTGCACGGTGTCACAAACAGCCGTTTTTTTTTTTTTTTTTTTTTTTTTTACAAATAATGTTATTATTTTGAGAGAAAACCAATGGTCACCACAAACCTCATGTTCCTTTGCATGTTTGAAAGGAAAAGAGACCTACGTCCTCGAGTTGGGGGTCCTCATCAGGACTGAAAGAGCCACTGTAGACAATGGATTCCAGACTCCACCTAGGAAGAGAGGTGTTTGCCAGGATGCCTCTCTTCCCCACTGGAGAAG
Source organism: Ictidomys tridecemlineatus (assembly GCF_052094955.1). NCBI lineage: Eukaryota > Metazoa > Chordata > Mammalia > Rodentia > Sciuridae > Ictidomys > Ictidomys tridecemlineatus. The sequence continues at coordinate 75,834,346 of NC_135482.1, read as the reverse complement.
GGTCAGATCTGACTGTGTTTAGTGAGACACACCAGTAGCATTTGTGACCAAAGGAACTGCTCTTCCAGGCACTTGGACTACTAAAAGGAGACAAGAGAGCCCCCACCTGTGGTTTTTATCCTCACAGGACAAAGAGACCAGTTTTTAAAGCACAGCCAAACAAGAGAAGTGGGTAGTTGCTCCCCATGCCTCTTTCTCCCACCTTCTTTCCATGTTTTAGTCATTCTTTCTTTTCATTTTTTCTTCTTCCTCAGGCTTTTTTCTAAAATGTAAGTAAACACAGGAGATTCCATCAATATGAAGACATCTTCCCGAGCAGCACATGATGAGAGTTTTTCTTATATGCAGGTCAAAAAGGACTAGAAAAGTGGAGCCTCCTCAGCTCTGTAAATCATAGAACTAAAGAGTTCTCTTTATGAATAGATATATTTTTTCTACCTTACTAAATGTAACCAGATTTTAGAGTGGCAGACACAGGAAACATGGTTAGCTATCGTTTTCTCAAAGAATTCATTACCCTAGGTACATGTATGACTGCACATATGGTGTGATGCTACGCTGTGTACAACCAGAGAAATGAAAAGTTGTCCTCTATTTCTGTTCACTAAGTCAAAATGCATTCTGCTGTCATATATACCTAAATAGAATAAATAAATAAGTAAATAAATGAATAAATAAAATTCTATGGAAAAGTTTGAAAGTTTGCTTGATAGGGTATTCTAGTCAGAAACATCTTTTTTTAATAAGTAGCTCCTACACTTCTTGCTCTCATCAGGATGTATTCATTCAACACAAGGAAAGCATCTTCTTCGGAGCAAATCAAATTCAATGCTGTGGTAAGGGGCTAGTACCTTAAGTAATTTAAAATAATTAGAAATTCCCCAACATGTTAACTTTTGCAATGTGACTTTGTATGTTACTGGGATAAAGTTGAGTTTGATAACCTGAAAATTTAGACTATTTAAAGCAAAACAAAATTACATTGTGAAAGCTCAGTTTGGAGGTTCTGGAATTTTGTGCATATGGATTTCAGACTTGGAATTCTTCCTTGCTTCATTATCTGAGTGATGAACACAAAATAGAATTTTCTGCCTGTATTTGTATTTATTTACACATTTTCTTTGCTTTGGAGAAGAAATATAATGTTTTGGGTTAAAACTTTGTTTAGCTCATGGGAAGTTGGAGAAGAAAATGAGTGAAAGTAATCTTAAATGCATTCCACACGTTAGGAATTTAGAATTGAAATAAAATGAAAAATAGTTACATATTACCTGTCCATTGTGTACTTGTTATGCCATATAATGTTGAATTTTCATGTCTTACTGCTCTTAATTTTATATACTATTCTGATTTCTGTGGATTTTTACTTCAATTACCTTATCTTCACATGACAGACTCAAACTGAACATGGCTTTTGAATGAAGGTCTTACTAGCATCAAGAATGAAGGGAAATTCTTTATAACTGTAACATATGGTAATCTTAAATAGAAAAAAAACCTCAAGCTTTTTAGAATGGTATATCTATATTTTGATATTCAAATTGATGTCATACAAAGTACAAAAAATTATATTTTTTTTAATATTTAAGTTAAACTACATATTAGACAGTTTTAGAAGTTTGGGGATGTAGTGCTGTTTTCTTCATGGTACCATTTATATTATGAAGTACACGATCTCACAGATTTATGATTTTTAAAGAACTGGGAGAAATGTGTTAAATTCTTTCATTCCTTTATGCTCTACATAAAGTTGTTTCTTCTTGCAAACTATCCAATTGAATCAGAAAATTTCAGGTTTCAGTAAATATTATTATAGCTCTTTTACAGAAAAAGGCAGAAGTGGAGGAAATTGCTGTGTTAATATCACTAATGAGAATTGGGTTTGGGATTCAGGCCCAAGTTTGATTCCAAAGCCAATATTCTTTACCCTAAGCTACATGGTCTTCTGATTTAATTTGTATTTTTTTTTTTACAACCTTGGGGTAGGTTCCCATATCATTGCTAACAGTGCAATGAGCTGTGAACAGATTTCAAGAATGAGTGGATGAATACATGGGTCCTTAAGGTTTTGTTAGGTAATTAGATGCTTCCTGGTGACATGGTGTGTGCATGCTTCATCTCTGTCTGTCTGTCTCCCTCTCTCCCTCTCTTTCTCTCCCATCTCCCATTTCTGTGGAGTGATGATTCTTGCCTAAGTTTTCCAGTCAAGTTCAAAAGGAACTGTTAACACAAAAAGACGTGGCCAGATGCAAACTTCACAGATCAGCTCAACTCTTTATTTAGGAATGAATGAAGTTTCACACAGGAACGGGGTATGCAGGGATGAGGTGCTGCTCTTTTGATGGACCCACTCTGCATGTGGAAAATGAGTCACTGGACAATAAAAGAGTCTGGGCTTATTTGGGCATACTGAGAGGTGATTTAATCAGTGAGCATGTCAGTTTGGGCACTCAAGAGTTCTGGGTCTGTTTCACTAATGAATGAATGTGTCAGTTTGAGCACTCAGAATTTTTTTTTTTTAACTAAACAGTGGAGGGTCTGAGGTCAGTGGTCAGTATCTGGGATCTGTTTTTACTGGGCAGGGTGGAGGGTGGGGGAGTCTGTGGCCAGTATCTGGAAATAATTTATTTGAGGAGAGATCAATGCTTAAGTCTCTTTCCGAGATTATCATTCTAGGTTTGATGGACACCTTTTCCCCAGGGTTTGTTTTGTCACTGGGAAGGAAAGTATTGGAAAAGGATCAATGCTATCAATGTATGGATTCCTTTTTCATTCTGTGTTCCCAGGCCACATTATTTTGGGGGTTTTCATTTTTCATGTCCAACAGGAAACATGATTATGTTTCACTTCCCCCCCTTTGTAATATATTCAGAGAAGTGGAAAGGGGTGTGCTTGGTACTGAAGTGGTTAACTTGGCTCTTGGAAATGACAGAAGTTGACAGAATTGGTACTTTAACCTTCTTGTCTAGGGTTTTCTTTTTTCCTTTTTAAAGGGATGCAAATCCCATTTCTTAAAATCTTTTATTTCATTGTCTCTGATAGACAGCCTGCTGTACCAGTCTGAATTCAATAAGGAAGAGCGTAAAGGTAACAAATGACAAAATCATTGTTTTACAGAAAGAAACATGACATTAAAACCCAGAATAACAAATGACTTCAATATAGTTGAAGTATTCCAGAGAGGTTAAAAGCTTTAAACAATTCTATTAAAAGTATAAAGGAAAAAGCCACTTTTATAATTATTAATGTTTGTAAAATCCCCTAACAAATATTTAGTGACATATACTTTCCCTTAGTGTAAAATATGGGTTCCGAAATGCTTTACTTTAAGTATACAAATATTCTCTTGTACAAATAAGGATGAAATATTTGAAGGAGGCAGTTGGTGAAGAGGTATCTGTACAACATTACAAGGTAAGCTCAGAAATCGGTTCTAAACATCTTGCAATTGCAAATGTGAATGTAGATGTCTCATTGGCACTAAGGTTGTGTTACCATTTGCTGATGAAAATAGTTTCTAGTTGTTTTAAGAATTCTTAAGGGAATTTTCCAATAATTAAAGTTTTTGAAGGATCAACACATTTGCCTGTTTTAATGAAAAGCTCTTAAAATGTTTTTCTTGTCTCTGTTTCTATTGTTTTTGAAAAGAATTTTTTAACAACACAGGTTTGTTGTTATAAAAGTCAGTTTTTGCATCACATGGAAATATAGTAATATAATATGGTGCTTCAAAGTCCATTTTTCATATTTTAATGCTTTGAACATATTGTTTAAGAATTTTTTCCACAACCTTTTCTGCCCACTCTTAGATCTTCAACCTTGCTTCTTGCTGCTGCCAGTCTGGCTACTCTTACTATTTTTATGAAAGCCCTTTTTGTCTACTATGATTGGGAGAGAGAATTGATTGCTAAGTGAAAAATTAGTAAAATAAGACTTACAAAATGCTATCTACATATGATAAATATTTTACCCTAAAATGTATGAACATATTTTTCTTGGCCAATCTTTCCATCTTGGGTTGAGGTTCATTTCCTTTGTAAGGGTTCTCTTTGGAATTCTTTTTTTTTTATTATTGGTTGTTCAAAACATTACAAAGCTCATGACATATCATCTTCCATACATTTGATTCAAGTGGGTTATGAACTCCCATTTTTTACCCCAAATACAAGTTGCAGAATCACATCGGTTACACATCCACATTTTTACATAATACCATATTAATGACTGTTGTATTCTGCTCTTTCCTATCCCCTACTATCCCCCATCCCCTTCCCTCTCATTTTCCCTCTCTACCCCATCTGCTGTTGTTTAATTCTCTCCCTTGTTTTTTTTCCCTTTCCCCTCACAAACTCTTATATGTAATTTTGTGTAACAATGAGGGTCTCCTTCCATTTCCATACAGTTTCCCTTCTCTATCCCTTTCTCCCACCCGACTCGTCTCTGTTTAATGTTAGTCTTTTCCTCATGCTCTTCTTCCCTGTTCTGATCTTAGTTGCTCTCTTTATATCAAAGAAGACATTTGGCATTTGTTTTTTAAGGATTGGCTAGCTTCACTTAGCATTATCTGCTCTAATGCCATCCATTTTTAACTGAATGTTCACCATATTGTTATTTTAAATAGAGGATTAGCACATCCTATTTTAAAATCTTTATATTTATTGTAATAACACATATGTAACCTCAGATTAAAATATTTTAAGTTTATACTCTAGTAGCATTAAGTACAGCCACATTGTTGGAAAACAGATGTCTAGGACTTTTTTCATCTTGCAAAATTGAAACTGCACCTGTTTAAAACAAAAACAAACAAACAAAAAAACAACACAAAAAAAGTCTCCAATCTCCTTTCCCTCTCATCCCCTGGGCACCACTATTCTATTATTTGTCCTTATGAATTGACCATTCTAGGTAGATCATATCAATGAAACCATACACTAGATATCCTTGTGACCAGCAATGTCTTCAAGGTTCATCTACATTGTAGCATGTTTCAGAAGTTCCTTTTTAAAGACTGAATAATGCACCATTGTATGTACATGCCTCATTTTCCTTATCAATCTGTTAATGGATGCTGGAATTTCTTCTACAATTTGGCTACTGGGAATAGTGCTTCTATGAATATAGAGATACAAATACATCTTTAATACCTTGCTTTAGATTCTTATGGGGAAACTTACATTATTGAGTCTCAATCTTAGGCACTCTTTAAATATTTGAACAATGTGTGAGTCAGAACAATGGAGGTAAGGAGGGAACAGTAACTCTAAAAATTAGGCAGATGATAATGTGTTAACTATTTAAGGCTTTATTAGTCTGCTTTGGTGTTTTTTAAAAATTAATTTGTTCTAATTAGTCATATATGATAGTGGAATGTATTTTGACATATATGTAGTATAACTTCTCATTATTCTAGTTGTACATGTGTAGAATTACATTGGTTGTATAATGATCTATGCACATCGGAGAGTGACATTCAATTCATTCTGCTATCTTTCCCATACCCATTCTCCCTCCTTTCCTTTCATTCCTCTTCCTTTCATTTCCCTTCCTCTAATCCAAGATACTTCTGTTCTTCCCTAATATCCACCTGCCCCACTTACTGTGAATTAGCATCTGCATATCAGAGAAAATATTTGGCCTTTGTTTTTTGGGGACTGGCTTATTTCACTTAGCATGATATTGGAATTCTTCATTTTTTCTTACATAAACCAGATACGTCATCGATGACTGACATTTTCCATTTTGATGGTTCAAAATTTCTGTTGACCAAGTATGGAACTAGTCATGTTTGCTATAATTGTATTGAGGCACTAACAGTTCCTAAATAAAACAGCAAAATGTTAAGCAGTATTGGTTTACATCCAAGTTCCAAAGATGTGTTACTATTTTCTAGTGTTAGGATGAGAATTTGCCACAAAGTTAGTGGCTTAAAACAGCACTGATTTATCATCTTATGGTTCTGTATGTTGGAAGTCAATACCTCCATCCCTGAGCAGAAACTGAGGGGTAAGCTTGGTGTTCTGTTCCTCTCTTGAGGATCTAGGAGAAAGTGTTTCCGTTTTCAACTTCTACAGGCTCCTCCCGTTCCTTGGCTCCTGCCCCTTCTTTCAATGACCTTTTCTTTTTTGTTGATTAACTTAGAATCTAAATAATTTTATTTTTATGGTACTACTAAAGGTAGTAAAATGAAAATCATTCTTAAGATAATTATGACATTGTTTGATGATAATGCAAAAAATATTTTAAAAAATATTGGCTCTCTTGATGACATTTAGATTCCCTGTCTAATTAGAGACATAGGAAAAATTGGCAGGGTTCAGAGACAAATCACTCAAATGCTTTAGAGATTTTATTAAATGACCTACTTGGCATATATTAGGAAAGGTATGTGAAAGTAAGCTTATTTAGCTCTTGTAAGAGAGAATTCAGGAACAATAATAAATAACAGAATATGGCAGTCATGATGTAGAAACCACAGCCCTTGTTCTCACCCTTCACTAAGGATTTAAATGTATATAAAGAGAGAAGGAAAAGTTTGTATAATACATGCAGCTGAATGTCCTTCAAAAGTTTGCTAGATCATTGTGAATTGTTTGGAATGTGGTGAAACCTTTCTCTGCTTGAGGATGAACAAACAGCAGGGTCGCTTCTCTGCAAAATGATTGAGATGTGAGATTAGCAGTAAGTTAAATAAACTACCCAGGTTTCTTTCAGGCCTCGGATTCTACAGTATTAAGGAGACTTTTCTTCTGTCTCCTGACAGCTGCCTTCCTAGATTTTATGAAATTGCTTCCATTTTTTTTCCCAGAAAGAAGATCCTGTTTTTCTGATATTCTTTTTTTCAGTTACCTGGGTTCTTTGACAAAAATGGCAAAACAAGACAGTTCTCGGTCTTACTGATTTCCTTTTTCCGAACAGGAAGGTACTTGCAAAAAATAAACATCCGTACCTATCTTTGCATGCAAAATTAAATATATGTGGGGCTATTGCAGTAGAATCCAGACAAATTGTCTCTATAATTTAATTCTCAGACAAAATTTTTTTTCCTGAAAGAAAAATGATGAATTCATATGATTGTTGTTATCTAAATATGAAAATAAGAAAACCTTCTAACCTCTTCAGGTAGTAATTTCTTTAGATTTTTTTATAGTGAGCCCTCTGGCTCTGAAAGACAAACAGTAAGATTCTTTCAGTGCCCCATCTGAAATTATATCTATATATTTACTTACCTGCCCCCTCCCCATGTTTTTGACAGTTGTTCTCAGGGAAGGATCAAGTTTATATCATCTCCTCAGAGGATAGATAAAGCAGAATTGGATTTCTGAAGAAAAGGCTTTTAGTCACAGCAAAGGATAGAGCCCTTGACTTATTACCATCTTCTTCTCATTAGTGTTGCATTTTCTATATATATGCACATGCATATTGGCTTCTCTTTTATATAACAGTATGAATGGATTGTGAAACTCCTTGTATTTTCAAATATCTCCCCAATTATTACCGTAGTTACCTAATCTCACCATTTAACTCATATAAGTCATCCCTTAAATTTTTAGGGGAGAGGGGTTAGATCAGATGATACAGGTGGAATGGCTTTTAGAATACACCTGTGCACTTTGGAAGTGGAGGTGGTTGGCAGTGGGTAGGAGGCACAGGTAAACATCTTTGCTATTCGTTTCTTACAAATTATTGGATTTTACTTTACTGGATTGTTATTAATTGCTACTTGTTACTTAGTAAGTCACCTATAGAAATTAAGCCTGAGGGCAACATACAGTTTTAAGACAGGCCTATTTTGAGAGAAGACGTAACTTACAAATATGTACCCACAGAGATCAGAAAGAAGCACAGTAGAACCTGGGTAAGACTGGTAGGACTTGGTGAGAGGGTCCTAAAATGGCATTGATTTTATTTTATTTTTATTTAGATTTAAATCTAACATCAATGGACTAACAATGATGTTAGGTTGGTCAGTGGTCAGTCTAACACCAATGGACTCAGTTGTAAAGGAAGAGCATTCCTAAACAGACAGCAGAGCATTGCTATATTTCAAGAGTATGTATTATATCCAACCTAGTTCTTTGAGAGCTAGCCTGAACTGCTGAGAGTTAGAGATGGTGTTTTATTAATCAATACATTCTCATAGTGCTCACTCCAGTGCTTTATTTCTGGAGGGAGATCAATCAATAATTTTGGAATTGAATTGAATATATTATGCTGCCTCCTGCCCCTTAGCCCCAAATCACTTAAGTAATGCAAAGTGATAATGGTGCTTGGTGCATCCTATTGCAATAGAATCCAAATTTACAGAGGCGTAATTTATAAGATGTACAGCATTGTGACTGAAAGTATTCAATCAGTGACTGGTTTATTTAAAAAAAAATACAAGCAAGACTGAGAACCATTTCTTGCAAAGGCAAAATAAAACTAAAAATTTCTTCTTCCTCCCTTGTAAGTATAAAAATGGGTGAAAGTTTTGGTGTGTGGGTAAAAAAGTTCAGCTTCATTATCTCTGTTCTTTTAATATAAAATAAGGTAGTAGATAAATTTTTCATATTCTGGAAAACTTAAGTTTGTTCTTAAATTTATTTCTTAATGGATACATTTAAGTTTAAAGAATATTCATATTAATGGGGTAATGTGATGTTTCAATACATGTATATAATGTGTTATGTTTAATTCAGGTAAAACATATGAGCTGGGTGTGGTGGCACACCTGTCTAATCCCAGTGATTCAGAAGGCTAAGGCAGGAAGATCGAAAGTTTGAAGCCAGCCTCAGCAACTTAGTGAGACCCTAAGCACCTTAGCAAGACCCTTTCTTAAAATAAAAAGGGCTGAGGAATGTAGCTCAGTGGTTAAGCATCCATTGGTTTAATCTCTGCTACCAAAAAAAAAAAAAACAAACAAACAAAAACCCCCAAATTATCTCCCTAAACATTAATAATTTCTTTATTGTCAAATCTTTTAAAAATCCTTTCTTCTAGCTTTTTGAATTGTATAATACATTTTTGTTATCTATAATCACCCTACTGTGCAATGAATGTGCACCAGAGCTTCTTGCTTCTACATATCTGTAACTTAGGACTCATTGCTCATCTTTTCCCTCTTCCTCCTTGTCTTCTACTCTGGTAACCATTATTCTACTCCTGACTTCTAGATCAACTTTATGAGTGATCTAGTCTGCTTATGAGTGATCATGTGGTACTTGTCTTTCTATTCCTGGCTAACTTCACTTAACATAATGATTGATCCCTGTTTCCATCTGTGGTACCACAAGTGAAAGGATTTCATTCCTTTTCATGGCTGTTATATGTATGTTATCTGTATCAAAACATCTTCAAGTCATCAGTTGGTGGATACTTAGGTTGTTTCCATTCCTTGGCTGCTGTGAATACTGCTGCAACGAACATGGGAATGCAGATACCTCTTTAACATATTACCTTCTTCACCCAGAAGAGGGATTGCTGGATCATATGGTACTTTTAAATTTACTTTTCTGAGGATCTTCCATATGGTTTCCATCATGACTGTGCTAATTTACATTCTCACCAATAGTGTGCAAGTGTTCCTTTATCTCCACATCCTTACCAGTACTTGGTTTTTTTTTTTTTTTTTTTTTTTTTACAATAGCCATTCTTACTGGAGTGATGTGTATCCGATGGTGGTTTTGATTTGCATTTCCCTGATGATTAGTAACACTGAGTGATACCTTTTGGTCACTTGTATATTTTCTTCGAGAAATATTTAGATTTATTGCCTTTCTTCTTCTTTTCCTTCTCCTTTTTTTTTAAGAGTTCCTTACACATTCCGGATATCAACCCTTGGTCAGATACATGTGTGGTAAATATTTGCATTCATTCTTCTCGTTGTTTCTGCACTCTGTCAATTGTTTCTTTTGCTGTGAGAAATAGTTTTAGTTTGGTATAATCCCACTACTCTATTTCTGTGTTTGTTTCTGAGGTTTTATTTAAAAAATCCTTGACCATCCCAATGTCCTGAAGTGTTTTCCTCCAGCAGTTTCATGTCTACAATCGATTACTTAATGCACTTTAAGTCAATTTTTTTACATGGGGAGAGTTAGGGGGCAGTTTCATTCTTCTCCATGTGAATATTCAGTTTTCAGCAGCATAGCCAGGAGAGAGACGCTTCTTGGACTGTCCTTTCTCCAAAGTGTGTTCTTAGAACCTTTGTAAAAAAATCAGTTGCCTCTATGTGTGTGGGTTGACTTCTGGGCTCTATTCTGTTCCATTGGTCTATGTGTCTGCTTTTATGCCAATCTGAGCTGTTTGGAAGACTGTAGTTTTGTAGCATGTTTGAAGTCAAGTGGGATAATTCCTTCTGCTTGTTAAATTTTGATCAAGATGGCTTTGTGGTTCCAGAAGAAATGCCCTGGGCTCCCTCCAAGGCTGGAAATGAAGCATCTAAAACTCCAGCCTGTCCTGTAGGTACAAAGGTTTCCACCTGCTGCCTGGGCTTGTATACAAACCCGAGCTCCATCTGTGAGCTGGAGCTTTTATATATATAAGGCTTTCCTTTTCTATCAGGCCTACAGCAGCAGGCCTGGCATACGCTGCAAGAGGGAGGATTTGTACTCCTTTTGGTGCCATGTCCCAGGTGGGTGGAGTCCTGCTGCTAGTTCTGCTGCCTGAGGTTTGGGGAGGGATGGGAGTCAGCCACCTGGCGGAGCAGTTCCAGTGGCTGCATGGATTTTGGCCTGGTGGGAGGGGTTGAGGGGCCATGCCCAGCACGGGTTTCTCCCTGCAGTCCTGGTACTTGGGCTCAGTTCTAAGGCCTGGACTTAATTCTCTCTGTGTTCTCCAAGGGAGAGGCATCTCTCTTCATGGCTATGCTGCTTGGAGTTGGGGGTGGATGATGTTATAGGGGACTCTTTCCTTCCTGCCTTCCTCAGTGCCCCTTTTTGTTATGCTGTACTGAAAGCAGGTACTATGGTCTCTCACTCGGTTTCCTTAGCTCTTGTTAAGGTGGTTTGGTTCATGAATACCTGTTCACTTTGGTGTGTCTGTGGGGAACTGATCACTGCAGGGTCTTACTCAGTTGCCATCTTGCTCTTCCCACCGTTATCTAGTTCATGAACAACAGCAGTATATTCTGCAAAATCATGTTTAAGACTTCAAGCAGTTATTTGATGTATAAGAGAGGAAAGCCAATATTACAAATTTAAGTATTGAAATGTAAATCCGACAAAATAGTCTTTATCTCTTTGTTATATTGAATTGCTGAAAATATATAACACAGGAAATTTGTTTAATTATGATAGAGCAGAATTTAGTATTAATTAATATGTTTGTTTCAATATGATTATTCATACATTTCTTGTTTAGATACTTCAATAACAATGATTCTGAATTTAGGTTGTCCCCAGTCAAATGAGTTATTCTCTATGACCAGACTATAAATTCCTTTAGGAGAGGTCTTATTAACTACTCCCTTCCTGTTCAGAATGGACCTCAATAATTATTTACCTGAATAAGTAATCTAGAAAATCATAGAAATTTCAAGAATGCTTCTCATACTGTCCTGAGCCAGTCAAGTGAGAGCTTGTATTATGTGGTTTCCTCATTCCCTAAACAAAATTAGATTTGTACTAAATTCCACAGAGGTCTGAACTTATTAGCTTTGTGGTCTTGGGCAAGTAATTTGACTTTTTGAACTCCCATTTCATTATCTGCAGTGTGAAGATAATATTTACTTTGCAGGGTAATTATGTGTATCAAATAATATAATATTGAAATTCTTAGAGCTCAGGAACATAATGATAACATAACAAATGTTATAGCCCTTTAAATTCTACCTTTTATTTGTTTAAACATTTTTATTACATTTCTAACATAATTTGGCTAAACCAGTTGGAAAACTTAATGGCAAATGGGTATAGCCTGTTTCTCTAAAAAGTACATCTTTATATTTAAGAGAAATAATTTGGAGCAGGCTTTCAGTGAAATTTTTAGGCACAGTGTATTTCCTCAAGAGACACAAAACTCAAGTGAGAAGCCATTGGGTAAGAACATTCAAATGGAAGTTATACTGCAAAATTTGTTTTTGGCAACTTCTCACTTGTTACTTACTGTCTTCCACTTTCAGTTTTTTGACATCTTCTCCCTTTCTTGAATTATTATATGAAGAAAAGGCATGTTTCTTTGCTGTGGCACTTTTCACAAAAACGGACAGAAAGGAATTGAAGTTCGCTGTAAGTAGGAATAGAAGTAAAATTATTTTACAGAGATTGATTGGTGAGTTAAACATCAAACCAACTCTTCAATATTAGAAAAGAGATGTCTCCGAAACGGAATCTTGAAACATCCCATTGTGTTTTAGTTAAGAGTTTTCATTTCATTTGTTACAGTGGTATATTCTTTATCAGATCTTCTCTGGATTTGTAGCAAGTCTCTATTCCCCCCTTCCTCCCTCACTTCCTCCATCCCTCCCTCCCTCTTTTCCTCCCTCCCTCCTTCCCTCCCTCTCTCCTTCCATCCCTTTTTAAAGCTGGGTATTGAACCCCCCCCCCTTCTTGAGTGGTGCCAATGAATGATGGCATCTGATTATCATTTTTGCCTCTTCTGATTCTGGTGTCATCTGCTAACCGACTGTATAAAAAATAATAATGATAGAAAATACATACACAACAGTATGTAAAAGGCACTGTTCAAAGTTATTTCCTCATATCGATTCTTTTAATCTTTAAAACATAGGTACTTCTCTTAGACAGTGGGTACTTTTGTCATCCTTTCCATTTTACAGATGAACAAACCGTGTCACATCAAAGTTACTTGCCAAGGTCAGTCGTAATTAGCAAATCCTGGACTTTAATGGAGGCATTTTGGTTGCAGAATGTTGCTGCTTGTCCATGACTGTACTGTTCCCCCAAATGGATGAAAGATGGGAGCAGAGGAGAAAAGGGTGTGCAATATACATTGCTTATAGAAAGGACACTGATGTCTTTTCGATTGTGCTATGTAGGAAGACAGGATGGCAATTCAAACATTGGAAGAGTGAAACTTATTTTCTGTTTTAGTGTAGCAAATTACCTGATCAGATACAGAGGTTTGGGATCACATGACTGAATAAATCACTTAATCTGTATTTCATTACTGAAATTTTCTGATTTAAATGACCATTGGGGTTGTTTGGGGACATTGAAGGTGAAAGTGGTTTGAAAAATAGGATCTATCACAGAAAAAGCATTTGACAAGTACAGCATCCCTTTATGTTCAAAACATTAGAAAAACTAGGGATAACAGGAACTTACCTCGACATTGTAAAAGCTATCTATGCTAAGCCTCAGGCTAGCATCATTCTGAACGGAGAAAAATTGAAGGCATTCCCTCTAAAATCTGGAAAAAGACAGGGATGCCCTCTATCACCACTTCTATTCAATAAAGTTCTCGAAACACTGGCCAGAGCAATTAGACAGACAAAAGAAATTAAAGGCATAAAAATAGAAAAAGAAGAACTTAAATTATCACTATTTTCGGATGATATGATTCTATACTTAGAAGACCCAAAAGGGTCTACAAAAAAACTACTAGAACTAATAAATGAATTCAGCAAAGTGGCAGGATATAAAATCAACACACATAAATCAAAGGCATTTCTGTATATCAGCGACAAAACTTCTGAAACGGAAATGAGGAAAAACACTCCATTCACGATATCCTCAAAAAAAATAAAATACTTGGGAATCAACCTAACAAAAGAGGTGAAAGATTTATACAATAAAAACTACAGAACCCTAAAAAGAGAAGTAGAAGAAGATATTAGAAGATGGAAAAATATACCCTGTTCATGGATAGGCAGAACTAACATCATCAAAATGGTGATATTACCAAAAGTTCTCTATGGGTGTAATGCAATGCCAATCAAAATCCCAATGGCATTTCTTGTAGAAATAGATAAAGCAATCATGAAATTCATATAGAAAAATAAAAGACCCAGAATAGTAAAAGCAATTCTAAGCAGGAAGTGTGAATCATGCGGTATAGCGATACCAGATTTCAAACTATATTACAGAGCAATAGTAAAAAAAAACAGCATGGTACTGGTACCAAAACAGGCGGGTGGACCAATGGTACAGAATAGAGGGAACAGAGACTAATCCACAAAGTTACAACTATCTTATATTTGATAAAGGGGCTAAAAGCATGCAATGGATGAAGGATAGCATCTTCAACAAATGATGTTGGGAAAACTGGAAATCCATATGCAACAAAATGAAACAGAATCCCCTTCTCTCGCCATGCACAAAAGTTAATTCAAAATGGATCAAGGAGCTTGATATCAAATCAGAGACTCTGTGTCTGATAGAAGAAAAAGTTGGCTCTGATCTACATATTGTGGGGTCGGGCTCCAAATTCCTCAATAGGACACCCATAGCACAAGAGTTAATATCTAGAATCAACAAATGGGACTTATTCAAACTAAAAAGTTTTTTTTTCTCAGCAAAAGAAACAATAAGAGAGGTAAATAGGGAGCCTACATCATGGGAACAAATCTTTACTCCTCACACTTCAGATAGAGCCCTAATATCCAGAGTATACAAAGAACTCAAAAAATTAGACAATAAGATAACAAATAACCCAATCAACAAATGGGCCAAGGACCTGAACAGACACTTCTCAGAGGAGGATATACAATCAATCAACAAGTACATGAAAAAATGCTCACCATCTCTAGCAGTCAGAGAAATGCAAATCAAAACCACCCTAAGATACCATCTCACTCCAGTAAGATTGGCAGCCATTATGAAGTCAAACAAACAATAACAAGTGCTGGCGAGGATGTGGGGAAAAGGGTACTCTTGTACATTGCTGGCGGGACTGTAAATTGGTGTGGCCAATTTGGAAAGCAGTATGGAGATTCCTGGAAAAGCTGGGAATGGAACCACCATTTGACCCAGCTATTGCCCTTTTCAGACTATTCCCTGAAGACCTTAAAAGAACATACTACAGGGATACTGCCACATCGATGTTCATAGCAGCACAATTCACAATAGCTAGACTGTGGAACCAACCCAGATGCCCTTCAATAGATGAATGGATTAAAAAATGTGGCATTTATACCCCATGGAGTATTACGAAGCACTTAAAAATGACAAAATCATGGAATTTGCAGGGAAATGGATGGCACTAGAGCAGATTATGCTTAGTGTAGCTAGCCAATCCCTAAAAAACAAATACCAAATGTCTTCTTTGATATAATGAGAGAAACTAAGAACAGAGCAGGGAGGAAGAGCAGGAAGAAAAGATTAACATTAAACAGAAACATGAAGTGGGAGGGAAAGTGAGAGAAAAGGGAAATTGCATGGAAATGGAGGGAGACCCTCATTGTTATACAAAATTACATATAAGAGGTTGTGAGGGGAATGGGAAAATAAACAAGGAGAGAAATGAATTATAGTAGATGGGGTAGAGAGAGAAGATGGGAGGGGAGGGGAGGGGGGATAGTAGGGGATAGGAAAGGTAGCAGAATACAACAGTTACTAATAGGGCATTGTGTAAAATTGTGGATGTGTAACCGACGTGATTCTGCAATCTGCATTTGGGGTAAAATTGGGAGTTCATAACCCACTTCAATCTAATGTATGAAATATGATATGTCAAGAGCTTTGTAATGTTGTGAACAACCAATAAAAAAAAAGAAAAATAGGATCTATGTACAATATGGGAAATTGATTTAATATTAAAAAATCTCACGATTAATGGGTTGTTCTTGCAGCTCAAATCTGTTTTATTGGTATCTTTGTTTATGAGAGGTAGAAAATAAAGATATTTAACTCATAAGGTCAATGAAAGTATACATCTGTAGATATTTTTAGGTACTTTATTTCTTCTCCTTTCTGTAATTCAAACTTATTTTATTTCAGTGGTGATGTTATTATATCAGGTGTACACATTGAAAAAACAGTCTGTACTTTGTGTTTTTACTTCTTCATCTTAAATCATGCTTAAACTAATTAGTGTCTGGGTCTCTTCCCACTAGATGCTGTTACTGTTCTTACCAGTCGCCAATATTCTCCTAATTGTCAGTTTCTACAGGTGTATTTCAGAAACTCTTTACCCACTGGCAACGGGGTTAAAGTTTCCTTGCTAATACAAATATGGGGCTCACTATTGTTTGGCCATTGTTCGATTATATGTGTCATTTCTCTCATTAAATTCTGAGCAAGAGTCATTACTGCCCCACCCCCCCCATCCTCACTGAATTCCTGGAACACTTTGGACAGTTGCTAAATATAGATAAGTGAGTAGTGAGCAGTAGGAGGTAAATCATGTATCTGTTTCCTATTCATAATCCATTTGCCTAGTATCACTGAATGGTCCCCATAAAGCATAGGTAGCCTGCTATAAGCAGGATCTTTACCCGGTAAAAATGAGGTATACAGAAATAAGCCAAGAAAAAACAGAGACGGTTTAGTAGAGCATCAGTTCAAATCAATTTTATCTTGTGTCAAGTTAAAATTATGCTCAACCAAGAAACCACAAATGCCTCTCCCCACATCTGTCACTCCCTCTCTTTGTATTGATTTATGAGTGTAGCTTAGAGAGCTGTTGCTAGGGGACAGATTTTCTCAGGTTTCTGTTGAAGAGATATTCACAAAGAAGCCATGCAATTTGCAAGGAAAAAAAAATGCAGAGTCTTTTTCCTTTATCAAAAACAGCATATCACCAAAACTATACATGACAGTTCAGTTGTGTTTTAATCCCAATGAAGGGGAATAGACCCTAAAAGTAATTTGAATTTAGGGCTCAGGACAATATGAGGAGCATCCTCGAAATTTCTGTGATTTTCTAAATTACTCATTCAGGTAAATAATTATTGGGGTCCATTCTGAACAGGAAGGGAGTGGTTAATAAGACCTCTCCTAAAGGAGTTTATAGTCTGTTCATAGAGAATAACTCACTATTTTTATTGGCCAGTATCAGCCAAAATAATGGGAATTTCATTTCCATGCTATTATGTTAGTCAGTTTTATTTTTCTTGCTAAGACAAAATAACTGAGAAAATGCTTAAAGAAGGAAAAATTTATCTTTCTTTATGATTTTATAGGTTTTAGTCCATGGTCATCTGGCCCCATTGATTCTGGGCCAGTAATGAGGAGGAACATCATGGCAGAGGGCATTGTATGTTGAGAGCCACAGTTTAGTCGGAATGATGCCTGGCATTTTGCCAGAGGGAGTGATTGAAAGGTGACCCTGCTCAGGGGGATTAGGGCAGATCCTGCTGGAAATAGGGCGGCTCTGGGATTAGGGCGGATCCTACTGCCTCAGGCGCCTGCTACTTTGGAGTTTCCATTGAATTCTGGGGGGGGGGTTCCAGGAGAATTGGCACACGGAGCCCAGTGGAGGGAACTCTGGTGAGAGTTCGGGAATAAAGAGTTGCTGTTTGAACCTACAAGGCTTTGAGGCGGCTCGGTTATTTTGTGCCCAGACAGACTGCGGCAGTGGTAGAGCAAAGTGGCTCACCTCATGAAGTGGGGAGAGGGAGGGAAGGAGGGAGAAGGTAGGTAGGTAGGTGGAAAGAGAGAGAGAGAGAGACAGAGACAGAAAGACAGGTGGACAGACACAGACAGATAGGCCACGGACAAGATACACCCTTCTATGGTATGCTCCCAGTGACCTACTTCCTCCAACTACACCCTACTTCCTATAGTTTCCTCCACCTTCCAATAATGCATCAGATTATGAATCCATTGTTAAGGTTAGAGCCTAGGAACCAATTACCTTCTTGAAAGCCCCACCTCTGAATACTGCTGCACTGGGGACCAAGCCTTCAACTCACGAGCCTTTGTAGGACATACCAGATCCAAACCATAATAGTCACTAATACAATGTGGATTGTCCTGTGATAGAGACAGCAGGGGATAGTGAGATATCTTGGAAGAGGGGTTGTGGCTAAAGAAAGAATTCTGGAGATGTCTGAGTTAAGCTTCAGACAATGTGCATGAATAAGAGAGCAAAGAAGTGGAGAAGGTTGACATCCACATTCTAGACTGAGGATGAAGAGGGACCCTGGTCTCAAAGTGAGAGATAAGAGAGTATGTATAGGACACTTTGCCCACCATTTAATGTTGTGGTATGAAGCATGAGGCAGGGAGGGAGAAAAGGAGAACCTGGAAAGAGCAGCAAGAGTCAGACCATCTTTGTCTCTTTTCTGTTGCTCTCAACACAACATCATGGACTGAATAAATTATGAAGAAAAGTTAGCTGGGTATGTGTTGAGGGCCACGGCCAGTCGGGATGACATAGCATTTTGCCTGAAGGGAGTGGTTGAGAGGTGCCAGCGAGCCATTGAGATGATAATGGTTATGTTAAGCTGTGTATTCAATTGTATATAGACCTTTACTGTCTGGCAATAGGGCGGCTCTTGCTGCCTCCTTGAGTTCTCAGGGATCCCAGAGGGGAGGCCGGAGCCGGGGGAGAGCTGGGAGACTTCCTGGGGAGTGTGCATGGAGTGCTGGTGGAGTTCCGGGCAATAAAGTTCCCTGTTTGAACATACAAGTGCTTTTGTGGCAGCTCGGTGATTTGTGCCCAGCCAGACTTTGTGGCAGATTACAGGTGGAACATGCTTGTAATCTCAGCAACTCTGAAGGCTGAGGTAGGAGGATTGCAAGTTGGAGGGCAGCCTTAGCAATTTAGCAAGGCCTTAAGCAACCTAGTGAGAACTTGTCTCAAAATAAATAAAAAGGGCTGGGGACTTAGCTCAGCGGTAAAGTGCCCTTGGATTCAGTCCTCAGTACCAAAAACAAACAAAAAAACCCAGAAAAGAAGTTTATTTATTTTGGCACATTGGCTCATGGTTCTGGTCCAAAGTCAAGGAACCACATCTGGTGATGACCTTCTTGCTGACAGGGTCCTAAGGTAGTGCAGGGCATCATATGTTGAGAGATGGGGGTACACAGGAGACCTAGCTGGTTTGCTTTTATTGTAGACCTACTCTTCAGATAACCTACTAGCCTACTGATCCATTACATAAATGGGTCAATCCATTCATGAGGGAAGAACCCTAATCCCTCTTCAGGTTTCTTCCCATACAATTTCTTAACATTACTTTATGGGTATTAACAATTCAACGAGCTTTGGTGAGGACAAATCATATTCTAACCTCAGTCACCGAGGGGCTTTTATTCCATGCTGTGTTGGCCCCCCAAATTTACATCATTCTAGTCTTCTCTGGCTGGGACCCACATCTATCTATCTTTCCCTCCCTCCCTCCCTCTCTCTCTCTCTTTATTTCTTTCATATTCTGAATGCATTCCCTTGTCCTTAAAACAATGGGTAGATAGAAATGCACTGACATAAGAACAGAGGCCTACATTTCAGTCTTCAGCAGTTGATCAGTTGACTGTCTTAAATATAATAATCTCAGTTTTTCCACTTGTGAAAATAAAGCTTTTAATGGTATTTTGAGAATGATTTGTTCCATATGAATAAAACAATTGAATTCCTATAATTTGGAACAAAATTCCAAATTAGTAGTTGCTTACAGTGTCCATTATTATTTGTATCCTAAACCATAGTTGTTTCTACAATTTTATGTATTCAAGGGTTCTTTCAGGAAACTGTTAGACCAGGACGCAAGAAAAGACCACTGACTCCAATTAAAATCAAATTAAAGCAAGTTTATTATTCCGACCGGCCGGGCTGCCTTTCCCTCCCAAAACGGGCGGGAACAAAACAGCAGCCCCACCTTTCCTACAGCCCAGCTTTATAGCCCAGAAAGTTACACAAAGGGGGGTTACAGATAACAGAACTCTGACAAGCATCACACTAATGGTAGTTTACATTTTTTTGCTGGCCCCAACATCAGAATTTATGAGGACCATTAGAGCCTCAGAGAGGGTCGTTGTCTGGCCAGGGAAGGCCAATATTTATGAGGTGTCACTAAAGTTTCAGAGAGGGCTGCTATCTGGTCAGAGAGCCAGGCATGGGTGAGTTCAAGGCATGGGCAGGCATTCCAAGCAGGTTCAGAATTTGCAGTAATTTATAGTAAAGCCGAAATTAGCTTTTCATGGCTTTGTGGCGAGATGCCCAATTTTAATAAAAGATCAGGTTGGGTCTATCAAAACAAAAAAAGCAAAGATGAAATATCAAATATTTCTATTACGAGTTTAACATTATACATATGTATGTACATATGTATATATTTAGCATATAAATGTGAACTTACATTTAGCAATCTATACATGTATACAATACTCACATGCACATATGATAAAGAAAATACAAAAGTAAACATTTAGAGATTTCACAAAATATTTACAAATAAAAAATAAATTTGAAAAAATAGGAAAATAGTCACATTAAATATAATACAAATCAATTAAAATAAAGAATACTTTCCATGCTACAATAATACCTTGTGATCCTAACCTTGTCATTAAATGAGCAATATTTATGACTGTACCTAACACTTTCAGCACTAACACAGGGCTTCCATTATGTTAGGAGCTCAAAAATATTTCTTTATGAATGTTGGGGAGAGATTCCAGTCTTCTTCTCTGTTCTAAAGCATCTTTCCTTTGCTGACTGTCTGTTTCACATTACACTTTACTGTCAAATTCTTTAGATGATTGTGTGATAAAGTAGTTGGGCAAATGTGGAAATATCTTAGGTATTTATTCACTTTAAAAGTGAGTGTAGTTGGAACTGGAGCAACTTTGTTGTTAAAAAACAAAACAAAACAAAAAGGTGGAGCCTTACAAAGAGATGAGGTGAAATCAATCTGCTGTCCATGCCTTTGCAGCCTGAAGACTTTCTGTCTTTCTCTTTTCTCTCATCTCACAGCGTGGCAGCCAGGACTGTCCACTGTATTGTGGCATTGTGTCTATTCTGGAAAAGCACACTCCTGACAGGTAGTCATGTAATATCTATTGCTGAGATTTTCAGAACAGGTTGCAGCTTCTAAAAATGCTCAGAATATTGCATAGAAAACAAGACATTTTTCACACATAATTAATATGCAGTTTTTGTCTTTCATATAATTAGATTGGAATTCCTCCTCTTATAGATGCAATCAACTCTTAAGCTGCATGATTCTGTTTGCTGTCTGCCTCTATATCTCCAGGCCTGAGGAATTTCTTCAGAGATAGTGCTCTAAAAATATTTGTTGAATGAATGAACAAATGTGAGACCAATAGGTATTATAGAAGTCTCAAGGCAGAAAGTCAGAAAAAGCTATTCAAATGAAGAGAAATCATTTCTTGATGATAAGTATCTGTTGTGGTCTGGATGAGGTGTCCCCGCAACCCACCCTCCTCAAAAAAACAAAACAAAACAAAACAAAAACCAAAAAAAAAAAAAAAACCCTCCTGAGCTAATGCAGGAGTATTCAGAGATGAAATGATTGGACCATGAGAGTGTAAGGGTCCAGCGGAGCGTCGGAGGAAGAGACCACACAAGAGACTGACTTCATGCAATTGGCAAAGGGGATTTATTAATTCAGCATGCTGAGGTTCCAGGCTCACTCAGGAAGATAGAGCAGCCCAGAGCCCCGAGCAGAGGTCAAGCAGAGCTTAAGTACACTTTTTGGAGAGGGCGGGGGGGGGGGGGCTTTGCACACATCAGAACAAATCATCATGAGGCGCAGGAAAATTGAACAACAACTCTGAGGCATGATTAGTACATTCATTGGTGGGAACAGTCTGGGAAGGGGTGATTGGTCACTCCTAAGCGGGGTACACATTTAAACTGATTGGTTTTGGGGCCTGGATGCCTACGTGCCGGGCTACTCAGAGCCCTTAGCTATTAAACAACCAGGGAATCAATGGAAATATTTACTGGGCAGTTCCAGTATTGTCCTAACAGCTACAGAGATTACAGGTTCTGGGGGTAGCAGAGGAATTTTAACAATACCTAGTCTTTTACTTTTTAGCCCAAGCCTTGCAATTTAGAAACTTTACAGTGCCCGGTCTTTTACACTTTAACTCAGGCTTTGCAGCTTAGAATCAGCTTAGAAATTTTACCTTTACAAGAGCTGGAACCTAGTCAGTCCCTGCTTGTTTGAATGGACTGAGTGGGTAATAACTGTAGGCAGGTGGGGTGTGCCTGGAGGAGGTACTCTGGAAGGGTTCATCTTCCCTTGGAAACCTTCCCCTTTTTCTTTTTGTTTCCCAGCCACCAAAGGGTAAGCAATGCTTGCTGTCATGATGTGCTGCCTCACCTTAGGCCAGAACAATGGACCCATCTGACCATGGCCTAAACCTCTGAAACTGTGAGACAAAAGAAAATTGCCTCCTCTGAGTTTTTTCAGGTAGTTTGGTCACATAAGGAAAAGCTAATGATATTTTAAAGTGGGTATCGGCAGAATTTGTTAAAAGCAGAGGAAATATGCCCCTCATCTTTGACCAGATTTAAGTCTGCCATTTCAAGCACTGATAGCTAGGGATGTAGAAATAGTGTTTGAAATCATCCTCCTCCACACATGAACTTGGACTTGAGTTGGAAATATTGTAAATTGTCTGCAATCAGTATTAAAAGTCCTTGTACAATCAAGTGCCCCTTCCGGACTGGCATGGGACCAGAATAACAAGAAAGAGAAAAAATTAGCTAACAATTCAAAATTTATGTGAAAAGGAAATTTTGGTAAGATGGGTTAGACACATTTTCCTTCATTACATCTGATGAAGAGTTTCTGATTCCTGAAGCAAGAAAGATTTGAAAAGCAACAGAAAGATCCCATTAGGTACTCCTAAGGTCTGCTGTATATGTTTATATAGGATATAAAACCATGTACAATTCTCATTTCATAGTGTAGTTTCTATTGTTGTCAACTGATACCTTCATTGCCTTTATAGACATTTATAAAAATATAAAAAAATCGGATGCAACCATTATTTTAGAAAGATGGTCTCCAAATAATTATTTTATTTGTGTGCCCAGAATAGCCAGAGGGAATATATGGTGTCTTTTCCAGTTTCAGGGGTTAACAATACGGTTTTCTATTTGGATGTGCATGTTCCAATCAGGGATCAGATGAACCTGCACTGGACCCATTAACATTTATTTATTTACTTATTTTAATTTTTTAAATTAGTTATGTATGAAAGTAGAATGCATTTATGCACTTTGATATATCATACATAGATGGGATATAATTTAACATTTTTCTGAGTGTACATGTTGCAGAATCATTTTGGTCATGCAGTCACATATATACATACAATAAAAATGTCTGTTTCATTCTACTATCTCTCCTATTGCCATATTCCCTTCCCTCCCATCACTTCCCTCTACCTAATCTAAGGTAATGCTATTCTTCCCTAGTGCCCTCTGCCCTATTATGAATTAGCATGTGCATATTAGAGAAAACACTTGGCCTTTAGTTTAGTGGGATTGACTTATTTTGCTTAGCATGATATTCTCTAATTCCAACCATTTACTAGTAAATGCCATAATTTCACTCTTCTTTAAAGCTAAGTAATATTCCATTGAGTATATATACCACATTTTCTCTATCCATTCATCTATTGAGGCATACCTAGGTTGGGTCCATAGTCTAGCTATTAGGAATTGAGCTGCTATAAACACTGATGTGGATGCATCACTATACTATGCTGATTTTAAGTCCTTTGGTATAAATCAATGAGTGGGATAGCTGGGTCAAATGGTGGCTCCATTCCCAGCTTTCTGAGGAATCTCTATACTGCTTTCCATAATGGTTACACCAATTTGCAGTCCCACTAGCCATGTATGAGTGTACCTTTTTCATCACATCCTTGCTAACATTTATTGTTGCCTGTATTCTTGAAGATTGCCATTCTGAGGGGAGTGAGATTTATTTTGTCTGGTTTTCATATCAGAATTTGCCAGGCTAGGCATAGTTGTTTAGATGGCAGTAATGCTAATATTAAAAGTCACTATTTTTATTAGTCACTATGGGGAGCCCTTTCAGATATAACATAAAGTACCTCATTCTCTTAAGAGCCTTGCAATACTAGTAGTAATATTAGCAAGATATACAGTATGTAATATGTGTCAAACATTTGTTCCTGTCTTTATGTTTGTTAGCTCATTCACTTCTTGGAGTAGATGTAAGGAGGGATATTATCCCCCCATCTTTTTTTTTTTTTGTAGCACTGGGGATCAAACTCAGGTGTGTTCTACCACTGAGCTACATCCTCTTTTTATTTTTCATTTTGAAATAGAGGCTGAAGCTGGTCTCAAACTTGCCAACCTCCTGTTTCAGCCTCCCAAGATGCTGGGATTACATGCAAGAGCCACCATACCTAGCTTGTTTATTCTGCCCATTTTATAGGTGGGAAACTGAACTACTCACACATGGATAATAAACATCAGAGCCAGGATTTAAGTCCAGGCCTTTGGGTTCTATAGTCCAAAATTCTAGCCATAAATATTTCTCTCATAATCTATAAGGCAGTTCTTGTTCAAGAATTGCCTTGTTTTATTGATTCCTAAATCTTTTCCAGCTGATATTTTCAGATATCAAGATGAGCCAATCTGTTTATGTTTCAGGTTCTCCAGGAAATCTGTTTGCTTACAATTTTGTCTCAGAGTTTGTCAAATGAGTGCAAAACTTTTGGCCAAAATATAAAATCAGAGCTGTTTTAAGATTTATAAATGTTATTCTATGTGAGTTGAAATCAAGTACAAGTTCTGTTTTGAACTAGAGTATTTCCAACAGCTCAAATACTGGATTTCTGAGACACAAGTCAATGGGTTGATTCTGATTGGAGAAATCTCCAAGTCTGTATAATTTCTTATCATGAATTTACCTGTTTTCAATACAATACAATTTAAGTTCATCAGCTTTTCTTTGTCAGCTTCTTTGTATGTTCAAAATGGAAGTGATGGTTACTTACCTTTAAAATACATTTTGAAGACAGTAGGTCTCAATATTTTATTTTCCTGAAAAAATTGGATTTTGCTCATGCATGTTTGGTATCTCATTTCCTTCCTCCTCATCTTGTTTTATGAATG
The DNA here is from genome assembly GCF_052094955.1 of Ictidomys tridecemlineatus. NCBI lineage: Eukaryota > Metazoa > Chordata > Mammalia > Rodentia > Sciuridae > Ictidomys > Ictidomys tridecemlineatus. Next base: position 75,809,395 of record NC_135482.1, on the reverse strand, counting down.
TATTGCTTAAAAAGAAAATAAGTATCCATGTAACACATTGACGTGTGGTGTCCCCATGAATAGTCACATGCCAGTGAAAATCTGCTTTTACAGTTTCATTTTTGTGGCTCACACTTATGTTTTGCTAGCCCTGGGGTCTTTTCTCTCACTGATGAGCTTTTCTCTCTTTAATGAGCTGCCTCAGCTATTTGCCTTTGTAGCCTTGCATATACCGTATTCTCAGGATATAGAATATTACTTTTATTACCAATACATATAATCTGTTTTCACAGAAGTCCTACAACTCATTCAAGAGTTCATCTGGAGAATACCTATCTGAGGTAGGTACAAAATAAGTAGAAGATGTCTTTAGGAATATTAGAGTCTTACTGGGTGAGACAAAATGTTTAAATAAAAACAACTCGAGAAGATTTGTTGTTTTCCCGTTCTGGGAGTTCTCTTCCAGCAGATGCTCATAATACTTCTGTAATTTAGTTAGATCTCTGCTCCAGGATCATCCTCACAGAACTGTGTTTTGATCTACCCTATCTGTAATGCTATCCACACTCTTCCCCCACTTACCTCGCTTTTTCCTTTAGCAGTTCTTATCATCGGCTGGTTTGATAATTGTCTGCTGGCTGTCTGCACCTAGTTATAACTCTAGGGATCAGGAATTTTGTTTGGCTTACCATTCTGTCCTTATCAGTTTCATTGGAGGTACACAGCAGATATTTCATTTGTTGAATGAAGATTATAATGAGTGTCAAATCTTAGGTTGTTTTAGGTAGGAAAAGAAGTGAGAGGTTGATGTGAATTAAGCATATTTTCACTTTTCTAATAGGTATGCAGTCTAATCAGGGACATTACGTTATGTTGATCCCTCTAAAAAGTTTGGCTCAAAAGTGAAACACTTTCCATAGCATTGTAACGGTGAGAACTTATCGCAAGGACACACATAGATGCAAGCAGTATAGAGGCCAGGGAGGGTTGGTGGTGGTGGTGGAAAATGTACATTGGATAGGCAACCATATCCTACTAGTGATATTGAACCTTGGAAAGAAGAGTGTGCACCTTGCCACGGTCATCCCTGTTATAGGTTGCCCCTCTCTGCCTCCAAATTTCTGAGAAGACCATCTTTTGCTACGTCAAACAAACTCAACTCCTGCTCAGGAGGAGTCTTCACCTATTGCCTCCCAGGACTTTGGATTGCTCCCATGTCTTTATTTGATGTGGGTCTGGGAAGCTACCTCTCCTTGAGGCTGGTTTTTTTTTTTTTTTTTGGTACATATCAGGAGAAATGGAGTTTGAGGCTCAAAGAGTTATAGACTTACTCAACTAAAATCAGTAGATAAAAGCCAATACACCTTCTGGTTCTGTCTATGTACTTTCCCCAGAGCCACAGGTTCAATAGGCAGATGGTCTGCCTTCTATATTTTTATTGATGAAAGTTATTGATTTTGTTACACATCCTGTGGGGCACTAACTTTTCAGTTTATGGTATTATATATTTCCATGCCTTGTGTTATTTCCTATGTTAAGCTATTTATCACCTATTTCAGATTATTGTTGTGCCAGAATTGTAATGTTTATTATTAGTTAACTTTGCCTCACTATAATAAAATATCTGACACAGACTTCTTATGGATTATTAATTCTTAATTATTGTTTAAAATTCTGTCATGGAGAGAGATTTTCTCCTCTGTCATTCTGTTCATTCCCTTTGGCACAATAAAGTTGGTACAAGAAAGACAAATGTGGGGCTGGGGTTGTGGCTCAGCGGTAGAGCACTTGCCTCACACATGTGAGGCACTGGATTCAATTCTCAGCACCACAAAAAAATAAATAAACAAAATAAAGTTTTTTTAAAAAATCTGTCTTAAAAAAAAGAGACCAGTGTGTGCTGATAAAAGTTGGCAAATTCTCTGAAACTACCCTTTACAAAATGACTTACTGGCACTGGGTTGTTTTATTATATGACTCCACGTTTGAGTTAAAATAATTAATATCTTCTTTTAAGGCAGTTGGAATAAAAATCTTATTTGTCAATTCAAAAGTAAAAACATTCTTTTAAGATAAAACACACACAAATTTATTTATTTCATGTTTCATTTTGACAAGGAGAAAAATAAAAGCTAGTCTTTGAGAGTATCGGATTCTTCTCCTTTCACCAAGTGACATGGATCATGAAGGTGGCCTTTATCAAGTCTTGCCTGTGGTGGCTGGTGGAGTGAGCATGGAGGAAGGCAGTTGTACCTGATTCTCAATATCGTGTGGCCATAAGGATATCCCCTGAGATGTATGGCACCCCTTCTGATCCTTGCCATCAGTCTATGAAGATTGTCCTAGAGTCATCCTTTTTTTCCGTCTGCCTGATTTCATCAGGAATCTGGTCCTTTCTACTTCATCAGTGTCACATTCAAGGCCGTGGGAATCTGCAGGTCTGTCCAGGTTCCCATTCACTCAGCTGTGACTCTGTGGTCTTCCCTCCAAGGGCTTTTTCCTATAAGAGTATGGAGGATCTCTCCCACGGAAACTTACAGACACCTAAGGGCATTCTCCTCATCTACCCTCTCCCTCATGGCTCAGGGGAAACTTTTCTTCTTTCAAATGGCTTTTCTCTGCCCAATAGTTGTCTCCAAAACCTTTTACATATATATTAGTTGTATTTGGACATAATACTTCATTTATTTGTTTTTTATGTGGTGCTGAGGATCGAACCCAGTGCCTCATGCATGCTAGGCGAGCACTCTACCGCTGAGCCACAACCCTAGCCCCTCCAAAAAATATTTTTTTAATCTTATTTTTTTTTGGTAGGGTTCTTTTTTTTTTTTTTTGTCTTTTTTGGAACTGGGGGTCAAACCCAGGGCTTTGCGAATGCAAGGCAGACGCTTAGCCACTGAGTTACATCCCAGCCCCAAAAACTTTTTAAAAAGTTAAAATGTTTAACTGTTTCTGTTCTCACAAGGGGTATACTTTTGAGAGAAAAATTCCCAGAGAGCCTCACTAGCTACTTGCTGCACCAGGATAAAGTACACCTAGACGGTTGGAAGTAGGCAAAGCCCAAGAGGAGGAAAAGAATGAGGGAAAAATCAATTAAGTAAACCACATTGTCTTGCCACAATTACATAAAGGTGCTTCATTTTATGTTTATTTCTCATATTTCCCTTTCCGCCCATAAAGCTCCTTATTCGGATCATTTCCTGCATTTCCCTGTCAGCTTCCTTTCATTTGCCTGTTCTGATTCTGCATATGAAACTCATTCTTGACAATGAAGAGAGAAAGAAAACTGCTGGACAGGTTGTTGTCTGGCTAATTTGGCTTCAAGATTTATGACATATAAGTGAAATTGGTTATATTTTTTGGGGGTGACTAAGGATATTTTAAAAATCTTTTAAGATCTGGCTTTTAGCTTTGTTCTTGCTGGTTGGCCTGAGGATTACTAAATCAGAGCAACAATTTCCTAATAGCCATTAAGTCAGATTATTAGAGTCATAAAATGATGACCATATTTGGCTCCCTAGATAGATCTGTCAAAATATATTGAGCCTTCTACAGCTTGGCAAAGTAGCAATATCTACCGGGTCTTTTAACAACAAACCTATTTCCACATGAATTGTTGATAGTTACTGAGAAACAACAATTGTGCTAAATATCTTTCCCTAAGTGGCAAAATACAAATCTCAATTTCTGTTTCACAAATAAAATAACCAACAATTCTGCTAAGTGAAGAGGAGTTTTGAATCCATAGATTTTTTTTTTCCTTTTAAATAAACCAAAGTAGGAAGAATGATACAGATTTTCTTTGCAAATAAACAGAAAAAAATGCCATAAAAACCCTGCTGGTTTCTAAAACATGCTTCTTTATACATCAAACGCTCATCAGTCATTCTTTCTGTTTATGTTTTCCAGATCAGTTGTCAACAGCATTTATAACTCTGTGAATATGTTTTAAAGGAGTTAAGAAATATTTTTATGTTCTGTTTCAGTGCTTTTTAAGATAGCAGGTTCTATGAAAATACACAATATTTTTTGGATTCCATGAGCCGGATGGTGGTGCTGATCACCTTTTTCTAGGGTGAAAAGGTAGGAAAAATAACAGGGAGAATCAAGAGTATAAAACTCTTAGAAAGGCTTAATGGGACTCTATTGAGACCAAACTATTGGCTTGGGGCTTCTGGAAAGATAAGTATATGGCATTTGGACAGACTTTTCTCTTGATCTAGTGATGTAGAAAAGTTAGTGGAATATTTGTATTTCTAGGTATATATTTGAGCACAGGCACCTGTGCTCAACCCCTCAAAAATGTGGGTAAAATAGCTTTAATAATCATAAATGCAAAAAATCTGTTTTTGTTTTTGTTTTTGTTTTTTTTTTACTAAAAAGCCTAGTAAAAGTAGGAACTCATAAAGGAGAGTAGAGCTAGGTGTGGTGGCACCTATCTGTTATCCTAGCGGCTCTGCAATCCTAGCAGTTCAGAAGACTGAGGCAGGAGGATTGTGAGTTCAATGCCAGCCTCAGCAATTTAGTAACTCCCTCGGCAACTCAGTAAAATATTGTTTCTAAATAAAATATAAAAAAGTGCTGGGAATTAGCTCAGTGGTTAAGCACTTCTGGGTTCAATTCCCAGTACAGAGAGAGAGAGAGAGAGAGAGAGAGAGAGAGAGAGAGAGAGAGAGAGGCGCACAATGGCTTGTTCTTCCCAGGAAGACTATTGCCTGACTTTGTTCAGGCTTCACTCACTGCCTGAAATATGAGATAAAAGCTGGGGTCAGCCATACTGATGAGAGTAATGGAAAAGATTCCTCTCAAGTACCTGAGGTTCCATGGATCACATCCTCAATATTAGGATGAACTGTAAATAAGCCAAATATCTGTTGCCTTTATTTTGCAAAGAAAAGTTCCTGCCTTGAATTTGGTGCCAAGTAAAAGCACCAAGTCAGAAAATGAAAACCCCTGAGAATGTGGTACAAGCCTCATGTTTTCAGCCTCAGCTTACACGTCCTTTGTAGTCTAAATAACCTCAGTCTGAGGGATGACATTTGAGTTACCCTAGACAGTATGTGGTGGATAAAAGGAAGTTTGATAATGTAAGGTTCCACAAGCAAAATCTAAGAAACATGGACAATGCAAGTTCTAAAGCAAGCATGGAGATGTGGAAAAGAATGAAAAAGTAAATATGTTTATTTGAATTCCAGAAAGACATGAGAATAGACAAGCAATATCTAAAAACATAAAGGCACAATTCATGAAAGAAATAATAAGTAAAAGTTCCTACTCTGGAGAAGGCAATATTAAGAGAATAAGAAAACAAGCCACAGATCGGGAGAAGATAGTAGCAAAAAACTTAGCCAATGAAGGACTTATCCAAAATATAAAGAGAACTCTTGAAACTCAATCATAAGAAAACAAACAACTCATTTTAAAAATAGGCAAAAGACTCAAATAGACACTCACCAAAGATGATACATTGATGAGGCCAATAATATACAAAAAGATTCTCGACAACATATTTCAAAGGAAATACAAATTAAAACAACAACAAGATGTCACCACAGACTTATTAGGATGATAAAAATCCAAAACACTGGAAGCACCAAGGGCTATCATAGATGTGGAGCTACAGGAACTCTCATTCATTGCTGATGGGAATGCAAAATGGTGCAGTCACTTCAGAAGAGGGTTTGAGTTTCTTACAAAGCCAAACATTATTCATAAGAATTAACAATCACTCTCCTTGGTAATTACCCCAATATGTTGAAAGTAATGTCCAGACAAAAACCTGTGCATTTTATTCATAATAAAGTAGCTTTTCTCGTAATTTCTAAAAGTTGGAAGCAAACACAACAGCCTTTAGTTATTGAAAGGATAAAAGAGAATTTGGGGGGCAGTAAAACACTGTACCGTAATAATGATTGCATGTCATTATACATTTTTAAATATCCATAGAATACATAATACCAAGAGTGAATCTTAATATTATTTATTTATTTATTATTCTAATTTGTTATATATGACTGCAGAATGTACTACATTTCATATTACACTAATTTTTCATATCTGTGGTTGTACACAAAGTATATTCACACCATTCATGTCTTCATACATGTACTTAGAGTAATGGTATCTATCTCATTCCACCATCTTTTCTACCACCATGGCTCTCCCCTCTTTCCCTCCCACCCCTTTGTCCTATCTAGAGTTAATTTAATCCTCCCATGCTCCTCCCAAAAAACCCATTATGAATCAGCATCCTTATATTAGAGAAAACATTTGATGTTTGGTTTTTGGGACTGGCTAGCTTGATTTAGCATTTTATTCACCAACTCCATTAAATTACCTGCAAATGCCAATATTTTATTCTCTTTGATTGCTAAGTAATATTCCATTGTGTATATATACCACATTTTTCTTTATCCATTCATCTGTTGAAGGGCATCTAGGTTAGTTACATAGTTCAGTTATTGTGAATTGTGCTGCTATAAACATAGATGTGGCTGTGTCCCTGTAGTATGTTGTTTTTAAGTCCTTTGGGTATAGACTGAGGAGTGGGATAACTGGGTCAAATGGTGGTTCCATTTCCAGTTTTCCAAGGAATCTCCATACTGCTCTCCACATTGTTTGCACCAGCAATGTATGAGTGTGCCTTTCCCCCACATCCTCGCCAACAACTACTCTAAGGTTTCATCTCACTCTAGTTAGAATGGCTCCTAATAGTTGCCATTCTAACTAGAGTGAGATGAAACCTTAGAGTAGTTTTGATTTACATCTCTCTAATTGCTAGAGTTGTTGAACGTTTTTTCATATATTTGTTGATCAATTGTATTTCTTCTTCTGAGAAGTGTCTGTTCAGTTCCTTGGTCCAGATTTAAGATTTATTGATTGGGTTATTTGTGTTTTTGGTGTTAAGATTTTTAGTTCTTTATATGTCCTAAAGATTAGTGTTCTATCTGATGTGCCTGTGGTAAAAATTTGCTCCCAAAATGTAGGCTGCCTATTCACCTCACTGATAGTTTCTTTTGCTGAGATGAAGCTTTTTAGTTTGACACCATCCCATTTATTGATTCTTGATTTTAATTCTTATGCTATAGGAGTCTAATTAAAGAAGTTGAGGCCAATCTGACCTGATGGAGATTGGTCCTACTTTTTCTTCTAATAGATACATTGTCTCTGTTTTATTTCCTAGGTCTTTGATCCACTTTGAGTTTTGTGCCTGGTGAGAGAGAGAGATTTAATTTCATTTTTCTGCATATGGATTTCCAATTTTCTCAGCATCATTTGTTGAAGATGCTATCTTTCCTCCAATGTACGTTCTTGGCACCTTAGCCAAATATATGATAACTGTAATTATGTGGGTTAGTCTCTGTGTCCTCTATTCTGTACCATAGGTCTACAAGTCTATTTTGGTGCCAATACCATGTTGTTTTTGTTGCTAATGCTCTGTAGTATTATTTAAGATCTGGTATAGTGATGCCATCTGCTTCACTCTTCCTGCTGAGGATTGCTTTAGCTATTCTGGGTCTCTTATTTTTCCAGATGAATTTCATGATTGTTTTTTCTATTTCTATGAGGAATGTCATTGGGATTTTAATTGGAATTTCATTAAATCTATATAGTGCTACATAGTGCTATATAATCTATATAGTCACTTTGACAATATTAATTCTGTGTGTCCAAGAACAAGGTAGATCTTTCCATCTTCTAAGGTCTTCTTTGACTTCTTTCTTTAACATTCTGAAGTTTTCATTGTAGAGGTCTTTCACCTCTTTTGTTGATTCCTGAGGGTGTTTTTTTTTTTTGAAGCTATTGTAAATGGGGTAGTTTTTATCCTTTTCCTTTCAGAGGATTTGTCACTGATGTACAGACATGTCTTTGATTTATGGGTGTTGGTTTTATATTCTGCTACTTTGCTGAATTCATTTTCTAGTTCTAAAAGTTTTCTGGTGGAATTCATTGGGTCTTCTAGGTATAGAATCATATTGTCAGCAAATAGTGTTAATTTGAGTTCTTCTTTTTCCTAATTTCTTTCATCTGTCTAATTACTCTGGCCTGTGTTTCAAGAACTATGTTAAATAGAAGTGGTGAAAGAGGGCATCCTTGTCTTGTTTCAGTTTTTAGGGGAAATGCTTTCAATTTTCCTCCATTTAGAATGATGTTGGCCTGAGGCTTGGCGTATATAGCCTTTATGATGTTGAGATATGTTCCTGTTATCTCTGTTTTGAACATGAAGTGGTGCTGTTTTTTTGTTGAATGCTTTTTCTGCATCTATTGAGATGATCATATGGTTCTTATCTTAAGTCTATTTATGTGATAAATTACATTTATTGATTTTCATAGGTTGAACCATCCTTGCATCCCTGGGATGAAACCCACTTGATCGTGGTGCACTATATTTTTGATATGTTTTTATATTTGATTTGGCAGAATTTTATTGAGAATTTTTGCATCTATGTTCATTAGAGATATTGGTCTGAAGTTTTCTTTTGTTGATGTGTCTTTACCTGGTTTTGAAATCAGGGTGATATTGACCTCTAGAATGAGTTTGGAAGTGTTCCCTCTTTTTCTATTTCATGAAATAATTTTGAGGAGTATTTGTGGTAGTTTTTCTTTAAAGGTCTTTAGAACTCAGCTATGTATCCATGTGGTCCTGGACTTTTTTTTTGTTCTGTTTAAATCATGTATATCTTCCTGGTTCAGTTTGGACAAATCATGTGACTCTAAAAATTTGTGGATGCCTTTGTTATTTTCTATTTTATTGGAGTACAAATTTTCAAAATAATTTCTAATTATCTTTTGTATTTCTGTAGTGTCTGTTATGATATTTCCTTTTTCATCACAGATGTTAGTAATTTGAGTTTTCTCTCTCCTTTTCTTCATTAGCATTGCTGAAGGTTTATCAATTTTATTTATTTTTTTAAAGAACCAACTTTTTGTTTTGTCAATTTTTTCAATTGTTTCTTTTATTTCAATTTCATTGATTTCAACTCTAATTTTAATTATTTCCTGTCTTCTACTGCTTTTGGTGTTGATTTGCTCTTCTTTTTCTAAGGCTTTGAGATGTAATGTTAGGTCATTTATTTGTTGATTTTTTCTTCTTTGAAGGAATGAACTCCATGCAATAAACTTTTGTGTTAGTACTGCCTTTATAGTGTCCCAGAGATTTTGATATGTTGTATCAGTGTTCTCACTTATCTATAAGAACTTTTCAATCTCTGCTTTGATGTCTTTTGCAATGCATTGTTCATTCAATAGCTCATTATTTATTCTCCAAATGTGGGAATAGCTTTTATTTTTTATTTTATCATTGATTTCTAATTTCATTCCATTATTTTTTTGTTTTGTCAATTTTTAAAATTGTTTCTTTTGTTTCAATTTCATTGATTTCAGCTCTAATTTTAATTTTTTCTTGCCTTCTACTGCTTTTGCTGTTGATTTATTCTTCTTTTTCTAGGGCTTGGAGATGTAAAGTGAGGTCATTTATTTGTTGACTTTTTCTTCTTTTAAGGAATGAACTCCATGCAATGAATTTTCCTCTTAGAACTGCTTTCTTAGTGTCCCAGAGATTTCAATATGTTGTGTCTATGTTCTCATTTACCTATAAGAATTTTTTAATCTCCTGTTTGATGTCTTCTGCAATCCATTGTTCATTCAGTAGCATATTGTTTAGTCTCCAGGTTTTGGAGTAATTTTTATTTTTTATTTTGTCATTGATTTCCAATTTCATTCCATTATGACCTGATAAAATACATTGTAGTATCTCTATTTTTTTTGTATTTGCTAAGAGTGGCATAGTATATGGTCTATTTTAGAGAAGGATCCATGTGCTGCTGAAAAGAAAGTGTATCTGCTTGATGCAGGTTGAAATATTCTCTCTATATATCAGTTAAATCTAAATTATTGATTGTATTATTAAGTTCTATAGATTCTTTATTCAATTTTTATTTTGAAGATCTATCCAGTGGTGAGAGGTGTGTTAAGGTCATCCAAGATTATTGTGTTGTGATCAATTTGACTCTTGCACTTGAGAAGAATTTGTTTGATGAACATAGCTGCATCATTGTTTGGGGCATATATATTTATGATTGTTACATCTTGTTGGTGTATGGCTCCCTTGAGCAGTATGTAATATCCATCTTTATCCCTTTTGGTTAACTTTGGCTTGAAGTCTACTTCATTTGACATGAGGATGGAAACCCCTGCTTTCTTCCGCAATCCATGTGAGTGGTTTGATTTGTCCCAACCTTTCATCTTCAGACTGTGTATGTCTTTTCCTATCAGATGAGTCTCCTGGAAGCAGAATATTGTTGAGCCTTTTTAAAAAAAATCCAATTTTCTAGTCTATGTCTTTTGATTTGTGAGTTTAAGCCATTAACATTCAGGGTTACTATTGAGGCATGGTTTGTATTACCAGCCATATTTGTTTATTTTTGTTATTTAACTTGACTTGATTTTCTTCTTTAATTAGTTTTTCCTTTAGAGTACTACCTCCCTCTGCTGTTTTTCATTGTTGTTTTTGTTTCCTCTTCATGGAATATTTTTCCAAGGATGTTTTGTAGTGTTGGTTTTCTAGCTATAATTTCTTTAATTTTTGTTTATCATGGAGGTTTTCATTTCATCTTTAAATCTAAACCTTAATTTTTCTGGATACAAGATTCTTTGTTGGCACCCATTTTCTTTCAGTGCTTGATATATGTTGTTCCAGGATCTTCTAGCTCTCAGGGTCTGTGTTGGAAAATCTGCCATTATCCTAATTGGTTTTCCCCTATATGTAATGCGATTCCTTTCTCTTGTGGCTTTTAAAATTCTCTCCTTATTCTGTATGTTGGATATTTTCATTATAATGTGAATTGGTGTGGATCTGTTGTGATTTTGTACATTTGGTGTCCTGTAGGCTTCTTGAATTTGAATTTCCAATTCATTTTTCATGTTTGGAAAATTTTCTGATATTAATTGAATAGATTTTTCATTCCTTTGGTTTGAACCTCTGTGCCTTCCTCTATCCCAATAACTCTTAAATTTGTTTTTATAATGCTATCCCATACTTCTTGAATGTTCTGCTCATGGTTTCTTATCATTATTACTCTGTGGTCTATGTTCTTTTCAAGATTATATATTTTGTCTTCATTGTCTCATGTCCTATCTTCCAAGTGATCTACAGTCTACTCTGTTGGTGATGCTTTCATTTGAGCTTTTAATTTGTTTTATTATTTTTTTAATTTGAAGGATTTCTGTTTTTGTTTTTTTTAGAACCTCTATCTCACTGTTGAGGTGATCTTTTGCTTCCTGTATATGTTTATGTAGCTCTTTGTTGATGGTGATCTTTCATTGCCTGTATTTGCTCTCTTATATCTTCTGTTAGTTCACAGAACATTTTAACCATGTACATCCTAAACTCCTTTTCTGTAATTTATTCTGCTGTGGCTGCCAATGATTCTAATAATGTGTTTGGGGCACTTTCTTCTCTTGTCTTTTCATGTTGCTCCTGTGTCTTCCTTTCCAATTCTGTGAGTCTTGTTATTGTTTTTACCCTATAGGTTTATAGTGCCCTTGTAGGGTTCCAAGACCTCTTCTTTGTGGGGAAGGACAATGTTAACAGATCCCAGTGTCAATTATATACTACCTACGAACAATTTGTTATTATTAAGATGTTTACAGTTTAGTCTCGATGTACAGAAATGTTGGATTCAATTATCATCTAAAATATAATCAGTAGTTTTGTAAAAAGGTTTATAGTTTCTGACAGTGGACAATAAACTGGATTGGGGCTTAGGACGATAAGCTGAGGAGGGAGGATGTGAGGATATAGAGTTAATATATCTTAGGAAGTATGAAGGAGAAATCTAGTGAAGAAGGTTAGTAGCAAGAGAATAGACAGGAAGTAATTTAGGGTAGGCAAGTATGTGGGATGACAGTAGGGTACATAAAACAAACACACTATGAATTTGGAAAAATACAGGATGTTAAAACAGTAAAATTTGAAGGGGCAAAGAAATATGACAGAAGAAAAAGGAAAAGTAAAAAAAAAGGGCATATACAACATCTCTATACTATATTATTCAGATGACTCAGTCCTCAAAGTCCTATTTCATGCAAAGTTCTTGGTTTCACATATGTTGGGGATATGAGGGCTGGAGGATGGAGGGGTATAAGAGAAAAAACAAACAAACAAACAAACAAACAAAAAACCAGGGTTGTAGCTAGCTTTAGAGATCCAAATCTTTACTGCTTCTCTTCTCATCCAGTAGGTGGCATCGTCTGTTGTAAGCTGGTGTCTCTGCCCTCTGGATGGTGGAGGTAACCAGGGTGAAAAGACTGGTCCTGGCACAGTGTCCCTGGATGTGGGGGGTGGCACCCACCAGTCCCTGCCAAAAGACTGCACTTCACAGGTCTCTTTTTGGGACCACTTGCTCCCAAAAAATGACATGAGTGCCTGGTACTATTTCCCTCTCTTACCTGGAGATTTCTCAGTTCCTGGTCTCTCCCTCTCCCTAGCAGTTCCCAATTGAGGAAACTCTCACCCAGGGCAGCTCCTGGTCACACTGCACAACTATTTTGGGCAATTACTGTGTTGGATTACCGCCACTGGGGAGGGGGAAGGTTGGAAACCTGGTAACTGGCTGCTGGAGATCTGATCTGGAAACTGCCCCCAGATAAATGGTGAGACTGTTGAGTCAAGATGGTGGCAGCCTGCGGTCAGCATTGGGTTTTCTAGTGAGGTGGGGGGAGCCATGTGATTGCGTTGTGCTGTGGGTAGATAGCAGCTGAGTGACTTGTGTGGGAGCAGAGCAAAGTCTTAGCAATCTGCAGATGTGTTGATAGGTGATTCTGCTGAGGTGCTCACAGAGTCTTGTGTGGGCTAGAACTTCTGGCTTTTGGTCCTTATCCAATGTCGGAATCTTGTGTGGGGTCACAGTGCTTGTGATTTCTGCAGATAGCAGCTGGATAGGGGTCCTCTAACACTCTCAGAGATCAGTACTCTGACTAAGTGAGATCTGCAAGCACAGCTTCCAGGGGCTCGGGCAGCTCACTCCCTTCCTGCCGCCATGTTTCCTCATTCATTCATTCCTTCATTCCATTATGATCTGATAGAGTGCAGGGCAGTATCTCTACATTTTTTTTTTGTATTTGCTAAGAGTTGCTTTGTGGCATAATATATGGTCTATTTTAGAGAAGGATCCATGTGTTGCTGAAAAGAAAGTGTATTCGCTTGATGATGAATGAAAAATTCTATTTATGTCAGTTAAGTCAAAGTTAATGATTTTTTTCTTGAGTTTGAAAATTTCTTTGTTCAGCTTTTGTTTGGAAGACCTATACAGTGGTGAGCTGTATTAAAATCACCCAGAATTATTGTGTTGTGGTCTGTTTGATTCTTGAACTCAACAAGAGTTTGTTTGATGAACATAGATGCTCCATTGTTTGGGGTATATATATTTATAATTGTTACGTATTGTTGATATATGGTTCTCTGAGCAGTATGAAATGTCCTTCTTTCCCCTTTGATTAACTTTGACTTGAAGTCTACTTTATTTGATATGAGGATGGAAACCCCTGCTTGCTTCTGCAGTCCATGTAAGTGGTATAATTTTTCCCAACCCTTCACTGTCAGTCTGTGGATATCTTTTCCTATGATATGAGTCTCTTGGAGGCAGCATATTGTTGGGTCTTTTTAATTAAATCCAGTCTGCCCATCTATGTCTTTTGATTGGCGAGTTTAGGCCATTAACATTAAGGGTTATTATTGAGACATAATTTGTATTTCCAGCCATTCTTGTTTATTTTTGGTATTTAATTGATTTGGTTTCTCCTTTGTTTTTCCTTTAATGTAATACCTCCCTTTGCTGATTTTCATTTTTTTTGTTTGTTTGTTTCCTCTTTTGGGAAAAGGTATAACAGCAGCCACACCCCAAAAGAAAAAACTCCAACATGGTGCTTGAGGAGTTTCTCTTCCTGCTTTTCCCTTTCCCCGCTGGCGCGAAAAGTTCCCACAGGCGTGAAAAGTTCCCGCAGGCGCCAACTCTCCCACGGGCGCCAATATTTCAAATCTAGCTGGCGGGGAACCTTAGCCCCAATAAGAACTAATTTTGTGGGCTCTGGAACTGACATCTGGGAGAACTTAACAATAAACAGGTGACCCATCATTTATCTAAGCCTTGCCACCTCTCCTTAGATCTATATAAGCCCACAGCCTTTTGCAATAAAGCAGAACTTTCTCCGGTGATTTGTCTTGCGCACTTCTTCGTTCATCCTCTTCTTGGAATATTTTTCCAAGGATGTTCTGTAGTGTAGGCTTTTTAGCTGTAAGTCCTTTTAACTTTTGTTTATCATGGAAGGTTTTTATTTATCATCAAATCTAAAGCTGAATTTTGCTGGATATAAGATTCTTGGTTGGCATCTATTTTCTTTCAGAGCTTGGTATATGTTTTTCTAGGATCTTTTAACTTTCAGGGTCTGCTTTGAAAAATCTGCAGATATCCTAATTGTTTTCTCCCTATATCTGACTCCATTCTCTTGTGGATTTTAATATTCTCTCCTTATTCTGTATGCTAGACATTTTCATTATAATGTGGATTGGTGTAGATCTGTTGCGATGTTGTACACCTGGCATCCTATAAGTCTCTTGAATTTAGTGTTACAATTTATTCTTCATGTTTGGAAATTTTTCTGATAATATTTTATTGAATAGATTGCTCATTCCTTTGGTTTGGAACTTTATGCCTTCCTGTGCCACAGTCTGGCTGGGTACAAATCACGAGCCACTCAAGCAGGAGCAAACTTTATTTCCAAACTCCACCAGCACACTCCCCAGGAACTCTCCCAAACGCCACCCATGCGGCTCCTCCAGGAACACACCACACACCAACCGGAACTCCCACCACTAGAACTTCACCAACCAACTTGAACTCTTCAGGAATCCCTGGGAGAGCTAAACTGGAACTCAACGGGAACTCCTCGAGATCTCAAAAGTCATCATCTTAATGGCTTGCTGGCGTCACCTCTCAACCACTACTTCTGGAAAAAACGCCATGTGTCATCCCGACTTGGCTGTGGCCCTCAACATCTTCCCCCTTCTGTTTAATTAAACAACAAGCAATGTGGCTTAGGGACCGTGCCTGTCTTAGGTCGTCCAATACTACATATGGTCCTTACTTGTCATGGGATGAACTGACCTCAAGGCATCAGCCTCCTATCTTAGGTTGGTACCATTGCAATTGGATCTTAGCCATCACTGACTACCAGTCCAGCATACAGCCATACTTGTGGATAGGCCTATGCACCAGTGGGGGAATGAGGTTCTTTGCCTCACCTCTGTTGGCCCCCAAATTTGGCCTTGGTGCCATTGGGGGGGTGAGGTTCTTTGCCTCACCTTTGTTGGCCTCCAAATTTTAGACCATCACTACCAGAAGGGGGGAGGATGCAAAATGCCACAACACCAAGCCAAATGATGGCTCTTTTTGGAAAAATTGTACCACCAATGACACCATCTGCAAAGATATGTCAGCACTACCACAATTCACTGCACCTACAGATAGTTCACAATGCATACAAGTGATACATAGTCCAGGCATGTTCTGCAAGCAGTTCAAAGCAGATGAATCCATCAATATGTCCATTTCCTCCCAAAGTAAATTGACTCCTTGACTGAGCATTACTTGTTGAGTTATTATTCATTGATGCATCAGTTTATACAGTTTGTTGTAATAGCTATCGTAGAAGCTGTAGTTTGGTTTTATCTTTGTCTTCACTGGCACTGGGATGAAGATAGGAATTCTGGCAAAGATGGCTAAAAAAATTATGTAACATTCCAACAGGTACTAAGAAAACAATTTTCTGAACCATTACATTATCCTGAACAGAATTATTAAATATAATGAAAAGGAAAGGTGAAAGTAAACAAACAGATCTGTTAACTTCCTTTTTTGTTCACATAGTAAAAGAATCCTCAATAGCTGTTTACCCAATTTAAATTAAACCATTTAAATCACGTGAATAATAAAAAAAAACAGTTGGATCCATTTTTTCATGAGTGCTCCTTATATATGATATATGACATATGCACATACATACATACAACACAAAACAGAAGTGTGCACACATAACACAACACATACAACACATAATATTAAAGGCCTTGTAGCTTTTCACAGGTGAAAAACAGTTTTAAAACTCCACAGTCAAAAAATAGAACTGATCAGAAAAACATTAACCTAGGTCTGTATGAGCTCAAAAAATAAAATAGAACTTCATGATGTGGGAAAAGGCAATAATAAAGTAGATATTGAAAAAAGCATCCTGGTTACCACCTGGGTTTGACTCTTATTTGGATATCCCATCCTTTTCCTGTAACTTGCATATGAGTCTGAAGGTATTCCCACAAAACAAGCCTCAAGGTTTTTACATTTGAAATAGGCCTTAATGGTGTTCATTATTCATTAGCCTCCAGGTGTGGGAGAATCACTGTCGCAGATGTAAGAATAGCCAAGCTGGAGCTCTGGATATCAGCTGTTATGGATTTGAGTCAAATCATTTTCTTTTTGGTCTGTAGAAATTGCTTTGGTTAGTCTCTCTGGAATCCAAACCGGCTACTGTTCTCCCTGTAGAAACACACATACAGAACTCTGACTCCAGACAATTACTGGGTCAGGACCTTCCCATTGTTCTGTTAGAATATCCTTCCAAAGTACCTTGGGATTATGTACATTTTTTGGATACATATGCCTTTCTACAGCACTAAGCCCTGATGAATACAAATTTTAAAAGTTTAGAGTAAAAAGGGTTATTTTAAGTTTATCTTTAGGGGATATATATCCCTTTCCAATTCCATCTTTTTACTTTAATAACTACATTTTAAAAAGTTTGATGAGCTCTTTCAACTATGCCTTGTCCCTGTGGATTGTATGGAATTCCTGTTATGTGAGTAATACCAAATGATGAGCAAAATTGTTTAAAAGAAGTAGAGGTATAGCCAGGGGCATTATCAGTTTTTAACTGTTTTGGAACTCCCACAGTGGCAAAATTTTGTAAGCAATGAGCTATAATATCTTTAGTTTTTTCTCCAGCATGAAGGGAGCCACCAAAAATCTGGAAGAAGTATCAATTGTAACATGCAAATATTTTAATTTTCCAAATTCTGGCAAGTGTGTGATGTCCATCTGCCAAATATGGTTAGGTATCAGTCCTCTAGGATTGACTCCAAGATTAACTTGTGGTAAAAAGGTCACACAATTTTGACATTGTTTTATTATTTGTCTAGCTTTTTCCTTAGTTATTTTGAAATGCTTTTGTAAAGTATTAGCATTGACATGGAACCTTTTAGGAAAACTTGTAGCTTTTTCTAGTGTAGAGAAAATATGTATGTCATGTGTAGTTTTATCTGCTAAATTATTGCCCAAAATAAGGGCACCAGGCAATCTGTATGTGCCCTGATATGTCCTATAAAGAATGGATCTTTTTTGTCCCAGATTAGACTTTGTATAGTGGAAAACAAAGAAAAAAAAGTAGAGGAAGGATAAATCCTACTAGCATTTTCAAGGGATACTATAGCATTAACTATATACTGACTATCAGAAAATAAATTAAATACAGAATCTTTAAACATAACAAAAGCTTGTAATACTGCATTAAGCTCTACCTTTTGAGCTGATTGTTTGGGTACTAAAAATGTAAAAGTTTGATCAGGGGCAACTACTGCTGCTGTACCATTATTTGACCCATCAGTGAATATATTTGGAGCATTCATGATAGGTGTTTTTCTTGTCATTTTTGGAAAAACTACAGGATGCCAAGACCAAAAAGACAATAAAGGATTAGATGGTAAGTGGTTATCAAATGAAACATTAGATTTACACATGATTATTGTCTATGTGTTTAACTCATTAGCTAACTCATCAATTTGATTCGTAGTATATGGAGTAATAATTTTATTGGGAGAAATTCCAAACACTCCCTTTGCTGATTTTATTCCTTTGAGTATTAATTGTCCTACAGCCTCAGGATACCTAGTAAGAATAGTGTTAGGAGAATAAGCTAAATGTATCCACAATAATGGACCTTATTGCCAAAATACTCCTGTAGGAATATTTTTTTGTTGGTAGTACAATAAATAATAAAGGCAAACTTATATCAATTCTATCCAAATGCATATTTTCCATATATGTTTCAAAAACTTTTAATGTCTTTCTTGCTTCAGGAATTAACATTCAGGGTAAATTTGGATCTGATGGACCTTTTAGGATATCAAATAAAGGTCCCAACTCTCCTGTTGGTATGCCTCAACAAGGCCTTATCCAATTTATGTCTCCTAATAACTTTTGAAAGTTGTTAAGTGATTTGAGTTGATCTACTCGTATTTGAATTTTTGGTGGATGGACCATGGTTGAGGATAATAGAACTCCTAAATAATTAATAGGAAAATTTAATTGTATTTTATTTATTGCTATCGCTAGATTATAATTTTTTTAATAAGTTTGTAAGTGTGAGATAACATTCTAGCAATGTGTTTTTATCTTTGTGTGCTAACAATACATCATCCATATAGTGAAATATTTGTAGTTCAGGATTTTGATTTCTAAGTGGCTGGATTGCTTTGTTAACATAAATTTGACACATAGTTGGGCTGTTAGCCATCCCTTGAGGGAGTAATTTCCATTTATATCTCTGATCAGGACCTTCATGATTCAGTGCAGGGATAGTAAATGCAAAACGTGGACTATCCTCAGGATGAATTGAAATTGAAAAAAACAATCTTTAATATCTATAGCTAAAACATACCAGGTTTTTGGCAAAGCAAACAATTGAGGAATCCCTGATTGAGCAGGTCCCATAATAACCATCTCATTATTAATGGCTCTTAAATCTTGCAATAATCTCCATTTACCAGATTTCTTTTTAATGACAAAAATGGGAGTATTATGGGGAGATATGGAAGGTTGTATATGTCCCTCCGCTAATTGTTGTTTGACCAGGTCATGGGCTGCTTGTATCTTTTCTTTAGTCAGGTGCTACTGAGGAACCCATACTGGTCTTTCTGATTTCCAAGTAATTTTTATTGTCTCAGTGACCCCTTCTGAAAACCCAATCCATGTCTATTTATTTCTTGATCTATTTGTATTGGTGATGCTATACCATGTTCTTGTTCTCCTAATCTTTTTTCTTTCCTAAAACCTTGTCTAGCTCTACTAGTGGGCGCATTTGGATTGATGTTATTTGTTAATGTCAAACCTAATTGATCTAAGACATCTCATCCCCATAAATTTATCGGAAGATGATCTAATACATATGGCTGTATAGTTCCTTCACATCCTTCAGGATCCTTCCAATATAATGCTATTGCACTTCTATGGGGATTAGTTGCCACTCCTAGGCCTCGAAGCATTTGAGTGGCTTGTTGTAATGGCCAATGTTTCAGCCATTCTTGATGAGAGATGATTCTAAGGTCTGAAACTGTGTCCAGTAGCCCATTAAATTCATATCCTTAAATATTTAGTTTTAGCATTGGGCGAGAATCTAAATTTAAAGACAGCATAGCCCAATCTACACCTGTGGAGCCTAATCCCCTGGAACCTTTTTCTATAGTACTACTGGAAAATTTATCCTGCAGGTTGGGTATTATTAATAACTGTGCTATTCTATCTCCTGGTGAAATTATGGATATACTTCTTGGAGAACTAGCTATAATTTTTATTTCACTATCATAATCTGGATCAATTTCCCCAGGACTTATCATAAGTCCTTTTAAAGTAGAAGAGCTGCATCCCAATAATAAGTCTACTGTTCCTTGGGGAAGAGGCCCTTTTACCCCTGTGGGAATGATTTGAACTCCCATCTCTGGAGTTAGTACTGCTCTGGTGGAGGCACAGATGTCCAATCCTGCACTTCCTCTGGTTTGTCTAGTGAGGGATCTGATGGATAATGTGTCCTGGGAACTACCCTGATGGTGTCACTGGGTTCCTCCAGTGCACTGTATATTTACAAGGGCATTGGGCCCCCCTGTCTGTTTTTTGGCAATGGAGCCTGATGCCTTTCTTCATGATATCGTGGGTAAACACCTGGTCCTTGTCCGTTTTTTGATAACGGAGTACCCTCTATGGTGGTTTGAGAATGGCATTCATTAGTCCAAAGTCTCCCTCTATGGCATCATGGGAAAATACCCGGTATTCTACTCCTTTGATACCTAGCTTTGTTAAACCCTCCTCCTATGGGGAAACTCCTTTTAAAATGTCCTGTTTGTTCACAATTGTAGCATGTTTTCGGCCTGGCATCTAAAGCCTGTTGTACTGCAGCTGCCAAGACTTGCCCTTGTTCATTAATGTCTCTACATTATTGAATATATGTATTTAAATCTCCATGTTTCCATGGAGGTCTAATGGCCTAATGGCCTCCTTGAACCATCTGTTTGCATGCTCAAAGGCTAGCTGTTTAATTAATGGCATTGCTTGTTCTGTGTCCCCGAAAACTCTGGTAGCTGTTTGAATAAGCCTATCTACAAATTCAGCGTAAGGTTCACTAGCTCCTTGTATTATCTTAAATAATTGACCTTGTAAATCTCCATGTCCTTGTAAAGTCTTCCATGCCCTAACTGCATCTGCATCAATTTGTGAATATATAGCAGGATCATATTCAATTTGTTGCTGCTGACCCTCATAAGGTCCTTTTCCTAACAACATATCTAGATTTCTTTGAGGGTAACCAGCTGCTGCATTTCGCCTAGCTGTCTCCGTGCAAAATTCCTCATTGGCAACCTTCCATAACAGGTATTGTCCTCCATTTAGCACAGCTTTACACCTACTAGACCAGTCTGCTGGCGTCATGTCCAAGTTGGTAGTGATTCGACCATGCTTAGAGTGAAGGGTGCTTGGGGACCATAGGTTGTTACAGCCTCCTTTAACTGCTTCACTGTTTTGAAATCTAAAGCACGGTGAATTCGCTGCCCTCCTGCCTGCTCAAGTACAGGGCATGCTAATCTTTGAGGTCGTGTCTCAGGATCCCATCTATCAACTACAGGGGTTGGGGGCCCCATAGCATATGTTGTCTCTATAGATGGAGCTGTTGGTTGTTCACTTACGCCCTCTGGTGATAGAAAGGTGTTAGTAGCATCCTTCTGTTGTAACTTTTTCCCTGATAGTTCTTCCTCCTTTAAATTTTCTTCCTCTGTCTGACTAGCTTGAGAGACCTTCTCTTTTACTTGATCTAAAATGTCTTTCTCCATAGTCTGAACCTCTAACAATTTACTTAACACTCTTTTGGTTGGTTTTTGACTAATTTCTAATCTACTATAAAGATAACGCAACCCAACAAGATAAGACAAAACAAAACTGAAACAGAATGAAACAAAAACGAAACAAAAAATCATTGTATCAATTTTCCTATTTTCTTGAAATGTATTTTCGTGGTCTATCTCTATCTCTTCCTCAGGGCAGAACAACTTCAAACCTTGAGCCAATCATTTTTCCCAGTTTGCCTGAGAAAGTTCTAGGGATAGACAGTTTGAAACAAAAACAAAACAAATCAAAACAAGAACACATTGTTTTTTGAAATGGTCACCCATTCTCTCGCCTTCCCTCAGGGGCAAGCAATTTCACTTACCTCCGAGCTTCAGGTGTTCCCCGCACGGGCCACCAAATGCCGCAGTCTGGCTGGGCACAAATCACAAGCCACTCAAGCAGGAACAAACTTTATTTCCAAACTCCACCAGCACACTCCCCGGGAACTCTCCCGAACGCCACCCACGTGGCTCCTCCAGGAACACACCACACACCAAATGGAACTCCCACCATCAGAACTTCACCAACCAACTCGAACTCTTCAGGAATCCCCGGGAGAGCTCAACTGGAACTCAATGGGAACTCCTTGAGAACTCAAAAGTCATTATCTTAATGGCTTGCTGGCGTCACCTCTCAACCACTACTTCTGGCAAAAATGGCATGCGTCATCCAGACTCGGCTGTGACTCTCAACATTCCTCTATCCTAATAACTCTTAAATTTGGTCTTTTTATGTTATCCCATATTTCTTGAATGCTTTGCTCATAATTTCTTGCCATCTTCACTGTGTGATCTACATTCTTTTAAAGATTATAAATTTTGTCTTCATTGTCTGAGGTCCTGTCTTCCAAGTTGTCTAATCTGTGGATTATGCTTTCTATTGAGTTTTTAATTGGTTTATTGTTTCTTTCATTTCAAGGATTTCTGTTTGTTTTTCTTTCAGAACCTCCATATCCTATTGAAATAACCCTTTGTTTCCTGTATTTGCTTATGTAGCTCTGTATCAAAATAAAGTCTTTTGCTGCCTGTATTTCTTCTCTTATATCCTTTAATTCACAGAACATTTTAATTATATATGTTCTGAACTCCTTCTCTGTCATTTCTTCTGTTGTGCTAGCCATGGATACTAATAATGTAGTATCTTGATTTGTTTGGGGCACCTTTTTCCCTTGGTTTTTTGTTTCATGCTATTCATGTGTCTTTCCTTTTAGCATTGAGAATCTGCAAAGTTACTGTTTTTTATACTTTATACTTATAGTGCTCTTACAGAATTCCAATACCTCTCCTGCCCAGCCAGTGTTTCAAGCTGAGAGTTGCTAAAGATGGAGACCATTGTGTCCCAAGATGAAAGTGGATGCTTTCAGAGAAGTAGTTTCAGGTTGGTTGTTGGTGGTGGGGCAGGCAATGGTGTTGGACAATGTGTTCAAAGATGCAGCTTGGACCCAGTATGGTCTCTGTGTGTGTCAGAGTGGCTGTCCTGGGCCTCCCTGGGTTCTGTGGGTGTTGAAAGGGCTGACTTCACTCCCTTTTTTTATTTAATAAAATAATTTGAGGAGTATTGGTGGTAGATCTTCTTTAAAGCTCTTGTAAAGCTCAGCTGTGTATCCTCTGGTTCTGGGTTTTTCTTGGTTGGTAGGCTTCTTATAATTGAAATTGATCTGTTTAAATTGTGTATATCATCCTAATTCAATTTGGACAAATATAACTCTAAAAATTTGTCAATGCCTTTGAGATTTTCTATTTTATTGGAGTACAAAATTTCAAAAGAATTTCTAATTATCTTCTGTATTTCTGTAGTGTCTGTTGTGATATTTCCTTTTTTATCATGGATGTTAGTAATTTGAGTTTTCTCTCTCCTCTTTGTTAGCACGACTAAGGTTTGTCAATTTTATTTATTTATTTCAAAGAACCAACTTTTTATTTTATTGATTTTTAAATTGTTCCTTTTTTGTCAATTTCTCTCATTCTAGCTCTGATTTTAATTATTTCCTGTCTTCTATTGCTTTTGGTATTGATTTGTTCTCCTTTGTGAATCTTAATAATTTAACTGTGGACTTCAAGTAATAATTATTTGTCAGTATAGGTTCATTGATTGTTATATATGTATTACCCAGGCACAGTTGTTGATTATGGGGGATTCTTTGTGTGGAGGCAGGGTATACATGGAAACTATATACTTTCTGCACAATTTTTCTATCAACCTAAAACTATTCTAAAAATAAAGTTCATATATATTATATAATTATACACATATATTGATATATGTACATACATATTTTTGCACATATATGCATGTTTGACTTTGTAAGGAAAATTTTACAAAATACCTGCTAATTACCCTCAAAATTATCAAGATCATCAAAAAGAAGTTTCATTTGAGAAAATGTCACACCCCAGAGGAGTCCAAGGGAAGACAGGACTAAATATAATGTGATTATCTGAAGAGAATCCTGGGACAGGAATGAGAATATTAGGTAAATACTAAGGAAATTAACTATAAACTTTAGTCTCATGTATCAATATTGATTCATTGTTTGTGACAAATGTACCATAATATTGAAAGATGCTAGTAATAAGGATAATGAGAGTAACTAGGGTTGAATCTGTGGAAACTCTCCAAATTGCCATCCCAACTTTTATATAAATAGCAATCTATTATAAAATAAAAGTTTTATTTAAAATATGATAATTCAGAATTTCCCTCAAATCATCAAAGATATTAACTCACATATAAAATTAAAGATGAAGAACTCCCCAAATAAATGATCTCAAAGAAAGCAAAGAGGAAAGATTTGTGATATATAAAAAATACTTTGTATTATGTTATAGCAAAGTCAAAAGACAGTACAATAGCCCAATCTCATTCAATAGAAAAGTTGAAATATCATCGAACTTCACCAAGCTATATTTAAATAGGTTATTACATCATGCCTAGGCAGGACTTAATATAGATATGCAAGATTGTTTAACATTAAACCAATTATTGTTGGTAGAAAAGAGACCAAAGTAGAAAAGTACAATTTGTACATCTTTGTATTCAAATTATTATTGCTGAGCGTAAAATTCTAGATTGACAGTTGTTTACTCTAGTACATACACTTGCCCCATAATAGCATTTCAATCAACAGAGGACTGCACAGCTGATGGTCATCCCACAGATTTTAAAGAAGATGAAAATACATAGGTGAATCAGAAGAGGAAAGGAAACCAATAGAAGAGAAACAAGAAGAATCCCCAAGAAAATCCACAGAGAAGGGTTTAGCAGAAGCTTTTACAGACCTCAACAATCCCTTAAAATGTTGGAAAACCTGTACCCCAACACCAAAAGGAATAGACAGTAATGTTCATGGAGAATAATCTGCCAATAAACAAATTTATAATAAAAAAAGAAAGAAACAGAGCAAACCACCGTGGACATACTGGAAAGAGATACTGCCTCAGGAAGAGTCTTGGGTCTCTAGGAGGTGTTCCAGGAAAGAAATTGTTTCTATAGCGGGTGAGAGCTCCATGCATGTTAGTGTCCTTGAAGACCTTCCAGTGGTAAAAGTGATGATCCTGACTCTGCACAGGCCTCTCTGAATGTCATGATTTATATCTTCATTTTTAATAAAAAATTTTGAAAAAGTTAAAGGAAAAAAAATATAAAAATCAAACAGAAGAGGTTGCCCAATCTTGAACTTTAAATTCCAGAATCATGAGCCAAAATAAACCTCTCTTTACTCAATAAGTAGCCTGTGTCAGTTATTTAGTTATAGTATTGTAAAACCGACTAATATACGGACTGTATCTCAGTCCATCTTTTATTTGCTATAAGAATTATCTTTTAAAACACAAATTTTATGTTCCTGTCTTCATTTATCCAAGATTAATATTTTACTAGTGAAAACTGAGAGAAATAACCCTTTAAAATTCAAGTAAGTTTTCATCAGTGTCTACACATTCAACTGCTGTTTTATTCTAGATGATACACTGCTATGTATGGCATTTGAATTTGATAATTATGCATTTAATTTACTGACTAAAACAGTGCTATTCTCTCTTTTACCATTTGAACTGAAATAAGCAACAGAGACAAAAGAAAGACTTTTTCCTCCCCAGTAAGTCTTTTGGGCAAGAATTGGCATAAAATTTTGGTTTTATAAGGGTTTCATGTATGTTCTGAAATTTATGAGTCTTTACAGCTTTAAAAATAACAATATAGAAATTATCAGTAAATAAATATGTACCTGTTTCAAAACTTGTTAAGTTTTTTGATGTCTGCATAGCAAGTAGAAAGAACAATTGATTTTAATAGTTTTGATCACAAACCTGGAGGCACATCACATGAGCTTCTTGTTCTGTTCGATCTTTGAAAGTGTCCGACATATCTATTTCAAAATCTTCATGGAAATAAGAATATTTACTTTAAAATCACTATTTATTGCATCATTACCATCAACCAGACAACTTTAGTTTGTGCTTTGTATAAAATACTTCCTGAACACTTTGATCTATCTAACGTTTTAATTCAGATGTAAAGTATTTTTGAGTTCCTGATTTCTGTATCCCCTTATTTTATTATTTTTGTTTTGGATCATTTAATTTTGGGCACAAAACTTAGCTATTCTGTCAGTTTCAACATTTAGGAATGAATCCATTCACGTGAGGATTTGGCTTAGTTATATTTTTGAAGATGAATTATAGTAGGGAGTACTATCACGCAGTGTTTAGGTTTCATTTCACTTCATGACTCTCTTGCCTATCCTTGCTTTTATTTTTAATTTTCTTTTGGTAGTTGGGATTGAACCAAGGAGTAATTCACCACCCAGTTATATCACAGCCCTTTTAATTTTTTTTTTTTTTTTTGAGAAAAGATCTCACTAAATTGCCCAGGCTGGCCTCCAACTTGCACTCCTCCTCTGTCAGCTTCCCGAGTGGTTGGGAATACAGGCATCTGCCACCACACCCAGCCCCTTTCCTTCCTTTTATACCCTCTCTTCTCCTGAGTGCAACCATGTTCTTTTCTTTTCCCTTTCTTTTTAAACCCTGCACTGTAGAAACATTTTAGTAATAATCTTTTGTTAGTTAAGTAGGTCCTTGGGATGGTTTAATGATTTATCAAAATATTTTTTTTTCTTTCTAAACAAATTTCAGTAGGAATTTCGGCAGGCAAAATTCTACATGTCTTTTTATGCATCTCACTAAATTGCCCAGGCAATATTTCCCTTTATGTCTATTGCTTAAAGGCGTGCGATGAGTATTGTGGTGTTGTGGAAGAATCTCATCAAAGGAGTTGAAGGTTACGCCTTCTTCACAAAGGAGAGACCAGGGTTGCATACATCAAAATCAAACTCCAGTGAGCTTAAAGATTATCAAGGAGGGGCTGGGGTTGTGGCTCAGCGGTAGAGCGCTTGCCTCGCACATGTGAGACCCTGGCTTGGATTCTCAGCACCACATACAAAAAATAAATAAGTGAGAAATAAAGGTATTGTGTCCAACTACAACTAAAAAATAAATATTTATTTTAAAAAAGATTATCAAGGAGAACTACTATGATTCCATGTGGTTCCATAGTTACCAAAGAAACCATTTATGGTTTTTGAGCCTGTCTTTGTACATGAAATGTGTCCAGGCTGTATGCAGCCTTGATTTTGGCATTCATATCTTACTTTTTCATATTTTCAAAACTTTCCTTGAAAGTGGCAATATGCTAATTTGTATAGATCATACTGCAAATAAATATTTTAGCTGCACAAAATCTTTTTGGAAATGAGGCAGAGTATAAATAAATAAATACATTAGGAAGTAAGCGGTGCCTGTGGATTTTTCTGAAAGTATCTGTATTAACTCTGATCAAATCCTGTCTTTGCTTAACAACTTCCAGTGACCTTAGAATAAGTCTAAACTTCTTAGCCTTGCCCACGAGGCCCTTGGTGCACTGGCCCTCCTGTTTCCATCTTCATAGACTCTGACTTACCCTTCAGTTCTGTTGTACAGCATGCTCTTAACTCAAGGTTCTTTCTTAACTCTCTTCTTCCTGCCTGGATCACTACATCTTAAATCCTCCAACATAGACTAGCTTGGTAGCTTTGCTGTGCCCTGCAATAGCATTTGAATTTCCTGTCTTACTTTTCTTTCTCTTCTGCTGGGGAGCACATGCTCTGTTAAGGGACTGATCTATTTTTCTTGCTTAACATTCTATCTCTTGGGCCAAGCACAAAGTAGGTATTGAACAATCATATTTTAAATATTAAATAAGAAAAACAATGGAATATGAAGGGAGCAATGTTGGTTTGGACAAAGTCTTTACCTTCAAAGATCTTGCAGTTCTATCAGCGGTGGTAAATACATAGTCAACTATACTAAATAAAGTAAGTGCCACAGGAGAGAAAAGTACTGAGAACTGAGAGGAAAGACCTCATCCCATGAGAGATTACAAAAGGCACAGGGCAGAAATGCTGTTCAAGATACGCCTTGAAGAAAGGGAAAACTGAAGTTCCAACATGCAGCGATGAGAGTGGAAGGGCCTGGAACATGTCAGGAAAGGCAAAATAACTCACTTCTATTGGGACGAGGGGGTGGAAGGGGCATACTTGGAGGATGAGGCCAGAGAACATGGCTTGTGGTCTTGAAAACTAAGCTGAGTTAACTGTTTTTCACTTGGTTACCAAAGAATCCACTTATGGTTTTTGAGCATGTCAAGCATTGGTTCATTCTTTGGCTTCTTTCTATCAGTTTGTGAAACCTGTCAGAGGGCTTTTCAAAGGAAAGATTTGTAATAGTGGTCTGTGATCCTAGGGTATCTTATACCTTTAATCTCTACTCTGGCTCTACTTTTCTAATGAGGAGTATTAGTTTGGGATATAATGATTTTTTTTTTTTACTTTGTGGTTCCAGTCTTAGACTTTATAAAATAATCATAAATTTGTTTTAAACACATCAGCTATTTTGAAATATGTATACATTGTGGAATAGTTACATTGAGCTAATTGACTCAGGTAATTGTGCATTACCTGACATATTTATCATTCTTCTGATAAGAATATTTAAAATCTTTTCTCTTAGTAATTTTCAAGAATATAAGACATTGTTAATAACTATAGTTACCATGCTGTCTGATCGATATTGTGAACTTATTCCTCCTATGAAACTGAAATTTTGCATCCTTTGACTAATTAGAAAAAGCAATTCTTGATAATTTATCAATTGATAATAAACTATTGATGTCATTTAGACTCAGCTTTATCACTTTAAATCTTAATAAGTAACTCAATTTCTCTTAAAAATGCCTTAAATAAGTATTTACAAAATAAAAAATTAGAAGGTAAAAACTCCAAATTAAAAGGAATGATTATATAATCATACACACACACACACACACACACACACACACTGATGCATATTTGGCAATAAATAGTGATATTTTAGAAGAGTTTATAATAACATGAAAATGTTCTTATTATGTATTAGGCTAAAAACTACACTACAATCAGAAATATGCAAAGCATATAGAAAATACTGGAAAAAAATTCACCAAATTGGTAGTTTGTGTTATGTTCTTTTTTCCTACATACAATATATTAAGAATCTTTAAAAACCATAGAAATGTAAATCTTCCAAGGGAACAACTAGAGAAGCCTAAGGATTTTCATTACAAGGGAGCCATCTCTTCAGTCTTTGAAGATTATGGCATCAATAAAAATTGTATACAAAGTCCTGAAAAATGGCTCTTTGGAGATATGCCCTTTGCTAGAAATCAATTTTGCTCAGCATAATGCCTAAAAGTACTATCATAAAAGATAAAAATCCTAGGGTAGGAAGAGAACTTAGGAGGTCATCTATTCTGCTAACCTGTCTCTTGATAGGACCATACCTAATCCTGTTTTGAAATATGATATGGTCTTGTTTTGTTTTTCAAGAATCTCAGAAGAAGAGAAAATAGCTTTTTTTTTTTTTTTTTTTTTTTTTTTAGATGAGGGTCTCACTGTGCTGCTCAGGTCTTACTGTGTGACTTTGATCTCATGATCTTCCTGTGTAGCTGAGGTTACAGTGCATGCCATTTTGCCATTTTGTCTGGTTAATACAATTTTTTTTAGGGTGCCTGATTAATATTGAAATGCCTGCTAGGCAGGAAATTTTTTATTCTAGTTTTTTTTTGTTCCCTGTTTCCTAGCAGATATTGAGTATTTATTCTTACTTCCTTCCTATCATTCTTATCTATTAGATGCTATTATGGATTGAATGTGTCCCCCGGCCCACCACCAAATTCATTTGTTGAAATCTTAGCCCCCAATGTGATGGTATTAGAAGATGGCACTTTTTAGAAATAACTAGGTTATGAGGGTGGAGCCCTTGTGAATGCATCAAAGAATGATTTAATGACCTTATAAGAGAGACCCGGAGAGTTCTCCTGCTCGCTCTCCTCCAAGTGAGAATACAATGAGAGGATGAGTGCAATATGTAACCTGGAGGAGAGCCTTTACCAGAACTTGATCATGTTGGAACCCTCCAAAACTGTGAGGAACAGGGTCCTGTTGTTTAAGACACCCAATCTATGGGAATTTGTTACAGCACCCAGCGCTAAGACAGATGCCCTTAACATCTTTGAAGAAGATATTAAGTTGGAGCAATGTTCGGGAGTTATTGTTGCCAGAGTGGGGAAAGTGTGACAGGAAAATGTTGGAAATAATAAAAGAGAAAAAAAAATAATACAAAAAAGGAAGAAAAAGAAATGAAGTATAGAATAAAGAACTTTATTGAGAAAAAGCAGTATTATCTTAGTGAGTTGTGTTGGATAGTATTTAAAAATACATCAATAGATTCTTGTCTCTTATCTCCCTCTATTTTGTTTTTCTGCTTCAGAATACATAGTCAAGGTGGTTTTACTCTACTGAAGGAAAATAGGTAAAGTAAGCCTAGAGCAATCTCAGAGGATAATCCAAAAAGAGCAGTATCAGGGTCACCTGGGAATTTGTTAGAAGTGCAGCCTTTCCAGCTTGAACCCAGACCTCATGAATCCAGCCCAATTCTCTGTTTTTAACAAACTCTCCAGGTTATTCTGATGCAGTGAAGTTTGAGAATCTCTGCTGTAGCAGATGCTGTGGTGTGCAGCCCAGATCTCCACTTTATGACTGACTGCTAGGAGCATAATTTCCAGGAGTTGCTTATGACTGAAAGCAGCAGCCTGGTTTGAGACTATGTTCCTCTCTAGGCAGCAACTTGCCCAGCAAGTGGGTAAGAGGGTACAAAGGTCAAGTCTGATTTCCCTTTGAGGGCATCTCTGCAGAACCCCTGCTTCAGAGCACTAAGATCAGCTGTTGCTTCAGTATCTGTCAGTCTTCTCCTTTTCTCGGTCCTGTTGTTCTCTTTTTCCTTACAGTTGTTCCTTACATTTCTGTGTTAGCATTTGTCTTCTCAGAAACTTAAAGTCTCTTGGTTTTCTCACACACAACTGTGGGAGTGAAAGGAGTCTACAAATTCAAAACAAAACCCCCAAAATAATCACCAACAAAGATTTGTGAGGAGCATCTCAGGGCAGAGGGGTTTCTGTTCAGCCAGCAGAAGAAAGTCTCAGGGGAGGTAAGTGCATGGATATTGGTGGACCTGATTGGACAGGCCCTACCTCCATCTTACTGGAAAGAGCTGTGAGATTGGAGAAAACAGGGTCACATTGGAGGAAATGGGAATTTTGTCAGCCTTGAAGAGACTCCTTCAAGACCATAAATGACTCTATAGAGATGTGGGTGGTTCTGTCTTGCCCTGTTTTCAATATATTAAGGTTGCCCTTGTTAAATGTTTCATAGGAGGTCACGGATTTGGTCTGAGCACCCACATTAGTCCAACAGTCCAAATCCATGACCTCCTATGAAGCTTAATTTAACTCCAGCAACTTGAATATACTAAATAGAGGGGATAAGATGGAAGGACTTACTTCTCTACTGATACTCTTGTGGTAATGTGACATTGAAAACCAGATACTACCCTTCCTCTTACTCCATCAGCCTCCAAAGGTAGGCCATTATATACTTTTGGCTGGAGCTTACTTGTCTCTTTCTGAAAGGAGAAGAATTCCAGGTTTATGGAGACTGGATTTCTGTTTCTATGTTATGTTATGACTCATAAAGATTAAATAAATTGTTATAAAACAAAATTATAATTTTTTACACTTGATCATGAACTAAGATTTCTATCCCATGGCACTAAGTAGAGACTAATATTTTGTTGTTGTTGTTATATGAAGTGTATTAAAACAAATACAAAATTCTCTCCAAAGACCCAAGAGAAAAGGTATTTAAAATTGGCAGCAACAGAGAGCATCATTCTGTTTGATCACAGCAGAGATGTGAATAGTAGTTAAAAGCCTCAGTAACAGAATGACAGTTGAGGAAGACTCTGTTCTTTATAGAACTTTGAGCAATTGTGAGCACACTACTTTCAGGGAACTCAGACCATGACACTTTTTATATGGAGATTGGTTTACCTCTGGACTAAAGGCCACGAATGTAATAAAGTTCCTGACTATATCTAGAAACGATCTTGTCCTTTCATAGGTTCTACTAATATTACAATGAAGTAGAATTAACTATCATCATAAGTTCTGTTGACATAGGTATAAATACTGAAAGAAATAAAAGCTATGGATGTTGTGTGCCTGTCACTTGCCAGGCACGGATCCTAAGTTAAGTGTGTATCAGCTGTTGTTGATGAAGTTTCTCTGAGTCAGTTGGCCTCACCTGTCAGGTGTAGTTACTATAATCATATCTAAAGTGGTTAGATCTTTTAGGAATCATTTTCGCAGAATAGAGCCTGAATGTATATCATGAATTCCTACTTTAAAAAATTAGCTTTGACTAGTTAAATTATCATAAAAATTCTATTGCATAGGGGAAAAAATTTACAGCCCAAAGCTTATAAATGTGGTCGATTTTTATGTTATTTATGTAAATGTAACTCATTAGCACACTAAAAATGAAAACTTACTGTGAATTTATGAATAATTTCTTTTCTAATAGCATTCTGTAGAACCATTTTCCAAATTTCAAATACCTAAATATTTATTAATTTTGAAATTGCCAAACATAATGTTGAAAAAAATATATATTTAGTCTTTCACCATCGTTTAGGAATTCACAATCTGTTTTGGGTATTATTTTATTCTTCTACTTGGAAATTGGATGGTGAACATACTGTTAACTTTACTCAGAAAGTAGGATGAAAATGCATAACAATCTTTGAAATGGAAAAGCTTTTTAAAAAAGATTTGGTGATTTTCCTATGCTTTGTTTAGCAATATGAGTTTGTGATGGTGCGTTATGATTATAAATACTCTTTCGGTTCTTATTATTTTAGTTATTAACACTTTGTTTGTCCCTTTGTTTTAGTGGCCATTTTATAAACTACTTCAAGCTAGGAATCCCTAACTAAAATTGATTTTGAAAGAAGATGTTTTCAATTAATGTTTCTTTTCTCTCATTTTTTAAGTAGGTCTTAAAATCCTTTATTATGACTTTTGGTTTTTTAGTAACTACAGAGACTCCTATAGCTTCTATTATTTTTTTCATCTCTGAAATAAATACCTATTATTTATTAACTACATAATAGATAATTTGATTATGCAGAGATACAGCAACACCTCTGTCTTTCTCATCTGCAAATGTGTTGAAACTCCATTGTATCTATGTTAAAGTCTGTTTATCTACTTGGAACACAAAAAGGTATATTATTATCTCTTAACTGACCACAGAAGCATCTCCCTTTTTCTCCATCTCCCTGACAATGAAATTGTGGCGGAGTATGAAGTTCTTGCTAGTGGAAGGTGAGCAGAAACAATGGGGACTATTTCTGGTCTTTATTCCTTTCTCACAAACTTGCTGTGGCTGAGCCTCTGCCATGCACCTGAATACAGTGTCCCAGGACTTCCCTGAGAAACATCCTGGGAAAGGAACCTGAAAAGGAGCTGGTTCTCTAAATGACTTCACTAAACAGAGCAATCAGCACGATCTCGGAGGAAGGTGAGAGAGAAATGTATATTTTTTCATAGTTTTTTCCTTTGTAGTGTAGTGGGATCTCCTTGACACAGTTTTAACCTAATATAACATAGTTTAGTAATTCAGTTTTGGGGAATAACATTTCCAGAATATTATTGTAACTTTTTGACTTTATATTTTCCTGTTGTTTCTACCAGGCACATTAAGCATATTTGAAGTTATATTCTTGCTTTAAGAGCTGCAGGTAGCCAATTGTCTGTATTTTCATAATGTGAATTAGTCACTCCACAAACATCTGTCTTTTCCTGTTATGGGCTTATCATTGTGTTAAATACTAGGAGATATAATATGTCTCTGTAATATCATTTCTACTTGTGTTGATGGAAAATAGATATTTCCAATTGTGTCATGAGCTAGTTTTTGATAACCATTTTTACTAAAAACATTATTTGAACATTCAAGGTACTACATGAGAGAGTGTGGATTAAATTAAAGACTATTAAAATAATGGCCATTTTTCTCAAAGATCTCATGGTCAGAAGAAGGAAAATAAAACTATTTTAATATACTTAAAAATTTACTTTTGATAAATGTTGACTTCTTTGAATTTTTCTACAATCAAGAAAATAGATTGTATCACATCTTTTTGTAGGTGATGAACTGGAGACCTCATGATTGTCACTATCCTGAATTCTACTGGTAGTACTTACCTATTACTAGGCTCTGTGCTCTGCCCTTTTGGGCTGAATGGTGTTGGGGTAAGTGGAGTGTTTAATACATGTAAGGAATCCTAGGTGTTCTGTTGGATCTGAAAGAGGGAAGGGTATACCATATCCCTTTCCTGACGGAACCTGAAGAAATAACAAGATAGGAGGGACAGTTTTACAAGATTTCCTGTGCTTCAGCAAGACTTCTGTGCAAGGAGGCGGGTTCAAAGTGGGCCCACCGTGACACTGGAGTACTAGACTGGTTTCTGTGTGCTGGATCAAGGTATGAAAGTGACACAAAGCTTTAGACATCTTCCTAATTTCCTTTGTTCCAGTGTGATATGGGGGTCTTTAGGGTGACTCCCTTGCAATTGAAGTAACAGATAAAGTTGACCCTGGAGGCACTTTCTGGCAAGCTTGTGACCTAAGAAATGGAGATGTTTGTGGTCTGACACCTAAGACCAGATGAGGACAGGAGAGTTCGCCCATAGGTCACAGTAACTTGCTGCTACCTGGATCAATCTCTTCCACTTTGAAGCTGCATGAGGCCAAACCTTCCCCTGTCCAGCCTGAAATGTAGGTACAACCCTGGAGTAGTAAGGGCAGCCTTTGGATTAACTGGGTTTAAGTTTCTGCCACCTACTACAGTAGATTTATTATTAGGAAGCCCCTATCATTTACTGTCCAAATTGGAAAACTTGAGGATGAAAAGGAATGATTACACTCAGATATCATTTATAAGTGGAACTGTTCAGGGAAAATTGGAAAAGTGGTCACATTCCTTTTATTGAGGAATTACAGAGAAACCCAATAAGTTATATTACTCTCACACATGAAAATATTAACTGACATTAAACCTGCCACACAATATAACATTGGGAGCAGAACTTATCTTCATATCATTAAAATGATTTTTTCCTTCTCTTTACATTCCATGTTTTTCGAAAGCATGCAGCAGGATTTCTATATTCCCTTACCCTGTTCACCAACCCTCTAGGTGCAAAGTGGAATGCTTTATTTCTTGGTGAGTTGGCAAGGATCTGACATCATGGGCTCAATTTCTTCTTTGAGAGGGAAAACAGAGTTAAGTTTCTCTTTAAAATGTGATCTGCTGTAACCAATGTGATTCTGCAATCTGTATACGGGGTAAAAATGGGAGTTCATAATCTGCTTGAATCAAATGTATGAAATATGATATGTCAAGAGCTTTGTAATGTTTTGAAGAACTAATAATAAAAAAATTAAAAAAATTAAAAAAAATAAAATGTTATCTGCTTTACCTCATTGTGTGAAAGCAATGAGTGTTTCTTCTGTCATTTTACTGCTGTAATATGGCAGAAAAATACTGATAAAATTACCTGAACAGGCGTTATTCCTGTGGAGAGAACACATGCAGTTTGGGGTGGCTAGAATCAATTTGAGGAAAATGAGTGGGAAGCTTAATTTTGGATATATGTCCAAGTGAGATTTTTCATTTCTCTACTAGGAGCAAAGAAGGTATTTTGATTCCTATCTAGAATCTGCCTGTATTTATGAATTGGCTTACAAACTCACTGGAAAATGGGATTTATTCAGCCTGTTAGAGCCATTACACACAATGGCTGTATGTTTTGCGTGATGGAGACTGTGACCCAACTGAGAAGTACTCTACTTGGAGACTGTTCTTAAAATATTCTTTCTTAGAAAACACAAATACCTTCGAGAAGTTTTAGTATTATTTTTTCATGTTCCAATTTATTGTGCCAATCAGCTTCTGGATTTGCCAAGGGCAGACTGCCCCTCCAATCTCAGACTTTTCCACATTAAGACTGCCCACAGCATTTCTCCACTTTTTCTATCCTTGTGTTATTTCTGCTCCTCCCACAGCAGTTTAGCTCTAATTTTGTCCATTTTTCTTGTTTAATGTTCCCCAAATTTCTAAGCTCTTAAGGCACTCTGGCTGTCCAGTATTGAGTTTTATTGAGTTTTAGTGAAATCCCTGTTTCACCTGCCTCACAGAGAATCAGTATTCCTTCTGCTTGAATCCCAGATCACTGTGCTACTAGAGCTGCAGTTTCCCTCTTGTCAGTTATCTTCCAAATCTCTGTTATTCTTTAAGGTGTGTTTAAATGAATTTTAACTTTTGTAAAACATGACTCCTTTTTTTTTTTAACGTAGAGTATAATTTCTCACTCTTCTGGTTGTACGTGGTGTAGAACCCCACCATTCTTGTAGTCATAAATGTACATAGGGTGATAATGTCTGATTGATTCTACCATCTTTACATCCCCATACCCCCTCTCCTCCCTACACTCCTCTCTACCTAATTTAAAGTAACTCTCTTCTCTCTACCTGCCTATTACTGTGATTATGAGTTAGCATCTGCATATCAGAGAACACATTTAGCCTTTGGTTTTTTGGGATTGGCTTATTTTGCTTAGCATAATATTCTCCACTTTCCATCTATTTACTGGAAAATGCCATAATTTCATTCTTCTTTAAGGCTGAGTAAGAGTCCATCGTGTATATACACCACAGTTTTTTTTTTTCCATTCATATGTTGAAGGGCACCTAGGTTAGTTCCATAGCTTAGCTATTGTGAGTTGAGCTGCTATAAACATTGATGTGGCTGTGTCACTGTATTATGCTCATCTTAAGTCCTTTGGGTACAATATGAGGAGTAGGATAGCTGGGTCAAATGGTGGTTCTATTTCAAGTTTTCTGGGGAGTTTCCATACCACTTTCCATAATGGTTGCACCAATTTGCAGTCCCACCAGCAATGTATGAATGTACCTTTTCCTCCACATTCTTGACAACATTTAATGTTACTTGTATTCTTGATAACTGCCATTCTAACTGGAGTGAGATGAAATCTTAAGAGTAGCTTTAATTTGCATTTCTCTAATTGCTAGGATGTTGAAAATTTTTTTGTATATATTTAATTGATTTAATTTCTTCTTCTGTAAAATGTCTGTTCAGTTCCTTAGCCCATTTATTGATTGGGTTATTATTATTATTCTTTTTTTTTGGTGTTGAGTTTTTGAGTTCTTTAATATCCTGGAGATTAATGCTCTATCTGAGGTGCATTTGGTAAAGATTTTCTCTCATTCTGTAGATTCTCTCTTCAGTTACTGATTGTTTTCTTTGCTGAGAAGAAGCTTTTTAGTTTGAATCTATCCCATTTATTAATTCTTGATTTTACTTCTTGCACTTTAGGAGTCTGGTTATGGAAGTCAGGACCTAATCCAAGATGGTGAAGGTTAGGGCCTATTTTTTCTTCTATTAGGCACGGGACCTCTGTTCTAGTGCAAAGTCTTTGATCCATTTTGAGTTGAGTTTCCTGTAGGGTGAGAAATAGAGGTTTAATTTCATTCTGCTTCACGTGGGTTTCCAATTTTCTCAGCACTATTTTTGAATAGGCTATGTTTTCTAGAGTGAATGTTTTTGGTGTCTTTGTCTAGTATGAGATAACTGTATTTATGTGGGTTTCTTTCTGTGTCTTCTATTCTGTACCATTGGTCTACATGTTTGTTTT
The DNA here is from genome assembly GCF_052094955.1 of Ictidomys tridecemlineatus. Classification (NCBI taxonomy): domain Eukaryota; kingdom Metazoa; phylum Chordata; class Mammalia; order Rodentia; family Sciuridae; genus Ictidomys; species Ictidomys tridecemlineatus. Next base: position 75,771,972 of record NC_135482.1, on the reverse strand, counting down.
GGTGCCAATACTATGCTGTTTTTGTTACTATAGCTCTGTAGTATAGTTTAAGATCTGGTATTGCTATGCCTTCTGCTTCACTCTCTTGCTAAGGATTGCTTTGGCTATGCTGGGTCTCTTATTTTTCCAAATGAATTTTATGACTGATTTTTCTAGTACCATGAAGAATGTCATAGGGATTTGAATAGGAATTGCATTAAATCTGTATAATGCTTTTATTAGTATGGCCATTTGGACAATATTAATTCTGCCTATCCAAAAGCATGGGAAGTCTTCCCGTCTTCTAAGCCCCTCTTCAATTTCTTTCTTTAGTGTTCTATGTTTTCATTGTAAAGGTCTTTCACTTCTTTTGTTAGATTGATCTCCAAGTATTTAATTTTTTTCGAGGCTATTGTGAATGAACTTGTTTTCCTAATTTCTCTTTCAGTAGATTCATCACTGTTGGCTAGGAATGCATTTGATTTGTGGGTGTTGATTTTACATACTGAAACTTTGCTGAATTCATTTATTAGTTCTAGAAGTTTTCTGATGGAATTTTTTGGATCTTCTAAATATAGAATCATCTCATCAGCAAATAGTGATAACTTGAGTTTTTCTTTTTCTGTTTGTGTCCCTTTACTTTCTTTCTCCTGTTTAATTGCTGTGGCTAGAGTTTCAAGGAGGATATTGAATAGAAGTGGTGAAAGAGCACATTCCTTGTCTAGTTCCACTTTTTAGAGGGAATGCTTCCAATTTTTCTCCATTTAGAATGATATTGGCCTTGTGTTTAGCATAAATAGCTCTTATAATATTGAGTAGTAGAAAAACTACTATAATTAGTTTTTCTAGTGTTTTGAATGTGAAGGGGTGTTGTATTTTGTCAAATGCTTTTCCTACATCTATTGAGATGATCATATGATTCTTGTTTTTAAGTCTATTGATGTGATTAATTACATTTATTGATTTCTGTATGTTGAACCAAACTTGCCTCCCTGGGATGAACCCCATTTGATTATGGTGTACTATCTTTTTGATATGTTTTTGTATGCAATTTGACAGAAATTTATCGAGAATGTTTGCATCTCTGTTCAGGGATGTTGGTCTGAAGTTTTCTTTCCTTGATGTGTCTTTGTCTGGTTTTGGTATCTGAGTGCTACTGGCCTCATAGAATGAGTTTGGAAGCATTCCCTCCTTTTCTATTTCATGGAATAATTTGAAAATTATTGTTGTCAATTATTCTTTGAGGTCTTGTAGAACTCAGCTGAGAGTCTGTCTGGTCCTGGGCTTTTCTTGGTTGGTAGTCTTTGAATGGTATCTTCTATTTCATTGCTTGAAATTGATCTGTTTAAATTGCTTATGTCCTCCTGATTCACTTTGGGTAGCTCATATGTCTCTAGAAATTTGTTGATGTCTTTGAGATTTTTCTGTTTTATTGAAGTATAAATTTTCAAAATAGTTTCTAATTATCTTCTGTATTTAAGTAGTGTCCATATTGATACTTCTTTTTTCATCATAAATTTTAGTAATTTGAGTTTTTTCTTCTTTCTCTTCACTAGTGTGGCTAAGGGTTTATCAATTTTATTTATTTTTTTAAAGAACTAACTTTTTGTTTTGTCAATTTTTTCTTTGTTTCTTTTGTTTCAATTTCATTGATTTCAGCTCTGATTTGAATTATTTCCTGTCTTCTACTGCTTTTGGTGTTGATTTGTTCTTTTTTAAAGGCTTTGGGATGTAATGTTAGGTGATTTATTCATTGACTTTCTAGTCTTTTAAATATTAATCTTAATCCAATGAACTTTCCTTTTAGAACTTTCTTCACAGTGTCCCAGAGATTTTGATATGTTGTATGGATGTTCTCACTTACCTCTAAGTATTTTTTTTACTTTATCCTTGATTTCTTCTGCTATCCATTCATCATTCAATAGTGTATTATTTAATCTACAGTTGTTAGTTTCTATTTTTTATTTTATCATTGATTTCTAATTTCATTCCATTATGATTTGGTAGAATGCAGGATATTATCTCCATTCTTTTTGTATTTACTAAGAGTTGCTTTGTGCCATAAAATCTGATCTATTTTAGAGAAGGATCCATGTGCCACTGAGAAGAAAATGTATTTGCTCATTGATGAATGACAATTTATATATGTCTATTAAGACTACATTATTGATTGTATTTTTTAATTCTATAATATTTAGTTTTTGTTTGAAAGCTCTGTCCAGTAGTGAAAGAGGTGTTTTTTTTAATATCACCCAGTGTTATTGTGCTGTGATCTATTTGATTCTTGAAATTGAGAAGGGTTCATTTGATGTATGTAGAGACTCCATTGTTTGGGCCATAATTATTTACAGTTGTTATGTCTTGCTGATGTATAATTCCCTTAAGCTGTACGAAATGTCCTTCTTTGTCCCTTTTGATTAACTTTGGCTTGAAGTTCACTTTATCTGAGATGAGGATGAAAGTCCATGCTTGTTTATTCAATTTGTATGAGTGATACGTGTTTTTCCACCCCTTTACCTTCAGTCTGTGGATATCTTTGCCTATGAGATGAGTCTCTTGGAGACAGCATATTGTTGTGTCTTGTTTTTTAATCCAATTTGACAATCTATGTCTTTTGGTTGGTGATGTTAGGCCTTTAACATTCAGAGTTATTATTGAGATATGATTTGTATTCCTGGTAATTTTGGCTTATTTTTGGCTTTTAATTTGACTTAGTTTCTTCTTTGATTGACTATTCTTTTAGTGTAGTTTCTCTCTTTTCTGGTTTTCATTTTCTACCCCCACTTCATCCTCATGGAATACTTTGTTGAGAATGTTCTATAGTGTAGGCTTTCTATTTGTGAATTCTTTTAACTTTTGTTTATCATGGAATATTTTTATTTCATCTTTAAATCTGAAGCTAATTTTGCTAGATATAATATTTTAGGTTGGCATTCATTTTCTTTCAGAGCTTGAAATATATTATTTCAGGACCTCCTAGCTTTGAGGGTCTGGGTTGTGAAATCAATTGAGATCTGAATTGGTTTACCCCATATGTAATTTTTTTCCCTCATGACCTTTGTCTTGGTGTGCATCTGCTGTAGTTTTGAACATTTGGGGTTTTGTAAGCCTCCTGTATTTGATTTTCCATTTCCTTCTTTAGATTTGGGAAGTTTTCTGATCTTATAACATTATAAAGATCATGCATTCCTTTGGTTTGTATCTCTGTGCCTTCCTCTATCCCAATGTATCTTAAATTTGGTCTTTTCACATTATCCCATAACTCTTGAAAGTTCTGTTCATGATTTCCTATCATCTTTTTTGCATGGTCAACTTTATTTTCAAGATTATATATTTTGTCTTCATTGCCTGAAGTTCTGTCTTCTAATTGGTCTAGTCTGTTGGTGATGCTTTCCATTGAGTTCTTAATTTGGTTTATTTATTCTTTCATTTTGAGGATTTCTGCTTGGGTTTTTTCAGAGCCTCTACCTCTTTATTTTTGTGATCTTTTACTTCCTATATTTTCTCTTTGATTTCACTTCTTATACCTTTATATATCCTATATTCTTTACTTCATCAATCAGTTTAACTATGTACATTCTAAACTCCTTCTCTCACCTTTCTTCTACTGTGTTGTGAGTGGATTCTCTTATTGGAGCATAAAGGTTTGTTTAGGGCAATTTGTTCCCTTGTTTTTTTTTTAATGTTGCTTGTGTTTTTCCATCTAGCACTATGGATCTGAGGCAATACAGATTTTAATCTGTAGATTTATAGCATCACTGAATATTTCCAGTACCTCATATTTAAGCAGTAGACCAATATTAATAGCACCCAATGTAAACCATATGCAGCCTTAAACTAATAAGACATCTACAGTTTTCTTGCAATAAACAGAAACGATGTGTTCAGTTATTGTATACAATATAAACATTAAGTTTGCTAAAAGGGTTTACAATTTCAAGTAGTGGATAAAGTGAGAACAAAAGTGGTGTAGGATATGATGGCCATGAGGGAGGAGGAGAGGTTAGAAGTAAAGATTTATAGGAAGAGTGGAAGAGGAATTGATGGAGATTGGCTGTTAGGAGAAAAGATAGAAAATCTAGGGGAACAGATAAGTGAGAGGAAAAGTATATACAAAGAGAAAAAATTAAAAATATAAGAATACACAACAAAGTTGAAAAATACTATTCATATATCACAGTCTTCAAAGCAAGCAATGTATGAAAAATACTTGGTTTCAAATATGGTAGAGATATTAGAGAGGGAAAGAAAAAAACTTGATGGTAAGTTGAACAATTGTTTCTGTCTGTGTTCAAAAGTTTCTCAGCCTCCTTCACAGATAGGTGGGGTTGTGTGAAGTTTGATGGCAGTCTCTGACTGGTGGGTGCCATACCAGCTAGTTGGGCAAGCTGACAGAAACATGCCCTCACACACTCTTCCAAACTTCCTACGTGATGTAGCCCATCTCTTCTGTCCCTGGGTACTTCAGGACTTGCAGAAGTGGGGAGAATCTGGCTCTTTCCAATCTCTTTAACCTATGTTGCCGCCACCCTCCCCCCCCCCCCGCAAGGAAAAGTGTCTTCTGTCTCCAACTTTTCATGAGATTGCCAGGCCCAGACCAGCTTATGCAGACCCAGTCACTATCCAAGGATCTAGGTTTCAGATACCCCAGCCTTGGCCATGTTGCAGTTCCAAGGTCTGAATGCCATTCCAACTTGTAGAGTGACCACCAGGGATGTGCTCACACAAAGGAGGGAGTGACCCTGAGAAGCAGCCGCAAGATGGCAACCACTAGCACTCCCAGCAGGAAGACCTCAAATGCATCCAAACCCTTAGGAACCCCCCCAATGGATCTCCAGGCCTTGGCTGGTAGCCCCAGACAGAGGCAGCTCTGCACCCCAGAGAGTGGTAGCAACAAACCTCCTGGCCTGTTGGCCCCCCAGGCCCTGGCTGGTGTCTCAAGTGGCAGCCACATGCAATCAAACCTGCAGTACCCTGGTGATGGACCTCTGAGCAGCAGCAAGGACGGTGGGTTGGCAGCAGCAGCAGCAACTGGGGGGTTGGCAGTTGTAGTGGCATCTGGGGAAGAGACCTCCAGGTGACAACAGCAGTGTTGGTGGCAGCAGAGTCGGCCAACATGACTCCTCTTGAGGATTTACCCCATTGTTTGGCAAGGAATCAATGCCTTACCTTCTTAGGCTTTCAGTTCATTTTCTGGTTGTGGATATTAGGGGAGAATATTTCTTCCCTCCTTCCTGAAATTTTCTCCCAGTTTAGGAAACCATACAAAGTGGCAATGCTGGCTACTCTCTTTTCTTTTATTCTGCCCAGATGTTACTCATCTAAATCTGGGAGGGATAAACTGAGCATTGTTGGTTCAACTCCTGCTTTCTTTTTCAATAAGGCTGTTTCCATTGTTCTCTTCTGTTCGTTGTACTTTGGACCTTACCTGCTCTAGTCCAGGAATGCCTATGTCTGGCTTGCTAAATCTGGTTCAGTTAGCAAACCCATTTGGTTCCTACGTGAAATGTGAACTCTGACACAGTCTTTGTGAATCAAAATTTTACATTTTGATTTACTGTTTTCCTCTTGTTTCTTTGTGTGTCTTGGGCCATTTAAAGTTTCCAACAGTGGAGTGATGTTTTTTGGGTTCCAAGTAAACTAATTTGGGATATATTTGGGTGTTTGCATAGAAAAGAAATTTTTGTGGCATTTTTTAGCACCAGTTAAGCATCATCAGCCAGACAGCTATGCATCATTAAAGAGAGCTTTATTGTAGCCCAGAGGTATGATAGGACTGATAGGCTATGCAATGTCCAAGTGTGAAAGGGAATATTCAAATGTAATTGGAAAGTTCAGAGATAGGTGATAATTTTTGTGGTTATGTCATGTGTTTTGTCTGTGTCCATTTAGTTTTATGTTTTGCCTTTCTCCTCCTTCGCAGCTGAATTTCATGATGTTCTCAGCCAGGGAGGACTTTGGATACTCCGGGGCCCCTGAGTGGAAAGAGCCACTGTCACTCTCCTCACTTGATGTCTCACCTGAACTTTCCTTGGTAATAACAGTTTATTGAGGGTCTATTGAATTTCAAGACTTTATTTCATTTATCTTCATGACAATGGCTTAAGGTTGATTTTTATTGTGGACATTATTACTAGGAAGAAATTGTGACCCAGAGAAGTATGTCACCACAGACAGAAACGTGAGTTGAAATTGCACCTCACATATTCTGAGATTCACATTTGGATGATATTTAAGGTAAAATAAACAGGAGAATATTCATTATTTGACCTTTGCAGATATGAGGTTATGTGAGGAAGCATAAACTTTTCTGAGCATTCACTAATGAACTGGTAGTAGAAGCTGTAAAACTGGTGTCCGAAACTCCTTGCCTTTGAATGTATAGACCTGAAGGAACATTTTTGGATCAATACTACAAATTGTGCTGGGAGAATATAATACCATGAATGTTGTGTTGTGGAGAGAAGGGTTTTGATTTTCTTTATTCTTAGTTCAAAATCTATATGTTAAATACAGTTTTTATATCCAAAATACTTATTATATAGTAAAGCAGAGAGCATAGAGTTATAAATATTTTAATGTGGTCACCGAAGGCAATAATAATTGGGAATGGCAAACATCGATTTTAAAAAAATCTGAGCTGTCAAAGTAAATTTTTAAAAGTACACTTCCATTTTTGTATTCATGATATGGAAAAAGATAAGACAGTGTTTGTTGTCAACACAATTACATTCTGAGCCTGAGATGAAGTTGTGCAAGCATATTTGCTTGAATGGATCTAAGAAATAACATTTCACCCTTGAGGAATTTCTATTTTTTCTTGTCCAGATCATTATTGCTTTCCCTGTTGTCTTCAGGAGGTCAATCTTGAAGCTTTGTGCAGAATGATGTTTCCTATTTTATTGTATTATGTATTTATTTCAAGTAACAGAATGAACATGGTGTTCTGACCAGCAGGTTGAAGTGAATCAAATGAATCTGCAGAGGGATGTCAGACAAGGACAACTGGCACAAAGAAACCTGAGAGTTATGCACCTGTTTTGTTTTATTAATCATTAATTCTTTTTTCTTAAAACACTGCTCTAAGTCCTAGAGGTGTTAACTCTTACTGATCAAGTTTCCTGTTATAGGAGAGAAAGCTGGAAAGAAAGGGTGTAAGGCAACTAGCACCTGCCATTTAAAGAAAGTGGCTTCTAGTAACTGGCACAGATCTGGAAGAGGAAGTGATTAAAATGTTTTGAATGACAAATATAATGCCTACCTCACATGGAGTGCTTATATGATTTAAAGTCTGGTTTATGCATTCTTAAGCTTACTTGTGTTTAAAATGAAAATATTTTCGTTTTTTTCCATTTTTTTATTGATTGTTCAAAACATTACAGAGCTCATGATATATCATCTTTCATACATTTGACTCAATTGGGTTTTGAACTCCCCAAATACATAATGCAGACTCACTTCTGTTACATACTCACATTTTTACATAATAGCATATTAGTGACTGTTGTATTCTGCTACCTTTCCTATCCCCTACTATCCCCCCTCCCCTCCCCTCCCCTCCCATCTTCCCTCTCTACCTCCTCTGCTGTTGTTCAATTCTCTCCCCTTTTCCCCCTCCCCCTTGCCCCTCATAACCTCTTATAATTTTGTGTATAACTGAAGGTCTCCTACCATTTCCATATGCTTTCCCTTCTCTCTCCCTTTCTCTCCCCCCATTCATCTTAGTTTACTGTTAGTCTTTTCCTCATGCTCTTCCTTCCTGTTCTATTCTTAGTGGCTCTCTTTATATCAAAGAAGATATTTAACATTTGTTTTTTAGGGCTTGGCTAGCTTCACTTAGCATAATCTGCTCTAATGCCATCCATTTCCCTGCAAATTCTATGATTTTGTCATTTCTTAGTGCTGCATAATACTCCATTGTGTATAGTTGCCACGTAGCCCAAGAGTTAATAACAAGAATAAACAAATGGGACCTACTTAAACTAAAAAGTTTTTTTTTTCTCAGCAAGAGAAACAGTAAAAGAGGTAAATAGAGAGCCTACATCCTGGGAACAAATTTTTACACCTCATACCTCAGATAGAGCCCTAATATCCAGAATGTACAAAGAACTCAAAAAATTAAACAATAAGATAACAAATAATCCAATCAACAAATGGGCCAAGGACCTGAACAGACACTTCTCAGAGGAGGACATACAATCAATCCACAAGCACATGAGAAAATGCTCACCATCTCTAGCAATCAGAGAAATGCAAATCAAAACCACCCTAAGATACCATTTCACTCCAGTAAGATTGGCAGCCATTATGAAGTCAAACAACAATAAGTGTTGGCGAGGATGTGGGGAAAAGGGCACACTTGTACACTGCTGGTGGGACTGCAAACTGGTGAAGCCAATTTGGAAAGCAGTATGGAGATTCCTGGGAAAGCTGGGAATGGATCCACCATTTGACCCAGCTATTGCCCTTCTTGGACTATTCCCTGAGGACCTTAAAAGAGCACACTATACGGATACGGCCACATCAATGATTATAGCAGCACAATTCGCAATAGCAAGACTGTGGAACCAACCTAGATGCCCTTCAATAGATGAGTGAAAATATTTTCAGTCATTTTAAAAATAAGTTCCCAAACTTTAAAGAAAGTAGCAAACGATATAGGGCAGACCCCCAGTCTTCCCCGAGTCCTGCTAAGTGGGTGTGATAGTATTCTAATTTTGCTGTTAAGGAAGTAAAGATTCACATGAATTAAATAACTTACCTAAGATCACAAGATGGTAGGGATTCACTTTGGATCTTGTTGACAAACAAGCTATTACTCTATGTAATTGTAGTTTTATATATCCAGTCATCTTTTAAACAAATGGGAGGACTCCAATATTATGGATTCTTGCATTAAAATAGCCCTTTCAGGGAATGTATTTGAAAATAATTTACCTTATAACATTGTTTATCGTTTTTATAAATTTTATTTTTGTGCTGATTTGAAGAAATCATATCTCTAGCAATACTACTAGTATTCTAAAAATATGTTTTTTTTACATATAAATACTGTATATAATGCTCTACAATATATCTGTTCTTTATGCATATTATTGCATTTAATTCTTACAAGAATCATGTATAAAATGGGTAAATTATTCCTATTTACAGATCAGGAAAATAAAGTACAGTGAGTTTAAAATACTTGTTCAAGGATACATGGCAGCTGATAAGTGAGAATGTTGTGTATCCTTTTTCCTACCATAAGTTGTCTCTGATTTTGTAAAAGCTGAATTATAATACTTACTTTTGAAGAACATCAGTGATGTGTAAATATCCAGGTTTGAATGAAAACAATGATACTGTGATAATTGTCAGTCTAAGAAAAGAATTTAAGATAACAGAGCTGATTTTTTGGGGGGGATTAAAAATAGTAAATGTAAATATTATACTATAAAATAGCATGTATTGGGTACATTGCATTTTAACTCTAGCATTCTCTCAAGTCTTTATTGGTTTGTAGATCAATTATGGAAGATTTTTTGAATGATAACAGTGTTGCTTAACTGTCATTAACTAAATGACATTGTCATGTAGTAAGAAATACATATTTGATCTTTGTCCTCAGTTCCTGCCACAGAGCTCCTATAACCCTTATAATTTCCTAATTGGGATACTAGGAACACCTTTTGTTTTAATATTTGGTCTTTGTCCCCAGGTCATGAATAAGAGAGAGTTTCTAAATCCTTTGGAATTGTCTAAGTGATAAGAGCATTTTTGGACTGATGAGACCACTCTTGATGGGCTCCTGGATGGCTATAGCATGGTGGCTCGTCACCAAAAGACCAAACCATGATTAGAAGCTTAGAATTTTCAGCCCTATATCCCAGGAAAAGGAGGAGCCTGGAGATTGAGTTGCTGGTCAGTCATACTATGAGAGCTCCATAAACATCCCCAAAATATAGGGTTTGGAGAATGTCCAGGATGCTGAACACACCCACACCCAAACTGCATGAAACAGAAGCTTGTTATCTGTAGTTTCTTTACATGACCCTGTAGACCTCTTCATCTGGCTCTTCATCCAGAACCTTTATCATATTCTTTGTAAAAAAAAAAAAAAAAAACCCGGTAATTGTTAAGCGTTTCCCTGATTTGTGAGCAGCTGTTGCAAATGATTAAAACTGAGGAAGGGGCTTGCAGGAACTTTCAGTTTGTGGCCAAGTGGCTCAGAAGTGTGGATGGCATCTAAAGTAGGGGACAGTCTTGTGGGACTGAGCCCTTAACCCATGGTGTCTGCTGTAACTCATATAGTTAGGGTTAGAATTGAATTTTAGAACCCCTTGTTGGTGTACAAAGACTAGGAGAATTGTGAGTGTGGAAAACCCTTCAACATCTGGTGTCAGTAGAGTGTAGTGGAGAACATTTTTTTTTCTTATATTCTAACACATAACTCACAATAATTCCCAAGCCCTACTTAGGATTACAGAGAAAACTACATTGTTTTAGATTGTTTCTTTTTTTTGTCATTAAATATAGTGCTGTAGTGAACTTGATTTATTTTTCAATAAAATTGTGTCATCATGAAATCTACAATCTCTTTGGAAGATATCATCAATAATAATTCACCAGATTTCTTTAGTCATTACAATTTAAGAATCAAATAGAGATTTTTTCTCAGATAATAGAACTGTAGGAATATACATAACATCGATCATTGTAACTTGTTAAAAAAAATTTCTACTAATAAATTCTTTTTTTTTTTTGGTACTGAGGATTGAACTAGGAGGCACTTAACCACTGAACCACATCCCCAGCTCTATTTTGTATTTTATTTAGAGACAGGGTCTCACTGAGTTGCTTAGCACCTCTCTGTTGCTGAGGCTGACTTTGAACTCATCATCCTCTTGCCTCAGCCTCCCAAGCTGCTGTAATTACAGGCATGCACCACTGTGCCTGGCTACTAATAAGTTCATAAAGGCATAGTTAATTCTTTCACTGAACTTTTAAACATGAGACTCAAGAGGTAGATGACAAATATCCTGAGTTTTAAAATCTGTTAGAGTAATTAATGTTCTTTGGATTTTGATGCAAAGAATTGAGATTGTTTTTATCCTTCAGGAGTAGACCAAGGACAGAGGTTAACTCATCTACTGTCTTCTTTAGTGAATGACTTGGATTAAGAAAGTCAATATAGGGTTTCAATTCTGATATCTTGCTTGAATAGTTGAACAGAGAAGCAGGGATCTATTGCTGTTGAGGACATGGTAAGTAGAGGGAGACCTAAGGAAGCTTGATTAAATAAACGATCTTTTATCAACATGCAGATACCTGTATGGATGCAGCTTGACATGTGTACAGCCATCTTGAGTAGTAAACACTGACAGTAAGGTGGATCAGTTTTTCCTGCAAACTTTCCGTAGACAAAACCATTAGCAAGGTGTTTTAGTCAGTTTTTTTTCCCTGCCATGACCAAAAGACCTGACAAGAACAATTAGAGGAGGAAAAGTTTATTTTGTGGTACACGGTTTCAAAGGTTTCGGTTCATAGCTCCATTCCTCAGAGCTCAAGATGAGGCAGAATATCATGGCAGAGGAAAGCAGCTCAAGACAGCACCAGGAAGCAGGGAGAGAGTCCACTCACCAGATACAAAATATGCACCTCAAAGGAATGCCCCCAGGAACCCACCTCCCCCAGCCATATTCCACCAGCCTGCAGCTACAACACAGTTGATCCCTATCAGGGTATTTATTCACTTATTTTATTGGGTTAAGACTCCAAACCCAATAATTTAACCCCCCCAATCTTCTTGCATTGTCTCACACATGAGCTTTTTGGGGACATCTAATATCCAAACTATAGCATGTGGTATGTGGAGCTATAGGACTGGACTGTCATGCCAAAAATGTGCCTGACTCTTGGATATTAGCTTCAAATAAATATTTGGCTTCAATGAAGTCATTTGTTTTGACTACTTTGTAAGTCCTTGTCTTCGGACTCAAATTGCAGGTACCTACCTGGTCTCGCTGCTACTCAGGCCCGTGCTATTGCCATTAAGTAGCCCCCAGGTGGTACACTGAAATCCTAGTTTTGTCTGTCTCTCTTTCTTCAGTCTCAGAGCATTTAGGAGCTGGTTCTCTTACTCTGGGACCATATTGTTTCAAAACCTGAGTATAATAATTTGTCTAATTATTTTCTGTATACTTTTTTTTTTTAAATACTGAGTTAGAAACTAGTGGTATTTTACCCCGAGCTACATACCTATCCCTTTTTATTTTATTTTGAGATAGGATCTCACTAAATTCTTAAGGCTGACCTCAAACTTGTGATCCTCCTGGCTCAGCTACCCAAGACCTAGGATTATATGCCCCGTTTCATATACTTTAGGCACACAGTTTGTTGAAATAGTTTCTGTTGTTTGGAAGACTCCCCAGACAACAAGTGAACTCACAAGTAAACCAAAAGATATGACAGCAAAATAACTGGTGGTATCCAGCCTCCAGTAAATCTATGTCATAGCATTTAATTATAATGGATCTCTTACCTGTCTACTGTGGAAAACAAGGTGCTAGAATTAAAATTTTAACAGAAGATTTTGATGTTAACTAACATTCTTCCTGCAAGTAGGAATGGGAGAGAAAAAGAAAAGAGAAAAAGAAAAGGAATTAAATGTGAAAGCAATTATTAGGCAGATGGATACCCTGATTTTTTCTCAAAATAACAAATATTCATATAGGCACATATATTTATGTATGTATACACACATATGAAAAAGAAATATATGAACTTAAACATATATTTTATCCAGCATCTAAGAACTTCCTTTTTCTATGGTTAGTGGTCCTATTTCCCTTTGCCCACAAACTGGCTTTCTTCTCTTTTGAGGTCATTGTATGTGCACATGTTATATATTTGTACATACACACAATATAACAATATAATTTGGCCATATCATTCCCCAGTATTTCCCCTTTTTTCTTCCTTTCCCCATTCACTTTCATCCTCTGTTCTGATCTCAGATATTCATGAGATCTCTCCTGACCCACCCCTCTTTTCCTTTTGCCTCTCTGGTTTCCACATATTTGGGAAAATATATGACTCTTGACCTTCTGAATTTGGCTTATTTTGCTTAGCATATTGATCTCAAGTTCTGTTCATTTTTCTGCAAATGATGTAATATCATTTTTCTTTATGGCTGAAAAAAACTCCACTATGTATGTTTATCAAATTTTCTTTATCTATTCATCCATTGATGGACACCTGGTCTGGTTCTATAGTTTGGATACTGTGAATTGTGGGGCTATAAAGATGAATATTCATGTATCACTATAGTTTGATGACTTTAATTCTTTAGGATAAATACTGAGGAGTGGTATAACTGGGTTATATGGTGGTTCCATTCCTAGTCTTTTGAGAAAACTCCATTCTAATTTCTGTAATGGTTGGACCAATTTACAATCCTATCAACAGTGTGAAAATGTTCCATTTTCTCCATATCCTCTCCAGAATTTATTATTTCTTGTATTCATGATGACTGCCATTTTCACTGGAGTGAGATGAAATCTCAGTGTAGTTTTGATTTGAATTTCCTAATTGCTAAAGCTGTTGAGCATTTTTTTCATATAGTTGTTGGCCATTCTTTTGAGAAGTGTCTATTTAATTCACTTTCCCATTTATTAATTTGGTTATTTATTTTTTGGTGTAAAGTTTTTTGAACACTTTATATATTCTAGATATTAATCCTCTGTCAGAAAAGTAGCAAGCAAATATATATTTTTCCATTCTGTGGGTTCTCTCTTCACATTCCTAATTATTTTCTTTGCTGTGCAGAAGCCTTTTAATTTGATGACATCCTGTTTATAAACTGTTGGCATTATTTCATGAGCTTTAACTGTCCTGCTGAGAAAGTTGTGCCTGTGCTCCTACGTTGGATTGTTGACCCTACATTTTTTCTCTAGGAATTACATAGTTTCTGGTCTAATTCCTAGGTCTTTGATTGTTTTAGTTGATTTTTATGTAGTGCAAGAGAAAATAATTGAGTCTCATTCTTCAACATATGGATAACCAGTTTTCCCAATACCACTTATTAAAAGAGCTGTCTTTTCTCCCATGTATGCTTTTGGCAACTTTGTCAAGTATCAGATAACTGTAGATTTGTGAACTCGATTCTGTATCTTCTATCTTGTTCCATTGGTCTATGTGTCTGCTTTCATGCCAGTATTATGAACTTTTTGTTATGATAGCTCTGTAATATAATTTGAAGCCAGGTATTATAATACATCCATCCAATATAGCTTTTTTTTTCTTAGAATTTCTTTGGTGATTTTGGGTCTTTAGTTCTTTCATATAAATGTGAGGACTATTTTTTCTAGTTTTGTGAGAAATGTCATTGGTATTTTGATGGGGATTTCTTTGCATCTGCATATTACTTATGGAAATATGACCATTTTTTTGAGGGAGGGAGAGAGAGAAAGAGATAGAGAGAGAAAGAGAAAATTTTAAAAATATTTATTTTTAGTTTTTGGTGGACACAACATCTTTATTTTCTTACTTTTTATGTGGTGCTGAGGATCAAACCCAGCATGCCATGCATGCCAGGTGAGTGCACTACCGCTTGAGCCACATTCTCAGCCCAAAGAATGACCATTTTAACAATATTCATTCTGCCTGTCTATGAACATGGAAGATCTTTCCATTATCTTGTCTTCAGTTCTTGTCTTCTCATCAGTGTTCTATAGTTTTCATTATAGAGGTGTTTCACCTACTTGGTTGGATTTATTCCTAGCTATTTTATTTTATTTTGAGGGTATTTTGAATAGGATTATTTCCTGATTTTGTTCTCATATAACTCATTGTTGGCATATAGGAAAAACTCTCTATTTTTATGTTGATTTTATAACCTGCTGCTTTGCTGAATTTGTTTATTAACTTTAGCAATCTTTATGTGGAGCTTTTTGGATCTAGGTATCCACTGTATCAACTATGAACAGTGATACTTTGACTTCTTTCTTTCTTATTTTTATACCTTTTATTTCCTTTTCTTATCTAATTGCTTTGGCTAGAATTCTCTAGTATTATATTAAATAGGAATGATGAGAGTGGACATCCTTTACTTGTTCTGGATTTTAAAGAAAATGTTTTCAGATTTAACTTACTTACTCTGAAGTTGGCTTTGAACTTTTCATATATAATCTTTGTGATGTTGAGGTAGCTTCCTTCAATCCCTAGTTTCTTCATTTAAAAAAATTTTTTATCATGAATGGGTGCTAAATTTTGTTAGAAGCTTTCTTTGCATCTATTGAGAAGACTAAGTGATTTTTGTTCTTAATTATATTAATGCGATGAATTACATTTATTGATTTGTGTATGCTAAACCATCCTTACCCCTCTGGGATAAAACCAACTTGGTCATAATGTACAATCTTCTTAATATGTTGTTGGATATGATTTGATAATATTTTGTTAAAAATGATATGTCAAGAGCTATTTAATGTTTTGAACAACCAATGAAAAAAAAATAAAAAATAAATTAAAAAAAATTGCATCTAAGTTCATCAGGGACATTGGTTTGTAGTTTTCTTTCCTTGATGTGTTCTTAACTGTTTTCTGTATGAGCGATATAATGGCTTCCCAGAATGATTTGGAAGTATTCCATCCCTTTGTGTTTCGTGGAATAATTTGAGGCACATTGGAATTAGCTCTTCTTTAAAGGTCTGTTAGAATTCAGCTGATACTCCATCTGGTCCTGATATTTTCTCTGTTGGAAGGCTTTTTGTTATTGCTTTTATCTAATTGCTAGTCATTTGTCTATTTAGGTATTTTATGTCTTCTTGATTTAATTTTTGCAGGTCATATGTGTCTAGGAATGTATCCATTTCTTCTAGGTTTTCCAATTTATTGGAGTGTAAGTTTTAAAAATAGTCCATAATGATTCACTGGATTTCTGTGGTAATTTCTCCTTATTTTTTCTTCCTCTTCCTCCCCCTCCTCCTCCTCCTCCCCCTCCTCCTCTTCCTCCTTTTTCTCCTTCTTCTCCTCCTCCTCCTCCTCCTTCTTCTTCTCCTCCTCCTCTTCCCCCTCCTCCCCCTCCTCCTCCTCTTCCCCCTCCTCTCCCTCCTCCTCCTCCTTTTCTCCTTCTTCTTCTTCTTCTCCTCCTCCTCCTTCTTCTTCTCCTTGTTTTTTCCTCCTCCCCCTCCTCTTCCTCCTCCTCCTTCTTCTTCTTCGTACTGGGCATTGAACTCAGGGCCATTTATCCACTGAGCCAGATACCCAGCCCTTTTTAATATTTTATTTAGATACAGGGTCTCACTGAGTTGCTTAAGTACTCACTAAGTTGCTGAGGCTTACTTTGAACTTGTGATCCCTTGCCTTAGCCCCCCAAACCCCTGAGATTACAGGTATGTACCACTATACCCACCAATTTCTCCTTTTTCATCTCTGTTTTTATTAATTTAGGTCTTCTCTTTTCTTCTTTTGGTTACTTTGGCTAAGAGTTTATCAATCTTGTTTATATTTCAAAGAACCATCTGTTTCATTGATCCTTTGTGCTTTTTAAAAAATTCTCTTTTTATCAATTTCAGTTCTGATCTTAATTATTTCTTTCCTTCTATTGGCTTTTGAATTGGCTTGTTCTTCTTATTTAAGGTCCTTGAGATGCATCATTAGTTTGCTTATTTGGAATCTTTCTAATTTTTTATGTAGGTACTACTAACTATAAACTTTCCTCTTAAAACTTCCTTCATAGTGTTCTAGAGGTTCTAGTATGTTGAATCATTATTCTTGTTTGATCATAAGAATTTTAAAATATGTTCCTGAATTTCTTTTAGTAGAATACTTATTCATCACTCAAAAGTGTATTGTTCAATCTTTATGTGTTTAGGCAGTTTCTGTAGGGTTTTTTGGTTGTTAATTTCTAATTTCATTCCATTAAAATCTGATAGGATGCAATGAGTTTTATCAATTTATTATTTGTATTTGTTAAGAATTGCTTTGTGGCCTAAAGTATATGGTCTATTTTGGAGAAAGTTTCATGAACCACTGAAGAAAGTGTATTCAGCTGGTGTTTGGTGAAATTTTCTATATATGTCTGTTGAGTCCATTTGATTATAATATTTTTCAGATTCAATGAACCTGTATTGAGTTTATGCCTGGATACCTATGTATTAATTGATAATCACCCAGTATTTTAGGCTTTAATTCAAATAGTGTCTCTTTTATGTAATTATTATACCCACATTTGGGGCATAAATATTTACTATCATTTTATCATCTCATTGGATTGATTCCTTTACTAGTATAAAGTGACCATCTTTGTTTCTTCTGATTAATTTTGGTTTAGAGTTTGCTTTTCAGATGTAAGAGTAGCTACTCTGCTTGTTTTCATATTATATCAATTTCCTTTCAGCCTGTGGCTGCCTTTGCCTATCAGGTGTGTCTCTTGCAAACAATATATAGTTGAGTCTTGTTTTTAAATCCAATATGCCAACCTATGTGTTTTAATTGAAGAGCTGAGACCATTTATATTTAATGAATATAGATGTTCAATGAATATAGATAGATATTTACTGATTCCTGCTTTTTTGACTTATTTATAATGTTTAATTTGGTCCTGTTTCTCATTTACTTAAGCAAATGAGGTTTGTTCATTTGTGATCTCTGGGATTTATTTTTCATTTCTTCTGTGTGGAATATTTCTTTAAATTCTATAGTTCCGGCTTAGTAGTGAGGAATTCTTTTGTTTCTGCATATCTTGGAATGTTTTTATTTCTTCTTTAATTTTGAGGGATATCTTTGCTGGATATAGCAATAATGGTTGACAGATATTTTCTTTCAGGACTTGGAACACTGTGTTCCAAATCCTCCTGGCTTTTAGAGCTGTTCTGAGAAATTCAAAGTACTTCTGATTGGCTTGCCTCTAAATGCAACCTGATGTTTTTCTCTTAAGGCTTTCAAATTTTTATCCTTGTTCTCTGTGTTAGGTATTTCAATTGTACATGTTATGGAGAGATACTTTTTGATCTTGTATATTTGGGGTTTTAAATGTATCTATATGTCCATTTCATTCTTCAAGTTTGGAAATTTTTCTGTTTTTATTTTCCTGAAGTGGTTATCCATTCTATTAGCCTGGACCTCACCACCCTCTTCAATGATTCTTAAATTTAGTCTCTTAATGCTATGCCAAAATTTTTATATATTCTGATTCTGGTTACTTTTTTTCTTTAATAGTGTCATAATGTTCAAGAGTGGCCACTTTTTCTTCTAGCTTTGAGATTCTGTCTTCATCATGGTCTCCTCTGTTAGAGAGACTTTCAATTGAAGATTGTATTTGATTTATTGAGTCTTTTATTTTCAAGATTTTTGTTTGGTTGTTTTTCAATATCTCTATCTCCTTATTGAATTTCTCATTCATATCTTGTACTGACTTCCTTAATTAATTCAGTTTTATTTTTATTTTATTATTTTTTGTTTTCTTGGAATTTATTGATCATTTTTATAAGCATTATTGAATTCTTTATCTGGTTTTTTATCCACTTCAGTACTTTTGGGTTCAGTTTCTGATGAATTATGAACTTTAGGGGGTATCATATTACCTTTGTTTTTTTTTTATGTTACTTGTATTTCTGTGTTAGTTTTTATGCATCTGTTGGGATGGATTTCTCTTACACTCTTATGTACAGGACTTTTTAGGGCATAGGCTTGTTTTGACAAAATGTCCTAGAGTGATCTAGATTGATACAACCTCATAGGTGTGGTATACACAGTCTTTGTGTTAATTCTCTCTGTTTGTTCTATAACAGTGGATATTTATGAGTGGAACCTGAAGGCTCACCCCAAGTAGCTATTCCTACTTGGGGTCTGGTCATTGGTTTGAGGTTTATTTTTCTGTTATTTTTTTGTATCTTCTATTCTTTGTGTCAAAGTATAGATGAAGTTTGAGTGTTGTTAATCTGTGTATGGAGCAAGGTAAGCTTTATTTTTGGCAGAGTTTAGCTCAATAGCAGTTTCTCTACATTGTGAACTTGTAATGTACCTGTAGGTTCCCAGGATCCCACAGAAAAAATGGGGTAACAATAGCAAAAACTGATACAAACAATATGGTATTGAAATAAATATCTGGTTCTTACTATGACATCTATGACACTAATTACCACAAAAACTGGAATGTTGGGCTCAGCACTTGCAAATAGCAAAAAAAATAAATAAATAAATAATCATGTACCAGACATGGAATTAAAGTAAACAGCAGGTAATAATCATGTTATCCATAGCAGTAGTAATGGCTACAACTGGAATCATGGAACATGAGTCTTGTTTACTGCTATATTATCACAGCTAATATAGTAAATAACATATAAAAATCACAAAAGAATGATTGTTTGGAAACTATTTGGGGCTAAAAAATGTTAGCTATGGGGCTTGGGATATACCTCAATTGGTAGAGTGCTTGCCTTGCATGCACAAGGCCCTGGATTCAATCCCCAGCATCACAAAAAAATGTTAGTTATGATATCTCTCCATTACCAAAATATCTGAATAATCACGGCTATTTTTTCATATATAAATGTTGTCAGGTATCAAGTTTCCTCTTATGCCATTCTAGATATTTCTTTATATTTTGACCAGTTGGTTTCCTACATTTGACCTAGTTGGTAATGTGCTTGTAAACAGCTTTTAAAACGGTGCTTTCTGAGTCAATAGCTATTCTTTCTTTGGCTTTGGAGCTAGTTATGGTAGTTTATTCTCTCTTCTCTCTTCTTCTTCCTCTTCTTTCTCCTCCTCCTCTTCCTCCTCTTCTTTTTCTTCTTTTTTTTTTAAAGAGAGAGACAGAGGGAGAGAGAGAGAGAGAGAGAGAGAGAGAGAGAGAGAGAGAGAGAGAGAGAGAGAGATTTTAATATTTATTTTTTAGTTTTCAGCAGACACAACATCCTCATTTGCATGTGGTGCTGAGGATGGAACTCGGGCTGCATGCATGCCAGGCGAGCATGCTACTGCTTGAGCCACATCCCAGGCTCCTCCTCCTCCTCCTCCTCCTCCTCCTCTTCTCCTTCTCCTCCTCCTCCTCCTCCTCCTCCTCCTCCTTCTTCTTCTTCTTCTCTCTCTCTCTCTCTCTCTCTCTCTCTCTCTCTCTCTCTCACTGAGGATTTAACCCAGGGCTTTGCTCATGCTAAACAAGCACTTTAGCACTGCCCAGACCTTGTTATCATATTGTTTTTTGGCACTAGGGATTGAACTCAGGGCCTTTTTTGGCATGCTAAGTTAAGAGCTCTACCACTAAGCCATATCCCAGTCCTCATTAGTGTAGAACTTTAAATGTAATATACAGAAGAAATCAATAGAAGCCTCATAACTGCCCACTTCTTAGGTCCACAAGTAAAGAGTGCCTTGTTTTTGTTTTTAATTTATTACCATTTTATTGATGTTTGTGAGAAGTAATGGTTATGGAGGGGGAGAGATGAATTATTAGTTATTTTTTAGAGCATGAAGGTTTCCAGACCTTCTCAGAGACATGTGCTTGCAATTTAATTTCACAGGTTTTAAAATCTGTTCACTAATTAGTATGCAATTTCCTTAAAATTTTATTATCATTTCACGCAGGAGGCAAAATTATGACCATCTCAACAGGCAAGAGAGTGTTATAAGTTATTCTCTGTTAACAGCATGATTAGACATATACTCAAACACACTCATTATTGTGAGAGCCATATATACCCATAATAAGAGTGAAACTGTAAAGAACAATACATGAAACATAAAGTAACCCCCAGAGAGTTACCGATATGATTTTATAGAAATGAGAAGTTGGAAAGAGAAAAAAGTAAGATCTACAGAAAAGTGAATACGCACACAAACACACACACACACACATACACACACAAACACATGTTTGGAACATTCATGCTGTATGTGTGTATATATATATATATGTGTGTGTGTGTGTGTGTGTGTGTGTGTGTGTGTATGTGTGTGTATACACACATAAATACATAAAAATATACACATATATATATATATATATATATATATATATATATATATAGAGAGAGAGAGAGAGAGAGAGAGAGAGAGACCTGTATCTGGATATATATGTATATTTATAACATTTGGTATTTTCTATTTCTGAAAATAAATTCAGCAAATAAATAATTTTTTTTTTGATGTTTGGAATTGAACCAGGCAGGGCCTTGAGCATGCATAAGCACATGTTCAATCATTAAGTATCAAAATATAGCTACACCCTTACCCCCAAAAGAATAATTTTTGAAAGTTAATATGACTGTTTAATTGGGGAACATATCACTTTTTAAAAAAGTATAAGTTGGAATTTTTATTATTCAAACATACAAATTGTACTATAGAATTTATTTTAAGACATGTCATTTTATCAATTTTAATATATAAAATTACTGCACATCATTTTCAAATTTTAAGTTTTTTAATATTGCTAAAAGACAACATATATACACGCAATATATTATATCATTGAACATGCCTTAAAGTTAAAATTAAGTAATTGAAGAAATAACTTTGAATATAGTGATTTTACTTCTGAACAAGTTGGGATTGGGTAAAATGAAGGACATATGTGTGAGTGACTGGGTATATAGTTTATGTCTATGTAAGACTATAATATTTAAAAAAGCTTCATGTCAAGAATGGTTTCTTAAATATTTTAGCTGGAATTATCTGGGTAGTTGCCTTAAATTTTTTTATTAGCACTTTACAGTCATACATAGTACTTGGATTCATACCGCTAAACTCCTACATGCATGGAATTCAATTTCAGTTCACAATTCTCCTTTTTTCTTCCCCCTTTTCCTCTTACCCTTCACTTCTCCTTTCTCTACTACACTTCCTTTCATTCTCATCTATTTATTTATATTTGATTCATTCTTTTTTACTTATACATAAAGGTGAAGTTCCCTGTGGTATAGTATATTTATATATGCACACAACATGATATTTTAAAGAATTCATTCTTCATTGCATCCCCTTACCCATTCCTTCATTATGCCTTTTAATATCCTTCTTTTACATTACTGATATTCCCTTTATCTTTATGTTATTCTATTCTATTGTCCCCATTTTCTTTATTTTACTCTAGCTACTGTGGTTGTAAATGGGATAAATGAATCTTTTTTTCCCTTTTTACTCTGTAGGATAAGGGATCAAAGGCAACCTATTAAAAGTACAGGAAAGCTCTCATTAAGTATATATATCTTTATTACATCATGACAGGTAAAGCTGGGGCCAAGGAGAAATTCCACAGAGAGGTTCATACTACCATGAATCAATCAGTGTGGTAAGGTGATTTCAATGCCCTAATAGGCCTAAGCCTGGTTTATTTGCTCTACTCCCTGGCTTGGGCATTGAGCACCACATAAAGTACATGAACTGAGTGTGAGGAAAAGGTGAATTAATTCTATTGTTAGAAGAAAGGGGAATAGATCATATGGACACAAACAAGCGATGTGTATTATACACAACATAATGAAGATTATTGAAGACAAGGTATGCTCAGTAAAATTATTTTATTTCAGTGTTAAAGAAAGAATCATATAAATATACAAAAACAGGGAAGCAATTCATTAAAAAAAAACTTAGCTTAATTTTAGAAAAGAGCAGTGCAATAATATCTCCAGAGTTTAGAGAGAGAATAGAGTTCATCCATAGAGGCTGCATCCAGCTAAGTTATCATTAACATGTGACAGCAACAGAAAAATATTTTCAAATTTATAGAGATTCTTCTAGTATGTACTATACATGAAAAAAATCTACTTGAATGCATAATATATTCAACTAAGAGTCAAACAGTGGGAAGAAAACCCTGGTGGTAAATACTAATGGTTTAAACATAATTGCTGCAGTTGTAAAATTTAAAACAAAGCTAAAAACTAATTTTAATAATTATAATTCATGAGAAAAGCTATATAATGTAAATAATAAATATTAATAATTCAACTATAACACATAAGGAAAAATATCATAGGATTTTTCATCAAAAACTGAAAGAGAAAGGGGATATTAAGTGGTAAAATTATAAAAGCAGAAG
The DNA here is from genome assembly GCF_052094955.1 of Ictidomys tridecemlineatus. Lineage (NCBI taxonomy): Eukaryota > Metazoa > Chordata > Mammalia > Rodentia > Sciuridae > Ictidomys > Ictidomys tridecemlineatus. The sequence goes on along the minus strand of NC_135482.1, from coordinate 75,748,964 downwards.
AAAGACATGAATAAAAATGAAA